>NW_023416313.1:112594528-113794528 GCF_014108235.1 Myotis myotis | reverse complement strand
TCAATTTCAGAGCAGAGGGAGGCCCTTCCCACCCGGCCTGGGCTCCGCCATAGATTGCCGCCCACAGGGAGACCCTGCCGGGGCTCTGCGATCAACCGCAGGGCAGAGAGAGGTCTTTCCCACTGGGCTGGGGCTCTGCCATTCATTGCTGCCCATGGGGAGGCCCAGCCCACTTGGCCTGGGCTCCGCCATTGATCACCGCCCACAGAAAGGCTCTGCCCACCCTGCTGAGGCTCTGTGTCGGAGGCCCTCCTCACCCGGCCTGGACTCCGCCATTGATCGCTGCCCATAGGGAGGCCCTGCCCGCCATGCCCACCCTGCCAGGGCTCTATGATCAATGCTGTGCAGAGTGAGGCCCTGCCCACCTGGCCAGGGCTCGGTGATGGGCCCTCGCAGCCCTGGCTTTATCCTGAACGTTGTCCAGAAGGACATCTGGAAGGTTGTTCGGCTGTCCGATCTAATTAGCATATTATACTTTTATTATTATAGATTATAGATTATTATAGATAACTAGAGGCCCGGTGCACGAAATTTGTGTATGAGGGCAGGCTGTGTCCCTCAGCCTGGCCTGCACCCTCTCCAATCTGGGACATCCCTCTCACAATCTGGAACTGCTGGCTCCTAACCGCTTGCCTGCCTGCCTGCCTGATTGCCCCTAACTGCTTCCGCCTGCCAGCCTGATTGCCCCCTAACTGCTCCCCTGCTGGCCTGATTGATGCCTAACTGCTCCCCTGTTGGCCCGATAGTCCCCAAATACCCTCCCCTGCCAGCCTGATGGCCCCCAACTGCCCTCCCCTGCTGACCTGATGGCCCCCAAGTGCCCTCTTCTGCCGGCCCGATGGCCCTCAACTGCCTTCCCCTGCCAGCCCGATCGCCCACAACTGCCCTCCCCCTCCAGCCCGATCGCCCCCAACTGCCCTTCCCTGCTGGCCTGTTTGCCCCCAACTGCTCTCCTCTGCTGGCCATCTTGTGGCGGCCATCTTGTGATGACGTGAGGGTGTTGCACAACGGTGCGGGACCACCTAGGCTTTTATTACTATAGATAGACACAGCAATAAAAATTTGTAATTATTGTTCTTTGTAGAAGTCCTTAACTTTAATGAGGAAAAACAGTGTTACAAACAAAAATATACATTTATGCTGTCTTTTATATTTACCTATGTCTTACCTTTATTAGTTACATTTTTAAATGCTTAACTGAATCTTTAGTTACCTTTCATTTCAGCCATAAAAAACTCCCATTAACCATTTCTTGTAGGGCCCATCTGCTAGCTATGAAGCTTCTTTGGTTTTGTTCATCTGGGAATGTCTTAATTTCTCTTTTATTTTTTAAAAATTTTATTTGTATTAAATTTATTAGTGACGTTGGTAACTAAATTATATAGGTTTAAATTGTACAACTCTTTGATACATCATCTGCATATTGCATTGTGTGTCCACTACCCAAAGTCAAGTCTCCTTCTGTCATCATATATGACCCCCTCTATCCTTCACTGTCGTCTATCCCCCTTTCTCTCCAATAACCACCATATTGTTTTTTGTGTCTATGAGTTTTTGTTTGTTCATTTGTCTTGTTTGTTCAGTTGTTGCTTTTAGTTTTATATTCCATATATGAGTGAAATCATATGGTTTTTGACTTTTTCTGTCTGGCTTTTTTTGCTTGCCATGATATTCTCAAGATCCATCCACATTGTCATAAATGGCTGTATTTCTTTTTCTTTTTTTTCTCTTTACTTTAGTATAGAGTAGCGATTTTTTTTCTTTTTTTTAAAAAATTAAATCTTTATTGTTCAGATTATTACAGTTGTTCCTCTTTTTTCCCCCCCATAGCTCCCCTCCACCCGGTTCCCACCCCCCCCGCCCTAACCCCCCCCCCCCGTCCTCATCCATAGGTGCATGATTTTTGTCCAGTCTCTTCCTGCACCCCCACACCCCTTCCCCCCCCAATAGTCAGTCCACTCACTTTCTATGCCCCTGATTCTATTATATTCACCAGTTTATTCTGTTCATCAGATTATTTATTCACTTGATTTTTAGATCCACTTGTTGATAGATGTGTATTTGTTGTTCATAATTTGTATCTTTACCTTTTTCTTCTTCTTCCTCTTCTTAAAGGATACCTTTCAGCATTTCATACAATAATGGTTTGGTGGTGATGAACTCCTTTAGCTTTTTCTTATCTGTGAAGCTCTTTATCTGACCTTCAATTCTGAATGAGAGCTTTGCTGGATAAAGTAATCTTGGTTGTAGGTTCTTGGTATTCATCACTTTGAATATTTCTTGCCACTCCCTTCTGGCCTGCAAGGTTTCTGTTGAGAAATCAGCTGACAGTCGTATGGGTACTCCCTTGTAGGTAACTGACTGTTTTTCTTTTGCTGCTTTTAAGATTCTCTCTTTGTCTTTTGCTCTTGGCATTTTAATTATGATGTGTCTTGGTGTGGTCCTCTTTGGATTCCTTTTGTTTGGGGTTCTCTGCGCTTCCTGGACTTGTAAGTCTATGATTGATTTACAAGGTAGGGGATTGATTTGACCAGGTAGGGGAAGTTTTCTGTCATTATTTCTTCAAATAGGTTTTCAATATCTTGCTCTCTCTCTTCTGGCACCCCTGTAATTCGGATGTTGGTTCGCTTGAAGTTGTCCCAGAGACTCCTTTCACTATCTTCATATTTTTGGATTCTTTTTTCATTTTGTTTTTCCGGTTGGGTGATTTTTGCTTCTTCGTATTTCAAATCTTTTGACTTGATTCTTGCGATCCTCTGGTCTGCTGTTGGGAGTCTGTATAATATTCTTTATTTCAGTCAGTGTATGCTTAATTTCTTTTTCGTAACCTAGAGGGTCTCACTAGATTTCTTGAGGGTCTCACTAAATTTATTGGCGGTCTCACTAGATTTCTTGAGGGTCTCACTAAATTTATCAGCGGTTTCTAGAAAATTCTTGAAAAACCTTAGAAGTTTGGTTTTGAACTCTATATCCAGTAGTTTGCTTTCCTCCATTTCTGTCATTTGTGACCTGTTTCTTGGTCTCTCCTTTTTTTATGCTTCCCTGTGTTGGTAGAGTGGCTTTCTGTGCTAGGTGTCCTATATGGCCCAGTGGCTCAGCCTCCCCAATTACCTGAGGTGGATAGTCTTGGTGCACCCCCTTGTGGGCTTTGTGCACAGTCTTTTTGTAGTTAAGCCTTGATTGTAGTTGATATCACTGGGAGGAATTGACCTCCAGGCCAATTGGCTGTGAGAATCAGATGTGTCTATGGTGGGAGAACTTCTGTGCTGGAGACACCCTTCTGGGGCAATACTTGCTTCAGTGGGGCTTTGGTGCTCACTGAGTCTGCCCCCTGAGTGTGTCCCTTATGGATTTGAGGAGTTGTAATCTGGATGGTCCTACTCTGACCACTGGGTACACTGGCTCTTGGATCTCTAAGGAGGTGCTAATTTAGCCTCTGCCTGAGGCTACCCAGCAGGAGCTACAGAGAGATCTGCAGATTCCTCTTCTTTGTTTGGGATTTGGAGGTTCCCAGATGAGGCCCAGCTGTGAAGCAATGGAAGCTGCTGTGGGGCCTATGGCCTTCTTTTGGAAGTTCTGGGTCTCTCTGAGCCAGCTGCAGTTTGTTAAGTAATTTTAGATTGCAAAGGGCCAGGCCTTTCATATACAAAAGCCTCTGCGCACAACTTGGGTGGGGTGGGGTCTCAGGGAATCAACAGGGCGGAGCAAACAGCTATGGCTGCTCCTTAGTCTTACCCTAAGAGGTCCCATGTCTCAGTGTCCCGGTAATCGTTGCAAGCACCTCTGAGAGAAAGCCGCCCTCAAGTTCTGAATGATTCCAGACAGTCCAGTTCCTCCCTGTATGAGTCTGGATCCCCAGAGACTTGCCCGGAACTGGAGTTCAGAGTAGTCGGGAGCTTGAGACTCCCTCCTGATTGAAAAAGACAACTGAGTCCTCAGTTGCCAGCCCTTTCCACGTGCGCCTCCGTACCTCTGCACTTTACTACCGCACCTCTTCTGAGTCTCAGTGTGCTTTTCTCTTTCTTTCTAGTTGTAGAATTTCCACTCAGCCAGCCTTCCTGTGGTTTTGGATGATGTCCGTTTTGTCTTTTAGTTGTATTTTTGAAGTGGTTGTGAGAGGCAGCAATTTCCGGTGTTTACATATGCTGCCATATTGGTTTCTCTGGAGTAGGGATTTTCAATCTTGACTCTGTATTTCTTTTCTTAGGGCTGAGTAGTATTCCATAGTATATATGTACCACATCTTCTTCTTTTTTTAAATATGTTTTTATTGATTTCAGAGAGGAAGGGAGAGGGAGAGAGAGATAGAAATATCAATGATGAGAGGGAATCATTGATTGGCTGACTCCTGTATGCTCCACACTGGGGATTGAGCCCAGAACCCATGCATGTGCCCTTGACCAGAATTGAACCTGGGACCTTTCAGTTGCTGGCTGACGCTCTATCCACTGAACCAAACCAGCTAGGGCTGTACCACATTTTCTTTATCCAATGATCTATTGAGGGATACTTCAGTCGTTTGTTTTTCTGGATATATAATTCTTGATCCCCAGGTTTTTCCTTTCAGTGCTTTGAATTTATCCTTCCATCATGGCTTTCAATGAGAAATCAGTTGAAAATCTTATATTATATTCTGTTCTTATATTCTAGGCAGTTCTCTGATGTTTCAGTGAAAAATTTTATCTTTTATAGCAGATCTACCTAATACATAAAAAAAAAAACCAGAGAAGCAGCCAAATAGGGAGTCAGAGAAATGACAGAACAGGAGAAAACTTCAGAAAAAAGAACTAAATGAAATGGAGGCAAGCAATCTACCAAATGCAGAGTTCAAAATCCTGGTTATAAGGATTCTAAACAAAGAGATAGTAAGCATAAAAATGAGATAGAAACCATGAAAATGAATCAGTCAGAAATGAAGAATACAATAACTGAAGTAAGGAATGCACTAGAAGAAATCAGTAGCAGATTAGATGAAGCAGATGATCAACTCACTGATTTGGAAGACTAGGTCAAGGTAGCAGAAAACACCCAATTGGAACAGCAAAAAGAAAGGGATAAAAAAATGAGGATAGTTTAAGGTACTTCTGGGATGTCTGGAAGAATATCACGTGTAACAAAATTCACATCATAGTGGTTCCAGAAGGATAAGAGAGAGGGAGCAATAGATTGAGAACTTATTTGAAGAAATAATTATGGATAACTTTTCTCACTTGATGAAGGATATAAACACACAAGTCCATGCCCTGGCCAGTATGGCTCAGTAGGTTGGATCATTGTCCTTTGCAATGGAAGATCATGAGTTTGATTCCTGGTCACTGCACATGCCTGGGTTGTGGGTTCAATCCCCGGTTGGGGCATGTACAGGAGGCAGCTGATCAATGTATCTCTCTCTCATAAATGTTTCTCCCTTTAGAATCAATAAAAATGAATAAGTAAATAAAAATAAAAAACACAAGTCCAAGAAGCATAGAGAATCCCAAACAAGATGAACCCAAAAAGACGGACACTGAGACACATCATAATTAACCCATTGTATGCCATAAGCGTTTGTAGACACATGTGGCAGACCTTCCCCACTTGCCACGTGCATCTATAAAAAAAAAATGTTATCCCTACGTGGCAGCCCTGACCAACTTTAAAATTATTTTTTGTGGGAATTTTCAGCTGAAAACTTTCAAGAACACCTGAATTGTGAGTAATATATATATATTTTTATAATATTCATTGCAAATTGTTTTTTTTTTTAATTAAATTGAGAATATCGTGACGGGTGGGGATGGTTTTCGTTTTGGACGCGTGGCAGATAACTGGCTAAAATATCAAATATTAAAGACTAATAGAGAATCTTAAAAGAATCTAGAGAAAAGCAGTTTGTTGCCTAAAGGTAGCTGTCATAGATTGTCAGCTGATTTCTCAACAGAACTTTGCAGTACTGAAGGGATTTGCCTGAAATATTCAAAGTAATGAAAACAAGGACCTACAACCAAGACTACTTTACCCAGAAAAGTTATTTAAAATTGAAGGAGAAAGAAAAGAAAAAGTTAAGGCATTTACCACAATTAAGCCAGCATTAAAAGAAACAATAAAGGGACTTCTTTAAGAAAAAGGGGAAAAAAGAACACAAACATAAATAACAAATTGGCAGTACTGCATACGTTTTAATAATGACTTTAAAAATAAATGGATTAAATTTTCTAATCAAAAGACATAGAGTAGGCCCTGACCAGGTAGATCAGTTGGTTAGATTTTCCTCTCTGAAATCAACCCAGTATGCCATAGTTGTGTTTGATCTCTAGTCAAGGCACATAAAAGAATCAACTAATGAATGCATACATAAGTGGAACAACAAATTGATGTCTCTCTCTCTCTCTCTCTCTCTCCTTCTCCTTCTCCTTCTCCTTCTCCTTCTCCTTCTCCTTCTCCTTCTCCTTCTCCTTCTCCTTCTCCTTCTCCTTCTCCTTCTCTTTCTTACTCCTCACCCCTCCCTTCCTAGTTCCCTCCCTCCCTCTTCCCCATTCCTTTCCTATGTTTCCAAAATCAATAATAAAAAAAAGATATAGAGTAGCCAGGATAAGAAAACAAGACCCATACATATGCCATCTACAAGAGACCTATTCCAGATTGTAAGACACACACACAGAGACTGGCAAAAAGGGATGGACAAGAATATTTCATGAAAATGGAAATAAAAAGAAGTTGGGGTACCAATACTTATATCAGACAAAGTAGACCTTAAAACAAAGGCTATAGCCCAGCCGGAATGGCTCAGTGGTTGAGCATCGACTAATGAACCAGGAGGTCATGGTTCGATTCCCAGTCAGGGCACGTGCCCGGATTGTGGGCTTGACTCCCAGTGTGGGGCATGCAGGAGGCAGCCGATCAATGATTCTCTCTCATCATTGATGTTTCTCTCTCTCTCTCCCTCTCCTTTCCTCTCTGAAATCTATAAAACATTTTTTTAAATCAAAGGCTATAATAGGATATAAGAAGGACATTTCATAATGGTAAAGGGATCCATTCAACAAGAGGATATAACCCTTGTAAACATTTATGCACCTAAATCAGTGATGGCGAACCTTTTGAGCTCGGCGTGTCAGCATTTTGAAAAACCTTAACTTAACTCTGGTGCCGTGTCACATATAGAAATTTTTTTATATTTGCAACCATAGTAAAACAAAGATTTATATTTTTGATATTTATTTTGCATATTTAAATGCCATTTAACAAAGAAAAATCAACCAAAAAAAATGAGTTTCCGTGTCACCTCTGACACGCATGTCATAGGTTCGCCATCACTGACCTAAATATATAAAGCTAATGGAGACAGACATAAAAGGAGAAATTCACAGTAATACAGTCACAGTATGGGACTTTAACACCCCATTGACATCATTGGATAGATCCTTCATACAAAGTCAACAAGGAAATCATAGCCTTAAATGACACATTAGACCAAAAGGATTTAATTGATATTTTAAGAGCATTTTACCCCAAGTCAGCAGAATATACTTTTTTTTCAGTTACACAAAGTAACATTTTTCACGATATACCACGTTAGAACACAAAACTAGTCTCAATAAATTTAAGAAGATTTGAATCATATCAAGTATTTTCTCTGACCACAATAATATAAAGTTAGAAATCAAATACATGGGGAAAAAAACCTGAAAAATACACAGACACATGGAGGTTAAATAAAATGCTACTAAATAATGAATGGGTTAACAATGAAATCAAGGGAGAAATCAAAAGATACCTTGAGACAAATGAAAATGAAAATGCTACAACCAAAAATCTGTAGGAAACAGCGAAAGCAGTCCTAAGGGAAATGCATAGCAGTAAGGCCTACTTCAAGAAAAAAGAGTCTCAAACAAACAGTCTAACTTTACACCTAAAGGAAAAAAAAAAAAAGAACAATAATGTTCAAAGTGAGTAGAAAGGAAATAATAAAGATTAGTGTAGAAATAAACAAAATAGAGTCTAAAATAAAACTAAGAGCCCTGGCTAGTGTGGCTCAGTTGGTGGGAGTGTTATCCCATACACCGAAAGGTTGTGGGTTCAATTCCTGTTCAAGGCACATACCTAGGTTGTAGGTTTGATCTTTGGTTGGGGTGCGTATGATCGGCAACCAGTTGATGGCTTTCTCTCTCTCTCTCCTCTCCCCCTCTCTCTCCCTCTCTCTCCTCCCTTCCCTCCCCCTTCCTCTCCCCTATCACCCTCCCTCCCTTCCTTCCTTCCTTCCTTCCTTCCTTCCTTCCTTCCTTCCTTCCTTCCTTCCTTCCTTCCTTCCTTCCTTCCTTCCTTCCTTCCTTCCTTCCTCTCTCTCTCTCTCTCTCTCTCTCTCTCTCTCTCTCTCTCTCTTTTCTTTCTTTCTTTCTTTCTTTCTTTCTTTCTTTCTTTCTTTCTTTCTTTCTTTCTTTCTTTCTTTCTTCTTTCTTTCTTTCTTTCTAAAATTAAATGAAAATGATCTCAGGTGAAGGTTGAAAAAATATACGTAAAGTGAAACTGAGAATGGGTTCTTTTCGAGATAAACAAGATTGATAAACCCTTAACCAGATACATCAAAAGAAAAAGAGAGAAGACCCAAATAAATCAGAAATGAAAGGGGAGAAGTGACAATGACATGACAGAAGTACAAAGGATTATAAGAAAATACTATGAACAATTATATATGCCAAAAATTTTGGACAATTTGGAAGAAATAAATTTCTAGAAACATAGTTTTCCAAGATTGAATCCAGAAGAATCAGAAGAATCTGAACACATTAGTTACTACTAATGTATTCGAATCAGTAATCAAAAAACTTCCAACAAACAAAAGTTTTGGAATGGATGGCTTCACAGAATTTCACCAAACATTCAAAGAAGAATTAACACCAATCTTCCTCAAGTGATCAAAAAAATTCAAGAGGAGGGAAGACTCTCAGGCTTAGTTCATGAGGCCAGCATTACCCTGATTCCAAAATCAGACAAAGACATTACAAAAAAAAAATTATAGGCCAATATCTGATGAACATAGATGCAAAAATTCTCAATAAAATATTACCAAACTGAAGTCAGCTATATTTTAAAAATATTATACATCACGATCAAGTGGGATTTATTCCTGGCGGGCAAAATCAGTTCAATATCTGCAAACCAGTTAACGTGATACACCTTATAACAAATTGAAGGATAAAAATCATATCATATCAATAGATGGAGACAAAGCATTCAATAAAATCCATCATTTATGAAAAAAAGAAATTCTCAACAAAGTGGGAGTAGAAGGGACATATCTCAACATTATAAAGGCAGTATATCACAAACCAACAGGTTACATTATTCTCATTAAGATCAAGAATAAGATAAGGATGTCCACTTTCACCACTATTAAATATATATATATTTATTGATTTCAGATAGGAAAGGAGAGGGAGAAATAGAAACATCAATGATGAGAGAGGAGTCATTAATCGGCTGCCTCCTGCACGCCCCATACGTGATTGAGCCCACAACCTGGGCATGTGCCCTAACCGGGAATGCAACTGTGACCTACTGGTTCATAAGTCAATGCTCAACCATAGAGCCATGCTGGCCCAGCCACTTTCACCACTTTTATTCAACATAATACTGGAAGTCCTAGTCATAGCAGTCAGATAATAAAAATAAAATGCATTTAAACTGGAAAGGAAGATGTAAAACTATCACTTTTTGCAGATGACATGATACTATAATACATAGAGGACCCATCAATAAACAATTAGAAGTGATAAATGAATTTAGTGTAATGTAGTAGGATAAAATAATTAATATTCAGAATTTGGGTGTATGTGTATATATCAGTAATGAACTCTTAGAGAAATTAAGAAAACAATTTCATTTATAATTGCATCAAAAAACACGAAAAAATTTAACCAAGGTGGTAAAAAACGTGTACTCTGAAAATTATAAGATGTTGAAGAAAGAAATTGACAGTATTATAGATAAATGGAAGCATATTGTGCGAATTGTTAGGAAGAATGAACATTGTTAAAATGTCCATACTACCCAAAGAATTTTATAGATTTTATTCAATTCCTATCAAAAAACCCACCCAGCATTTTTTTCACATAATTAGAGCAAATAATCCTGAAATTTAAGTGGTACCACCGAAGTCCCCAGACAGCCACAGCAATCTGAGAAAGAAGAACAAAATTGGAGGTGTTATGCTACCTGATATCAAACTATACTACAAGATGATGTTATTAAAATGGTATGGTGCTGGCGTAAAAATGGACACGCAGATCGATGGGACAGAATAAAGAGACCAGAAATAAACCCACGCTTATGTGGTTAATAAATATATGACAAAGGAGGCAAGAACATACAATTGTGTAAACACAGTCCATTAGATAAATTGTATTGGGAAAACTGGACAGGTACATGCAAAAGAATGAAACTGAATCACCGTACAACATACACCAAACTTAAAATGAATTAGAGACTTAAATGTAAGACTTGAAATCATAGAACTCCTAGAAGAAAACATAGGCAGTACACTTTTTGACATTTCTCTTGGTAATATTTTTTTTTGAGATGTGTCTCCTTGGGCAAGGGAAACAAGAGAAAATAAACTAATGGGGCCACATCAGACTAAAGAGTTTTTGCGCATCGAAGGAAATCATGAACAAAATGAAAATACAGCCTACTGAATGGGAGATTATATTCACCAGTGATACATCTGAATGTCCAAAATATATAAGGATCTCATGCAACTGAACACCAAAAAACAAACAATCCAGTGAAAAATGGGTAGAGGACCTAAATAGACATTTTTTATCTTTTTTTTTGAATAGACATTTTTTAAAATGAGACATACAGATGGCCAATAAACATGAAAAGATGCTCAACATCACTAATCATCAGAGCAATGAACATTATAATCACAATGATGTATTACCTCACACCTATCAGAATAGCTTTTTTCAACAAAGCAACAAAGAACAAGAGTTGGCAAAGATGTGGAGAAAAGGGTACCGTCAAGCATTGTTAGTAGGATTGCAAATTGGTGCAGCCACAGTGAAAGCAGTATGGAGGTTCCTCAAAAAATTAAGAATAGACTCAACATATGACCCAGCAATTCCACTTTTGGGTATTTATCTGATGAAATCCAAAATACTAATTTGAAAAGATATATGCACTCCCATGTTCATTGTAGCATTATTTACAATAACCAAGATATGGAAGCAACCTTAGTGTCCATCAGTAGATGAGTAGATAAATAAGAGGTGGTACATATATACAATGGAATATTATTACTTAGTCATAAAAAGAATGAAATCTTACCTTTTGTGCTTGACCACATGGATGGACCTAGAAGGTATTATGCTTAGTGAAATAAGTCAGTGAGAAAGACAAATACCATGTGATTTCACTTATATGTGGAATCTAAAAAATGAAATGAACACACAAAACAGAAACAGACTCATAGATACAGAGAACAAAATGATGGTTGCCAGATGGAAATGGGATTGGTGGCTGGGTGAAACAGGTGAAGGAATTAAGAAGTACAAATTGGTAGTTAAAATATAATCACGGGTATGTCAAGTATGGCATAGGGAATATGGTTAATATTTTAATAGCTATGTATGGTGGTCGGTGGGTACTAGACTTATTAGGGGGATCACTATAAATTATATAAATGTCTAATCACTATGCTATATACCTGAAACTAATATAAAGCAATATTGAACATCAACTGGAGTTGAAATATTACAAAAAAGAAAATTTTGTCTTTCTCTTTCAACAGTCTTGATTTGTCTAGGTTTGGATCTCAATTCCCCTTCCACCACCTGGAATTTTTTGAGTTTCTTTGATGAACAGAATATTATTCACCAAATTTGGGGAGTTCTTTGTCATTATTTTTTTAAATATTCTTTCTGCACTTTTTTCTCTTTTTGTTTTGAACTTGCATTGTCCATATCTTGGTACTCTACATTATGCTAGTGTTGTTGTCTGTATAATGGTGTCCCACAGAACTCTGAGACTCTGTTCAGTTTTCTTCATTTCTCTTTTTGTTTCTTAGACTATTCTCAGTTGACCTGTTTTCAAGTTCACTGATTCATTCTTCTTGTCTGTTCAGATCTGATATTGACCTCTAGTTTTTTTTTTTAATTTAAATTTTTATAATTAAACTATGTTTTTCAACTTTAAGATTCCTTTTTGACATTTATGGTAAGTTCTGTGTATTTATTGATAGTCCATTTGATGAGATATTATTCTCATATTTTCCTTTAGTTCTTTTAAACATAGTTTCCTTTAGTTTTTTGGACATATTTAAAACTGTTGTCTAATAAGTAATGCCTGAGATCCCTCAGGGACAGTTACTATTGATATATATGTATGTTTTTTTGTATGTGCTATGCCTTTTTGTTTCTTTGGATGCCCTCATATTTTTTTTTTTGAAATTTTGACATTTGAAATAATCATGTGGCAGCTCTAGATATGAAATTCTCCCCATCCCAGGATTTGTGGTTGTTGTTTTTGTTCCTGCTGTTTGTTTCTTGACTTTTCTGAGCTAACTTCGTGAGGTCTGTATTCTTTTTCAAGTATGGGCATTGAAGTATATCTGCTTGGTTACCTAATGATTAAAAAGAGATTTCCTTAAATGCTTGGAAATAGTAAGTTTGACATGCCTTTCACAATCAGATAGGCATTTTATAATTTTGCCTTCACCTTTACTTTCTGCTTGTGCAGACCATTAAGATTAACCAGAAGTGAGAGCTTAGTACCTCTTCTGGTATTTGCAGAGCTGGCATGTAGCCCTGGGCATGTGCACAGTTTTATGTATGTGCATGGTCATCTAGATTCTCAGCAATATATTGGAGCTTTTCAAAGACTGGGTGGAGATTCGCAGAGTTTTCCTTAAAGTTTTTGGTTAGTCTATTTTTTGCGCCAACATTTAATCCACTGCTTCAGACAATAACATATTAAAAATTTACCTATAATTCTTTTCTAAAAATGCCCCTGGGGAAAAGATTTGCACACTTGGTTTACTTTGGGTCAGGTCAAATAAGGACAATTTTGAATATGGGTTCTTCCAGACAGTTCTGATAATGATATTTCTTATGGAACCAGGCTCTCCTTTGGAGACTGCCAGGCTTCAGTGTTGACCAGGATTGTAAACTGTTGGTTTTGAAGGCTACCATAGATCTGGTAAGCAGCAGGTTGAATAGGACAAGTTAAAAGGCCACAAAGCTTACCGGTTTTACTGAGATTCAGCCGTTTCTCTTATATAAACACTTCCTGGATTGCTGTAAACCTGTTAATTTCCAGAGTTCTAAAATGTTGATTTTTGACAAATTTGCTAAGTATTCTAATTGGTTTATGAAGGAGAGAATTTTCAGAGGTTATAACTTTGCCATATTCTTGCCTTCACCCCGCTGCTTTGAATTCAACATCCAAAACATTATTTTATTTTATAGTACTTAAATATTGAGCTTATCACCTTTGTATTAAAAATGAAGCAAAGCTGAAACATTTTAGTAATTAATGTTTGCTTTTTTCCCAGTTAAATGATAACCATAGATCATATTCATTATAAAACCATGCTTCTTTGTTTCCAACAGGAACTATCATGTATTCTATTACCTCCTGGCAGGAGCAAGTGAAGAAGAGAGATTAGCATTCCATCTTAAACAACCAGAAGAATATCATTATCTTAATCAGGTAAGCATTAATGAAAAGCATTTTCAAATGTAGGGCATTATTAAATTTTAGCTCTTAGTAACAGTTTTCTTTTCTTTTCTTTCTTTTTTTTTTTTAGTACTTTGTTTTCCAAATCTGGTAATGGATATTAACTAGTATTTCCAAACATGCAATCTAAAAATTTGTGTGATGCAGTTCTCAAATTTAAAAATTATTACTCTCATGAGTTTTAAAAGATTAGTTATATGTGTGCCTTTTGCATTTTTTGAGACTCTTTAAGAAAATAAACTATTTATAGGTATCTCCATGTTAGAAAAATGGTTTATTGTCTCAAAAGTAATTTACCTTTTACAGACCACCCATGTTAAATGATACTAATGCTTCCCTGCCCAGGTTGATTAGTTGTTTAGAGCATCATCCCCATATGCCAAGCTTCCGGTTCCAGTTCGATCTTTGGTCAGGGTGCAAACTAGAAGCAACCAAGGAATTAAAAAATAAGTGGACCAACAAATCGAGGTTTCTTTCTTTTCTTCCTTCTCTCTCTCGCAAGTCAATAAAATATATATATATATATATTAGTATATATTGTTAAATGATACCAATGCTTAATGCTTGACCTTCGCAAGGGATAACTTGAGATTTCATTTGCATGTTTTGAGGTCTAATACATACCCCTCTCTGCATGATACTGTAATACTGCCTTAAGGTATTATTATTTTCATAATTTAGTGAATGATCCTGTTTAAACACTCAATATGAAATCTATCAAAGGAGTGACTTAGAAAATTTCTATCTTCCTTGAAACTTACATCATATTCCCAAACTTCCATAATAAATACTAATTATCAAAACTTTTCATTACATTGATTTCACTAAGTTTATTATTTCTCATATTAGCAAAAATTCTAGGACCAACATTAATAGAATTGGTATGATAGTACATCAATGTCCCCTTCTTATTATTTTAATTTTTTGAGGCAAAAATATCTATGGAAAGACAT
Source organism: Myotis myotis (assembly GCF_014108235.1). Lineage (NCBI taxonomy): Eukaryota > Metazoa > Chordata > Mammalia > Chiroptera > Vespertilionidae > Myotis > Myotis myotis. The sequence continues at coordinate 113,779,859 of NW_023416313.1, read as the reverse complement.
TCATTTATGGTAATTAAAAAATCCTTATGAAGTTTTTGTAAGCAAATTGACACTTTGATAATGGCTGAAAGATTGTAGTATGTATTTAGGGTTATGAAAGAAACATCTTAGACTTTTCTGAAGAAAAAGCCTGCTGTATAACGGGTATTTCTTAATTTTGAAGTGACATTGAAATAACTTCGAATTGATATATTGAGAACTATGAAATTATTAAAAATATCACTTCCTGATATAATACTAGGCACTTGTCATATATAGACGTAAGTAGTATTTTTTCCAAAAAGCATTGATGGGACTTCTGATTTTACCTCCTCCCCTGTTTAAACGATTTACATTATATTTGGGTAATTAAATATATTTATTTTTAAAAAGTAGTAATTGCCCACAAATGAACTGATAGTTGTTAATATTAGAGAAGTTTAGAGTTACTGTTCTTCCAGATTTTTTGTAATCGGTGGCCATGCCATATGTATTCTTGTCATTAGGTCAGTATTCATAAATATGAGACTCAGCAGTTAATAAAAATCTCAGAGTCACTGGACAATAGTAGGTATCTATACTAATAAAAGAGTAATATGCTAATTAGACTGGGTAGATTGGATGTCTTCCGGATGTCCTTCCGGACAAAGCTGCAGTGGCTGCGAGGGCTGAGGAGGGCCGGCAGCTGCGGTAGCTGGCAGTGGCAGCAGCAGCAGGGTAATGGTGGCGGCGCCTTCCCCTGATTTGCCTGGTTGCCTCCCGCAGAGGGAGGCCAGAGGGAGCAGCAGCGGCGAGGTGATGGGAGTGGTGCCTTCCCCTGATCAGCCTGGTCACCTCCTGCAGAGGGAGGCCAAACTGTGGGGAGTGGGCCTAAGCCATCAGTAGGATATCCCCTGAGGGCCCCTGGACTGTGAAGGGGGCAGGCCAGGCTGAGGGACACCCCTCCTCCCAGTGCATGAAAATTCCAGTGCACCGGGCCTCTAGTGGTTATAATAATATATGATCCCTCAGAATTGTAATGTTTACCTGGTTGTTTCTTGTTTTATGCTGTTATACAAAATAACTTTTTTTGGATAGCATCAGTGACATCTGAACACTATGAGATTATTAGAAAAGTGTAATAACTATTATTTCTACCTAACTAATCTGCCTTACTTTCAGATAACAAAGAAACCCCTCAGACAGAGCTGGGATGATTATTGCTGTGATTCTGAGCCGGTCAGTACAAGTACCTAAATACTGTATGTTCCTCTTAAGGGGCCCTTATCTTGCTCATGTGCATCTATTTCATGACTTAGAAAGAAAATCAGCTGACATACAAACAATCTAGGAAAGACTTAATGTTAAATTTCTTTCAATTGATATATATGGTTTGTTGACTAAAAATCATTAAATTTACTTTTTTTAGATATTTTTCTGCTAACAGTTATATTTAGTATTTAATGTGACAAATAATAAATTGATTGCATTCCTGATTTCAGCATTGATGTGGATCCTTATGAACTACAGGGGATTTCTCCTTGACATTTTTTTTTCTCAAAAATTTTTAGTGGTTTACTCACATGAGTAGTATTTATTATTTATTTTTAAAAGTTATATCCTTCCTGTTTTATGTGTCAGTTAGCAGTCTACATCTGAATGCATGTGTAATTTTTCTGATTTTTTAATAGCAAGGGAGGCTATATTTATATTTTATGCTTTATATTATTTCATGTTTTACCAGGTGTACTGGTTAATAATGTGGACTTTTTTCAATAGATGGAATTGCACATATCTTGATATATATGTGATTTGATATGTATGCTATTTTGTTGTATTGACAGCAAGCTTCAAAGCTTCATATGTCAAATTTTCTGAAGGTGTTAACATCATAGATATTTTTACGTTTAAAAATGTTGAATTTTGTACCTAAAAAAGAGCATTTGCTGGAAGTTTTAATTCATTACTTTATGTTGAAGAAAAGTGCTGCTGAAAGTTATCATATACTTCAGGAAGCTTATGGTGAACATGCTCCATCTCAAGATACTTGTGAACTCTGGTTTAAATGCTTTAAAAGTGATGATTTCGATATGAAAGATAAAGAACGTCCAGGTCAAATGAAAAAGTTTGAAGACCAACTATTAACAAGCATTATTGGATGAAGATGCATGTCAAAGTAAATAACAACTTGCAGAAAGATTAAATGTTGCTCAGCAAACAATTTCCAATCATTTACAAGCAATGGGAAAGATTTTAAAGGAAGAAAACGGGCGCTACATCAACTGAACAAAAGACAAATGGCAAACCGAAAAGTCATCAGTAAAATGTTGCTTCAACGGCACGAAAGAAAGTCTTTTTTGCATCCAATTGTGACTGGTGATGAAAAGTGGATTTATTTTGAGAATCCCAAATGCACAGAATCATGGGTTGATCCAGGTCAACCATCAACATCGACTGCAAGGCCAAATCGTTTTGGAAAGAAGACAGTGTTCTATGTTTGGTGGGACCAGGAAGGTGTGGTGTATAACGAGCTTCTAAAACCAGGTGAAACTGTTAATACTGATCACTACCGACAACAAATAATCAATTTGAACCACGCTTTGATCATAAAATGACCAGAATGGGCCAGAAGACACGGCAAAGTAATTTTGCTTCATGATGACGCACCATCACACACTTTAAAACCAGTCAAAGACACGTTACAAGATCTTTCCTGGGAAGCATTAACCCACCCGCTGTATTTACCAGACCTTGCTCCTTCAGATTACCACTTGTTACAATCGATGGCACATGCATTTTCTGAGCAGCACTTCAGAACGTACAGAGAAGTGGAAAATTGGGTCTCTGAATGGTTTGCCTCAAAACAAGAAAAGTTCTATTGGGATGGTATCCACAAATTACCTGAAAGATGGGGAAATGTGTAGCTAGCGATGGACATTACTTTGAATAAAGCACTTTTGATGTTTCTCTTGAAATTATCATGTTTTCTTTGATTACAAAATCCACCATTATTAACTGGTACACCTGGTAAATTGAGTGATTTAAGGGCATATCTATATATATAAAAAGTCAGTGTCCATGATGACCAAGATGACCAAATGACCGGTTATCATGAGGTGCATTGAGCACCTCTCGGTCCCTTCCCCTGCCTGCAGGCTCCGATGATTCAGCAATGGTGAACGGGGGAATTGGGTTGGGTGGCGGGAGGACTAGGTTGACTGTCAGGTCGTTGGGATCACCAGCTCATCCCCGGCTGATGGGGGCTCAGGCCTGTGGGAAAGCAAGTGCTGGCAACTTCACCTCGATGCGTGTGCGCTGGGCTGGCTGCTGATGGATTGCGCTGCCTGCTCGAGGCCACTCATGCTGGGGCAGGTAGGTTGCGGGCGCGCCCCACAGCTTCAGTCAGTGCCTCAATCCCCAGCCCCAGCGGCAGTAGCGGCAGTGCATTCCATCAGCGGTGACCCAGCACACACACATGGAGGTGAAGTCTCCGGCACACACTTTCCCACAGGCCTTAGTCCCCGAGCAGCTGAGTAGCCAGGGTTGAGCTGGTGATCCTAACAGCCTGACAGCCCGGCGGCGGAGGCTGCATTCAGCCTGGGGATTGGTGAACGGGCAGAAGATAGCCCTGATTGCAGGAGGTTAGGCCTAGGGACCCTACCCACATGATTTTGTGCGCTGGGCCTCTAGTAGAATATGAAATGATAAGGTAAATTTACCTTTATTTGTTATATTTTATGAGGACAAGTTTATAATAATATAAAAGACACAAAATAATCTTTTTCCTTCCCTTTAGTTTGCAATTAGGTCAATGTAATAGGCTGAAAACACACACTCATCTATGTCAATTACTTACATAATGAACTAATTTATTAACAGGTCCTTTTGGAAACATAAAGTATCTTAGTCCTTGCTTTAAATAACCAGCATTTTAATTCTTACTGCATGTGATAAGAAACTCCACTAATTACAAAACAAGCTTATTTCAGAGTTGAAAAACATCAGTAATTATGGACATTAATTTTTCCCTTCAAAGTTTGTGTTAGCATTTTCTAATAAGTCAAGCAATTTAACATTTTGGAAAGTAAATTTTAGACATTTAAATGTATAGATTCTGATAAATTTTAGTAGAAAACTTTTATGTTCTTTTTCCACTGTTGAGAGGCTTCTATTTTTCACTTATTATACCATTGGGAAGTAGGTAAGAGACCTAGAAACTCATGGCCAATATAAGACTTGATTTTCTGTGCAGAGATTATAATAAAATTGTGAACAGATCTGCTGTTCTTTAGATAGTCTAAATAATGCTTATGAATTTGCGCTCCAAAGTAAACAGACCTAACTTGAATACTGGCTCAACCACTTACTAGTTTTGAGAACCTGATCAGGTCACTTAATTCTTTTGTTTCTATAATTTATTTAAGGAGTTAATAATGGCCTTTATCTTTTGTGAGTATTAAATTAGTGCATCTAAACAGCTTGACAGAGTGCTTAATCCTTAGTAAGTGCACAGTAAATGTTTCTACCACTGCTGCCACCATTGGAATCATCATTATCCATTTTTTCCTTTTGGAAGGATTTTTACAGCCCTATTCTCCTACACCCTTAAGATTACTTTCATCACCACCATCCTGCTTCTTGTTTTCAAGTCTATTATAGTTTGAACTTTAATTATATTTTCTGTTGTTGGTTTTTTTCATAAGTAAAATTAATGAAAGCAATCAGTCAGTCTGAGGATCTTTTGTCCTTTCCTCTTAGCTCCTCCTCATAGTATATTTTGGGGCTATCTAAACTTTGTTTTCCTCTCTGCTATTAGAACTTATATAGTCCTATCTGGTTTGGCTCAGTGGATAGAGCGTCAGCCTGCGGACCAAAGGTCCTGGGTTTGATACCGGTCAAGGGAACATGCCTGGGTTTCAGGTTTGATCCCCAGTAGGGGGCATGCAGGAGGCAGCCAATCAATGATTCTCTCTCATCATTGATGTTTCTTTCTCTTTCTCCTTCTCCCTTCCTCTCTGAAATCAATATAAATATATTTTAAAGAAGAACTTATATAACTAGAATTATAGGAAGAGAGAATTGGTAAGGACTGTAATGCTAGTTGTGCTATATTACTTATCATACATATTATGGAATTGTATAAATGATCCCAAGGGAAACTATAATGAGAAAATTGCTTTTAACAGAGAACCTAGTGTTATCTATTGGATGGTGATTTAATTTCTTTTAAGAATTATCCTATTAAATAAGCTCAAGCAACTAGTGTTACACGGTAAAGCAGAATATTTAGTACTGGATAGATTTTGGTTTGGCTGTCCATGTCATATAGGTGAGTTATTTAACCGCTGAGTCTGTTTCTTCCCTACAAATGGACATACAGTTATATATACATACCTATCTTTTTGTGTTTTGAGGATTTAGTGATATTATATATGTGAAGTGACTCTCTCATCGTAACTCCCATATGTAGAAGACAATTAGTAAATGCTAATTTCCCTTCTTTAAACAGTAATAATCTATTCAAATAGTTTTACCTTAAAGCTAGTTTTGAATAACTTCTTATTTTTCAGAGCCAATCTTTGAATGATTTTAGGGTCCAACTATGAGGCAAAGTTTTAATGAGAATTATCATAATAAATCTCAGAATACTGTCATGTCTACCATGCTGCAGAGGAATTAGATTTTACTATCCAATGAGAACAAGTGCACACCGTGGTCATTACTACTACCTTTGTAGGAATCCAAACATCTGTATAATACCTGGCAGCCTATTTTTCTATGAGGTAGACATGCTGCAGTATATAGGTAGATCCTGATGCAATTTGAGTAGGATCTTTAGAATCTGTAATGTTTCCATTTCTTTCTATTTTACGTGTTTCTACAGCATAAAGACTCTTATTACCATTCCTTGTCTGACAGTTTATAAGTTTGTAGTAATTCCCTCCAATGTATCTTTTCTGGCTTTACTCTTTACCCTGTGCCAGTCCAATATGAGGTCTCTTCATGCTGTAGATTGTTTTTTGCATTTTTCCATTTAAAAACCACTGTAACATCCATATTATATTTGATCATTATAAAACCCCTGGCTGTAGTTAGTTTGATTACCTCTCACCTGAGAAGCAATGGGGACTCAGAATTTAAGGGACTTCCCCCAGGGTGGTGAAGGAAGTTAATAGTATAACTGGGATTCCAATCGGGCTATTTTTTTCTCTCTCTGTCTCCCTCTCCCTCTCTCCCTCTCTTACTCTCCCTCCCTCCCCCTCCCTTTCCCTGTAAATGAACTCCAGTATCTTTACTCTCATAATGAATTACTATGACTTATGTCCTGCACCATCAACTGTAGTTATAAAAAACCATGATTTTCCAAATATCATTTTTCTTCTTTTTTTATTGTTTAAAGTATTACAAATAGTACATATGTCTCCTTTTTTCCCCCCAGTTGACCTTCCCTCAGCCTTCCCTACTCCCCAGCACATGCCCTCTCCCCATTCCCAGTGTTTTGCGTCCATTGGTTATGATTATATGCATGCATAAAAGTCCTTTGGTTGATCTCTTACCCCCGCATCCTCCACCCCTTCCCAGCCTTCCCCCTGTCATTTGACAGTCTGTTTGATGCTTCTCTGCCTCTGTATCTATCTTTTTGTTTATCAGGTTATAATGTTCTTTATTATCCATAAATGAGTGAGATTCATGTGGTATTTTTCTTTCACTGACTGGCTTATTTCACTTAGCATAATGCTCTCCAGTTCCATCCATGCAAATGGTAAGAATTCCTTCTTTTTATAGCAGCATAGTATTCCATTGTGTAGATGTACCAAAGTTTTCTAATCCACTCATCTGCTGATGGGCATTTAGGCTGTTTCCAAATCTTAGCTATTGTAAATTGTGCTGCTATGAACACAGGGGTGCATATATCCTTTCTAATTGGTATTTCTGTTTTCTTGGGATATATTCCTAAAAGTGGTATTATTGGGTCAAATGGCAGTTCATTTTTAATTTTTTGAGGAAACACCATACTGTTTTCTTTTTTTAAAATTGTTTTATTGCTTAAAGTATTACAAAGAGGGGAGAAACTAAGATGGCGGCATAGGTAAACACCGGGAAATTGTCGCCTCACACAACAATTGAAAATTACCGCAAAGGACAGAGCAAACATCATCCAGAACAACAGAAAGGCTGGCTGAGTGTAAATTCTACAACTAAAAGGAAAGAAAAGCACGCTGAGAGCCAGAGGAGCTGCAGAGGTGAAGTGCAGAGGTACAAGTGCAGAGGTACAGCCGGCTCGCGCGGGCGTGCGCGAGTAAAGGGGGTGGCACCTGAGGACGCGGCTGTCTTTTTGAATCACAAGCTCCCGACTGCTCTGAACTCCGGTTCCGGGAAGTCTCTGGGGACCCAGGACTCATACGGGGAGAAGCTGGTCTGTCCGGCAGCGGGCGAACTTGAAAGCGGCTTTCCCTCAGAGGTGCTTGCAGCAATTAGCGGGTCACTGAGACCCGCGACTCCGGGCGGAGAATCAGCCATAGGTCCTTGATCCGCCCTTTGATTCCCTGAGACCCCGCCCCACCCAGGCTGCGGCAGAGGCTTTTGCATGTGAATGTACCTAACTGCAGCCGAGCCAGGCAGACCCGGAACTTCCAAGAGAAGGCCCAAGGCCCCGCAGCGGCTTGCATTGATTCACAGCTGAGCCTCTTCGTGGCTCCTGCTGTGTGGCCTAAGGCAGAGGCTGAATTAGCACCTCCTTAGATCCAGGAGCCACTGTACCCAGTGGTCAGAGGGGGACCATCCAGACTGCAACTCCTCAGATCCATAAGGGACACACTCAGGGAGCAGACTCAGTGAGCACCAAAGCCCCACTGAAGCAAGTCTTGCCCCAGAAGGGTGTCTTCAGCACAGAAGTTCTCCCACTTTAGACACAGCTGATTCTCACAGCCAATTGGCCTGGAGGTCAATTCCTCCCAGTGATTCTACAACAACCAAGGCACCAAGAGTGCACCAAGAGTGTCCACCCCAGGTAACTGGGGAGGCTGAGCTACTGGGCCCTACAGGACACCTGGCGCGCAGGGCCACTCTATCAACACAGGGAAGCTGCCAAAATGCGGAGACAAAGAAACAGGTCACAAATGGCAGAAATGGAGGAAAGCCAACGATTGGATATAGAGTTCAAGGCCACGTTTATAAGGTTTTTCAAGAATTTTATGGAAACCGCCGATAAATTTAATGAATCCCTCAATAAGTATAGTGAGACCATGGAGGACATGAAAAAGGACCAACTAGAAATTAAGCATACACTGACTGAAATAAAGAATAATTTACAGAGATCCAGCAGCAGACAAGAGGATCCCAAGAATCAAGTCAAAGATTTGAAATACAAAGAAACAAAAAATACCCAACCGAAAAAGAAAAAAGAAAAGAGATTCCAAAAATATGAAGATAGTGTAAGGAACCTCTGGGACAACTTCAAGTGTACCAACATCAGAATTATAGGGGTACCAGAAGGAGAGAGAGGGCAAGATATTGAAAACCTTTTTGAAGAAATAATGACAGAAAACTTCCCCTACCTGGTGAAAGAAATAGACTTACAAGTCCAGGAAGCACAGAGAACCCCAAACAAAAGGAATCCAAAGAGGACCACACCAAGACACATCATAATTAAAATGCCAAGAGCAAAAGATAAAGAGAGAATCTTAAAAGCAGCAAGAGAAAGACAGTCAGTTACCTACAAGGGAGTACCCATACGACTGTCAGCTGATTTCTCAACAGAAACCATGCAGGCCAGAAGAGACTGGCAAGAAATATTCAAAGTGATGAATAGCAAGAACCTGCAACCAAGATTACTTTACCCAGCAAAGCTATCATTCAGAATAGAAGGTCAGAGAAAGAGCTTCACGGATAAGAAAAAGCTAAAGGAGTTCATCACCACCAAACCAGCATTATATGAAATGCTGAAAGGTATTCTTTAAGAAGAGGAAGAAGAAAAAGGAACTCTTACCATTTGCCACAGCATGGATGGAACTGGAGAGCAGATAAATACCACATGATCTCACTCATTTGTGGAATATAACGAACAACATAAACTGATGAACAAGGACTGATCCAGAGATGGAGAGGCATTGATTGGACTGTCGGGACTTGGAGGGAAGGTAGGGGAGGGTGGGGGTAAGGGGGAAAGATCAACCAAAGGACTTATATGCAAGCATATAGGCCTAATCAATGGACATGGACAACGGGGGGGTGAGGGCATGAGCGGGGGGGGGGGGTAGAGGGTAATGTGGGGACAAGGACACATATGTAATATCTTAATCAATAAAAAATATATTAAAAAAAAAGAAAAAAAAGAAAAAAAAACCAAAACAAACAAACAAAAAAAACAAAGAGTATTATATGTGTCTCCTTTTTTTTTTTCTCCCCTTGACCCTCCCCTAGCCTCCCATACTCCCCAGTGTCTTGTGTCCATTGGTGATGCTCATATGCATGCATACAAGTCCTTCGGTTGATCTCTTACCCACCCCCCAATTCTCCCCGGCCTTCCTGCTGTAGTTTGACAGTCTGTTCGATGTTGCCCTCCCCCTGTATCTATTTTTGCTTATCAGTTTATAATGGTCTTAATTATCCATAAATGAGTGAGATCATGTGGTATTTTTCTTTCATTGACTGGCTTATTTCACTTAGCATAATGTTCTCCAGTTCCATCCATGCTGTTGCAAATGGTAAGAATTCCTTCTTTTTTACAGCAGCATAGTATTCCAACGTGTAGATCAGGGGTCCTCAAACTTTTTAAACAGGGAGCCAGCTCACTGTCCCTCAGACTGTTGGAGGGCCTGACTATAATTTAAAAAAAAACTATGAACAAATTCCTATGCGCACTGCACATATCTTATTTTGAAGTAAAAACAAAACAAAACAAAACAAAACGGGAACAAATACAATATTTGTATTTGCTTGTGGCCCGCGGGCCGTAGTTTCAGGACCCCTGATGTAGATGTACCAGTTTTCTAATCCATTCATCTGCTGATGGCACTTAGGCTGTTTCCAGATCTTAGCTGTGGTGAATTGTGCTGCTATGAACATAGGGGTGCATATATCCTTTCTGATTGCTGTTTCTGTTTTCTTGGGATATATTCCTAGAAGTGGGATCAATGGGTCAAATGGGAGTTCCATTTTTAACTTTTTGAGGAAACTCCATACTGTCTTCCATAGTGGCTGCACCAGTTTGCATTCCCACCAGCAGTGCAGGAGTGTTCCTTTTTCTCCACATCCTCTCCAGCACTTGTTGTTTGTTGATTTGTTGATGATAGCCAGTCTGACAGTGTGAGATGGTAACTCGTTGTTTTGATTTGCATTTCTCGGATGATTAGTAACTTTGAGCATGTTTTCATATGTCTCTTGGCTTTCTGAATGTCCTCTTTTGAAAAGTGTCTATTTAGGTCCTTTGCCCATTTTTTGATTGGATTGTTTATCTTCCTTTTGTTAAGTTGTATGAGTTCCCTATAAATGTTGGAGGTTAAACCCTTATCAGTGATAACATTGGCAAATACGTTCTCCCATGCAGTGGGCTTTCTTGTTGTTTTGTTGATGGTTTCTTTTGCTGTGCCAGAAGACTTTTATTTTGATGTAATCCCATTTGTTTATTTTCTGTTTAGTTTCCAATGCCCTAGGAGCTGTATCGGTGAAGAAATTGCTTTGGCATATGTCTGAAATTTTTTTTGCTTTTGGATTCTTCTAGTATTTTTATGGTTTCCCGTTGTACATTTAAGTCCTTTATCCATTTTGAGTTTATTTTTGTGTATGGTGTAAGTTGGTGGTCTAGTTTCAATTTTTTGCATGTATCTGTCCAATTTTCCCAACACCATTTATTGAAGAGACTATCTTGACTCCGTTGTATGTTCTTGCCTCCTTTGTCAAATATTAATTGAGTATATTGTTTCGGGCCGGTTTCTGGGCTCTCTATTCTATTCCATTGATCTATATGTCTGTTCTTGTGCCAATACCAGGCAGTTTGAGAACAGTGGCTTTGTAATACAGCTTGATATCTGGTATTGAGATCCCACCTACTTTGTTCTTTTTCAGGATCGCTGAAGCTATTCGGGGTCTTTTTTTATTCCAGATGAATTTTTGGAGAGTTCGTTCTAGGCCTGTGAAATATGCCGTTGGTATTTTAATAGGAAGTGCATTGAATTTATAGATTGCTTTGGGTAGTATGGACATTTTAATGATATTGATTCTACCAATCCAAGAACATGGTATGTTCTTCCACCTGTTTATGTCTTCCTCTATCTCTTTTTTCAGTGTCCTGTAGTTTTCTGAGTAGAGGTCTTTTACCTCCATAGTTAAGTTTATACCTAGGTAGCTTAATTTTTTTGGTGCGATGGTAAATGGGATTTTTTTTTAGTCTCTCTTTGTGTAAGTTTACTATGGGTGTATAGAAATGCCATAGATTTCTTGGTGTTAATTTTGTATCCTGCTACATTGCCGAATTCATTTATTAAGTCTAATAATTTTTTGATGGAGTCTTTAGGAATTTTTATGTATAGTATCATGTCATCTGCAAATAAGGACAGTTTTCCTTATTCTTTTCCAATTTGGATGCCTTTTATTTCTTCTTCTTGTCTAATTGCAATGGCTAATTCTTCCAGTACTGTATCGAACAGGAGTGGTGAGAGTGGGCATCCCTGTCTTGTTCCTGTTCTTAGGGGAAATGGTGTTAGTTTTTGTCCATTGAGTATGATGTTGGCTGTGGGTTTGTCATATATGGCTTTTATTATGTTGAGGTATGATCCCTCTACTACTATCTTGCTGAGAGTTTTTTTTTTTTTTTATCAAGAAAGGGTGTTGGATTTTGTCAAATGCTTTTTCCGCATCAATTGATATGACTATGTGGTTTTTTTCTTTCAATTTGTTTATGTGATGTATCATGTTTATTGATTTGCGGATATTGTACCATCCTTGCATCCCTGGGATAAATCCTACTTAGTCATGGTGTATGATCTTTCTGATGTACTGCTGGATCCGATTTGCTAAGATTTTGTTGAGGATTTTGGCATCTATGTTCATGAGGGATATTGGCCTGTAATTCTCTTTCTTTGTGTTGTCTTTACCTGGTTTTGGTATGAGGGTGATGCTGGCTTCATAGAATGAGCTTGGAAGTGTTCCTTCCTCTTGGATTTTTTGTAGTAGTCTGAGGAGGATAGGTTTTGGTTCTTCCTTGAATGTTTGGTAAAACTCCCCTGTGAAGCCGTCTGGTCCTGGGCTTTTGTTTTCTGGAAGCTTTTTGATGACTGCTTCAATTTCTTCCATAGTTATTGGCCTGTTGAGATTTTCAGATTCTTCCTGATTTTTTGGAATGTTGTATTTTTCTAGGAATATGTCCATTTCCTCCAGGTTGTCTAATTTGTTGGAGTAGAGTTGTCTATAGTATTGTTTAACAATCATTTGTATTTCTGTGGGGTCTGTTGTTATTTCACCGCTATCATTTCTGATTTTGTTTATTTTGGTCCTCTCTCTTTGCTTCTTGGTGAGCCTGGCTAGAGGTTCATCAATCTTGTTTATCCTTTCAAAGAACCAGGTCTTGATTTCATTGATTTCTGTATTGTTTTTTTGGTCTCTATGTCATTTATTTCTGCTCTAATCTTTATTATCTCCTTCCTTCTGCTCACTCTGGGGTTTTCTTGTTGCTCTCTTTCTAATTCTTTGAGTTGTAGAGTTACATGATTTACTACCATTTTTTCTTGTTTTTTGAGATAGGCCTGAAGAGCTATAAACTTCCCTGTCAGGATTGCTTTCATTGTGTCCCATAGGTTTTGGATTGTTTTGTTTTCATTGTCATTAGTTTCCAGGATTTTTTAAATTTCTTCTTTGATCTCATTGGTAACCCAATCAATATTTAGTAACATGCTATTCAGCTTCCAAGTGTTTGAGTGTTTTGAGTTGTTTTTATTGTAGTTTATTTCTAATATTATGCCCTTGTGGTCTGAGAAGATGCTTGGTATGATTTCAGTCTTCTTGAATTTGGGGAGACTTTGTTTGTGACCCAATATGTGGTCTATTTTTGAATATGTCCCATGAGCACTTGAGAAGAACGTGCATTTCGTGGTTTGGGGTGAAATGTTCTGAAGATGGCAATTAGGTCCATCTGATATAGTGAGTCATTTAGGATTGCTGTTTCTTTGCCAATTTTTTGTCTAGAGGATTTATCCAGTGATGTCAGTGGTGTATTAAAGTCCCCTACTCTGATTGTATTGTTGTCGGTCTCTCCCCTGATATCTTCCAGGAGTTTTTTTTATGAATTTGGGTGCTCCTGCAGTGGGTGCATATATGTTTACCAGGGTTATATCTTCTTGTTGTATTGATCCCTTTAGTGTTATGAAGTGGCCTCCATTATCTCTTGTTATAGCCTTCACTTTGAGGTCTATTTTGTCCATCAAAAGTATTGCTACCCCAGCTTTTTTTTCATTTCTATTTGCCTGAAAGACATTTTTCCATCCCTTCACTTTCAGTCTGTGTCAGTCCCTTCTAATGAGGTGGGTCTCTTGTAGACAGCAAATGTATGGGTCATGTTTTTTATCCATTGAGTCACTCGATGTCTTTTGATTGGAGCATTTAGTCCATTTACGTTTAAAGTTATTATTGAAAGGTACTTGTTTGTAGCCATTTCTATTTTTTGTGGCTGTTTTCTTTCTGAGCTTTTTATTTCTTCTTTTTTATACCAGTCCCTTTGGCATTTCTTGCATTGCTGGCTTGGTGGTGATAAACTCCCTTAGCCTTTTTTTTTTTCTGTGAAGCTTCTTATTTCCCCTGCAATTTTGAATGATAGCCTTGCTGGATAGAGTATTCTTGGATTCAGTCCCTTGCTTTGCATCACTTTGTAAATTTCCATCCATTCTTTTCTGGCCTGATGTGTTTCTGTTGAGAAATCATTTGATAATCTAATGGGAGATCCCTTGAATGTAACTTTCCGTCTCTCTCTTGTAGCCTTTAAGATTCTCTCTTTGTCCTGAACATTTGCCATGGTAATTATGATGTGTCTTGGTGTGGGTCTTTTTGGGTTCACCTTGTTTGAGACTCTCTGTGCTTGTGTGATTTTTTTTCTTCCCCCACCTCTGGCAAGTTTTCTGATATTATTCCTTCAAATATGTTTTCTAACCCTTGTTCCTCTTTCTGTTGTTCTGGCACCCCTATATTCGTATGTTGTTTCGTTTCATGTTGTCCCATAGCTCCCTTAGGCTCTCCTTCTGTCTTTTATTTTTTTTCTCCAATTGCTGTTCAGTTTGGGTGTGTTTTGTTTCCCTGTCTTCTAATTTGCTAATTCGGTCCTCCGCTTCTCCTAGTCTACTGTTGAAACTTTCAATGGTGTTTTTTATTGCAGCTATATCACTCTTCATTCTTCTTGGTTCTTACATAATTTATTGATTTTTTTCATCTGTTTCTTCTTGCTTCTTGCATAAGTTGTTGATTTTTTCCTCCATCCGGTTTATGCACTCTACGACCCTTAATCTGAATTCTTTTTCTGTTATGTTGCATGCCTCTGTATCACTTAGCTGTTTTTCTGGTGAGTCCTCCTCTTCTTTCCTTTGGGGGTTTCCTTGTCTACCCATGTTTGATCGTACCACCATATCTAGATGTTGAGTTGTTCAGCGGCTGCTCCTTGGGTGGCAGTGGCTCCTCGGGCTGCGGTTGCTCCTCGGGCGGTTGTGGTAGTAGCTGCTCCTCAGTTGGTAGCAGCTCCTTTGGTGGGTGCTGTTCACAGTTGTGGTGGCTCCTCTGGCTGGTGGGGGGAGGCTTCACACACAGCTGCTGTTCCTCAGACAGAGGGTGCTGTGATCAGGAGGCTGCTGTTCCTTGGATAGGGGATCATAATCTGTCTTTGAATTGGTGCATTTATGCCACTGACTTTCAGAGTGCTTACTGATAGAGTTCCTACAATATCAGGTGGCTTCTGGGGCTACTGGGGCAGGGATGCCTTGCTGCCTGGGACCCGCCGATGTTCGGGTCCCCAGTAAAAAGGCGGGGCCTGCTCCTGGGGGTGGCCCCGCCCTGGATGGCAGTGCGCTGGCGGCTCGCGCTGTCCCACCCTGCCTGAAGTATGCAAATTAGCCGCCATCTTAGCAGTTAATTTGCATATTGCACTTATTAGCCAATGGGAGGTGTAGCGAAGGTACGGTCAATTACCATGTTTGTCTATTATTAGATAGGATTGTAATATTTCTTTGGGAACAGACAAGAAGACTATAAATTATGAGAATCATTGCTATATCATTGAGTTTACTCAAGTGGAAGCACATAACCCCTCACCCCCCATACTGATTATAGAGAAATGTTTATTAAATCATAAAATAAATGAGATGTTTGGGGTCTTGGAGGAAAGAAGCAAGAGCATTTTAAAAAGTTTTACTATAGGTAAAAATGTGTTAAAATTTTTTAGTGAGTAGGACATTGTCTTAAATGTGTCTTAAAATTGCTTACGAAAAATGTTATAGGCAGAAAATGCATGGATTCTCAGAAAGAATTCTTATTGAAGTGTATTTAAAAATTTAAACTATATTGCGATGTATTCAGTAACTCATTCTTACAGTATCTGAAGCATATTATACATGATAGATGCTTGATACTTAAAAAAAAATGAGCACTTCATTTCTCACAAAGGAGTGTTTCATTCAATTCAGTACTTATTTACTAATTCAATGATTATATATTTATTTCAATAATTACCCACTTTCTTCTTTGCCCTGACTTGATGCTGGAAGTAATGAAGTGAATACAGCAGATAACAATTTACTTAGTGTTTGATACAACATGCCTTTGGATAGGCATTACAAACATAAATACGTGGAAGGATGTTTTTGACTATCTAAATGTAGTGGACTCTTAGAACATACAATAAAGGAATGTGTACAGCCCTGGCTGGTGTGGCTCATTTGCCCCATGCACTGAGAGGTCGTAGGTTAGATTCCTGGTTAGGGGACTTACCCAGGTTGTGGGCTCACTCCCCAGTAGGGGGCATGCAGGAGGCAGCTGATCCTGATTGATGTTTCTCTCTGTCCCTTTCCCTTCCTCTCTCTCTAAAATCAATAAACACATTTAAAATAATAAAAGAAACATAGTAAAATAACTTTAAAAAAAGGACTTAAGTGTACAATGTTAATGTTTTGGGGGGAACTGAAGGAGAATGGTTACTCTGAAAAAGTAATATTTTTTACCTGGTAGTGTACACTGTTTTCTTTTGCTGATTGATTATCATATTTATATTATTTTATTTGGAGCCATTTATATTATATCTGAATTGATATTAATATGAACATTTTTGTATCATACAAATCTACACTCCACTTCTCAATTAAATTATTGCCTCTTCTAAAATTTAATTTTGTGTCCCAGGATCTAGTTCAGTGACTTGCTGATGAGTAGGCATTTATTAAATACTAATGGCCTAGTGCACGAATATCATGCGGGGCGGGGGTGGGGGGAGTCCCCTCAGCCCAGCCTGCACCCTCTCCAATCGTACATGCCTCTCGCAATCTGGGACTGCTGGCTCCTAACCGCTCACCTGCCTACCTGCCTGATCGCCCCTAACTGCCCTCCCCTGCTGACCTGATTTTGCCCCCAACTGCTTTCCCCTGCCAGCCTAATCTCGTCCTCAACTGCCTCTGCCTGCCTGATCACCCCTAACTACCCTCCCCTGCTGGCCTCATCTCGCCCCCACTGGCCCTCCCCTGCTGACCTAATCTCGCCCCAACTACCCTCCCCTGCCGGCCTGATCTTGCCCCCAACTGCCCTCCCCTGCAGGCCTGATCTTGCCCCTAACTGCCCTCCTCTGCAGGCCAATTTGGTTCTGATTGGTTGGTTTCTATGCCAGTCAGCGTCAAAAGCTCCGCCTCCTAGGCAGCCATTGGCTCCTCACAGTTGACTCATATTTGGTTTTGATTGGTTGGTTTCTATGCCAGTCTGCGTCTCTAGGCCTATCAACGGGGCCTGATCAGAAAGGCGGGGCTGATCAGCAGCCCTGGTGGAGGCCTGGAGAGAAATGGAGGCGCGGCTGCTGGTCCGGCCAGGAGAGAAAGAGAGAGGCAAGTGCTGATCAACAGCTGCCACACAGGCTACAGATCAGACCCTGCTTCTCTCTTCAGGCCTCTCTTTGGGCCTGATTCACAGCCCCCTCAGCAGTCAGTGCCGGGTCGCCACGGCAACCCAGCACTGACTGCAGGTCTGACTTCCAGTTGGTCAAGCCTCCGGTCGTGATGGATCCAGGGTTTTTATATATTAGGATTTGTTGAATAATTTGCACTCATTTGTGTAATTAAGGTCTTTTGAATGCTTTGGGTCTTTAAAACTCTTCTGAACCACTAAAAGTAAAAATTGCTATCATAAGTTACTTTGGAGAGTCTTGCCTTGGTGATTGTGAAAGGGAGAAAACAACGTAACTTTATAGTATTTTGGTAAGTACTATGTGTTTAGTTTGCATAAGATTAGATGTATAATGAATTTGACTATCTAAGTATTTTACCAGCTCCAATTTTTTTTTTTTTAATAAAGTCTGCATTTATTAATGAAATGATCAGAGTAATAATGCCTCCCCCCGCACACGCACGCACACGCACACACGCACATATATGCATGTTTTAATCTTCCCAAATACTCTGCAAAGCACCACGCTCCTTCTGCCGCTTTCTCACGGGGAGGAGGACAACCACGTGAGGGTGTAAGGGACAAGGTCATGGTTTCGTGGCAGAGGCAAGTCCAGAACCGAGGCCAGCTCCAATTTTTATGTGTAGGTGTACTTATCTAAAATTACTAAATTTCTGAGTGGCTTATGTTAGTTTTCAACAGGTAATTTTTATTTCCCCCTCTTTTTTTAATTTTTTTTTTAAATAAACAGGATTGCTTCACAGTGGAGGGAGAGGATTTGAAGCATGACTTTGAACGCTTACAACTGGCCATGGAAATGGTAGGATTTCTTCCCAAGACACAAAGACAGTGAGTTTATTTATTGTTTTTATATACCTTGAACAGAGAACAAATTTTGATGTGTGTTTAAGAATTCCTCTTTCTTGGTCCTTTGAGACACTTTTATTATAGTCCTGATTTAATGCCTTTTCCTTCTTAGGTGTGGCTTAGAACATTTATTTTTCTAAAAGACTTGTTTTGAATTGTTTTTTTGTCAAAAATTCTTTGAGATATTTTGAAAATCAGTTGAAAGCCCAGGAGCTCTTCTTCCTGTACAATTTATATTTACAAACATTTGTATATAATTGCAAGAGTTTCTGGTGTCCCTGAAGCCTCTTCATGAACCTTATGTAAACACTGTTGCTTTATAACACTATTTTTATAGCTTTTTATCTTCTATATCATTGATCTCTAAGCTTATTAAAGCTCACATACCTATCAGTAAAACATAATTTCCATATACTTACTCTTTAAAGTTATGTCTGTACTATTGTACTAAACATTTTGTTTATTGTATTAACTATGTTGAACTAAAATAAAATGTAAAAAGGTTGAGATAAAGATGAAGTAAGCAATACATAACATAAACTATTTCAAATTAAAGACACAAATAACCTTGACTCTCACCAGAAAAATAATTGTAACATTACTAATTTAAAAAAAAGTTTATTGATTTTTAGAGAGAGAGGAAAGAGAGGGAGAGAGAGAGAGAAACATCAATGATGAGAGAGAATCATTGATTGGCTGCCTCCTGCATGCCCCCCTACTAGGGAAAGCCTGTAACCCAGGCATGTGCCTTTAACCGGAATAGACTCTAGAACCCTTCAGTATGCTGTCCAACACTCTATCCACTGAGCCAAACCTTTTTAATGAGATTTTCTTTAACTGGACATTGTTTCTGCTTCTGTGTTTTTAGTATCCTGCCTTATAGTATGGTTATTGTTATCTCCAAATGGAAGATTATAAGCTTTTTGAGAACTGGGACTCTTATTTATATTTATTAATCGTTTTTATATTGAATTATAGTATATTGATTTGCTTATATGATGTTTCTTATTCCTGGAGTCTATGCATTACATATTTGTGTATGAGGAAACATTAATGTGCTGATTTTTGAACCCAAAGTTCTGAAACAATGTAATTACCAACCATAGAAACTACTGCAAAAACAGTTTTTAAAAATGGCTCTGGCCTGGATCGTGTGGCGTGGTGTTTGAGCGTCAGCCCATGAACCTGGAGGTTACAGTTTGATTCCCAGTCGGGGCACATGCCCGGGTTTCGGGCTCAATCCCCAAAGCAGGTGTACAGGAGGCAGCCGATGGGTGTTTCTCTTTCATTGATGTTTCTATCTCTCTATCCTTTTCCCTTCCTCTCTCTAAAATCAATAAAAAAATATTTTAAAAAAATGGCTCAGTAATTACTGTTTGTATATCTTTTGACTTCCATTTATTTTTATAATATTTCACTTGATACTAAGTTTCCTCTTTAATTTAACCCAGTCTAACTTTATGACTTAGTCCTTTATAATTGACTTGTTTTTTGTTTGAATCATTGAACATTTTTAATTATTTAAGAAATTAGACCTATAAATTAGATGTTGACTCAGGACCTCTAAAAATATAGCTATAGGTCTTTAAGGAAGTATCTTTGTTTATTTAGAATACTTCCTAATTTTAGTAAGACACATAGTGTAAATTTCATAAGTAAGGACAAATTTATCCTAAAGAAATAAAGTGGTCAAGGCAAAAATATATGTATATATCTGAATTTTCAGGAATGGCTTTTAGATAGAGTTGAGTTCAGTTTTAGATGGTCAGTTGTGTTAAATGCCTTTGAGATGTCAGGTAAGTTAAGGAATAATATGCTTTTTTTAGTTACATGGAAGTCCTTGGTAACCTCTATGAGACATTTTAGATGTCAGAATGTGATTGTAAAAAGGGATGACAAAGTAAAGACAAGGATTTATAAGTCAGCCCTTATTAGTATGCTTGTTTGTGAAGGGGAGGAAGAAGATGTGGAATCTAGGATGGGTTTTTTAAAGTAAGAGAGAAGTGAACATGAGATTATTTTGATTAAAAATTCTTATAGGTTTAGGTGAGTGATACGAAAAAAGTATAATAATGTATCCCAGCAAACTGGAGTTCATGGGATGGAGAGTGCAAGTAGAGGGATTAGTTTGTTGACTGGAAGAGGGGCATGTGTTCCTCAAAGACTGGGGGGGGGGGGGGGGGAGAGAAAAGGGAGGGTCTAGATGTAAATGTCTCACAGTTGGGGCCTGATATTAGATAATGTACCCCAATGGCCTCAGGCTGTTTTAAAAAAATATTTATCAAGGGTACCATCATATGATGTAGGAAAGCTTTTTTTGAAAAAAAATTTATCTTTATCATTGCAAGTATTACAGATGTCCCATTGGGCTCCTCTACCTTGTTCCAGTCACCTTCCTGAGCCTTCCTCCACACTATTGTCTGTCCATGGGCCATGCATATCCTACGTAATAAAAGCCTAATATGCTAAGTGTCCGGTCATCTGTTCAACCAATCAAAGTGTAATATGCTAATGATATGCTAAGGCCTCTCAACCGCTCGCTATGACATGCACTGACCATTGGGGGGAGACAATAGACCAGTTTACCAGTCGCTATGACATGCACTGACCACCAGGGGGCAGACAGTCAACTGGTCGACCAGTTGCTATGATGTGCACTGACCACCAGGGGGCAGAAGCTGCAACTTCCAAATGATAGGTTAGCTTGCTGCTGGGGTCCGGCCGATCGGAACTGAGCGAGATGGGCCGAACATGCCCTAGAGCCCTCCCGCGGTCCCTCCCCGGCTAGCCAATCTCTCGTGTCCCTCCCCAGCCCCAGTCGTGTACTGGTGGGGTCCCTTGGCCTGGCCTGCACCCTCTTGCAATCCGGGACCCCTTGGGTGATGTCAGAGAGCTGGTTTCGGCTTGATCTCGTGGCATTTAGACATCCCCCGAGGGCTCCCGGACTGCAAGAGGGCACAGGCCAGGCTGAGGGACCCTCCATCCAAGTGCACGAATTTCATGCACCAGGCCTCTTGTATACATATAAGTTCATTGGTTCATGTCTCCTTACCCCTCCCCTCTGAAATATGTCAGTGTATTGCATGCTTCAATGTCTCTGGGTCTCTTTTGTTCATCAGTTTAATTTGTTCATTAGACTCCACATATAAGTGAGATCATGTAATACATGTAGGAAAGGCTTTCTTAAATACTAGAGGTCCGGTGCACAGATTTTTGCACTTGTGGGGTTTCTCAGCCTGGCTTGCGCCGTCTTGCAATTCAGGACCCCTTGGGGGATGTCAGACTGCCGGTTTTAGCCTGATCCCTGTAGGCCAGGCCAAGAGACCCCACTGGGCCTCTAGTATGCATAAAAGATCTTTGGTTAATCTCTTCTCACCCTCCCTTCTCCCCCCTTCCCTCAGATTCATCAGTGTGTTCCATGTTTCCATCCCTGTGCGTTGAACGTTTGCCCCCCTGGTGGCTAGTGCACGTCGTAGGTACTGATTGAAAGGTCGAACAGTCGCTTAACCTTTTATATATATAGACTAGGGGCCTAGTGCATGAAGTCGTGCACCTTGAAAGGAACTGTGGGCCAGGAGGCTATGGTAGGCACAGGGGCGGGTCTCGGCACACCCTCTGTGCCCCCGCCCACCCCCTTCTGCCGTAGCCCCTGGTTCCTTATCAGCAAGCAGCTCCGCCCCCACTGTTGCTGCTCCCACATGCTGATGGCACCAGCCCCGCTCGCACCCGCTGAAGGCGTGGAGCAATTGTGGCTAGCGCCAGCAGCGGGTGCAGGCGGTAGCTGCTGTCCCGATCTCCTCTCAGGAGCAGGAGGAGGTGGAGAAGCCCTGAGGGGCGACTGGGGCTGGTAGCCACTGCTCGTACCCGCTGATGGTGCTGAGTGATCGGGCCTGGCACCGGGCGCTAGCAGTGGGTGCCAGCGGTGGCTCCAATGCCAGCAGCAGGTGCAGGTGAGGCCAGCGCCAGCAGGTGCAAGCACCCGGCAGGACTGCGACACGCGGGAGCAAAGAATTTTCAGTAACCATCAGAGGCTTGCACCGATGACAGTGACCGGTGCCCCACCTTGGTCTGGCACTCCTGCTTACCTGCTCCACCATCCCACCACAGCCGACGCCCACTATGTTTCACGCACGCCCTCTGGTAGTCAATGCACGTTATAGCGACTGGTTCGGTTGTTCTGCCATTCAGTCTATTTGCATATTAGCCTTTTATTACATAGGATAACTACTAACTGAAAAAAATCACCTAGGATACGTGGTTAAAAATACAGATTCCAAGGCATGAAACATTCTTATTCAGTAGATCTTAAATAGACAGTGTAGGAAAAGGGCATTCCAGTCAGGATGAAAAGCATTTAGGAATGAATGGACTTTTGAAACACTACAGCAGATTCAGATAATAGCAAGATGTCCCCTTCAGATAACTTTTCTGACAAGTGGTAGGTACAATACTGAAGTTAAGGTTTTTTAAAGCACTTTGCACAGTGACTAAAGTAGTAAACACTCAATAAATTTTATAGTTCTAATTACTCCCATATTTCTTATTTTCTGAAGACTACGTCATATTTGTACTAGTTAATTTGCTTGATTATGATTTTTGGGATGAAATAAGCTTAGAGAATACACAGAAAGAAGTTGTAATTTGTAATTTTATTTTTGCAGGATTTTCTCTCTTCTATCAGCAATACTACATTTGGGTAATATCTGTTACAAAAAGAAGACATACCGGGATGACTCCATAGATATCTGTAATCCTGAAGTTCTTCCTGTTGTCTCAGAATTATTAGAAGTGAGTGATTACATTTTCAGTTGTCATTTCAAATACTGGGTAACTTGTCAGTTTTTATTTTGTGGAAGTTTTGTAGGGGTAAATAGGTTAGTGCTTTTTTATTAATAGTGTTTGCCCAAAAGATGGAAATTTTGCTATTGTGTGTGCCACAATGTTTGGAAAATTTGGGTTTTCTACCCTGCCTCCTCTCCTTAGATACCCATAATCCCTCAATTTGCTGTATAGGATGAATATTGCACTCAAGATGGCATAATATTCTAGGCCTTTACTACTTTTTCTTCTATATTTCAGATTTCTTCTCATGTTAAGACTTTGTTTAGATTGTTTTATTTGAAGATGGGGTACCTGGATGGATGGGGAGAAAAGGATACTAACTTTTCTTTCTTCATAGTTATATAGAAACCTACAGTGCTTCTTTCCATAACAAGGTCTTTATTACCTTACTAGAGGCCTGGTGCACGAAATTCGTACACGGGGTTGGGCCCTTCAGCCCAGCCTGCACCCTCTCCAATCCGGGACCCCTCGGGGGATGTCCTACTACCTCTTGCAATCTGGGACTGCTGGCTCCTAACCGCTCGCCTGCCTTCCTGCCTGATTGCCCCCTAACCCCTCTGCCTGCCTGATCACGCCTAACCACCTCTGCCTGCCTGCCTGATTGCCCCTAACTGCTCCCCTACTGGCCTGATCGCCCCTAACTGCTCCCCTGCTGGCCTGATCGCCCCTAACCACCTCTTCCTCACCCCGCACTCGGGACCCAGAATTCCCTCCTCCAGCCAGTTGCAGGTACCCAGGACTTGGGCTTCCTTCCCTCTGGTTGACTGCAGGCACACAGGACCTGGGCCGGCTTTGCCTGGGCCAGCCACAGCCGCAGGGGACTGTGGATAGGCAGCTTTGCCTGGCCACAGCTGCACGTGCCTGGGACCATGGGACGTGCAGCTTGTCCCTCTCCCAGGCCGCAGCCTGGCTGGTCCCCATTCCTCTTTTGCGAGCTCATTTGTGCCTGGCTGGTCCTCATTCCTCTCTCCCCAGTGTTGAGTGTCTGAGCCATTATTGCGTGACGTCGTGAGGGTGTGATGCCCATTTGCATATTAGCTCTTTATTATATAAGATTATATAGGATTCTTTCTGTAGTGATGATTTTTCATGCTTCCCAGCTAACTTCTCGTCTTGCCAGATTCATTTTGAAAGGGATATCATTTTTCATAGGTTCTCTCCTATGACAGAGTAAGGAAATATATGTATGTATACTAACCTAAGTATATTCATATATCTACAAATATTTTTGTATATATATATATATATATAAAATTTTGTATATATATATATATATTATGTATATATATATATATATAAAGATGAGGTTTGCTAATGTTTCTAACTAATCCATTATCATATGTATCAGTCTAGCCTTCTCCTCTTACTTATATGTAAACTCCCACTCTAACATTGAGGAACCTGTCTCTCATCATCTTCCATTCATTAATTATTCAATTCTAGTATATAACAGTATTAGAATTGTTAACCCATACTTCTGTGGGAAATGACTTTGTCAACTAGAGTAGAGTGCTATAGAGTGTAGTTCCTTTTGCCTTTAGTTTTATAGACTTCCTTCATTTTCAGAATTAGTTTTCTTCCCACCCACTTTCTTGAACATTGTGGTTGTTTCATATATTTGTCATATAGTCAGATTCTCTTGTCATGTTCTGAATTCTTTTCTAGATCCCCCGGTGCCTTAAATAATTTTCTAAAACTTTGTATAGATTAAGATTCACTCTTTGTGCTGTATGGGTTCCGACAAAGGCATAATGTCATGTATCCTCTGTTAAACAGTATCATACAAAATAGTTTCCCTGCCCTAAAAATCTCCTTCACCTAATCAACCCCTTCCCCACTGATGCCTGGCAATCACTCACCTTTTTACTGACTGTAGATTTGCCCTTTCTAGAATGTAGCATAATTGGAATCATACAGCACGTAGCCTTTTCAGACTGACTTGTTTCACTTAGCAATATGCATTTAAGACTCATCCATGCTTCTTGTCTCAATAGCTCATTTCTCTATATTGCTGGGTAATATTCCATTATAGCTATATCATGGTATAGCTATATCATAGTTTATTTATCCATTCACCTCTTAAAGGATATCTTGGTTGTTTACAGCTTTTTTGTTTTGTTTTTTGTTTTGCAATTATGAATAGCTTGCTTTTTTCTATTAAAATATTGCTCATCTTTAAAATCTTGATTCATGTGCCAGCTCATGAAGTTTAACCTTATTAAATGGTCTGATTCCATCAGTTTCTACTTAACATAGTTTATTTTGAGTTTTGTAGCAGAAAGTTAATTGTTAACTAGTTTATGCCCATTATAAGGTGGCAGTGTTCTCTGAGAGCAATGGATGCCTCTTTCTTGTTTATCTGACCTTAAAATGTTTATTATTTTGTACATGCCTGGGTGTTGCTTATTAACTTCAATGGAATGAGTCAGCCTGGCAGAAGGGGCAGGAGAAGGGAGGAGTACCTTAATTCGGAACTAAATTCACTCAGTGGAAATTCTACCAGGATGTTGAGTGTGGTATCTAAAGGTTGTAATTTTGAAGGTCATGAGGGTCAGAGAAAATTTCAGTCAGGCATTTTAAGTAATAGTTTAGTCAAACATTTGGAATTGTAATACAGGGATTGTGGCTGGTGATCAACAAGTAGCAAGGTTTTTGGTTCTAGTGCAGTATTCTTTGGTGAGAGACTGGTAAGCACTTCAAAGCAGTACTCAGATATTGGTAAAAAAAAAAAAAAAAAAAGGAGAAATAAAATCTTGAGAATGGTTACCAGTGTCAAAGTTAGGCCAACAGCAAATGTGATTTGATAGCAAATCTCACTTTATAACATAAGCTTTTAAAAGTCTTTCTTGTTATATATAGTTTGGATTGGTTCTAGGAATAGAGATTGGGTAATAAGCAGAAAGAAGATATCTTCAAAGATGAGGAGCTAGAGAAGATATGACAGCACTTACCCTGGTATCCTGTCTATAGTTAGCATAGTGATTAATCACAAAAACAATATATAATTATATATGTGGTTTCTGATGGTCTTAGGCGACCCCTGTGAAAGGGTCGTTTGACCCCCAAAGGGGTCACGACCCACAGGTTGAGTACCGCTGCTCTAGCCAAAGGGCAAATAAAGGGATAACCTAGCAAGACAGAAAACATTTAAATAATAACCACTCAATTCCAGCCAAACACCATAGGAAAAAAACTATGCTCCTGCACCCAAACTATGCCAGCCAAAGTCAAGTAGGGAGCCCAGACTGCCACCCTACTTGTCTGTAACAAGGATTGGGGTGCAATGTTAGAGGAGGCCTAGTGGAGAGGCAGGACTTTTACCATAGCTCAGTGGTAACAAGGTCACCTACTTCAGTATCAGTGGAGACTGCCAGAACTCCCCACCCCATCCAGTGGTAATGAGGAGCTCTCTCTCACATGCCAATGAAGGCTGAGTGGAAAACCTGGACTTCTGCCTCCACTTTGCAGTAACAAGGGAGTTCCTCCCACCCCTTTTTGGCTGGAGGGGTATCAAAAAAGCCAGATAAGCCATCAATAATTATTCTAAATGTAAATGGTCTGAATTCACCAGTAAAGAGGCACAGAGTAGCAGCATGGGTCAAAAAACAAAACCCAACCATATGCTGCCTAAAAGAGACACATCTAAACAGCAAAGACAAAGGCAGATTCAAAGTAAAAGGGTGGGAAATTATTCTCCAAGCAAATAACATTCACAGAAAAGCAGGTATAGCCATACTTATATCTGACAAAATAGATCTCAAGATAACAAGTGACAAAGATGGACATTTTATAATGATAAAGGGAACACTACATCAAGAAAACATAACATTTCTTTTAAAAAAATATATATATTTTATTGATTTTTTTACAGAGAGGAAGGGAGAGGGATAGAGAGTTAGAAACATTGATGAGAGAGAAACATCGATCAGCCGCCTCCTGCACACTCCCCACTGGGAATGTGCCCGCAACCAAGGTACATGCCCTTGACCGGACTCGAACCTGGGACCCTTGAGTCCTCAGGCTGACACTCTATCCATTGAGCCAAACCAGTTAGGGCAAACATAACATTTTTTAATATATATGCACCCAACCAGGGAGCATCGGAATATATTAAACAGCTACTCACAGAACTAAAAGGAGAAACAGATCAAAATACAATTATAGTTGGCGACCTTAATACTCCTTTGACAGCTCTAGACAGGTTAACTAAACAGAAAATCAGTAAGGAAATATCAGCCTTAAATGAAGCATTAGATCAAACTAATATAATTGATATTTACAGAACCTTTTGTCCCAGATCATCAGAGAATGCATACTTCTCTAACACACATGGAACTTTCTGAAGTATAGACCATATATTGGGTCACAGAACTTGCATCAACAAATTAAAACAGATTGAAATTATACCACGCATATTTTCTGACCACGATGCCTTGAAATTAGAAATCAACTGCAAAAGGAAGTAAAACCCCCCTCAAATATTTAGAGATCAAACAACATACTACTAAAAAATGGCTGGGTCAAAGAAGAAATAAAAAATGAGATCAAAAGATATATAGTGACAAATGAGAATGATAAGACAACATCAAAAGCTCTGGGATGCAGCAAAAGCAGGAATAAGAGGGAAGTTTATATCATTACAGGACTGTGAGGGGGCAGGCCGAGCTGAGGGACATCTCCCCCCTCCCTGCCCCCCCCACTCCAGTGCATGCACCAGGACTCTAGTAAATTCAATAAAAAGAAAACAAAAAAGAAAACACAACATTAAAAAAATATCCCTCCCAGAAGGAATTAAAATAAGGTCCAGTCTTGGCTCGGCTGTTTGCAGTACTGTCAAGTACACAGAAAGGTGGCAAGTTCAATTCCCTGTTGGGGGCAAGTTCAGTTCCCAGTTGGGGCTCATGCGGGAGACAATTCATCCTCCCTCCTTCCCTTCCTGCCTCTAAAATCAATGAAAGACATAATCTCGGGTGAGGATTAAAAATTATAAATAAATAAATAAAATAGGATCGGAGTCTCATAACCTAATACAGATGTATCCAGGTTTTAATGAAATATCACTCATCATACCAAGAAGGAAGATCTCAAACTAAATTAAAAAGAAGACAAGAGATGACAATGACAACACTGAAATGATAAAGAGGTGAGAACTATCTAACAGATATTAAAACAGCCATGATAAAGTGCTTTAATGAGAAATTATAAACATGTTTGAAAAAATGAAAAATTAGCCTCAGTAAAGAAATCCTCCTATATAATAAAAGGCTAATATGCAAATCAACCGAACGGCAGAAGAACCGGTCATTATGACACACACTGACCACCAGGGGGCAGACACTGAATGCAGGAGCTGCCCCCTGGTGGTCAGTCCACTCCCACAGGGGGAGCACCACTCAGCCAGAAGGTGGGCTTCATGGCAGGCAAGTGCAGTGGCAGTGATGGGAGCCTCTCTCCTTTCTTCCCTGATAGCGCCAAGGCCTGAGGGGGAGGTCCTAAGGATACCCATCTCAAGTCAGCCACCAACCTGTTTTGTGGGATTCCCATCAATCCATCTCTCTACTCATTTTTCTTTCCATCAATAGGTGGAAACCCAGCAGGTGCCAGACCCTGAGTTTCCTCTCACCCCTCCCCCCCCTCTCCCTCCCTCCCTCCCTCCCTCCCTCCCCCCTGTGTGTGTGTGTGTGTGTGTGTGTGTCTGTGTGTGTGTGTGTGTTGGGGTTTCCCCTCAAGAATGGGTGTCCTCATAGTCATTTCAGTGGGAAGGTGGAAGAGACTTATCTGTGACATTTGCTGCAGTCATCAGCTAGGACTCTGCTTGCTGTAGACAAAGCATGTGAGCAGCCTACACCCAGTGGACTGGAGGCCAAGGGAAGGGGAGAACCCCAGGCAGTGGTTCCTTTGTCTCTGCAGAAGCAGAAACAGCCATCTGGACAAGTAGGTGATCCTTCTGTGACATTTTGGTTCTCAGGAATCCAGATACGTATCCCAAGTATTTTTGGCAAGAAATCGCCAAAGTTTTCTTGTCCCCTTTTTTTCTCTTTTCTCTTCCTTTCCCTCCCCTCTCACTCTTCTTTGTTTCCTTCCCCCATTTCCTCCTCCTGCTTTTCCCTCTCCTCTTCCTCTCTTTCTCTTCCCATTCCAGGCTCCTTTTAATTCTATCACTTCTCCACCCAGTTTCTTGTCTTCCTTTTTTCTCATGTTTTTTTATGTTTGTTTGTTCTTTTTTTTAATGTATATTTTTTATTGATTTCAGACAGGAATGAAGAGGGAGCTAGAGTTATAAACATCAATGATGAGAGAAAATACATTGATGGGCTGCCTTCTGCATGCCCCCTACTGGGAGTCAAGCCTGCAACCTGGGTGTATGCCCTGACTGGGAATCAAACTGTGACCTCCTGGTTCATAGGTAGATGCTCAACCACTGAGCCACACTGACCCAGCTTCCTTCTTTTTCAACTTCTTCTTTCATCATTCTCTGCGCTTACCTACCTGCTCCCGTCTCTCTTCTCTCTACCTCTTTCTTTTTCTACTCATATTCATTCTTCTCTCTCTCTCTCTCTCTCTCTCTCTCCTGCCACAGGCTGAAAGAGGCAAAGGCCATTTTATTACCCACTCAAAGCAGAGCCCACATTTCTCATCAAAGATGAAGGAAAAGTTGCTAAGAGCTGCTGGCCCTTCACCCTTCAGTTTACCTGACACAAAGCCAAACAGTCAATATGAGTGAACAGATATCTGTTTTCAAGTACAATTATCTAAGATAGTTAAATTTCAGTCATACTTTAATTCAGGTCACTTAAATTGATCAGATAATTACATAGCCAAATACTACTAAGCAGATGCTTTGGTAGTAGAAAGAGGAGAAAGCAGAATAAACTTAGCTAATGAAAGATCTAGCTAGTGGGGAAATTTTGAGAGCTTTCAGGCAGGATGCAGGGGAGAGCAGGGATACTGAGTGTGAAGACAGGGAAAAGTTCTTTTTTTTTACATGGCCTTCCACAATTTATGAAAAGCACCTGGTGATTAACCCTATGATTATTAGCTCCTCTGATTCAAACGGGCCCTCTGTTCAAACTGAAAGATAAGATAAGCTACTCTCAAGACTACATTCCTGCATTTTCCCTCCTCCCTGCTGTTTTCAGAATTCAGGGATATGTAATTCATTCCACAGAGTCTCTAGTTAATAGAAAGTTTTCTTCCCCCTTCCCCTTCAAACAAACTTCTTTTGAAGTCTTCATAACTTTTTCTCTAAGCATGTTTTACAGGCTTGGAAAATAGTACTGATAAGACACCTCCCTAGGACATCTGCTGGATCTTCTCCTGAAGGAAAAAAAAAACTATAACTTTTCAAGACAAAACCCCCCTGGTGTCTGCTCAACTTCAGCCCAAAATCCTCCTCCCTTCCCTGTCACCTAGCAAAAGCAGCCATTATTCTTTAAAAGGGAAAGCCACCCTTTGTTTCTTACCCTGTATTGATTAGCAATACTTGGCCCTTTCCTCTCTTGGAAAGTAAAATCAACTTCCTCTCTGAATCTTGTCTTTTAGTTGTAAATTCTTTCACATCTCGAGTCATCAGCCAAACTCTAACACTGAGAGAGTTGAAAGAAATGTGGGAGATTGATAAAGACAAACTTAGACTCCCTTATAATTTTGTCAAAAACCATGAAGTCATCAGATGTTTTTGAGTGGTTTGAAACCTGTAACCACCATTTTGTCTTATTCATACCCATCTTCCCATGTATCATCCACCCATCAAAAGTTACAGGTACAGATGATGTGTCATAGAATTGTACACCTGATACTTATATAATTTTATTAACCAACTAGAGCAGGGGTTGGCAAACTTTTTGACTCGAGGGCCACAATGGGTTCTTAAACTGGACCAGAGGGCCGGAACAAAAGCATGGATGGAGTGTTTGTGTGAACTAATATAAATTCAAAGTAAACATCATTACATAAAAGGGTACGGTCTTTTTTTTCAATAGTTTTATTCATTTCAAACGGGCCGGATTCGGCCCGTGGGCCGTAGTTTGCCCACGGCTGAACTAGAGGCCCGGTACACAAAATTTGTGCACTGAGTGGGAGGACTCTCAGCCCGACCTGCACCCTCTCGCAGTCTAGGACTCCTCGGGATGTCCACCTGCCAGCAGTCAGACATCCCTCTTGCAGTCCTGGGCTCTCGCAGTCCAGGACCCCTCACTCCTTACTGCCCGCCTGCAGGGAAGGCAGGAGAGGCTCCCGCCATCGCCGTTGCACTTGCCAGCTGTAAGCCTGGCTTTTGGCTGAGCAGCGCTTCCCCTGTGGGAGTGCACTGACCACCAGGGGGCAGCTCCTGCATAAAGCATCTGCCCCCCTGGTGGACAGTGCGCATCATAGCAACCAGTTGTTCTGCCGGTCGTTCCGCCATTTGGTCGATTTGCATATTAGGATTTTATTATATAGGATACCACCCGAATACATTAAAAAGAAAATTTTTTTTTTATTGATTTCAGAGAGGAAGGGAGAGGGAAAGAGAAACAGAAAC
Source organism: Myotis myotis (assembly GCF_014108235.1). Classification (NCBI taxonomy): domain Eukaryota; kingdom Metazoa; phylum Chordata; class Mammalia; order Chiroptera; family Vespertilionidae; genus Myotis; species Myotis myotis. Next base: position 113,748,553 of record NW_023416313.1, on the reverse strand, counting down.
AGCAATAAAGAGAGAGAATCATTGATTGGCTGCCTCCTGCATGCCCCACACTGGGGATCAAGCCCACAATCTGGTCATGTGCCCTGACCAGGAATTGAACCATGACCTCCTGGTTCATAGGTCAATGCTCAACCACTGAGCCATGCTGGCTCGGCCTAAATAAATTTAATTTAAAATAAAAACAAAAGATTTATGGAATGTTAACAAGTAGTTCACTGGCTAGCAGGGAATAAACGCAATAAGAGTAAAGGATAAAGTACAGGTTTGAGGAGTTCTAATAGCACATGAAAGGCACAGCACACCTATTGCAGTCTAAGGACATCAGAGAAACTTGCTGACCAAATTTCCCAACACTATTTATTAAATAATATTCTCAAATATTAATTGAGTATAATGGCTTGGGTCAATTTCTGGGTTCTTTATTCTGTTCCATTGGTCTATATGTCTGTTCTTGTGCCAGTACAGGCAGTTTTGAGAACTGTGGCTTGGTAATATAGCTTGATGTCAGGTATTGTGATCCCTCCAACATTGTTCTTCTTTCTCAGGATAGCTGTGGCTATTCATGGTCTTTTTTTATTCCAGATGAATTTTTGAAGCGTTTGTTGTAGATCTTTGAAATATGCCTTTGGTATTTTAATAGGTATTGCATTGAATCTATAGATTGCTTTAGGTAGTATGGACATTTGAATGATGTTGATTCTACCAATCCATGGACATGGTATGTTCTTCCGTTTGTTTTTGTCTTCCTCTATCTCTTTTTTCAATGTCCTGTAGTTTTCCGAGTACAGGTCTTTTACGTCCTTAGTTAAGTTTATTCCTAAGTATCTTAATTTTTTTGGTGCAGTGGTAAATGGGATTGTTTTTTTCAATTCTCTTCCTGTGAGTTCATTATTGGTGTTTGAAAAGGCCATAGATTTCTGGGTGTTAATTTTGTATCCTGCTACATTGCCAAATTCATTTATTAGGTCTAGTATTTTTTTGATGGAGTCTTTGGGGTGTTCTATGTATAGTATCATGTCATTGGCGAATAAGGACAGTTTTACTTCCTTTCCAATTTGGATGCCTTTTATTTCTTCTTGTCTGATTGCTACGGCTAGTACTTCTAGTACTATGTCGAACAGGAGTGGTGAAAGTGGACATCCTTGTCTTGTTCCTGTTCTTAGTGGAAATGGGTTTAGTTTTTGCCAATTGAGTATGATTTTGGCTCTAGGTTTGTCATATATGGCTTTTATTATGTTGAGGTTTGATCCCTCTATTCCCATTTTGCTGAGAGTTTTTATCAAGAACGGGTGTTGGATTTTGTCAGATGCTTTTTCTGCATCAACTGATATGATTATGTGATTTTTATCTCTCAGTTTGTTTATGTGATGTATAACATTTATTGATTTGTGGATAGTGCACCATCCTTGCATCCCAGGAATAAATCCCACTTGGTCATGGTGTATGATGTTTCTAATGTATTTCTAAGTCCAATTTGCTAGAATTTTGTTGAGGATTTTAGCACCTATGTTCATCAAGGATATAGGCCTGTAGTTCTCTTTTTTTGTGGTGTCTTTATCTGGTTTTTGGATTAGGGTAATGCTCATTTCATAGAAAGAGCTTAGAAGTGTACCTTCATCCTGAATTTTTTGGAATAGTCTGAGGAGGATACGTTTTAGTTCTTCTTTGAATGCTTGGTAGAACTCCCCTTTAAAGTCATCTGGACCAGGGCTTTTGTTTCCTGGAAGATTTTTAAAAAAAATATATATTATATTGATGTTTTACAGAGAGGAAGGGAGAGGGATAGAGAGTTAGAAACATCGATGAGAGAGAAACATCGATTCAGCTGCCTCCTGCACGCCCCCAACTGGCGATGTGCCCGCAACCAAAGTACATGCTCTTGACCGGAATCGAACCTGGGACCTTTCAGTCTGCAGGCCGATGCTCCATCCACTAAGCCAAACCGGTTAGGGCTTCCTGGAAGGTTTTTGATCACTGTTTCAATTTCTTCGGTAGTTATCGGCCTATTCAGGTTTTTTTATTCTTCTTGGTTGAGTTTTGGGAGCCTATATTTTTCTAAGAATATGTCCATTTCAACTAGGTTGTCCATTTCGTTGGAATAGAATTGATCATAGTATTTTTTCATAATCATTTGTATTTCTGTGGGATCGTTTGTTACTTCACTTCTTTCATTTCTGATTTTGTTTATTTGGGTCCTCTCTCTTTTGATTCTTGGTGAGCCTGGCTACAGACTCATCAATCTTGTTTATCGTTTCAAAGAACCAGTTCTTGGTTTTGTTGACCTTTTTAATAGTATTTTTGGCCTCTATGTTGTTTATGTCCACTCTGATCTTTATCATTTCCTTCCTTCCTTCTTACTCTGGGCTTTTCTTGTTGCTCTCTTTCTAACTCTGATCTGTACGGTTAGATAATTTATTACCATTTTTTCTTGTTTTTTTTTGAGGTAGGCCTGTAGAGCTATGAACTTCACTCTCAAGACTGCTTTCACGGTGTCCCATAAATATTGGATTGTTGTGTTTTCATTATTGTTTTTTGCCATGCTGCTTTTTATTTTTTCTTTGATCTCTCTGGTAACTCAATCATTATTTAATAGCATGCTATTTATCCTCCAGATGTTTGATTTTTTTGATTGTTTGTATTGTAGTTAATTTCTAGTTTGCCATTTTGATCTGAGAAGATGCTAATATGATTTCTATCTTCTTGAATTTGCAGAGACTTTGCCTGTGTCCCCATATATGGTCTATCTTTGAAAATGACCCAGGTGCACTTGAGAAGAATGTATATTCTGTGGCTTTGGGGGTGCAATGTTCTGAAGATGTCAATTAATTCCATCTGATGTAGTGTGTCATTTGGGATTGATATTTTTTTTCTGATTTTTTTGTTTAAAGGATTTGTCCAGTGTTGTTAGTGGAGTTTTAAAGTCCCCTACTATGACTGTATTGCTGTAATTCTCTCCCTTGTTATTCTCCAGAAGTTTTTTGTATGTATTTGGGTGCTCCTATATTGGGTGTGTATATGGTTACCAGAGTTATTTCTTCTTGTTGGATTGCTCCCTTTAGTATTATGAAATGGCCTTCCTTATCTCGTTTTATGTCCTTCACTTTGAGATCTAATTTGTCAGATATATATATATATATATCTCCCCAGCTTTTTTTTTTTCATTTCCATTCGCCTGAAAAACCATTTACATCTCTTCACCATCAGTCTGTGCGAGTCCTTTGTTCTGAGATTGGTTTTCTGTAGACAGCAGATATATGGGTCATGTTTTCTTATCCACTCAGCTACTCTACGTTTTTTGATTGGGGCATTTAATCCATTTACATTTAAAGTTATTATTGATAGGTACTTGTTTGTTGCCATTTTAATTCTTTATACCTGTGTTCCTTCTTTGCTTCCTATTTCTTTTTACAGCAGATCCTTTAGCATTTCTTGCATTGCTGGTTTGGTGGTGATAAACTCCCTTAGTCCTTTTTTGTCTGTGAAACTCCTGATTTCACCCTCAATTTTGCTTGATATCCTTGCTGGGTACAGTATTCTTGGATTCAGACCCTTACTTTGCATGACTTTGTATATTTATTTCATTTCATTCCCTTCTGGCCTGATGGATTTCTGTTGAGGAATCAGTCGCTAGTCTGATGGGGGATCATTTGTTGGTAACTTTCTGTCTTTCTCTGGCTGCTTTTAAGATCCTTACTTTGTTGGTGGTGTTTGCCAATTTAATTATAATGTACCTTGGTGTTGGTCTTTTGGGGTTTATTTTGTTTGGGATTCTGTGAGCTTCTTGGACTTGTGTGAGTGTTCCCCCCTTTATATCAGGGAAATTTTCTGTCATCATTTCTTCATACAGGTTTTCTGTTCCTCGCTCAGTTTCCTCTCCTTCTGGCACCCTCATTATGCAGATTTTTTATTTTTTTATTTTTTTTATGTTGTCCCAAAGTTCCCTTAGGCTCTCCTCCTGTTTTTTAAGTTTTTTTTCTAGATGCTGCTCTGCTTGGGTATTTTTTCCTACATTGCCTTCTAGTTCACTGATGTGGTCCTCCACTTTTTCTAATCTACTGTTGATGCTTTTTATTGAGTTATTTATTGCAGTGATATCATTTTTCATTTCTTCTTTCTTCTTCATTTATTCTTGGTTCTTACACATATTGTTGAATTTGTCTTTCAACCTTTTCAGTGACCTTATGACCATTGTTCTGAATTCTTTCTCTGACATATTGCTTGCCTCCATTTCGTTTACTTCCTTTTTTGGTGATGCCTTCTTTTCTTTCATGTGCAGTTTCTTTGTCTCCCCATGATATCTCCTGTCGAGGTGTCTGGTTATGTAGCTCTCTCTCTCCTGCATTGACTGAAAGGCACAAAATAGAACACAACAAGGCACAGCGCACAAGGCACTGAACAAAAAGGTATTCACGATACTAATAATCCAATATAAAGGTGACCACCAGAGAAAAGAGAATTAAGGGATAAAAAAAAAGAAAAAAAAATAAAGTGCAAAAATCATATTGAGAAAAGTAAAAAATGTAAGAGAGAAAAGAAATAGAATAAAAAAGAAGGGAGAAAATACTATTTATATGGGGAGAAAACTCCAATAGAACAACAACTAATCCAAAAAAATACAAATAACTAATACCAATATATGAATGCAAACTACAAATAACAACTAATAACAAGCAAGGAGAGGAAAAACAGAAGAAATAAAAGAGAAACAATCACACAAAGATACAAAAAAACCAATCTAATCAACAATCAAACTAGAAACAACAATAAGAGAGAAAGAAAGGCAAAACAAAACAAAATAAAACAGAAAACATAAGTAAAAAAACAAATAAAGGGAAGAGAAAAAATTTGGATAGTGAAGATACAGAAGAGAAAAGTGTGTATGGACTTGGACCAGGCGATTGGAAGTTGGATATATAAGTAGGATGAATTGGTAATGCGGTAAAAAGAAGGAATAGAGAAAATCTAAAGCAGGAAGAGGGTAAGAGAAACAGGACAACAAAAGGGTAAAAGTGAGGAAGAGAGAGTTGATATAAAAGTAAAGTTGAGATAGAATAAAATAATGCTAAAGGATAAATGAAAAAAGGATGTAGAACACTAATCCAAAAATGAAATAAAATAAAGAGAAAATAAAATGAAACTTTAAACAAAGGTAAAATAATCCTTTATAATAGAGGTAATTCACAAATTGACTGTCACACCCTCGCACAAGATGGCTGCGCCCATGTTGTTATAAGATGGTCACCACAAGATGGCCGGCAGGGGAGGGCAGTTGTGGCTGATCAGGGCAGCAGGGGAGGGCATTTGGGGACGGCCAGGCCTTCAGGGGAAGGCAGGTAGGGGCAACCAGACTGGCAGGGGAGGGAAGTTAGGGTGGACCATGCTGTCAGGGGAGGGAAGTTGTGGGTGATTGGGCCAACAGGGGAGGGCATTTTGGGGCTACCAGGCCTGCATTGGAAGGCAGGTAGGGGCAACCAGACTGGCAGGGGAGGGCAGTTAGGGTGGACCGGACTGTCAGGGGAAGGCAGTTGGGGGCGATCGGGCTGGCAGGGGAGCAGTTAGGCGTCGATCAGGCTGGCAGGGGAGCGGTTATGGGGCGATCAAGAAGAAGAGGTTAGGGGCAGGCAGGCAGGCAGGCAGGCGAGCTGTTGGGAGCCAGGAGTTCCAGATTGCGAGAGGGATGTCCGACTGCCGGTTTAGGTCTGTGGGATTGGGCCTAAACTGGCAGTCGGATATTCCCTGAAGGCTCCCAGTTTGGAGAGGGTGCAGGCTCAGCTGAGGGACACCCCCACACTCCCAGTTCACGAATTTCGTGCACCTGGCCTCTAGTAGTAGTAACAGTACTGATTAAACATAAAAAATATAATAATTGAAAAGGTAAAATCAAGTGAGAAAAAAAATTAGTTTCTTAAGTAAAAGATAAGAAATAAAAATGTGCAGTAGTGAAGGTCATTCAATTCCTATATTGTTCTGTTTGGCACGCCTGGCCTGTTTCTTGTCAGGGAGTCAGGACAGTATTGAAGTTCCCTGCGTTCCACAGGTCCTCTTTGTTGTAAGCCAGAATCCTGTTTTCAAGCAGGCAGTATTTCTTTGTTTCTCAGCCTGCCTGTGGTTGTATTTACACAAGAGTCAATTTGTGATTCAACCCCTGTGTGGCAGTGTTTCTATATTGACATCGGGGCTATAAGTCCTCTCTACCCAGTATTTAGAATTTGTTTTCCCTGCTGCACTTAATACTGGTTTGGGGGTATGGAATGCCCCAGAGCTGGTTTTCTGATCATTTCTCCCCACATTCCACAAAAACAGCTTCCCCCTGCAGTCTCTGAGAGTGTTTTTAATTGGGTGATCCTATGTACTGGGCTTAGTAATCAAAAGCAAGGATTTAAAGAGAAAAAAGATCCAGAGTAAGTGCATGAACTTGCGACTTTTTTGCCCCTTCACTGCGTGCAACTCTGCTCACTTCTCTGTGCATGTCTTTTTCCCCTGGCACAGTGCAGCCGATTTACTGGTAAAGCTTCATGCTGCCTTTTTGTGCCCAGTCCAGCTATGCATTGATTTCTAAAGTTCTCTTCTGTCAGCAGCCCTGTGGACCCCTTTCCACATTCGCAGACTACGCTGGCACCAGTGGTTATGGATTTTGTGGGGCACAGACTTCCTCCAAACCCCTAGATCCCACTGCGTGCGTTTCTCGCTTCAGCCTGGATCGCAGACCTCACTTTTCTCTGAGCAAAATCTGACCTTTCCTTGAGAAGGTGCAGAGCTCGTCTGAGTCCGTGTATTCGCGTTTGTGGGTTCGCAGGTGGACCCTGGGTGTTGTGGTTGTAGGGTCCTGGGAGGTATCCAATTCTTCCCGATTGAAGGTAATCCTAGGCTACCGAACACAGCCACTCTCCACTTCAAGATGTCGTGGTCTCTGCGGCAGAGCCGGTCACTCCGGGAGAGATTTCAGCTGTGGTGGAGGCTGCCTGGTCAGGGGAGCCAGTCTGGTAGACCCCAACAGTCCCTTGGAATATACCTGTCCGTCACTCACAAGTAGACACTCCCTGTACGTCCACACACTCTCCTTTTGTTCTCTCACACACTATCTTGCAGCCAGCTTTCTCATTGGCAGCCATCTTTGATCCCAAAGATATTTTTGAGCCAGTAGTAGTAACAGTACTGATTAAACATAAAACCAATCTAATCAACAATCAAACTAACAACAACATATATATATATATATATATATATATATATATATATATATATATATATATATATATACTATAGGCCCGTGCACAAAAATTTGTGCACTCGGGGGGCGGGGGAGGGGGGGGTCCCTCAGCCCGGCCTGTGCCCTCTCGCAGCCTGGGACCCCTCGGAAGATAACGACCTGCTGGCTTAGGCCTGCACCAGGGTGGCAGAGGGCAGGCCAATCCCTAGGTGCAGCCCCTGGTCGGGCAAAGAGCAGGGCCGATTGGGGAGTTGGGCGATGCCCCCTGTCATGCACAGAGCAGGGCGGATCGGGAGGTTGCGATCCACCCTCAGTCATGCTCAAGGTAGGGCCAATTGGGGTGTTGGGGCACCGTCCCCTGTCACACTCAAGGCAGGGTCGATGGGGAGGTTGCGGCGCCACCCCGTCACGCACAGAGCAGGGCCCATCAGGGGGTTGGGGCACCGCCCTCTATCACCCACAGAGCAGGGCCGATCAGGGGGTTGGGGCGCTGCCACTCTCACACTCAGGGCAGGCCTGATGGGGAGGTTATGGCTCTACCCCGTCACACACAGAGCAGGGCCCGTGGGGAGGGGGGGGTTGGGGCGCCTCACCCTGTCACACACAGAGCTTCAGGGCGATGAGGGGGTTGGGGAGCTCCCCTGTATCAGGCACAGAGCAGGGCTGATCAGGGGGTTGGGGCGCCTTCCCCTGTCATGAACAGAGCAGGGCGGATAGGGAGGTTGTGGCCCCACCCCCTGTCACACACAGAGCCGCAGGGTGATCAGGGGGTTTGGGCGCTGCCCCCTGTCACGCTGATCCCGGTGCCGGGAGGCCTCTCGGCTCCGCTGATCCCGGTGCTGGGAGGCATATTACCCTTTCACTATATAGGATAGAGGCCTGGTGCATGGGTGGGGGCTGGCTGGTTTTCCCTGAAGGGTGTCCTGGATCAGCGTGGGGGTCCCCACTGGGGTGCCTGGCCAGCCTGGATGAGGGGATGATGGCTGTTTGCAGCTTGTCACACACCCTTAAGGGTGGGGGTCCCCACTGGGGTGCCTGGCCAGTCTGGGTGAGAGGCTGAGGGCTGTTTTCAGGCTGGCAGGTGACTGAAGCTCCCAACTGCTCCTTTTTTTCTTTTTCTTTTTTTTATTCTGGGCCAGCTTTAGCTCTGGCTCCAGCTCTGAGGCCTCTGCTGCTGAAAGCAGGTATCTGGTTTATTTGGGTTCTATAATCGAAATACTGTTTCAACTACAGCTCTGAGATCCTGGTGGGCTGAAAGCAGGTTTCTGGGGTTTTGTTTAGCTTCTATATTTGTAACAATGTTTCAAACTGCAAGCTCAGAGGCTGGCAAGGCAGGCGGGGAACGTTGCAGTCCTCCATCACTGAAGCAAGCAAGCCTCATGTTAGCTTCAAGCTGTCTGGCTGCCGGCTGCCATCTTGGCTGGCAGTTAATTTGCATATCGCCCTGATTAGCCAATGGGAAGGGTAGTGGAGGTATGGCTAATTACCATGTCTCTTTTATTTCATAGGATTGTTTCTAATCTGTTTTGCCTTTCTTTCTCTCTGTCCTATTTTATATATATATAATATCAACAGCATTTGAAAAATTATAGAAGTATATAATGAATTCAGTAATGTTTTCTTTAGGATGCTTATCAGATAGAAGCAAGATTAGTTTTGTTTATGTGCTTGTGCATAGTGTGTAGATGTGTGTACAACTGTTGTCAGGTTTTAGTGCCAGCATTAAGCCAACTTCTTTCTTATTTTTATACCAGTCCCTTTAGCATTCCTTGCATTGCTGGCTTGGTGGTGATAAACTCCCTTAGCCTTTTTTTGTCTGTGAAGCTTCTTATTTCCCCTTCAAGTTTGAATGATAGCCTTGCTGGATAGAGTATTCTTGGATTCAGTCCTTTGCTTTGCATCACTTTGTAAATTTCCGTCCATTCTTTTCTGGCCTGATGTGTTTCTGTTGAGAAATCATTTGACAATCTAATGGGAGATCCCTTGTATGTAACTTTCCGTCTCTCTCTTGCAGCCTGTAAGATTCTCTCTTTGTCCTGAACATTTGCCATGGTAATTATGATGTGTCTTGGTGTGGGTCTTTTTGGGTTCACCTTGTTTGGGACTCTCTGGGCTTGTGTGACTTTTTTCTTCCCCACCTCAGGGAAGTTTTCTGATATTATTTCTTCTAATAGGTTTTCTAATCCTTGTTCATCCTTCTGTTGTTCTGGTACCCCTATTATTCGTATGTTGTTTCGTTTCATGTTGTCCCAAAGCTCCCTTAGGCTCTCCTCCTGTCTTTTCATTTTTTTCTCCAATTGCAGTACGTTTTGGGTGTGTTTTGCTTCCTTGTCTTCTAAATCACTAATTCGGTCCTCCGCTTCTCCTAGTCTACTGTTGATACTTTCAATGGAGTTTTTCATTGCAGCTATATCACTCTTCATTTCTTCTTGGGTCTTACTTAAGTTGTTGATTTTTTCATCTGTTTCTTCTAGCTTCTTCCATATGTTATCGATTTTTTCATCTGTTTCTTCTTGCTTCTTGCTGAGGTTGTCGATTTTTTCCTCCATCCGGTTTATGCACTCTAGGACCCTTATTCTGAATTCTTTTTCTGTCATGTTGCATGCCTCTGTATTACTTAGCTGCTTTTCTGGAGAGTCCTCCTTCTCTTTCCTTTGGGGGTTTCTTTGTCTACCCATGTTTGATCTCACTGACATATTTAGACGTTGAGTCGTTCAGTGGCTGCTCCCTTGGTGGCAGTGACTCCTTGGTCTGCGGTTGCTCTTCGGGCGGTTGCGGTAGCAGCTCCTCTTCAGTTGGCAGCAACTCTTCTGGTGGGTGCTGTTCACAGCTGTGGTGGCTCTTCTGGCTGGTGGGGCGAGGTTTCACGTACAGCTGCTGTTCCTCAGCAGAGGGTGTGGTGCTCAGGAGGTTGCTGTTGCTTGGATCTGCTGTGTTGATTTAAAGGCACAAAATACAACACAACAAGGCACCACGTACCAGGCACTATACACAAATATATTCACGATATTAATAACCCCAAATAAAGGTGACCACCTGAATTAAGAGAATTAGGGGATAAGGAAGAAGGAAGAGAAAAAGAGAAAAGAGAAAAAAGAAAAGAAAATTAGGGACCAAAAAAAGGAGTGCAAAAATGAAATTGGGAAAAATGAGGGGGGAAAGTAAAAGCGAGAAAAGAAAGGAAAAGAAAAAAAAGAGCGAAAAGAGAGAATGAAGTGGAAGAGGGGAAGAGACTTTTTTATATGAGGAGAATACTCCTATAGAACAGCCATTAATCCCAACAAATTCCAGCAACAGCTCCCTGGAGATGAATGCAAACTAGAAATAACCAATAATATAACGATGAAAATAGAATGGAGAACACTAATCCCAAAATAAAATAAAGAGAAAATAAAATGACACTTTAAAAAAAAATGGTAAAATGGTAGCAGTAATAATACTGGTTAAAAATAAGAAGGTAGTAATTAAAAGGGTAAAATCAGGTGATGGAAAAAAGAAGAAAAAAAAAAGAAGAAGAGGAAAAGAAAAAAAAAAGAAAAAAAGAAAAAAAATTGGTTTCTTAGTTAAAAGGTGAAAAAAGAAAAAAAAAATATTGCAGTAGTGAAGGTCCTTCGGTTCTTCTATTCTTCAGTGTGGCTCGCCTTAGACCTGCCAGGTATTCAGGAGAGTGTTGAGTTTCCCTGCGATACACTGTTCCTCTGTGTTGTAAACCACAGTCCTTATTTTAAAGCAAGCCGCATTTGTTTCCCAGACTGCCTTATTTTGTGTTTAGCAAAGAGTCAGTTTGTGGGTCAGCCTCTGGGTGGCAGTGTTCTGGGGTTGGCCTCTGAGGCTACAGGGCCTCTCTGTCCAGTGGAAGTTCACTGCCCAGAGCTGGCTGCGTAAGAGTTACCAGGGCTGTGTTGTTGCTGGGATTCAAGCCAATTTCTTAAGTTGAGTTAGGTTGTTCTTCATTCTTTTATGGATTCTTCTGCAATTAAAAGAAGAAGTTGGATCTAGAGGGTATTATACTATGTGATATAAGTTAGTCAGAGAAAGAAAAGTACCATATGATTTTACTTATATGTGAATCTAAAGAACAATAAAACAAACAAACAAAAGAAGAACGGACTCATAGATACAAGGAACAGAGTGATGGCTGTCAGAAGGGAGGTTGTAAGAAGTACAGATTGGAAGTTATAAAATAGTAATAGGGATGTAAAGTACAGTATAGTGGATATAGTCAATAATATTGTAAAAACCATATATGGTGATGGTTGAGTATTGGAAATATCAAAGTGTATGATTTTCCAACCACAATGCTGTACACCTGAAACTGATGCGCAGTGATATTGGGTATAAACTATAATTGAAAAAATTAAAAAAAATTAGCAGAGATTATTATATTCCATAAAAATTTGAGAGATATCAGCACTGTGATCAACTATATTTGATGTCCTTTCAGTTTATTTTGGGTTAACTAATTATTTAGGATTTTCAAATTTTGCATGAGTTAATGTTGATAATTTATGTTTTTCTAGGAATTCATGTGTTGATTAAATGTTTAAAATTTATTATGTTTGTGTTCTTTGTAAATATGCTAATGTTTAAAAGTTTTTTTGTATGGTGTTAGCTTTCTGTATGTTATTTCCAAACTAGAGCAGTGGTTCTCAACCTTCCTAATGCCGCGACCCTTTAATATAGTTCTTCATGTTGTGGTGCCCCCCAATTTCATTGTTACAAATTGAACATAATTAAAGCATAGTGATTAATCACAAAAACAATATGTAATTATATATGTGTTTTCTGATGGTCTTAGGTGATCCCTGTTAAAGGGTAGTTCGACCCCCAAAGGGGTCGTGACCCACAGGTTAAGAACCGGTGAACTAGAGACCTGGTGCACAAAATTAGTGCATGGGGTTGTGTGTGCGTTTCAGCCCAGCCTGCACCCTCTCCAATCTGGGACACCTCGAGGGATGTCTGACTGTAACGGGCAGTTGGAAATCCCTCTCACAATCCAGGACTGCTGGCTCCCAACCGCTCTCCTGCCTGCCTATCTGATTGCCCCTAACTGCTCCTGCCTGCCAGCCTGATCACCCTCTAACCACTCCTCTGCCAGCCTGATCTACACCTAACTGTTCCCCTGCCAGCCCGATTGCCTCTAACTGCCCTCCTCTGCCAGCCTGGTCACCCCTAACTGCCTTCCCCTGCTGGCCCAGTCACCCCTAACTTCCCTCCCTTGCCAGCCCGGTTGCCCCTAACTGCCCTCCCCTGCTTGCCCGATTGCCCCCAACTGCCCTTCCCTGCTGGCCTGTTCGCCCCTAACTGTCCTCCCCTTCAGGTCTGGTCGCCCCCAACAGGCCTGATTGCCCCCAACTGCCCTCCCCTGCCGGCCATCTTGTGTCCACATGGGGGCAGTCATCTTTGACCACATGGGGTGGCCATCTTGTGTGTTGGAGTAATGGTCAGTTTGCATATTACTCTTTTATTAGCTAGAATAAGGGGCCTTTTAGCCTTGGCTGTCATTTCTCAGTGGTTAGAGCGCTGGCCCATGCACGTAAAGGTTGCAGGTTCGAGCCCCTGCACTGGTTGGGGCATGTGTGGGAGGCAACCAGTCAATGTGTCTCTCTCACACGGGTGTTTCTCTGTCTCTTCCTTCCTCACTCTATCTATTCCACTCTCTCTAAAAATCTGTGGAAAAAATATCCTTGGGTGAGGATTAACAACAACAACAAAATAATGGGCCTTTAGATATATTAGTTCTGCCATTTAATTTATTAATTTTTGTTTTTATACATGTACTTTTCCTCTGTGTTAAATTATGAAACATTTTTAGCACAATACATATAGGAAATGATTTAACTACCTGAATGTATACTTACAGTCCTACACAAGTAATAAGACACTGCATATAATATAAAGCTCACTGTGTGCTCTACCCCTTCCAGAAGTAAACACTATTATGAATTTGATGTTTATCATTCCCATTCTTGATTTTATATTTTCAGAATAGGTAGATATTTCCATAAAGAATATATAGTTCTGCATGTTTTCACACTTTATATAAATGTTGTACTGTGTGTATCATGCTAAACTCGACTTTTTCATTCCATATTATGATTTTGAGATTTTTCAAAGCTGATTTATATACTCTAGAGTAGCCGTGGGCAAACTACGGCCAGCAGGCCGGATCCGGCCCGTTCGGCTGTTCTATCTGGCCCGCGGAGCCGAAAGAGTGGAGGGTTCTCTTGCTCTCTCCTCCGCTCCTTCACCAGCAGCAGTGTTAACATGTATTAGTTCACACAAACACTCCGTCCATGCTTTTGTTCCGGCCCTCTGGTCCAGTTTAAAAACCCATTGTGGCCCTCGAGTCAAAAAGTTTGCCCACCCCTGCTCTAGAGTCGTCTTTTTAGTTGCTTTTTAAAATTCTATTCTATGAATAAAACAACATAGCTTATCTGCTTTAGTGGGGATTGAGGTTGTTCGTAATTTTTCTTTTATAAATAAGACTAGAGGCTGGTGTGTGAAATTCGTGCACAGGGGAGGAGGATCCCTCAGCCTGGTCTGCACCCTCTCGCAATCCAGGACCCCTTGGGGGATGTCCGACTGTCTAAACCGGCAGTCGGCCATCCCTCTTGCAATCTGGGACCGCTGGCTCCTAACTGCTTGCCTGCCTGCCTGCCTGATCACCCCTAACCACTCTGCTTGCCTGCCTCATCACGCCTAACCACTTGCCTGCCTACCTGATCGCCCGTAACCACTCTGCCTGCCTGCCTCATTGCCTGTAACTGTTTCTGTCTCGCCCCCACCACCATGGCTTGGTCAGGAAGGACGTCTGGTATGACATCCGGAAGGTCATTCGGCTGTCTGGTCTAATTACCATATTATGCTTTTATTATTATAGATTATGATAGACATTCTTGTACATGCCTGCTGTTAGCGTTTGTGAGCATTATTCACAGGACAATGATTTTCAACCTTTTTTAAATCTCATGACACACATAAACGAATTACTAAAACTCTGGCACACCAAAAATATATTTTTTGTTGATCTGACAAAAAATAGATATAATTTTGCTTCATTCATATTGGATGGCTATTGTGTTGGCTGCTGTCATTTTTTTTTATTTGAAAGTCTAAGGGAAAAGAGGTCAGTGCCCCTGACTAAATAGTTAGGTATTGCATGTTTTAAAAATTCTTGAGGCACAGTGGTTGAAAATTGCTGTTCTAGAATACAGTTTAAGGAGTAGACTTTTGTGTTAAGGTATATACACATATTGAGGTTACTGATATTGACAAATGACTTTCTACAGGGGTTGTACCAGTTTATACAAGTATATGGAAATAACCGTTGCTCCATGTTTTTGCCAGCTTACATTTGCTCATTCCTTTAGAAAAATTTCTTGACCATACTTCAAAGATCTTTTATTTTTAAATGTTTTTTTCATTTTTAATAATAATTGCTGAAATTTAGAAATACACCTCACAGTATAACACTGTTTTTTTTCTTTTATTGTATGTATGTATGTATGTATTTAAATATATTTTTATTGATTTCAGAAAGGAAGGGAGAAGGAGAGAGAGATAGAAACATCAATGATGAGAGAGAATCATTGATTGGTTGCCTCCTGCCCGCCCCCTACTGGGGATTGAGCTCGCAACCAGGCATGTTTCCTTGATTGGAATCAAACCCAGGACCCTTCAGTCCACATGCCGACACTCTATCCACTGAGCCAAACCACCTGGGGCATAATGCTGGTTTTTTAAAATCACATGCGTTTTCTTAGTTTTATTGTGTTTTTGTAATCTCATATTTATTTTGGTTTATAAAAATATTTTAAATATATCTGAAAGGATATGGTTTTATATTTAATCTTTGACTGTTCATTTTTAGTTTTACTGTATTTTGTGAAAGTAATGTGCCTCAAATTGTTTTTACTTTTTGAAATTTGAGGATTGGGCAATAGAAGGTATATTTTTCAAAAGAAGGTGAATTTTCTTTCCTTTTTTTTGGTTAATCCCCACTTGAGGATATTTTCCCATTGATTTTTAGGGAGAGTAGAAGAGAGAGGGAAAGACAGAGAGTAACATCACTGTGAGAGAAACACAGTGATTGGTTGCCTCCTGCATGAGCCCCTACCCAGGCTGGGGAGGAGCTTACAACCAAGGTACGTGCCCTTGACTAGAATTGAATCTTGGGACCCTTTGGTCTGCAGGTCGATGCTCTATCCACTGAGCCAAACTGGCTAGGGCAAAAGAAGATATATTTTCTTTATGGTGCAATCATATTTTAATAAAATGATTGATCTGTCATGAATTGCTGGTGTCAGGGTAATATTGTATTCTCTTGTTTTTATAACTCATTTCTCTTTGTAGTCTAATCTATTTTGCTTTATGTATTTTATATTATCTATATAAAATTTTATGAAAATTCTTTATTATGTATGGATGCTTTATAAAATACCCTGTTTTACCATTTCATGCTCACCAGTGTGGTAAAAGTAAAAAGTCTGATAATACCAGGTATAGTCAAGGTTTGAAGAAATAGGAAACTCTGAGTGCTGCTGCTGAGAGAGCAGGTTGGTAAAAACTGTGTACAGGCAATATCCTATAAAGCTGAAAATGTGTACATTACAACCTGGTAATTTCACTTTTAGGTATGTACTTCAGAGAAACTCTTAAAAGCATATGCAGGAATATTTACTGCAGTTTATTTTCTAATAGAGCAAAAATATAAGTGGTGTTAGTGCCTAAAAGTAGAATGGATCACACAGTGTGGTAATTGATATAGTTTTGTGCTATATAGCATTTAAAATGAACAAGATTGATCTAAATTATCAAGATAATTATATCTAAAAAATAAATGGGAATATGATATACAGATAAAAGTTAAATTCACATGACAGTATAAGATAATGTTTATGAAAACATCTAATATGTACTGTATGTATACATAAATAAACTGAAATGACACATATCAAATTTATGATAGTATTGGCCTCTAGAGAGTGAGAACAAAGGAAGCATGAACTTTATCTTAAAGTTTATCATCTGTAAATAAAAATAAACAACTGAAACATAAATTATTACCCATAAATTAAACATAAATTATTGCAATGTTCCTGGAACTCAAGAAGTGTTGTTGCTGTTCAGTCCTTTTCTCCAGGTTAGGAGATTATGGTTGATCGTCTTAAAAAGTTGTTTATACTATTTTATATTTTCCATATTCTGCACAATAAAATTATGTTTCTCCATTATGATCAGAATGAAAACTTTAATTTAAAAATTAAATTTATTTATTTATTTGATTTATTTTTTTTGGAGGTCTGGGAGTGGAGTCTATGGGACACATGCTTAAAAACATTTTAAAATAAAATTGATTTTAGAGATAGGAAGGGCGAGGGAGAGAGAGATAGAAACATGGAGGAGAGAAAAACATTGCTGCCTCCTGCATGCCACCTACTGGGGATTGAGCCCGAAACCGGGCATGTGCCCTGACAGGGAATTGAACCTTTGACTTCCTGGTGCATGGGTCAATGCTCAACCACTGAGCAAAACCCGCCAGGTAGGACACTTACATTTCACTTTGGCCAATATTTAAAATTTTCCAGTGTATTGTCTTTCTTTTACTCTGTTGTCTACTATTTGCTAATCTTAATTTTTTTCTCTATATGGCTTTTCAATAAATAATTCAAACCATTGTTATGAATCTTATATATTGAACTTACTTTTCTGTTGTACAGGTTAAAGAAGAGATGCTATTTGAAGCATTAATTATGAGGAAGACTGTGACAGTGGGAGAAAAGCTTATTTTACCATACAGACTGGCAGAGGTATGAGTAGATTTTCTCTGGATCAAAGTACTCTGATAATTTTTAGAAGTTTGGGTTGTGTCATTTCTCTTAACACAAAATGAAAATAACAAGAAAAAATGTTGATTGAAATATTTCTGGGCCCTTGAAATTTGTGAACTTTCCATCAACTTGAAAACTTAAAGTTGAATGTGATTTAAGGAATTAGGCTTACATTTTTCTTAAAAGCTCTTAATCTACTCACCATTCTTAAGTTTCATATTAACTTGAAGAGATGATAGAATTATAAATGAGCAATATTTGACCCAATTGATTATTCCTTCTTTTTTGAAAGTATGTTTTTATTTATTTCAGAGAGGAAGGGAGAAGGAGAGAGAGAATCATTGATTGGATGCCTCCTGCACACCCTACACTGGGGTTCGAGCCCGCAACCGCAACCTGGACATGTGCCTTGACTAGGGATTGAACCGTGACCTCCTGGTTCATAGATTGATGCTCAACCACTGAGGCAGTTTCTTATCTTTTGGTTATTTCAGACTCTCCTGGTTTATTTTTTCAGTTTTTATTTTTGTCTCCTTTTTCTTTCTTTCGTTCTGACCTCTGAAAGATGGAATGCCCTATGACACAATCTTTATCTTTTCCTCTCTGTGTTCTTTATCTAGATTATTTTACCCAGTCCTATGACTTTAAATATAATCTGTATAGTAAGGCTTCCAGGTGAGATTTATTGCTATAGTGAGCCATTGTTGTTGTACTATCCAGGTGTATAGAAGTAAGAAACTACTGAAAATCTGATTATTTTTAATGTAATTTTATGAAAGTGATAAGAAATGAAACTCTATGAGAGTTATAAAAATAGGACAGCAATATGAGATTAGAAGACACAAGGGTGGGGAAATAACGATTGAATTGTAGAGAATGCTTTATGGGCTGACGTTGATCCATTTATCCCACTTTTTGGGTCCCTCCTAACTGTACCTACAAGTCTACATATTTTCATTATGTCATGTAACTTATGTCATATTTTATAATGTCCACCTTTGAGAGCTTTTTTCTAAATAGCAGAAAAAGCCAACCTGTTTTTGTGTAAGGTTTCATTGCTTTTGTATTTTCTTTAACAACTTTTTTCATTATAAAACATTTTAACTTTAAATTTAGTTTTTTGAGATTATATTTATAGCCTCTGCTTTATTTTTTATTTATATTTGTTTAGGGTATTTGTTTAGAAATATGTGCTTAGAAATGTGCTAGGCATTAGGTATAAATGAGGAGCAGTCCTTAAGGCTTTTAGTATTTCATGTGAAGATAAATGGAAATTTCCAAATAAACCTTCACTCTGGCAGCAGTGTGGAGAGTTATTTGGAAATGAGTATATTAGTTTTGTGTAGCTGTGTAACAGACTTAGCCACTTAATACAATTTTATTTTCTGACATTTTCCAAAATCATGTCTGGGCACAGGTTAGCTGGGTACTCTGCTCAGGGTTTCACCAGGTTGAAATCAAGATGTATGTCAGGGCTGTGTTCTCATCTGAGACTCAACATCTGCTTTCAAGTTCACAGGTTGTCGACAGGATTCAGTTTGTTATAGTTGTAGGACTGAGACCCTGAATTTCTTGTTGGCTGTCAAGAGCCATTCTCAGCAGCTAGAGTCCTGTTCACAACATAGCAGTTTGCTTCTTCAACGCCAGCAGGAGAATTTCTAATGAAAGAAATCAGTTTCTTTTAAGAGTTTTCTCTGATTAAGTCAGTTCTATCCAGGATGATCTTCCTATGATTAAGTAAAAAAATAAAAAAAGTCAGCTGATTTGGGGCCATAATGAAATCTTTAAAATCTCTTCATCTTTGTCATATAATATATGACAGTTAGTGGAATGAAATCCATCATAGTTACAGTCCTGCTCACAATTAGGTTCTGTACATGTGATATAGACCATGTACAGCAGGAGATGGGAATCTTGGGGATGATTTTAGGATTAGGAAACAAGGCAAGAGTGAATATGGAAAGATGAATTTGGAGGCTGTATTAGTACTGAGGAGAAAGGTGTTTGCTGCTTTGTCTAGAATGGTAAGATACTTGTAGGGAGATATCATTATAGTTAAAACGAAAGAAATTTAGATGGTGAAACCAACAGGATCTGTCAATGATTTGCTAAATGGGAGGCAAGGAGGAAGAAATAATGTCAAGGATGAATCCTAATTTTCTGGTTCACACAACTATAAGAATATTGGTATTATTCAGTGAGATAGGAAACACTAAATGAGATCTTGTTTGTGTGGGAAAATATTAATTGATATTGGGCTTATTGAGATTAAGCTGTGATAGGCAGGACTGCATTTCAAAAAATAGGGGCTGAAAATATAATATTGGGAGTTGTGGGGTTAATAAGTATTGGTATACTTTGATAAATCTGGACTCTAACTACATTTTATGAAAATAGTATCTAACTCTAAACCATAAATAAGTGGGTCTTAGTTTTTAATTTAATATGAAGGTCAGTCTTTTAACTAAAAAATTAACCCATTTATATTTAATGGGTTGAAATAACCAACATTTTGTCTTCTTCTCTCTTTTTTTGTATCTTGCTTGTTCATTTAGATTTAAAATGTTTTACTTTTGCTGAATATGATCAGATTATCTTTATTCTCTTTTCTCCCTCTGGGAAAAATAGAATGGCAATTCTTTCTAGATATTCTATTGTGATTTTATTGGTATTTTAAAAATACTTTGTTGATAACTTGCATAAGTATAGAATTCTAGGGACACATTCCTTTTTCTCTGAGAACTTGTAAATATTTTCCAATTATTTTCAAGTTGATAATGTTAAAGATAGAGAATTTGATACCTGTCTTCTCTTTGGTAGTGGTTTTTAGGTAGCAGTAATATTTTTGGCTAGAACTTGAAGCTTTCTTTTTTTTTTTTTAACTGAAATTCAGAAATTCAGTCATCATCTGTATGATATCTATTTTGCAAATGTGTAAGCTGTAGCCTAAGAATTTAAATAATTTGACTAAAGTCACACAACTAGAATAAGTAGAGAATTTGGTATTGGAAGGTAGTCCAGCTATTAATCATTACTCTTTACTTCCTCTAAACTTCAAAACTGAAAATAAATGTGTACCTGAACATACAATCTTCAAAATAAGTCCCTAGGTGATAACTATATAAATAATTATATTCTAAGTGCTAAGACTCAAGATTATCTAAGACATATGTCCCCCTCTTTAGGTTGTAGTACTTTTTTTTATTTTGAAAAAAACATGTTTTTATTGATTTTTTTTTTTTTTGAGAGAGGAGGGGACAGGGATAGATAAATAGAAGCATTGATGAGAGAGAAGCGTCATCAATTGGTTGTCTCCTGTACACCCCATACTGGGGATGGAGCCCGCAACCTGGACTTGAACCAGTCACCTCTTGGTTCATGGGTTGATACTCAACCACTGAGCCACACTGGCTGGGTGGTTGTAGTACTTTTAAAATGTTGAATTTTCTTTAACTAGTAGAATTTGTGTTTTAGAACAATTTCAGATTTACAGAAAAATTGAGCAGTTAGTCCAGAGTTTCCATAAACTGGGAAAAGTTTGAAATGAGGGAAAAATAAATTGCATAACTTCGTAATGAAAGAATTGTTACTCTGTGTAGGGATGGAGAAATTCTAGAAGCTACTCTTGATGACAAGCTGAAGATAACCAGGAATGTAGCTGTAGTAATATTATGGTTATGTTTTAAGAATCTGACTGGGATTCTGCACATAATTGATGGCCTTTTTGCTAACAGATTTATTGCTTTGCTTGGAATACTCTTCCTCACTTTAGATGGCAAGGTCATTTGTTTGTAAACTTCCTGTTATACCTTGTTTACCAGGTGAAAAAAAAAATATACACACACACACACATATACACATACACATACATTAATTTTCAGTAAAACTATTTTGAACTGAATAACCTTCATTTTTCCTTATTTTTCAAGACAGTTTTAGCCTAGATTCTTTGAGTTGGACTAAATCAATGAATGTATATAGAAAACTTATAGCTTATTATAATTAGAGGTATTTATATTGAGAGAAAAGTTAATTTTGAATTCATGCTAGTAAACTTTTTTCTTTAATGAGAGCAAAACACACTTTGTTATAATATCTTAGTTAGATTATTGCTAATTTCACTTGTATTCATAACCCTTTCTTTTTTTTTCAGGCTGTGACAGTGAGGAATTCCATGGCTAAGTCTTTATATAGTGCCCTATTTGACTGGATAGTTTTTCGGATTAATCATGCACTTCTGAATAGTAAAGATTTGGAGCAAAATACCAAGGTAGACATACATAAATTATATATTTTTACTAGAAAACGGTTTTAATAAAATGGTTAATACATTAAATTTAAAAAGACAGAGTTATGTAAAAGTCATAAGTAAGAGTCATCTTTTATCTCTATTCCCTGCTGTTTTCTTCCTTATTTCTGTTTTTATTATCCTGTGTAGAGGAGGTGTTAATCTGTGTCTTTTTTCTTATGTACTTACATTCCCATAAATGTGCATATAGAGTTGCTTTTAAACATAAAAATATAATTATGATATTGTCATTGTAAGAAATGTCCTAACCTGTTGTGGATTTCTATGAGCTAATTTGAGCCAAACTGACGATATATACTGGAGAGCAGCAGGATCTCAAGTACTGTGGAGAATAATATTTTTTGCAGTTTCTTTTATGCATTTGAAATTAGGAGGGAACTTAGGAAGATTACCTAAAGGTGGGAGGAGCCAACAGAATAGTTAAGATTATGTGCTCTCTTGAGAGTTAATACCACCTTCGAGGGTTATTGCTTCTGGTTTTTCAAAGGTGTGTTAACCTAGATGCACTGGAACAGTGGACATGGCTGGCTTAAAGCTTTGCACCAAAGAGGTTGTAGGCCTGGGACATGACTCCCCACAGTGAACTGCCTACCTAGGCATTTATGAGAAGATCACCGTGAGGTTACTTTCCACAGAACCCCCCATTGTGTCCACAGTCTCTATATTGGTCTGTGTGTATTTAAACCTAGTATGTCTTGAAATATAGCTGTACCTCATTGTTTTATTTTTATTTTTTTTAAATATATTTTTATTGATTTCAGAGAGGAAGGGAGAGGGAGAGAGAGATAGAAACATCAATGTTGAGAGGGAATCATTGATTGGCTGCCTTCTGCATGCTGGCCCGAGCCCACAACCCAGGCATGTGCCCTTGACCGAATTGAACCTGGGACCCTTCGGTCCGCAGACCGATGCTCTATCCACTGAGCCAAACCAGCCAGGGCCTCATTGTTTTATTTTAATTGAATTTATTATGGTGACATTGATTAATAAAATTATATAGGTTTCAGGTGTGCAATTCTATAATACATCCTCTGTATATTTATTCTGTTTACCACCACACATCAAGTCCCCTTCCATCACCATTTATCCCCCCCTTAAACCCTTTTTTACCTCCCCTATCCTCCTTTTTCTTTGGTAATCACCATAGTGTTGTCTGTAACTATGAATTGTTGTTTTGTTTTGTTTTTTATTAATCCCTTCACCTTTTTCACCTGGCCCCTAAACCCCCCTCCCTCTGACAGTTTTCAGTCTGTTCTCTGTACCAGTGTGTACCTCATTTTTATCAACTTTGTAATATATAAATTCCCCCATTAAAAATATATTACATTTTTTATTGTTAAATAATAATGTAACAAATATTCTTTGCATACATTTCTCTAGGACAAAATCCTCAAAATGAATTGCTGGATTCAAAGATATATATGTTTAAAATTTTGGTAGATGCTGCTAAATTGCTTTTCAAAAAAATACTACACTTCCACCAGTAGTGCATAAAAGTGCCTATTTCCCTGCTATACCTTTAGTCACATTGGATATTCTCAGAATTTCCATTAGGCTAATCTGACAAGGAAGATAGTTCATTTTGTTGTCAATGTTTATGATAGATGAACATTGAGCATCTCATGTTTTCTCTGTTTTATTTCTTTATATATTTTTCCTATTTTTGTTGTTCATTTTATCTTTTTGTTATTCCTTTTTAGGAGTCATTGTGTATATTGTAGAGATTTATAGTTTGACGTACATTGCAAACATTTTCTCTTTAAAGATTTGTTTATGTTGTGTTTTTTGAAGTCCTTATGTTTTAAATTTTTGTACAGTTCTGTCATTCTTTTCTTTTATTGTCCTGGACTTTATTTATTTATTAATTTATTTTACATTGGAAGTCCTCTTCCAGCCCAAATTATAAAATATTTATTCTCATACATTTAGAATATAATTTTTTATATTCAGACCTTTTTTCCAATTGGAATTTACTTTTAACATGGCAGATTTTTGATACTTAATTTTAATAACTTCAATTTCATTTCCTAACAACTTTTTTAAAAAATATATTTTATTGATTTTTTACAGAGAGGAAAGGAGAGGGATAGACAGAAACATCGATCAGCTGTCTCCTGCACACCCCCTCCTGGGGATGTGCCCACAGCCAAGGTACATGCCCTTGACCGGAATCGAACCTGGGACCCTTGAGTCCGCAGGCCGACGCTCTATCCACCAAACCAAACCGGTTAGGGCAACTTTTATGGAATGAATAGTCTACCTTTTCAGGCTGATTAGAAATGTCATCTTTAATCCTCCTTTTCCTGGGGGAGATCAGGTGTGTTGTCTCTGTCCCTATAATGTACTGAGGCAGAAGGACAGGGCACCAGCCCCCTTGGGGTCATGTCTTTGGTGCTGGTGGCTTCCAGTCTGCAGGTTCTATCCTTAAGCTCTGGGACACAGGGAAAAGATAAAAGAAATGTCATCTTTATTACTTAATTTGATTATTTTAAATGTAAAATTGCTTTTATATGAACTTTTCATGCTTTATGTGAGCCCACAGAATATTAATTTTAAATGTAATCCAACTTACCAAATTAACTTATTTTTGAAGGTCATTATTTTCATAAGGACTTAGAATTTAGTCAACAGAATTAATCAAACAAAATACTTTCATTTTGGGGGTTTGAGGGGACAGTAGGAAGTAGATCTGAATTTTATTGATTTAGGAACTTATGGAAAACAAAATACTCTTTTTTAAAAAAAATTTTTAAAAATATATTTTATTGATTTTTTTACAGAGAGAAAGGGAGAGGGATAGAGAGTTAGAAACATCGATGAGAGAGAAACATTGACTAGCTGCCTCCTGCACACTCCCTACTGGGGATGTGCCCGCAACCAAGGTACATGCCCTTGACCGGAATTGAACCTGGGACCTTTCAGTCTGCAGGCCAACGCTCTATCCACTGAGCCAAACCGGTTAGGGCAAACAAAATACTCTTAATGGAAACTTAAAAAATATCTCTCACTATCACTCATTACATCATTTTGCCTAGTATCTCTCTTAGCACCAGTGGAGAAAAATTATTTTCATTTAACCAAAATTGTCATACGACTATATTTCAAGAATGAGGTGGAGTGGTGAGAAGAATGTTGGTATGAGGGTATTAGAGTTAAATCCCTATCATCCATAGTAAGTAGTTAGAAGATAATTTCTACAAGTGAAATATCAAGAAATAGAAAAATAAGCACTTGTATACTATACTATACTATACTATACTATACTATACTATACTATACTATACTATTCCATACCAAACAGCTCAACAATTTGAGTGTTGTTGATATTAGGGTGCAGAAATTGAGGATGAAGAATATATTGTTTTTTTGTTATAATCCTTTTAGAACTATTTAACATTGTAATCCTTGTACAATGTTTTTTTTTAATCCTCACCCGAGGATATTTTTTCCATTGACTTTTAGAGAGAGTGGAAGGGAGAGGGAGAGACAGAGAGAAACATCGATTGGTTACTTCCCGCCCCTGTCTAGGGCCAGAAGTCTGCAACCGAGGTATGTGCCCTTGGCCGGAATCGAACCCGGGACCTTTCAGTCCGCATGCCGACGCTCTATCCACTGAGCCAAACTGGCTAGGGCCACAGTGTTTTTTGTTTTTTTTTTTTAAATAAAAAATTTTTAACTTCAAGAAACCACATATTCTGATATTCAGTTTTATTTCTAGCTTGCACAAGGCTGATTAAACATCCTTGTTAGCTTGGTTTTTAAAGTAGGATTCTATTGGAATATGGAAGTCAAAGTAGGAAAAACTGCATGGCCCTCTTGGTATAAAAACAAGGCATAGCCAGTAGTGACCTAGTAGTACTTAAGTAACTTTTTGAATTCCCATAGCCTGTTATTTCCATTCTCTTGTCTCTTGGAGTTGAGGAATTTCTGAGATTGAGATAACTGGCCAGTGTCCCTGCTTTGTACATTTCTATAGAATAATCAGTGGGTTACGTGTGTTAAAATTTTGGATTAAAAAAAATAATTAGGATAAAAAGAAAAAGATGAAACTAAAGAGAACTAAAATGCTTTTTACTTGTGGTATAATTTGGTTCAACATTGGCCCCCAAAACCTACTCTCCAGTGCTGAAAAAGAACTTTGAGCATTTTGTTTCTTACTGTAAATATTATTTATGAAATAAATTTGAGCATCATTTTTTCAACCATAATTTTTTTCCTGCTTTGTAGACTTTGTCAATTGGTGTTCTTGATATTTTTGGCTTTGAAGATTATGAAAATAATAGCTTTGAACAGTTCTGCATTAATTTTGCTAATGAACGTTTACAACACTACTTTAATCAGCATATCTTTAAACTGGAGCAGGTGAGTACCTAAGTGCATGTATGTTTGCCCCCCCGCCACTCCTTCATTCCCCACCTTCACATACACACATATAAATTTTTGATTCATAGTCATGGTAAGCATTTAAAAAAATATTTTTATCTATTTCAGAGAGGAAGGGAAAGAGAGAGAGAGAGAGAGAGAGAGAGAGAGAGAGAGAGAGAGAGAGAGAGAGAGAAACATACCAAAGATGAGAAAGAATCATTGATTGGCTGCCTCCTATAGGCCCCCCACACTGAGGATGGAGCCTGCAACCTGGGGGCATGTACCCTGACTAGGAATCGAACTGTGACCTCCTGATTCATAGGTTAACACTTGACCACTAAGCCACGATGGCTGGGCCATGATAAGCATTTTAAGTCTTATATTGCAATACAGATATTGAAGTCTTCATATTAATGTAAGCAAATGATATGTCAGACCATAGGTTTTTAGATATATCATACAGGGTTTTGTTGTTTTTTTAATAGGACCCAAGTAGATTCAGTACTATGCATTTGAGTGCACCTTTGAATGAAAATTGGGTGGGTTTGTTTTGAGTTTCTATCAGTGTTACTGATTTTTAATTAGTTCCATGGGCTTGGTCACATGCTAAGTATGCTTGTTTGATTGCTTTGGTCTCTTAGTTCCAGAATGGGATATAGGAGCTTATTAATGGGATCTCAAATCAACTCATAGTATGGCTATAGGAAACATGACAGTATAGAGAGAAAAAAATGGGTAACTAGATATTTTCTATGAAAAGCTCAAATTGACTTAGTGTAGGAAGAGTGAGCCATTAATTTCCATAAGAAATCTTAGGTTCAGTGCAGGGTCAAAGAAAATGTGGGGTCTTCCTCCAAGCCAAGTTTGAGGTCAGTAGCAAGTTGAGATTGTAGCATTTTTTTTTTCAGTTTATGTATGTGGACATAAGCAGAAGCAGGACTTACATTTGACTCAAGGGAAATGGTAAAGAAATGAAATGAACAACCCTGGCTGGGTAGCTCAGTTGGTTAGATTGTATCATCCCGATACACCAAGGTTTTGAGTTCATTCTCTCCCTCTCTCTCCCCACCCTCCCACTCTTCCTCTCCCTCTCTGTTTCTCCCTTCCTTCCTCCCTCTCTCATATTAATAATTTAAAAAAAATGAAATGAACAGAAAGACCACAACAGTCTATAAAACAGAAAAAAGAAAAGAAGATCTTTTTTATCATTGTTGCCCTCTATCCTACCTCTATTTTGCTTAAAGGGTTATAAGGACTGATTAACAGTTGCACAAGCAACATTGGTCTGGTCATTTTGAATGCTTGAAGTTCGTATACACATGACTTTTTAGCTAGACTCTTTGATAGAGCTATTAAAAGATAGTATTGACTGACAATGAGATGGCAGCATAGATAAATGCCTGTAGTCTCCACCTCCCACAACCACATCAAAATTACAACTAAAATACAGAATATCCATCATGCAGAACCTCTAGAAAGCTTGTTGAATGGAAGTTCTACGACTAGAGAAGTAAAGAAGAAAGCACACTGAGACTGATAAGAGGTGCAGAGGCACGGAATGGACTGGTACGGCACCAACATGTGCCACTTTTTTAATCTGTGGAGACCATCCAGAGGATCAAGGGGTCCCAGCTCCATACCAGACCCACAGCCCAGAGTCCCAGAGCTGGGAAAAGAAATCCCTATGGGCAGTAAGAACTACAGCTGTAAAAACCAGTGTGGATTGGGGCTCAGTGACACAGAGGCTGCTGGAGACCCAGCTGTTCCTCTTAAAAGTCCAGCACCACAAACTGAACTTACAAGGTCCCGCTTCCTCTGAGCTCTAGCACCAGAGTGAGGCTTTGAGGGACACAGACATATACGAGGAGGAACTGGATGGTCTCGCATGGGCAGGAACTCGAGGGTGGCTTTCTCCCAGATGGAGGTGCTCACAGGGATCATTGTTCCTATGCTGGGACCTCCCCTGTCCCAGGGCTGACTGGCAGCCATTTTTGTTTGCTCCACCCTGGTGATTCACTAAGACCCCACCTCATCCAATTTACAACCCCACCCAAGCTGTGTGCAGTGGCTATGAATGGCCTGTCCTTGCTCAGGCTAAAATCTCTCAAACAAACTGCAGCTGGGTCATGGAGCCCCAAACCTATCAATAAAAGGCCCAAGAGTTGACACCAGCACCGGTCTGCCTTGCTTCATAGCTGGGCCTCATCTGGGCAGTTCCAAACTGGATACAAAGGAGGGATCTGCAAATCTTTCTGTATGTCCTGCTGGGTGGCCCCAGGCAATGACTGACTTTGCACCTCCCTGGAGACCCAAGGGCCAGTGTACTATCCAGTGGTCAGTGTGAGACCATACCAGATTACAACTCTACACATCCATAAGTGACACACTCAAGGGGAAGACTCAGTGAGCACCAAAGCCCCATTGAAGCAAGTCTCCTGCACAGCAGCTCTCCCACTGTAGTCGCAGCTAGTCTTCATAGCCAATTGGCCTGGAGGTCAATTCCTACCAGTGACAACAACAGCAGTCAAGTCTCAACTACAACAAGACTGTGCTCACAGCCCATGAAGGGGTGCACCTACAGCTCCCAGCTCAGGTGACTGGGGAGGCTGAGCCACTGGGCCCTATAGAGCACTTACTATACAAAGCCACTCTACCAACTCAAGGAGATTTAGCAGCTCTACCCAATACATAGAAACAAACACAGGGAAGCAGATAAAATGCGGAGATAAATAAACATGTCACAAATGAGAGAAATGGAAGAAAGCAAACTATTGAATATGGAGTTTAAAACCACAGTTATAAGGTTATTCAAGAATCTTCTAGAAATCTCCAGAAGAATGGAAAAGGACCAATCAGAAATTAAGCATACACTGACTGAAATAAAGAATAATATACAGGGATTCAGCTGTAGAGTAGAGGATTCTGAGAATCAAATCAACGATTTGAAATATGAGGAAGCAAGAAATACCCATCCAGAAGAGCAAAAGAAAGAAGAATCCAAAAATATGAAGATAGTGTAAGGAGCCTCTGGGACAACTTCAAGTTACCAGCATTCACATTATGGGGGTGCCAGAAGAAGAGAGAGAGCAAGATATTGACAGCCTATTTGAAGAAGTAATGACAGAAAACTTCCCCTACCTGGTGAAAGAAATAGACTTACAAGTCCAGGAAGCACAGAGAGTCTCAAATAAGAGGAATCTAAAGAGGACCACATCATAATTAAAATGCCAAGGGCAAAAGACAAAGAGAGAATCTTAAAAGCAGCAAGAGAAAAGCAGTTAGTTACATACAAGGGAATGCCCTTACGACTGTCAGGTGATTTCTTAACAGAAACTATGCAGGCCAGAAGGGAGTGGCAAGAAATACTCAAAGTGGTGAATGCCAAGAACCTACAACCAAGATTTACTTTATCCAGCAAATCTATCATTCAGAATTGAAGGTCAGATAAAGAGCTTCACAGATAAGGAAAAGCTAAAGGGGTTCATCACCACTAAACCAGTATTATATGAAATGCTGAAGGGTATTCTTTAGGAAGAGAAAGAAGAAGAAAAAGAGGGTTCAAAAATATGAACAAAATGGCAACAAATACATAGCTATCAACAATTGAATATAAAAATCAAACGATAAGAAATCTAATGAACAGAATAAACTGGTGAATAAAATAGGATCAGAGGCATGGAAATGGAACAGATTGATGATTCTCAGAAATAAAGGGGGCAGGGCGAACGGGAAGAAATTAAACAAAGGTCTTAAATGCATATATCCATTACCTATGGACAGAGGCAGTAGGTTGGCAAAGGCATGGGGCTCGGTGGGAACCATGTGGAGGGGAGCATTGAGGGGAAAAAAGAGGGACATCTGTAATAATTTTAACAATAAAGATTTTCTTTTAAAAAAAGATGGTATTAATATTACACCCTGGCTGATGTTCTCAGTGGTTAGAGTGCTGGCTTGCACACTGAAGGGTGGTGGGTTTTATTCCCAGTCAAAGGCACATACTTGGGTTGGCAGGTTTGACCCCTGACCCTGGTCTAGGCACATGCGGGAGACAACCAATCATGTGCTCTTTCACAGCGGGGTCTCTTTCTCTCTCTCTATCTCTCTCTCTCTCTCTCTCTCTCTCTCTCTCTCTCTCTCTCTTTCTGTCTCTCTCTGTGTCTCTTTCTTCTCTCCTCCCACTCTCTCTAAAAATCAATGGAAAAAATATCCTGAGGTGAGGATTAACAACAAAAAGATAGTATTGTTTGTTATAATAGCAGCTAGCATAATGTAGTGCCTACTATTTCTTAGGCAGGTCCTATTATTTTTATTCTAGTTTTACAGGTGATGCCTAAAGAAAGTATTCAGTCCTTAAAACTCTAGTTCCATAATTTTTGCTTTTAATCAAAAGCTGAGCTGGGATTGGTCTCTTAACAGTCCAGTGTTCTTTTAACTAGCTCAAGTTAGTATTTCTCTCTCTTGCAAATGGGTATATGTGTTGGGGGGGGGGGCGCGAAGGATTGCATGTAGTTGATGTGTTCTGTACTTTAAAAAGCAAAGCACCACTTGCTCTGTGGATCATTAAACAGAATACTGGTGCTGGCTGGCGTGGCTCAGTGTTTGAGCATTGACCTATGAGCCAGCAGGTCACGGTTCGATTCCTGCTCAGGGAACATGCCCAGGTTGCAGGCTTGATCCCCAGTGTGGGGCATGCAGGAGGCATCTGATTAATGAAGTTAGGATAATAGTTAATGGGCAAGATTCTTTGTCTTTGGAAAGAGGGGATGAGATGGGATTTTGGACCACTAGTGCTGTCTATAAAAGTTCGTATGTTCATACTACCTTAGTACACTTGTTAATCATCCTATAAAAAAGAATAAATAGGGGAAAAACTTTGTTAGCACCACTTGTGAAAAAAAACTTTTAAATACTTTATTTTTGAATTACAGTTGACATGTGTAATACTATATTAATTTCAGGTGTACAACTTAGTAATTGGACATTTAAAAAATTAATTCATCTTTTATTCTTCTGACAAACAGATAATATGAACAAAGCTATATTGTTCGCTATAGTTAGTTATACACACTCCTTTTTGCTGTATATAAGTTGTAAACATATGGATAATACTCTTGGCTTAACACATATTTCAGAAATCCAACATACTTTTGAGTTAGGACAAAGGAAAACTTAAGAAATTTCCATTAGATTATCATAATACAGCAAAAACTGAAGTAGTATATCTGCTTTTAAGTTAATATCTCCCATTTTTTAAAGACTTCCATTTTAGGTTACAGCTAAAATGATTTTTTTTAATAGGTTGTCACATATACAGTTATTAGAATTATCTAAATATCACTTATAAAAATTGGTATATCACATTAGATGATTCTATAAAATAAAATCACACATTGACAATAACCCCTGCAGTCCAAGAATACCCCCATCAATAGTACAAATTACAAATACATTAAGAGACATTTAAACCAAAAAGTAACTCTGACTAGACTAAATACATTCATTCATCAAGTACAATAAACTTAGCATAGTCACTGACAACACAAGTTTAGGTGCAATTTCACATGCTTTCACAAATCTTCCAGGACAGCTCCCATAGTAAAGTGTCTTTGTGCACGCCATTTTCATTTATATTTAGGTGCATCATACATCATCCTTAAGACTATTTCACTTCATAATTAAACTTGTTAATATATATTGTAAGAGAACACCAGGTTAAAATTTAGCCCCAATGATGACAAAGTTTAACAATTAAAAAAATTCTTGAGAGTATATTTTAATTTGTTTAATCGCATGAATACTATTTCCTCTTACTATGCTATCAAAATAAACATGAACTCCTCAAAAATGGAAACTCCATCCTTCCTAAAATATTAACAAGCATTTTAAGTAACAATAAAATTATCCTGTAAGTCAAACAGTAAATTTCACATTCATTGCCAAATTTAAAATACCAGTGATTTGAAGATTGAGGCCTAAAACATTAGTACTAAATTATAAAATACAATGTAAAAAATGTGCAGTAAATTGCTTGTGAAAATATAATGGGATATTTCTCACAGTAATATTAAAGCACGACTCTAAATGGACAGTTTATGTAAACGTACCTTTACCAACAAGCAAGAAAACTGAAAAATTAAGGCCTTTATATGCTATATATTACTATCTGAACTCAAAGCCAAGTAGAGGTTACAATACTGCAAAGTACTATTTTCAGCCTCTCTAACATTGTTAGTTGCTTCATCTCAACTCAATAATTATTACCTTATCTTTACACAAACTCAAATGCTAGTTAACTTTATCATCTTGAAAGAAATATTTCTCTGTATCTCTATTTTAATTCAGTCCCCAACCCCACGCCATCTAGACAGAATGCTGGAAATAGGGCTTTGTCTGATTAGTTCACAACTGTATATTCAGGGGCTAAAAATGGTTAGCATACGGTAAATATCCAGTATTTTTGAATCTATATAATAAAGCCTAAGTGACGGTTATGGCGGAATGACCAGAACCACCGGTCGCTATGATGAGCACTGACCACCAGGGGGTAGATGCTCAATGCAGGAGCTTCCCCGTGGTGGTCAGTGCACTCTCACGGGGGAGCACTGCTCAGCCAGAAGCTTGGCTCACGGCTGGCAAGCGCAGTGATGGTGGTGGGACCCTCGCCCACCTCCGCGGCAGTGCTAAGGAGCACTGAGCCGAGCAGTAAGGAGGAGCAAGCCGAGCAGTCAGGAGCAGTGAGCAGGCAGGCGGTAAGGAGCAAGGGGTCCCGGACTGCGAGAGGGCGCAGGCCTGGCTGAGGGACACACCCCCTCCAGTGCACACATTACGTGCACCGGGCCTCTAGTGAACTAATAAGAAGCCTGACCTCCATGGGCAACTCTACTTGTTTTCCCAAAGCATTAATAGGCAATTTACCTCTTTGCACAACCAAACTAACAATTTTTTAAAAGAAACTGATATCTACGCTGTGATAACATAGGATGTAATGGAAAGACAACTGAAGCTACACATATATCAAATCAAGGTTAAAGGCACTGGATCAGAAAGATTATTACAAAGCATGGTAAATAATTTTTAAAGCAAATCAAGTTTTAAAGTATCAAATGTTGAACTGCTATGAGAAAATGGTACTAAAATAACGCTTTAAAATAGTTGACAAAATTTCTATAATTTCACACATAAAATTCTTTCATTGTTTTACCATTTTCTTTCATCCTACGTGTGTTCTATATTCCAAATCCTAGAAACAAATGTTTTCAGTTGCATGAAACAAGAAAAATGCAACTGAATTATCTTTGAAAATTAATTTTTTCTTCAGTTATGTTTTAAATTGATAGACATTATAGAGATATGAAGAACATCATCTTGAAAATCATAAAACAGTAAATTATACTGTCAAAATAAAATTTAAAAAGTTCCTACTCAGTTGAATAGTCTAAAGCCTCACAATAGCAAAATGTAGTGTAAGAGGCATAGTAAGTACAATCTTTCCATACAAATAAAGAATAATGAATACTGAATTGAAAATACCACAAGCTCCATGTTAGAGGTATGTAATATACACATTTTCACAGCTGTTTCTTGAAAAACTATTTAGATAAAATATTTAGCATTTATCAATTTTTTTATTTGAACCTATGCAACTTCCATCCATATTAAAATATCAATTAGTGTAAATACTTTCTTATAAAACTATTATACAATTTCAATTTTTATTAGAGAAATGTAATATTCACTCCCCATAACTTCTTAAAGTTCTTTTTATTAGTGCATTCCGTAAGAAATACACTAAAACCACTGTTTGTGTTTTCTAGTGGAAAAAAAGTGATAAATCTATTAATTCAAACTATATCCTTATTATGATTACTTCTTAAACATTTACATGTTTAAATATGCTTGGTGAATAGTGATCATTCTATTCCCGCAGAGGTAAATTTCAGCATAATGCTAAATGACTGGACTAGACAGTAAAATAATCACATGTAGATTACATAAACATAATTATTCTGTTATATGTAAGCTTACTTATAAAGTAACATAAAACAAGCATTAGATAACAGTGATAAAAAATGTAAACAAACAAATGTTAATCCCTTCCCTGAAAAACAAAAGATAAAAGGGCTTCTTGTTTTATTCAAATAAACAAAATATTATCTATTTTATAAAAAAGGTAAGACACTGATTTTACAAAACTATATTTCCAAATATAGATAAAGAAAATCTGGAATAGTTGACACACTTTATTGAGATAAAATGTGCAAAAAAATCTGATTAATACTTAAATGTATTAAATTCATTTTACATAGACTGATACCATTCCCTACAAAAAAAAAAAACAACTTCTTGTTTTGTTCAGATTCATAATAGTGTCTAATTATCTGAACTTAAGATTTAATGAGCCACTATCCAAATAACAACAGCAAAAAGTCTATAGTGTAGGAAAAATCAAGTAAAACTAAAACATTTCTATTAATTATTACTTGAAATTCATCCCCACACACAAAAAAAAACAAAGGCTAATACCCATTTAGGCAGCAGAGAAAAATATGAAGTGCCTTTATAAAACTTACAAATAAAAAAATTAAAAACAATCAAATTTTGCCATAACAAAATGCATATGAATTTCAAAGTTATTCGTGTTTAATAGATTTATTAAACTTAGAATTCACAGAGCATTTGTGCCCTCAGAGGGGCTTGGGAAGGTGACATAAACATAAAATTGTGATACTTTCCTCCATACTAAAAAAAAATTATTGGATTTAAAAATTTAATTTATAATTCTTAGGAGAAATTGGGGGGGGGGGAGTGTTGGGACACACTAACAATTCCCAGCTCTAAAACATTTTCCAAAGAATGTGGCAAAACTATTAACTACTTAGATGTGTTATTAGTGAATCAAAATGTAAGCAATGGGAGCATAAACATCTAACATATTTGCAAATTAACTTTAAAGTTTTCAATAATAACTGGTTATTTTTAAAAACGTAAATATGAAACAGATAATACAGACTTTAATTTATCCAGGAAAAATAGCATTATCCCCCATCTATAAAATTAAATCATAATTTCTCTCTTGAACATAATATAAAGCTATTTTGAGTAACAATGAAACAGAAGCATGGGTTTAGATATGCACCACTCTCTATGATGTACTAATTTACACAGTATGTTTAATAACACAATATTGGATGTTGTCCTTCACTGCATATTAAAATTTTGAGAAACATCATTTTTAGCAACATAGATTTACTCTACTGTTTAACTAAATGGACACATAAAAATATATAAAATTTTTAAAAATTCAAGTTATTTTAAGGAGAAATAAGACCAAGTTTCAATCACCCACCTTTTTGAAGCTGCAGTTAAAGGAAAAGGCATAGAGTTTATAACACTTTTCACAATATAGTAAATATATATTCCAATTTGCCCATAAATGAAAGATTTTAAAAGAAAAACATGTTTCTTCCAAGTAACTTGTCTCTTCTTGCCCTGGCAAGAATAATTATTAGTGCCCTTAATTTCAAGATTTTTGTTGTTGTTGTCTGTTTCAGTTACCTTTTTCATGAAGTATAAACATGTTGAAATATGAGTAATAAATAAAAAAGGGAAAATCTGCTTTTGGAATAAAATAATTCAAAATCATTTCACTAAGAAGCACCTTTAGATATGCTGGTCTAAATTTTAATATAAAACCTAAACAGTACTTATTTCTGAAGTAGAATTTTCTCCAGTTTTAATAACTTCAAAAAGTAATACTAAGGACATCAACCTGTGCTTTCTCATAATGTAAAGAGTTTAGATATGGCTCATTGTCACAGTTGGGTGGACAGAGATTTCATGATAAATTGGCTACAGAAAACTAAACTCTTAATGACTGAATGTTTTGCATTTTGCTTGAGCCAAATAGATGTTTAAATCATGTACCACCACATTCCCTGCTTAACATTCCAAAGTTTCTTTATTCTTCATAGTTTTCTAATGAACAAATAATTAGTTTTCCTGAGTAAGATTATAAAAAAGTTAACCCTTCTACCAAAAGTGTAAAGACAAATAAAATGCCGACTCACAATACAAATTGTTTACATAGCATTACAAGTGCAGAGATACTGACTGCTGCTCTTCACAATGATTGCCCCTCCCCTTAAAAAGACTGCAGAAAAGGATTCAATTGTTCAGAATACTCTGCAGTACAGTAATTAAATTCTTCAGTCCATAAACATATCCCTCATCTATTGTGTTGCTAGGGAAAACATGAGCAAAATGTATCATTCGCACTTCTACTTCCGCAATCTCTTGGCAACCAGTGGGAAGATGGTAGAAAACTTTTTCCAGTTGGGAAAGTACATTTCTATTTAAATGCTCCTGTGACAAGCTTTTCCACCCATTGTCTTGCTCTATATTTTCAACTTTCAATGTAGTCTGACTGTGATGCTTTCTTGAATACATTTTTCTGTGACGAGCATCCATCTTGGACAAGCTTTTGCCTACTGAAGCCTCTATTTTTCCATTTGTTGTGGAACTTAACACTCGAAAGTTATTATTATACTCCAGTACGTCTGTGTCCGAGAGTTGTCCTTTGAACAAAAACTTTTCTGCCAAAGTTCTGTCATTTGATTTTGTAGTAGTTGGATGAGATGAACCTTCATAAAGAAACAGTAATGAACTTGCATAAAAGTTAAGCTGCTTCTGGCTTTCAAACCACTGCAGAATTCTCTCAATCTTCTGAATACTGGCAGCAACAGCATCTTTTCTTAAGCAGAATCCATTATGAAAAAACCTGGAAACTCCTTCCTTTAGAGTTTCTTTTGTTAAGCTTCTTCCATCGTGCTGGTTTTGTGTCTCATAGCTACCAGAATGAACATGATAACCCTCATGCCAAGCACCGAGAACCCAATCTCTTCCATTAATGGGTACCTGCTGACCTGTTGCTGAATCTTCTCAGATGAGGCAAAAGGATCATAGCTTTTTCGCCCTATCTTTACATCCATTATACAGGGCTTATTAAATTTATGGGTCACATCTTCTAGTTTTAGGTATAAATCATTTGGTGCAGTGGGAGGTGACCAGATGCCATTAATATTTTGGCAAATATTTTCGTAGCTCTAAAAGAACACCATCGGTACAATCAGCAGCATAAACCATATTATAGAATTTTAACTCTCTTGGGCCCCTTGGAGGTGGCTGTAGCTTTTCAAAACTGTGCCATCGGGATGTTGCAAGATACCCATTTTGTCCTTCCTGTACATGTGCCCGGCCACCTGATGCGAGAGGGGCACGGAGCCGAGTCGTTGAGGAAGCAGAGCGTGCCGCCCGCCGGTTTCGGGGTGCTCTCGGAATCCGCCTCGCTCGCCGGTGGGGTCCGCACATCTAGGGGGCCGGGCGCCTCGAGCCGAAGGGGGGACGGTGGCCCCGTTGCCATCACGGAAAGCCAAAGCGGTAGCGGCGGCGAGGGCAGAGGGGAGAGAGAGGGCAGAGGGAGAGCGCCCTGGAGAACCGGGGGTCGCTCAGGCTCGGCAGCGAGGAGGCCCTGGGGTTCCCGCGGCGGGTGCCCGCTGAGGCCCGGAGAGGGGGCCCATGACACCGCGGAGGCGCGGACGCTGCCCTCCCAACTGCCCCCGGAGCACGCGGCTCCCGGCTCCTGCTGCTCTGCCGCCACCGATGCCAGCCCCGGAGACGATGCCAGCCCCGGAGACGGAACCCAGAGGAGGAGCAGCGGCGGCGCCCCCCCCCCCCCCCCCCCCGCGCTCCCTGGGGCCTGACGGCCTGAAATGATTTTTTATGTGAAGTTTTATGAAAGAACAGAAGCTAACAAATAGGTTGTTCATAACCATAGAGACTATTTAAAAATAATAAAAGTAGAAATAAATCCTATAATCAAGAAAATGCCACTTGTCTTATCAGAAAAAAACCAAAAACTGCCAATAGGGTATTTTCCAATACGTTAAATATAGATGGAATTTATAATAACTAAGTTTCATGATACGTTGTTTTATTACTTCTGAATGCTTATGTTTTAATTTCAAAGTAATGATTACTTCAAAATAAAGCCAAGGTGTTTAGTATTTTATAATTTCATTATTTAATACATTTCAGACCTCCAAGAAAACTCAGATCACGGATTACAAAACAGTCAGCCTTCAGAGTATATTTTGTCCGACAGGCAGAATGGTTGTTAACTTCTTAAAATAGAATACCTTCATGTAGTACTTACTTGCTCTAGTTGCCCACCTTCCCACATCATCACCTGGTAGGCATGTGAGATTGACACCCCATTTTTAATATTATAAACCCAATATTTAACTATAAATTTGTTACATTCAGAAAGCAAAAATTCAAATGTTATATACTTCATGCTAAATGTTACTAGTTATTTCTAATTGGGGAAAAATAGATTCAACCCAAAAGGTCTCATTTACATAATACTTCCTTGCATATCAAATTATCAAACCCATTTGTATAGATGAGTACTATTTTCCTAGAAGGAATACTGTTACGTGTAACCTGAAATCTGAGTTAGATAAATCACACCAAAAAGCATTATATACTGATTTTTACTATAAAGTCTTGTTTCCCAAAGAGTAGCTTTGGACTTTATGCATACATGTATTACAAAAATTCTCAAATACCTGATTGAGTTAAGGAAAGATGACCTTAAAAGGCTAACAAAATAACAAATAAAAAAGACTTTGTTGCTGAAACCGGTT
Source organism: Myotis myotis (assembly GCF_014108235.1). Lineage (NCBI taxonomy): Eukaryota > Metazoa > Chordata > Mammalia > Chiroptera > Vespertilionidae > Myotis > Myotis myotis. The sequence continues at coordinate 113,710,132 of NW_023416313.1, read as the reverse complement.
TGGCTCAGTGGATAGAGCGTCGGCCTGCGGACTGAAAGGTACCAGGTTCGATTCCAGTCAAGGGCATGTACCTGGGTTGCGGGCATATCCCCAGTAGGAGATGTGCAGGAGGCAGCTAATCGATGTTTCTCTCTCATCGATGTTTCTAACTATCTCTCTCCCTTCCTCTCTGTAAAAAATCAATAAAATATATGTTAAAAAAAAAAAGACTTTGTTTTAATCCTAGAGAATGAAGCAAAAAAGAGAAAGATCTTGTAAGACAAATTTGAAAAGAGGAAGTATTTGAAGTAAATTTGTCCTTGGACCCTTTTACATTGCTACTCCTTCAACTTGTACAAGTTAAAGAATAAGAGAGGTCCCAAACTGTTCCCTAGTGGAAAAACCTGCAAGGAAAGCAAAGCAGCTGAGCAGTGAAGGAGAAAACACAACAAAGTTGTAAAAATGTGTAGTTATGAAAATAATCAAGAAATTATGGTATTAATTCCATTCTGAAGCTTAAGAAACAGGAAGTAGTAACATGAATTAGACATTATTAATCTATTGGATCTTTTCATTTTTAATATTTATTTTTTGTTAGGTCTTTTTACATTACATACAAATAAAAGGCTAATCTGTAATTGTTTAGGTTCAAAGCTGATAGGGAACACCTATTTACCTTTGAATTTGTGTCATTTCTTAAAGTTTAACATCTGATTCCCATCTAAAAAAAATACACGATTGAGACAAAACAAAATTCTCAGTCATTAAAACAAGCTTCTTAGCTGCATTTTGATGGGGTCATAAAAAAAACTTCACAGCATTAATCCCATCAATACCAAGTTACTGCAGTCAAGTTTATAAGTGTTAATTAAATTTGCTATCACCATCCCCACACTTTATTGCAGTGACAGAAAGACTGAGTCATTTCATTTCTTCAAGAAAAATTACAGATATGGTTACTGGAAGCTTTTTAAAAATAATATATTTTAATTGATTTCAGAGAGGAAGGGAGAGAGAGATAGAAACATCAATGATGAGAGAGAATCATTGATCTGCTGCCTCTTGCATGACCCCTACTGGGGATCGAGCCCACAACCTGAGCATGTGCCCTTGACCGGAATCGAACCTGGGACCCTTCAGTCTGCAGGCCAACGTTCTATACACTGAGCCAAACCAGCTAGGGTGGTTACTGAAAGCTTTTAAAAAAAACATTTTAAGATTTATTTCAACAGTGTTCAGGGTCCTATATTAATAAAAATATAAGCAAACTAGAGGCCGTGAGGCTGCCGTGGGCACAGGGGCAGATTTCGGCCCATCCTCCGTGTCCCTGCCGGCCCCTCCCCCAGTCCCCTGTCTGCCAGCAGCCCTGCTTGCCACTGCTCGCATCCACTGAAGGTGCAGAGCAATTGGGGCCAGTGCCAGCAGCAGGTGAGAGCAGAGCCGCTGTCAGAAGGTGCGAGCGGAGCTGGCACCATCAGTGGGTGCCAGCGGCAGCTGCTGCCCTGATCACTCCTCAGGAGCAGGGGGAGGTGAAGAAGCCCTGAGGGACATTCAGGGCTGGCAGCCACCGCTCGCACCTGCTGAAGGTGCCAAGTGACTGGGGCAGGGGCTGGCGCCGGGCACTGGCAGGGGGTGCAAGCAGCAGCTCCAGTGCCAGCAGTGGGTGCGAGCAGGTCTGGAGCCGGCAGCAGGTGCAAGCCCTGGGCAGGACTGCAGTGCATGGGAGCAAAGAATTTTCAGTACACACCAGAGGTTCGCCCTGATGACAGTGAATGGCACCCCGCCTTGGACTGGCGCCCCCATTCACCTGTTCCACCATCCTGCCACAGCCGATGCCCGCCATGTTCTGCGCTTTGCCACCTGCTGCAGATGCTGCCATGTTCTGCGCATGCCCCCTGGTGGTCAGTGGACATCATGGTGACGGGTTGTTCGGTTGTTCCGTCATTCGGTCTATTTGCATCTTAGGGTATTATATATATAGATAGGGTTGCATCTTGGTCTGTGAATGATGTTCTTGACAATGGACTTATAAGTATTTTTAAAATACCACTAAGAGGACACTGGTTAAAGTTTATCTCTGACACAATTTTTTGAGAAACCTGTTAGCAGCTTTGCCATAAAACTGATTTAAGGTAGTTGTGTTTTTCATTAATGTTTAGAGCAATCTAGCACTTGCTATGAATTATTTATATTGGCACACTGTACTAAAATATAATTGTGCAACATTTTGTAAACTAGTTGAAATTTCCAGTAGCTCTGTTCACTAAGCCATACTCTTTGCCAATTACAATGGGAGGATAATCTGCCTGTATTATCTTTATTGGCATTTGTAAAATATGAGATACAGATTTTAGCTCAAGCTGACTTCCTCATGCAGCTGTGTATATAATGCCATCACAGTACTTTCCGAATTCTTCTGAAGTGTACATATCTCCTGTATTAGGGTTTGTTAAAAATGGCAGAAAGCCTTCCACATGGCTTTGCATATACTTAGCAGTTTAATTACTTAAGGCAGCTATAGTCAGAGGGCATTTCTGTTCTTTCAATTGATCTTAAATGGCTCTCTACATGCAGTGGCTATCAGATGGAATCTTTAATTTCTGTCAAGCTGCCAGTATTTGAGGAAGTTTTTTACTTTCTACACATCTACTAGTAGCACCATCTAAGTTCTCACTTTCAGCTTCAGCTATCCTTTCTTCTCTTTTTCCAGTGCAGCTTTTTTGTCCCATCTCTTTTGTGCTGTTGATATCTGAGGTGGCTGATTCTTAAGAACCAAGTTTGAAATGTTAACAGCACCAGACTTTTACTCTCCCTAGAAGTTAGCTTAAATTGCTCCAGTTTCTATGTTTCTGTTCCATTTCTGCTTCCAACTTAGCAACATCTTCATTGAGTTGTTTCCTCCTCTTTTTGTCATTTTTCAGAACAGCATTCTTCATACCTTGAATTTTGGCTTGCAACTCCTCCTTCTCTTTGTAATGCCTCCTCATCAACGGCTCCTCTTGATCAACGCCTTCTGCTTTTTTACATTACTTATGAAGTGACCATCCTGATAAATCTAGTAGCCATCTGGCACCATACATAGTTATTACAATATTATTTACTATATTCCCTGTGATGTACTTGACTTTTTTTATAACTGGCAATTTGCACATTTAAATCCCTTCCCATTTTTTCATCCATTCCTCCAAGTCTCCTCCCATCTGGAAACCATCAAAATATCTTCTGTATCTATGAGTTTGTTTCTGTTTTGTTTATTCATTTATCTTATTTTTTTTAGATTCCACATATAAGTGAAATCATATAACATTTGTCTTTCTCTGACTCATTTCACTTAGCATAATACCCTCTAGGTCCATCTGTGTTGTTGAAAAAGGCAAGATATCATTCTTTTTTTATGGCTGAATCATATTCCATCTTCTTTATCGATTTGTCTGTCAGTGGGTACCTAGGTTGCTTCCCTATCTTGGCTATTGTAAATAATGCTGCAGTGAACATAGGGATGCAAATGTCTTTTTGAGTTTGTGTTTTAGCTTTCTTAGGATAAATACCCAGAAGTAGAATTGCTGGGTCCTTCTTTGTCTATTGTAATAGCCTTTGTTTAGTGTCTGTTTGTTTGTTATAAATAATGCTACCCCAACTTTTTATTCGTTTCCATTTGCATGAAATATTTTTTTCTACCTCTTTATTTTCAATTTTTATTTGTCTTTTGACCTGAAGTGGCACTCCCGTAGACAGCATATGTTTGGGCCTTATATTTTTATCCATTTGGCCATCCTATGGCTATTGATTGGACCATTAATCCATTAACATTTAAAGTAATTATTGATAGCCCTGGCTAGTGTGGCTCAGATGGTTGGAGTGTTGTTTCATACCAGCGAAAGCTTCCAGCACCCCCTCGAAAGCTTGAGGTTTCCTTTCCCGGGCAGGGCATATACTAGTACCTAGGTTTTGGGTCTGGTCCGGGGTTAGAGAATGTATGAGAGGCAACCAATCATTATTCTCCCTCACATCAGTGTTTCTCTCTCTCTCTCTCTCTCTCTCTCTCTCTCTCTCTCTCTCTCTCTCTCTTCCCCTTCTCTCTAAAAAACTGTAAAGTAATTAATAGGTATGCAGTTATTGCTATTTTATTATTTATATTTTTATCTTATTTTTTGTAAAAACTGATTTGGTAGTGATGAACTTCTTTAACTATTTCTTATCTGGGAAGCTCTTTATTTGTCCTTCAATTCTATATGATAGCCTTACTGGATAGAGTAATCTTCGTTGCAGGTTCTTCCTTTTCCTCACAGTGAATGTTTTATGCTAATTCCTTCTGGCCTTCAAAGTTTTTGTTGAGAAATTAGCTGACAATCTATGGGAGCTCCCTTTGTAGGTCACTAAGTGCCTTTTTCTTGCTATTTATTTATTTATTGTTAATCCTTACCAGAGGATATTTTCCCATTAATTTTAATCAGTTAATTATATTTTTTGTTAATCCTCACCTGAGGATATTTTTCCATTGATTTTTAAAGAGAGTAGAAGGGATGAGAGAGAGAGATATAGAGAGAAACATCGATGTGAGAGAGCCACATCCATTGGTTGCCTCCTACACGTGCTCAAACCAGAGCCACAGATAGAACCTGCAATCGAGGTATGTGCCCTTGACTAGAATAGAACTGGAACTCTTCAATCTGCAGGGCTACGCTCTATCCACTGAGCCAAACTGGGTTCTTTCTGCTTTTAAGATTTTATTTTCATCTCTAACCTTTGGCATAACATACATTCTGATGTATGTTAGTGTGAGTCTGTTTGGTTTCATCTTTTTTGGGACTCTGGACTTCCTGCACTTGTATCTATTTCCTTTGCCAAGTTAGGGAAGTTTTCCATCATTATTTCTTCAAATAAGTTGTCATTTCTTTGCTCTCTCTTCTCCTTCTAACACCCCCATGATGCGAATGAATGTTGGTACACTTGAGGTTGTTCCAGAGGTCCCTTAAGCTATCCTCATTTAAAAAATTCTTTTTTCTTTTTGCTGTTTTGTTTGGGTGTTTTCTGTTACCCTACTTTCCAAATAGCTGATTCTGTCATCTGCTTCATCAAATTTACTGTTGATTTCATCTAATTTATTTTTTACTTTTAGTGATTGTGTTCTTCATTTTTTACTGGTTCTTTTTTATGTTTTGTTTCTAATTTTTATGTTTCTTATCTCTTTGTTAAAGTTCTTACTGAGTTCATCTACTCTTCCTCTACATTCATTGAACATTCTTTTTTATTTTTTTTTTATTTTTTATTTTTTATTTTTTTTAATATATTTTTTTATTGATTAAGATATTACATATGTGTCCTTGTCCCCACGTTACCCTCTACCCCCCACCCCCCCCACCCCCGCTCATGCCCTCACCCCCCCGTTGTCCATGTCCATTGATTAGGCCTATATGCTTGCATATAAGTCCTTTGGTTGATCTTTCCCCCTTACCCCCACCCTCCCCTACCTTCCCTCCAAGTCCCGACAGTCCAATCAATGCCTCTCCGTCTCTGGATCAGTCCTTGTTCATCAGCTTATGTTGTTCATTATATTCCACAAATGAGTGAGATCCTGTGGTATTTATCCGCTCTCAAGTTCCATCCATGCTGTGGCAAATGGTAAGAGTTCCTTTTTCTTCTTCCTCTTCTTAAAGAATACCTTTCAGCATTTCATATAATGCTGGTTTGGTGGTGATGAACTCCTTTAGCTTTTTCTTATCCGTGAAGCTCTTTATCTGACCTTCTATTCTGAATGATAGCTTTGCTGGGTAAAGTAATCTTGGTTGCAGGTTCTTGCTATTCATCACTTTGAATATTTCTTGCCAGTCTCTTCTGGCCTGCATGGTTTCTGTTGAGAAATCAGCTGACAGTCGTATGGGTACTCCCTTGTAGGTAACTGACTGTCTTTCTCTTGCTGCTTTTAAGATTCTCTCTTTATCTTTTGCTCTTGGCATTTTAATTATGATGTGTCTTGGTGTGGTCCTCTTTGGATTCCTTTTGTTTGGGGTTCTCTGCGCTTCCTGGACTTGTAAGTCCATTTCTTTCACCAGGTAGGGGAAGTTTTCTGTCATTATTTCTTCAAAAAGGTTTTCAATATCTTGCCCTCTCTCTCCTTCTGGTACCCCTATAATTCTGATGTTGGTACGCTTGAAGTTGTCCCAGAGGTTCCTTACACTATCTTCATATTTTTGGAATCTCTTTTCTTTTTTCTTTTTCGGTTGGGTATTTTTTGTTTCTTTGTATTTCAAATCTTTGGCTTGATTCTTGGGATCCTCTTTTCTGCTGCTGGATCTCTGTAAATTATTCTTTATTTCAGTCAGTGTATGCTTAATTTCTAGTTGGTCCTTTTTCATGTCCTCCATGGTCTCCCTATACTTATTGAGGGATTCATTAAATTTATCGGCGGTTTCCATAAAATTCTTGAAAAACCTTATAACCGTGGCCTTAAACTCTATATCCAATCGTTTGCTTTCCTCCATTTCTGCCATTTGTGACCTGTTTCTTTGTCTCCGCATTTTGGCAGCTTCCCTGTGTTGATAGAGTGGCCCTGCGCGCCAGGTGTCCTGTAGGGCCCAGTAGCTCAGCCTCCCCAGTTACCTGGGGTGGACACTCTTGGTGCACTCTTGGTGCCTTGGTTGTTGTAGAGTCACTGGGAGGAATTGACCTCCAGGCCAATTGGCTGTGAGAATCAGCTGTGTCTAAAGTGGGAGAACTTCTGTGCTGAACACCCTTCTGGGGCAAGACTTGCTTCAGTGGGGCTTTGGTGCTCACTGAGTCTGCTCCCTGAGTGCGTCCCTTATGGATCTGAGGAGTTGCAGTCTGGATGGACCCCCTCTGACCACTGGGTACAGTGGCTCCTGGATCTAAGGAGGTGCTAATTCAGCCTCTGCGTGAGGCCACACAGCAGGAGCCACGAAGAGGCTCAGCTGTGAAGCAATGCAAGCCGCTGCGGGGCCTTGGGCCTTCTCTTGGAAGTTCCAGGTCTGCCTGGTTCGGCTGCAGTTAGGTACATTCACATGCAAAAGCCTCTGCCGCAGCCTGGGTGGGGCGGGGCCTCAGGGAGTCAGAGGGCGGAGAAAGCAGCCATGGCCGATTCTCTGCCCGGAGTCGCGCGTCTCAGTGTTCCGGTAACGGCTGCAAGCACCTCTGAGGGAAAGCCACCCTCAAGTTCGCTCGCTGCCGGACAGACCAGCCTCTCCCCATATGAGTCCTGGGTCCCCAGAGACTTCCCGGAACCGGAGTTCAGAGCAGTCAGGAGCTTGTGACTCAAAAAGTCAGCCGCGTCCTCAGGTGCTACCCCCTTTCCTCGCGCGCGCGCGCCGCCGTACCTCTGCACTTCACCTCCGCAGCGCCTCTGGCTCTCAGCGTGCTTTTCTTTCCTTCTAGTTGTGGAATTTATACTCAGCCAGCCTTTCTGTTGTTCTGGATGATGTTTGCTCAGTCCTTTGCGGTAATTTTCAATTGTTGTGTGAGGCGATAATTTCCCGGTGTTTACCTATGCCGCCATCTTAGTTGTTCCCATTGAACATTCTTATAACCAGTGTTTCAAACTCTGCATCTGGTAGATTACTTGTCTCCATTTAGTTTAGTTTTCTTTAGTTTCCTCCTGTTCTTCCATTAGTGACATGTTTCTTTGTCTCCTCATTTTGGCTGCCTCCCTGTGTTTGTTTCTATGTATTAGGTAGATGTTTCATGTTTCCAGGCTTGATAGAGTAGCCTTACGTAGTAGGTGTCTTGTGAGGTCCAGTGGCACAGTCTCCCAGGTCACATGAGTTAGGTGCTTCCTTGTGTGGGTTTTGTGTGTCCTTCTATTGTAGTTGAGTCTTGATTGCTGTTGGCACTTCAGTGGGAGGGATTTACCCTCAGGCTGAATGGCTACGAGGAATGGTCATGATTACATCAGAGATGCTGTTGTGCAGGGGTTGACCCCATGGAGCAAGATTTATGTTAGTGGGGCTCTAGTGCCTGCTGAGTTTGTCCTTTGGCAAGTCAATTGTAGAGGAGATTGGGTGGTCTGTTGTGGTCTGAAGTTAGTCACTGGGTATGTAGATTCTGGGGCCTCTTGGGATGGTCTCTGGTGCAGGCCAAGGTCAGCCACTGCCTATGCCATTCTGGGGCCACATGGTATGGGCTACGAAGTGATCTGCAAATGGTTGCTACTTGTGTTTGGCTTGAAGGTGCCTGGGAGAATCTAAGCTGCCATCTAAGGCTGGCTGGCACTAGTGCTGGGCTTGGGCCTTGCTTAACAAGAAGAATGGGGTACTCTGAGGCCAGCCAGTGCTTGTTAGGGGTTTGTGAACCTTTGAGAGATTTAGGAAAGTTCCCCAGCGCTAGCTGAGACAGGCTATTTAAATGGAAAAGTGGCTTGAGTTGGCCCACAAGTTGTGTGGGGTGACATCTCAGAGATCAACAGGCAGGGCATTAGCCAGGTTGATGGATACTCAGACTTGGCACTGGCCTTTACCTATAGGCTAGGTGGAGGGGGCTCAACAAAGGAACAGTGGCATCTGCCAGCGCTTCTGCCTGAGAGAAAGCTGCTCCTCTAGCCCTTGCTTTGAAGCCAGACTGTTCAGTTCCTTCCTGTGTGTCCCTGGTGCTTTTTGAGTTGCTGACTGCGCCCCCCCCCCCCCCCCCATACTGCTACTCAAGAGCAAGTGAGTCAGTGAGTAAATCTGTGCACAGGCCCTTTAAGAGGAATGCAGTGGTTTTCACAGCCACAGGTTATGGGACTTCTCGTCCTGGCATTGGAACCCTAGGCTGGGGAGCCTGGTATGGGACTGGAACCCCTCACTACTCAGTAGGGACCTCTGCAGCTGAGCTATCCTTCCTGATTTTTAACTGCCACACGTGGGTGTGGGACCCGCCCGTTTTGCATCTCCACCCCTTCTACTGGTCTTGATGTGGCTTCTGTATATTTTTAGTTTTAGAACTTCTGTTCAGCTAGTCTTCAGGCGGTTCTCAATGATGGTCATTCCATAGTTTAGTTGTAATTTTGATGTGGGTGTGGGAGAAGGTGAGAGCACTGCATATACTACTTCTGCTGTTTTGACTGGAAGTCTTACTTGAGAAATTTTTAATAAAAAGGAAAGAATTAAACATTTTTGCTTTCCCAGTTAGAATAACTATCATCAATTGGTTGCCTCCTGTATATTACGGTCATTTTTCTTTGTAGGATGATAATAATACAGAAAGTCATGAAATTATAAAATCACCATATTTACAGATAAATAAGCAAGTATTTTCAGTGAATACTAAAACCATCATGTGAACATAGTATTTTCTTGGTGCCTAGATATCCCTGCAATATAGAAACATATCTTCTTAGATTCTCAGGGGCATCTTTCTGGAAAATAGTCAAAAAGTAAAAGCATCTCACTGATGGGTAAAATAATAGCTTTTCAGTACAGAGTAATATTAGTAAGGAATGTGGGGTGTTTTGTTTTTGTTTTTGTTTTTTTTTGTCAGAGGGTTTTGAATAGTTGCTCAAGGCCTGAGGTTTGAGTTTTTAAGTGTTGGAATGTGAAACCTTGTTGTTTTGGAAAATATACTAAGGGTTTTATTTTGTTAAAGGCAAGTATATTTGAATTCTATATGATTTATATTGGTGATCACTGGAGGTGATGGTTTTCCACTTTGCCCAGACATTGTTTTATTAAATTCATTGTTGATGATTCACAGTCAGATGGGAGAAATTAGGATTCTCTATTTTATATTTTTCCTTAGTGTAATCATCAAATAGGATGTCTAAAACAAATTTCACCCTAAATTTTGATCTGAATGTATCACAAGTAGGATTTAACAAAAAAATTTGGTTGCATGTACTTTTTAAAGGAAATAGACACATACTGTATCAAGATTTTATAAAATTGAAATTACACTTTTCGTCATGTGTCTTCTTGATTAAAAGAGGAAACTTTAGACTATTCTTTTTTAAGCCTCTGAAAAGTTTTTCAGTCCTTATTATCATATACCTATTACTTTCTGCAAGATGAATAAATTGTTAATTTGTTGTTTCCTAGGAGGAATACAGAGCTGAAGGTATCAGCTGGCACAATATAGATTATATAGATAACACCTGTTGCATAAATCTTATTAGCAAGAAACCAACAGGACTGCTCCATCTTTTAGATGAAGAAAGCAAGTGAGTATAATTCTTTTCCATTTTGTCATAGGCCATTTGGGCTTTTCATGCATAAGTCCTAATCTTTCTTCTTACATTATCAAATGCATTGTGTGTGTGTGTGTGTCTAGGAAAATTGTATGGACTTCACTATTATAGAACTCATTTAAATATGTTTTTCCATTTTTCTTCTGCAGAGTTACGTTAATGTTAAATTTGTTGGCATTTATTTTGTTGTGTGTTTCTCTCTTCTTGAATCAAGTTATATATGTGAGATGTGTTTGCTGTTTTCATGTTTAGTAGAAAATGTGTCATGATAGATTAGTGATACTGCCACAACTGTGCAGGTGGTAACTGGCAATATATGCCAAATATTTACCATCCTTTGTTAATACTGTTCAGTATACTAAACTTATCTATAAGCTTCAGAAATAAAGCTTCACATGGCATCCTCCAGAGCATTCTCAGTGCTCTATAAAGTATTATTTATAGTTAAATTATGCTAAGAGATGGCAGATTTAGAATTGGAGAAACTGAAGTAATGGAGAATGTGGGTTTTTTTTTATTTTAAGTAAAATATTTGGAAATTAAATTAGATCACCTGGTACCTAGCTTAATATTATACCCATTAAACTAGGATATAAAATATTGGGGATTTATTATAGGTAGTATGTTCATATATCATGTTTGTGTGGACAGTCTAAAGTTTATGACTGTTACCTAGTTTAGTTGTTAAAGGTACCTACTTTTACCCTCAGAATACCTGGTTTGTATAGTAAGTTATATGTCAACCTATTGATAAGCCATAAAAACAAAGAATGGCTGTATAGAAATACAGAGTAAATGTGGCAGAATGAAAAATATATTGAAAAGGAGACTGCAGACAGTTACAGCTAACCTCTATAATACTAGACAATTTACATCAATCTAAATGGATTAAAATTTAGTTATTACAAAAATATTATAATTTCATGGCCACAGTTGTGTAAAAGTTTTTTGTTTTGCCCATATGCCCTGAGACATATATTATCCTATCTAATAAGAGAGAAACATGGTAATTAGCGTACGACTGCTACCCTTCTCATTGGCTAATCAGGGCAATATGCAAATTAACTGCCAGCCAAGATGGCGGCCGGCAGCCAGGCAGCTTGAAACTAACATGAGGCTTGCTTGCTTCAGTGACAGAGGACTCCAGCGTTCCCCGCCTGCCTTGCCGGCCTCTGAACTTGCAGTTTGAAACATAGTTACAAATATAGAAGCTAAACAAAACCCCAGAAACCTGCTTTTAGCCCGCCGGGATCTCAGAGCTGCAGTTGATACAGAGTTTCGATTATAGAACCCAAACAAACCAGATACCTGCTTTCAGCAGCAGAGGCCTCAGAGCTGGAGCCAGAGCTAAAGCTGGCCCAGAATAAAAAAAGAAAAAAAGGAGCAGTTGGGAACTTCAGTCACCCGCCAGCCTGAAAACAGCCCTCAGCCCCTCACCCAGACTGGCCAGTCACCCCAGTGGGGACCCCCACCCTGAAGGGTGTGTGACCAGCTGCAAAAGCCATCATCCCCTCACCCAGGCTGGCCAGGCACCCCAGTGGGGACCCCCACCCTGAAGGGTGTGTGACCAGCTGCAAACAGCCATCATCCCCTCACCCAGGCTGGCCAGGCACCCCAGTGGGGACCCCCACCCTGATCCACAACACCCTTCAGGGCAAACCAGCCGGCCCCCACCCGTGCACCAGGCCTCTATGCTATATAATAAAAGGTAATATGCCTCCCAGCACTGGGATCAGCGGAGCCGCGAGGCCTCCCAGCACCGGGATCAGCGGAGCCAAGAGGTCTCCCAGCACTGGGATCAGTGTGACAGGGGGCAGCGCCCAAACCCCCTGATCGCCCTCCGGCTCTGTGTGTGACAGGGCGGGGCCACAACCTCCCTATCTGCCCTTCTCTGTTCGGGACAGGGGAAGGCGCCCCAACCCCCTGATGAGCCCTGCTCTGTGCCTGACAGGGGGGAGCTCCCCAACCCCCTGATTGCTCTGCGGCTCTGTGTGTGATGGGGTAGAGCCATAACCTCCCCATCAGCCCTGCCCTGAGTGTGAGAGTGGCGGCGCCCCAACCCCCTGATCGGCCCTGCTCTGTGGGTCACAGGGGGGAGCTCCCCAAACCCCTGATTGGCCCTGCTCTGTGCATGACAGGGTATGGAGCCCCAACCCCCCTGATGAGCCCTGCTCTGTGCGTGACTGGGGGCAGCGCCCTAACCCCCTGATTGGCTCTGCTCTGTGTGTGACAGGGTACGGAGCCCCAACCTCCCTGATGGGCCCTGCTCTGTGCGTGACAGGGGGTTGCGCCGCAACCTCCCCATCGACCCTGCCTTGAGTGTGATAGGGGGCGGTGCCCCAACCCCCCAATTGGCCCTACCCTGAGCATGACTGAGGGTGGCATCGCAACCTCCTGATCCTCCCTACTCTGTGCATTACGGGGCGGCGCCCCATCTCCCCAATTGGCCCTGCTCTGAGCCCGACCAGGGGCTGCACCTAGAGATTGGGCCTGCCCTCTGCCACCGGGGAGCAGGCCTAAGGCAGCGGGTCGTTATCTCCCGAGGGGTCCCAGACTGGGAGAGGGCACAGGCTGGGCTGAGGGACCCCACTCCCTCCCTGAGTGCACAAATTTTTGTGCATCGGGCCTCTAGTCTCTTATAAAATTGTAAGGTAGTGGTTCTTAACTCTGCTTGTGTATCTTTACCGCTGGTATATTTTCTTTTGAAAGCTTCCTGAGTAGTTTTTTAATTCTCATACAAGGATACGTTTTTATTGAGAGAGAGAGAGAGAGAGAGACAGAGAGAGAGAGAGAGAATGATTGAAGCCAGAGAGAAACATCAATTGGTTGACTCCCATGTGCCCCCCTTCTCTCCCTTCCCTTCCCCTGTATGTGCCTTGACTGGGAATCATGATGCTCCAACCAACTAAGTGACACTGGCCACAGCCATAGGTAGTTTTTTTGTTTGTTTTTCATCTTCATTTATTTTTTTAATTTAAATTCTTTATTGTTTAATGTATTACATAAGTCTCCTTTTTCCCCCATTGACCTCTCCTCGGCCACCCCTACCCCCAGCAAATGCCCTCAACCACCTCCCCCCATGTCTGCATCTATTGGTTTTGCTCATATGCATGCATACAAGTCCTTTGGTTGATCCCTTTCCCCCTAACCCCCTGCCTTCCCTCAGAGGTTGGATAGTCTGTTCGATGCTTCTATGACTCCGGTTGTATTTTTGTTCATCAGTTTATGTTGTTCATTATATTCCACAAATGAGTGAGATCATGTGATATTTATCTTTCTCTTACTGGCTTATTTCGCTTACCATAATGTTCTCCAGTTCCATCCATGCTATTGCAAATGGTAAGAATTCCTTCTTTTTGATAGCATCATAGTATTCCATTGTGTAGATCAGGGTTGGGCAAACTTTTTGACTCGAGGGCCACAATGGGTTCTTAAACTGGACCGGAGGGCCGGAACAAAAGCATGGATGGAGTGTTTGTGTGAACTAATATAAATTCAAAGTAAACATCATTACATAAAAGGGTACGGTCTTTTTTTTTTTTTTTTTTTTTTTTTTTAGTTTTATTCATTTCAAACGGGCCAGATCCGGCCCGCGGGCCGTAGTTTGCCCACGGCTGGTGTAGATGTACCAAAGTTTTCTAATTCACTCATCTGCTGATGGGCACTTAGGCTGTTTCTAAATCTTAGCTATTGTAAATTGTGCTGCTATGAACAGAGGGGTGCATATATCCTTTCTGATTGGTGTTTCTGTTTTCTTGGGATATATTCCTAGAAGTGGGATTACTGGATTAAATGGAAATTCCATTTTTAATTTTTTGAGGAAATGCCATACTGTTCTCCACAGTGGCTGCACCAGTCTGCATTCCCACCAGCAGTGCACAAGGGTTCCTTTTTCTCCGCATCCTCAACAGCACTTGTTGTTTGTTGATTTGTTGATGATAGCCATTCTGACAGGTGTGAGATGGTACCGCATTGTTGTTTTGATTTGCATCTCACGGATGATTAGTGACTTTGAGCATGTTTTCATATGTCTCTTGGCTTTCTGAATGTCCTCTTCTGAAAGGTGTCTATTTAGATCCTTTGCCCATTTTTTGATTGGATTGTTTATCTTCCTTTTGTTAAGTTGTATGAGTTCCCTATAAATTTTGGAGATTAAAACCTTATCGGAGATAACATTGGCAATTATGTTCTCCTATGTAGTGGGGCTCTTTTGTTGCTTTGTTGATGGTTTCTTTTGCTGTGCCAGAAGACTTTTATTTTGATGTAGTCCCATTTGTTTATTTTCTCCTTTGTTTCCATTTCTCTGGGAGCTCTAACAGTAAAGATATTGCTATGACATATGTCTGCTGTTTTGCTGCCAATGCCTTTTTCTAAGATTTTTATGGTTTCCTGTCTTACGTTTAAGTCCTTTATCCATTTTGAGTTTGCCAAATTCATTTATTAGGTCTAGTAGTTTTTTGATGGAGTCTTTGGGGTTTTCTACGTTTAGTATCATGTCATCTGCAAATAAGGATAGTTTTACTTCTTTTTTTCCAATTTGGATGCCTTTTATTTCTTCTTCTTGTTTTATCACTATGGCTAGCAGTTCCAGTACTATGTCGAACAGGAGTGGTGAGAGTGGGCATCCTTTTCTTGTTCCTGTTCTTAGGGGAAATGGTTTTAGTTTTTGCCCATTGAGTATGATGTTGGCTCTAAGTTTTTCATATAGTGCTTTTATTATGTTGAGGTATGATCTCTCTATTCCCACTTTGCTGAGAATTTTTATCAGGAAAGGGTGTTGGATTTTGTCAAATGCCTTTTCTGCATCAATTAATAGGATTATGTGATTTTTGTTTTTCAATTTGTTTATGCGATGTGTCAAGTTTATTGATTTGCGGATATTGTACCAGCCTTGCATCCCTGGAATAAACCCCACTTGGTCATGGTGTATGATCTTTCTAATGTAATGCTGGATCTGATTTGCTAGAATTTTGTTGAGGATTTTAGCATCTATTGTTCATCAGGAATATTGGTGTGTAATTCTCTTTGTTGTGTCTTTATCTGGTTTTGGGATTAGGGTAATGCTGACTTCATAGAAAGAGCTTGGAAGTGTGCCTTCCTCTTGAATTTTTTGGAATAATCTGAGAAGGATAGATTTTAGTTCTTCTTTAAATATTTGCTGAAACTCTCCTGTGAAGCTGTCTGGCCCTCGGCTGTTGTTTGCTGGAAGCTTTTTGATGACTGCTTCAATTTCCTCCTTATTTATCGGTCTGTTGAGATTTTTTTAATCTTCTTGATTGAGCTTTAGAAAGTTGTATTTTTCTAGGAATTTGTCCATTTCCTCTAGGTTGTTTGGTTTGTTGGAATAGAGTTGTTCATAGTATTTTTTTACAATCCATTGTATTTCTGTGGGGTTCGTTGTTATTTTGCCTCTTTTATTTCTGATTTTGTTTATTTGGATCCTCTCTCTTTACTTCTTGTTGAGCCTGGCTAGGGGTTCATCAATCTTTTTTTTTTTAAAAAAAAAATATATATTTTATTGATTTTATACAGAGAGGAAGGGAGACAGATAGAGAGTTAGAAACATCGATGCGAGAAGAAACATCGATCAGCTGCCTCCTGCACACTCCCTACTGGGGATGTGCCAGCAACCAAGGTACATGCCCTTGACCGGAATCAAACCTGGGACCCTTGAGTCTGCAGGCTGATGCTCTATCCACTGAGTCAAACCGGTTAGGGCTCATCAATCTTGTTTATCCTTTCAAAGAACCAGCTCTTGGTTTCATTGATCTTCTGTATTGTTTTTTCTTTTTTTGGACTCTGTCATTTATTTCTGCTCTGATCTTTATTATTTCCTTCCTTCTGCTTATTCTGGGCTTTTCTTGTTGCTCTCTTTCTAATTCTTTAAGTTGCAGGGTTAGATAATTTATTATTATTTTTTTCTTGTTTTTTGAATTAGGCCTGTAATGCTATGAACTTCCCTCTCAGGACTGCTTTCACTGTGTCCCATAAATTTTGGTTTTGTTGTGTTTTCATTGTCATTCATTTCCAGAATGTTTTTAATTTCTTCTTTGATCTCTTTGGTAACCTAGTCATTTTTTAATAGCATGTTACTCAGCCTCCAAGTGTTTGAATTTTTTTGATTGTTTTTATTGTAGTTGATTTCTAATATTATGCCATTGTGGTCTTAGAAGATGCTTGATATGATTTCAGTCTTCTTGAATTTGGGGAGATTTTGCCTGTGTTCCAATATGTGATCTATCTTTGAAAATGCCCCATGTGCACTTAAGAAGAATGTATATACTGTAGCTTTGGGGTGAAGTGTTCTGAAGATGTCAACGAAGTCCTTCTGAACTAGTGAGTCATTTAGGATAGCTGTTTCTTTGCTGGTTTTTGTCTAGAGTATTTATCCAGTGATATCAGTGGAGTATTAAAGTCCCCTACTATGATCGTATTGCTGTCGATCTCTCCCTTTGTTATCTTCCAGAAGAATTTTTATGTATTTGGGTGCTGCTGCATTGGGTGCATATATGTTTAACAGAGTTATATCCTCTGGTTGTATTGACCCTGTTAGTATTATGAAGTGGCCTTCTTTATCTCTTGTTATGGCCTTCACTTTGAGGGCTATTTTGTCACATATAAGTATTGCTACCCAGCTTTTTCTTTTCATTTCCATTTGCCTGAAGGATATTTTTCCATCCCTTCACTTTCAGTCTGTGTGAGTCCCTTGTTCTGAGGTGGGTCTTTTGTAGACAGCAAATATATAGGTCATGTTTTCTTATCCATTCAGCTACTCGATGTCTTTTGATTGCAGCTTTTAGTTCATTTATGTTTAAAGTTATTACTGACTAGAGGCCCGGTGCACAGATTCGTGCACCAGTGGGGTCCCTCAGCCATGCCTGTGCCCTCTTGCAATCTGGGACCCCTCGGGGGATGTAATAGTGTGCCAAGTGGCAGGTGGCCGGAGAGGAGCCCATGTTGTTTCTGCCAGCACTTGGGCTCGTTAAGTTCGCTAAGCGGTGCTCCCGCTGTGGGAGTGCACTGACCGCCAGGGGGCATTTCCTGCGTTGAGCATCTGCTCTCTGGTGGTCAGTGCACATCATAGTGACTGGTCATTTGGTCTCTTTGGCTTTTATATACTGGTATATAGATAGGTACTTGTTTGCAGCCATTTTTATTTTTTTGCCTGTGTTCCTCCTCAAACCACCCCCCCCTTTTATTCCTTCTTTTTACAACAGTCCCTTTAACATTTCTTTCTTGTTTGTTTTTTTTAAAATATATTTTATTGAATATTTTACAGAAAGGAAGGGAGAGGGTTAGAGAGTTAGAAACATCGATGAGAGAGAAACATCGATCAGCCGCCTCCTGCACACTCCCCACTGGGGATGTGCCCGCAACCAAGGTACATGCCCTTGACCGGAATCGAACCCGGGACCCTTGAGTCCGCAGGCCGACGCTCTATCCACTGAGCCAAAGCGGCCAGGGCCCTTTAACATTTCTTGCATTGCTGGCTTGGTAGTGATAAACTCCCTTATCCTTTCTTAGTCTGTGAAGCTCCTGATTTCCCCTTCCGTTTTGAATGATAGCCTTGCTGGATAAAGTATTCTTGGATTCAGTCCCTTTTTTTGCATCACTTTGTATACTTTCTTCCATTCCTTTCTGGCCTGATGTGTTTCTGTTGAGAAATCATTTGATAATCTACTGGGAGATCTCTTGTATGTAACTTTCTGTCTCTCTCTTGTAGCCGTTACGATTCTCTCTTTGTCCTGAATGTTTGCCATTGTAATTACAACATGTCTTGTTGTGGGTCTTTTTGGGTTTATCTTGTTTGGGACTCTGTGTTTTTGTGACTTTTTTCTTCCCCAAATTAGGGAAGTTTTCTGTCATTATTTCTTCAAATAGGTTTTTAATCCTTGCTCCTCTTCTTGTCATTCTGGCACCCCTATTATACATATGTTTCTTCATTTCATGTTGTCCCAAAGCTCCCTCAGGTTATCTTTCTGTCTTTTTATTTTTTTTCTCCAATTGCAGTTCAGATTGGGTGTGTTTTGCATCCCTTTCTTCTAATTCGATAATTTGGTCCTATGCTTCTCCTAGTCTGATGAAAGCTTCCATAGTGATTTTTTTAGCATAGCTATTATCACTCTTTATTTCTTATTGATTCTTACATAGGTTTATTGATTTTCTCATCTATCTGGTTTATGAACTCTATGACCCTTATTCTGAATTCTTCTTCTGACATATTGCATTGTCACTTTCATTTAGTTCCTTTGGTGATTCCTCTTTTCTTCCCTTTGAGGGTTCTTCTCTCTCCCCATTTTTGCTCTCACTGAAGGATCTAGGGGTCAAATCGTGCAGGGCTTGTGATTGCAGTGGAGGTCCTGGTGGCGGGTCACATGGTCACAAGTGGCAGCTGCTCCTCTCGTGGTCATGGGATGAGGCCTGCTCCTCAGGCAGTCGTGGGTGGTGGCTGCGCCTCGAGGGGTTACGGGCAGCGGCTGCTTGCTCCGTGCTTGTTCCTGGATGGTGGCTCTTTTCACATGGCTGCTGGCTTGGTGTGGTGCCCGGGGCTAAAGCATCTGGCTGGCAAGAGGGGAGCATGCTCCAGAACTCACAGTAGCCCTCAGCTGGGGAAGCTAAAGTCTGTGTGTTTGTGGGTTTGCAGCTGAGGCAGCAGTTCCCTGGCTGGTGTGGCTGTAGGTTCCTGGGTGGTATCTGAGGGCACCCTGGGTGGAGGTGAGGCTAGGCTCCCAGGCACCACATCTCTCCCCTTCAAGATGGCTCAGCTTCTGCGGCAGAGTTGGTGCTCCAGGAGAGATTACTGCACTAGCAGAGGCTGCCTGGCTAGGCGAGCCTGATCTGCCAGCCCCCAAAGGTCCTGCGAGATCTAGCTGTCCCTTCCTCAGACACACACACACACACACACACACACACACACACACACACACACCACATGTCCACACTCTTCCCTTTCGCACCCTCAGCCACTCACACTCTCCCCCTCACTGCCATCCTCCAGGCCACCATCTTGGAATCCCATAGCTAGTTATGATATTAATTGTTGACAACCATTATGGTTGATATTGAAATGATAAGCATTTTTTATGGTAATAAAAAGAACCAAAAACTTTAAGCACTTTGAGAAACAGGTCATATAGGTAGTAAATGGTGGACTGAAGATTTAAACCTTCCTGGTATTTAAAAACATTTTATATTTTTATTGATTTCAGAAAGGAAGGGAGAGGGAGAGAGATAGAAATATCGCCGAAACCGGTTTGGCTCAGTGGATAGAGCGTCGGCCTGCGGACTGAAAGGTCCCAGGTTCGATTCCGGTCAAGGGCATGTACCTGGGTTGCGGGCATATCCCCAGTGGGAGATGTGCAGGAGGCAGCTAATCGATGTTTCTCTCTCATTGATGTTTCTAACTCTCTATCTCTCTCCCTTCCTCTCTGTGAAAAATCAATAAAATATATTAAAAAAAAAAAGATATATCAATGATGAGAGAAGATCATTGATCGGCTACTTCCTGCACACCCCCTACTGGGGATTGAGTCTGCAACCTGGGCATGTGCCCTGACCGGGAATCGGACTGGAAGTCTTTTGATGCACAGAACCACACTCGACCAACTAAGCCACACTGGCCAGGGCATCTGCTATATATATCTTAATGTGGTTATGAACAGCAGTTGAGATAGTTGATATATAATTGTAGAGCAAAGGAGTCTTGTCTGTCCTGTCATTCTTTAAGCAAAATTTTATTGAGTGCACATCTTTTATACAAAGACTATGTTACCCTGGACATTTGTAACCACATAAATATAAATATTGCCCAATGAGGAGAATGTCACCTCTTCACTGTTGCCCAAAAGCTTGTGAGGTTAAGCCATGACCAGAAATTACAGGAGACAGATTTTGACTCAGTATATTGAAGAACTTTCTGATTATTAGGCTGATTAGCAGTTGCTTCATAATTATTTTGCATCATCTGTAAGAGTATTGTATGTAGGCTATAACTGAATAACCTCTTGATAGTTGTCCCTTCAAATATATTTCTATATTCAGTCCTCCATAAAAATTTTTAAAAAACCTCAATTTATATTGCTGTTATTACCTTTGTCTCTATGCTTTAATATCCTAGAGGTTGCAAAGGCATAAAATATATTTCCTCTGCCATGTATCTTTAAGGCAGGGTTGAAAATAAGTTAGTCAGGTGTAGGAGGAACCATTTTGGAAATCATTTAGACTAAGTAGTTTACCCTAAAAATATTTTGTTTTATAGTGAATATATAACATGAACTATATCTTTAGCAGTGTTCCTTCTTCATTCAGTGTATTTGTAGTGCTTTAGGAGCCTGGGTTTGAAGTCAGAAGTCTTATTAAATTTTTTTCTCACTATTTAATGGCTATTTGACATTGGGTAAGTTTTTAAAATTAGATTATAAGGGATTCATGCAGTGTGGAATCTAGAGAGGAGGAATAGTGTAAACAAAGTTAGGTAGGAATAGGATGCTAGGATGCCGGGGTCCAACCCCAGCGGGTCCAGGGGTCCCCAAAGGTGTGGACGGAGTCGGCAAAGAAGGAAGGACACGGAGACAGTGTTCAGTTGATCAGCAGCCTAGCCAGGATCTCCAGCCAAGTTCTGGTCTGGATCTCCAGAGAGGTTCTGCTGTTTATTGTCTTGTTACATCCGTATTTATACCAGTTGATTTTAATCCTGTCAATTTCTATTACAAAGGTTAGGGCGTTTCTTATCTCCATTCCAGGGAGTAAAGATTATGTAGCTTAAGCGTGATTGTTTGTAGTTAAAGTGATTAACTACCCGCCTGGCACTTAGTTAAGGAGTTTCATCCCCTCCCTAACTTCAGGGAAAAATCCCTACCTGGGGAAACAACCTTTCTCGGAGAGGTGACCTTGGTTAAAACACACAGCGCTAAGGGGAGCAAACATATTAAGAACAGTATGCTATATACGCCAGGTCCCTTGAAACATATGCTGTGCAGATGTTTCTATCCTGCAGCGACTGTGTCAAGCAGCAAGGATGGACCGGCTTCCGGCACTAGGAGTGTTATTAGTCTTTCCTATAGTACTGAAATTGTGATCTGCTGACAGTAGCACTGGCAGCATATTGAAGCTTATTAAAAATGCAGAATCTCAGACTTTCACCCTAGACTTCTTGAATCAGAATCACCGATTTAACAAACTGAAGTTAAGATCAGAGCATTCATTTAGGACAGCCTGTTGTCAATCTTGCCTGCTCATAAGAGCACTTGTAAAAAAAAAAATACTAATGTGGCACCACCTAGTTTCAATTCTGTAGAACCACAGCAAGTGGGGTCTGGGCGTTTGTGTTTTTTTTTTTTTTTGAAAGTTTTAGAAGTACTTCCTATATGCATAGAAACACTGAAGCTGCCCTTGCAGATAGCCTTTGGAGGAACACTAGATGAAGAGCTTTGGAATGAACAGTAATGTCTGATTTTTTTGTTCCAAGCTCTTTTGCTTGATAATGTAGTATGTATCCACAAATGTTCCTTGAATATGGGATATGTGGAGAGCTTTCCTTTCCATCTTTACTTGTTTGAAATAAAAACTGTTCTCATGTCTGTCCTCCTTTGTTTGACTATTTCTTTCTTCCATTTAAAAGTGGGAGAAAAAGAAATCACAAGCATTTTGATTACTCTGGATTAGAAGATAAATAAACCTTTCCTGAAGAGAAGCATTCTGTTGTGGAGTAGTGAGGCATAAGTTTGCAGAGATTGGAGTTGGTCTAGGCCAGTGGTCGACAAACTGTGGCTCGTGAGCCACATGCGGCTCTTTGGCCCTTGAGTGTGGCTCTTCCACAAAGTACCACATGTGGGCGCGCATGTACAGTGCAACTGAAACTTTGTGGCCCATGCGCAGAAGTTGATATTTTGTGGAAGAGCCACACTCAAGGGGCCAAAGAGCCGCATGTGGCTCGCGAGCCGCAGTTTGCTGACCACTGGTCTAGGCTTAGGAGCTTGGATTCCATGTATGTGCCTGGTGATCCATACATTTTCCTGGGTAGGGAGGCACATGATTAAAGCACTATTGTAGGAAAATTTATTTTGAATCTTGATTTGGTGACTTAAAACAAGATTAGGATCACTGAGACTATTATTGATGCTGTTTGAAATTGTAAGATTGTAATCCATTCTAGAATGGCTTTAGAGTTCTGAAACAGAAAGGAAGAGCTAGGGTACAGATGTTTTGAAGAAATGATAGTATTTGAATATGAAAGCATACCTAGGTGACTAGGAAAATGGCAGTGTTGGCAACATAAAGTAGATAACGTTTATATCATCTCTAGAGGATGCCAGCAAGTGTTAGATGTTTTTACTTGGGTTTTTAAAATCCTACTTGCATTGTGATACCTCATTGTACTAATTTTATGGATTAGGAAACCAATTCTTAAAGAAGGTTATCTACCTAGCTTGCCCAAGTTCACAGACAACTGGTAACCTATACTATGACTATGACTGACACCAAAGGCTATTTTCCTTTCAGATTCCAATACATACTACATCATTAATCATTTTTGTTGGAATTTTGGAATCGTTTTTACACGTTAGATTTTATATTCAGCATCTTTACAACCTCTTGTCACATTATTTCTTATTATCTCAGCTACTATTAAATGAAACTATTCTCTGAAAGATACTTGCTCTCTCCTTTCTCTATCAGTGATATTTCCTGTTTTCAACTCCTACCCAACCTTTAACATCTAGCTCATACTTGCCTTCTATACCCATATGGACCTTTTCTTTCTTTTTTTATTTTCATATGAACCTTTTCATTACTCCCAGTGACTAGTGATTTTTTTCTCTTCTGAACTTTTATATTCCTGTATTTGCTGTTATGTAATTACTTTGTAATAAATATTATTTGAATTATTCCTGGATATGAAATGCTCATCAGTGAGTACAATAACATTGATATATTTGAAATAATAGATATAATATAAAAATATATAGTAACTGGTATGGGTAAGAAAATTACTGCTTAATTTATATATGAAGAAAAACAAAAATTACTGTGGATTTAAAGGACCTATCCAAATTGAGACATCATTTCCTTTTTGGAAATTCTGAGCTCCAAACAACATATGATTTAGTTTTTATTATCCTACTAGAGGCCGATGCATGAAATTCGTGCAAGAGTAGGCCTTTGCAGCTGTGGGTGGCTGCCTAGATCCCTCCCTCGCAGCCATGGCAGCTGCAGCCCTAGCTTACTCCGGAAGGATATCCAGAAGGACGTCTGGTCTAATTAGCATATTACACTTTTATTATTACAGATAGGTTTTATAGTAGTACAGCACAATGCAACATAAGCTAAATACTTAAGAACCTGAGTTTATTTCTCAGTTCCACTTCTTTCAAAGTGTGAGTTTGGGCAAATCACAACTTTTGATCCCTCATCTATAAAATAGGAATACTTTTCTTGTTACACTCACTTTTTAGCTTATTATGAAAATCAGATTAGATAGTAAAAACTCTTTGTAATTTGCTAAATGTGTTTGATGGCAGTGTAATTATAATGTGTGTGTGTGTTTTTAAAAAAGATTGTATTCACTGGAACATCTTTCTTTTGTTTTTAATTCAGTTTTCCACAGGCTACAAATCAAACATTGCTAGATAAATTTAAGCATCAACATGAAGAGAATTCTTACATTGAATTTCCAGCTGTGATGGAGCCTGTTTTCACCATAAAGCATTATGCCGGGAAAGTAAAATATGGGGTAAAGGTCAGTAAATTTCATATTGCATATGCCTTTAGGGTAGAGATGTATTCTTAACTCTATACCACACTACCCTCTTTGTAGGTGTGGAGGCTCTTCATCAGTAACAATTAGTGACATTATTATAAGGATTATTATAAAGATACTATTAAAATTTAGATTCCACCTTGTAATATATTACTGTCTTAGGTGATGTTTCCGTTGATTTTTTCTACATATAAACCTGATATTAGTCCATTCTAATAGCCTTTTTAGATCTGAAAGAATAGATAGTATCAGTATGTCTTAAATGTACTAGTTGATCTTCATATTTTGTTGAATTATTCTCTTCTCTACATCCATGAGGCCTGACTGAGGCTTCATGTATTTATGCACCATTAGGAATTTGTGAGCTTGTACTACTAATGAATTTATTAAAACTCTTTAACTCCTATGGAAGGAAATACTCATAATTTTGTTCAGTTCTTTTTTTTGGTAATTAACACGTTAAGCGCCCAGCCTGTTTTGTCTTCCGGACGGGAAGTATAGTGTCAGTCACTGGTGACTGGGCGCTTAATGTATTAATGAGCTATTATCTTTCAAATATTTGATGTTTGAGCCTGCCATTTAAGACAGTTTCCCAGGCAAGACAGTGATGATATGGAGACTAGTGGAGCAATATATTTTCTCTTGGATCTTGAGGTAACAGTCAGAATTAAGATCACTTATTCAGGAAGTGTTTATTAAACACACAGCATTTCAGACCCTGAGCTTGGTATTTGGAATGATACAGTAATAAAGTAAAATAGACAAATATGTCTATATACATACTAGTGGCCGGTGCACAAAATTTGTGCACGGGGAGTAGGGTGTCCCTAAGCCCGGCCTGCACCATCTCCAATCTGGGACCCCTTGGCGGCAGTAGGACACTCCTTTCATAATCCGGGACCACTGGCTCCTAACCGCTCACCTGCCTGCCTGACTGCCTGATCACCCCTAACCACTCTGCATGCTGGCCTGATCGCCCCCAATTACCCCCCCTTCTGGCCTGATCACCCCTAACTGCCACCCCCTGCTGGCCTGATTGCCCCCAACTACCCCCACTGCTGGTTTGCTTGCCCCCAACTGTCCCCCCCCCACCAGCCTGCTCACCCCCAACTGCCCCCACTGCTAGCCTGATCGCCCCCAACTGCTCCCCCCACATGCTGGCCTGCTCGCTCCCAACTGCCCTCCCCTGCCAGCGTGATCGTCCCTAACTGCCTCTGTCTCAGCCCCGCCACCATGGCTTTGTCCAGAAGGTCTCCCAGTCTAATTAGCATATTACCCTTTTATTAGTATAGATACATACACACACACACATTTGTGTGTATGTATGTTTGTGTATAATATAGATAAATGGGGCTATGTGCTACTAATGAATGGGTTCTATGAGAGACACTAGTGAAATATTAGATTTTCAATTTGTAGATCTATGAAGACCTCTCTGAGAAACTCAGATTTTGAGAGATGGCCTGAAGTAAATGTAAATGATGAATCATTAGATAGAAAAGAACCTAACATCTATATATATAAAAAGTCTAAGCGACCCACCAACTGGCTCGTAGCTATGACGTGCACTGACCACTAGGGGGCAGATTCTCAACTCAAGAGGAGAAACCACAGGCATGGAAACATGGAACAGACTGATGAATCTCAGAGGGAAGGGGAGAGGGGGGAAAGAGATTAACCAAAGATCTTATATGCATACTAGAGGACTGGTGCACGGATTTGTGCACTGGTGGGGTCCTCAGCCTGGCCTGCAGGGATTGGGCTGAAATCAGCTCTCTGAGATCCCCTGAGGGGTCCTGGATTGTGAGAGGGCACAGGCCAGGCCAAGGGACTGCCCACCAGTGCACGAATCTGTGCACCAGGCCTCTAGTCCTATCTAATAAAAGAGAAACATGGTAATTAGCTGTATGTCTGCTACCCTTCCCATTGGCTAATCAGGGCGATATGCAAATTAACTGCCACCCAAGATGGCGGCCGACAGCCAGGCAGCTAGAAGCGAACATGAGGCTTGCTTGCTTCAGTGACGGAGGAAACCAACATTCCCAACCTGCCTTGCCGGCCTCTGAGCTTGCAGTTTGAAACATTGTAACCAATATAGAAGCTAAAAACCTCCAGAAACCTGCTTTCAGCCAACAGGGATCTCAGAGCTGGAGTTGAAACGGTGTTTCGATTATAGAACCCAAACAAACCAGATACCTGCTTTCAGCAGCGGAGGCCTAAGAGCTGGAGCCAAGCCTCAGAGCTAAAGCTAGACCAGAATAAAAAAAGAAAAAAAAAAGAAAAAAAGGAGCAGTTGGGAGCTTCAGTCACCCGCCAGCCTGAAAATAGCCCTCAGCCCCTCACCCAGACTGGCCAGGCACTCCAGTGGGGACCCCCACCCTGAAGGGTGTGTGACCAGCTGCAAACAGCCATCATCCCCTCACCCAGGCTGGCCAGGCACCCCAGTGGGGACCCCCACCCTGATCCAGGACACCCTTCAGGGCAAACCAGCCGGCCCCCACCCGTGCACCAGGCCTCTATCCTATATAGTAAAAGGGTAATATGCCTCCCAGCACCGGATCAGCGGAGCCACGAGGCCTCCCTGCACTGGGATCAACGTGACAGGGGGCAGTGCTCAAACCCCCTGATCGCCCTGTGGCTCTGTGTGTGACAGGGGGCGGGGCCACAACCTCCCTATCCACCCTGCTCTGTTCATGACAGGGGAAGGCACCCCAACCCCCTGATCAGCCCTGCTCTGTGCCTGATAGGGGGGAGTTCCCCAACCCCTGATCGGCCCTGCTCTGTGTGTGACGGGGTAGAGCCATAACCTCCCCATCGGCCCTGTCCTGAGTGTGACAGTGGCGGCGCCCCAACCCCCTGATCGGCCCTGCTCTGTGGGTGATAGACGGCGGTGCCCCAACCGCCCCCCACGGGCCCTGCGCTGTGTGACGGGGTAGAGCCATAACTTCCCCATCGGCCCTGCCCTGAGTATGACAGGGTGCGGCGCCCCAACTCCCTGATCTGCCCTGCTCTGTTAGTGACAGGGGGGAGCTCCTCAACCCCCTGATCGGCGCTGCTCTGTGCGTGACAGGGGGGAGCTCCCCAACCCCCTCATGGGCCGTGCTCTGTGCGTGACAGGGGGGAGCTCCCCATTCCCCTGATTGACCCTGCTCTGTGTGTGACAGGGTACGGAGCCCCAACCCCCCTGATGGGCCCTGCTCTGTGAGTGACATGGGGCAGCGCCCCTACCTCCTGATCTGCCCTGCTCTGTGTGTGGCAGGGTGGTGCTGCAACCTCCCCATTGACCCTGCTCTGTGTGTGACAGGGGGCGGTGCCCCAACCCCCCAATCAGCCCTACCCTGAGTGTGACTGAGTGTGGCATTGCAACCTCCTGATCCTCCCTGCTCTGTGCATGACAGGGGGTGGCGCCCCAACTCCCCAGTCAGCCCTGCCCTGAGCCCGACCAGGGGCTGCACCTTGAGATTGGGCCTGCCCTCTGCCACCCGGGAGCAGGTCTAAGGCAGCAGGTCGTTATCTCCCGAGGGGTCCCAGACTGCGAGAGGGCACAGGCTGGGCTGAGGGACCCCCTTCCCCCCGAGTGCACAAATTTTTGTGCACCGGGTTCTAGTCTCTATTATAAAATGCCAGTGGCCGTAACGCCATAACGACCAAATGACTGGTCACCAGGAGGTGCACGGAGCACCTTTTGGTCCCTCCCCCCCGGCCCCCGAGTTGCTCGCCATGGGGGATGGCGGCGGGCTATACTAGGGACTGTTGAGCGGCGCCAGCGACTGGGGGTGGGAGTGTGGGGGGAGTGGGAGTTTTGTGGAGCAGTCCAGGAGTGGAGGGTACCTTGTGGAGCAGTCACACGGTGCAGGGAGTTTCCCGGAGCAGTCGCGGGGCGGGCGGAGTTTCATGGAGCAGTCCAGGGGCGGGAAGAGCCTTACAGAGCAGTTGCGGGGCGGGGGGGGGTGGGAGTTTTGCGGAGCAGTTGCGGGGCGGGGGGTGGTATTTTCGTGGAGCAGTTGCAGGGTGGGGGGAGCCTCACGGAGCATCGAGGGGCATTGGCCGCGAGCATCTCTGATCGTCCTGGGGCGGAGAGCTTCACATAGCATTGCAGGGCGGCAGAGGTCATGCAATGGAGGCCAGGCTAGGCCTAGGGACCCTACTTGCACACGATTTCGTGCGCTGGGTCTCTAGTGTAAGAATAATTGAAAACAAGCCAGTGTTACTTGGTTATAGTGAACACTGGATCTAGTGGTATAAAATGAATTCAGCGAATGGAAAGCAAGTTAATTCTTCAGGGCTTTTAGATGAAGTTAAATGAATTTGGTTTTTGTTGAAATTATTATGGGGAGCCATGAAAAAATTAGGTTATTTTTAAAACCTGTTGAGGTGAATTGGTAAGATAAACTGAACCACAGGGGTGGCAGTAGAGTTGGAGAAGATCTAGATAATTATGAAATATATTTTAGAGGTATAATCAGTAGACCTTATTAAGGGATTTGAGGTGAGTAAGTAACTTTTGGCTATAGCTGATGGATAAATTTGATGTGCTATTTTTTCTCAGATGGAAAAGACAGGAAGGAATAGATTTTAGACCAAACATTAAGAATAACAGAGCAGAATGGTGATTACCAGGGGCTAGAACAGCAGTCGCCAACCAGTGGTCTGTCCACTGGTGGTCCATGAGGTCTGAAAGGTTGGCAACTGCTGGGCTAGAGGGTGGGGGAATTGAGAAGTTGAGCAAAGGATTCAAACTTGCAGTTAGAAGATGATCATAATCATCTCTAAGTTCTGGAGACTTAATACACAGCATTGTGATTATAGTTAATATTATGATTTTAACTTAGTGTTCAAAGTTCTTAAGGAACTAGATCCTTTTTTCTAATGAGATCAGATCTTAAATGTTATCACCACAAAAAAGAAATGATAGCTATATGACTTGATGGAGATATTAACACTACTACAGTGGAAATCATATTGCAACATAAATGTATTGTATCAACATGTTTACACCTTATGTTATATGTCAGTTATAACTTAGTTCAAAAAATATTTTAAAATGCATTTTAAAACAAAAACAAAATAGCTTGAGCTATAACATCATATAGTGAGTTACATAGTATATAAATCTAAAGTGTATGGATTTCCTTCATGCCCTTTCCCTGCTCATTCTCTCTTTCCCAGAGGTAACCACTATTCTACCTTTTTGTCCTAAATTTTACTTGTTATTAAATTTCAGATAAATGGAAGTATGCAGTATATACATTTGTGTTTGTGATTATTCATTCATATTATCATATAGGTTGAAAGTAGAAGGATGGGAAACAGATATACTATGCAAACCCCAACTAAATGAAGTGGTATATTTACATTATTATTTGACAAAGTAGACTTTAAGGCAAGAAGTATTATTAGAGATAAAGTGTCACATTTTATAACCAATAAAAGGGGCCAGTTCAACAGGAAGACATAATCATTAAAAGTTATATTACTATATGACTTCATTTCAATATACACTGAGTGGCCAGATTATTATGACCATGTGGTGTTTGTAGGCAAATCCTATCTAATAAAAGAGAAACATGGTAATTAGCTGTATGTCCGCTACCCTTCCCATTGGCTAATCAGGGTGATATGCAAATTAACTGCCAGCCAAGATGGCGGCTGGCAGCCAGGCAGTTTGAAGCTAACATGAGGCTTGCTTGCTTCAATGACGGAGGACTCCAACATTCCCCGCCTGCCTTGCCGGCCTCTGAGCTTGCAGTTTGAAACATTGTAACAAATATAGAAGCTAAACAAAACCCCAGAAACCTGCTTTCAGCCAGCTGGGATCTCAGAGCTGGAGTTGATACAGTGTTTTGATCATAGAACCCAAATAAACCAGATACCTGCTTTCAGAAGCAGAGGCCTCAGAGCTGGAGCCAGAGCTAAGCTGGCCCAGAATAAAAAAAAGAAAAAGAAAAAAAGGAGCAGTTGGGAGCTTCAGTCACCCGCCAGCCTGAAAACAGCCCTCAGCCCCTCACCCAGACTGGCCAGTCACCCCAGTGGGGACCCTCACCCTGAAGGGTGTGTGATCAGCTGCAAACAGCCATCATCCCCTCATCCAAGCTGGCCAGGCACCCCAGTGGGGACCCCCACCCTGATCCACGACACCCTTCAGGGCAAACCAGCCGGCCCCCACCCGTGCACCAGGCCTCTATCCTATATAGTAAAAGGGTAATATGCCTCCCAGCACCGGGATCAGCGGAGCCACGAGGCCTCCTGGCACTGGGATCAGCATGACAGGGGGCAGTGCCCAAACCCCCTGATCGCCCTGTGGCTCTGTGTGTGACAGGGGGCGGGGCCACAACCTTCCTATCCGCCCTGCTCTGTTCGTGACAGGGGAAGGCACCCCAACCCCCTGATTTGCCCTGCTCTGTGCCTGATAGGGGGGAGCTCCCCAACCCCCTGATTGCCCTGCGGCTCTGTGTGTGACAGGGTGTGGTGCCTCAACCCCCTGATCGGCCCTGCTCATTGTGTGACAGGGTTCGGCGCCCCAACCCTCCACCCTCCACGGGCCCTGTTCTGTGTGTGATGGGGTAGAGCCATAACTTCTCCATCGGCCCTGCCCTCAGTGTGAGAGTGGCGGTGCCCCAACCCCTGATCGGCCCTGCTCTGTGGGTGATAGAGGGTGGCGCCCCAACGCCCCCCCATGGGCCCTGATCTGTGTGTGATGGGGTAGAGCCATAACCTCCCCATCGGCCCTGCCCTGAGTGTGACAGTGGTGGCGCCCCAACCCCCTGATTGGCCCTGCTCTGTGGGTGATAGAGGGTGGCGCCCCAACCCCCTGATCAGCCTTGCTCTGTGCGTGACATGGGGGAGCTCCCCAACCCCCTGATGGGCCCTGCTCTGTGAGTGACAGGGTACGGAGCCCCTACCCCCCTGATGGGCCCTGCGTTGTGAGTGACAGGTGGCAGCGCCCCAACCCCTTGATTGGCCCTGCTCTGTGCATGACAGGGGGCAGCGCCGCAACCTCCCCATCGACCCTGCCTTGAGTGTGACAGGGGGCGGTGCCCCAACCTCCGAATCTGCCCTGCTCTGAGCCCGACCAGGGGCTGCACCAAGCATTGGGCCTGCTCTCTGCCACCGGGAGCAGGCCTAAGCCAGCAGGTCATTATCTCCCGAGGGGTCCCAGACTGCGAGAGGGCACAGGCCTGGCTGAGGAACCCCCCTTTCTCTCCAGTGCACCAATTTTTGTGCACCGGGCCTCTAGTCAGCTATAATTTCACGCTGAAGTTTCTAGAGGGCCAGACCATTGTAAATAGGGAAGCAGGTTTTTTACCACAACAGTAGAAGTGATTTTTTTTCTGAAGATATGGGTAAACAACACGATTTAACAGCCATTGAACATGGGATATATGTTATTTTGAGTGGCCAGATTATTATGACCACCCCATCAGTACTTTGTTGGGCCACCTTTTGCCTTCAATATTGCGGCAATTCTTTTTGTCATTGACTCCACGAGATGTTGAAAAGTGATGCGAGGAATCTAACACCATGCCTGATGAATAGCACTGTCCTATTCTGTGAGATTTGATGGTTGTAGAACCAGCTGCCTGATGGCTCTTTTAACTTTGTCCCACAAATGCTCAATTGGGTTGAGATCTGGTGATTGTGGGGGCCACCTAAGCAAGGTAAATCTCCCTCATGTTCTTGAAACCACTCCTGCATAATACAAGCACCGTGGCATGGTACATCGTCTTGTTGGAAGAAGCCATCTCCATTGGGATATGCCATCAACATGGTAGGATGAACTTGATCGACAACGATACTTAGGTATGTTGTGCTATTCAGACGTTGTTCCACATGAATTAATCATGCCAGGAAAACATGCCCCAAACCATAATACTGCCCCCACCAGCTTGAAGGGTTGTACTCATGCATGTGGGGTGCATGTTTTCATGCTGTTTCCGCCAAATTCTCACTCTGCCATCTGCATGACGCAACTGGAAACGTAATTTATTGGACCACATGACTTTTTTCCAATGCTCGACTGTCCAATCCTTGTGTTCTTGTGCGAATTGGAGACGTTTTATCTTGGTAACTGCAGACAGCAAGGGTGTTCGAACAGGCCTTTGGCTTCCATATTCCATATGATGCAGTGTACGGCTAATTTGCCTACAAACGTCAGGTGGTCATAATAATCTGGCCACTCAGTGTGTGTGTGTGTGTGTGTGTGTGTGTGTGTGTGTATCCCACGTTCAAAGGCTGTTAAATCGCGTTGTTTACCCATATCTTCAGAAAAAAATCACTTCTACTGTGGTGGTAAACAACCTGCTTCCCTATTTATAATGGTCTGGCCCTCTAGCAACTTCAGCGCGAAATTTAGCTAATTTGCCTACAAACACCATGTGGTCATAATAATCTGGCCACTCAGTGTATATAAACCAAAAGGAGAGCAAAAGTAGAACTAGACAAGTCCATTTTTCATAATTACAGATTTTAAGACACAATCTCTTAGTATCTAACAAAATAAGCAGGCACAACATAAAAAACAAAAATTAAACTATTCTAAAAAAGCTGACATAATTGGCATATCATAAGGATAACTAGACAGTTTTGGGGTGTTTAGAATTTAAATAAAATTCTTCTGAATAACCTATGAGTCAAAAAAGTTATAAGAAAATGATAATACTTAAAATTGAACGTTAATGAAAATACAACATATCAAAATGGTTGGATGCATTTAAAACAGGGACTTAAAACTTTAAATGCATACATTTAGGGAAAATGATTAAAAAGTAATTATCTAAGCTTCCATGTTAAGAAACTAGGAAAAGAATAGCAAAGGACCCAGCAATTTTACCTGGATATTTATCCTCCGAAACCTAAAACACTGATTTGAAAAGACATATGCATCTCTCTTTATTGCAGCATTATTTACAACTAGAGGCCTGGTGCATGGATTCGTGTACCAGTGGGGTCCCTCAGTATGGCCTGTGCCCTCGCAATCTGGGACCCCTCGAGGGATGTCGAACTGCTAGTTTCGGCCCGATCCCCACAGGCTATGCCGAGGGACCCATTAGTGCATGAATCTGTGCACCAGGCCTCTAGTATGTATATAAGATATTTGGTTAATCTCTTCCCGCCCTTTTTCCTCCCCCCTTCCCTCTAAGATTCATCAGTTTGTTCCATGTTTCCATGCCTATGTGTTGAGCCTCTGCCCCTTTGATGGTCAGTGCGCATCATAGCTACCAGTCGAATGGTCACTTAGGCCTTTATATCCATACAGGCAGTCCTCGGGTTATGTTGAATTCGATATACATCGTTTTGTGGTTCGGTCGCCATCTCCCATTTATTTATTAAAAAAATAAAAAGTTTCGTATTTCGATGTATGTACGTATGTGCTTTATGTTTTTCATTATTTATTTACCACAAGTAAAGGTCAGGAATTGTTATCTTTCTTTTAAATTTTTTTTACTGTTTCACTTCATTACTGCTGTGTATGTGCTCCATGTGAGTGACGTAGGTGCTTATGTAGGTGGGTTCCAACTTATAGTGAAAATCACGTTACGTCGTGCCATAGGAACGGATCTCTGATGTAACCCGAGAACCTACTGTACTAGATGCCCGGTGCACGAATTCATGCGCCAGTGGGATTCCTTGGCCTGGCCTGTGGGATCGGGCCGAAACTGGCTCTCTGACATCCCCTGCGGGGTCCCGGATTGCAAGAGGGTGCAGGCCAGATTGAGGGACCCCACTGGTGCACGATCAGGGTCGGGGAGGGATGCAGGTGGTTGGCCAGCCAGGGACGGACCGTGGGAGGGCTCCAGGACATGTCTGGCCCGTCTCGCTCATTCCCAATCGGCCAGACTCCAGCAGCAAGCTAACCTACCGGTCCAGGCTTCTGCCCCCTGGTGGTCAGTGCATGTCATAGTGAGTGTTTGAGTGGCCTTAGCATATCATTAGCATATTACACTTTGATTGTTTAAGATGACCGGACACTTAGCATATTAGGCTTTTATTATATACTAGAGGCCCGGTACACAAAAATTTGTGCACTGGGGGGGGGGGGTCCCTCAGCCCGGCCTGTGCCCTCTCGCAGTCTGGGACCCCTCGGGAGATAACGACCTGCTGGCTTAGGCCTGCTCCCGGGTGGCAGAGGGCAGGCCCAATCCCTAGGTGCAGCCCCTGGTCGGGCTCAGAGCAGGGCCGATTGGGGAGTTGGGGCGCTGCCCCCTGTCATGCACAGAGCTGCAGGGCGATCAGGGGTTTGGTCGCTGCCCCCTGTCACACTGATCCCGGTGCTGGGAGGTCTCCTTGCTCCGCTGATCCCAGGGCCAGGACCCCTCTTGCTCCGCTGATCCCCGGCCGGGAGGCCTCTCAGCTCCGCTGATCCCGGGGTCCTGAGGCCTCTCAGCTCTGCTGATCCCAGGGCCGGGAGGCCTCTTGGCTCCGCTGATCCTGGGGCCGGGAGGCCTCTCGGCTCCGCTGATCCCGGGGTCCTGAGGCCTTGCGGCTCCGCTGATCCCGGGGTCCTGGGGTCTCTCGGCTCCGCTGATCCAGGGACCGGGTGGCCTCTCGGCTCCACTGGTCCCGGGGTCCTGAGGCCTCGCAGCTCCGCTGATCCCGGGGCCGGGAGGCCTCTCGGCTCCGCTGATCCCGGGGTCCTGAGGCCTCTCGGCTCCGCTGATCCCGGGGCCGGGAGGCCTCTCGGCTCCGCTGATCCCGGGGTCGGGAGGCCTCTAGGTTCCGCTGATCCCGGGGTCCTGATGCCTCGCGGCTCCGCTGATCCCCGGGCCAGGACGCCTCTGGGCTCCACTGATCCCGGCGTCCTGAGGCCTCGCAGCTCCGCTGATCCCGGGCCAGGAGGCATGTCTGCTCCACTGTTCCCGGGGCCCTGAGGCCTCTCTGCCCTGCCGCTTCAGGGCTGTTTGGCTTTGCTCCGCTTGGAGCCTGAGTATGCAAATTAACCGCCATCTTTTAGCTTCTATAATTGAAACATTGTATCTTTTGGAGTTGTTGCTTCAGGAGCTCAGAGCCCCCCAGCTGCAGACGGCAAACCTTGGCTTCCTCATGCTGGGGCAAGCAAGCCTCCCTGTTCGGATCAGCTGCCTGGCTGCTGGCCGCCATCTTGGCTGCCAGTTAATTTGCATATCTTGCTGATTAGCCAATGGGAAGGGTAGCGGTCGTACGCCAATTACCATGTTTCTCTTTTATTAGTGTAGATGATGATGATAGAGATAGCCAAGATTTGGAAGCAACCTAAGGGTCCATCGATAAGCAAATGGATAAAGAAAAAGTGGTGTGTGTGTGTGTGTATATATATATATATATAATGGAGTATATGACTCAGCCATAAAAGAGAATGAAATCTTGCCATCTGCAACAATATGGATGGACTTATGGAATATAATAAGTGAAATGGGTCTGTCAGAGGAAGACAAATTCTATGTGATTTCACTTATATGTGAAATCTAGAAAACAAAATAAATTAATAAACCAAAAATACTCATAGAAACAGATAACATTTTGATGGGTTTCCAGATGGGAGAGGCATTGGGGGGCATGGGTGAAAAATGGGAAGGAATTAAGATGTGTAAATTGCTAGTTATTGAAACAGTCACAGGTTGTAAAGTACAGTAGTAACTATGTATGGTGTCAGATAGGTACTATACTTATTATGGTGATCACTTTAAATATTAATATTTAATCCAGGGGTCCTCAAACTACGGCCCGCGCGCCACATGCAAATACAAATGTTGTATTTGTTCCCATTTTGTTTTTTTACTTCAAAATAAGATATGTGCAGTGTGCATAGGAATTTGTTCATAGTTTTTTTTTAAACTATAGTCTGGCCCTCCAACGGTCTGAGGGACAGTGAACTGGCCCCCTGTTTAAAAACTTTGAGGACCCCTGATTTAATCATTAGGTTGTATACCTGAAGCTAATATAATATTGTATGTCAACTGTAATTGAAAAGTAAAGAATTATTTTAAAATACCTCAGTAAAATAGAAGGAAATAAGGGAAGAACAGAAATCAGTACAATAGAGTGTAGATATACAGTAGAGAAATTGACAAGGTTAAAAGTCAGATCCTTAAGAAGATAACAGAAATAATATAAGTAAAAGGTATAAAAAGTAACTAATTATTGAAAAAAGATTCACAAATTATAGATATCAGAAATTAAAAAGGAGACTTAATTACATAACTTACAGATATTAAGAGGATATGAACATTTCATCAACAAATTTGACAACATAGATAAAATGGAAAATTTGATGAAAAATGCACATTACTAAAACTGACACCAGAAAATATAGGAAAACTTGAAATCCCATGTTTGTTAAATAATTTAAACCAGTAGTTTAAAACTTTCCCACAAAGGAAATTCCAGGACTGCCTTGTTTTACTAGACAATGCATTCTTTCAATTTTGAAATATAGAAATATATGTTAGACGTAACAAGAAAGATCTGAGCTAGAAAAACAGATTTGGGCCTTATCATATAGGTATGTTATTTATTTATACCTAAGGTAGTGCTTCAAACCATCATTATGTTTGAGATCACCTGGTGTAAGATGAATGAAAAGAGTACATAAGACCAGATAGTAAGAATCTCTAATATGATACCAGCAGTGGAGACAGAAGGGTAGCATAAAAAGTAAGTAGTAAATCACAAAATGTGATATAGAAACCAAGAGAAAAGAGTTTCAAGTAGAATGATGTGACTAGTTTATGAAATGTATTTAGAAATCTAGACCTATATAGACAGAGAGACACGACCATTACATTTGGAAAAGGAAGGTCTTTATCAATATTTGACAGTTATCATGGTAAAGAATACTAGAATTTAAAGAATACTAATTGATGTTTCAATTCTTGCACTGGTACTTACTATGTTTGACTTTTGGCAAGCTTCTGTACCTCTCTGTTTACCTATCAATGAAGTGTAGCTTTTACTTAATTCTACTATATTGAGTAATTGATAGAATTGAGTAGTTTATGTATAGTGTTTAACTTAGTGCCTGACATCTTGTCTGCCCTTGGAATGTATTATTTAATAGGATGATGATGATGGCAATGGCGATGTTTTGGATTTGAAAGTTATTACTTAGTTTTACTAACTTTTGTACAAGTTTCAAGAATAAACTGTTTTGTGTACTCACAACTGTAAACCTACTTTTGCCCCACCCTTTACTCAAAGGGTATTTAGAGAAAAGCCAAGGACCAAGACTTCTGCCTGTTTGCCCCCTTTTTCCTGTTCTTAGGTGAACAAAGAAGAATTAGGAAAGGAAATCCCTAAAAGTAGTAGGATGAACCCAACTGCCTTTTGGACATCAGGGTAGATGACATCATATTAGGCATGTTCTTCATAGAATTCTGAGCTAGATCTATTTTTTAAAGCTGAACAAACTTGTAGTAATTTACTCCAAGTTTTGATCCTTCCATCTGGGTTTGGTTATAGCCAAATGCCCAGACTATACATATCAGTCTGGGATTTCCTTCCAGTAAGCTTCTTGCCCTCCCTATCATTCTGTGGAATATTTTAACCCATTTTATTGTGTTCTGTCCCTTCCAACCTCCATCCATGCTTTGGCAGGGTTTTTTACTGCTTATTTACAGTCCTTAAGTACTTACTCAATTTTAAAAAATCTATATGCAGATGATATCCAAATGTATTTTCTGAAATTTCTGTAGGACTCTAGACACATATATCCATCTGCCTACTTGATGTCTGTATGCAGACATAGTATAGTGCTTATGGGTGGTTGTGTTTGAACCTTTGTTCTTCCACTTACTGTGTGATAGGGGCTGAGATAGTTAACCTCTTTATTACTCAGTTTCCTCATCTATAAAATAGGAATAATATTAACTCAAGAAGTTGTTAGGAGGATGAAATGAGTTTAAATAAGACAACACGTGTAAAATGCTTAGAGGAATTTCAACACATAGTAACCTCTTCATAAATGTTACTTGCTATTATAATATCCTTACCATTTTAAACTTAACTTGGACAGAATTGATCTCTTAATCCTTATTTCCTGTATCCACACCTTCTCTTTTCTCTAGTTTTCTCCATATCAATATATGGCACCTCTATTCACCTAGTTACTCAAACCCCAAATATAGTTGTTAACCTAATTCCCTCATTTTCTCACCATGCCCTAATCCACCAACAAGTCCTTTGTCTTTACCTCCATAACATATCATAAATATGATCACTATTTTTCCTTTCTATTCATACTACCAACGTAGTCCCAGTCACTGTCAGCTCTTACCTGGAATGTTACAATAGCTGGTCTCCCTTTTTCTATTCTTTGCACAATTCATTCCCTTCACAGCAACCAAATGGTGTTTAGAAAACACCAGTTTGCTCATTTCATCACCCTTTTAGTGACTTGCCTTTACACTTAAATAAAATCCAGACTCCTAATTCAGGTTTATATAGTCTACATAGCTTATTTATTTGTCTAATCTTTCACAACACTCATTGCCTAGAATACTCCAGCCCTTGCTCTTAATGCTTTTCTCCTAACTTGTTCAAATATTCATCACCTTCGGGTAGTAGATGTTCCTTTTGCTTGGAATGCTGTTTCTGACCTTCTTATGTCTGATTCCTTTTCATTATTCAGCTTTCTTGTCACTTCACATGGTACCCTTTCAGAGAGCTCTCCCTGACCAGGGTTTATAAAGTACAATAAAATTGTGGAATATACTTTCTAATTCAAATGTAATATAGAATCTAATAGTTTTAGGATTGAGTGGGACTTTATAGAAGATATTTTGTTCAGTTAGCTACTTAGAACAGAAATAACTTCTATAGTCCTTATTCAATCACTGTTCAAATATGTGACCTGTTATCTTCTTGGTTTAATAATTTTATAAAAAATAACACTGGTATTTTTTTCATATAGGATTTCCGGGAAAAAAACACAGATCATATGCGCCCTGACATTGTAGCTCTTCTGAGAAGTAGCAAAAATGCATTTATCTCTGGGATGATTGGAATTGATCCTGTATCTGTTTTCCGATGGGCGGTTCTCCGAGCCTTTTTCAGGGCTATGGTTGCTTTCAGGGAAGCCGGGAAGAGACATATTCAGAGAAAAACTGGTAAGCAGTAGTATTAGTATTCTACCATGTTTCATTTTATAATTTTTTACTTCTCTAAGGAGACATAATAATCTTATGCCATTCTGTTTTCTTACCATACCCTAACATCATGTTTCATATATCATTTGTTCTGGTGAACTTCATATAATTGAATTAAATAGATATGTGATTTATATTTGTTATATGGGTTGTTATTTTTTATTAATAAACACCAACAAGAATGAGTGTAAAGCACCTGATATTTAGTAGGCACTCAGTAAAACATTGCTATGATTTTTAAACAAAAAGTGAAATTTAATTATTACTTAAGTATATAGAATTTGATATTGATATCTTTCTCTGCTTCTTATGTGATAGTTTTTACTAGAAATAAAACAATTTAATGTGGAAGCATAATTAGGAGTCAGAAAATTAGATGGTGGTAGTGGAGATAGTAGAGATAACCTGACTTAGGTAATCAACCAAATGTCATCTTTTCTCTTGACTGATTTTGCAGCTATTAGCAGTATTTCTTGGAGTGCTACTGCTGCCTTTAAAATTGTGATGGTAAACTCAGATAATACATGCAAAATATCGGTTTATGACTTTTTTTTATTTACTGGTTTTAGGTAGGAAGTGGGGAGAGAGAGAAAGAAAAAGAAACATTGATTTGTTGTTCCACTTATTTATGCATTCATTGTTTGATTCTTGTGTATGCCTTGACCAGGGATCGGACCTACATCCTTGGTGTATTGGCACGATGCTCTAACCAACTGAGCTACCCAGTCAGGGCTTTGAAGTGTTAGTCTCCCCCCCCCCCCCCCCCACTTACCCTTAACTCAGTTCATTGGATTTTACTTTGACATTTAGAAATGGTTAAAGCAGGTTTCTTTTTCTGTATGCCTCTTCCTTAAATCATAAAATATCCCATTTCACATTCTACGGGAGGGCATCTTCATAAGCCCTTGTTAACTACTGCAATCACACTATTGCCTGCTGTAGTTCTACCTTTGATAGACCATTGCTGTGTAGTAAGAATTTTATATGTAGTCATTTTCTGGCCAAAGTAACTTCAATAGAAGTGTGCTGGTTACACCTGTGTTTTTAGGACTCTGAGACTTATATGGCATTTTGGCATGTGCACTACCAGTAAAACTTTTTTTTTTTAATTAAATCTTTATTGTTCAGATTATTACAGTTGTTCCTCTTTTTTTACTCCCATAGCTCCCCTCCATGTGGTTCCCCTCCCATCCTCCACCCTCATCCCCCGCCCCCCCACTGTCCTCCTTCATAGGTGCACGATTTTTGTCCAGTCTCTTCCCCCATCCCCCACAACCCTTTCCCCCCAAGAATAGTCAGTCCACTCCCTTTCAATGCCCCTGATTCTATTGTAATCACCAGTTTATTCTGTTCATCAGATTATTTATTCACTTGATTTTTAGATTCGCTTATTGATAGATGTGTATTTGTTGTTCATAATTTGTCTTTACCTTTTTCTTCTTCTTCCTCTTCTTAAAGGATACCTTTCAGCATTTCATATAATACTGCTTTAGTGGTGATGAACCCCTTTAGCTTTTCCTTATCTGTGAAGCTCTTTATCTGACCTTCAATTCTGAATGATAGCTTTACTGGATAAAGTAATCTTGGTTGTAAGTTCTTGGCATTCATCACTTTGAATATTTCTTGCCACTCCCTTCTGGCCTGCAAGGTGTCTGTTGAGAAATCAGCTGACAGTCGTATGGGTACTCCCTTGTAGGTAATTGACTGTCTTTCTCTTGCTGCTTTTAAGATTCTCTCTTTGTCTTTTGCTCTTGGCATTTTAATTATGATGTGTCTTGGTGTGGTCCTCTTTGGATTCCTTTTGTTTGGGGTTCTCTGTGCTTCCTGGAGTTGTAAGTCTATTTCTTTCACCAGGTAGGGGAAGTTTTCTGTCATTATTTCTTCAAATAGGTTTTCAATATCTTGCTCTCTCTCTTCTTCTGGCACCCCTATAATTCGGATGTTGGTACGCTTGAAGCTGTCCCAGAGGCTCCTTAAACTATCTTCGTATTTTTGGATTCTTTTTTCATTTTGCTTTTCCGGTTGGGTGTTTTTTCCTTCTTCATATTTCAAATCTTTGACTTGATTCTTGCGCTCCTCTGGTCTGCTGTTGGGAGTCTGTATAATATTCTTTATTTCAGTCAGTGAATGCTTAATTTCTAGTTGGTCCTTTATCACAACATTGAGGGTCTCACTAGATTTCTTGAGACTCTCATTGAGTTTATCGGCGGTTTCTAGAAAATTCTTGAAAAACCTTAAAAGTGTGGTTTTGAACTCTATATCTAGTAGTTTGCTTTCCTCCATTTCTGTCATTTGTTTCCTCTTTCTTTGTCTCGGCATTTTTTATGCTTCGCTGTGTCGATAGAGTGGCTTTCTGTGCTCAGTGTCCTATAGGACCCAGTGGCTCAGCCTCCCCAATTACCTGAGGTAGACACTCTTGGTGAACCACCTTGTGGGCTTTGTGCACAGACTTGTTGTAGTTAAGCCTTGATTGTTGTAGGTAACACTGGGAGGAATTGACCTCCAGGCCAATTGGCTGTGAGAATCAGCTGTTTCTGCAGCGGGAGAACTGGCTCCTGGATCTCTAAGGAGGTGCTAATCTAGCCTCTGCCTGAGGCTACTCAGTAGAAGCCAGCTGTGAAGCAATGCAAGTTGCCCTGGGGCCTTGGGCCAGCTGCAGTTTGTTAAGTAATTTTCAGATTGCAAAGGTCCAGGCCTTTCATATGCAAAAGCCTCAGTGCATGGCTTGGGCGGGGCAGGGTCCCATGGGATCAACAGGGTGGAGCGAGCAGTTATGGCTGCTCTCAGTCCTGCCCTCAGAGGCCCTGGCAATCGCTGCGAGCACCCCTGAGAGAAAACTGTCCTCGAGTTCCAACCGATGCCACACAGTCCCGTTTCTGCCGTATTAGTCTGTGTCCCCAGAGACTCGCCCGGAACTGGAGCTCAGAGCTAGAGACTCACCCCCAATTGAAAAAGACAACCATGTCCTCAGCCACCAGCCCTCTCCGCATGCACCTCTGCACCTTTGTATTTTACTTCCGCACTGCACCTCCTCTGAGTCTCGGTATGCTTTTCTATTTCCTTCTAGTTGTAGAATTTCCACTCAGCCAGCCTTCCTGTGGTTCTGGATGATGTCTGTTCCGTCTTTTAGTTGTATTTTTGAAGTGGTTGTGCGAGGCAGCAATTTCCGGTGTTTACCTATGCCGCCATCTTGGTTTTCCACCCCAGTAAAACTTTTAAATTCAGCTTTGATATATTTCAAAAGAATAACTATTTGGCAGGTTTTATTTCTAAAATGAGAGATAAAACTAATAGTATGAGTTTTCATTTTTCAGATTTTCATGTGTGTAAATTGGCCTTTGTAGATAAGGGAGAGTTATAGTTGTGTGCTTTTTAAGTAAAAGGAAAATCTTAAATTTTCTTTGCCTTTTGCAAAGTTATTTCTAAGAAGCTATCTTACAAAAAGGCTTAAGGCAAAGTGTTTTTCTTTTAATTTAAGGTATGTTTTATTTATACAATGGACATCAGTTTTGAAAAATTTAAAGTTGACTAAATATCCTGCTAAGATGTAACTAAGCAAAGAAACATTTCTTCTATTTACTACTACATATATTCTTTTCTAAGAAGATTATTTACATTAAATGCTCCTTTGGCATTTAAAATATTATTT
The DNA here is from genome assembly GCF_014108235.1 of Myotis myotis. Taxonomy (NCBI): domain Eukaryota; kingdom Metazoa; phylum Chordata; class Mammalia; order Chiroptera; family Vespertilionidae; genus Myotis; species Myotis myotis. The sequence continues at coordinate 113,667,455 of NW_023416313.1, read as the reverse complement.
GTGGAAGCTGTATGTATATAATAATTTATACAGAGACATTCAGTGTTACTAATGATCAACAGATCGAACCTGTATTACCTCTGCTTTCATAATTTCTGGATTCTTCTAGTTTTCTAATCTAGTTTTTTCTTCCTGGCCCATTTAGCGGTTTTATATAATAAACTCTCTTTGAAAATTTTTTTATTCTGGGACATAACATGCATACAAAAAAGTGCACACACAAAAAATGTATAACTCAGTGAATTGTCAGAAATGAAAACACCCTTGTAACTACCACATAGGTTAAGAAAAAGAATATTACCAACACCCTAAACTTCCCCCTTGGAGAAAGTTTTTAAATTGTACTTTCTATAAAGGAAAAGAAGAGCTATAGTTTATTTGTGTTTTGAGCAATTGACTCAGCAGATATGTTATTGAGAATGATTGTATTACAGTGTATTACTGCCAGTGTCAGAGCATTTTTGCTCTTTCCACACCACTTTACCATCTACTATTTTCTGGTGTGTTTGAGGTAAAAGGATACCATAAAATTAGAAATTGTAGCATCACAAAATAAAAACTAACAGAATAACTAAAAATTGATTAAGTAGAAGATTCAGAACATTTATAAAGACTGTAAATAGTATGCAAACATATTAAAGTGAAACAGGAATTGGAGGTTATTTAAGCAGAAGCAGAACATATGGAAGGCAAAAGGTAACTAAATTCAGATCTTGAATGAGAATAAGAGGACAGTCAAGATCATATTTCTAATGGAGAAAGAAGATGTAGACTGCAGAAGTATAGTATCCCTTCTTTTGAGTCTGTCTTTATAAAAAATTTCAATGGAATCTTAGTTAATTGTCAACAAATATCCTTACAGTGATCCCAAAATCCTGGATTTTTAAAATTATATTTATTTATTTACTTAATATATTTTTATTGATTTTAGAGAGGAAGGGAGTGGGAGAGGGAGATAGAAACAACAATAATGAGAGAGAATCATCGATTGGCTGCCTCCTACATTCTCCACACTGGGGATCGAGGCTGCAACCTGGACTGTGCACCAGTCCTCTATCCTATATAATAACAGGGTAATATGCAAATTGACCCTAATGGCAGAATGTCCAGAACAACCACTGGACCAGTCACTATGAGGTACAATGACCACCTCTTGCTTCCTTTCCCGGCCGGCAGGCTCTGATCGCCTGAATGTCACCCACTGTGGGGGCAGGGCTGGTGAGCAGATGGGAACAACTGACCTCTTGGTCCCTTCCCCCAATTGTCAAGCACCGATCACCCAATGGTGAATGGTGAACCCGGGATGGGTGGTGGCAGGGGGTGGGGCTGGCTGTGGGCAGCTGGGGAAGATGGTCCTGATCACAGGGTACAGGCCTAGGGACTGTACCCGCGCATGAATTTCATGCCCTGGGCTTCCAGTACTAGTCTACACTAATAAAAGACAAGATGCAAATTGACCATACCTTTGCTATGTCTTAAGCCATGCCCACCAGCCAATCAGAGCGACTATATGCAAATTAACCCAACCAAGATGGCGGCTGGCAGCCACGGAGCTGGAGCAAGCAGGAGGCTTGGTTGCCCCAATGATGGAGGAAGCCAAGCTTCCCGCCTGCTGCGACCGCTCTGAGCTCCACTTAAAGCAACAAAGTTTCTATTATAGAAGGTAAATAAACCCTAGATACCTGCTTTCAGCTGCCTGTGGCCACGGAGCTGGAGCAAGCAGAAGACTTCCCTCCTGCCCGCCCTGGCCAGCTCTAAGCTCCTCTCAAGGCTACAAAGTTTCAATTATAGAAGGTAAATAAATCCCAGAATAAAAAAATAAAATAAAAAAGGAGAGGCTGGGAGCTTCCATCGCCGGGGGGACTTGGCCAGCCTGAAAACGGCCCTCAGCCCCTCACGCAGACTGGCCAGTCACCCCAGTAGACTCCCCACCCTAAAGGGGGTGTGGCCAGCCTGAAAACAGCCATCAGCTTCTCATCCAGGCTGGCCAAACCTCCATGGGGCGAGGGTCCCCACTGGGGGGTGGGGGGGGGGGCATTGACCAGCCTGCAAACAGCCATCAGCCCCTTACCCAGGCTGGCCAGGCACCCCAGTGGGGACCCCCACCCTGAAGGGGTTTGGTGAGCCTGAAAAAAGCCCTCAGCCCCTCACCCAGGCTGGCCAGGCACCCCAGTGGGGACTGGGCAAGGCAGCCTGATTGACCCTGATAGCTGGCCAGGCCTAGGGACCCCACCCATGAATGAATTCGTGCACCGGGCCTCTAGTTAGAAATAAAAAAGCCACCATCTTAACTGCGACCACAAATGTGAAAGCAGGACCTAGGACATTAGTAGAAAAAGCATGAGTTCCTAGGCCTTAATCCCAGTTTGGAGAAAAAAGTCAGAACCTGGTGATGAGCTGCTGTTTGATTTTCTTAATAGTTCACAGAAGGAGCCTGCAGAAGGGTGGAAATAAAAAAGGGGCAAGACACTGGTGCTTCATTGTTCTCAGACAAGTGTCAGAGCTATAAACACCAGCATAACCATCATCAAAACCACTGAAGAAAATCTTTCTGGGAGCCAAAGCCATGAAGCCTTTAATAATTCCGATTCTGGTCATGAATTCCAAGAGGATTCTTCAAAGAAAAATGTATCATCAAATGCTTCTTGCACTAATCACAACCCATGATGGCAAATTACATGAACTATCTAAACTTCAGCTGGAGAATCAACTGCTGAGGAATGAAGTTCAGTCTTTAAATAAAAAAAATGGCCTCATGCCCTGGCCGGTCGCACAGTGGTTAGAGCATCAGCACACACACTGAAGGGTTGTGGGTTTTATTCCTTGTCAAGGGCATGTACCTGGTTTGCAGGTTCGATGCTCAGGCCTAGTTGTGGCATGTGTGGGAGGCAACTGATCGATGTGTGTCTTTCCCTGTTCTCTCTTCCTTCCTCCCTTCCACTCTCTCTAAAAAGTCAATGGAAAAATATTCTTGGGTGAGGATTAACAGCAACAACAAAAAATGGCCTCATTATTCCTGGCGAGTTTGGCTCAGTGGATAGAGCGTCGGCCTGCGGACTCAAGGGTTCCAGGTTCGATTCCGGTCAAGGGCATGTACCTTGGTTGCGGGTACATCCCCAGTGGGGAGTGTGCAGGAGGTGGCTGATTGATGTTTCTCTCTCATCGATGTTTCTAACTCTCTATCTCTCTCCCTTCCTCTCTGTAAAAAATCAATAAAATATATTTTTTTAAAAATGGCCTCATTATTTCAAAGAGCCGAGGAAATTCAAGAAGAATGAAATAAAGCCAGAGCAAGAGTTGAAAGTGGAATGCTGACCATTCAAAGAGTGACTGAGTAACTCAAGAACTTCCAGCCCAAGTAGACAACCTGACTGACGTTAGGGCTACAAAGGATTCCCAGCTGGCTGTACTAAAAGTGAGAATCCAAGACGCTGACCAGCTACTGAATTCTTGCACAAAAGCATTAGAAGCCTTACTGAGTGAAAAATCACAAGATCTGCATGAAGAGGATGCTACTCTGGAGAGCCAGAAGAGCTATCAAGTGAATGCAGAGTCAGCTTGCTACACACCTGAATAAATGGAAATGAAATGTGAATTTGACAGAAGCCATTACTCTGGCAGAAAGACAATACTCAGATGAGAAGAAGAAAGTTGATGAGCAGAAAATCAAAATGTGTAAGTCCAACTTGGAGTCCTTTAAGCAGGAACTGACTATAAGCAAAAAGCTACTAGAATACTTCAATCTACAGATAAGCTGATTAACAGCTTAAAAGAAGGATCTGGTTTTGAAGTCCTAGATAGCAGTACTGCTAAATAGCATGGAGCTAGAAGAACTTTGGCATGAAAAACAGATGCAAAGAGAAGAAATACAGAAGCTGATGGGTCAGATACATCAGCTGAGTTCTGATGGATATGGAGGCTCAGCAGGCCAGTGAAGCAGAATCAGCAAGAAGACAGCTATAGGATCTGCAAGACCAAGTAAATAGCTGGACATAAAGCATCTAAACAAGAACTAGAGGCAGAAGTAGACCGACAGAAGCAAGAATTCCACTACGTAGAAGATCTGTATTGAACAAAGAACAAATTGCAATGCAGAATTAAAAATTGAGAAGAAATTTAAAATCTCAGGAATCAGCTTACCAATAAAACTTTAAGCCAGTGATTTTCAATAGATATGCTGCAAGAATTTTAAAAACATGTAATACCTGACTGTTTAATCAGAGGCACTGACCTATTTTCCCTTAGATGTCAAATAAAAAATGACAGTAGCCAACACAACAATAGGCGGCTGGTGTGAGTGAATAAAAATTATACCTATTAGTTTTTTGTCAGATTGGCAAAAAATGTATTTTTTGGTGTGCTGCAAAATTTTAATAATTAGTTTGTGTGTGCTATGAGATGAAAAAGGTTGAAAATTGATGCCTGAGTTAGAAAATTGACTCCATCAGCTGACAGAGACTCTCATCCAGAAGCAGACCATGCTGGAGAGTCTCAGCACAGTAAAGAACTTGTTGGTCTTCCAGCTGGAGCACCTAGAGCAGCAGATGAAATTTGCCACTGGAAGTGGTAGTAATGGGTCTTTTAGTAATCTGTCTGGAGTTGACTGTGGTGAAGGTACACATCTGTGAAACATTCCTGTTCTTTTTAATGACACAGAAACTAATCTGGCAGGAATGTATGTAAAAGTTCAAAAAGCTACTAGTTCAGTTGACCAATTTAGTATCCGTCCAGGAATTTTTTTTCCCAGAGATACCCTATAGTATGATTTTTTTGTAATTCTGTATATGGCTTTGCTTCACCTTTTTGTCATGATTGTTCTATTGACTTATACAATAGAAATGCACCATTACCAACCACTTGGCAAATAAACTGAACCCAGTTGTTTAAATCAGCGGTTGCCAACCTTTCTGACCTCACGGACCACCAATGGTCCGCTGACCACCGGTTGGCAACCACTGGTTTAAATGATTGATTATCTTTTTTTAGACCTGGGGTCTGCAAAAGGGTCAATTGCCTAAAATCCCTGAGGAGGGTACACAAGATTATTTTATCACTAAAAAAAAACAAAAAACAAATTATCCAAACTAGACCTGGAATAAGCATGAGCAAGCACTAAATAAACCTGGTTTTAAAAGGAGAGATAAACCGAAGAACTAATATACTCTATGTTTAGCCCATGGACATGAACAATAGGGTGGTGAAGACTTGGGGGGTCGGTAAGAGCTGGGTGTAGGAGGGTAAAGGGGGCATGAATGGGAGACACCTGAAATACTGTCAACAACAACAAAACAAAAAACCTCAAAAAAAGTTTATGAGACCCCCTTAGAAAATAACTTCCACTGAAAATATACTTCTAAACTATCCTAGAAAGCCAAACCACTTTGACAGGGAGTTGGTACACACAGGAAACAGAAGAAATATCACTTTAAAGTTTGAAGTAGTATTATAGTCTGTAAAATAATGTTTAAAACAGTTAAATAGTTAGAAGAGGACATAGAAAAGAGAATGAAAGAACAGAAAGGAAGTAAAAACTAAGACATGATGGTGTGAGACACAAAACAATCACAGATACAAAATTACCCATATCCAAATGGTATTGCTACAATTTGTTAGATAAAATAGAAAATAGAATACAGTGGCTGTGGTAATGTTGAGTGCGATTTCTTAACACATTGTTTGCGGTAGTTTTTATCGTGCGCTAACAGGTGGCGCGGGCCATTTTTGTTAATTTTTTGTGCAAATGGCAACATTCAGTAAAATTACGATAACTTTAGTTTACGTATTTATACGTAACCCGCATTCTACCGCTAGTCTACAAAAAACGTATTAATACGTGTCCCGCACTGTACTACACTAGTAGAAAGTATAAATACGTAAAACGTATAAATACGTTTCCTGCATACAATGTGTTAAAACTATGTAATAAATTAGAATTTTTAATATCTTGAACTTTTAATATACAATACTTTAATACCATAATCATAATTCTCTGACTGGCAGATTATCAAGTTAACTATTGAAGGGTCTGAAAATCTATTGTTAATTTTATAAATTACAGTTTGGGTGGAGTATGAATAGAACTCAATAGGTGTCCTTTTCTCAGAGGGTCTCCTCAACAAATATCTCCTCTCTGTCTTAACTACCCAAGCACAATGTAGTCTGAGCCTAAGAATTCTTTCTCCAGGCAGCCCATCAAGGGGAAAATCCTATCTAATAAAAGAGAAACATGGTAATTAGCCATACCTCCGCTACCCTTCCCATTGGCTAATCAGGGCGATATGCAAATTAACTGCCAGCCAAGATGGCGGCCAGCAGCCAGGAAGCTTGAAGCAAACATGAGGCTTGCTTGCTTCAGTGACGGAGGACTCCAACATTCCCCACTTGCCGCTGCCGGCCACTGAGCTTGCAGTTTGAAACATAGTTAAAATATAGAAGCTAAACAAAACCTCAGAAACCTGCTTTCAGCTAGCCGGGATCTCAGAGCTGGAGTTGAAACAGTGTTTCGATTATAGAACCCAAACAAAGCAGATACCTGCTTTCAGCAGCCGAGGCCTAAGAGCTGGAGCCAAGCCTCAGAGCTAAAGCTGTCCCAGAATTTTAAAAAAAGGAAAAAAAGGAGCGGTTGGGAGCTTCAGTCACCCACCAGCCTGAAAACAACCCTCAGCCCCTCACCCAGACTGGCCAGGCACCCCAGTGGGGACCCCACCCTGATCCAGGACACCCTTCAGAGCAAACCAGCCGGCCCCCACCCATGCACCAGGCCTCTATCCTATATAGTAAAAGGGTAATATGCTCCCAGCACCGGGATCAGCGGAGCTGCAAGGCCTCCTGGCACCGGGATCAGCATGACAGGGGGCAGCGCCCAAACCCCCGATCGCCCTGCAGCTCTGTGTGTGACAGGGGGCGGGGCCACAACCTCCCTATCCGCCCTTCTCTGTTCGTAACAGGGGAAGACACCCCAACCCCCTGATCAGCCCTGCTCTGTGCCTGATAGGGGGGAGCTCCCTAACCCCCTGATCGCCCTGCGGCTCTGTGTGTGACAGGGTGCGGCGCTCCAAACCCCTGATAGGCCCTGCTCTGTGTGTGACAGGGTACGGCGCCCCAACCCCTCCCCTCACGGGCCCTGCTCTGTGTGTGATGGGGTAGAGCCATAACCTCCCCATCGGCCCTGCCTTGAGTGTGACAGGGTGCGGCGCCCCAACTCCCCTATCGGCCCTATTCTGTGAGTGACAGGGGAAGGCGCCCCAACCCCCTGATCGGCCCTGCTCTGTGCGTGACAGGGTACGGAGCACCAACCCCCCTGATGGGCCCTGCTCTGTGAGTGACAGGGGGCAGCACCCCAACCCCCCTGATGGGCCCTGCTCTCTGCGTGACGGGGTGGCGCTGCAACCTCCCCATCGACCCTGCCTTAAGTGTGATGGGGGCGGCACCCCAACCCCCAAATCGTCCTACCCTTAGCGTGACTGAGGGTGGTATCCCAACCTCCCGATCCGCCCTGCTCTGTGCATGACAGGGGGCGGCGCCCCAACTCCCCAATCAGCCCTGCTCTGAGCCTGACCAGGGGCTGCAACTAGGGATTGGGCCTGCCCTCTGCCACCCGGGAGGAGGCCTAAGCCAGCAGGTAGTTCTCTCCCGAGGGGTCCCAGACTGTGAGAGGGCACAGGCCGGGCTGAGGGACCCCCCTTTCCCCCCCGAATGCACAAATTTTTGTGCACCGGGCCTCTAGTTATCTATTAAAGAGGGAATATGCTAATTGACCCTCACACTGTCAAAAAGATGGCACCCACAGCCAATAAGGAGGGAATATGCTAATTGACTGCCCTGCCCTCAAAGATGGCGGTGCCCAGTCCTCTCAGCCCCGCCGAGGTGGCAGGTGCTGCTCCTACGTGCTTATGGCACAGAGTGATTGGGATCAGCACCAGCAGCGGTTACGAGTGGGGCTGGCACCATCAGCAGGTGTGAGCAGAGGCTGCTGGCCATGATCGCCCCTCAGGAGCAGGGGGAGGTGGAGAAGCCCCGAGAGGCCATCAGGGCTGGCAGCCACTACTCTCACCCACTGATAGCGCTGAGTGATCAGTGCTGGCACCTGGTGCCAGCAGCAGGTGCGAGTGACATGCGGGACCTCAGTGAGCGGGAGCAAAGAATTTTCAGGAACCACCAGAAGCTTGCCCCGATGACAGTGACAGGCGCCTCACCTTGGTCTGGCGCCCCCACTCACCTGCTCCACTATCCCACCACAGCCGATGCCCACCATGTTCCACGCTCTGCTGCCCATGTTCACTATGTTCTGCACCCTGGTGGTCACCACACATAATAGTGACTGGTTGTTCGGTTGTTCCACTGTTTGGTCTATTTGCATATTAGCCTTTTATTATATAGGACTAGAGACCCAGTGCATGAAAATTCGTGTATTTGGGGGGAGGGTCCCTCAGCCTGGCCTGCATCCTCTCACAGTCCGGGTGCCCATGTGGGATGACCACCTGCTGGCATAGGCCCGCTTCCCCAGGAGATCGGCTCTAAGCTGGCAGTCAGACATCCCTCTGGCAGCCTGGGAGCCCTTGGGGGATGTCCGACTAACAGCTTAGGCCTTCTCCCCGCAGGATTGTTCAGTCACTTAGGCTTTTATATATATACTAGAGGCCCGGTGCACAAAAATTTGTGCTCTCAGTGGGGAGGGGGGTCCCTCAGCCCGGCCTGTACCCTCTCGCAGTCTGGGACCTCTCAGGAGATAACGACCTGCTGGCTTAGGCCTGCTCCCGGGTGGCAGAGGGCAGGCCCAATTCCTAGGTGCAGCCCCTGGTCGGGCTCAGAGCAGGGCCGATTGGGGAGTTGGGGTGCCGCCCCATCATGCAGAGCAGGGCGGATCGGGAGGTTGCGATGCCACCCTCTCACGCTCAGGGTAAGGCCGATTGGGGTGTTGGGGCACCGCCTCCTGTCACACTTAAGGCAGGGTCGATGGGGAGGTTGCGGTGCCACCACCTGTCGCGCACAGAGCAGGGCCAATCGGGGTTGGGGCGCTGCCCCCTGTCACTCACAAAGCAGGGCCCATCAGGGGGGTTGGGGCTCCATACCCTGTCACGCACAGAGCAGGGCCCATCAGGGGGTTGGGGAGCTTCCCCATGTCACGCACAGAGCAGGGCCCATCAGGGGTTTGGGGAGCTCCCCCCTGTCATGCACAAAGCAGGGCCCATCAGGGGTTGAGGAGCTCCACCCGTCACTCACAGAGTAGGGCCAATAGGGGGGTTGGGGCACCGCCCCCTGTCACACACAGCGTAGGGCGGATCAGGGGGTTGGGGGACCGCACCCTGTCACACTCAGGGCAGGGCCGATGGGGAGGTTATTGCTCTACCCCGTCACACACAGAGCAGGGCCCATGGGGGGGTGTTGGGGTGCCGCACCCTGTCACACACAGACAGGGCCGATCAGGGGGTTGGGGCGCTGCCCCTGTCATGCTAATCCTGGTGCTGGGAGGCATATTACCTTTTTACTATATAGGATAGAGGCCTGGCGCACGGGTGGGGGCCGTCTGGTTTGCCTGACGGGTGTCCTGGAACAGGGTGGGGGGTCCCCACTGGGGTGCCTTGCCAGCCTGGATGAGGGGATGATGGCTGTTTGCAGCTGGTCACACCCCCTTCAGGGTGGGGGTCCCCACTGGGGTGCCTGGCCAGTCTGGGTGAGGGGCTGAGGACTGTTTTCAGGCTGGCGGGTGACTGAAGCTCCCAACTGCTCCTTTTTTCTTTTTTTTTTTTATATTGGGCCAGCTTTAGCTCTGAGGCTTGGCTCCAGCTCTTAGGCCTCGGCTGCTGAAAGCAGGTATCTGGTTTGTTTGGGTTCTATAATCGAAACACTGTTTCAACTCCAGCTCCGAGATCCTGGCTGGCTGAAAGCAGGTTTCTGGGGTTTTGTTTAGCTTCTATATTGTAACAGTGTTTCAAACTGCAAGCTCAGAGGCCAGCAGCGGCAGGCGGGGAACGTTGGAGTCCTCCGTCACTGAAGCAAGCAAGCCTCATGTTCCCTTCAAGCTGCCTGGCTGCTGGCTGCCATCTTGGCTGGCAGTTAATTTGCATATCGCCCTGATTAGCCAATGGGAAGGGTAGCGGAGGTATGGCTAATTACCATGTTTCTCTTTTATTAGATAGTATGCACCAATGGAACTTCAGTTCATTGTTTAATTTCCCTCTCTCTGTTAGTCGGACATTCTTAGTGCTGCGCAGAGGTGGGAGAGACTCTCACCATTGCTGCTGTGCTCACCATCCATGAGACCGGCTTCTGGCTGAGCAGTGCTCCCCCTGTTAAAGCGCACTGACCATTAGGGGGCAGCTCCTATGTTGTGCGTCTACCCCCTGGTAGTCAGTGCAAGTCATAGCAACTGGTTGTTCTTCCGTTAGGGTCAATTTGCATATTACCCTTTTATTATATAGGATAGACTAGAGGTCTTGTGCTTGAATTCGTGCATAGGTGGGGTCCCTCGGCCTGGTGGGTGATTGGTGCCTATTGGTGCCATCTCGCCCAGTCCCGATTGGGGCTGGCTGGCTGGCGGGAGGGGCCGCAGGAGGTTGGCCAGCTGGGGGAGGTTAGCTGTGGGAGTGCACTGATCACCAAGCTGTCTGACAGGAAGGACCACGGTAGGTTGACGGCCATGGGAGGTTGACTTGCCATTGGAGGTTGGCTGTGGGAGTGCACTGACCACCAGGGGGCAGCTCCTGTGTTGACCGTCGCCCCCTGGTGGTCAGTGTGCATCATAACAACCTGTTGATGTCTTGTTATGTCATTCAGTCATTTGGTCACTTAGGCTTTTATATACTGTGTATATATATCCCATGTTCAAAGGCTGTTAAATCGCGTTGTTTACCCATATCTTCAGAAAAAAATCACTTCTACTGTCGTGGTAAATAACCTGCTTCCCTGTTTATAATGGTCTGGCCCTCTAGCAACTTCAGTGTGAAATTATAGCTAATTTGCCTACAAAAGTCGGGTGGTAATAATAATCTGGCCACTCAGTGTATATTGATATTCACCAATGGAGCTTCAGTTCATTGTTTAATTTGCCTCTATTTGTTAACTATTCACTTTTGCTTTTCAAAGGCTATGTTCATAAATTTGAAGTTAATGGCATAAGTCTAGAGATCTTCTCTAAGTAAATGATTCTTAAGTTCCTCCATACCTAGAAAACCTGTATTCTCTTTTAAATTCATGTATTACTAATATTTATGGTACTGAATCTCCCTGTCCTCCGCCCCCCCCTCCCCCCCCCCCCCCCACACACACACATTATTGCTTGAGTGATTCATTTTTTCAGCAACAATAATCTGGGGCTTTGGTCCTTGCTGAAAGTGCTCTCTTCCCTTTCCCACCAGTAGTTGATTCTGTCTCACTTTATAAGAATTGGTAGTGAAATAGAGATTTTTTAGCTTATTTTTAGCTTTATAAATATATACAGAAGTGCTGCTGGGATTTCCTGCTCTGTGGTGCTTTCTTCCCACTCTTTCAACATTGACACTTGTTAGAATTCCTACAAGTGTTGTTAATTGCAAGATTTGTGATATAATTGTTTAACTTTTTGGTAATTTGTTTTGGGTAAATTTCTCTCTCGGGTTCATCAGTGTTTCTTGCATTGTTGCCACCTATATGCCAATTATATATCAGACCTGATAAAAATGAGTCAATTTTTTTAAAAAGGTCTAAACCGTACCAATTGTTTTTGAAAATTCCATACCAGTTGTATTTTAAATTCGAAATTTTTAGTATGATGCTAATTCACAACACTTTAAGTACTGAAAAGAATATTTTGATTACTAAAAAGGACCTTTAGTTTTTACTGTTATTGTTGTGTAATTTCGTCAAATTAATTGGAAAAATCATTCACCTTTAACTCATATCATTTGATATATTTTTTATATCCTCTAAGATAGTTGGCAGCATTGTCCTTGATTCTCAATTGGTTTGGGCTTATATAATGTCTTTTTCTTTTCTCCATTTTTTTTGTTTTTCTTTTGCTTCCTAAGGGCATGATGATACAGCGCCATGTGCAATTTTGAAAAGTATGGATAGTTTTAGCTTTCTCCAACACCCAGTCCATCAGAGGAGCTTAGAGATTCTGCAGAGGTGCAAGGAAGAGAAGTACAGTAAGGCTAAAAATCCTGATAAACTATATCATCATATATGCATTTGGAAATGGAAACCAGGAGCATTCTATACCAGGGTGGGGCATAAATTATATAGGCAATATGACCTCCAGAATCCTTTGACCAGTCGGTCTCAGGATATTTTTAATGAAACTTTAGTTTTTTCTCTTAAAAAAGTCGATATACCTGTTCTTTTAATTTGAATGTCTGTTTGCCTGTGATCCTTGAGTTTTTAATTACATTTTGTTACAGACTCTGAATTGATTTTTCTTTTTGGCTCTAAAGTAGCTGAGAGCTGGGTAAAAGTGAAAAGTGATTTTCTTTCCTGCTGATTTTATTTGAAGCTTTATTGAAATCTAATTGAGGTAAAACAAACTGCACGCAAAAGCATAAAGTTTGGTAAGTTTTTACATATATATGTACCTGTGAAATCATCATTAACCACAAGATGATTAATATATCCAACACTACTACAATTTTCCCCTTGCAAATTCCTGCTGATTTTTATGTTTGCTTATAGTTGAATTTCAACATCAGCAGTGTTGCTTTAGTGTATCATTGGTAAATTGCTTAGTTTGATTGCAGTCTACCTATCAGACTTTCTTATGTCTGGTTTAGAGCAAAGCTACCACATTAATGTTTTGGCTTAAGGAAGAATAACAGAATCATAGTGGATGTTCTTTTTTCTTTTAACAACTTGGTGTAAAATGATGCTCTTGGTCTCCATTTCCTCCTTTTCTATTTGTTATACTCCTTCTGCATAAAAATGGGTTCTTTTGCCTGTTGTGGGATTAGAGTTATTTGGCTAACTGAAATAATGAGAATAAAAAAATACTACAGAATACTTGATGCTTAACTCAGAAATTTGCATATAACGGATCTAAACTGCTTATATTTTCTGTTGTAAGCTTTTTACAGTACACTACAGATACACTTTGCTAATTTCCCAGTTTTGTGATTGAAATTCCATGAAATTTTAGTATCCAATTATCAGTGAATGAAATTCCTAAAAGCAAATGTTATGTTTTTTTTTTCTTTCTTTATTGATTTCAGAGAGGAAAGGAGAGGGAGAGAGAGATAGAAACATCAATGATAAAAGAGAATCATTGGTAGGCTGCCCCCTGCATGCCCCACACGGGGGATTGAGCCCACAACCTGGGTACGTACCCTAACCGGAATCTAACCGTGACCTCCTGGTTCATAGGTCGATGCTCAACCAGTGAGCCATGCCGGCCAGGCTATGAGTTTTTTTCTTTAGTTCTTCTTATTCTGTCTTGGTATAAGAAAACATGTAATGTATTTTGAAAAACATTATTTAAAATGTTTTCTCATTTTAAAAAGAACAGAGGTAAGTATTTCATGAAAAAAAGACATTTTTAAATGTTATTGTTAATTATTGCTATTATTTCTAAAAGGTATACAGTTCCTTATTCCATTTATCCACCTTTCTTTTTAAAATACTTTATGGGACATTGTTTAAAACAACCTATAGATCTTTGCTGGGTAGCTTAAATTAATTGTTTTTAAGTTGTAAATAGTTGCAAGTGGTTTATTTCTTTTGTTGATTTTCATGTCTCTCAGCCTGACATTCTTAGGCTTAATTGTATTCTAGCTTGGTATATATAGGCCCGGAATAGGAAAAAATAATTTCAGCACAGGCTGTAAGGAAATTGTACATTTACCTGTGTTCACATGCAAATTTATTTCTACATTTGTGGAAGTTGAACTTTTTTCATTATTTTAGGTAGTTTATTCCCTTTTCCATTGTAGTACTACCAATAATTAAAATTTTGTAATATATAAAATTATAAACTCATTTTTGGGAGATTGTTTTAAAAACAAAAATCAGGGGACTACTAGCTTTAGGTGATGGTAAATTGGTGAGGTGAATGAACCCTATCTCAGGTAAAAATGATAAAGCCTTAAAAAAAATTCAGAATAACTATTTGAAAGAACTGGAAAAAGATTCCAAAGACTAGAAGACAAAAAAAGACCAAAAAGAAGCATAAACTTGAAGAGAATCATTCTTTAAGTAGCGGGTAAGAATTGTAAATGTGTGCCTTTTTGCACAAAGTACTTCCCAACTCCCATCTAGCTATCTACACTAATAAAAGACAAAGATGCTAATTGACTCTACCTTCGTTATGCCCTAAGCCATGCCCACCAGCCAATCAGAGAGACTGTATGCAAATTAACCCAACCAAGATGGCGGCCAGCAGCCATGGAGCTGGAGCAAGCAGGAGGCTTGGTTACCCGGGCAATGGAGGAAGCCAAGCTTCCTGCCCTCCCTGAGCCAGCTGTGGCCTCCACTCACGGCAACAAAGTTTCAATTATAGAAGACAAATAAATCCCAGATACCTGCTTCCAGCCAGCCTCCACTGGGAGCTTGGATGGCGGAGGGCCGTGGCCAGCCTGCAAACAGCCATCAGCCCCTCACCCCGGATGGCCACACCCTCATGGAGTGAGGGTCCCTACTGGGGGTCTTAGCCAGCCTGAAAACAGCCCTCAGGCCCTCTCTCAGGATAGCTAAGCACCCCAGCAGGACCCCCCACCCTGAAGGGGCTGTGGCCAGCCTGAAAACAGCCATCAGCCCCTCACCCAGGCTGGCCAGGCACCCCAGGGGGGACCCCCACACTGAAGGTGCTATGGCCAGCCTGCAAACAACCATCAGCCCCTCACCCAGGCGGGTCAGGCACTCCTATATAATAAAAGGGTAATATGCAAATTGACCCTAACAGCAGAACGACTGGGAGTGACTGCTCACTATGACACACACTGACCCCCAGGGGGCAGACACTCAATGTAAGAGCGTCTGGTGGTCAGTATGCTCCCACAGGGGAGCTCTGCTCAGCCACAAGCCAGGCTGATGGCTGTCAGTACAGCAGTGGTGGTGGGAACCTCTCCCACCTCCTCAGCAGTGCTAAGGATGTCCGACTGCAGCTTAGGCCTGCTACCTGGTGGCAAGTGGACATCCCCCGAGGGCTCCCGGCCTGCCAGAGGGATGTCTGACTGCCAGCTTAGGCCCAATACCCCAGGGAGCGGGCCTAAGCCAGCAGGTGGTCATCCCCTGAGGGGTCCCATACTGCGAGAGGGCACAGGCCGGGCTGAGGGACCACCCTGAGTGCACAAATTTTTGTGCACCGGGCCTCTAGTCCTATCTAATAATAGACAAACATGGTAATTAACTGTACCTCTGACACGCTTCCCATTGGCTAATCAGCAGGATATGCAAATTAACTGCCAACCAAGATGGTGGCTGGCAGCCAGGCAGCTGAATTGAACAGGCTTGCTTGCTCCAGTGATGGAGGAAGCCAAGGTTCCCCGCCTGCCGCTGCCAGCCTCTGAGCTGCAGTCTAAGAAACAAGGTTGCAATTATAGAAGCTAAACAAACCCCAGAAACCTGCTTTCAGCCAGCCAGGCCTCAGAGCTGGAGATGCAACAGTGTTTCAATTATAGAAGGTAAATAAATCCCAGATACCTGCTTTCAGCAGCCGAGGTCTTAGAGCTGGAGCTGAGCCTCAGAGCTAAAGCCGGCTCTCAGCTCCAATGACAGCCATAGAAGGTAAATAAATCCCAGAATAAAAAGAAAAAAAGAAAAAAAGGAGAGGTTGGGAGCTTCAGTCACCCACCAGCCTGTAAACGGGCCTCAACCCCTCACCCAGACTGGCCAGGCACCCCAGTGGGGACCCCCACCCTGAAGGGGGTGTGACCAGCTGCAAACAGCCATCATCCCCTCATCCAAGCTGGCCAGGCACCCAAGCGGGACCCTCACCTTGATCCAGGACACCATTCAGGGCAAACCAGCCGGCCCCCACCCGTGCACCAGGCATCTATCCTATATAGTTAAAGGGTAATATGCAAACTGACCCTTACAGCAGGACTGGGAATGAATGGTCACTATGACACACATTGACCACCAGGGGGCAGACGCTCAATACAGGAGCTGCCCTCTGGTGATCAGGGCGCTCTCACATGAGAGGAGCTCGGCTCAGCCGCAAGCCAGGCTGATGGCTGCCAGTACAGCGGTGGTGGTGGGAGCCTCTCCTGCCTCCTCAGCAGTGCTAAGGATGTCTGACTCCAGCTTAGGCCTGCTCCCCGCTGGCAAGTGGACATCCCCCGAGGGCTGCCGGGCTGCCAGAGGGATGTCTGATTGCCATCTTAGGCCCAATCCCCTGGAGACCGGGCCTAAGCCAGCAGGTGGTCATCCCCTGAGGAGTCCCAGACGGCGAGAGGGCACAGGCCGGGCTGCGGGACCGCCCCTACCCTCCAAGTGCACAAATTTTTGTGCACCGGGTCTCTAGTGTATATATAAAAGCCCAGCGACCGGAATAGCAGAACAACCAGAACGACTGGAATGACCAGTGGGTATGACATGTACTGCGGCAGCCAACCAGCCTGATCCGCGCCCCGATCACTCCCCACAGCTGACCCAGCACCCAATTGGCCCCAACACCTGATCGAGGGCAGGGCTTGCCGGGCAACTGCCCGTGGCCCCTCCCTGTGCTGGCCACACCCCTGATCGGCCCCCCCCACCCCTTCTGGAGGTGGGCTGGCCAGCCAACCACTCACAACCCCTCACTCCCACCATCCCGGCCCAGTAGACCCACATCAGGGCAGGCTGGCTGGACCCCACCCGGGCATGAATTTGTGCACTGGCCCTCTAGTCTAATAAAAGAGAAACATGCAAATTGACTACACCCCCGCTACTCCCCAAGCCACGCCCACCAGCCAATCAGAGCGACTATATGCAAATTAACACAACCAAGATGGCGGCCGGCAGCCACGGAGCTGGAGCAAGCAGGGTGCTTGGTTGCCCCTGGCGATGGTGGAAGCCAAACTTCCCGCCTGTCCTGGCTGGCTGTGGCCTCCACTCAAGGCAACAAAGTTTCAATTATAGAAGCTAAATAAATTCCAGATACCTGCTTACAACCAGCCTCCACTGGGAACTTTGCTGGCTGGGGGCCTTGGCCAGCCTGCTAACAGCCATCAGCCCCTCACCCAGGATGGCCACACCCTCATGGGGTGAAGGTCCCCACTGGGGTCTTGATCAGCCTGCGAACAGCCATCAGCCCCTCACCCAGACTGGCCAGGCACCCCAGCAGGACCCCCCCGCCCCAGGACGGGGTGTGGCCAGCCTGAAAATAACCCTCAGCCCCTCACCCAGGCTGGCCAGGCACCCCAGTAGGGACCCCCACCCTGAAGGGGCTGTGGCCAGCCTGCAAACAGCCATCAGCCTCTCACCCAGGCTGTCCAGGCACCCCAGTAGGTACCCCCACCCTGAAGGGGCTGTGGCCAGCCTGCAAACAGCCATCAGCCCCTCACCCAGGCTGGCCAGGCACCCCAGTAGGGACCCCCACCCTGAAGGGGCTGTGGCTAGCCTGCAAACAGCCATCAGCCACTCACCCAGATTGACCAGGCACCTCAGCAGGACCCGCCTCCCTGTTGGGGGTGTGGCCACTCTGAAAACGGCCCTCAACCCCGCACCCAGACTGGCCAGGCACTCCAGCAGGGACCCCCACCCTGAAGGGGTGTGGCCAGTCTGAAAACGCCCCTCAGCCACTCACCCAGGCTGGCCAGCCACCTCAGCGGTACCCCCACCCTGATCCGGGACACCCTTTAGGGCAAACCAGCCGGCCCCCACCCATGCACCAGGCCTCTATCCTATATAATGAAAGGGTAATGTGCAAACTGACCCCAACAGCAGAACAATTGGGAATGACTGGTCACTATGACACACACTGACCACCAGGGCGCAGACGCTCAATGCTGGAGCTTCCCCCTGGTTGTCAGTGTGCTTCCACAGGGGGAGTTCTGCTCAGCCCCAAGCCAGGCTGATGGCTGCCAGTACAGTGGTGGTGGTGGGAGCCCCTCCCGCCTCCTCAGCAGCACTAAGGATGTCTGACTGCAGCTTAGGCTTGCTCTCTGCTGGCAAGTGGACATCCCCCAAGGGCTCCCGGGCTGCCAGAGGGATGTCTGACTGCCAGCTTAGGCCCAATCCCCAGGGAGTGTGCCTAAGCCAGCAGGTGGTCATCCCCTGAGAGGTCCCAGTCTACGAGAGGGCGCAGACCAGGCTGAGGGACCCCCCTGAGTGTACAAATTTTTGTGCACCGGGCCTCTAGTATATATATATAAAGGCTTAAATGACCTTTACGACCGAAAAACCAGAACTACTGGTAGAACAATCACTATGATGCACACTCACCACCAGGTGGCAGACGCTCAGTGCAGGAGCTGCCACAGTGCACTCCCACAGCCAACCTCCCCTGGTCCCTCCCCCTGTCCCTCACCCCATCCAGCAAATATAGAATTAAGAAATAATAAATGTATAAAACAAATGACTATACGTATTTTCTTAATTTCTTTAAAAAAGATATATGACTATTTAAGGTAAAAATTATTTCATTGTTCTGGTGGTTTAAAATGTGTCTACAAATTCTTTGGTACACCTCCCTTCAAAAGGTTTGTGCTGTACTTAGTGACTCGCTTCTAACAAATGGAATGTGGAAGAAGTGACTTTGTGACCTTCAAGATTAAGGCATAAAAGGTATTGTGGCTCTTCCTCCTCCTTTTTATTTCTGGTGCTCCCACCTTCCCTCTGCAGTGACTAATCCTCTGAGATTTAGCAGGGAGGAAATTAGAGGTTTGGGTAGAAATTGGGGTTCTTGGGAGTATGAGATGAGACCCCACTTCTTTAAAGGTCAGGAGCTCTGGAAAGAATAAGGCATAAGATGGCAGGAGGAAAAGAAAAAGGATAGAATAGAACTTCATTTCAATTTGAACCCTTACTTTTGCCCTTCAGTCTCAGGACAATGGAAATGGTGATGTGTATGAAAAAGATGAAGGATCAATAGTCAGAAAAGGGCTGTGTGTGGGCTTGATGCTCCTAACGACTCTCACCTTGCTGACTGTGGCTGCCTTAATGTCCGGGACCTCAGGCTTTCGTTTAGTGTGGTTACACAAATGATAGAAATTTAAAGTATGTTGTTTAACTGAAATGGACAGTTAACAATAGAAAGTTATCTGAGAAATTTTTATATATTTGGTAAATAAACAACATCCTATATAATAAGAGGATAATATGCAAATTGACCCTAACTGCGGAACGACCAGAATTACTGCTCAACCAGTCACTATGAGGCGCACTGACCACCTCTTGGTCCCTTTCCCCCGCCGGTAGGCTCCCATCACCTGATGGCGAATGGGGAACCGGAAGTGTGTGATGGGGGATGTAGGAGGTACCAGGCCAAGGCCCCCGCACACAGAGGTTGACCTGCAGTGGGGTTGGGGCCGGGGAATGGCTGACATCTTGGTCCCTCCTCCGTGCAGCAGGCTTCGATTAACTGATGGTAAACGGGAACCCAGGGGTGGGTGGCAGTGGGGAACAGGGCTAGCTGCAGGCAGTTGGGGAAGTGGCCTTGATCACAGGACAGGCCTAGGGACCATATCCATGCACTAATTTCATGCGCTGGGCCTCTAGTGTATAAATAACTCATGAGTTAAAAAATAATTCATAAGGGAAACATGAAAATCTTTTGATCTGAATAATGGAAACACACATTGCATCATGTGATATGCAACTAAAGAAGTGCTTAGAAGAAAATTTCTAGTTTTAAATATTTAGGAGAAATAAGATAAAAATATCATTAATGATGTAAGAAGCTAAAGCTACAACAAGAAGAGCAGATTAGACTCAAAACAAGTGGAAGGAAGTGAAAAAAGTTAAGAGCTAAAATCTGTGAATCGAAAGCAGCCAACAGTGGAAACCAAAAGCTGGTGTGTTTTTTTTAAAAGAACAATGAAATTGATAAAGTTCAAGTCCAGCACTGTCCAATAGCACTTTCTGTGAAGATGGGAATGTTCTCCAACTATGTTGTCCAAAACTGTAGCTATAAGCTTGCATGTGGCTGTTAAGTACCTGAAATTTTAAAAAATTTAAAAACTGAAGCTTTAATCAATTTAAATTTGAATGGCCACATATGGCTAGTGGCTGCTGAATTGGACAGTGCTGTTCTTGCCATTCTGATCAAGAAACATGAGCAAAGAGCAAAGAGTATTACCTTGATTTAAAGAATAGACACAGTTGCATATGGTACAGATCAAAAGGTTGAGGAGCAGTGGAATTGTGAACATTTATGGCAATAAATTCAACCTTTATGAAATGGACAGATTCATTCAGTATCAACAAGTCATCTAAATGGACCCAAGGAAAAATAGAAAATCTTATTAGTCCAATATCTGTTAATGATATTGGATTCATAAGTAAAATTTTCACACAAAAACACAAAAGAGTTCAAACCTAGGTAGCTTCCATCGTGAATTTTGTTTAAGAAACATCTAAGAAAAGAATAATATCAGTTCTCAACTCTTTCAGAAAACAGAAGGAACACTATAAAAATCATATCATGAGGCCAAGTATTATTACTCAAATACCAAAATCAGACAAAAATATTATAGGAACTAATCTATAAACCAACATACCTCGCAATGATAGTTGTAAAAATCCTGAATAAGAGCACATTGAGTTCAGGAATATGTTGAAAATAATATATGAAGACTAAGTGGAACTTATTCCTGGAATGAAAGTTTGGGGTTTGATAATAAAAAATCAATATAACTCAACATATTAACCATCTTTAAAAAATGCTTATCTTAGTAGATGTATAAAAAGAGTTTGTCATAATTCTATACCCAGTCCTATTATAAAACTTAGCAGCCTAGGAATAGAAGACAACTTGTTGTTGTTGTTAATCCTCACCTGAGGATATTTTTCCATTGATTTTTTTAGAAAGAGTAGAAGGGAGAAAGGGAGGGGGAGATGCAGACGGGGAGGGAGAGGAGAGAGAGGGAGAGAGAGAGCGAGAGAAACGTTGATGTGAGAGAGACACAATGATTGGTTGCCTCCTGCACGCACCCCGGCCTTGGGCTGGTGATTGAACCCATGACCCTTTGGTGCGCAGGCTGACACTCTAACCACTGTGCAACACCAGCCAGGGTAACTTTTTTATTATACTCACCTGAGGATATGTTTTGATTTGATAGAGAGAGACAGACAGAGAGACATTGTTTGCCTCCTGATTGGAGATCAAACTCGCAAACTTTAGGTTCACAAGAGGATGATCAACTAACTGAGCTACCCAGCTAGGGCAGCTTTTTCAACTTTACACATGAAAATTCTATAGCAGACTTTATACTTAATGGAGAAAGATGGAATGCTTCTCCCTGACATTTAGAACAAGACAAAGATGTTTGCTTTTACCACTCAACAATGTACTAAAGCAACGGTTATCAACCTGTGGGTCGCGACCCCTTTGGCAGTCGAAAGACCCTTTCACAGAGGTTGCCTAAGACCATCCTGCATATCAGATATTTACATTACGATTCATAACAGTAGCAACATTACAGTTATGAAGTAGCTACGAAAATAATTTTATGGTTGGGTCACAACATGAGGAACTGTATTTAAAGGGCCAGAAGGTTGAGAACCACTGCTAAAGGTAACAAAAAGAAATAAAAGGTACATAGATTTAAAAGGAAGATGTAGACAGCATGACATCTGTATAGAAAGTACTAAGGGGTTTAAAAAATGCTCTTTGATCTAAAAAGTGAATTTAACAGTCAAAGGATACCAGGTAAATATGTGAAATTAAAATGTAGTATACTAACCATGAATACTTGGAAAGTGAAATTTGTAAGTTCCATTTATACATCTATGGCTGCCAGCCTCCTAGATAGGGCCAGTTATACCCATCTTCTGATATTTATAACTTTGGGTAATCTCCCACATTTTACTAGTGTTAGTCTGTGTGACCTATAGTACATGGCAGAAGTGATAGTATGTTGCTTCTAAAATCCTATCTAATAAAAGAGAAACATGGTAATTAGCTGTACCTCTGCTACCCTTCCCATTGGCTAATCACGGCGATATGCTAATTAACTGCCAGCCAAGATGGCGGCTGGCAGCCAAGGAGCTTGAAGCTAACATGAGGCTTGCTTGCTTGCTTCAGTTACAGAGAAAACCAATGTTCCTGGCCTGCCTTGCCGGCCTCTGAGCTTGCAGTTTGAAACATTGTTACAAATATAGAAGCTAAACAAAACCTCAGAAACCTGCTTTCAGCCAGCTGGGATCTCAGAGCTGGAGTTGATACAGTGTTTCGATTATAGAATCCAAACAAACCAGAAACCTGCTTTCAGCAGCAGAGGTCTCAGAGCTGGAGCCAGAGCTAAAGTTGGCCCAGAATAAAAAATAAAAAAGAAAAAAAGGAGCAGTTGGGAGCTTCAGTCACCCGCCAGCCTGAAAACAGTCCTCAGCCCCTCACCCAGACTGGCCAGGCACCCCAGTGGGGACCCCCATCCTGAAGGGTGTGTGACCAGCTGCAAACAGCCATCATCCCCTCACCTAGCCTGGCCAGGCTCCCCAGTGGGGACCCCCACCCTGATCCAGGACACCCTTCAGGGCAAACCAGCTGGCCCCCACACGTGCACCAGGCCTCTATCCTATATAGTAAAAGGGTTATATGCCTCCCAGCACCGGGATCAGCGGAGCCGCGAGGCCTCCCGGAACCGGGATCAGCGTGACCGGGGCCAGCGCCCAAACCCCCTGATCGCCCTGCGGCTCTGTGTGTGACAGGGGGTGGGGCCACAGCCTCCCTACCTGCCCTGCTTTGTTTGTGACAGGGGAAGGCGCCCCAACCACCTGATCAGCCCTGCTCTGTGCCTGATAGGGGGGAGCTCCCCAACCCCCTGATTGCCCTGTGGCTCTGTGTGTGACAGGGTGCGGCGCCCCAACCCCCTGATCGGCCCTGCTCTGCGTGAGACAGGGTGCGGCGCCCCAACCCCCTGATTGGCCCTGCTCTGTGGGTGATAGAGGGCAGCCCCCCAATCTCCCCCCCCCCCCCGGGCCCTGCTCTGTGTGTGATGGGATAGAGCCATAACCTCCCCATCGGCCCTGCCTTGAGTGTGACAGGGTATGGCGCCCCAACACCCTGATCCGCCCTGCTCTGTGTGTGACAGGGGGCGGTGCCCCAACCCCCCTATTGGCCCTACTCTATGAGTGACAGGCGGGAGCTCCTCAACCCCCTGATCGGCCCTGCTCTGTGCCTGATAGGGTACGGAGCCCCAACCCCCCTGATGGGCCTTGCTCTGTGCATGACAGGGGGCAGCGCCCCAACCCCCTGATCGGCCCTGCTCTGTGCGTGACGGGGTGGCGCCGCAACCTCCCCATCGACCCTGCCTTGAGTGTGACAGGGACGGTGCCCCAACCCCCGAATATGCCCTACCCTGATCGTGACTGAGGGTGGCATCGCAACCTCCTGATCCACCCTGCTCTGTGCATGACAGGGCGGAGCCCCAACTCCCCAATCAGCCCTGCTCTGAGCCCGACCAGGGGCTGTCTCTAGAGATTGGGCCTGCCCTCTGCCACCCGGGAGCAGGCCTAAGCTAGCAGGTTGTTATCTCCTGAGGGGTCCCAGACTGTGAGAGGGCACAGGCCGGGCTGAGGGACCCCCCTTCCCCCCCGAGTGCACAAATTTTTGTGCACCGGGCCTCTAGTTAAGTTATAAAGGACTACAATTTCCATCTTAGGTAATTTCTTCCTAGCTCTCTGTTCATTGTCCCTAAGAAGATCAAATTGCCATTTGTGAGTAGCCCTATTAGAAATCCCACTGAAGCCTCTAGTTAGGAGGCACTGAGGCTTGCCACCAACTACATGAGTGACCTTAGAAGCAGTTCTTTTTTTTTTTTAATTAAATCTTTATTCTTCAGATTATTACAGTTGTTCCTCTTTTTTCCCCCCATAGCTCCCCTCCACCCGGTTCCCACCCCACCCTATGCCCTTACCCCCGCCACCCACTGTTCTCATCCATAGGTGTACAATTTTTGTCCAGTCTCTTCCCACACCCCCCGCCCCCGAGGATAATCAGTCCACTCCCTTTCTATGCCCCTGATTCTATTATATTCACCGGTTTATTCTGTTCATCAGATTATTTTTTTTCACCTGATTTTTAGATTCACTTGTTGATAGATGTGTATTTGTTGTTCATAATTTGTATTTTTACCTTTCTCTTCTTCTTCCTCTTCTTAAAGGATACCTTTCAGCATTTCATATAATACTGGTTTTGTGGTGATGAACCCCTTTAGCTTTTTCTTATCTGTGAAGCTCTTTATCTGACCTTCAATTCTGAATGATAGCTTTGCTAGGTAAAGTAAACTAGGTTGTAGGTTCTTGGTATTCATCACTTTGAATATTTCTTGCCACTCCCTTCTGGCCTGCATAGTTTCTGTTGAGAAATCAGCTGACAGTCGTATGGGTATTCCCTTGTAGGTAACTGATTGTTTTTCTCTTGCTGCTTTTAAGATTCTCTCTTTGTCTTTTGCTCTTGGCATTTTAATTATGATGTGTCTTGGTGTGGTCCTCTTTGGATTCCTTTTGTTTGGGGTTCTCTGTGCTTCCTGGACTTGTAAGTCTATTTCTTTCACCAGGTAGGGGAAGTTTTCTGTCATTATTTCTTCAAATAGGTTTTCAATATCTTCCTGTCTCTCTTCTTCTGGCACCCCTATAATTCTGATGTTGGTACGCTTGAAGCTGTCCCAGAGGCTCCTTACACTATCTTCATATTTTTGGATTCTTTTTTCTTTTTGTTTTTCTGGTTGGGTTATTTTTGCTTCTTTGTATTTCAAATCTTTGACTTGATTCTTGTGATCCTCTAGTTTGCTGTTGGAACTCTGCATAATATCCTTTATTCCAGTCAGTGTTTGCTTAATTTCTAGTTGGTCCTTTTTCATAACCTCGAGGGTCTCATTAGATTTCTTGAGGGTCTCACTAAATTTATCGGCGGTTTCTAGAAAATTCTTGAAAAACCTTAAAAGTGTGGTTTTGAACTCTATACCCAGTAGTTTGCTTTCCTCCATTTCTGTAAAATTTCAAAATGGATTTTCAAAACGTTTAGTTGACTAATTATAAAATTCTTAAAATGATGAAAATGAAAGGCTGGACAAAGATATACCAGGCAGAGATGAATAGTAGCCATAAATAAATATAGTAATCTGAACAAATCTTTATACTAGAACTTACGAAAAGATTTCATGGAGAAAGAAGTTGAACTAGCTCACTAGAAAGTTTTGAGTTCTGATAAAGAAATTGGTAAATGTGTGTAAATCTAAATAAACAACCTATAAAACTTAGTAGTAATATCTAATTTGGTTGATTAATGGAAAAAAAACAAGGTGAAAATAAGTACTGGGTAGCATCATCTGTTACAGGGATGATTTGACTAGAATCAAAGCATTAGAAAGTTCTTGTACTCTTTAGGAAAAGAAAAGAATTTAGATTTGAATTCATGAATATGTTAAAAATTCATAATCAAAATGCGAGTGTATATAACTTTATAAAATGAGAAAAAGAAATCAATATAAATACAGTGGAAATCTGGATAAAACTGTATAGTAATTAGGGTAAATACAAAGCATAAAATAAAAAGGCAGAAAAAATCCAGATATATCAGTAACGCCAATAAATTATTTTTTTTATAATGTATATTTTAAATCCTCACCTGAGGTTATGTTTGTATTGATTTTAGAGGGAAACATCGATCTTTTTCCTCTTGCATGCACCCCTGACGGAATCGAAGCTGAAGCTTTTTGGTGTATGGGAAATGGCTCCAACAAACTGAGCCACCTGGCCAGGGCAATACCAATAAATTAAAATGAACTAAACATTTAAAAAACAGATTATTCAGTTATAAAAAATAAAATAATATTTAGTTATAAGGTAAGAGACAAACCTAAAACATGAACATAAAATGATTAAAAATAAAATATTGGAATAAAATTGTATCAGAAAATTTATTCTTGCTCTCTTGTACATTTTCCCAGCTCCTTTAGACAACTTTTTTAAAATATATTTTTTATTGATTTCAGAGAGGAAGGGAGTGAGATAGAGAGATTGAAACACCACTGATGAGAGAGAATCATTGATTGGCTGCCTCCTGCATGCCTCCTACTGTGGGGGATCAAGCCTGCAACCCGGGCAAGTGCCCTTGGCCGGAATTGAACCTCGGACCTTTTAGTCCACAGGCCAATGCTCTATCCACTGAGCCAAACCAACTAGGGCTAGACAACTTTTGTTAAGATTCCTGTAATAATAATAAAAAGGATTTCTATTACTAAGTAAATTGGTTTGCCTTTTCTAAAAATTTTACAGAAATGGAATCATATAGTGTGTATTGGTGTTCTGAAGTTATGTAACATAATGCTATACATATTTATCTGGGTTGTTTTATATCTCAGTAATTTGTTGCTGACTTATTCCATTGTGTGGAATATGTGTGTATACACACACACACACACACACACACACACACATACAGTTGTATATACAATGTTGTGTTTATCATTCATTTCATGGTGGATAAGAGGGTTGTGTACTGTTTTGAGCTATTGTGAGGGATCCAGCTATTCAGACATTCTCATTGTGTCATTTGTATACATATATTTTCATTCTTAGGAATGAAACTTATCAGTGGAGTTACTGTGTCATAACATGACATGTATTTAACATCATTAGGAACTATCAAAGTTTTGGCACTTTAAGGATGTTGTTTCATTTTGTTCATACATTATTTGTGCTTATAAACTCCGGTATCACCCTACTGTTATTCTTTCACATCTAATGCTCCTTTTTTTTTTTTTTTTTTTTTTACACTGGTTATTTTCTATTTATCTTTTGAATTTTAGCAATTTGACTATGGTGTCCCTAAATTATTATATTTATCCTGTTTGGGATTTTCTTCACCTTTTGGACTTGTGCTTCATTGTTTTTAATCAAATTTAGGAAATTTTTGGCCAATATTAAAGTTTTTTTTTCTGCTACAATTTTTCTTTTTCTTCTGAGATACCAATTTAGATGATCTTATAATATTTGACATGATAACACATATTCCTCATACTCTGTTCATTATTTTCTATTTTTGTTCTTTTCTTCAGATTGGATAATTTTTATTTATCTGATTTCAAGTTCAATATGCTGTTTCAAGTCTTCTCTTAAACCCATGAAATGATTTTTCATTTCACAAAATTTCAGTTTTTAGTTCCAGAATATTCATTTGGTTCTTTTTTAGTTTCCATTTCTTCCTGGAGACTTACTATCTGTTAACTCAATAAGATAATCTTCTAATTTAAGTCATTGAATGTTATGATAGCTATTTAAAGTACTTTTATGATGATTCCAGCATGTGATCAATTTTGGGATTGGATGCTGTTGGGATGGGATCCGAGTGTGGTGCACTGGGCTTCATTTCCTAATCTGAGTGATCAGTTGTAAGTGTTCAGTATACTATTCTGTCTTTTAATGTTTAAAATATTTAATAATTGATATTACATAATTACACAGAGGAAAATAAGGGAGTTATGCATAAAAGAACCACCCTAAAAGAAATACCCTATTTTGTTTGCAGGAAAAATACTCCCAAGAAAAAGTTCCCTGTGAGCAGTTAACAGGATAGAAGAATTTAAGAACATGAAGCCAATAAAGCAATAGCACACATTTGAGGATATAAAATATCAGTATGATAATGAAAATAGCTATTGAGCTACTGAAACAAGCAGAGTTATAAAGCAACATCTGTATGAGCTCAATAATTAGAGGAAAGAGTTGAAAATTGAATTACTAATATTGAGGAAAGGCTTGAGATGATTGTTTTAATATGCAGAAGAAAAGAATGGATATAGAGGATAGACAATGATAATCTGTTATAGGGAAATTAGTGTCCATGACTTAGGAACTGAAGAAATGAAATTATTTTTCATTGAATTGTCTTAGCACCTTTATCAAAATTAAGTTGATCATAAATGTAAAGTTTTATTTCTGTACTCTCAATTTCTTTCCATTGATATATTTGTTTATTGTTATGCTGGTACCATGTCTTAGTTACTGTTTCTTTGTTCTAAGTTTTGAATTCAAGGAGTGTGAGTCCTCCAACCATGTTCCTCATTTTCAATGTTGTTTTGGTTATTCTGGGTCTCTTGCATATACATATTAATTATAGGATCAGTGTATTTATTTCTGTAAAAAAAGGCAGTTGGAATTTTAATAGAGATTGCATAGATCTGTAGATCCATTTGGGAAGCATTGCCATCTTAACATTATTAAGTTTTCTAGTCCATGAGCATGGATGGCATTCCATTTAATTAGATTAAATTTCTTTTAATGACATTTGTCATTTTCATTATAGATAGTTTATACTTTTTTGTTAAATTTATTTCTTTTATGTTAATGTTATTAATGGAATTTCTTAATATCAGTTTCTGATTGTTTATTGTTATTGTATAGAAATACAATTTTTAATTCTGATCTTATATCTTATTATTTTACTGACCTCATTTATTCTAATTTTTTGTGTGGGTTAATTAGGATTTTCTGCATAAAAGACTGTTATCTTGAATACAGATACTTTCACTTCTTCTTATATGTCTTACCTATAGTAAATGTCTTTGTGTGGATAGGTTATAAAAATTGGTAGCCATATGCTTATAGAGTTTCAATGTTTATTGAATGATTTGAAGAAAAAACTTAAGAATATTGATAATCCTTAAGAAATCAATTTGTCATCTTTGATTCTTAGTGTTTTTATATGTAAGATTAATTGATATTTAAAATCTATAGTTGAAACAGCATTTGACACTGTCCTGCACTAGATATTGAGAGGTATAGAGGATCTATCTAATACATAGTCACAAACCCAAACAGCCAATCAAAATGAGGAGACAAAGAAACAACCCTCAATGAAAGAACAAGCGAATGCTCCAGAAGAAGAGATAAATGAAGCAGAGATAAGAAATTTATCTGAAACAGAGTTCAGAGTAATGATGGTAAAGATGCTCAACAGCATGAGAAAAGATATAGTAACTATTAAAAAAGAACAGTCAGAAATAAAGAATGACATAACACAAATAAAGAACACATTGGAAGGAATGCAGAGCAGATTAGGGGAAGATGATGATAAAATCAGTAATTTAGAAGACAGGGTTGAAAAAACACTCAATCAGAGAACCGAAAAGTAAAAACAATTAGAAAACAGGAGGACAGCTTAAGAGAGCTGTGGGACAATGTGAAACGTAATAATATTAGAATAGTAGGTGTGCCAGAAGAGGCAGAAAGGGAGAAAGGAATAGAGAATGTGTTTGAAGAAGTAATGGCAAAAAACTTCCTTAACCTGGTGAAGGAAAAGTCACACAAGTTCAGGAGGCACAGAGAACCCCAAGCAAGAAGAACCCAACCAGGCCCATGCCCAGACACGTCATAATTAAAATGCCAAAAATCAGAGACAAAGAATCTTAAAGGCAGCAATAGACAAGCAAACTGTTATCTACAAAGGAGCTCCCATAAGGCTGACACCTGATTTCTCATCAGAAACTCTACAGGCCAGAAGGGAGTGGCATGAAGTACTCAAGGTAATGGAAAACAAGGATCTAAGAACAAGATTACTATATCCAGCAAGTCTATCATTCAAAATAGCCAAATAAAGAGCTTCCCAGACAAAAAAAAAAAAAAAAAAAAAAAAAAGGCTAAAGGAGTACATCACCACCAAGTCAGCATTACAAGAAATGGTAAAGGGACTGCTGTAATAAGAAGAAAGAGAGAAACCTAGACATACAGAATTAAAATGGCAATAAATAAGTACCTATCAATAATAACCCTAAATGTAAATGGATTAAATGCTCCAATCAAAAGGCCTAGGGTAGCAGAATGAATACAAAAACATGAACCAACTATATGCTGTTTACTAGAGACCCACCTCAGAACAAGACACACACAAGATGAGAGTGAAGGGATGGAAAAAAATTTTCCATGCAAATAAATGGAAAAGAAAAAAAAGCTGGAGTAGCAATAGTCATATCCGACAAAATACACTAAAATCTATAGTTAATGTTAGCAATATACTTATTGCTGAAAAAATTGGGTTCACTATTGGTTAAGTCAGATTTGTAAGTAACAGTCATGGGACTTGTTTCATATTATTATTTAGCTATTTCTGACATGTTTAGAAATATTTACTATCAAAGTACATTCATTTCATTTTTCCTTGGAAATATTACTTCATGTTTAGTTTTTCTTAGCACTGATTTGAAAATTTTTGCTTTTTATATGCTAGGTGTAACCCGGAAAAATCCTAGGACACCTCTTTCTGACCTCCAGGGCATAAATACTTTAAATGAAAAAAACCAACAGTAAGTATGTTTAGCTTTTGTTTTCAAGGAAGTATAGAAAAAATAACTAGAATTCTTATACTTTTGTGGCTTTAAAAATATAAAGAAAATCAGGCCTAGTTTGCTTTATATTTTTTAACTCTTTTATAAATGATGTAGTTTGTTACTAAGGTTAGAGTTAACAAAATTGCCTCTGGTAAAATGGTTGTACAATTAAAAACAAGTTTTCCCAGAATAATTTAAAATAACCACTTACGTTTTTATTTCTGAGTCCCTTCTTGCATTTTATGTCTTTTGCAAATTTTAAGGGTTATTCTGTTGTTCTCTGTGGAGAAATCTTATTGGTAAGTAATAATTGAGTATGGTTTATATCAAACCATTGAATACCTTTTGTTGCTCAGTGTGATAATCAGAGCTTACTTTTTAACCATTTTTAATGAAGAATTCTTGAGTAAATTTTGAAAATAACAAGTATAATTTTCATAGTTCGTAAATAAAGTTCTTTATACATGCTGTTTTCAAAAGATTGTACTTTATATGAGCACATTGTTCTATCATCTGTTTTCTCTAAAATATGTGTATTTAGTGTATATCTAGAGCAGGGGTGGGCACACTTTTTGACTCGAGGGCCACAATGGGTTCTTAAACTGGACCGGAGGGCCGGAACAAAAGCATGGATGGAATGTTTGTGTGAACTAATATAAATTCAAAGTAAACATCATTACATAAAAGGGTACGGTCTTTTTTTTCAATGGTTATATTCATTTCAAACGGGCCGGATCCGGCCCGTGGGCCGTAGTTTGCCTACGGCTGATCTAGAGTCTGCTTTCTACATTTTAAACATCATCAAGTAAATTGAGCTTCGTGGTAATAAGGATGTAGTTATGAAATGGTATCTTATTGTAGTTATAATTTTCATTTTCTTGTTTATTAATGATGCTGAATATATTTTTGTATAAAATGCCTGTTCTTCCCTAGCCGGTTTGGCTCAGTGGATAGAGTGTAGGCCTGTGGACTGAAGGGTCCCAGGTTCGATTTCAGCCAAGGGCACATGCCTGGGTTGCAGGCTTGATCCTCAGTAGGGCACTTGCAGGAGACAGCCAATCAATGATTCTCTCTTATCATTGATGTTTCTGTCTCTCTCTCTTCCTTCCTTCCTCTCTAAAATCAATAAATATATTTATATATATATGTGTGTGTGTGTGTGTGTGTATCCTATTTAATAAAAGAGAAACATGGTAAGTAGCTGTACCTCTGCTACCCTTCCCATTGTTTAATCAGGGCGATATGCAAATTAACTGCCAGCCAAGATGGCGGCCGGCAGCCAGGCAGCTTGAAGCGAACATGAGGCTTGCTTGCTTCAGAGACGGAGGAAACCAATGTTCCCCGCCTGCCTTGCCGGCCTCTGAGCTTGCAGTTTGAAACATTGTTACAAATATAGAAGCTAAAAAAACCCCGGAAACCTGCTTTCAGCCAGATGGGATCTCAGAGCTGGAGTTGATACGGTGTTTCGATTATAGAACCCAAACAAACCAGATACCTGCTTTCAGCAGCAGATGCCTCAGAGGTAGAGCCAGAGCTAAAGCTGGCCCAGAATAAAAAAGAAAAAAGAAAAAAAGGAGCAGTTGGGAGTTTCAGTCACCAGCCAGCCTGAAAACAGCCCTCAGCCCTCACCCAGACTGGCCACACACCGCAGTGGGGACCCCCACCCTGATCCAGGACACCCTTCAGGGCAAACCAGCCGGCCCCCACCCGTGCACCAGGCCTCTATCCTATATAGTAAAAGGGTAATATGCCTCCCAGCACCAGGATCAGCAGAGCCACGAGGCCTCCCGGAACCGGGATCAGTGTGACAGGGGGCAGCGCCCAAACCCCCTGATCGCCCTGCGGCTCTGTGTGTGACAGGGGGCGGGGCCACAACCTCCCTATCCACCCTGCTCTGTTCGTGATGGGAAGGCACCCCAACCCCCTAATCACCCTGCTGCTCTGTGTGTGAAAAGGTGCGGTGCCCCAACCCCCTGATCAGCCCAGCTCTGTGTTTGACAGGGTAGAGCCATAACCTTCCCATGCCCTGAGTGTGACAGTGGTAGCGCCCCAACCCCCTGATCAGCCCTGCTCTGTGGGTGATAGAGGGCGGTGCCCCAACCCCCAACCCCGAACGGGCCCTATTCTGTGTGTGATGGGGTAGAGCCAGAACCTCCCCTTAGGCCCTGCCCTGAGTGTAACAGGATGCGGCGCCCCAACCCCCTGATCCACCCTGCTATGTGTGTGACAGGGGGCGGTGCCCCAACTCCCCTATCGGCTCTATTCTGTGAGTGACGGGGGAGCTCCTCAACCCCCTGATGGACCCTGCTCTGTGCATAACAGGGGGAGCTCCCCAACCCCCTGATTGACCCTGTTCTGTGTGTGACAGGGTACGGAGCCCCAACCCCCCTGATGGGCCCTGCTCTGTGAGTGACAGGGTGGCGCCGCAACCTCCCCATCGACCCTGCCTTGAGTGTCACAGGGCGTGGTGCCGCAACCCCCCATTCGGCCCTACCCTGAGCGTGACTGAGGTTAGCATCGCAACCTCCAGATCAACCCTGCTCTGTGCATGATAGGAGGCAGCGCCCCAACTCCCCAATCAGCCCTGCTCTGAGCCCGACCAGGGGCTGCACCTAGGGATTGGGCCTGCCCTCTGCCACCTGAGAGCAGGCCTAAGCCAGCAGGTCATTATCTCCCGAGGGGTCCCAGACTGCGAGAGAGCACAGGCCAGGCTGAGGGACCCCCAAGTGCACAAATTTTTGTGCACAGGGCCTCTAGTCATATAATAATAGCAAATTAAAGTATGAAATAATACTTTTATTTTACTATAATTTTAAAATGTTATGTATTGTGTAGTCATTTCAGAAGTCTTTTTTGTGTTTTTACATAGTCTTTTTGGTCCTTTATTTGTTATAAAAATTACTGGCTGTTTTTACTCAGGCATAATTTGCTTGTTATATCCATTCCTAAACAGATAAATTAAGAAAAATACACGTACAGTCCTGGCAGACCACTTGTTTATTTAACAAGTACTTAGTGCTGGGTAGAAACTAGAGAATCAATATTTTGTAAGATAGGTGTGATAAGTGAAATGATCGAAGAAATCACACATAACGGTACTGCTTAGTTTAATTTTTTTAAAAATATATTTTATTATTGATTTTAGAGACGAAAGGAGAGGGAAAGAGAGATGGAAACATCAATGATGAGATAGAATTATTGATCAGCTGCCTACTGCATGCCCCACATTGAGGATTGGGCCTGCAACTCGGGTATGTGCCCTGAATGGGAATCGAACTGTGACTTCCTGGTTCATAGGTTGATGCTCAACCACTGACCTATGCCAGCCAGGCAGTTTAATTTTTTATGTTGATGGCATTTGTAAAGAATTGGATGTGGGGGCTGATATATCAGAAAGGTTTTTTCAGAAAAATAATCTTTTAAACTATTCTCCAAGAGAAGAGTAAGAGTAAGCTCTCTGAAGAGAGCTGTGACATACTCCAGGCAGAGGAGCAACCTGTATAAAGGTTTGGGGGGAAAAGGGAGGGGTGGGAATTGAGGGAGGTGGAGAGAGAAAGAATAACACAAATAAAGAATTAAAAGAATGTGAGTATGAAGCGAGAAGTGTTGAGTATTGACTCCAGAAAGAAAACTGATATAGACTATTTCATGTAGGGCAGTTATGATTAGAATTTAATGCTGTTAAGCAGGGGACTGACATTTCAGAAGAATCTTTCTGGTTGACTTATGGAGAATGATTTGTAG
The DNA here is from genome assembly GCF_014108235.1 of Myotis myotis. Taxonomy (NCBI): domain Eukaryota; kingdom Metazoa; phylum Chordata; class Mammalia; order Chiroptera; family Vespertilionidae; genus Myotis; species Myotis myotis. Next base: position 113,633,340 of record NW_023416313.1, on the reverse strand, counting down.
ATACAGGGAGACTAGTAGTTCCGGCAAGAAATGATGGTTTGGAATGGGTGGTCATGGTGGATATACATTGATGTGAACCTTTATTAAGAAGGAAAGTTAGCTGGAACCAGTTTGGCTCAGTGGATAGAGCGTCAGCCTGTGGACTCAAAGGTCCCAGGTTCGATTCTGGTCAGGGGCATGTGCCTGGGTTGCGGGCACATCCCCAGTAGGGGGTGTGCAGGAGGCAGCTGATCGATGTTTCTCTCTCATCGATGTTTCGAACTCTCTATCTCTTTCCCTTCCTCTTCTCTCTCATCGATGTTTCTAACTCTCTATCTCTCTCCCTTCCTCTCTGTAAAAAATCAATAAAATATATTTTTTAAAAAACAGAAGGAAAGTTAATTGGTTGTGGAGAGAGCAGAGCGCCTGAAGAATGGCTTCTCTGTGTACAACACATCCAACAGCAACTTGGGCCTACTCCTCACGGGTGGCAGAATACTATGCCTTTCCTGTGACATTATGCCCTATACATTAAAAAAAAAATACCAAGGGAAGTTAAAAGGGTTGAGTTTGCTGAAAGAGGAATGGAAATGACTCCAGAGGGGCTGCAAGACCTAGTCATCACGTATTGGCAGGAAGTGGAGAAGCCATTTGGGACTTGACAGTGGAGTCTTGGATCAAGCTCTTTCAAAAAATACATTCTGGGCTGGTGAGGCACTCCGCAGACAGAAAGGTCAGATATCGCCTAGAGTGTCAATGGAGGAGAGAGAGAGCTACATAACCAGACACCCTGAGATGAGCTATCATAGGGAGACAAAGAAACAGCCTGCATACAAAAGAAAAGAAGGAATCACTAGAAAAGGAAGTAAATGAAATGGAGGCAAGCAATATGTCAGAGAAAGAATTCAGAGCAATAGACATAAAGTCACTGAAAATGATGGAAGACAAATTCAACAATATGTGTAAGAACCAACGGGAAATGAAGAACAAAGAAGAAATGAAAAATGACATCACTGCAATAATAACTCAATAAAAAGCATCAACAGTAGACTAGAAGAAGCAGAGAACCACTTCAGTGAGCTAGGAAAAAATACCCAAGCAGAGCAGCATCTAGAAAAAAAAAAACTTGCCCAAACCGGTTTGGCTTAGTGGATAGAGCGTCGGCCTGTGGACTGAAGGGTCCCAGGTTCGATTCCGGTCAAGGGCATGTACCTTAGTTGCGGGCACATCCCCAGTGGGGGCTGTGCAGGAGGCAGCTGATTGATGTTTCTCTCTCATCAATGTTTCTAACTCTCTATCCCTCTCCCTTCCTCTCTGTAAAAAATCAATAAAATATATTAAAAAAAAAAACTTAACCAGGAGGAGAGCCTAAGGGAACTTTGGGACAACATGAAATAAAATAACATCCGCATAATAGGGGCACCAGAAGGAGAGGAAATTGAGCGAGGAATAGAAAACCTGTTTGAAGAAATAATGACAGGAAACTTCCCTGATATTTGGAAGAAAAAACTCACACAAGTCCAAGAAGCTCAGAGTCCCAAACAAGATGAACCCCAAAAGACCGACACTAAGACACATTATAATTAAATTGGCAAACACCAACGACAAAGTAAGAATCCTAAAGGCTGCAGAGAGAGAGAGAAGGTTACCTACAAAGGATCTCCCATCAGACTATCAACTGACTTCTCAATAGAAAAACATCAGGCCAGAAGTGAATGGAATAAAATATACAAAGTCATGCAAAGCAAGGGTCTGAATCCAAGAATACTGTACCCAGCAAGGCTATCAACTAAAATTGAGGGAGAAATCAGGAGCTTCACAAACAAAAGAAAGACGTAAGGGAGTTTATTATCACCAAACCAGCAATGCAAGAAACGCTAAAAGGTCTACTATCTAAAGAAGAAATAGGAAGGGAAGAAGGAAGACAGGCATAAAGAATAAAAATGGCGACAAATACCTATCCTATCTAATAATAGATAAACATGGTAACTAGCCGTACCTTCACTACCATTGCCTTTGGCTAATCAGCACAATATGCAAATTAACCGCCAACAAAGATGGCGGCTAATTTGCATACTGCAGGCAGGGCGGGACACCAGGAGCCGCCATCCAGGCCCCTGTGTGCGACCCCAGGAGCTGCTGGAAAGCCAGGCCGCAGGCAAGGCGTCCCCCTGGGACCCAGGAGCCCATCGGCGAGGTTGCAGGAAAAGCAGGGATCAAGCTATGAAGGGGAGGGTGGGGGGTGGAAGGAGCTACAGGAGCAGCTCTGGCTGGAGACTGAAGACTCTGGCTGGAGCAAGGAGCAAAGACTGAAGGCTCCAGCCACAGTGAAGACTGTGTCCAGAGCGAAGATGGAAGGCGGTGGCCAGAGTGAAGGTCTGGGTCCCGGGTGCCAGAGGAAAACTGGTGCTGGCAGCCAGGGGAAAGAAGGTCTATTGCACGAATCTTCGTGCAACGGGCCTTTAGTCAATAATAACTTTAAATACAAATAGATTAAATGCCCCAATCAAAAGACATGGGGTAGCTGAGTGGATAAGAAAACATGACCCATATATCTGCTGTCTACAGGAAACCAATCTCAGAACAAAGGACTCACTCAGAATGATGGTGAAGGGATGGAAAAAGGTTTTCAGGCTAATGGAAATGAAAGAAATGCTGGGGTAACAATACTTATATCTGACAAATTAAACCTCAAAGTGAAGGCCATAGCAAGAGTTAAGGAAGGCCACTTCATAATATTAAAGGTAGCAATTCAATAAGAAAATATAACTCTGGTAAACATACCAGTATATGCACCCAATACAGGAGCATCCAAATATATAAAAAAAACTTTTGGAGGACATCAAGGGTGAGATTGACAGCAATAAAGTCATAGTAGGGGATTCAGGAAGATGGCGGCGGTATAGGCAGACGCATCCCAGGTCGTGTCCCTGAGCAAATGGAGTGAGCAGCTGAAACTAGTAACATCCACCCCGAATTGGCGAAATTCCTCAGCTGGCGAGACGGTTTACAGCCGGGAAGAGCAGAACTCCCCTGGAAAGGTCTAAGGCGAGCCACACTGAAGAATAGAAGAACCGAAGGACCTTCACTACTGCAATATTTTTTTTTTTTTCACCTTTTAACTAAGAAACAAATTTTTTTCTTTTTTTTTTTTTTTTTTTTTCTTTTCCTCTTCTTCTTTTTTTTTTTTTCTTTTCTTCTTTTTTCCATCACCTGATTTTACCCTTTTAATTACTACCTTCTTATTTTTAACCAGTATTATTACTGCTACCATTTTACCATTTTTTTTTAAAGTGCCATTTTATTTTCTCTTTATTTTATTTTGGGATTAGTGTTCTCCATTCTATTTTCATCGTTATATTATTGGTTGTTTCTAGTTTGCATTCATCTCCAGGGAGCTGTTGCTGGAATTTGTTGGGATTAATGGCTGTTCTATAGGAGTATTCTCCTCATATAAAAAGTCTCTTCCCCTCTTCCACTTCATTCTCTCTTTTCGCTCTTTTTTTTTCTTTTCCTTTCTTTTCTCGCTTTTACTTTCCCCCCTCCTTTTTCCCAATTTCATTTTTGCACTCCTTTTTTTGGTCCCTAATTTTCTTTTCTTTTTTCTCTTTTCTCTTTTTCTCTTCCTTCTTCCTTATCCCCTAATTCTCTTAATTCAGGTGGTCACCTTTATTTGGGGTTATTAATATCGTGAATATATTTGTGTATAGTGCCTGGTACGTGGTGCCTTGTTGTGTTGTATTTTGTGCCTTTAAATCAACACAGCAGATCCAAGCAACAGCAACCTCCTGAGCACCACACCCTCTGCTGAGGAACAGCAGCTGTACATGAAACCTCGCCCCACCAGCCAGAAGAGTCACCACAGCTGTGAACAGCACCCACCAGAGGAGTTGCTGCCAACTGAAGAGCAGCTGCTACCGCAACCGCCCGAAGAGGAACCGCAGAACAAGGAGTCACTGCCACCAAGGGAGCAGCCACTGAACGACTCAACGTCTAGATATGTCAGTGAGATCAAACATGGGTAGACAAAGAAACCCCCAAAGGAAAGAGAAGGAGGACTCTCCAGAAAAGCAGCTAAGTAATACAGAGGCATGCAACATGACAGAAAAAGAATTCAGAATAAGGGTCCTAGAGTGCATAAACCGGATGGAGGAAAAAATCGACAACCTCAGCAAGAAGCAAGAAGAAACAGATGAAAAAATCGATAACATATGGAAGAAGCTAGAAGAAACAGATGAAAAAATCGATAACATATGGAAGAAGCTAGAAGAAACAGATGAAAAAATCAACAACTTAAGTAAGACCCAAGAAGATATGAAGAGTGATATAGCTGCAATGAAAAACTCCATTGAAAGTATCAACAGTAGACTAGGAGAAGCGGAGGACCGAATTAGTGATTTAGAAGACAAGGAAGCAAAACACACCCAAAACGTACTGCAATTGGAGAAAAAAATGAAAAGACAGGAGGAGAGCCTAAGGGAGCTTTGGGACAACATGAAACGAAACAACATACGAATAATAGGGGTTCCAGAACAACAGAAGGATGAACAAGGATTAGAAAACCTATTAGAAGAAATAATATCAGAAAACTTCCCTGAGGTGGGGAAGAAAAAAGTCACACAAGCCCAGAGAGTCCCAAACAAGGTGAACCCAAAAAGACCCACACCAAGACACATCATAATTACCATGGCAAATGTTCAGGACAAAGAGAGAATCTTACAGGCTGCAAGAGAGAGACGGAAAGTTACATACAAGGGATCTCCCATTAGATTGTCAAATGATTTCTCAACAGAAACACATCAGGCCAGAAAAGAATGGACGGAAATTTACAAAGTGATGCAAAGCAAAGGACTGAATCCAAGAATACTCTATCCAGCAAGGCTATCATTCAAACTTGAAGGGGAAATAAGAAGCTTCACAGACAAAAAAAGGCTAAGGGAGTTTATCACCACCAAGCCAGCAATGCAAGGAATGCTAAAGGGACTGGTATAAAAATAAGAAATAAAAAGCTCAGAAAGAAAACAGCCACACAAAAACAGAAATGCCTACAAACAAGTACCTTTCAATAATAACTTTAAACGTAAACGGACTAAATGCTCCAAACAAAAGACATCGAGTGGCTGAATGGATAAAAAAACATGACCCATACATCTGCTGTCTACAAGAAACCCACCTCATTAGAAGGGACTCACACAGACTGAAAGTGAAAGGATGGAAAAATATCTTTCAGGCAAATGGAAAGGAAAAGAAAGCTGGGGTAGCAATACTTATATCGGACAAAATAGACCTCAAAGTGAAGGCCATAACAAGAGATAAGGAAGGCCACTTCATAATACTAAAGGGATCAATACAACAAGAAGATATAATCCTGGTAAACATATATGCACCCAATGCAGGAGCACCCAAATTCATAAAAAAACTCCTGGAAGACATCAAAGGAGACATCGACAACAATACAATCATAGTTGGGGACTTTAATACACCACTGACAGCACTGGATAAGTCCTCTAGACAAATAATCAGCAAAGATACAGCAATCCTAAATGACTCACTAGATCAGATGGACTTAATAGACATCTTCAGAACACTTCACCCGAAAGCCAGGGAATATACATTCTACTCAAATGCTCATAGGACATATTCAAAAATAGACCACATATTGGGTCACAAGCAAAGTATCCCCAAATTCAAGAAAATTGAAATCATAAAAAGCGTCTTCGCAGACCACGATGGCATAATATTAGAAATAAACTACAATAAAAACAACCCAAAATACTCAAACACCTGGAAGCTGAATAGCATGCTATTAAATATTGATTGGGTTACCAATGAAATCAAAGAAGAAATTCGAAACATCCTGGAAACTAATGACAATGAAAACACAACAATCCAAAACCTATGGGACACAATGAAAGCAGTCCTGAGAGGGAAGTTTATAGCTCTACAGGCCTATCTCAACAAACAAGAAAAAATGGTAGTAAATCATCTAACTCTACAACTCAAAGAATTAGAAAGAGAGCAACAAGAAAACCCCAGAGTGAGCAGAAGGAAGGAGATAATAAAGATTAGAGCAGAAATAAATGACATAGAGACCAAAAAAACAATACAGAAAATCAATGAAACCAAGAGCTGGTTCTTTGAAAGGATAAACAAGATTGACAAACCTCTAGCCAGACTCACCAAGAAGCAAAGAGAGAGGACCCAAATAAACAAAATCAGAAACGATAGAGGCGAAATAACAACAGACCCCACAGAAATACAAATGATTGTTAAAAAATACTATGGACAGCTCTACTCCAACAAACTAGACAACCTGGAGGAAATGGACAAATTCCTAGAAAAATACAACATTCCAAAACTCAATCAGGAAGAATCTAAAAATCTCAACAGGCCAATAACTATGGAAGAAATTGAAGCAGTCATCAAAAAGCTTCCAGCAAACAAAAGCCCAGGACCAGACGGCTTCACAGGGGAGTTTTACCAAACATTCAAGGAAGAACTAAAACCTATCCTCCTCAGACTACTACAAAAAATTCAAGAGGAAGGAACACTTCCAAGCTCATTCTATGAAGCCAGCATCACCCTAATACCAAAACCAGGTAAAGACAACACAATGAAAGAGAATTACAGGCCAATATCCCTCATGAACATAGATGCCAAAATCCTCAACAAAATCTTAGCAAATCGGATCCAGCAGTACATCAGAAAGATCATACACCATGACCAAGTAGGATTTATCCCAGGGATGCAAGGATGGTACAATATCCGCAAATCAATAAACGTGATACATCACATAAACAAATTGAAAGAAAAAAACCACATGGTCATATCAATTGATGCAGAAAAAGCATTTGACAAAATTCAACACCCATTTTTGATAAAAGCTCTCAGCAAGGTGGGAGTAGAAGGATCATACCTCAACATAATAAAAGCCATATATGACAGGCCCACAGCCAACATCATACTCAATGGACAAAAACTAACACCATTTCCCCTAAGAACAGGAACAAGACAGGGATGCCCCCTCTCACCACTCCTGTTCAACATAGTACTGGAAGTGTTAGCCATTGCAATTCGGCAAGAAGAAGAAATAAAAGGCATCCAAATTGGAAAAGAGGAAGTAAAACTGTCCTTATTTGCAGACGACATGATATTATACATACAAAACCCTAGAGACTCCATCAAAAAGCTACTGGACTTAATACATGAATTTGGCAATGTAGCAGGATACAAAATTAACCCCAAGAAATCCGAGGCATTTCTATACACCAATAGTGAACTTTCAGAAAGAGAGATTATAAAAACAATCCCGTTTACCATCGCACCAAAAAAATTAAGCTACCTAGGAATAAACTTAACTAAAGAGGTAAAAGACCTCTACTCAGAAAACTACAGGACGTTGAAAAAAGATATAGAGGAAGACATAAACAGATGGAAGAACATACCGTGTTCATGGATTGGTAGAATCAACATCATTAAAATGTCCATACTACCCAAAGCACTCTATAAATTCAACGCACTTCCCATTAAAATACCAATGGCATACTTCAGAGATCTAGAACGAACTCTCCAAAAATTCATCTGGAATAAAAAAAGACCTCGAATAGCTGCAGCAATCCTGAAAAAGACCAAAGTAGGTGGGATCTCAATACCAGATATCAAGATGTATTACAAAGCCACTGTTCTCAAAACTGCCTGGTACTGGCACAAGAATAGGCATATAGATCAATGGAATAGAATAGAGAGCCCAGAAATCGGCCCAAACCAATATGCTCAATTAATATTTGACAAAGGAGGCAAGAACATACAATGGAGCCAAGATAGTCTCTTCAATAAATGGTGCTGGGAAAATTGGACAGATATATGCAAGAAAATGAAACTAGACCACCAACTTACACCATACACAAAAATAAACTCAAAATGGATAAAGGACTTAAATGTACGACAGGAAACTATAAAAATTCTAGAAGAATCCAAAGGCAACAAAATCTCAGACATATGCCGAAGCAATTTCTTCACTGATACAGCTCCTAGGGCACTTGAAACGAAAGAGAAAATGAACAAATGGGACTACATCAAAATAAAAAGCTTCTGCACAGCAAAAGAAACCATCAACAAAACAACGAGAAAACCCACTGTGTGGGAAAACATATTTGCCAATGTCATATCCGATAAGGGCCTAATCTCCAAAATTTATAGGGAACTCATACAACTTAACAAAAGGAAGATAAACAATCCAATCAAAAAATGGGCAAAGGACCTAAATAGACACCTTTCAAAAGAGGACATTCAGAAAGCCAAGAGACATATGAAAACATGCTCAAAGTCACTAATCATCCGAGAGATGCAAATCAAAACAACAATGAGGTACCATCTCACACCTGTCAGACTGGCTATCATCAACAAATCAACAAACGACAAGTGCTGGAGAGGATGTGGAGAAAAAGGAACACTTGTGCACTGCTGGTGGGAATGCAGACTGGTGCAGCCACTATGGAAGACAGTATGGAGTTTCCTCAAAAAACTACAAATGGAACTCCCATTTGACCCTGTGATCCCACTTCTAGGAATATATCCCAAGAAACCAGAAACACCAATCAGAAAGGATATATGCACCCCTATGTTCATAGCAGCACAATTCACCATAGCTAAGATCTGGAAACAGCCTAAGTGCCCATCAGTAGATGAATGGATTAGAAAACTGTGGTACATCTACACGATGGAATACTATGCTGCTCTAAAAAGGAAGGAACTCTTACCATTTGCAACGTCATGGATAGAACTGGAGAGCATTATGCTAAGTGAAATAAGCCAGTCAATGAAGGAAAAATACCACATGATCTCACTCATTCATGGATAATAGAGATCATTATAAACTTTTGAGCAATAACAGATACAGAGGCAGAGCTGCCTCAAACAGATTGTCAAACTCCAGCAGGAAGGCCGGGGAGGGTTGCGGGGCAGGAGGTAGGGGGGTAAGAGATCAACTAAAGGACTTGTATGCATGCATAGAAGCATAACCAGTGGACCTAAGACATTGGGGGATAGGGGAGGCTAGGGGACTGTCTAGGGCGGGGGGATAAAATGGACACATATGTAATACCCTTTGTAATACTTTAAACAATAAAAAAAAAAAAAAAAAAAAAAAAAAAAAAAAGTCATAGTAGGGGACTTTAATACCCCACTAACACCACTGGATAAATCCTCTAATCAAAAAATCAGCAAAGAAACAGCAATCCTAAATGACTCACTAGATCAGATGTAATTGACATTTTCAGAACGTTTCACCCCAAAGTCACAGAATATACATTCTTCTCAAGTGCACCTGGCTTATTTTCAAAGCTAAATCACATATTGGGACACGGGCAAGGTCTCTTCAAATTCAAGATAGAAATCATATCAAGCATCTTCTCAGATCACAATAGCATAAAACTAGAAATCAACTACAACAAAAGCAATAAAAAAAAAATCAAACACCTGGAGGCTAAATAGCATGCTATTAAACAATGATTGGGTTACCAAAGATATCAAAGAAGAAATAAAAAGCATCATGGCAACAAATGACAATGAAAACACAACAATCCAAAATCTATGGGACACAGTGAAAGCAGTCTTGAGAGGGAAGTTCATAGCTCTACAGGCCTATCTCAAAAAACAAGAAAATAAAGTAATAAATTATCTAACCCTACAACTCAAAGAGTTAGAGAGCAACAAGAAAAGCCCAGAGTAAGCAGAAGGAAGAAAATAAAGATCAAAGCAGAGATAAACGACATAGAGATTAAAAAAAAAAAAAAATACAAGCCCTGACCGGTTTGGCTCAGTGGATAGAGTGTCGGCCTACAGACTGAAGGGTCCCAAGTTCGATTCCAGCAAGGGCATGTACCTTGGTTGCGGGCACATCCCCACTGGGGGGTTGTGCAGGAGGCAGCTGATCGATGTTTCTCTCTCATTGATGTTTCAAACTCTCTATCCCTCTCCCTTCCTCCTTGTAAAATTTCAATAAAATATATTTTAAAAAAAACCAAAACAATACAAAAGATCAACAAAACCAAGAGCTGGGTCTGTGAAAGTATAAACAAGATTTATGAACCTCTAGCCATGCTCACCAAGAAGCAACGAGAGAGGACCCAAGTAAACAAAATCGGAAATGAAAGAGGTGAAGCAACAACCAATTCCACAGAAATACAAATGATTATGAAAAAATACTATGATCAACTCTATTCCAACAAAATGGACAACCTAGATAAAATGGTCATATTCCTAGAAAAATACAAGCTCCAAAAACTCAAGAAGAATAAAAAAACCTGAATAGGCCATTAACTTATAAAGGAATTGAAACATTGATTAAAAATCTTCCAGCAAACAAAAGTCCTGGTCTGGACGGCTTTACAGGGGAGTTCTACCAAGCATTCAAAGAAGAACTAACACCTATCCTCCTCAGACTATTCCAAAAAATTCAAGAGGAAGGCATACTTCCAAGCTCTTTCTATGAATCCAGCATTACTCTAATCCCAAAACCAGATAAAGGCACCATAAAAAAAGAACTACAGGCCTATATCCTTGATGAACATAGATGCGAAAATCCTCAACAAAATTCTAGCAAATCGGATTCAGCAGTACATTAGAAAGATAATACACCATAACCAAGTGGGGTTTATTCCGGGGATGCAAGGATGGTACAATATCTGCAAATCAATAAATGTGATACATCACATAAACAAACTGAGAGACAAAAATCACAATCATGTCAATCGATGCAGAAAAAGCATTTGACAAAAATCCAACAATCTTCCTTGATAAAAACTCTGAGCAAAATGGGAATAGAGGGATCATACCTCAACATAATAAAAGCCTTATATGACAAACCTACAGCCAACATCATACTCAATGGGCAAAAACTAAACTTATTTCCCCTAAGAACAGGAACAAGAAAAGGATGCCAACCTTCACCATAGTACTGGAAGTGCTAGCCATATCGATCAGACAAGAAGAAATAAAAGGCATCCAAATTGGAAAAGAAGTAAAACTGTCCTTATTCACCGATGACATGATACTATACATAGAAAACCCCAAAGACTCCATGCAAAAACTGCTAGACCTAATAAATGAATTTGGCAATGTAGCAGGATACAAAATGAACACCCAGAAATCTATGGCCTTTTTAAAAAATACATATACATGTTATTGATTTTTTTACAGGGAGGAAGGGAGAAAAGGGATAGAGTTAGAAACATTGATGAGAGAGAAACATGGATTCAGCTGCTTCCTGCACACTCCCTACTGGGGATGTGCTCGCAACCAAGGTACATGCCTGTGGGGGGCTTTTTCTCTCTTTTCCATGTCCCGCATGGAAAAGGAAACAGTCCATTTGCTGAGTGGAGGAGCTGGGGATTAAGAAATTAAAGAAAGACCAAGACGCAGAAGTAGATTTTAAGCTGGGGCCAGGTGGGCGCCATCCTCTCTGATGGAGAGGCGGCAAAAAGCGGGCTGAGCCACACAGCAGGTTTATTTTAAAGGCCTAGATTTACATATCTAGTTCCGCCCCTGCCTGATTAACATGTCCAGCCTTATTGGGGAAGCATGTCCCCAGCGTGTGGCTCTGCCTATGCTCTGAGTTCAGCTGACAATAATTATAAGAAAATGCCTAGGTGCCTCCCAGGCGGCCCTCTACACATGCCCTTGACCGGAATTGAACCCAGGACCCTTCAGTCCGCAGGCCGATGCTCTATCCCCTGAGCCAAACCGGTCAGGGCTCTATGGCCTTTTTATACACCAATAATGAACTCACAGAAAGAGAAGGAAAAAAAAATCCCATTTACCATTGCACCAAAAAAAAAAAAAAAATTAAGATACCTAGGAATAAACTTAACTAAGGATGTAAAATATCTGTACTCTGAAAATTACAGGACATTGAAAAAAGAGATAAAGGAAGACATAAACAAATGCAAGAACATACCATGTTCTTTGATTGGTAAAATCAACATCATTAAAATGTCCATACTACCCAAAGCAATCTACAGATTCAATGCAATCACCATTAAAATACCAAAAGTATATTTCAAAGATCTTGAACAAACTCTCCAAAAATTTATCTGGAATAAAAAAGACCTCAAATAGCCACAGCAATACTGAAAAAGAAGAACAAAGTTGGGAGGATATTTTGACATTAAGCTATATTACCAAGCCATGGTTCTCAAAACTGCCTGTAATTGGCACAAGAACAGACATATAGACCAGTGGAACAACCGAGAACCCAGAAATTGACCCAAGCCATTATGCTCAATTAATATCTGGCAAAGGAGGCAAGAGCATACAATGGAGTCAAGACAGTCTCTTCAATAAATGGTGTTGGGAAAATTGGCCAGAAACATGCAAAAAAATGTTGTGATGAATGTTGTGGTAAGGGTGCACATATCTTATCAAATTACTGTTTTCATTTTCTTTGGATAAGTACTCAGGAGTGGAATTGCTCAATCATATGATAGTTCTATTTTTAATTTTTTTAGGAACACTTACTGTTTTTTTATAGTGGTTACACCCATTTATATTCCCACCAACAGTGTACAAAGCTTCCTTTTTCTCTACATCCTTGCCTATAGTTCTCCTAGTAATAGCCCTGTTGGTTTTTAAAGGCCAACATTTTGGGGGCTCATCTCTCCAGTGCAGGTTCCAAGGGTTGGGATGACAGATGTGGGGCACAGTCCACTGTCTCTTTAGGGAGGAACTCCATGTTTATGAGATTCCTTCCCAATGTGTTTTGCTATGCTGGATGTGGGTTTTTGGGCAGACCATGTCTCTGTCATCCCTTTCAGTGTCAATGTGGTCCTTTTATCCTTTATTGTAGCAGATCTGATTATTTAGTTGTAAGGTCTTTTTCAGGGAGAATTGTTCCATATGTAACTGTAGATTTGTTGTGTCTGTGAGATGAAGTGAGTTCAGGATCTTCTTATGCTGCCAACTTGAACTGCCTCCTAATTCCTTCTCTTTTCAATGTGACCTCACCTTTACCTTTTGCTATGCTTAATGTCCCTGACTTCTGCTGAGATCCTATGCTTCTAGCTTCTCTATAAATTAAAATTTCCATCTTTTATAGGTATGAGGAAGGGAATGTTACTTAACTATATAGGGTAAAGGCTTAACTTTATGTATTTTAAACTAGAGGCCCGGTGCACAAAAATTTGTGCACTCGGGGGGAGGGGGGTCCCTCAGCCCGGCCTGTGCCCTCTCGCAGTCTGGGACCCTTCAGGAAATAACAACCTGCTGGCTTAGGCCTGCTCCCGGGTGGCAGAGGGCAGGCCCAATCCCTAGGTGCAGCCCCTGGTCGGGCTCAGAGCAGGGCCGATTGGGGAGTTGGGGCGCCGCCCCTGTCATGCACAGAGCAGGGTCGATGGGGAGGTTGCGGTGCCACCCCGTCACGCACAGAGCAGGGCCAATTGGGGTTGGGGCACTGCCCCCTGTCACACACAGAGCAGGGCCCATCAGGGGGTTGGGGCGCCGCCCTCTATCACCCACAGAGCAGGGCCGATCAGGGGGTTGGGGCACCGCCACTGTCACACTAAGGGCAGGGCCGATGGGGAGGTTATGGCTCTACCCCATCACACACAGAGCAGGGCCCGTGGGGGGGGGGGGGAGGTTGGGGCGCCGCACCCTGTCACGAACAGAGCAGGGTGGATAGGGAGGTTGTGGCCCCGCCCCCTGTCACACACAGAGCTGCAGGGCGATCAGGGGGTTTGGGCACTGCCCCCTGTCACGCTGATCCCGATGCCGGGAGGCCTTGCGGCTCCGCTGATCCTGGTGCTGGGAGGCATATTACCCCTTTACTATATAGGGTAGAGGCCTGGTGCACGGGTGGGGGCCGGCTGGTTTGCCCTGAAGGGTGTCCTGGATCAGGGTGGGCGTCCCCACTGGGGTGTCTGGCCAGCCTGGGTGAGGGGATGATGGCTTTTTGCAGCTGGTCACACACCCTTCAGAGTGGGGGTCCCCACTTGGGTGCCTGGCCAGTCTCGGTGAGGGGCTGAGGGCTGTTTTCAGGCTGGGGGTGACTGAAGCTCCCTACTGCTCCTTTTTCCTTTTTTTTATTCTGGGCGAGCTTTAGCTTTGAGGGTTGGCTCCAGCTCTTAGGCCTCCGCTGCTGAAAGTAGGTTTCTGGCCTTTGCTTACAATGTTGCGATCCTGCTGGCTGAAGCCCGGGACTAAAACTGGTTTCTGGGGTTTTGTTTAGCTTCTATATTTGTTACATAGTTGCTTAGAATTGCAGCTCAGAGGCCTGCAGCGGCAGGTGGGGAACGTTGGAGTCCTCCGTCACTGAAGCAAGCAAGCCTCATGTTAGTTTCAAGCTGCCTGGCTGCCGGCCGCCATCTTGGCTGGCAGTTAATTTGCATATTGCCCTGATTAGCCAATGGGAAGGGTAGCGGTCGTACGCCAATTACCATGTTTCTCTTTTATTTGATAGGATAATTTTTTTAAAAATGTTTTTATTATTTTAGATAAAGAGGAAGGGAGAGATAGAGAAATCGAGAAATACAGACATCGATCAGCTGTTCCTGCACACCTGCTATAGGGAATCGAGCCCACAGCCCGGGCATATGCCCTGACCGGGAATCAAACTAGGGGTTGATGGTGCCAGGGCTGACCAGCAGACCCTGAGCAATGGGTGAATCATTACTGTGACATATTTTTATTTGAAAGAGAGGGCTAAAGGATTGCCTCCTATAGAAACCTAACAGCCCCATTTGCCTGCCTTCTTAGGCTTTTATTGTAACAACAGCTTGAACTAAAATTAACTATTAGATACTATCAGTAGGGTAAGTTCATGGGTTGATGCTCAACCACTGAGCCACACCAGCTGGGCAGGGGTTAGCATATTTTAAATATTTTCAATAAAATGTTTATTTTAAATATTTTCTTAGTTTTGGCCTCACTCAGCACCACCATTGCAGTGGTACCAGTTATCTCTAATACCTGAACCTTTCCAGAATTTTCAGTGAAATTCACATGCATTTTGTTGTGTTAGTCTCTCTCATACTCCCAACCCTAGCTTCTACACACACACACACACACACACACACACACACACACATATATATGGTGTGTGTGTGTGTGTGTGTGTGTGTGTATGTCTCCTCAATCACACATACACATATATGCCCTCCTTTCCTATGATTCCCATATATTGAGGTTGATGCTCAAGGCTTGAGCCATGCCGGCTGGGCTGCTTTTTGTGTTTTATATAGTCTTTCTTCCTACTCTTTTTCTTGTAAATTTATGACATTTTTATTTATCATTTTAGTGGTATTTCATCTTGGGGGCTTAGTATGCCCCAATTGAGTTTAGTATGCCATCGAGGCTTTTTACAGGTTTCCCTTAAGTAGAGACTAAGTAGTTTATTTAAGGATGTTATCCTAAAGAGCAGGGATGGTGCCAGGGCCAGCAGACCCTGAGCAATGGGTGAATGATTACTGTGACACATGTTTATGTGAAAGAGAGGGCTAAAGAAACCAAACAACTCCGTTTGCCTGCCTCCTTAGGCTTTTATTGTAACAACAGCTTGAACTAAAATTAACTATTAGATACTATCAGTAGGATAAGTATCCTTGAGAAGATACATGTGTCTGCAGTGTCCTTTAAGCAAGGACGTCTGAAGACTAAGCAGAAAGATTCCAGTAAACACTCGGGGGCTTGTACTTGTTTGGAAAAGTCAAGGCAGGGGCTGCTGCCTTCAGCCAACTCCTGTCCCGTGCTTCCCCACAGGGTGGGCTTATAGGAGTAAAATAGGGAAGGATGGGAAACCCAATCAAGAATGCATTAATGAGAAGACACACAGATGGCCAACAGACATGAAAAGATGCTCGACATCACTAATTATCAAGGAGGTGCAAATTAAAACGACAGTGAGGTAAACCTCACACCTCTAGAGCGGCTACCATCAAGAAGTCAACAAATGACAAGTGTTGGTCAGGAGATGGAGAAAAGGGAACCCCGTGCACTGATGGTGGGAATGCAGATTGGTGCAGCCACTATGGAAAACAGTATGGAATAGCCTCAAAAAATTAAAAAAGTGGAAATGCCTTATGACCTAGCAATTCCACTTCTGGGAATATGTCTGAAGAAGCCCAAAATACTAATTGGAAAGAATATATGCACCCCTATGCTCATTGCAGCATTACTTATAAATAATGGCCTGGTGCATGAAATTTGTGCACATTGGCCCCTACAGTACCTGGGAGCGTGATTGCGCTCCTCCTGTCTTTTGCCAAAAGTGCCGGGAGCACTATCAAAGCTTCAAAATGGTGTCCAGTTCTAAGTCTGCTTTTATTAGTGATGATGATATTGCTAAATATGTCAATGTAGTAAAGGTTTCCTTAAGTTTTTGAATATGTAACTTCATTTACTTGCGATTCACAATTTTTTTCCTAAACTGCTGTAAAATCAGCAAAAATGCCTTGGCAATTTTAGCATAGTTCCTAGGATATTGGTTGGCACTCAAAGGATTAAAAGAGAATTAGAGGAAATATTTTAATATTGCTATTTGCCCTTTCTCTATAATAGAAGTGTCAGAGATGAAAGAAAATTAGTAAAATGTATATGAAAATCGCCCTCCTGTCAGAGTCTGGGGTGTGCCACGAGGCCCAGAGTCAAGTCCCCGTCCACCCATGTGTGCCTCAAAATCGTGTGAGTCCCAAACCCAGCTGGCCCCACCCCCTGCAGGGTGGGGGGGCACAGCCTCGGGTCCCCCAGCCAGGCACCGTGCAAGGGCGCAGCCTCAGGTCCCCTGTCAAGCCCCACCTTGGGGTGGGGGCGCAGCCTCAGGTCCCCTGTCAAGCCCTGCCAGGTGGGGGGCACAGCCTCAGGTCCCCTGTCAAGCCCTGCCAGGTGGGGGGCACAGCCTCAGGTCCCCCGTCAAGCCTCACTGGGCGGGGGGCAGGCGCAGCCTCAGGTTCCCCATCAAGCCCTGCCGGGCAGGAGACACAGCCTCAGGTCCCCCAGCCTGGCGCCGGGCAGGAGGTGCGGCCTCAGGTCCCCCACCCCCGGTGTGAAGGCGTGACGTCCAGTTGCATATTAGCTCTTTATTATATAGGATAGCGAAGATACAGAAGTAGCCCAAATGCCCGTCTATAGATGGGTGGATAAAAAAGTTGTGGTACATTTACACAATGGAATACTACTCAGCTGTAAAAAATAATAAAATCTTACCAACAGCATGGATAGCCTTAGAGGGTATTATACTGAGTGAAGTAAGTCAGAGAAAGACAAATACCATGTGATTTCACTTACATTTAGAATCTAAAGAACAAGATAAATGAACAAAACAGAAACAGATATAGAGAACAGACTGTTGATTGCCAGAGGGGAGGGGATTTGGGAGGATGGGTGGAAAAGGTGAAGGGAAGGGATTAAGAAGTATAAATTGGTAAAGAATAGTCATGGGAACATAAAGTACAGCATAGGGAATATAATCAGTAATATTGTGATAACTATGAATGGTGCCAAGTTGGTATTGGGAATATTAGGGGAACACTTTGTGAAGTATATGATTGTCTAACTACTATGCTATACACCTGAAATTAATACAATATAATATTGAATGTAAACTGTAATTAAAAACTGAAATTAAAGAAAAAGAAACGCTTAGGCTTCTCTGGATTTTTTTAGAGGCAGTGTAAACTGCCTAAGAGGAAAATAAACGCTGGAACTACAGTAGGCCTTTGGGTTACATTGGAGATTTGTTCCTGCGATGTAATGCGATTTTCACTGTAAGTCGGAACCCACCTACATAAGCACTTACATCACTCACATGGAGCACATACACAGCAGTAATGAAGTGAAACAGTAAAACAAATTTAAAAGAGAGATAACAATTCCTGACCTTTACTTGTGGTAAATAAATAATAAAAAACATAAAGCACATATGTACATACGTTGAAATGACAGAAATTTTTCTTTTTTATAAATAAATGGGAGATGGCGACGTAATCACGAAACAACATATGTTGAGTCCAACATAACCCGAGGACTGTCTGTAATGGGAAAAAATAAAAAAGAATGCATTAGTGAGTTGGCTACTGCTTACTCAACCCCGTGGGACCAGTTGATAAGCTGAATAATTTGTGTCTCAGGACCATCTGTTTGCCTGCAAAAGAAAGGAGTAAGATCTTATCCCACAGAGATTTATATACTAGTAAGTGCAGAGGAGAAGCCTACATCATATAAAAGGAGCCTGAAACCAGGTGCTATTATAGCATCTCTTTAAAACTATATAAAGTATGTAGGTAACCCATCATAGTACTGTTTGCAGGAGCAGTAAACTGAGGATTTTAAATGGTACATATGAAGTGTTTACTGTACCTGTTTTATGGGAAGCTCCTATTGTCTTTGTACATTAATGTAGCATTTGATAGAAGAGACTACACAAAACACATGTACATTAGGAAGCATACCAACAAAATAATCCCTCCACCCAAGATCAGAACCAGAAGATCATTAATACTACTGTAGCCACTTTTATTTTACTTTGTGATCGTTTCCCTTCCTCACATCCCACAGGTAACTGTCCTCCAGAATTTTATGTTTATCATTATTGTACTCTAAAAATGTTAGTTTTATAATAAACTAGAGGCCTAGTGCACAAAATTCGTGCACTTGGGGGGGGGCGGTCTCTCAGCCTGGCCTACGCCTTCTTATAGTCCAGAAGCCCTCAGGGAATGTCCGACTGATGGCTTACCACAGGGAGTGTGCCCAAGCTGTCAGTCAGATATACTTAGTGCCGCCGTAGAGGCAGGACAGGTTCCCGCCACTGCTGCTGCACTCACCAGCCATGAGCCTGGCTTCTGGCTGAGCACACTAATCAACAATGGGTAGCTTTTGTGTTAAGTGTCTGCCCCCTGGTGGTCAGTGCGCGTCATAGTGACTGGTATATTTGCATATTAGTCTTTTGTTATATACTAGAGGCCCTGTGCATGAAAATTCGTGCACTGGGGGAGGGGGGGGCCCTCAGCTCAGCCTGTGCCCTCTCGCAGTCCAGGAGCCCTCAAGGGACATACATAGTGCTGCCACTGAGGCTGGAGAGGCTCCAGCCACCGCTGCTCCACTCGCCAGCCATGAACCCCGGCTTCTGGCTGAGCAACGCTCCACCTGTGGGAGCTCACTGATCACCAGGGGGTAGCCCATGTGTTAAGTGTCTGCCCCCTGGTGGTCAGTGTGTGTCATAGTGACCAGTCGTTCTGGCGTTTGGTCGATTTGCATATTAGCCTTTTATTATATAGAATTAGTGGCCGGTGTGCGAAATTCATGCACGGGGCAGGGTGTCCCTCAGCCCGGCCTGCATCCTCTTCAATCTGGGACATCCCTCTTACAATTCGGGACCACTGGCTTCTAACTGCTCACCTGCCTGCCTGCTTGATTGCCCTATCCCTCCACCCAAGATCAGAACTACCCCCCAACTACCCCCCACTACTGGCCTGATTGCCCCTAACCACCTCTGCCTCGGCCTCGCCACCATGGCTTTGTCCGGAAGACATCCGAAAGGTTTCCAGAATGTCTCCCAGTCTAATTAGCATATTACCCTTTTATTAGTATAGATAGGATGTATTTTTCTAAGCAATATATTGTTTGGCTTTGATAGTTTTTGAGTTTTACAGAAATACTAATATGTAGTCTTGTTTGATTTTTTTTTCCCTCTGCCTGCTGGCCTGCTCGCCCCCAACTGTCCCCCTTGGTGGCCTGCTCGTCCCCAACTGTCCCCCCACCCACTCCTGCTGGCCTGCTTGCCCCCAACTGCTCCCCCCCCCCCCGCTAGCCTGATCACCCCAAACTGCCTCCCACTGCCGGCCTGATCACCCCTAACCACCTCTGCCTCAGCCCCGCCACCATGGCTTTGTCTGGAAGGATGTCCAGAAGGTCTCCCAGTCTAATTAGCATATTATCCTTTTATTAGTATAGATAGGATGTATTTTTCTAAGCAATATATTGTTTGGCTTTGATAGTTTTTGAGTTTTACAGAAATACTAATATGTAGTCTTCTTTGACTTTTTTTTCCCTCTCAACAGTATGCATCTAAAATTCATTCATCTTACAATATGTAATTTGTTCTTTTTAGTTGCTATATAATACTATATGATAGTGGGGGGGAATGGGCAGTTATTGTTTAATGGGTACAAAGTTTCAGTTTATCTAAAAGTGCTAGAGATGGAGAATGGTGTTTACACAACAATAATGTACCTAATGCAACTGAATTGTACACTTATAAATGGTTTAAATTAGTAAATTTTATACTATGTACATTTTGCTACAAAAATATTTAAAAAGGAATTTATGATCTTGGGGGAATAGGGAGTTAATATGTATTGGATACAGAACTTTAAATTGGGTTGATAAAAAATTCTGAAGATAGAAGGTGGTGATGGTTGTACAACAATGTGAATGTATTCAATGGCACTGTATTGTACATTTAAAATGGCTTAAGTGAACAGAGAACAGATTGGTGTTTGCCAGAGGCAAGGTGGTAGGGGATTGACAAAATGGGTGAAAGGTGGTTAAAAGGTACAAACTTCCAATTATAATATGAATAAGTCATGGGGATATAATGTACAGCATGGTGATGATAGTAATACTGCATTATATATTTGAAAATTGCTAAGAGAGTAGAAAAAGCTCTCATCACAGCCCTCGCCAGGTAGATTAGTTGGTTGGAGCATCATCCTATACAACAAAAGGTATTGGCTTTGATTCCCAGTCAGGACACATACCGTGGTTTGGGGTTCTATCCCCGGTTGGGGGCACCTCCTGGAGGCTGCCAAACATACCCTCAGATGAGAATTAAAAAGCAAAAGTTCTCATTACAGAAAAAAACAAAACGTAGCTATGTGTAGTGATAGCTGTTAACTGGACTTATTGTGGTGATCATTTAGCAATATAAAAAATTTTGAGTCATTATGTTGTACACCTGATATTAACATAATATTATATGTCAATTACATCTCAATAAAAATAAATAAAAGTATTAAAATGGTAAATTTTAAGTTATGAATATTGTAGCACAATAAAAAATTACATGGTATGAATATACCATAATTGATTTATTCGTTAATCCTGTCAGCGGGATTTGGTGTTGCTGCTTTAAACATGCTCAAACATATCTTCTTGTTAACCTATTATTAAATCTGTGAGATATATACTTAGTAGTGGAACTGCTAGTTCATTAGGATGTGTGCATATTTTATAAGATAATCCAAAATTGTTTTTCAGGGTAGTTGTACCAATGTACACTAACAGTGGCAGCTAAAAATTCCCTTTGCTTCATTCCTTGTCAACATAACTTATTGTCAGACTTCTTAAATTTTGACAATCTAGTTATAAAATGGTATCTTATTGTAGTTATAATTTTCATTTTCTTGCTTATTAATGATGCTGAACATATTTTTGTATAAAATGTTCTTTGTTTTCCCATATTTTTAAAAAGTTTTAAAAATAAATCTTATGTACTGATCCCACTTAAGTAACATGTTATAAATATATTCTCCCAATTTGTAGCTTAGCTTTTTACGTTTGTTGTTGTTGCTGTTAATCCTCACCTGAGGATATATTTTTTCCCTTCATTGCTTAGGGTAGAAGAGAGAGGGGGGAGAGAACAGAGAGAGATATAGAGATAGATATTTTTTCCATTGATTTTTAGAGAGAGTGGAAAGGGTTGGGGAGGGCAGGAGAGAGAAACATCTATGTGAGATGGGAGTGGAGAGAAACATAGATGTGAGGTATGTCTACTTTGTCCATATATATAATTGATTGGTTGCCTCCCCCATATGCCCTGACCAGAGATGGGGATTGAACCTGCAACCCAGGTGCATGTCCCTGACTTCTTGACCAGAAATTAAACCGTCGATCCTCCAGTTGCTCCCTTGCATAACTAAATATTACCTCACACTTGATTGGTAATTTGGCTGTGTATAGAACTCTTGGTTGGAATTATTTTCCTCAAAAGTTAGAAGACATTGCTACATTGCATTTTAGTTACAGCATTCCTGATTTTTGAGCCCTTGCTTTAAATAGCTTTATTGAGATACTACAGGCCCGATGCATGGATTTGTGCACTGGTGGGGTCCCCTGGCCCAGCCTGCAGGAATTGGTTGAAATCAGCAGTCTGACATCCCCTGAGGGGTCCCGGAGTGGGAGAAGGCACTATAAAGTTGCTGATGCTCAGCAGCTCCTGCGTTGAGCGTCTGCCCCCTGGTGGCCAGTGCGCGTCATAGCTACTGGCCAGTTGGCCGGTCAGCCGGTCGCTTAGACTTTTATATATATAGACTAGAGGCCCGGTGCACAAAAATTTGTGCACTCGGGGGTAGGGGGGCCCTTCAGCCGGGCCTGTGCCCTTTCGCAGTCTGGGACCCCTCGGGAGTGACCACTTGCTGGCTTAGACCCGTTCCCCCGGGGATTGGGCCTAAGATGGCAATCAGACATCCCTCTGGCAGCCCGGCAGCCCTCGGGTGATGTCCATTTGCCAGCGGGGAGGAGACCTAAGCTGTATTCAGACATCCTTAGCGCTGCTGAGGAGGCAGGAGAGACTCCCACCACCACTGCTGTACTGGCAGCCATCAGCCTGGCTTGTGGCTGAACAGAGCTCCCCCCTATGAGAGCGCACTGACCACCAGAGGGCAGCTCCTGCATTGAGCGTCTGCCCCCTGGTGGTCAATGTGTGTCATAGTGACCAGTCATTCTCAGTCTTTCTGCTGTTAGGGTCAGTTTGCATATTACCCTTTTACTATATAGGATATAGGGTGGGGGCCGGCTGATTTGCCCTGAAGGGTGATCCGGATCAGGGTGGGGGTCCCGCTTGGGTGCCTGGCCAGCCTGGATGAGGGGATGATGGCTGTTTGCAGCTGATCACACCCCGTTCATGGTGGGGGTCCCCACTGGGGTGCCTGGCCAGTCTGGGTGAGGGACAAAGGGCCGTTTTCAGGCTGGTGGGTGACTGAAGCTCCCAGCCTCTTTTTTCTTCTTTTTTTTATTCTGGTGTTTATTTACCTTCTATAGCTGTCACTGGAGCTGAGAGCCAGCTCCAACTCTGAGGCCCGGCTCCAGCTCTGAGGCCGTGGCTGGCTGAAAGTAGGTATCTGGGTTTGTTTAGCTTCTATACTTGAAACTCTGTTGCCATCACTGGTGCTCTAAGCTCTGAGGCCCTGGCTGGCTGAAAGCAGGTATCTGGGATTTGTTTAGCTTCTATAATTGAAACATTGTTGCTTCCGGAGCTCAGAGCTGAGCTGCGGCAGGCGGGGAACCTTGGCTTCCTCCATTACTGGAGCAAGCAAGCCTCATGTTCGCTTCAGCTGTGTGGCTGCCGGCCGCCATCTTTGTTGGCAGTTAATTTGCATATCCTGCTGATTAGCCAATGGGAAGCGGAGCGGAGGTATGGTCAATTACCATGTTTGTCTATTATTAGATAGGATATTTTGCATACCACAAAATTTCACCTATTTAAAGTATACAATTCAGTTGGGTTTGGTGTGTTTCAGAGTTGACCAACCATTCTGAAATCTAATTTAGAGCATTTTTATCACATCTAA
The DNA here is from genome assembly GCF_014108235.1 of Myotis myotis. Classification (NCBI taxonomy): domain Eukaryota; kingdom Metazoa; phylum Chordata; class Mammalia; order Chiroptera; family Vespertilionidae; genus Myotis; species Myotis myotis. The sequence goes on along the minus strand of NW_023416313.1, from coordinate 113,609,806 downwards.
AAAAAGCTTCCTACTTACTCGTTTCTCTTCTCCATTCCAACTGTAGGTAAATATGAATCCACTTTTTATAGCTATAGATTTGCTTGTTCTGGAAATGTCATATAAATGGAGTCTTATAATATGTGGTCTTTTGTGTGAAACGTGTTTCACTGAGCATAATGTTTTCAAGGATAACTCATGTTGTAGCATGTTCTAGTACAGGTACTTAATCCCTTTTTATGGCTGCATAATATTCTCTTGTATGGATATTTTGCTTATGCATTTATCAGTTGATCAACACTTAGATTATTTCCACTTTTTTATGAATAATGCTGCCGTAAACATTCATATACAAGTTTTTGTGTGGACATATACTTTCAATTCTTTTGAGTGCATACCTAGTAAAGGGTCACATGGTAACTGTTCTGTTTAACATTTTGAGAAATTGCCAAACTATTTTCCAAAGTGACTGCGACATTTTATATTCCCACTTGTAACTGGATAAAGAGTTCCAGTTTTTCCACATCCTTGCCAATATTTGTTTTTGCCTGTCTTTTTTATTTTAGCTACCTTAGTGATTATGAAGTAGTAGCTCATTGTATTTTTGATTTGCATTTCCCTAATGCTTAATGATGTACAGCATCTTATGTACTTACTAGAGGCCCAGTGCATGAAATTCGTGCATGGGTGCAGTCCCTAGGCTTGACCAACAATCGAAGCGCAAGTGTCTGGTGTGGAAGGGCAGGTCCCAGCTGACCTCTGGGTCCTGGGCAGCACCTGGGCCCCCGGACTCCTGCGCACCCCTCTCCGCCTGAGTCACGGCACCCGAGTCCCCACACGGAGATGTGAGCGCAGCCAGATTCTGTGGGCCGGGATGCAGCACACTCTCTCCTGGCCGGCCTTGCAGACCGGCTCCTGTGCAAGCCCATGGGGATCCTGACCAGCCCCTGCGGTCCCGGAAACTACAGCCTGGCTCACCCAGAAAAGGCCACGTATGTGCAGAGCAGGCTTCTTGTGGGTGCCCGGCACATGAGTGCGGGGCTTTCCTGGTGCCTGAGCCCTGGCATCCAGGGGAAGGGTAGCAGGGAGAGTGAGAGTGAGCTCGGAAGACACTCCACATTCTCACCACACCTCTGTCTCCATCATTCCCACCCCCAGGTAGCTGGCGAGAGGTCACAGTGTGTCCCCAACCCTCCATGTTCCATTTCTTCCCCTGGTGGTCAGTGCATGTCATAGGGAGCGGTTGAACTCCTGGTCTCTTGGTCAAGTGATCGCCTGAGGGGACAATTTGCATATTAGGCTTTTATTATATAGGACTAGAGGCCCGGTGCACAAAAATTTTTGCACTCGGGGGGAAGGGGGGTCCCTCAGCCCAGCCTGTGCCCCCTCGCTGTCTGGGACCCCTCGGGAGATAATGACCTGCTGGCTTAGGCCTGCTCCCAGGTGGCAGAGGGCAGGCCCAATCCCTAGGTGCAGCCCCTGGTCGGGCTCAGAGCAGGGCTGATTGGGGAGTTGGGGCACCGCCCCCTGTCATGCACAGAGCAGGGCGGATTGGGAGGTTGCGATGCCACCCTCAGTCACGATCAGGGTAGGGCCGATTTGGGGGTTGGGGCGCTGCCCCCTATCACACTCAAGGCAGGGTCGATGGGGAGGTTGCGGCGCCACCCCCTGTCACGCACAGAGCAGGGTCCATCAGGGGGTTGGGGCACTGCCCCCTGTCACTCACAGAGCAGGGCCCATCAGGGGGGTTGGGGCTCCGTACCCTGTCATGCACAGAACAGGGTCGATCAGGGGGTTGGAGAGCTCCCCCCTGTCACGCACAGAGCAGGGCCCATCAGGGGGTTGAGGAGCTCCCCTGTCACTCACAGAATAGAGCCGATAGGGGAGTCGGGGCACCGCCCCTGTCACACACGGTTCAGGGCGGATCAGGGGGTTGGGGCGCCGCACCCTGACACACACAGAGCAGGGCCCACCAGGGGATTGGGGAGCTCCCCTCTGTCACTCACAGAGTAGGGCCGATAGGGGAGTTGGGGCACTGTCCCCTGTCACACACAGACCAGGGCAGATCAGGGGGTTGGGGCGCAGCACCCTGTCGCACTCAGGGTAGGGCCGATGGGGAGTTTATGGCTCTACCCCGTCACACACAGAGCAGGGCCCGTGGGGGGCGGTTAGGGCGCCGCCCTCTATCACCCACAGAGCAGGGCCGATCAGGGGCTTGGGGTGCTGCCAGTGTCACACTCAGGGCAGGGCCGATGGGGAGGTTATGGCTCTACCCCGTCACACACAGAGCAGGGCCCGTGGGGGGCGGGGGTGGTTGGGGCGCTGCACCCTGTCACACACAGAGCCGCAGGGCCATCAGGGGGTTGGGGAGCTCTCCCCTATCAGGCACAGAACAGGGCTGATCATGGGTTTGGGGCACTTTCCCCTGTCATGAACAGACCAGGGGGGTGGATAGGGAGGTTGTGGCCCCACCCCTGTCACACACAGAGCCGCAGGGCGATCAGGGGGTTTGGTCACTGCCCCCTGTCACGCTGATCCTGGTGCTGGGAGGCATATTACCCTTTTACTATATAGGATAGAGGCCTGATGCATGCGTGGGGGCCGGCTGGTTTGCCCTGAAGGGTGTCCTGGATCAGGGTGGGGGTCCCCACTGGGGTGCCAGGCCAGCCTGGGTGAGGGGATGATGGCTGTTTGCAGCTGGTCACATTCCCTTCAGCGTGGGGGTCCCCACTGGGGTGCCTGGCCAGTCTGGGTGAGGGGCTGAGGGCTGTTTTCAGGCTGTCGGGTGACTGAAGCTCCCAACTGCTCCTTTTTTTCTTTTTTCTTTTTTTATTCTGAGCCAGCTTTAGCTCTGAGGCTTGGCTCCAGCTCTTAGGCCTCGGCTGCTGAAAGCAGGTATCCGCTTTGTTTGGGTTCTATAATTGAAGCACTGTTTCAACTCCAGCTCTGAGATCCCGGCGGGCTGAAAGCAGGTTTCTGGGGTTTTGTTTAGCTTCTAAATTTGTAACAATGTTTCAAACTGCAAGCTCAGAGGCTAGTAGCGGCAGGTGGGGAATGTTGGAGTCCTCTGTCACTGAAGCAAGCAAGCCTCATGTTCGCTTCAAGCTGCCTGGCTGCCGGCTGCCATCTTGGCTGGCAGTTAATTTGCATACCCCCTGATTACCCAATGGGAAGGGTAGCAGAGGTACAGCTAATTACCATGTTTCTCTTTTATTAGATAGGATTGGTGATTTATCATCTTTGATAATTCATATGTCTTCTGTATAAGCATCTACTTTGCCCATTAAAGATCATTTCTTTTTGGTATGTATTCTTCTTTCCAAGTATAAATATAATTGTCTTAAACAAAACTGTGATAAAACAATCATATTTTATATAAATTAATAATACATGCAAACATCTTTTTATGCTCTTAAATATTATTCTGTAACATGATTTTTAATGCCCTCATAGACTTCCATTGAGTGGGTATAACAAAGTCTATTTCACCTATTTCTAATTATTGGTTATCTGGGTTGTTACTAATATTTTATAGTGCTGAAAATTTTTGTAATTAAAATTTTTGATTATTGTCTTATCTTCTGTTTCATTAAGAGGGACAGAACTAAAGTTGTTATAAAAATTTAAAGATACTGACTTGGCTACTCAAAAAAAGTATTAGAGAGTTTAAATAAGGAACTAATAGGAAAATAATTTATAAGGTTATGTTCTATTTTTCAAAGCAGGATGTTTCAAAAATAGTACAAAGGGGAAAAAAATAGTTCATTGAGTCTCATGTACTCTTCATTCAGTTTCCCTTAAGTGACATCTTATGTAATAGTAGTACATTATCAAACCCAGGAAATTTACATTAGTACATTCATGTTAACTGAACTACAGTTTATTCACCATTCAAAATATGCATATATGTGTATCTGTAGTTTTTTTGTAGTTTTATCTCATGTATACATTTTTATAATTTTTTTATTAATATTTTATGTGCATCAGTATTCATAGAAAAGCAAATCTGGAAGCAGTTATACTTGGGGTCTTATATTCTGTTAACAAAGAAAAGGTTATTTTGGTTTTAGGGAATGATTAAAAAGTGGGGAAATGACTCGGAAATATTTGGGGAAGCTAATGGAAGTTATTTTCATAAGGTTTGTTTATGCAAATTCATCTCATTGTCTGTTCTATGTGTCTGATGAGAAGAGTTGCTCTCCTTTTCCTTGCAAGAGAGAGAGGGACACCTTCACAAAGGGGAATTTATGCCTTGCTTTTGAGGGCAGAGAACTAACTCTTCCTGTTATATATTGATTCTCAGTTCCTTTCAGCTAAAAATAATCCTTATGCCAAAGTAGCATATTTGGGGGTTATACATCCTAACCCTCTTAATAATTTTTTGTGGTTAACTTTTTTCTCTAAACACAGTGCTTAGTCTGTCAGGTAGTTCATTCCTTTTATTTCTGAGTAATTTTCCTATTTTTAAATAAGGCTCTCTTAGTATTTTTGAGTGACATATTTATATATTCCAGACATAGTTTCCTTATTAGGTATATGATTTGAAAGTATTTTCTCTCAGTCTGAGAGTTAATTGTCCTTTCACTTTTTTATGGTAGTGTTTTGAAGTGGAAAAGTTTTTTATTTTGATGAAGTCTAATTTATCTATTTTTTTGGCTATCCTTTTTTGTCATATTTAAGAAATTTTTACCTAAGCCCATGTCACAAGGGTTATATTTTTTCCTAAGAATTTTATATTTTAACTCTTAAATTTAGATGTATGATCCATTTTGAGTTTATTTTTTGTATCTATTATAAGATAGAAGTCCAACTTCATCCTTTTGCCTGTGGAGATCCAGTTATCTCAACACCACTTGTTGAAAATACTGTTCTTGCCTGGCTGGTGTGGTTCAGTGGTTGAGCATTGACCAATGAACCAGAAGGTCCATGGTTCAATTCCTGGTCAGTGCACATGCCCGGGTTGTGGGTTTGATGTCTAGTAGGGGCCATGCAGGAGGCAGCCGATCGATGATTTTCATCATCTCTCTCTCTCTCTCTCTCTCTCTCTCTCTCTCTCTCTCTCTCTCTCTCTCTCTCAAATAAATAAAAACATATTTAAAAAAAGAAAATACTGTTCTTCCTCCATTGAATTATTGACACCTTTTCAAAACTCAGTTGACTATAACTTATAGCATTTATTTCTGGGTTTTCAATTCTATTCCACTGACCTTATGCCAGTACCATGTTATCTTGATTACTGTAGCTTTGTGTGTGCTTTCACATCAGGAACTATAATTCTTCCAGCTTTGGTGTATTTTGTAAACATCATTTTGGCTATTTTGGGTTCTTTTCATTTCCATATGCATTTTAGGATCAGCTTGTCAGTTTGTTAAAAAAAAAAAAGGCAGCTGGGGTTTTGATAAGGTTATATTGAATGTGTAGATCAATTTGGGAAGTATTATCAGCAAGGCTGAGATAGAATAAGCTGGGGAAGAGTGATAAGAGATAAAATTGGAGGAGGAGGCCATGTAACATATACCTTTTATATTATACTAGAGGCCCAGTGCACGGCATTCGTGCACTGGTGGGTGTGAGGGTCCCTTAGCCCGACCTGCACCCTCTCCAATTTGGGAGCCCTCAGGGGAGCCCTCTCCAATCTGGGAGTTTCTGTCTGTCTTTGCAATCATATGAGTGAATTGTCAGAGACCCCAACTCAGTTTGGTTTGTTGCTCACGGAATAATAGAGGCATTTTTCTTTTTCTTTGCTTCATTGGAGATTTCCTGGAAGTTTTAGGATATCTTCCCTTTAATTTTCCTAGACACTCTGATTTTACTTATGTCTCTCACCTTTGGTTTCCCTCCATCCCCCACCACAACAGTGCTCCAGGCTCACTTTGCTCTAGTGCAGTGGTTCTCAACCTTGGCTGCACATTAGAATCACCTGGGAATCTTTTTAAAATCCTGATTTCTGAGCCTCATCCTCCGGAAATTCTGTTTCTTTGTTATGGGGTGGGGCCACAACATTAGTAACTGCCGGGGTCCAACCCCAGCAGGTCCAGGGGTCCCCAAAGGTGTCGACGAAGAAGGAATGACAACGGAGACAGCGTTCAGTTGATCAGCAGCCTAGCCAGGATCTCTAGCCAAGTTCTGGTCAGGATCTCCAGTGAAGTTCTGGTTAGGATCTCCAGCCAGGTTCTGTGTCCATGTTCTCTTGCTAGGTTCTCCAGGTTCTCCAGCCAGGTTCTGTAGCCATGTTCCCTCGCTAGGTTCTCCAGCCAGGTTCTGTCCAGGTTCTCCAGCCAGGTTCAGTCACTAGGTTCTAGTCAGGTTCTCTTGCCAGTTTCTGTAGTCAGGTTCAGTCCAGGATCTTTTGCCATGTTCTCTCGCTAGGTTCTGTCTCTAGGTTCTGAGGCCAGTTTCTGTCCAGGATCTTTTGCCATGTTCTCTCCAGCGAAGTTCTTCTGTCTCTAGAGAACGTTCTGTGTAGGTTCTGTGCCTAGGTTCTGTCTCTCTTGGTTCTCTCTTCTAAGTTCTGTGTTCTAAGTTCTGTGTTCTAAGTTCTGTATTCTAAGTTCTGAGTCCTAAGTTCTGTGTCTTGCTGTCTTGTTATATCTGTATTTATACCAGTTGATTCAATCCTATCAATCTCTATTACAAAGGTTAGGGCGTTTCTTATCTCCATCCCAGGGAGTAAAGATTATGTAGCTTAAGCATGATTGTTCGTAGTTAAAGTGATTAATTACCCGCCTGGCACTTAGTTAAAAGGTTTTATTCCCTCCCTAACTTCAGGGGAAAATCCCTACCTGGGGAAACAACCTTTCTCAGAGACCTTGGTTAAAACACATAGTGCCAAGAAAGTGAGCAAACATATTAAGAACAGTATGCCATATATGCCAGGTCCCTTGAAACAGCAAGCATGGACCGGCTCCCGGCAAGTAACAAAGAAACAGAATTTCTGGAGGATGAGGCCCAGAAATCAGGATTTTAAAAAGATTCCCAGGTGATTCTAATGTGCAGCCAAGGTTGAGAACCACTGCTCTAGTGTCTAGGACAGTGATGGTGAACCTATGACACGCATGTCAGAGGTGACACGCGAACTCATCTTTTTGATTGATTTTTTTTGTTAAATGGCATTTAAATATATAAAATAAATGTCAAAAATATAAATCTTTTTTATACTATGGTTGCAAATATCAAAAAATTTCTATATGTGACACGGCACCAGAGTTAGGTTAGGGTTTTTCAAAATGCTGACACGCTGAGCTCAAAAGGTTCGCCATCACCGGTGTAGGAGATCCATCTGCCACTGAACTACAATTCCCAGCATTCCTGGTGCTCCCTGTGCTCTTGTTTTTTCCTTCCTGCTCTGTCTCCATACCATGGCCTCCCACTCTGCCAAGTCCTCCAAGCCTCCAGGTCTCCCTCTATGCTCTCCATCTGGCGGTTTGAGGAGCCGAGTTCCCCAAGCCACTCCACTTTCCGCCAGCACCTGTGTATGCAAATTAACCCACCATCTTTGTTGGGTTAATTTGTGTACTCACTCGTGATTGGCTGGTGAGTGTAGTGAAGGGACAGTCAATCATGTTTCTCTTTTATTATATAGGATAAGAATTTTTGGCTTTTAATGGGAATGAGAAAAACACAGGATGATTTTTTTAAAAATAATTAATTCTTTATTGTTGAAAGTATTACATATGTCCCCTTTTCCCCCCATTGACTCCCTTCCAGCCGTCCTCCCCCCATTGACTCCCTTCCAGCCCTCCTCCCCCCAACTCCATGCCTCACCCCAGGCCTTCAGCACCCTATTGTCTGACACAGGATGATTTTGTGCAAAACACTGACCTGATTAAGCTTATAGGTTAAAATAAATGATCTGGCTGACTTCTTAATATATCTCAGACTCATTAGCAACATTTCTGCCTCTGGAACTTTGTGTTTTTTCTTCTCTCTACATGGAATACTCTTCTCCCAGATAACTGCTTGATCTTTTTAAAAAAAATCTCGATTACATCTCTGTGTAAATGGAACCTTATTGATGCTAACTACCTTACTAAAAAGACTATCATTCTCACATTCTAAAAAAATACTTCTTTTCTGTTAAAATTTCTCCTTAGTGCTTGTTATGCGGCATACAATATATTTTGTCATGTGTTTATTATTTGTCTTTTTCCACCTGAATTTAATCCTCATGAGGGTAGAACTTTTAGTATGTTAATTGGTATATGCCCACTGCTGGAAAAATACTTGACACTAGTTGGTGCTCAATAAATATTTTTGAATGTATGAAAGTATATTCTACTGCATTTTCACTAGTGTCATATTTTAATTTTCATACATTTTTTGTTACTAATTTTATCTTTTCTATGCTTACTTTTTATAGCATCTTGTTCTTATTTTATACATGGAATATTTTCTCTCAACTCTCTAAAGATAATAATGATAGCTTTAAAAATTCTTTTCTTTTCCCTGTCTAGTCTTTTTCCTTCAAGCTATTTGTGTCATGATTGTTTGATCTTTATGTTTCATGCGAGGGACTTCCTTAAGATGTCTAGTGAGCCTTGGTCAACTGTTCATATTTAGGATTGAGATACTGAAAAGCTAATTGGAATCTTTAAGTAGTCTCTGGAACTTACCAGTATCTTTGGGTCCTTCCTCTTGGCATAGTCAGATTTCACACAAAAGTTTATTCTAATTTTCTGCCTGGAGACTATACAGTTGACCTTTGAACAACACAGGGGTTAGGGGCACTGACCCTCCTGTGCACTAAAAGTTACACATATAACTTTTGACTTTCTAAAAACTTAACTACTGCTAACATAGTCTATTAACACAGCTTTTATATGTTACATGTATTATGACTATTCTTACAAGAAAGTAAGCTAGAGAAAAATAAATGTTAAGAAAATGTTATTAAGAAAAAAATACATTTACAGTATTTATTGAAAAAATGTGTGGATCTGTGCAGTTCAAATTTGTGTTGTTGAGGGGTCAACTGAAGCCCAGATGCCAGCATTCTGGAGCCAGCTGGGTAACAAACTGAGACCTCTGTTTTCAGTATTTCCTTTGACTTCTATATAACATACCCATCCTCCATTGTGCATGGTTTTCTCTTTCATCCTCTTGCTTATGTAAGTGAGGGATGGTCATCTGGTTTCATGGATTTTGAAGTGCTTCTTAACCTGACTTTCAACTAGGGCTCCCATTTTTAACCTACATTTTCACCACTTCCAAAGATACTTGCTACTTCCAGTTTCAGAGCCTTTGGGGAGTCCTGCAGAGTAAATAGAGATGCTTATTAACTTTTCCCACAACCAATTTTAGGTTTATTACTGAAAAAGCTATTTACTCTCTACATATGCTTTCCATATTTCAAAAATGTGTTAGGGTTGTGTATTAGTGTATTCTCTTAAGTATTTATTCCTTTAAAAGTTATTAATGCTTTTATGGGTTTCTGGAGGAATTCAATATGAATGCAATTTGCTGTCTACCTGGAAAGCCCCCTGTTAACTCTTTTTATTGTAATCACTGATAATTTTATTTGCTTTGTTCATTCCTATATCTTCAGTGCCTAGAATAGTGTTCAGCCCTAGTGGACATGTGTGTAATAGTGAAACCTCCCAGGAGGAAATGAAATATTCCACAATGGGATGGCCTGTTAGAATTGGAAATTCCTTCAGTAGCATTTGAAAGTTATAAAATCTAACAAAGACAAACGCCTTTACATTATAATATATACTGATTGTTAAACGGTTACAATATATTTAAAGACAGCTGTATGATATGGTCATCTACACGCACACTTGCATGTAAATATGCTAGAATCCATAGAAAATTTTTTGTGTTGAATGAATAAAAGATTATTTTAAATTGATTGATAATCTCTCTGATAAAAAAACACTTGCTGCTTGTTTAGCATTTTGTCTAAATTAAAACTTTATGTTTAAAGTTTCATTTTACTTTTTAAAGCAGTTTAGAGTGTTAGAGATGTTTTAATTAACTAAAGCAAATTGTACTATATTTAATTTTTACAGTGATACATTTGATATTGCCTGGAATGGAAGAACTGGGATTCACCAGAGCAGACTATCAAGTAACACCTCCTTGCTTGACAAAGATGGGATATTCGCTAACTCAGCTAGCAGCAAACTATTGGAAAGAGCCCATGGAATTCTCACGTTAGTATTAATTAGTGATGTGGATTACTTTATGTGACAGGTTTAAAATCCTGGGTGACAAAAGAGGGAGTGATGGAGATACTACTTCATGAGTAGAATTTTGAGTTAAAGCAAGATTTAAAAATACTCAACATTTAGAGCTCTCAATCTTATATATTATTAAGCTGGTATGTTTTTGTTTGTTTGTTTTCATCTCACCAGGAGAATCATGGTTGAATATATACTCATTATAGAGATGATTCTTTATTGCTCTTTGATGGACCTTACATCCAGAGAGAGAAAACACTATTAGCCCTTTTTAAGATTCCTGGTCTTTAACAGCAATTGTTCTTCAATTCTGGCAGTCCTAACAGATTGGGCAGGAAAATTCTCTATGAAATGGTGAATGGTACCACATAGAGTGATAGATACATAACACTTATCCAATTGGTTTGAGGACATAGATACACCATGCATGGTAGACTACTTAAAAGTTTTTAGCTACCTATATCAACATATTCCAGATACTTCCAAAGCATAGTTTTGGACCACTAGTTGGAGGTGTGACTAAATTGGATTCTTTAATCCCTAAATTATTGTTTAACAGTGTCATATTTCAATTTATGTGAATCTTGCTATAATCCAGAATTATGAATTTACTAATTTAATTCTCACAATAACTCTGAGAGGTAGGTGGTATTATCATTCTTATTTTACATTACCATGTAATGAAACCAAGGTTTGAGAGGTTAAAATCATACCTTAGTAGGAGAAAGCGCTTAGATTCAAGCCCAGGTCTTTATGACTCCCCAACCCACATTCATCATTATTAGCTTGTATTTTCTTTCCTTCTGTGGCCATAATAAAAAATAATGGTCTTGATGTAAGTATGCTTTTGAATTATGAATAAGACAAAAAAAGGAGAAGAAAATTTTTAATTTCCCAAAGTGGAAAACTGTAAGTTTTAGTGAAAAGTACATTTAAAAAATTCATTAAAATATAAGCATCTAGCGGGTCCTATAGCTCAGGAGTTAGAGCACTGGTCTTGTAAAATATAAGCATCTATTTAAACTCTTAAAGTGACAGAAACAAAACTTCTGTAGTCATTAGAAATTAGAGACCTATTAACATCCAAAAGAAAATGAAACTTAAGCTTTAAATATATAACATTATATTATTGATTATCAGGCATAAGTCTGTTTATACCTATATTACAGAGCAGGCATCTCTTTCCTTGTTGTCATTTTGCTATCATTCCTTCCTAAAGGTACCTGCTTAGTTGAATCAGACAGCATTTTCATATAAATGATCTGTGTCATGGAAATGGGTATATAACCTGTTGTTTCATTAGAGACCTCGAAATCACTCATCTTTACAATAGTTTTTTTTTCTGTGTATGATTTGTCTCTTTAGGAGAAACAGAAACTTCAAATTCAAGCCTGGCCTTCCAAAGGTGGGTATTACGAAAAATCTTTTAACCATTGGTGTCCTATTTCATAATTATATTTTTATTACTCATGCAAATAATCTTTAGAAATCAAAGACAAGAGATACCTTATTTATACCCAATAGGGACTATATGCATTCAGTTAAATCCATTTTAGAAGTAAGATTGGATGTTATAAAATGGCCAAGCTTGATGATTCAGGTAGATTTATTTGTGCTATATCTTTTTTCCTAGTACTTTAAAAACCTCTGAATAAAATGAGTAATTTATTGAGTAATTGCCTCTTTACATGAGATCTTTTTATTTCTCTTTGAGCCAGGATAATATAAAAATCTGAATTTTACTTGATTTTTAAATAATTCCTAATTAGACCTTGCCTAATTCTTATTATCATTAGCATTAGTTAGTTAAGTTTTTCTGTAAAGGTCCATATAGGCTTTCAGTCCTATGGTCTCTGTTCTAACTACATAGCTTTGCTATGTAGCACAAATGCAGCTATAGACAATACATAATTGAATGAGTGTGACTGTATTCCAATAAAACTTTATTTATGGACACTGAAGTTTCAGTTTCATATAATTTTCACATGTCCTTAAGTATTATTTTAATTTTTTTCAAGCGTATAAATTATATAAAAAATAGTGGGCAGGATTTGGGCCTTGGTGAAATCCTATAGACTCTTTCATACCTTGCTTTATGAAGCATTTTTGCATGCATCTGTACAACTTTTATAGTTAGTGGAAATAAGATTCAGTCACTTGTATTAAGGCACCTCTCATTTCATTGAGATTGGTAGTCTTTAGAATGCTTTATTTTTACTACAATCCCAAACAGTTAAACATCAGCAAATATTTAAAAAATGCACCTTTCAAAAGCCCCTAGCTCTCTGTTAATATAGTTCTCTTTTCTTAAATATATTTTTTATTGTTGATAGTATTACAAATATTTCCCACTTCCTTCTCCCCAAACCCCCATCCCCCCATGCCCCAGGTCTCCATTACCCTATTGGCCATATCCATGGGCTATGCATATCCTATATAATAAAAGCCTCATATGCTAAGTGTCTGGTCATCCGTTCAACCAATCAAAGCGTAATATGCTAATGATATGCTAAGGCTGCTCAACCACTCACTATGACATGCACTGACCACCAGGGGGCAGACAGTCGACTAGTCGACCAGTTGCTATGACATGCACTGACCACCAGGGGGCAGATGCTCTGACCGGTAGGTTAGCTTTCTATGGGGGTCCAGCTGATTGGGACTGAGCGAGATGGCCAGACACGCCCTGGAGCCCTCTTGTGATCCCTCCCTAGCTGGCCAACCTCCCGTGTCCCTCCCCAGCCTCGATCATGCACTGGTGGGGTCCCTTGGCCTGGCTTGCGCCCTCTCATAATCCAGGACCTCTCGGGGGATGTCAGAGAGCCAGTTTCGGCCCAATCCTGCAGGCCAGGCCAAGGGACCCCACTGTGCACAAATTCGTGCACCAGGCCTCTAGTAAGTATTTAAGTTCTTTGGTTTCTCTCTTCTTGTCCCCCAAACCTCACATTGAGGTATGTCAGTCTGTTCCATGCCTCCCTGCTTTATGTTGGTCAATTCATTTTGTTCATTAGATTCCACAAATAAGTGATATTATGTGATATTTGTCTTTCTCAGATTGGCTTATTTCACTTAGCATAATATTTTCCAGGTCCATCCATGCTGCCCCAAAGGACAAGAGATCCCTCTTTCTTACAACTGCATAGTATTCCATAATGTAAATGTCCCACAGCTTTCTATTCATCTGATGATGGGCACTTGGGCTGTTTCCAAATCTTAGCTAGTATAAATAACGCTGCTTTGAACATAGGGGTACATATGTTCATTTTGATTGGTGTTTTGGGGTCATTAGGATTTATTCCCAGAAGTGGGATCACTGGGTCAAATAGAAGTTTCATTTTTAATTGTTTGCGGAAACTCCATACTGTTTTCCATAGTGGCTGCACCAGTCTGCATTCCCACCAGCAGTAAACTAGTGTTCTCTTTTCTCCACATCCTCGCCAGCACTTGTTGTTTATTGATTTTTGATGATAGCCATTCTGACACTTGTGAGGTGATATCCCACTGTGGTTTTAATTTGCATTTCTCTGATGATTAGTGACTTTGAACATTTTTTTCATTTGTCTCTTGGCCATTTGTATAGTTCTATTTTGATAGTACTTTCCTTTTTCTCTCTTAGAATTTATTTCCACTCAGTTCTCTCTCTTTTTTTTTTCTGTTCATCAGATTATTTATTCACTTGATTTTTAGATTTACTTGTTGATAGATGTGTATTTGTTGTTCATAGTTTGTATCTTTACCATTTTCTTCTTCTTCTTCTTCTTCTTAAAGGATACCTTTCAGCATTTCATATAATACTGGTTTAGTGGTGATGAACTCCTTTAGCTTTTTCTCATCTGTGAAGCTCTTTATCTGACCTTCAATTCTGAATGATAGCTTTGCTGGATAAAGTAATCTTCGTTGTAGGTTCTTGGCATTCATCACTTTGAATATTTCTTGCCACTCCCTTCTGGCCTGTAAAGTTTCTGTTGAGAAATCAGCTGACAGTTGTATGGGTACTCCCTTGTAGGTAACTGACTTTCTTTCTCTTGCTGCTTTTAAGGTTCTCTCTTTGTCTTTTGCTCTTGGCATTTTAATTATGATGTGTCTTGGTGTGGTCCTCTTTTGATTCCTTTTGTTTGGGGTTCTCTGTGCTTCCTGGACTTGTAAGTCTATTTCTTTCACCAGGTAGGGGAAGTTTTCTGTCATTATTTCTTCAAATAGATTTTCAATATCTTGCTCTCTCTCTTCTTCTGGCACGCCTATAATTTGGATGTTGGTACGCTTGAAGCTGTCCCAGAGGCTTCTTACACTGTCTTCATATTTTTGGATTCCTTTTTCATTTTGCTTTTCCCGTTGGGTGTTTTTTGCTGCTTTGCATTTCAAATCTTTGACTTGATTCTTGCGATCCTCTAGTCTGCTGTTGGGAGTCTGTATAATATACTTTATTTCAGTCAGTGTATGCTTAATTTCTAGTTGGTCCTTTATCACAACCTCGAGGGTCTCACTAGATTTCTTGAGGGTCTCATTAAGTTTATCGGCGGTTTCTAGAAAATTCTTGAAAAACCTTAAAAGTGTGGTTTTGAACTCTATACCCAGTAGTTTGCTTTCCTCCATTTCTGTCATTTGTGTCCTCTTTCTTTGTCTCCACATTTTTTTATGCTTCACTGTGTCAATAGAGTAGCTTTCTGTACTAGGTGTCCTATAGGGCCCAGTGGCTCAGCCTCCCCACTTACCTGAGGTAGACACTCTTGGTGCACCCCCTTGTGGGCTATGTACATAGTCTTGTTGTAGTTAAGCCTTGATTGTTGTAGGTAACACTGGGAGGGATTGACCTCCAGGCCAATTGGCTGTGAGAATCAGCTGTGTCTGCAGTGGGAGAGCTTCTGTGCTGGAGACACCCCTCCGGGGCAAGACTTGCTTCAATGGGGTTTTGGTGCTCACTGAGTTTGCCCCCTGAGTGTGTCCTTTATGAATCCGAGGAGCTGCAATCTGGATGGTCCCACTCTGACCACTGGACACATTGGCTCCTGGATCTCTAAGGAGGTGCTAATCTAGCCTCTGCCTGAGGCTATCCAGCAGGAGCCAGCTGTGATGCAATGCCAGTTGCCCTGGGGCCTTGGGCCAGCTGCAGTTTGTTAGGTAATTATCAGATTGCAAAGGGCCGGGCCTTTCATATGCAAAAGCCTCCTGCACCACTTGGGCAGAGCGGGGTCCCAGGGGATCAACAGGGCAGGCGGAGCGAGCAGTATGGCTGCTCTCAGTCCTGCCCTCAGAGGCCGTGCTTCTCAGTGTCCCAGCAATTGCTGCTAGCACCTCTGAGAGAAAGCTGCCCTCGAGTTCCGAACGATACCAGACAGTCCAGTTTCTCCCATATGAGTCTGGGTCCCCAGAGACTCACCCGGAACTGGAGCTCAGAGCTTGAGACTCCCTCCCAATTGAAAAAGACAACCGTGTCCTTAGCCGCCAACCCTCTCTGCATGCACCTCTGTACCTCTGTATTTTACTTCCGCACTGCACCTCCTCTGAGCCTCAGTATGCTTTACTCTTTCCTTCTAGTTGTAGAATTTCCACTCAGCCAGCCTTCTTGTGGTTCTGGATGATGTCTGTTCCATCTTTTAGTTGTATTTTTGAAGTGGTTGTGCAAGGCAGCAATCTCCGGTGTTTACCTATGCCGCCATCTTGGTTTCTCCCCACTCAGTTCTCTTTTGATAGTACTTTCTTTTTTTTGTCTCCTTTTTCATCTTCTTTAATTCTCACAACACCCTGTGAAGTGGGTATTACTAAGATATGATTAAATGAATGAATGGTTTCAGATTAAACCTCAACAATAGCTTTGTTTTCTGATCTTCCAATTGGACAAGCTTCTTACTTGACTGACTTCCTTCAAGGCTTCCTGATTGGGTGGGTAGGGAGAGAGACCAGGGGACAGGCACCTGCAGTCCAGCTCAGGCCCTCATTTCTCAGGCCTCTGGATGCTAAGCAGGGCAGGCTGAGCTGCTTTCAGATTCAAGCCTTTTGTGCTTTCGCATGCCTCTGGCCTCAGGTGGTGGGGCCAGACCTGGCTGGTGCTGGGGTCTTGGCTGAGATGTTGTTCTGCCAGTGGACACAACTTCATTCAGAGGGTATGACTACATTCTGGAGAGAATATTTCCCACATCAAAATGTCAAATGACCACACATCACTCTGGGTAGTGTAAGCCTTGTAAAAAATGGCTTTAGGTGCCATCCACTTGACAGTCTTGCATCTCTATTCTAGATATAGTCAGGGTGTTTGTAGATGTCTCTGGCCAAACCAAAGTCAGGTCTTCACAATGTCGTCATTAGTTAGAAGGATGTTCTGAGCAGCCATGTCCTGATGAATGCATTTTCTGGAAGCAAGGAATTCCATGCCCTTGGCCATTTGGAAGCTATAACAGATTAGGTTCTCCAAAGTGAAGGCCGTGCTTGTACAGATTATTGGAATCTACTTGGTGAGTTATTGTGGCCCCCAGAAGATGGCCATTAATTCTTCCTTCTCATCAGATTCACTATAGCTCTTGTTCTCAAGTATTATTACAGATAGTACTTTCCCTTTTCCCTCTTAGAATTTATTTCTGCTCAGACCTTGAAACTGTCACTTCTGCTAAATCTACTTTTCTAACATGACCTCACTTTTAATTTCCAATTTTTTACTGACAGTTGCTCTGTTGTACATTTCTACTTTGTTGTACATTCTGCTCATCTTTCTTTCTTGGTACCCAGAGTGATTTTAGTATGTCATTTCCTTATTAAATTTTTAGTCACTCAGGCTCAAAACATGAAGTTAATTTTAGTCTTCTTTAACATGAGCAGTATCTTCTTTTTATAAATTAATTTAATTTCAATTACAGTTGACATACAATAGTATGTTAGTTTCAGCTACACAACACAGTGATTAGATACCTTACGAAGTGATTTATATACCTTACGAAGTGATTATCCTGATAAGTCTAGTACCCTTCTGGCATAATACATAGTTATTACAATATTACTGATGATATTCCCTATGCTGTACTTTACATCCCTGTGACTGTAATTATAACTGGTAATTTATCTTAATCCCTTATTTTTTTCATCTATTCCCCCACCCACCTTTTGGCAACCATCAGAATGTTCTAGAGTTTGTTTCTGTTTTGTTTATTGTTTTATTTTGTTTTGGTTTTCTTAGATTCTATATATAAGTGAAATCATACCGTATTTGTCTTTCTCTGTCTGACTTATTTCACTTAACATAATACCCTCTAGATCAGTGATGGCGAACCTATGACACGCGTGTCAGAGGTGACACGCGAACTCATTTTTTTGGTTGATTTTTCTTTGTTAAATGGCATTTAATTATATAAAATAAATATCAAACATATAAGTCTTTGTTTTACTATGGTTGCAAATATCAAAAAATTTCTATATGTGACATGGCACCAGAGTTAAGTTAGGGTTTTTCAAAATGCTGACACACCGAGCTCAAAAGGTTCGCCATCACTGCTCTAGATCTATCCAAGTTGTCACAAGTGGCAAGATTTAATTTTTTTTTATGGCTAAGTAACATTCCATTGTATATATGTACCAACTCTTCTTTATCCATTTGTCTGTTGATGGGCATTTGGATTCCTTTTATATCTTGGCTATTGTAAATAATGTCTAAGCAGTATCTTTTTAATGTTTGTTTCTACACCTTATACAGCAAGCACTAAATAATAGGTTTTTAAAAAATAACTGATTAATTAAGCTGAATAAATCAAACAATGAAAATGGAATTAAGAAAGGAATAAAGTAGATAATGAATGGAAGATCTAAGAAAGAAATTAACTCGATATTTTTTTCCCCACTAAATCTCTGTTCTGCATTCTAGTTTGTGGTTTCTGTCACATCATGCTGGACGATTGCAGCTGTCACTTAACTGGATTCATCTCTCTCTTGTCCCCTTAGTCTCTTGCCTTCCATCTTGTTTTGTTTTGCCTTGTCTCCCCATTTTTTACTTGTCCTATTTTATCTTCTTTATAAATCTTAATAACCCTCAAGTTATCATTTATTTTATAATGCCCTTGTAGCCTGTTTCCCTGTACTTAAATATACTGTATTCCAGACACTTAGAACAGAGCCTGATCTGTAGTAATCTGAATAGTTGTTGATTGATCTGAGCATGGTGATTTTATGGGCAGAAGTCTGACCTCCAGCTGCTAAGGAAACAATGCTCAAAAATCATTAGTTGCTAACCATCCATCCATTCATTCATCAAAACTAATAGTTTTTGAATACCTACTCTGCACCAGAACACAGGCGTTAGGGGTACAGGGATGAACAGTCTAGTCTTTGCTTTCCTTTAGTTTATCTTCTAGTGAAGAAAATGTAAATAAATATATGAAAAGATAACCAGATGATATGTGCAAAGAGGAAAATGAAATGACATGTTGACTTTGGGGTAGTTAAGCAAGAACTTCATGAGAGTGTTTTGGGCATTTAAGCTAGAAGTTGAATGCCAAGAAAAATCAAGCCATGTGAAGATCTGGCTTCAGAGTATTCCAAGCAAATACATATATGTTATTGTTTTACATGGTATTTTTTGTCAGTAGTTTTTGCAAATATTTCTCCATGTCAGGAAATACAGGTTTTTTAAAAAATTGAATTTATTGGGGTGACATTGGCTAATAAATTTATATAGGTTTCAGGTGTATCATTCTAAAATACATCATTTGTGTATTGTATTGTATTGTGTGCTCACCATCCCAAGTAAAGTTTCCTTCCATCACCATTTGGTCCCCTTTTACCCTTTTCTTTACCCCTTTCTTCCTCCTTTCCCCCCTCCTCCCTTTCCCTCTGTTTTATGATCTATGATAGTACTCAGTTGTGTGGATGAAACATACTTTATGAAAAAAGTTCCATATAAATGCATATCTCTGTTCATAATTTTTTATTATTTTTTGAAGTACATTGTCAGAGATAGCATTCAGATCTTATCTGACATTCTCCTTAAATAAATACCTGAGAATGACATTGCTTATCAGGAAGGTTATACTGATTTGCATTCCTAAGAACAGTGCATATATAAGCCTATTTCCCCATATCTGCATGAATGTTGTGTTTTGTAAGTCTTTATTATGTTTGCTAATCTGATATGCAGAAAATATCTTTAAAAGAAATTGTTTCTTTTCTTACAAGTGAAATTGAATGATTGTCATAATGTTGTCATTTATACTTTGTGAATTTTTAAAGGATTTCTTACAGTTCTTATATACAGATAATGAGTCATTATACTTGTTGGAAACATTTTTCTCGCTTGAAAGTTGTTTTTTTTTAATGCTTATATTGTCAACATTTATATTTAAAAATTTTTCCTTACTTTCACTGATTTTTTAGAAAGAGAGGAAGGGAGAGGGAGAGAGAAAGAAACATTGATGTGAGAGTGGAACATCAATGATACACTGCCTCCTGCACACCCCCTGCTGGGGATCGAGCCTGCAACATTATTAGTTGCACATTTGTATAGATATATTCTTTTCATTAACAAAGTCACTGCCATATATAAGGTGTCCCCCCCCAAAAATATATACACTTTAACAGCTGATAGCTCAATTGATGTTTCTTTTCAGATTTAACCCATTGGAATTAATAATTATTCAAAGTGTGTATACATTTTTTTGATACACCCTCTATTTTTTGATGGGCTAAAAAAGCTCCCACATACTTTATTAATATTTTATTTTACATTCTTTAATTGCTTATGTGTAATTTGGATCTTGGGATTAATAATTAGCACATCAGGATGACTGTTAATAGGGGGTTTCTCTTTTTGTATGTTCATGGCATATCTGATATAGCCCTGGGATTGAATTTAATTTGTCTCTGTGAGTTAGGATTCTGTTGCAGATAACAGTAATTATTGTAGACATTTTTATATAGAAAGGGACTTAATTCAGAGAGGCACTTAGAAAAGCGCTAGAAGTCTTAGTTTCAGACTAGTAAAATAACAATGCAGAACTGACCTGAGCTGCAATCAGAAAGTTGTAGCTGCTGGAGAAGCTGCTAAAACTATTGGCTCCAGGGCTCAAGTGCCTTTATTAGAGTTGCAGTGACAATACACTCTGTCTCTCAGCACTCAAAAAAGTAGTACCTGGCCAGAAAACTGAAGCACTTATTATGTACATGCTTGCCAGCAGAAACAGAAGCTACTAGCCAAAGCCTCTGCCTCATTATACTTTCCCAGTTTCATGTGTGGAAATTCAATTGTTGAACTTAAATCACTTTCTGAACCTGAGATGAAAGAGAATTTGGGAAAAGTAGTTTTCTTTTTAGCTGGAAAGCTTCTGCAGAAAAGCCGGAGGAAGGTAAGATGGATGTTGAATGTCAATCTCCCATATTCACCATAGTCATTATACATAGGAAATGATGAAAATGGGCTGACAATTTTGTGTTCCCTATTCTTAGATTAATTTAAGAAGAATTTGATCTCCCCCTCTCCCCCATTTCTTTTTAGCACTTGCTGGAGGTAAATTCTTTAAAGCACCTGACAAGACTGACTCTGCAGGATCGCATTACCAAATCCCTTCTTCATTTGCACAAGAAGAAGAAACCTCCCAGCATCAGTGCTCAGTTTCAGGTTAGTTCCTATTTTACTTTTAACAAAGAGGAATCTGTTTCCTTCAGATTGATACTGAAAACTCAAAATGAATGGCAAGATAACCTGAATGGGATATGGTTGATGTAACTAAAAAGCCATGCTGTAATGGTCATTTGGCTTTTCAGAAATAAACCTATTTCTTTGTATACCACTCATTTTTTGCATATTTTAGCAACATTATTGTTTATATTTATAAGTTGCTTCCAATGTGGGATGGAAGAAAATTCTCATTATATTATTGTTTTGTATCACAGGCCTCATTAAACAAGCTGATGGAGACACTTGGTCAAGCAGAACCATATTTTGTAAAATGCATTCGCTCTAATGCAGAAAAGGTAAAAATGTCCGTACATGAGAACTCGCTCAGCTTACTTCAAACCAAGCTTTAAATTCTTTCTAAGAAGAGCAAGTGGATAGAAAGAGCAATCTAATCTAATAAAAGAGAAATATGCAAATTGACCATACCTCAGCTACACCCACACCCACAAGCTACGCCCACCCACCAATCAGGAGCGAGTATTCAAATTAACCCAACTAAGATGGCGGCGGCCATGGAGCTGGAGTGAGCAGGAGGCTTGGGTTGCTCCTGGCAATGGAGGAAGCCAAGCTTCCCACCTGCCCTGCAGGCCCTGAGCTCTGCTCAAGGCTATAAAGTTTCAATTATAGAAGATAAATAAATCCCAGATACCTGCTTCCAGCCTATGGCCGTGGCACACCTGAAAATGGCCCTCAGCCCCTCACCCAAGATGGCCATGCCTCCCAGTAGGGCCCCCTTCACTGAAGGGGCTGTGGCCAGCCTGAAAACAGCCATCAGCCCCTCACCCAGGCTGGCCAGGCACCCCAGTAGGGACCCCCACCCTGAAGGGGCTGTGGCCAGCCTGAAAACAGCCATCAGCCACTCACCCAGACTGGCCAGGCACCCCAGCAGGAATCTCCACACTGAAGGGGGTGTGGCCAGCCTGAAAACAGCCATCAGCCCCTCACCCAGGCTTGCCAGGCACCCCAGCGGGGACCTCTACTCTGAAGGCGTTATGTCCACCCTGCAAACAGCCCTCAGCCCCTCACCCAGGCTGGCCAGCAGGACCCCCGCCCCCACCCTGAAGGGGCAGTGGCCAGCCTGCAAACAGCCATCAGCCCCTCAACCAGGTTGGCCAGGCACTCCTGTGGGAACCTTCACCCTGTAGGGTGTGTGGCAAGCCTGAAAACAGCCTTCAGCCCCTTACCCAGGCTGGCCAGGCACCCCAGCGGGAACCTCCACCCTGAAGGGGGTGTGGCCAGCTTGAAAACAGCCTTCAGCCCCTCACCCAGGCTGCCCCCCCAATGGGGTGAGGGTCCCCGCTGGGGGGCTTGACCAGCCTGCAAACAGCCATCAGCCCCATACCCAGGCTGGCCAGGCGCCCCAGCGGGACCACCATCCTGATCCAGGACACCCTTCAGGGCAAACCAGCTGGCCTCCACCCATGTACCAGGCCTCTATTCTATATCTATATAATAAAAGGGTAATATGCAAATTGACCCTAACAGCAGAACCACTGGGAATGACTGGTCTCTATGACACACACTGACCACCAGGGGACAGATGCTTAATGCAGGAGCTGCCCCCTGGTGGTCTGTGCGCTCCCACAGGGGGAGCTCTGCTCAGCCACAAGCCAGGCTGATGGCTGCCAACACAGCAGTGGTGGCGGGAGCCTCTCCCGCCTCCTCAGCAGCACTAAGGATATCCAGCTGGAGCTTAGGCCTGCTCCCTGCTGGCAAGTGAACATCCCCCGAGGGCTCCCGGGCTGCCAGAGGGATGTCTGACTGCCAGCTTAGGCCCAATCCCCCGGGGAGCAGACTTAAGCCAGCAGGTGGACATCCCCCGAGGGGTCCCAGACTGCGAGAGGGCACAGGCTCGGCTGAGGGACCCCCCAAGTGCACAAATTTTTGTGCACCGGGCCTCTAGTCTATAATATTTTTTAAGGAAAACAGCATTCTATAGTTTCTATGGATATTTTTCTTGTGTTTACACCTACTTGCCTGTAAGGTATTTACATGGTATTGATTTAATATCTACAAGGATTTTGAGAAGCAAATTTCTCTTGAAATTCCATAATTAAAGTTTTATGCAACTTTTATTACCCGGAAGTTAATCCCTCTTGTTTGGATATACATTGTCACTCTTAAAGAACATGCCAGGCATTTTTCATGTTTAGAGATTCTTATATTTGTAAAATAGGGAAGATATGGGCATTCTTGAGTCCTTTCTATTTTCTATGACAGATCCCCTAATTAGGAATTTGCAAAATATATCTAAAAAGTGTAAACATTTGTCATCTTTCATTATGTTCATCATAGGAAAAAATAGTTCCCAGCCTGAACAGCTAAACTGTGTAGGAATTATGTTCAGCTTTCATAATTCTTAAGACCAGTCTCTAACTTGGTTATATACAAGCTTTGTGACCTTAGACAAGTTTTCCTTTCTGTAGTTTAAATATTTTCATCCATGTAAGAATATATTGTATTTGTAGGACCTCATACTGTTTTGTGAGTATGTGTGAGTTAATACTGGTAATATACTAAGAGTGTTCCCAGCCCATACTAAGTGGTTAGTAAATGTCATTATCCTTTTATAGTGGCTAAAAAAGAAATGATTTTATTTATAGTTAAATAGAAGTTTGAATCCCTGTTATTAAATGAGACCTTGCTATACAAAGAGTTCAATTAATGAAGTAGTTCAGGGTATAGAAGAAGTACTAAATAAATGTCAACTATTATTATTATTATTATTATTATTATTATTATTATTATTTAACATAAGTTGCCCATTTACTTTATTTCCTTGACAGCTGGTTTGCCCCATCTGTCTGAAGGAAAATGTTTAGGATTGTTTTAGGGAATCATTGAAAATAGTATTTAGAATGAATATGGAGAAATATCAGAATCTCCAAATGCATATTGTTTTGAATGTCTGGAAATGTGCCTACAGAGATACCTAGGAGTTTCAGGGCATTGTGACTACTAGCTGCTTCCCTATCAATGCCTTTACAATGAAATCAGTTGTCAGGTACTGGAGGAATTTTTTGTTTTTCAATGTGTCATTCCAATATTATCAGCAAAAGTATTCAGGGAAATAAACTACTCTTAACCTTGTACTAGTCATTAGAAGAAGAATCTGTCAGCTCTCGGTTAACCAAGGTAACTGGTAAAGTAGGGCAGGTAGTTTCTGAGTGAGATTATAGATACAATCATAATTAAAAACAAAAATGCAGACACTCTTAACTATATGTAAGTAGGTTAGTTTTGTTATGTATTTTATATTGACTCCTATGGGTAACTACATTCCTTTTGAACTACAGCTAGAGAAGTCTGGAAACGTGGTTCCTCATATTCCTTAGAGTCAGGCAGTCAGAACTTTTTTGAAGCTACCAGCTGGGGAAGGAAGATTGTCCTGTCACTTCACTATATCTTAACCAGACAAGCTTCAAGTCAGTTCCTAGATATTCAAAAGTTATTCATATTTGTAAGACAAACATTAATTTGGAGATCTATTCTTCTAGGTTGATTTTTTTTTTCTATTGCTTTGTTTTAGCTGCCATTAAGGTTCAATGATGCCTTGGTACTTAGGCAGCTTCGGTATACTGGGATGCTGGAGACAGTTCGAATTCGCCAATCAGGATACAGCTGCAAATACTCTTTCCAGGTTATACTTTTACAGTGATCTTTAAGTATATATGCATATCAAGTAAATTCTTCCTGTCTTGCATATTTTTTATTTGGGGCTTATTTCTCTTAATTCTTCCTTTCCATTCCATCTTCTGTACACAGAATTAACCAGGTAATGAGTACTCACTTCCATTGAATGGCACCAGTCTTATTAAGCTTGTGTTTTAAGAGAATCCAGTACTTGGCTATTCTCATTTGATCTGAATGTTTCCTAATACTAAATTTACTCATAACATAGCAGTTCTTCACACTGATTGCTTCACACTTAATGTACTCATAGCATAGCAGTTCTTCATACTCTTATGAGTAAATACTAAATTTACTCGCAGCATAGCAATTCTTCACATGTATTACAAGTCTTCACACTAAAATAATTCAATCAGAACTGTCTAGTTCAAAAGAAAAGATTCCATTTGATTTTTGCTAGAGTTTTCTCAGCAGGATTTTCTTATATAGGAAGCTGCCAGCAAGATTCATGCTTATTCTCATCAGTTGCTGCTCTGGGTAGAAAAAGTATATTGAAGCTTTCCAGCAGCTGAGCAAGTTTTATTGTTACTTGGAGGGAAAGCTTCATTCTCAATTATATCCTGTAATAACTGTACTTTGCTTATTTTTCTAAATTTTGCTAAAAGTTTCTGATTATTGTTATATAACTTTTTCTTTGTTTTTTAATACAGCTTTCTCAAAAGGGATGATTAGTTTCTGCTCTTCGTTTCTTTTCCTGATTCCCTTTGATAACAAAATACTCTGTTGAACTCACTACACCTCCTTCCATTTTATAAGTTAACCTTCGGTAATACTTTGTTAACAAGTACTTCCTTGGTTTCACCATATTGAAAAGAATGAGAAATGGATCAATAAAAGGATAGTTAGCTAAAGTTTAGGATCTTGTAGCTTTATAACATTTTCATGTCATTCTTTTGTGGCCTTATAACATTTTCTTTTCATTTTTTCAGGATTTTGTGAGCCAC
Organism: Myotis myotis; assembly: GCF_014108235.1. Lineage (NCBI taxonomy): Eukaryota > Metazoa > Chordata > Mammalia > Chiroptera > Vespertilionidae > Myotis > Myotis myotis. The sequence continues at coordinate 113,584,361 of NW_023416313.1, read as the reverse complement.
TTCCATGTACTTCTTCCTCGAAATATTATTCCATCTAAATTTTACATTCAGGATTTCTTCAGGAAAATAAATATTAATCCAAATAATTATCAAGTTGGAAAATCTATGGTAAATATATATTGTCAAAATTGAGTGTATTTTTGTGTTTAAATAATAATGAGAATCTTTGCCTATGATAATGTTTTGTAAAAAACATAATTTTCTAGCCCTAGCCAGTTTGGCTCAGTTGATAGAGCATCAGCCTGCAGATTGAAAGGTCCCGGGTTCAATTCCATTCAAGGGCACATACCCAGGTTGCAAACTTGATCCCCAGCCGTGGTGTGGTTGGCAGCCAATCGATGTGTCTCTCTCACATTGATGTTTCTCTCTGTGTGTCCCTCTCCCTCCCCTCCACTCTCTCTAAAAATATATAGAAAAATATCCCCAGGTGAGGAGTAACAAAAAAACAAGATAACAAAGAAAAACATAGTTTTCCAGATGTCATAAGGAAATTGAGTAGGCCACGATTTTTTTACTTAATAATATAGTCAATTTAAAGAGCTTCTGGCCAATTCTCTAATTCTACCTATAATTTTAACTGCCTAAAAATCATCTCCCCTAGTGCTCTACTGTAATCTCCAACTCTACTTGCCCAAAGTCACCTTATCCTGATTTCCCTATTATCCTTAATTTGTCAACTACTCTTTTCTGTCATTCTTCTTCTAGTTTCTTAGGCTAGAAACCATAATCATATTTGGCTTACCCTTTACTTTAATCCTTTTACAAAATTGTTTCTTTTTTTTTTTAACAAATGATTCTCACATCTCTGCCTTTTTCTCTAATGCTACTGCGTCCATAGTAGGTCTGTTTCTTTACCTTTCACATATATTTCTCTTACAGTAAACAGATCCCTCATCTAGTTCCAGTCTGTTTGTTATTCTGTTGAAATCTACCCATTTTATGAAAATCATCTTAATATATTTCTTTCTTTAATTTGACTTCCTGCTCAGTAATAATCCCCTGATAACCTTCTCATTAGATTCAAACATCTTTCTCCTTTTTAAGAACCTTCATATTGTGATTTTACACTATTTAATTCCTTCATTATAAACACTAGGTATTTCATTGTCCCTGTATGTGCCTTTATCGTTATTTCCAACTCCTTGTTTTGTTCAGGTGGGCTCCTCTGTCTCTTGCCCTCATTAGTTTACTCTTTTCCATTTTGTTATCTAATATCTATGTGCTCTTTTTAAAGGCAACTTATTTTATGTTTTAATTTTCACCCAAGGATATGTTTTTATTGATTTTAAAGAGAAAGATACCAGGCCTCTAGTGCATCAATGTGAGAGAGAAACATTGATCACTTGCCTCTGGGGTGCCCCGATCGGAGACTGAACCCACAACCTAGGTTTGTGTCCTGACTGAGAATTGAATCCTCCAACTGACTGACTGAGCCTCTGGCCAGGGCTGGTGCTCTTTTTAAAAATATTTTTTTATTTTTGACAAAAATGGGAGGTGATGCATATGTTAATTAGTTTGATTGTGGTAATCATTTCACAGTGTATACATACATCAAAGCATATACCTTAAATGTATACAATTTTTAATATCTACCTGCTCTTTAAGGTGAATGCAAATCCTATTTTCTAAGGACCATGTCTAAGTTATCTTTGTATCCCCCTAGATTTTTTTTTTAATGGAATGAAGGAGTAAATAAATAAACTGATAAATAGCTTTGGGCAGCAAGAAGCCTTTTATGCCTACTGGGTTTCTAAAACACTTATTGTTGGTTTATTCATCTTATGATCAAACTTGAAGATTTGTGGTTCTCAACTTGTTTCCCCCTACTCCAACATCCTTGAAAAATATGACACCCTGGCTTGTGTGGCTCAGTTGTGTGGAGCATTATCCTATACACAGAAAGGTGGTGGGTTTGATTCTTGGTCAGGGCACATACCCAGGTTGCAGGTTTGATCCCCAGTTAGGGCATGTGTGGGAGACAACCAATTGATGTTTCTCTCTCGCATCAATGTTTCTCTCTCTCTCTTTCCCTTCCTCTCTCTTAAAAAAAAAAATCAATAGAAATAGGACATACTACCAGCAGTACATTGGCTCATGATGGTGGTGAATTTCCCAAGGGAATAATCTATATACATTGAGTGGCCAGATTATTATGACCACCTGACGCTTGTAGGCAAATTAGCTATAATTTCGCGCTGAAGTTGCTAGAGGGCCAGACTATTATAAACGTCCCAATAGCACAACATACCTAAGTATCGTTGCTGATTAAGTTCATCCTATCATGTTGATGGTGTATCCCCATGGAGATGGCTTCTTCCAACAAGACAATGCGCCATGCCACAGTGCTCGTATTATGCAGGAGTGGTTTCAAGAACATGAGGGAGACTTTACCTTGCTTAGGTGGCCCCCACAATCACCAGATCTCAATCTAGTTGAGCATTTGTGGGACGAAGTTAAAAGAGCCATCAGACAGCTGGTCCCACAACCATCAAATCTCACAGAACTGGACAGTGCTATTTATCAGTCATGGTGTCAGATTCCTCGCATCACCTTTCAACATCTCATGGAGTCAATGCCAAGAAGAATCGCCGCAGTATTGAATGCAAAAGGTGGCCCAACGAAGTACTGATGGAGTGGTCATAATAATCTGGCCACTCAGTGTATATGTAAAAGGCTAAGCGACTGGCCGGTAGATATGATGCACACTGATCACCAGTGTGCAGATGCTCAACACAGGAGCTGCTGAGTGACAGCGACTTTGCAGAGTGCCCTCTTGCACTCCCGGACCCCTTAGGGCAGTGGTTCTCAACCTTCCTAATGCCACGACCCTTTAATACAGTTCCTCATGTTGTGGTGACCCCCAATTTCATTGTTACAAATTGAACATAATTAAAGCATAGTGATTAATCACAAAAACAACATGTAATTATATATGTGTTTTCTGATGGTATTAGGTGACCCCTGTGAAAGGGTCGTTCGACCCCAAAAGGGGTCGCGACCCACAGGTTGAGAACTGCTGCCTTAGGGGATGTCGGATTGCCGGTTTCAGCCCAATCCCTACAGGCCAGGCTGAGGGACCCCACCTGCTGGAGGGACCCTGCTCACTTGGCAGATGCCCTGCAAGCCCTGGCGCCACCCCAGGTGTGGCCGGCCAGGGAGGGACCATGGGAAGTTGGCTCCAGGGCATGTCTGGCCCCTTTCACCCAGTCCCGCCCCGCTGGCCACCTTCTAATTAATTTCCTTTCCATGTGCACGAATCTGTGCACCAGGCCTCTAGTGTATCATAATATCTTGCACTGGAATTTTTGTACACATGTGCACCTTCCCATTTCCCCTTCTATATCCTGTTTTATTTTCATTTTGAGAATGACCACTTTGGATAAATTGTAGAAATATTTATCAGTACTGTTTTTATTAATCTGCCACTGTATTTGTTCTTCTCTAAAAAGGCTAATTACAGAAGGGATGATTCATGAAATAAATTTCTCGTTTCTTCTTAAACTGTATTTCTTATCTTCTTTTTGGTAGGTGTTCCTAAAGGAACAGGAACGACAGCACCTACAAGATCTGCTTCACCAAGAGGTGCTCCGCAGAATAATATTGTTACAACGATGGTTTAGGGTCTTGCTGTGCAGGCAGCATTTTCTCCATCTGAGACAGGCATCAGTTATCATTCAGGTGGGAGACAAAAGATTTTTTGCATGAGATTGGCTAGTTTATTCAGCCTTTGTTTTAGTAACCAGAATTATTTTACTATGAAACATATAAATAAGAATATAAACTTCCTCAGAGGTGAGAATGTGTTCTACACATTTTTGAAATGTTGATAGCACCGAAAAGATTACTTGCCATATAATAACAGACTATTAATATCGATGGAGTTGAATTTAAATTAAATTGAATTTATAGTTATAATGGCTTGTGAGATATGATCGGGGCAAAGGAATTATGTGCCTTAATTTTTGTTACATAGTTATTCTATATAATAAGAGAGGGGTATGCAAATTAGCCCAGATATACTAATTAGCTGCGACCGGATATACTAATTAGTCATGACCAGTATGCAGATTGACCATCACTCCAACACAATAATAAGAGAGGGATATGCTAATTAGTCACAACCAGTATGCAAATTGACCATCACTCCCAACACACAAGATGGCTGCCCCCATGTGATGAAAGATGGCCACCCCCATGTGGCCACAAGATGGCCTGCAGAGGAGGGCAGTTGGGGGCTATCAGGCCAGCAGGGGAGGGCAGTTGGGGGCAACTGGGCTGGGAGGGGAGTGGTTAGGGGTGATTAGGCCGGCAGGGGAGTGGTTAGGGGTGATCAGACTGGCAGGCAGAAGTGGTTAGGGGTAATCAGGCAGGCAGGCGAGCGGTTGGGAGCCATCAGTCCTGGATTGTGAGAGGGATGTCTCTCTCACAATGGGCAGTCAGACATCCCTCGAGGAGTCCCAGATTGGAAAGGGTGCAGGCTGGGCTGAGGGACACCCCCCGCCCCCCCGTGCACAAATTTCGTGCACTGGGCCTTTAGTATTTAATAGTTTTCTGAGTGACATTTGCGTGTTATAAATACATTGTTGTTAGGTACTCATCTTGGTTTATAGGTACCTTGTTTCACATTTACCTGTTTTACTTTCTTTCTCATCGATGTATACAATAGCTGTTTCCACAGGACCTTTTCTGTTTGTACAAGAATATCTTTTTATCTTAATTTTTGAAATGTGTACATATTGACCTTGAACCCAATTAATATAGGCAAATTGTAGTATGTGAATAATTTATAACTTGTTTAAATTAATTCGTAGGACATGAAACGATCAAAATTTTAAATTAAGTTCTATAATTAACTTTATTGAGGTTTTATTATCTAAAATATTTGCTTTAACTAAGCATATCTAGAAAAGAAAACTTTTTTAAATCACCCACAGTTTAGCTGTTTAGCCATACCCTCTAATTATGACATAAGAAATTTATTCTTTTTTCCTTTTTCTGTGAAAATGTGGTATAAGATATGCCAACAGTTTCTATTATTTTGTCTTCCCCACAGCGATTTTGGCGGAATTACCTAAATCAAAAGCTAGTCAGAGACGCAGCTGTGCAAAAGGATGCTCTAGTTATGGCTAGTGCAGCTACTCTTCTCCAGGCTTCCTGGCGTGCTCACTTAGAGAGGCAGCGGTATTTGGAGCTCCGAACTGCAACCATCATCATCCAGCAGAGATGGAGGGAGTGCTATAGGTGGAGGCACATGGCTGCTATTTGTATACAGGCAAGATGGAAAGGCTACAGGGAAAATAAGAAGTATCAAGAACAAAGGAACAAAATTATCCGTTTGCAGTCAATATGTAGAGGATTCAGAGCAAGACAAAGGTAATCTTTGTTGTTATAATAAGTCTCTCTGTTCAAGTACATTATTTATACTTTTGTTCTAACACTTGCCTAACTTGTGTTCGAATTGGTTTTGTGTAATTTGTCTTCTCCACTAAACTGTGATACTCCTAGCAATTTTAATCTACATTGTGTCGTCTATAATAGAAGCTAAATAAGTGTTTATTGAATTAAAGTGGACTGAAAACCTACATGGTCTGTGGTTATAACTGCTGAGTTAACTTTTACATTAGGTTGAATCTTTAAAAATTGGCATTCAACTGTTTTTACTTTTAGAAACTTTAATTTTATGTTTAAGGTTTATGTTAAAATAAGGATATTGTTAAAGGAGAGCTTACTTTTGATTTGATTTGATTTTTTTTAGTAAAATGCCTAATTACAAATAATGCACTTAATGATATATAATCTCATCAAAATAGGATTATGAAATGTGCTTTGAAGTTAGTTTGAAAAATACTTAGGTATATTAAAATTTTCTTCTTTTTTTTCTCAAATTCCCAGTAAATGTATTTTCTCCATTAATAACCTCCCTTTTTTTTTCTATTTTCATATAGATTTAAAGCTTTAAAAGAACAAAGACTAAGAGAAACAAAACTAGAACTTGGATTAATGAATATTGAGCCACATGGAGCTCTGAAAATTCAGGGTTCAGACCCTTCAGAATGGGAGGATTGTTCTTTTGACAATAGAGTAAAAGCCATAGAGGAATGTAAATCTGTGATAGAGAGTAATCGAATTAGTTCAGTGGACTGCTTGAAGGATTCCCCAAACAAGCGACAGGAGAGAGCCAGAAGCCAGAGTGGTGTGGACTTGCAGGAAGATGTGATTATAAGAGAGAGACCCAAGTCCTTGGAGGATCTCCACCAGAAAAAAGTAGGTCGGGCCAAAAGAGAAAGTCGAAGAATGAGAGAACTAGAACAAGCTATATTTAGCTTAGAATTGCTAAAAGTTCGTTCTCTTGGTGGTGTGTCTCCTTCAGAAGAACGCCGATGGTCTACAGAACTGATGCCTGAGGGCCTTCAGTCTTTACAGGGTACACCTGATAGTGAAAGCTCTCAAGAAAGCTTGGAACTTCTGAGCTGCGAGGAAAGCCAAAAGAGCAAACTAGAGTCTGTAATGTTAGATGAAGGAGACTTGCAGTTTCTATCACCTAAGATATCTAGCAGTCAAAAATTTGATTCACAGGCCAATGCCCGAAGTACCTCAAGTGAGACTAACTATACATTGAGTCAGAAGGGAGCATCCTCTGACTCAATGCATTTGAAGAATGGGACTATGAAGGAAAAATTGGTTTGCAGTTCTGAATCTATTACCTGTAAGCCACAACTGAGAGACTCCTTTGTTTCCAGTAGTTTGCCTACATTTTTTTATATTCCTCAACAAGACCCACTGAAAACAAGTTCCCAACTAGACACAAGTATCCAGAGAAACAAACTAATGGAAAGTGAAGAAACAATTCCAGCTCTTACTTTGGATATTAACAGGAAAACTAGAAAGTATCGCTACTCAGGAGAAAATCAAGTTGTTGCTTTGAGTACAGATTCTTCTAATACTGTGCTTAAGAAGTTGGAAAAGCTGAACACTGAGAAGGAAGAAAGGCAAAAACAGTTGCAGCAGCAGAATGAAAAAGAGATGATGGAACAGATTAGACAGCAAACAGATATTTTAGAGAGGGAGCGTAAAACCTTCAAGACAATTGAAAAACAAAGAATTGGGGAGTCTTTTCCAGTATCATCTTTCTATCAATCAAAACAAAGAGAAGAGAGGCCATCCTCTCTCCTCATTCCGAATACCCCAAATAAGAAAGAATCTGATGTACTAGGGCATCCATCAGTAACTGTAAAAGATGCAGCTCTTGCCCTAAAAGACAGTCCCTCTGCTCACTTTCCCCTGAAGGATCGACCTGCCACCCTGTTCTTTGAAAGAAAAGGGGGCCCATGCCAATATAGTACTGTCAATGAATTATCCAAGACAGACAGAATGTGCAACCAACTGAATGTAGCCTGTAAATTCAATAATAATGGCATTTCAAAAAGAGAACACTTTAGGCCAACTCAGCCTAAGAGCCACAAATCTAATGACCCTCCCAGAGATGGAACTACTATGGCCATTTTCTTCACACCAAAGGAAAATATGAGTATTTCCCTGTAAGTGAAATGTTTATTTATTTTCATGTATAAATGGGAAACTTTTTGGAGAATTTTGCAGACATACCTCAGAGATACTGAGGGTTCAATTCCAGACCACTGAGCCAAGCAAGTATCACAGTAAAGTGAGTCATAATCTTTTTGCTGATTAATCATTAATCATCCTTGTGAATTACTTTTTTGTGAATTATTTTTTAAAATCAATTTTTCAAGATAAACTATCTGTAGTCTTCTTGATCTAGTTTGCTTTACCTAAGTAAGAACTGCTTATCTTCAAAATGATTATATATTAGATTGCTTATGTAAAAGCTTAAGTAAAATGTATATTTCAAGTCTCTCATTCTATAAGTAATACTAGAAACCTTAACATTTTATAGAATTATAAATGTTGATGTTTTTAAATTTATCTAGTCCAGTTCTCACATATTATAGATGAGCTCACTGGTGCCTCCAGAAGTGAAATGACTTAAGGTCACATTAAATAGCTGGGACTAAAACCTGATTTTCATGATTAGGAATCAGCATTGGGTTTCATAGTGGTGATGGTCTTCATCTGGTTCATGAGGAAGAACAAAAAGAAATGGAATCTAAAGGAAATGCCATGAGTTTAAAAGTTAGGGTGGTCAAATGCTATCAAATGTTCTAGTGCCCGGCCAATATTGCTGAGTGGTTGAGCGTAAGCCTATGAACCAGGAGGTTACAATTCTATTCCAGTCAGGGTACATGCCAGGGTTGTGGGCTCAGTCTCCGGTGGGGGGCGTTGCAGGAGGCAGCCGATCGATGATTCTCTCTCATTATTGATATTTCTATCTCTCTCTCCCTCTCTGAAATTTAAACAAAAAAGCTTCTAGTAATTATTGCTCTCTTTGGAGAACTAATCAAAGACCAATAGGTACAACTGTGGTAAAAGAAATTTTAATGACCAAAAGGGAATCTTTTAGGAGAAGTTAGGATTGCTAGGCTTGATCATACATAGTCAAAAAGGGAGATTTCTGAAATGCCATTACCTAGGAAAGATTGCCATCTATGTAGGATTGTTTAGGGATTATTACATAGGACAAAGGACAAGATATTAATTTTGTATCCTGCTACTGTGATGAGTTCATTTATTAGATCTAGTAGTTTTTTGGTGGAGACTTTAGTTTTTCTATGTACAATATTATGTCATCTGTGAATAATGACAGTTTTCCTTCGTCCTTTCCAATTTGGATGCCTTTTCTTTCTTCTTCTTGTCTGATTGCTATGGCTAGGACTTCCAGCACTATGTTGAATAAGAGTGGTGAGAGTGGATATATCTGTCTTATTCCTGATCTTAATGGAAATGCTTTTATTTATTTTTTGCCCATTGAGTATGATATTGGCTATAGGTTTTTCATATATGGCCTTTGTTATGTTGAAGTATAATCCCTCTAGTCCCACCTTACTAAGAGTTTTTATCATAAATGGGTGCTGGATTTTATCCAGGGCTTTTTATGCATCTACTGATTTGATCATATTTTTATCTTTTATTTACGTGATGTATCACATTTATTGATTTTCGGATATTGTAGCAGCATCCCCAGTATAAGTCTCACTTGGTCATGGTGTATGATCTTTTTATTTATTCATTTTCCTTTATGTTTTTAATGGATCTTTTAGTAAGAGTGGAAGAGAGATGGGGAGAGAGAGAAACATCAGTATGAGAGAAAAAATTAATTGGCTGCCTCCTGCATACTCCCTACTGTGGATGGACCCCAAAACCAGGGCATGTGCTCCGACCAGGAATCGAACCTGAGACCCTTTGGTGCATGGGTCAACACTCAACTAACTGAACCACACTGGCCAGGACATGTGTATGATCTTTTTAATTTTTCGCTTGACCCACTTTGCTAATATTTTGTTGAGGATTTTAGCATCTATGGTCATCTAGGGTATTGGCCTATAATTATTATCTTTATTTGTAGGGTCTTTATCTGGTTTTGGAATTAGGATAATGCTGGCTTCATAAAAAGAGTTTGAAAGTCTCCCTCCTTGAATTTTTTGCAATAGTTTGAGAAGGATAGGTGTTAGTTCTTTGAATGTTTGGTAAAATTTGCCTGTGAAGCCGTCAGATCCAGGACTTTTGTTTGCTGGGAGGTTTTTTTTTTTATTACTGCTTCAATTTCATTAGGTATTACTGGTCTCTTCAGGTTACTGATTCTTCCTGATTGAGTTTTAGAAGATTGTATGTTTCTAGGAATTTGTTTATTTTGCCCAGGTTGTCCAATTTGTTGGCATATAATTGTTCATAGCATTTTCTTACAATCTTTTGTATTTCTGTGGTCAGTTGTTACTTTGATTATTTCATTTCTGATTTTATTTATATGGGCCCTTTCTCTGTTTCTTGGTCAGTCTATCTGGCTAAAGGTTCATCAGTCTTTCCCTCCCTTCCTTCCTTCCTTCCTTCCTTCCTTCCTTCCTTCCTTCCTTCCTTCCTTCCTTCCTTTAACATATTTTATTGATTTTTTTACAGAGGGGAAGGGAGAGGAATAGAGAGGTAAAACATCGATGAGAGAGAAACATCCATCAGCTGCCTCCTGCACACCCCCTACTGGGGATGTGCCCACAACCAAGGTACATGCCCTTGACTGGAATTGAACGCTCTATCCACTGAGCCAAACTGATTAGGGCTTGTTTATCTTTTCAAAGAACCAACTCTTGGTTTCATTGATCCTTAGTATTGTTTTTTTTAACATTCTATTTTTATTTTTATTTTTTTAATTAAATCTTTATTCAGATTATTACAGTTGTTCCTCTTTTTTCCCCCCATAGCTCCCTTCCACCCAGTTCCCCTCCCAACCTCCGCCCTCAGCCCCCCACCACTGTCCTCATTCATAGGTGCACAATTTTAGTCCAGTCTCTTCCCGCATCCCCCACACCCCTTTCCCCCCCAAGGATAGCCAGTCCACTCCCTTTCTATGCCCCTGATTCTATTATAATCACCAGGTCATTCTGTTCATCAGATTATTCACTTGATTTTCAGATTCACTTGTTGATAGATGTGTATTTGTTGTTCATAATTTGTATCTTTACCTTTTTCTTCTTCTTCCTCTTCTTAAAGGATACCTTTCAGCATTTCATATAATCCTGGTTTGGTGGTGATGAACTCCTTTAGCTTTTCCTTATCTGTGAAGCTCTTTATCTGACCTTCAATTCTGAATGATAGCTTTGCTGGATAAAGTAATCTTGGTTGTAGGTTCTTGGCATTCATCACTTTGAATATTTCTTGCCATTCCCTTCTGGCCTGCAAAGTTTCTGTTGAGAAATCAGCTGACAGTCGTATGGGTACTCCCTTGTAGGTAACTGAGTTTCTTTCTCTTGCTGCTTTTAAGATTCTCTCTTTGTCTTTTGCTCTTGGCATTTTAATTATGATGTGTCTTGGTGTGGTCCTCTTTGGATTCCTTTTGTTTGGGGTTCTCTGCGCTCCCTGGACTTGTAAGTCTATTTCTTTCACCAGGTAGGGGAAGTTTTCTGTCATTATTTCTTCAAATAGGTTTTCAGTATCTTGCTCTCTCTCTTCTTCTGGCACCCCTATAATTTGGATGTTGGTACACTTGAAGCTGTCCCAGAGGCTTCTTACACTGTCTTCGTATTTTCGGATTCTTTTTTCATTTTGCTTTTCTGGTTGGGTGTTTTTTGCTTCTTCGTATTTCAAATAGTTGACTTGATTCTTGCGATCCTCTAATCTGCTGTTGGGAGTCTGTATAATATACTTTATTTCAGTCAGTGTATGCTTAATTTCTAGTTGGTCCTTTATCACAACCTTGAGGGTCTCATTAGTTTTCTTGTAGATCTCATTAAGTTTATCGGCAGTTTGTAGAAAATTCTTGAAAAACCTTAAAAGTGTGGTTTTGAACTCTATATCCAGTAGTTTGCTTTCCTCCATTTCTGTCATTTGTGTCCTCTTTCTTTGTCTCCGCATTTTTTATGCTTCCCTGTGTTGATAAAGTGGTTTTCTGCGCTGAGTGTCCTCTAGGGTCCAGTGGTTCAGCCTCCCCAATTACCTGAGGAGGACACTCTTGGTGCACCCCCTTGTGGTCTTTGTGCACAGTCTTGTTGTAGTTAAGCCTTGATTGTTGTAGTTATCACTGGGAGGAATTGACCTCCAGGCCAATTGGCTGTGAGAATCAGCTGTGTCTGCAGTGGGAGAACTTCTGTGCTGGAGACACCCCTCTGGGGCAAGACTTGCTTCAATGGGGCTTTGGTGCTCACCGAGTCTGCCCCATGAGTGTGTCCTTTATGGTTCCACGGAGCTGCAAACTTGATGGTCCACTCTGACCTCTGGGCTTCCTGGCTCCTGGATCTCTAGGGAGTTGCTAATCTAGCCTTTGCCTGAGGCTATCCAGCAAAAGCCTCCCTGCAGGGCTTGGGTGGGGCAGGTCCCAAGGGATCAACAGGGCGGGGCTAGCAGTTATGGCTGCTCTCAGTCCAGCCCTCAGAGGCTCTGCTTCTCTGTGTCCCGGTAATCGCTGCAAGCCCCTCGGAGAGAAAGCTGCCCTCGAGTTCCGACCAATGCCACACAATCCCGCTTCTCCTGTATGAGTCTGGGTCCCTAGAGACTCGCCTGGAACTGGAGCGCAGAGCCTGAGACTCCCTCCCGATTGAAAACGACAGCCGCACCCTCAGCCGCCAGCCCGCTCCGCATGCACCTCCGCACCTTAGTATTTTACTTCCATACTGCACCCCCTCTGAGTCTCGGTATGCTTTTCTCTTTCCTTCTAGTTGTAGAATTTCCACTCAGCCAGCCTTCCTGTGGTTCTGGATTATGTCTGTTCTATCTTTTAGTTGTATTTTTGAAGTGGTTTTTCGAGGCAGCAAACTCCAGTGTTTACCTATGCCACCATCTTGGTTTCTCCCTGGATTCTTTTTTTCATTTTGCTTTTCCAGTTGGGTGTTTTTTGCTTCTTCATATTTCAAATCTTTGACTTGATCTTGCGATCCTCTAGTCTGCTGTTGGAAGTCTGTATAATATACTTTATTTCAGTCAGTGTATGCTTAATTTCTAGTTGGTCCTTTATCACAACCTCGAGGGTCTCACTAGATTTCTTGAGGGTCTCATTAAGTTTATCGGCAGTTTCTAGAAAATTCTTGAAAAACCTTAAAAGTGTGGTTTTGAACTCGATATCCAGTAGTTTGCTTTCCTCCATTTCTGTCATTTGTTTCCTCTTTCTTTGTCTCGGCATTTTTTATGCTTCGCTGTGTCAGTAGAGTGGCTTTCTGTGCTAAGTGTCCTATAGGACCCAGTGGCTCAGCCTCCCCACTTACCTGAGGTAGACACTCTTGGTGCACTCCCTTGTGGTCTTTGTGCACAGTCTTGTTGTAGTTAAGCCTTGATTGTTGTAGGTAACACTGGGAGGATTTGACCGCCAGGGCAATTGGCTGTGAGAATCAGCTGTGTCTGCAGTGGGAGAACTTCTGTGCTGAAGACCCCCTTATGGGGCAAGACTTGCTTCAGTGGGGCTTTGGTGCTCACTGAATCTGCCCCCTGAGTGTGTCCCTTATGGATCTGAGGAGTTGTAATTGGATGGTCCCACTCTGACCACTGGGTACACACTGGCTCTTGAATCTAAGGAGGTGGTAATCTAGCCTCTGCCTGAGGCTACCCAACAGAAGCCAGCTGTAAAGCAATGTAAGTTGCCCTAGGGCCTTGGGGAATCGGCAGTTTGTTAAGTAATTTTCAGATTACAAAGGGCCGGGCCTTTCATATGCAAAAGCCTCCTGCACCACTTGGGCAGAGTGGGGTCCCAGGGGATCAACAGGGCAGGCGGAGCGAGCAGTATGGCTGCTCTCAGTCCTGCGCTCAAAGGCCCTGGCAATTGCTGCGAGCACCTCCGAGAGAAAGCTGCCCTCGAGTTCCGAACGATACCAGACAGTCCAGTTTCTCCCATATGAGTCTGGGTCCCCAGAGACTCACCCGGAACTGGAGCTCAGAGCTTGAGACTCCCTCCCAATTGAAAAAGACAACCGTGTCCTTAGCCGCCAACCCTCTCTGCATGCACCTCTGTACCTCTGTATTTTACTTCCGCACTGCACCTCCTCTGAGCCTCAGTATGCTTTACTCTTTCCTTCTAGTTGTAGAATTTCCACTCAGCCAGCCTTCTTGTGGTTCTGGATGATGTCTGTTCCATCTTTTAGTTGTATTTTTGAAGTGGTTGTGCAAGGCAGCAATCTCCGGTGTTTCCCTATGCCGCCATCTTGGTTTCGCCGATCTTTTGTATTGTTTTTTTAGACACTGTGGTTTATTTACTCTCTGATCTTTATTATTTCCTTCCTTGTACTTTCTCTGGGCTTTTCATATTGTTCTAGTTCTAGTTCTTCTAGGTGTAAGGTTAGATTGTATATTTCAGATTTTTCTTGCTTTTTGAGGTAGGCCTGTTATGCAGTGAACTTCCCTCTCAGGACTGCTTTCTGTGCGTCCCGTAGATTTTGGGTTATTGTGTGTTCATTTTCATTTATTTCCAAGTAATTTTTTATTTCTTCCTTGATCTCTTTGGTAACCCATTGATTGTGTAAAAGCATGATGTTTAGCCTCCATGTGCTGAAATGATTTTGAGTGTTTTCATTTTAGTTGATTTGTAGTTTCATGCCATTGTGATCCTGGAAGATGCTTAATATGATTTCAGTTTTCTTGAATTTGTTAAGATTTCTCTTATGTCCTAACATGTGGACTTTTTTTGAGAATGTTCTATGAGCACTTAAAGAATGTATACTCTCCTGCTTTGGGATGAAATGTTCTCTAAGTATCAGTTAAATCCATCTGATCCAGTGTCATTTAAGGTCACAATTTTCTTGTTGATTATTTGTCTAGAAGATCTATCCATTGATGACAGTGGGGTGTTAAAGTCCTTTACTGTGACTGTATTACTGCTAATTTCTCCCTTAAAGTCCACCAAAAGTTTTATATATGCGCTCCTATATTGAGTGTATATATGTTTACAAGGGTTATGTCTTCTTGTTGCATCAATTCCTTTAGTATTGTGTAGTGGCCTTCTTTGTCTCTGTTATGGCCTTTATTTTGTAGTCTATTTTATCAGATATAAGTATTTCTATTCCAATTTTTTTTTTCATTTCCACTTGCATGGAATATTTTTTTCCCATCCCTTCACTTCCTGTCTGTATGTTTTGTTCTGAGGTGGGTGTCTTGTGGACAGCATATATTTAGGTCATGTTTTCTTACCCATTTTACTACCCTATGTCTTTTGATTGGAGTAAGTAGTCTGTTTCCATTTTAGGTTCTTATTGATAGGTACTTATTCATTGCCATTTTTTTCCTTTATACCCATGTACCTCTCTTTATATTTCGTCTTCTTTTTAAAGCAGTCTGTTAACATAAAAAAAAATTCAAACCTGTAAAGAATTTTTGTGAGTTTATTTGAGCCAATCAGTTAACAGTTGCCAGGAAGCAGAACCTCAACGAATTGAGATAATGCTTTGGAGAATGGCAGGTTACATCTATATTTACACATTGCAATCAAAGGAGGGACAAAGGTGGGTTACATGAAATCCATTAGTGATAGACTAGAAAGGCAGGAGAAAGCAAATCGTGGAAACCCTGGGATTGGATAAAAAGTAAAATGGTAGACACATACTTAGGTGGGTGTAGGAACAGTTAACATGATAACAATGAAGGAACTTGTGGTATCTGTCTTGGTGCCCAGCCACATTAGATTGTGCTGCAAGCGGTCCAGAAAAAGGGAAGTTACAAGTTACCTAGACATTTCAAGGGTATGTTATTATAGCTGCAAAAGGTTATATGGATATTAAAGGTTGACCTTGTCAGTGAAGATACTGGCCTAGGATGTAACTACCCATCATAACTGCTTTTAGTTAAAGTTTAATTTCAGACCATCCTTTGTAGGTTACTTTAGGTCTCTGAGTTTGCAAGACCACCATGCAGGCCTCTCCTGAGCTTGTCAGGTTAGCATGTGGCCCCTTTTGTCCACACATCCCCCTTTTGGTTATAAATCAGTCCAAAGGATACATTGATGACCAATCTTTTGGTTGGATAATGGAGTCCCACGGTGCTAGGAAGGCTTATTCCTAGAATGTCTCAGTGTCAGCATGTCTTGCTGAATAGGGGGGAACACTGTGGATGGGGCAAGACCATAACCTTAGATGGCATTTAAGGTCAAATTGTTATTATTCAAAAAGGGCAGGTAAATGGGAGGCAGTCAGATCCTGTATGTCCTTGTTAAAAAGTATTCTGGATCATTTCTAATTTTTGAGTCACTATGATCCAAGTCTTTTTTGCTGTTTGTCAAGTTTTGTTTTTCTGTATCTAGTATAACATTTACATACCAGGAATAAAAGTAACAATAATAAACCAGTAACACTGGTTAGAAACAGAAAATGTCTTCCTGAAAAGGAAGGATCTGAGGGGAAATAAGTATCTGCTATTATCCAGAAGTTCCAATTTTTCTTCTGGGCAATTAATTTCACCCATTCCTATATTTAGACAGTATTCATCTAAAATACCCATCTAGATTAGATCTACATATAATTATACCAGGGGAATTATTAGGGAGGTGTTCTTAGAGAGATTTGTCCAAGGTAGATCCTTTATAATAGATACTAGAGGCCCAGCGCACAAAATTTTTGTGCAGTATGGTTCCTAGGCCTGGCCTGCAATCAGGGCCATCTTCCCCAGCTGCCCACAGCTGGCCCTTTCCCCCACCGCCACCCTCCCCCGGTTCCCCTTTCGCCATAGGGCAGTGGTCGGCAAACTGCGGCTCGTGAGACACATGCGGCTCTTTGGCCCCTTGAGTGTGGCCACGAAGTTTCAATCGCACTGTACATGCACACCCGCACGTGGTATTTTGTGGAAGAGCCACACTCAAGGGGCCACAGTTTGCCGACCACTGCCATAGGGTGATCAGTGCCTCATGGTCGGGGGAAGGGACTGAGAGGTCGGCTGTTACTGCCCTCTCGCTGGCCCAGCCCCTGCTGCAGGTTTCCCTGTGTGTAGAGGGCGACTGGTGGGGCGGGGTGCCTTGGTCTGGCACTGTCCACATCCTCCATCACCCACCCCTAGTTCCCCATTCACCATCAAGTGATTGAAGCCTGCGGCTGGGGAAAGGAACCAAGAGGTGGTCAGTGCACCTCATAGTGACTGGTCCAGCGGTCAGTCTGACCGTTCTGCCTTTAGAGTCAATATTTATATTTCCCTTTTGTTATATAGGATAGAGACCTGGTGCACCGGTGGGGGCCGGCTGGCCAGCCCTGATGGGAGCCCCAGATCCGGGCAAGAGTTCCCCACTGGGGTTGGGGCCGGCCTGGGCGAGAGGCCATGGGCAGTTTTTAGGCTGGCCACGCCCCTATTGGGGTGGGGGACCCCTCCGGGGTGTGGGGCCAGCCTGGGTAAGGGGCCGCAGGCGGTTTGCAGGTCAACCACACCCCCATTGGGGCCGGAGGGTCCTGGCTGGGGGGCAGTGCTGGCCTGGGCGAGGGGCTGCGGAGAGGTTTTGACCAGCCGCCCCGCCCTCAATCAGGTGGGAGAGGCTGATCAGGGGTGGGGCCAGCCAGGGGGAGGGGCTGGGTCCACTGGCCCCAGTGGGCATCATAGCGACCAGTCACCCAGTTGTTATGGTGGCTGGCTTTTCATATATACACTAGAGGCCTGGTGCACGAAATTCATGCACTGGAGAGGTGTCCCTCAGCCCAGCCTGCACCCTCTCCAATCTGGGACATCCTCTCACAATCTGGGACTGCTGGCTCCTAACCGCTCGCCTGCCTGCCTGCCTGATTGCCCCTAACCGCTCCCCTGCCAGCCTGATTAACACCTAACTGCTCCCCTGCTGGCCCAATCATCCCCAACTGCCCTCCTCTGCCAGCCTGGTAGCCCCCAACTGCCCTCCCCTGCCAGCCCAGTTGCCCCCAACTGCCCCCCCCCTGCCAGCCCAGTTGCCCCCAACTGGCCTCCCCTGCTGGCCTGTTCACTCCCAACTACTTTCCCCTGCTGGCCTGTTCACTCACAACTGCTTTCCCCTGCTGGCCTGTTCACTCACAACTGCCTTCCCCTGCTGGCCTGATTGCCCACAACTGCCCTCCCCTGCTGGCCATCTTGTGATGATGTGGGGGCAGCCATCTTGTGACAGCGTCGGGGAGGCCATCTTGTGATGATGTGAGGGCATGACGGTCACCTAGGCTTTTATTAGTATAGATAGATAGCCTAAAAAATGCACCAAAGCTTATATTGATAGTAGAAGACCACTAGTGTGTGGCCAACAAAACATTAACTTCATTATCATAGGTGATAATCAGAATATCACTGTCTAGTACAGGGGTGGGCAAACTTTTTGACTCGAGGGCCACAATGGGTTCTTAAACTGGACTAGAGGGCCGGAACAAAAGCATGGATGGAGTGTTTGTGTGAACTAATATAAATTCAAAGTAAACATCATTACATAAAAGGGTACGGTCTTTTTTTTTCAATAGTTTTATTTATTTCAAATGGGCTGGATCCGGCCCGCGGGCCGTAGTTTGCCCACGGCTGGGGGAAAGATTAGCAGGTACCCAAGTTAAATTTTTCATGTCTAATAGGGAAAGGGGTCTAGGGAGACAGATATTGTTTCCACTAGGAAACCATAAGGAAGATAATGGCAGTATAAAAAAAATTTTATATACATTTAATTAATAACAATTAGGTGATATATGAACAAGGTTGAGCAGCATCAATTTGTGAGTATACAGGCCTTGTTGATGTCTTGGGATGGCTGTCTACTTCCTGCGTAGTCGGTGGCTTCTCATCCTTGAGATGAAGGTGTGTGTCAGAGACAGGGGCAAATGTCCATTCATGGTTAGGTACTGATAAGGTCAGGTCCCTTTAACACTGTTGGTGAGAGTCTTACATTAATGTATTTTCCAATAGACAAAAATCTCCAGGTTGTCGTAGTGTTTGAATCTTTGTCTTCTGTGAAATGAATGTTACTAATTTGTTAGTTCCTATAATGCAGCGGTTCTCAACCTGTGGGTTGCGACCCCTTTGGGGGTCAAACGTCCCTTTCACAGGGGTCACCTAAGACCATCAGAAAACACACATATAATTACATATTGTTTTTGTGATTAATCACTGTGCTTTAATTATGTTCAATTTGTAGCAATGAAAATACATCCTGCATATCAGATATTTACATTACAATTCATAACAGTAGCAAAATTACAGTTCTGAAGTAGCAACGAAAATAATTTTATGGTTGGGGGTCACCACAACATGAGGAACTGTATTAAAGGGTCACAGCATTAGGAAAGTTGAGAACCACTGCTATAATGAGAATGTCTGCCTTTTAGTTTTCCTTATATTTGGGAAACAAAAGATTTAAAAATCAACAATATTTTAAACAGAGTCATAAGAATAATTATTCTCAATTCATTTAGCCCCATAGTTATTTTTGTTTATCCTGATTATTTGCCAGTATATTTTTTTTCTTTTAGAAGACAAAAGTACTTGGAGATTTTAATGAACTTCCCTCCATGTAGCTTCAAGCTACCAGGACACAGGCCCCACAACACCCTTAATCTTCTCCTCAGCTCTTCTGCTGAAGAACTTGGCCTTCACAATGACAGGCTGCTTTGGGAGCTTTCCCTTCCCCAGAACTTTGTAGTAGCCTGATCGCACAACATCAATGATAGGAGCAGCTCCAGTCTTGCTTTTGGCAGCATTTACCCATGTCTGCTCACTGACCAGGGTCCACAGTTTATCAAGGTTGACAGTTGGGCAGAAGCTCTGGTTCCTCTTTAAGTGGTAATGCCTCATACCAACTTTTCCAAAGTAACCTGGGTGATATTTGTCAAAGTTGATCCTGTGATGATGCAAGCCACCAGCACTACTGCGCCCCCCCAGGTGCTTCCTGTGCTTGCCAATGTGGTTGTGTCCGTGGCTCATGTGACCCCGAAGTTTTCAGGTCTTCCTCAGTCTGGATGGCATGTCGGTGGCCGAGTTGCAAGAGTTTGCCAGTATTTTTTTTTAATTCATTTATTCCTTGAAGTTCTATAAATCTTCATCCAGGTCAAAGATATGACCTGCTTAGAAGCCTGCAATTTAGAGTAAGTCAGAATCCTCTTCATAGATTTTTCTAAAAATACTAGAGGCCTGGTGCATGAAATTCATGCACAGGTAGGGTCCCTAGGCCTGGCCGGCGATCAGGGCTGATCTGTGGGGCGACTGGGGCTCCCACTCGCACCCAGCTTGGTTGGCCTGGCGCTGCCTGCTCACCGTCCCCCCGCCGCCCCCCTCGCCTCCGCTGCTGGTTGGGGCCTGCAGGCTGGGGCAGCTCCTGCATTGAGCATCTGCCCCCTGGTGGTCAGTGCATGTCATAGCGACCTATCATTCCACCGGTCATTCTGCTGTTCAGTTGATTTGCATATTAGGCTGTTATTATATAGGATATTTTGAGATAATGTTTCAGAGAATGGCGGTCTTACGTCTATTTTTATACATTGCAATCAAAGGAGGAGACATAGATGGGTTACATGAAATCCATTGGTGATAGATTAGAGAGGCAGGAGAAAGCAAGGGGGAGGGGATCCCCTTGGATTGAATAAAAAGGAAAATGATAGACACATACTTAGGTGGCTGCAGGAACAATTAACATGATAACAATGAAGGAATTTGTGGTATCTGTCCTGGTGCCCAGGCACATTAGACTGTGCCCCAAGAGGTCCAGAAAAAGGGAAGTTACAAGTTACCCAGACATTTCAAGAGTATGTTATTATAGGTGCAAAAAGACAGATAGGCTCAGTTAAGTTAAAGGTTGAGCTTGTCAGTGAATATACTGGCCTAGGATGTAACTACCCATAACTGCTTTTAGTTAAAGTTTAATTTCAGACCATCCTTTGTGGTTACTTTAGGTCTCTGAGTTTGCAAGACTGCTATGCAAGCCTTCCCTGAGCTTGTCAGGTTAGCATGTGGCCCCTTTTGTCCACAAGTCCCTTTAACATTTTTTGCAATGCTGGTTTGTGGTATTGAACTTCTTTTACCTTTTTTTTGGGGGGGGGGGGCTGGGAAGCTGTTTATTTGGCCTTCAATTTCAAATGATGACCTTGCTCAATAGTGTCGTGGATTCAGGTCCTTGCTTTTCATTACTTTGAATGCTTCATGCCAGTCCCTTCTGGCCTGAAGTGTTTCTGTTGGAAAGTTAGCTGATGTCCTTACACGAATGCCCTTATAGGTAACTTTCTCTTTTGCTGCCTTTAAGATTCTCTATTTGTCTTTAATGTTTGCCATTTTAATCTTGATGTGTCTTGGGGTGGGGCTCTTTGTGTTCATCTTGATTGGAACTCTCTTGTGCTTCTTGAACTTGTGTGACTTTTTCTTTCACTAGGTTAGGGAAGTTTTCTATCATTATTTCTTCAAATAGGTTTTTTGTTCCTTGCTTACTTCTTCTTCTGGTACCCCTATGATACGGATATTGTTATGTTTCATGTTGTCCCAAAGTTCCCTTAAACTATCCTTGTTTTTTAAAATTCTTTTTCTTTTTGTTGTTCTTATTGGTTGTTTTTTTCCTTACACATCACTGATTTAATCCTCTGCTCCATCCAGCCTACTTTTAATTCCTTATATTTTGATGTCAGATAAGGTATTCTTTATTTCTTTCTGGTTCTTCAGGGTTTCTATGTCCTTTTTTATGCTGATGTAGTAATTCCCACTAAGTTCCTTGTAGTTCCCATTAAGTTCCTTGTAATTCTCACTAAATCCCTTGAGCATCCTTATTCTGAACTCTGTGTCTGACAAATTGCTTGCCTCTATTTCATTTAGATCTTTTTCTGGAGAGTCCTTTTTTCTTTCATTTGGGGTTGTTTCTTTGTCTCCCCACTTTAGCTGCCTCTTTGTGTTTGTTTCTATGTATTAGATATAGCTGCTATGACTCCCAGGCTTTGTGAGGTGGCCTTAACACGTTAAGCACCATGTCAATCACCGGTGACAGACATTATACTTTTCGTTTGGACCATGTCAGTCTCCGGCCACCAGCATATTGGTGAAATTGGATATTGCAGGCTAAATGGAAGGGAAGACAAAGCACGTTAAGCTTGGCGCTTAACGTGTTAAGTGTCCTGTGGTATCCAGTGGTGCAGTCTCTTTTACCTCCTGAGCTGGATGCTCTAGAAATGTTCCTTTTGTGGGTTCTTTGGGCTCTCTTCTGGTAATTGGGTCTTGATTGTTGTTGTCCCCTTTGTGGGTGGAATCTCCCCTAGGCTGACAGACTGTGATGCTCAACCCTGACCACATCATGCAAGCTGTTGTACAGGTGCAGTCTCAAGGTGGTTTTTGCCCTTAGTTGTTAAAAGTCTCCTCTTCAGCTAGTCTTCAGTTGGCTAATTCAGGGAGAATGTTCCCCAATTTAGTTTTATTCCTAGTTTGGTTCTGGGAGGAGGATCAAGAAAGATTCACCTATCCCGCCCCACCTTGAAAAACCCATAAATACTTGATAATAGTATCAATGTGATAATCAGAAAATTTTTGATATTTTTTGGGGGAATTGAATATGTATGGAATTTGCTGGAATTCTTCAACCTGGCTGTGGAAGTATATTTTATGCTGTACTTGAAGACTGCTGCCAGGAATTGAAATGTAATCCTGCTTTTTTATTTCTAAGTGTCAACAGGGAATCCTTAAACAGTGGAAATCCTAAAGTCCATAAACAAGATGAACCAATTTGGAAACCTATGAAGTTAACTGGGCCGGGCCAAGGAGAGGTAAGTATGGAATTTTGCCTATCTATATTTTATGCAAAATCAATGCATGCTATTTTGGAAATTATTATTCTTGTAGACATAGCATCTCATCTACCCATTTAATCTGAAGCGTTTATAGAGAAAGAAGCCATGAGTTAAGTTTGTTCTTACTTAGGGAGGTGTACTTTAGGCAGGGAATGGTGTCTACAAACCCAGATGGTATTTACAACAAAGGAGTTGCTAAGAAAAAGAAGGCAATTTATGCAAGTGATTTTTGTGACTTATTATGGCAGTGAAAGATGACTTCCTTGGCTATGGAGAAGAACAATGTAAATTTAGCTTCCATTCTCATCCTTTGTCCAGAGTAATGTATATGGATTGCTTTTGGTTATCTCTGTCACTTCTAGTGGAAAGTACATTGTGGGTGGAGGGATATTTCAAGAAATTCATGAGCTCTCTGATATCTTTCATTGGCATCATCACAAAAACAAAACAAAACATTGTTGTGTTATTTGTTTTATCATTTGGTCAAGCAGGTTGCCAGACCGGCCCATAAAAAGAAAGCTCGAATGGCGCGGACGCGCTCCGATTTCTTGACTAGAGGTACTTTTGCTGATGGGGAGGGGGATACAGAGGAAGATGATTACGATGACATTGAGCCCCTTCTCTCCCTTGACCAACCTTCTCACTCTGAGCTAGGGCCAGCTCCCATCCTGGGTCAGGCCTCTCACAGTGACTCCGAAATGGTAATTTTATATAAGAAAAATAGGCAACAAGCAAATCTGATGGGCATAGTCTTTGCTAATCTAAAGCTAACCTTCACAGCTTCTTCCCTGTATAATGGTTTGTACATGAGAAACCTCAGTGAACACAGCAAATAAGCTAAACTTCAATAGGACAAAGATAAAAGGCACTTTAGCAGTTTATGTCAAATCATAAATTAGGCAGCATTACGGTTAAGTTAATGTAGGAATGTTCTGTATTATGTCTTGAAAGGTCTGGAACATGGACCCTTAAGTATTTTTTCTGTAACAGGTAAGATGATAAACATTTTAGACTCTGTGGGTCAAGCAGTCTTTGTTGCAACTACTTAACTCTGCCACCACAGAGTGAAAACAGCCAGAGACAACAAGTTAACAACTGGACATGGCTGTGTTCCAATGAAACTATTTACAAAAACAGCAATGGGCTGTATTTCACCTGTTGGCCATAGTTTGCTGATCCCTCTCTGATCTAGTGACTTAGATTATGTGTTAGAGTTAGACAACCAATAGCTTTTAATTGAAATGGTATTCTCTTTTTCTTTTTTGCATTTAAAGTTGCTTTTCCTCCCTAATTTTTTAGTAATAGAAAATAAACATGGATTTTAAAAAATTTTACATAATGAGCAATGCCAAAAATGACTCCCTAGACCAAGCTAGCCAAGTAGAGGTTTTGTATGTAATGTAAGTTTGTTATAATAAAAAATTATAACATTGGAATTAGGCTTGAATAAAACTGCTTTATTTCAACGAAGAATATAACTTTATCATCAGATCTCAACCAAAATTAGATATATATATACACGTCCCCCCCAAAAAAAAATATGTAAACATACTAACAGCTGATAGTTCAATTTTGAAAATGAAATGTATTTTAATAAACACTGCTTTTATAATTATTTAAAGTATGTGTATATATTTTGGGTGGACACCCTATAGTTGGGCAAGTGTGAATATATTTGTGCATATAAAGTGTTAATTTTGGAATTGACCTGGAAAATACACAATAAAAGGACCCTGTATGTCTGTTATGTACTAAAACATTACACTGGTAAACGTGGAGTGATATGCAGATTATTACCATGCGTATCCTTAATTAAGTTGGATCTCATTCTTTTTTATGGGAGGAAAATTTTAGAGTGGTCTTCTTTTGACTCATTAAATATTTTATCTTTGAACTGTTTTAAGCTGTTTGTGCCAAAGATCGAGTTTATTAAAATGTTTTCTAATTTCCAGAATATTCTCATTTTCTTTATCTTTTGTTTTAGATAGACCCAGTTCTAAAATGACAGTATTGACATTCTAAAAAAGAAAAAACAACACAGAAAAATGCACTATCAATTCTCTAATTAGACAAATGATTCATTACACTGAGCCAAACTGTAGGATTGTAAATGATTGGAACAGTTTGTATATCACTAATATATATAATTAGAGCCAAAGCCCTCTCTTTAGGTACAATAAAATAACTCCATTTTGGAGGTCCCTTGTTTTTTAGTTATAAATAGCAACACTTTTTTATGATTATTAGTTAAAGATGAATTACATAATGAAGCAAACTAATTTTAATGAAAAGTATTACCTACATATTTTTTTACTGTGAATAGGGAGCATGCTTAATTTATTCTCTAAAACCTAAATAAATATTTTATTTGTGGAAGAACTTATCATTTGTAATTGCTGCTTTGTTCCTGAGAGTTTCCTTTGTTACAAACCTTAGTCTTTTTGGTGGTAGAATTCTTTCTTACTAAGAACTCCACTGAGATGAACCAGGAAGTTGGGCTTTCTGCTTGGAGCATTCAGCCCCTTTAAGGGTTCTAGCTGTTAGCCTCTGCCAATGATTCTGTTCACCTGCTTGACGGTCACTGCATGCCAGTAGTTATAGAACACCCTCTGCAGTATGTTAGTCACCTCTCCAGCTTTCTCACTGCCCTTCTGTTTCATTACTATTTTAGGAACAAGTGGTGGTGGTTGCTTCTGGTGGATACTTGCATGAAGAAGCTTTGCTTTCTAGAATATGCTGATAGATATTTGGTGGGGTTAGGGGTGGGAAGGGTAGGGACAGTTTTAAAGTGTTTCTGTTTATCTTGAAAATATGCCATGTTCTAATGTTATCTGATATTGTGAAGATGAAGACTAATTGTTTCTAAATGGAATCTACTGAATTTTCAAAATTGAGATATCTTTAGGATTTTAAATGGGCTTTATTCTATGGCACATAGATTTTTAAAAACATCATTGTTTTGTAGTTTTTTTTACTAGACAAAGTGATCTATCACTGACTTTTGCTAGAATGTGTGTCAATTCTATCTTGGAAGAAGCCATCTATCCTTTCCAGTTGTGAAACATCTAATGGGATAAAGGCAGTTTATTAATGAATTACATAAAGGGAATTTGATAAGCATTACCTCCTAAGTTGATGAATTGTTGCTCATCAGTTGTTAACCAGTTGTGGAGGAGTGGAAACAAGAATAGTAGTTTCCCTCCTTAAGACTTTGGTGTGTGTGTTTTTTTAAATTCCTACTTATAACTCTGCCATTGGAATAATTGTTTAGTCTATGTATGCTGCTCTCACTTAGTTCTTATACCCACTATATTGGCTTTTACCCAAGAAGAATGACACATTCTGCTAAGCAATATTTTTAAGGTGGTTTTTGTATAGGATTCTAGTCTCAATCTTCTGAATGGTGAGTTTAGTAAAATAATTTCTATCCCTTATGCATAGGATTGGTATAGGTAACATTACAGTTTTCTCTGTATAGTTTCTTCTATTCT
This sequence comes from Myotis myotis, assembly GCF_014108235.1. Lineage (NCBI taxonomy): Eukaryota > Metazoa > Chordata > Mammalia > Chiroptera > Vespertilionidae > Myotis > Myotis myotis. The sequence continues at coordinate 113,558,599 of NW_023416313.1, read as the reverse complement.
CCAGAGTTAAACCAATCATTTCTATGGGTATGACTCCAAAATAGCACTCCAGAATTTGTCTTTTTTATCTCCAGTATGATAAAACTAAATTTCTCACCACCCCCCAACTGCTGTCGCTTCTTATATTCTTATTTCTGTGTGTTATTCTCTGAGATACTCTCCAATCCTTATCTGTGTTAAGTTTTCCTTCTTTTCCACTCCCCCAAAATCAGCTAGAAAAACCTGCTGATTAAGTATGGCTAAGTTTATTAACTTATTTTATAGTAAGTGAAAATCAACCTTGATTAGGTCTTAGTAATTTCTCAGAAAGGAGAAGTCAAAAGAGGGTGTGTATAGGATTTTGGGACTTAGGCTAGTGATTTTGAGGTAGTCTTAATAGTTGGAAAGCTGGTCGGTAGTGAACAAAGTTTATGACATAAGAGGTTTGGATTGGTGGCCCCCACACAACAGCCACAATGTTAAATACACTGAGTATTTATATGTTTATTTTATTCCTTCCAGAAAGTTAGGGATAGTTTATAGCATTGTGGCTCTGCTCTTTGAAGATTGCATAAACTTTTCCTATGAAACAATCAGTATTTTTAAAATTTATTATGTGATCAGTTTTTGTGAATATATCATGTGCATTTGATAAGGTGTATTTTCTATTTATAGTGTAAAATTTTAGTACATATCCATAATCTCTACCTTATTAATTATGTTGTCTTCTATATTTTTATTACTTTTTGTACACTTGATCTGTCTTATACACAATGAATGTTGTGTTAAAGTCACCTTTTATTCATTATGAATGGTGGCTCTTGTCACATTCAGTACGTTTTGCTTGAATTCTTCTCAATAGTAATTCCACAGCCTCTGTTTTCTTATTATTTCTATTTGTCCAGAATACTTTTAGTCATCCCTTATTTTAGCCATTCTGGATCTTTTTGTGAGTTTGGTCCTGCTTTGTGAGCCAAATTAAAAATTTCTTCCCCTGATAGATGAGTTCAATCTATTCTTATTTATTAATATAACTGATAATTCAGTCTCAACTCTTATCTATATATATATAAAAGGCTAATATGCAAAGTGTCCCCTCGGGAGTTCAGTCGGGAGACCGGGAGTTCGATCGCTCGCTATGATGTGCGCTGGCCACCAGGGGGTGGCGCAGAACGAAGGAAGGCCCCAGCCAGCAGCCGAAAGGAAGGCCCTGGCCAGCAGCCAGAAGACCCCGATTGATCCTGATCTCCGGCCAGGCCTAAGGACCCTATCCGTGCATAAATTTCATACACCAGGCCTCTAGTAATTTTATATTGTGCTACATCAAATTTGCTATGTTATGTTACATGTGTTTTTTTTCTCTTATTTTTAAAAATTTCTTTTGATATTTAGGGAGGATTGTGTTCTTGTTCTATTGGTTGTTTTCCTTTGTATATAACTTTTTAATTTACTACTTTTATTTACTACTTTTTAACCAATTATTCTCCAGTAATTTTTTAATGAGTAATATTCTTTAATTCTCATCTACTGTGACCCAACTATTGATGAGTTACTCTACTCTCTACTTTTCCTCTTCCTTCAACTCTTGTTTCTTAGGTTTCAACTTTGTCAGAACATGTAATTTTCCATGTTATTCTTTTACCCTAGTCCCCATCCTTGTTTTTGCCAGAGATATACTATTAAATATATTGAATAATGACATTAAATGTTTTGCTGAAGTTTCCTGATTTATCTCTTGTTTGGATGAAGGTCTTCGTCATCCAAATGAAAATTTAAAGGGACTAAACGAAAATTACTCATGAAGGGCACATAGATGTGGAATTCCTTGAGTTCTTTTTAAAGGCTTGATATTTGAAGGGACATCCTGGCCATATATAATTTCCCTGAATTTTTTTAAAATGATGTTTTATTGTTTACTTGCTCTATTTATTATTCTTGGTAAGTCTATTGCCAGTATAATTTTCTTGCCCTCATAAGTTATTTGATTGTTTTACTTGGAGGCTTTCAGAATTTTTTCTTTATATTTAAAGTTTCTGATATGTCCTCAAGTTGATCATTACAGATCAGTTACTCCATATACCTGCAGGACTCTGTCAATATTTAAATTCTGGTCTTGCCTTATTTATGAACAGTTGTAATGGATTACTGTTTTAAATTTTTGTTGTTTTCCTTGTTTAGGAACTCCAATTACTATAAATAAGTTTTTTTCTTATTTTCCTGTCTTCCATTTAAGCCACCTTCTCTCTGACCCTTTTTCCTTACTTCTTTATATCACCTTATATTCTTTACTAGAGGTCCGGTGCACAAAATTCGTTCACAGGTAGGGTCGCTAGACCTGGCCAGCGATCAGGGCCTCTCGGGGCCTTCCGGCTGCCGACCAGGGCCTTCCTTCCCTGGCTGCCAGTTGCCGGCCACGGCCTTCCTTCATTCCACGCCTCCCCCTGGTGGTCAGTGCATGTCATAGCGAGCAATTGAACTCCCAAGGAGACAATTTGCATATTAGGCTTTCATATATATAGATTATCCTCCTGCCTTTGTTTAGTCCCTTTAAATTTCCATTTGTACCTTTTTCCCTTAGTCATCTTATAAATTAGTCTTCATTGCACTATCTTTTTATTTCTTTTCTGAATTCATTCAACATGTTTTTTCATTTCTTACTGGTATTTCGTACATGTGAGGATATTTAATTCATTTTTGAATTACAGTTTTCTGCTTTGAGCTTGGTGTGTTTTTCTCGGAGGAAGGGGCAGTGGGATGTGGAGTTAACCAACTGAGTTGTTTTGGTTTGAATTTTGGTTTTCTTACTGTAGCTTGTGTAGATTTTGTATGTTTTAACTTATTAGTTTTGTACATTTGGAGTAGTTTATAAGAACAAGTTCAAGCACTTGCTCTTCTACCATTGTAGCCAAGTTCAGTTTCTTTTATATACAGCCTTTTTGGGTTTGTTTTTGTGATGGCAGAGGCATTGTGTGTCTGCTATTATTTTTCTTTTCTTTTGTTTTGCTGGATTATAAATTTAAAAAATATATATGTATATATTTATTGAATTCAGAGAGGAAGGGAGAGGGAGAGAGAGATAGAAACATTAATGATGATGAGAGAGAATCATTGATTGGCTGCCTCCTGCATGCCCCACTCTGGGGATCGAGCCCGTAACCCGGGCATATGCCCCAACTAGAAATTGAACTGTGACCCCCAGGTTCATAGGTCGACGCTCAACCACTGAGCCACGCTGGCCAGGCATTGGGTTATAAATTTTTACCTTCTGCTGTGTTTCCTCTTTAATGCCCAATCTCCAAAAGGCACCCCTTTCTTCCTTTTTTTTTTTTCCCCCCCCAACAGGTTTTATTGTACACAGAGGGGATGGGGCTCAGTCCTTCTTGGCTGCTGCCTTCCTCATGGCTGCAAGGGCATTGCTCAGCGCCTCTCTCCTCCTCTTGGCACAGATGTGTGTCCCCACCCTTTTCTTGATGAACTTCAGGGCCCTCTTGTCCTTAGAGACCTTGAGCAGTTCCATGGCATGCCACTCATAGGGGGCAAAGCCCACACACCTCTCAGATCATGTCCCACACGAACTTAGTTTGCTTCGTGAGGTATCCACAGTGGTGGCTGTGCCTTGACTTGCTCATGATCTTGGTGTGGCCCTTGTTGAGGCCCCTGGCTATGGGCTAGCGCAAAGCTTTGGCTGCCACTCCTCAGTGGCTGCCCACCTGCCTCCCCTTTTTATCTTCTTTTACCTCAGAAATAATGCCTCTAAAAATATGCCATTTTGAATCACATGCCATTTTATGTTCTTTCTCTTTAGTCAGTTCTCTAACTACCAGTACTTGATAACATTTGTGTTAGTATTTTTCTTCTCATTCTCGGTGTATATTCTTACTTATTTGCATGCCTAGTTATTTCTTACTGGATGCCTGACTTTGTGAATTTTGTCTTGTTGGATATTTATGTTTGATTAATATTCTTGAGCCTGTTATATTCCAGCAATATTCCAAAGCTTTGTTCTGGAAGCAACTTGGTCCTTTTAGGTTTTTTTTTTAAGGGCTGTTAGGCTCACTGTATTGAATACTGGAAATTTGTCAAGAGAGTAGGTTTCAGGTGCTCTCATCAGCAAAGGAGATATGTTAATTAACTTGACTGTAGTTATCTTTTTACTATTTATATGTAAGTAAAATTCTCACAACTTAAACATATATAATTTTTATTAAATAAAATAAAAATTTGGAGTTTGAGTACTGCTCTCCTTGAGCCTAACAAATTTTTATTAAATAAAATAAAAATTTGTTAGGCTCAAGCAGAGCAGTACTTAGGCTACCAGTGGTCGGCAAACTCATTAGTCAACAGAGCCAAATATCAACAGTACAACGATTGAAATTTCTTTTGAGAGCCAAATTTTTTAAACTTAAACTATATAGTACATTGTTATTAACTTAATTAGGGTACTCCTAAGGCTTAGGAAGAGCCACACTCAAGGGGCCAAAGAGCCACATGTGGCTCGCGAGCCACAGTTTGCCGACCACGGGGCTAGACTACTGAGGCAAGATTCTCAATGTACTTTACTCAGTGCCCTGGGAATCATAAAGTTGTGTACTCTGACTCTTGGGCACAGGCACTAGATGAGCACTATTACCTTTAATCTTTTCAGGTGGCCTTTTCCTGGTCTTGGGCAGTTTTCTGACACAGAAGTTTGATTAGTTCTCTACTAAATACTCAATGTGTAAACTCTGAAGATCTCCGAAGTTCTTTTTCTGTGCATCCTCTTCTCTCCAATCTCCTGACTTTTGGTCACCTTCATCTCTCTGGACTTTTAGCTTCATGGATTCAGTTCAGAGAGTCTGCCAAGTTTCACCTGGATTCTCCCTCTCTGACACAACTTGGAAACAACCTCAAGTCACTAAGCTGGGGCAGTTGTAGGACGCACTTTCTTTTTTTCTCTCCTCTCTCAGGGATAACTGTCCATCATCTTGATTAAGTGCTGTTTCATGTTGTTTTGTATGGGTTTCTATTTTTGGTTATTTCAGCAAGAGGATAAAAAGGGTCCCTGTTACTTATCTTTGCCAGAAGCAGAAGTTTGTTCTTTAAATTTTAACAACTCAAGATAGTTTTTGTTGATAAGGCCATAGTCAAGCAGACCAAAGGATTAAGGAAAAGATATTATAATTTTAGAAAAATTAAATATTAGGAAATGACTTGAATAGGTAACAGGAAATTCACTCCTTTAAAAAGGCATATTGTAAACAAGTGGCACAGGAATTGCCAATTGAAATTCAGGTCCCAGTTGGATAGCCATATAAGTTGTTTATAATTTAGACTGTTGGTGGTAATAATGATTTTTTATTCTTTGCTCCTTTGTTTTTTCTTATCATTCTGTGTACTTGCTCTTTTAAATCCTTTCCTGGATATAATAAAAATCTATAATAGCAAGTTAAGCCATAAAAATGAGCTATGAAAGACTGTACTTAGCATCTTATATTTGTCAGATCCTGGATCTCTTGTCTATATCTTTAGATGCTTTAACTTTTTTCTTATCGTTCCACTTGATATTTTTGTTAAACTGTCAGAAAACATGAGCTGGTAGGTCCTATTTAGCATTTTCATTGACTCAAGTTTTCTTTACTTCAGATTACATCAGGCAGAGTTTTTAATAGTTTCTCTATGTCAGAACATCTCTGTATAATATTAATGTATTTTTGTATGTTTTTAATAGGTGTAATTCTCAAAAAATTATATAACCTGAATTTCAGTTATAGTGCTATGATATATTACTTAGTTTTAAAGTCTCCACATATGTAATTATTACAGACATCACAACGATTTTCTTCGGTTGATGAAGAAACAAAACTTCATAAGACTATGTCTCAAGGAGAGATTACGAAGTTGGCAGTGAGAGAGAAGTCTTCAGATTCGGATATAAGGTATAAAGTATACACTGAAAGTTAATAGGGATGATATAACTTATTTCCTAATTGACTATAGTTAAATACTTAGCTTCTTTTCAAAAACGTAATTGACAGAACAGTTAGTTTTGAAATTTAGCTATTTTCAACAAGTATTAAGTACCAACTGTGTGACAGGCACATAATAGTTCAGATGTATAATAAGCTTTATCTTTCTAATGTGAATTGAGCAAAGTGTTTAAATCATTATATGATTTGTGATTTTTTTTGTTGTTGTAAAAGAAGAGATTAGACCAGATGAGATTGAAAATATTTTTCAGTTTTAGACTTAGATTTTATTCTGAGTTTAGTGATTTACAAATGGAACTGGAAAAATCTTTTGGGAAATAATTCTGTTGTTTTTAAGAGAGTATGTAGAATTTTTATTTGTCAAATAAATATATTTGGGATGTGAAGAAAAGGGAAACCTAGTGCACTGTTAGTAGGAATGCAGATTGTTGCAACCACTATGGAATGTTCCACTATGGAACATCCACAGTGTGGATGTTCCTCAAAAAATTAAAAATGGAACTGCCTTATGACCCAGTGGTTACACTTGGGTATATATCTGAAGAAACCTGAAACACTAATTTGAAAGAATATATGCATGTGTATGTTCACTACAGCGTTATTTACAATAGCCAAGATATGGAAGCAACCCAAGTGCCCCTCAATAGATGTGTGGATAAAAGAGCTATGGTCCATTTATACAATGAAATACTGCTTGGCCGTAAAAAAAAAAAAAATGAAGTCTTACCTTTTGTGACAGCATGAATGAACCTAAAGGGTATTAAGCTAAGTGAAATAAGCCAGTCAGAGAAAGACAAATACCATATGATTTCACTTATATGTGGAATGTAATGGGACAAAATAAGCAACAAACAAACAAAAAAAACCACACTCATAGATACAGAGAACGGACTGACAGTTGGGGGAGTTGGGGGAATGGGTGAAAAAGGTGAAGAGATTGAGAACTACAACATTGGAAATGTAATCAGTAATATTATAATAACTATGTATGGTGCCAGGTGGATGCTTGGGGCAGCAGGCAGATCATTCTGTAGGCTATGTGATTTTCTGGCCACTTTGCTGTACATCTGGAGCTAGTGCAGAATGGTATTGGGCATGGACTGTGCTTAGGGGGGGAAATTAAAAGAAAAAGAAAAACAGCCAGTTTACAATAAAAACACAATTTTATAGTATTTTAATTGACAATGAAGAAATCATTATAGGAAAAGAAGAAATTTTAAAGTAATTTTACATTTATTTTAAAAAATGAACTTGAAGTATAAATAAAATTGAACTATTTCAAGAAAAATATTTACTACCAAAACTGACTCTGGAAAATATTTAAAGAAAAATTAAGCAGACTAAATAATTAAATATCTTTGTTCCTTATTGTGTTATATAAAGCAGTCAGGCTCTCACTGAACACTTAAAGATCACATTGAAATCTATGGTTCATAACACTATTAAAGACCAATTCCTAAATGATTGTATAAGCATAAGCCAGATAACCCAAATCCAGAGAAATTTTGGCAAACTAGAAAGAACATATAGCTGGAGATAGCAGATTAAGTATACAAATTTAATTTTCACTTTCTCCTTCAAAATTAAAGTGATAAAACCTATGCAGGACAAAAAAACAACAACAGGAAAACAGCACAAGACAACAACAATAAAACTGTGGTATCCAAAAAGTAAATAGCCCAGCTGGCATGGTTCAGTGGTAAAGCGTCGATCTATGAACCAGAAGATCACGGTTCAATTCCCAGTCAGGCCACATGCCTGGGTTGTGGGCTCCATCTCCAATGTGGAGCATACAGGAAGCAGAAGGGAGAGGGAGAGAGAGTTAGAAACATCAGTGATGAGAGAGAATCATTGATCAGCTGCCTTCTGCACATCCCCCTACTAGGGATCGAACCTGCAACCTGGGCATGTGCCCTTGACCTCAATCAAACCCAGGACCCTTCAATCCACAGGCCGACACTCTACCCACTGAGACAAAGTGTCTAGGGCTTGCTTTTTACCCTATTTTTTGATCACTACACATTTGAGGGAACATCTTAAATGAAATAAACTAAAAATAATACATAAAATACAATTTGGAAGAAATAAACTGTAGGGGAGAAGGAGGAGGAATTCAAGACAGACAAGTACAATTTTTTTTGACAAGTAAAATTATCATTAGACCTATATTAATAAATATTACTACATTTATGAAACCAGAGTGCATGAAAAAGAAACATTCATAATGAAAAGAGCTTTTGAAAATTAAAAGTATAATAGCATAAAGAAACAACTCAGACATGTTAGAAAAATGAGGCCATATCTCATAAAGTTGAGCAAATAGGCAAAGAGATGGAAGAGACAAGAAAAAATAAGAAAATTAGAGGAGCTGTTCAGCAGATTCAATGACCCACTGATGGGAGCTCTGGAAAGATAGAACAAAGAAAATGGAAGGGATGAAATCATTAATAAAGTAACTCAAATTTTATAGAACTGAAGGGCATGAATTTCTAGATAGAAAGGTCCCACTGAGAGCCTAACATAATGGCTGAAAATAGACTCATACCAAAAGATATCTATACTAATAAAAGGGTAATACGTTAATTAGACCGGACATCTTCCAGACAAAGCCAGGGTGGCGGGGCCAAGGCAGAAGTGGATAGGGGCGACCAGGCCGGCAGGGGAGGGCAGTTAGGGGCGACAGGCTGGCAGGGGAGGGCAGATAGGGGCAACCAGGCAGGCATGGGAGGGCAGTTAGGGCGACAGGTTGGCAGGGGAGGGCAGATAGGAGTGACCAGGCTGGCAGGGGAGGGCAGTTAGGGGCGACCAGGCCGGCAGGGGAGGGCAGTTAGGGGTGACCAGGCTGGCAGGGGAGGGCAGTTAGGGGTGACCAGGCCGGCAGGGGAGGGCAGTTAGGGGTGACCAGGCAGACAGGGGAGGGCAGTTAGGGGTGACAGGCTGGCAGGGGAGGGCAGATAGGGGCAACCAGGCAGGCAGGGGAGGGCAGTTAGGGGTGACCAGGCTGGTAAGGGAGGGCAGTTAGGGGTGACCAGGCAGACAGGCAGAGTGCTTAGGGGCAATCAGGCAGGCAGGTGAGTGGTTAGGAGCCACGAATCCAGATTGCGAGAGGGATGTCCGACTGCCGTTTAATCCCCTGAGAGGTCCTGGAGTGGAGAGGATGTAGACTGGGCTGAGGGATCCCTCCCCACACACACGCACACACACACGAATTTCATGCACCGGGCCTCTAGTCCATATATAAAAAATCCAGGGACAGAAACAACCAAACAACTGGTCGCCATGAGCTGGCATTGACTGGCAAGCGGGCTGAACTGCTGACCTCTCGGTCCCTCCACCTGACTCCCGTAGGTGGCGGTGGCTCCCTCCCGCCTCCCGCAGATGGTGGCGGCTCCCACCCGCCTCCAGTGAACCACTGCCGCCCACTGTAGCCAGCGAACCAGTCCAATCAGGGGGTGGGGCTGGCTAACCTCACAGCCCCTCCCCCTGCCAGCCTGCCCCTGATTGGACTCTCCCATCCTGATCAAGAGTGGGTTGCACAGAGCCTGGACCCTTCCTAGCAGACCCAGTCCTTGGGGTTGAGAATTCTAATGGCCCTGCCCAGAGAGTAGAGGCACCTGACAGACAGGGACAGGGATCACAGGCCTCCAGGGAGCACTGCAGAGTTGGTGAGGAGAGGAGAGGGCCTGCGGAGGGAGGAGGAGGTGAAGCCAGCAGATATCAGCCCAGAATCCAGCCCTTGCCCCCAGAGGCAGCGGGCCCTCAACCAGAACCCCAGCATGAATCGGAAGAGCCCGAGGGAGGCTTCAGGAAGCTCTACACAGAGCTGCGCGTTGAGAACGAGAGACTTTGTGAGGCCCTAACTGAGACCACGCAGCTGGCTGGCACAGCTCAAGGTGGAGCTGGAGCGTACCATGCAGAGGCAGGAGCGCTTTGCAGAGAGGCCAGCCCTCCTGAAGCTGCAGACATTTGAGCGCAGGGCCCTGGAGCACATGGCCGCTGAGCTGAAAGAGGAGCTGAAGGGCCTGTCCAACTTCCGGGCTGACAACCAGCACCTCAAGGACGAGAACACGGCCCTGATCTGCATCATCAGCAAACTGTCCAAGTGACCCCAGAGGACTTGCCCCTGCACCCGCATTTATACACCTGCTTCTGCCACACACACACTTTCCCCTGTGTGAACACAAGTGATAGGGCTACCGGGGAGTCTCTGAGAAGCCATAACCTTCGCTGGGGACCTCCAGGCTGGGAGGGGAGCACAGAGCCCCCAGGAGCCAAGGGAGCCATCTGAGGCCAGGATGGAGAGGGAAGGCTGAACCAGGTAGGGGGACCAAGGCTGCAGGCAGGACCAGGAAGGAACCGAGGACCAGGAAGTGCCAGGACCAGAGTGGCCACCTGGAGGTCCCCTCTCACATGCGCTGCCACCAGTCATCCCTCCTGCCCCTGAGCAGGAATCCGAGAATGTGCCAAGCATCCCGCTGGCCTGGGTGGGTGGGCCTGTATATAGGGTCCATGAGCAATAGGGAGGGATGTCTTGTATTTTTTGCTTCCCCCTCCCTGACTCTGGGGGAGAAGGTATTTTTGAGCGCCGCAGGGCAGTGGGCAGGGCTGTGAGCAGCGCAGGCTACCACACGTATAATTTCACGCACTGGGCCCCTAGTCCTATCTAATAAAAGAGAAACATGGTAATTAGCCGTACATCCGCTACCCTTCCCATTGGCTAATCACGGTGATATGCAAATTAACTGCCAGCCAAGATGGCGGCCGGCAGCCAGGCAGCTTAAAGCTAACATGAGGCTTGCTTGCTTCAGTGATGGAGGAAACCAACGTTCCCCGCCTACCTTGCTGGCCTCTGAGCTTGCAGTTTGAAACATTGTTACAAATATAGAAGCTAAACAAAACCCCAGAAACCTACTTTCAGCCAGCCGGGATCTCAGAGCTGGAGTTGATACAGTGTTTCGATTATAGAACCCAAACAAACCAGATACCTGCTTTCAGCAGCAGAGGCCTAAGAGCTGGAGCCAGAGCTAAAGCTGGCTCAGAATAAAAAAAAAAAAAAAAGGAGCAGTTGGGAGCTTCAGTCACCCACCAGCCTGAAAACAGCCCTCATCCCCTCACCCAGGCTGGCCAAGCACCCGGTGGGGACCCCCACCCTGATCCAGGACACCCTTCAGGGCAAACCAGCCAGCCCCCACCCATGCACCAGGCCTCTATCCTATATAGTAAAAGGGTAATATGCCTCCCAGCACCGGGATCAGCGGAGCCGCGAGGCCTCCCAGCACCGGGATCAGCATGACAGGGGGCAGCGCCCAAACCCCCTGATTGCCCTGTGGCTCTGTGTGTGACAGGGGGCGCGGCCATAACCTCCCTATCCACCCTGCTCTGTTCGTGACAGGGGAAGGCGCCCCAACCCCCTGATGAGCCCTACTCTGTGCCTGATAGGGGGGAGCTCCCCAACCTCCTGATCGCCCTGCGGCTCTGTGTGTGACAGGGTGCAGCTCCCCAACCCCCTCTGATCCGCCCTGCTCTGTGTGTGACCGGGGAGCTCCTCAACCCCCTGATCGGCCCTGCTCTGTGTGTGACAGGTGGGAGCTCCTCAACCCTCTGATGGGCCCTGCTCTGTGCGTGACAGGGGGTGGCGCCGCAACCTCCCCATCGACCCTGCCTTGAGTGTGACGGGGCAGTGCCCCAACCCCCCAATTGGCCCTACCCTGAGCGTGACTGAGGGTGGCATCGCAACCTCCTGATCCACCCTGCTCTGTGCATGACAGGGGGCGGCGCCCCAACTCCCCAATCAGCCCTGCTCTGAGGCCGACCAGGGGCTGCACCTAGGGATTGGGCCTGCCCTCTGCCACCCGGGAGCAGGCCTAAGCCAGCAGGTCGTTATCTCCTGAGGGGTCCCAGACTGCGAGAGGGCACAGGCTGGGCTGAGGGACCCCCCTTTCCCCCGAGTGCACAAATTTTTGTGCACCGGGCCTCTAGTCTATATATAAAAGCCTAAGCGACAGTTATGATCAGAATGATCGGTCAACCAGTCACTATGACGGGCACTGACCACACGGGGACAGATGCTCAATGCAGGAGCTGCCCCCTGGTGGTCAGTGCTCTCCCGCAGCCAACCTCCTGTGGCCAGTCAATGTCCTCTGGTCTCTCCCCACAATCTGCTGGCCTCCCGATTGGCCCAATGGGGGGATCGGCCAGCCCACCTCCCACAGCCCCTCCCCCTGGCCAGCCCCAGCTACGGTCCCTCACCCCTGGTTGGCTGCTCTGAAGGCCCATCCCCCCTCCTCCCACTGGTCAACTTCCCACAGCCCCTCCCCCTGACCAGCCCGGCCTTGATGGGCCCCAATTTGGGGCAGGGCTGGATGGCCAGCCTCTCATGGTCCCTCCCCCTGGCTTGCCGACCCCCATTGGCCCCAATTGCTGGCTAGGCCGAGGGACCCCACCCGTGCATGAATTCGTGCACCGGGCTTCTAGTGTCATTATAAAACAGAGACAAAAGTAATCTCTATTGTGTCTGAAAGTAGCTTTTCAACTGATAGTTGTACAGCAAGCACTGAGGGAAACCACATCAGAGAGGCTCAGCAGAGAGATTTCAAGAATATGAAACTTGATGGAGTACCCACTATGTTTGAACATGTTGAGAGGAGATATACACAAATGGGGAAACTATGGAGAAAAGTAAGCAAATATAGAATAACATTTATTAACTCTAGAAAAAAACAGGTTATTCAGGGAACTACGTTTTAGCTGTGAATATTATTTACATAAGGAAAATAGTGAAAATTAATTACTAAAAGAAAATACTGTATATTGATCTAACTAAAATTATGATATTCTATTGGCGGCACATCTGTGTTTGTGGAAGGTGTATAAATATGTGGTGGAACATGCTTAATCATTATCTGTGGCTATAAATATGATAGCAATGTAAGTACAATAATATTGATAGAATCAGTTAAATTAATTCAAAAGCATTGTCTTCAGGGAGTAGAAAAGGAATGCGAATGGCAGAAGATTGCTGTCATTTGTAATGAACCTTATAGAAAATTTCTCCTTATGCTATGTGGACATATAAGTTTAGTAAGAAGCTTTTTAAAAAGCACAAACAAAAGAAAAAAGATCATGGGCTTCAAAACCCATAGATAGACCTTATTTTACCTTCTAGCTTCATCAGCCCTCTGAGTTTCATTTGCTCATATGTAAAAGTAAGGATAATAATGATTATTTATCACAGTACATTTGACCCTTAAACATGGGTTTGATCTACTTGGGTCCACTTAATATGCACATTTTTTGCAATAAATACATATAGTACTGTAGATATTTTCTCATGATTTTCTTAACACTTTCCTCTAGCTTACTTTATTGTAATAATACAGTATATAATATATATAACAAAAATTATGTGTTAATTGACTGTTATCAGTAAGGCTTCCAGTCAACAGTGGGCTATTGGTAGGTAGTTAAGTTTTTGGGGAATTAAAAGTTACGCACGATTTTCATCTGCACATGGGGTGGGTGCCCCTAACACTCATATTTGTTGTTCAAGGGTCATCTGTAGTTGTGAAAATTACACATATCATGTGTAAAACATAATATTTGGCTTCTATTAGATGTTCAAAAAAATTTATTAACTCAGTGAATATATGAAGGAACAAACTAATGTACAAATAAGTCTCCTAGTTTGGGGTTAAGATAATTGATATATAGTCAGTAAATGTGAGCTGTTATTATCTCAAGGTGTTGCCTTGATATATATATATATATATATATATATATATAGAGAGAGAGAGAGAGAGAGAGAGAGAGAGAGAGAGAGAGAGAGAGCGCGCCAGGGTCTGTAACATCCAAAACGACCGAAGGCATGACCAAACACCAGGCAGGGTTGGGCGGGGTGGGGCCAGGCGGGCGTGGTGAGGTAGCCTCCGGCCTGGGCGCCCTGCTGCCTCAGTGGTTGACTCCAGCCGGGCCTGGGCCTCCCCTCTGTGGACCAGAGGCTCGTTTCCTGATACCATGTTCCCAGGATCTCTCAGACCCATTTGTGGAAGTCAGGAAACACTGCGTGTGGTCATCCTGCCCTGGGGACTCTAAGGGTTGACAGCAAGGGTGGGCTTCTGTGGGGTCCCCTCTGTTATGCAATCCAGGATCCCTACATCCTAATATTGACTCTGGCAGGACTTCGGCCGGTCCTCTGTGTATCTGAGGTCCCACTCCCATACCAACGCCCCTGAGTCTCTGAGACCCGGATGCAGAAATTGCCTGTTGTCGTCATCCCACCCTGGGGACTCCCAGGGCTTACACCGGGGGAGGGCCTTGGTGGTGTTGCCTCTGTTGTGATATACAGAGTCCCATAACTATTTCCTTGGGGTCCTCACCTTGACTCTGGCAGGACTTGGGCCGGTCCTCTACGTATCTGAGGTCCTGCTCCCTATACCAAAACCCCTGAGTCTCTGAGACCCGGATGCAGAAATTGCCTGTTGTCGTCATCCCACCCTTGGTAGGATGATTCTGTTCTAGGGTTCAGGGTCCCTCCCTCCTCTCTTATGTTCCTCACCTTGAGTTCTGGAAGGTCCTGGGATCCTCCCTCTATTGACCCAAGGCCGGACTCCTCAGATCAAGGCCTCACTGCCCTGAGTCCTCGGCAGGAAGTCAGTATACCTCACATCCGGTACCAAGCCCAGCAATTGCAAAGCCTGATGGCAGGGGCTGAGATGGATTCCATAGGGTCTTTTAGCCCTCCCTCTGATCCTTACTTTGACAGGGCATGGGGTCTCCTGTCCTCTATGAATCTGAGTCTGCAATCCTCAGACAAAGGGTCTGACTACTGGAGTTCCCTGAGGAGGTGGGGTAGGGGGAGGTGCAGCTTTCAACATAAAAACAGGAAGCCCAACTTTGGGAATTTAAATTACTGCCTCATTCACCTGATACTGTTAAACTCCAAATTTAGATACTATACCTACTATGATCACCCCCAAGATTTTAAACAAAGCTAAGATAACCAGTTGAGCCACTCTATTCATTAAAGACAGCCTAAAGGCTATGATTTCAACCTTGAAAACAGAAAGCTGGGGAGAGCCACATGGACAGTGGAAAAAGGGGGATGAGATGGAAAATTTCTCTGGTAGTAGCCAGAAGTGAATGGTTTTCAAGAGCAATCTATACTAGGGAAGCAGGATGATTCACATCTCCACAGAGACAGTCACATTACCTTGAAAAGATTTTAGGTAAATCTTATAAAAACTAGCTAATGGTGAAGGATGAGAAAGAACAGTGAACCACTGAAATGGGTGGGCTAGGGAAACAATTGGAGGAAGCATCATCTCCCTACCATATGACCCATCAGAATTGAACATTGAAAGTTTGAGAAGGCTTAGGAGTGCTAAAAAAATGCCCCCTTTCTCTTACCAAAGCATCTTGGCCTCCTCCCCCCCCCACCACCACCCTCCCCGTCGCCCCCCAAGGAAGTGTCAGGATGGTGCTTTATGATGTCTGAATTTCTCTCCCAGAGCTACTATTAGCTGGAGGGGAGGCTTCCTGATTCATTAAAGCCTAGAGGGTGTGGCTCCTCATTTTCCTAGAGAAAAACGTATGTTCAGGAGGTCTTGGATAGGGCCCTGGGAAATTTTGACATGGTGAAGATGACCAGGAAACCACAAAACTCCTAGCACAGTTATGTAACAACCAACCCCATTCACCAAAAGAAGGCAAAAGAGGAAGAAGCCCTGTTAACCCAGGTCCAGTGTCCAGGATGAAAGGACCATACCCAAACTTCTCCTCCGCTTTAGTGACATCTCCCCAAGACTCCCGGGTCTTGCCTGGCAGATTCCATCCGCAACCCAGCCTTTTTCTCATGAAGACTTTTTTCCCTTTCATCCCAGCCATTTCCCCACAAACCAATGTCCTTCTGTGCTCACTCTGTTGTCCTTCCAGGTACTAAAGACATTCATGGGGGTGAAAAGATGTCTTTAAGGGAGTTCAAGGAAAGGAGCCTTTCCAAAAATTCCTACCCCTTGAAGAAAAGCTATAAAGCCAACAATATGTGACCGTTATCACAGGCCAAATGAGGAACTGAATAAAAATGATCCAGAAAAAGACCAAGACGATGTAGAAAAATTCACCACCTTGAGTGATAACTTGGGCAGCCAGTAACTTCAGAGCAAGGCCAGAGACCTCAGAACTATCTATGAAGTCTCTGAAGTCTGACCCCAAGAAATGCTGACATTGTGGAAGCCAAATTTTACACCTACAGGATACACCAATAGTGATGATTAAAATAAAATTGATAAGTGGATCACTTCTAGTGTATGCATAATTTTCAGACAATTTTTATTGAATTTATTGGGATAACATCTATACTAATAAAAGGGTAATATGCTAATTAGACTGGGAGACCTTCCGGACAAAGCCATGGTGGCGGGGTGCCGGGGTCCAACCCCAGCAGGTCCAGGGGTTCCCAAAGGCGTAGACGGAGTCGGCGAAGAAGGATGGACACGGAGACAGTGTTCAGTTGATCAGTAGCCTAGCCAGGATCTCTAGCCAGGATCTCCAGCCAAGTTCTGGTCTGGATCTCCAGCGAAGTTCTGCTTAGGATCTCCAGCCAGGTTCTGTGTCCATGTTCTCTTGCTAGGTTCTCCAGCCAGGTTCTGTAGCCATGTTCCCTCACTAGGTTCTCCAGCCAGGTTCTGTCCAGGTTCTCCAGCCAGGTTCAGTCACCAGGTTCTAGTCAGGTTCTCTTGCCATGTTCTATAGTCAGGTTCAGTCCAGGATCTTTTGCCATGTTCTCTCCAGCGAAGTTCTTCTGTCTATAGGTTCTGTAGGTTCTGTCTTCTAAGTTCTGTGTGTAGGTTCTGTCTCCTATTGTCTTGTTACATCTGTATTTATACCAGTTGACTCCAATCCTATCAATCTCTATTCCAAAGGTTAGGGCGTTTCTTATCTCCATTCCAGGGAGTAAAGATTATGTAGCTTAAGCATGATTGTTCGTAGTTAAAGTGATTAATTACCCGCCTGGCACTTAGTTAAGAGATTTTATTCCCTCCCTAACTTCAGGGGAAAATCCCTACCTGGGGAAACAACCTTTCTCAGAGACCTTGGTTAAAACACATAGTGCCAAGAAGGTGAGCAAACATATTAAGAACAGTATGCCATATATGCCAGGTCCTTTGAAACAGCAAGGATGGACCGGCTCCCGGCAGCGGGGCTGAGGCAGAGGCGGTTAGGGGTGATCAGGCCAGGAGGGGAGGGCAGTTGGGGGTGATCAGGCCGCCGGGGGGGCAGTTGGGGGTGAGCAGGCTGGCAGGGGGGGCAGTTGGAGGCGATCAGGCAGGCAGGCAGGTGAGCAGTTAGGAGCCAGTGGTCCTGGATTGCGAGAGGGATGTCCGACTGCTGGTTTAGGGCCGAAACCAGTAGTTGGATATCCACTGAGGGGTCCCAGATTGGAGAGGGTACAGGCCGGGCTGAGGGACACCCCCCCCCCAACCCCCCACATGAATTTTGTGCACTAATTTATGTGATAAAAGAGTATGTCATTGCGAAGAATGAGGCAATATAGCATAGTAGGTGCGATTTGCAATTTTGTCACTCACTAGGTGTGCATCCTTGGGAAAGGTACCTACTGGTTAAGCTTTCAGTTTTTCACCTGTAAAATGGTTATAATAGTTTGAAAGTAAGCTTGTTGTAATAATTGTAACAAGTAATCCTATACAAGCACTTAGTACTGTGCCTGGAGCAAGATAACAACTCAAGTTAAGTGGTGGCTTTTTAAAATAATATTGATGACTCATGAATATAAAAGAGTAACATTAAATCCTTTGTTACATAATGGTAAGAGGAAAGATTCAAAATTGTATCTGTATCATGATTACAAGATGTGAAAATAGATATGCATATGGATAAATACTGGAAGGAAATTACCCCCAAAATGTAAACTAATATGTTTTAGAGTGATGGCATATCAGTGATTTTTTTAAAGTATTTTCATTCTTGTTAAGTTATCTATACATTAAATCCTAGCTAGAAGAAGGACAAGAATGAAGAGATAATCACTTTAAGAATTAGAAAACCTGAGTTGGAATCCTAGTTCCACTGCTTTGTAGCCATTTATTTTAGGAAATTATTTAATGTCTAGGTCTTATTATTTCTGTATTCTAGGTGCGGAAAATATTTACCTTTCAGATAAAATTTAAATGTGAAATTAAAAATTAAGTATGATTAAATTTACATGTGAATATGAAATGAACTAAGGTATACTTACAGTATTGCTTAAAATGGTTACAAATATTATCACTGGAACTGGCTGATTTCCATTTTGACCTTTATTTTATTTTATTTTTCTAAATAGACCTCAGAAAGCGAGGATGAGATTCTGGGCCAAAGGGAAACAAGGGGAGAAGAAGACCACCAGAGTGAAACCTGCCACCCAGTCGGAGGTTTTACCGCTCGTGGCTGGCTCAGATATGATTCCAGTGCATCAGTTTCCAGATGGTAAAAATGGACAAAGGGGGAGATTGTCTTTGTAATTCCTATTTACTCTTTCTGAAAGTTTGCTATTTTTCTAATATTGTAACGGCAATCCTGTTGGCTACATTTTCTACTGAGATAGGACCAGGATTATGAAATCCTTCCTTAACTAAAAGATAATTATGTGGTACAAAATGGTGAAGCAACAACTACTTTAAGAATGATTGAATCTTTGGTTAGCCTCATTTTTTTAAAGTGTTAAAATTTAGTCCTCATACACTCACAAATATATATTATTAGTAAAAATAATAGCAGCTCATATTTGAGTGCTTACTATGTATAAAGCACTGTACTAAGCATGTATGCATTAAATCAGTTGATCCTCACAACTTTTTGAGGTAATATGATTATTATTCCTAATTTAAAGATGAGAAAACAGGCACAGAGAAGTTATTTGCTTATATACATATAGTAATTGGCAAAGCTGAAATTTGAATGTAGGCAGTCTAGCACCAGAGACCACATTCTTAACCACCATGGTGCATATTAAGTAACTACCATATGTCAGTGCCTGGAATTTTATAATGGTAGCTGTTATTTTAACTTTTTGGACATCAATCATAAAATATTTGAAAGTACCCAACAGTTAGTGCATCTGTTGAGAGCACTGGCTTTTTTTAATGATAGAATTACTAACTCTAAGGATTTCAGTAACCCCTCTATTAGATTACCCCATTCTTCCCTTTGCTTAAGCATGTTTTTTGTTTTTTTTAATAAATCTTTATTGTTCAGATTATTACAATTGTTCCCCTTTTTCCCCCCATAGCTCCCCTCCACCCGGTTCCCACCCCACCTTCTGCCCTTAACCCCCACCACTGTCCTCGTCCATAGGTGTACAATTTTTAAGAAGGATCTTCAATTAAAGTGAACAAACATTAAGCACGTTGTTCTCAGTTAAAAGGTGCATAGATTAAGGGCATGGCTTTAGGGGTGTCCATTGGGACTCAGCTATAAAGGGATTAAGTAAAAGTCTTATTTTTTAGCCTATCCCTTTTCCTTCAGACCACTTGAATTTTACTTTTCTTTTTTTTTCTTTTTCTTTTTTTAAAAAAATTAAATCTTTATTGTTCAGATTATTACATTTGTTCCTCTTTTTTCCCCCCATAACTCCCCTCCTCCCAGTTCCCGCCCCACCCTCCGCCCTCACTCCCCACCCACTGTCCTCATCCATAGGTGCACGATTTTTGTCCAGTCTCTTCCCGCATCTCCCACACCCCTTTCCCCACCAAGAATAGTCAGTCCATTCCCTTTCTATGCTCCTGATTTGATTCTATTCACCAGTTTATTCTGTTCATCAGATTTTTTTATTCACTTGATTTTTAGATTCACTTGTTGATAGATACGTATTTGTTGTCACTTCGTTGTTCATAATTTTTATCTTTACCTTTTTTTTCTTCTTCCTCCTCTTAAAGAATACCCTTCAGCATTTCATATAATACTGGTTTGGCGGTGATGAACTCCTTTAGCTTTTTCTTATCTGTGAAGCTCTTTATCTGACCTTCAATTCTAAATGATAGCTTTGCTGGGTAAAGTAATCTTGGTTGTAGGTTCTTGGCATTCATCACTTTGAATATTTCTTGCCACTCCCTTCTGGCCTGCATAGTTTCTGTTGAGAAATCCACTGACAATCGTATGGGTACTCCCTTGTAGGTAACTAACTGTTTTTTTCTTGGTGCTTTTAAGATTCTCTCCTTGTCTTTTGCCCTTGGCATTTTAATTATGATGTGTCTTGGTGTGGTCCTCTTTGGATTCCTTTTGTTTGAGGTTCTCTGTGCTTCCTGGACTTGTAAGTTTATTTCTTTCACCAGGTAGGGAAAGTTTTCTGTCATTTCTTCAAATAGGTTTTCAATATCTTGCTCTCTCTCTTCTTCTGGCATCCCTATAATTTGGATGTTGGTATGCTTGAAGTTGTCGCAGAGGCTCCTTACTCTACCTTTATATTTTTGGATTCTTTTTTCCTTTTGTTTTTCTGGTTAGGTTATTTTTGCTTCGTCGTATTTCAAATCATTGACTTGATTCTTGGGATCCTCTAGTCTGCTGTTGGATCTCTGTATATTATTCTTTATTTCAGTCAGTGTATACTTAATTTCTAGCTGGTCCTTTTTCATATCCTTGATTGTCTCACTATATTTCTCGGAGGTTTCTAGAAGATTCTTAAGTAACCTTATAACCGTGGTTTTGAACTCTACATCCAGTAGTTTGCTTTCCTCCATTTCTTTCATTTATGACCTGTTTCTTTGTCTCCGCATTTTGGTTGCTTCCCTGTGTTGATAGAGTGGCTCTGTGTGCTAGGTGTCCTATAGGGCCCAGTGGCTCAGCCTCCCTAATTACCTGAGGTGGACACTCATGGTTCACCCCTTTGTGGGCTGTGTGCATAGTCTTGTTGTAGTTAAGCTTTGATTGCTGTTGGTATCACTGGGAGAATTTCTGTACTGGAGACACCCTTAAGGGGCAGGACTTGCTTCAGTGGGGCTTTGGCGCTCACTGAATCTGCCCCCTAAGTGTGTCTCTTATGGATGTGAAGAGTTGTAATCTGGACGGTCTCACTCTGACCACTGGGTCTCCAAGGAGGTGCAAAGTCAGCCATTGCCTGAGACCACCCTGCAGGAGCTACAGAGGGATCTCCAGATTCTTCCCCTTTGTTTGGGGTTTGTCGGTGCCCAGATGAGGTGCAGCTGTGAAGCAATGCAGGCTGATGATGAGCCTTAGGCCTTTTTTGAAGCTCTGGGGTTCTCTGACCCAGCTGCAGTTTGACAGGTTTTTAGGCAGAGAAAGGCCAGGCCATTGGTATGAAAAAGCCTCTGCACACAGCTTGGGTGGGGTTGTAAATTGGGTGGGGCAGGGTCTCAGGGAATCACCATGGCAGAGCAAACAGCAATGGTTGCCTGTCGGCCCACTCCGGATAGGTCCCTGGGTCTCTGTGTCCTGCGGCTCCGTGCAGGAACAATGACTGCTGCAAGCACCTCTGTGAGAAAGCCGCCCTCACATTCCGGCCCAATGCCAGACAGTCTAGTTTCTCTCTGTATGAGTCTGAGTTCAGAGCAGTCGGGAGCTTGTCTCCCTCCCGATTGACAAAGACAACAGCGTACCCAGCTGCCAGCCCCTTTCGCGCACACCTCCGGACCTCCACTCTTCCACACCTCTGCACCTCCTATCGGACTCAATGCACTTTTCTCTTTCCTTCTAATTATAGAATTTCCACTCAGCCAGCCTTCCCATGGTTCCGGATGCTGTTCATTTTGTCTTTCAGTTGTAGTTTTATTTTTATTTTTTATTTTTTTTAATTAAATCTTTATTGTTCAGATTATTACATTTGTTCCTCTTTTTTCCCCCCCATAACTCCCCTCCTCCCAGTTCCCACCCCACCCTCCGCCCTCACTCCCCACCCACTGTCCTCATCCATAGGTGCATGATTTTTGTCCAGTCTCTTCCCGCATCTCCCACACCCCTTTCCCCCCCAAGAATAGTCAGTCCATTCCCTTTCTATGTCCCTGATTCTATTATAATCAACAGTTCATTCTGTTCATCAGATTATTTATTCACTTGATTCTTAGATTCACTTGTTGATAGATGCATATTTGTTGTTCATAATTTGTATCTTTACCTTTTTCTTCCTCTTCCTCTTCTTAAAGGATACCTTTCAGCATTTCATATAATCCTGGTTTGGTGGTGATGAACTCCTTTAGCTTTTCCTTATCTGTGAAGCTCTTTATCTGACCTTCAATTCTGAATGATAGCTTTGCTGGATAAAGTAATCTTGGTTGTAGGTTCTTGGTATTCATCACTTTGAATATTTCTTGCCACTCCCTTCTGGCCTGCAAAGTTTCTGTTGAGAAATCAGCTGACAGTCGTATGGGTATTCCCTTGTAGGTAACTGAGTTTCTTTCTCTTGCTGTTTTTAAGATTCTCTCTTTGTCTTTTGCTCTTGGCATTTTAATTATGATGTGTCTTGGTGTGGTCCTCTTTGGATTCCTTTTGTTTGGGGTTCTCCGCGCTTCTTGGACCTGTAAGTCCATTTCTTTCACCAGGTGGGGGAAGTTTTCTGTCATTATTTCTTCAAATAGGTTTTCAATATCTTGCTCTCTCTCATCTTCTGGCACCCCTATAATTCTGATGTTGGTACGCTTGAAGCTGTCCCAGAGGCTCCTTACACTATCCTCGCATTTTTGGATTCTTTTTTCATTCCGCCCCTCCGGTTGGGTGTTTTTTGCTTCCTCGCATTTCAAATCATTGACTTGATTCTTGTGCTACTCTGGTCTGCTGTCCGGAGTCTGTATAATATTCGTTATTTCAGTCCGTGTATGCTTAATTTCTAGTTGGTTCCCCAACATAACATCGAGGGTCTCATTAGTTTTCTTGTAGATCTCATTAAGTTTATCGGCGGCTTCTAAACAGTTCTTGAGAGACCTTAAAAGTGTGGTTCTGAACTCCATATCTTCCATTGACAATTTTGTCCTGTTTCTTTGTCTCCGCATTTTGTTATGCTTTCTTGGTGCACCCCCTAGTGGTCTTTGTGCACAGTCTTGTAGTTAAGCCTTGATTGTTGTAGCTAATACCAGGGAGGGTTTGACCTCCAGGCCAAGTGGCTGTGAGAATCAGTGAGAGAACTTCTGTCCTCTAGGGAGGTGCTAATCTAGCCTTTGCCTGAGGCTATCCGGCAAATGCCTCTGTGCAGGGCTTGGGTGGGGCGGGTCTTACAGGATCAACAGGGTGGGCCGGAGAGAGCAGTTATGGCGGCTCTCAGTCCTGTCCCCAGGGGCTCTGCCTCTCTGAGTCCCAGCGACCGCTGCAAATCTCGGAGAGAAAGCTGCACTCGCTCTGACTGAAGCCAGACAGTCCCGCTTCTCCCGTTTGAGTCTGGGTCCCTAAAGACTCGCCCGGACCTGGAGCTCAGAGTCTGCGACTCCCTCCCGATTGAAAACGCCAACCGCGCCCTCCGCCGCCAGCCCGCTCCTCGCACTCCGCACCTCAGAATTTGACTTCAGCACTGCGCCTCCTCTGAGTGTCCGTATGCGTTTCTCTTTCCTCCTAGTTGTAGGACTTCCACTCAGCCAGCGTTCCTGTGGTTCTGGGTGATGTCCTTCCGTCTTTTAGTTTCACTTTTGAAGTAGTTGTTCAAGGCAACAAACTCCGGCGTTAACTTATGCCGCCATCTTGGTTCTCCTGTTCTGTCTCAGTTGTAGTTTTAATGTGGTTGTGTGCGGCAGCAAGTTCAGGTGTGTACCTATGCCTCCATCTTGGTTGTCTCTGCTTAAGCATGTTTTAAATTACTATATGTAAAGAGGTCAGCTATCTTCAGTAGGGATATATATCAAAGATGAGTATGCACTGGGTAAAATACCAGTATTGAATAAATGGAAAGAAGTCCTAGAAAGAAAGTTATTATCTCTTAAAGAAAGATACAACAGAAGCAATTACAATAAATAAATAAAACTGTTAATATATATGATAAAGGGACAAGGAGGACAGATCATTAAGCTCCACATAGGGCCCTAGCTGGTTTGGCTCAGTGGATAGCATGTCAGCCTGCAGACCAAAGGGTCCCAGCTTCAATTCTGGTCAAGGGCACGTTCTTTGGTTGCAGGCTTCTTCCAGGCCTGGGCCCTGGTCAGGGCATGTGCAGGAGTCAACCAATCAATATGTTTCTCTCTATCTTTCCCTCTCTCTACCACTTTCTCTAAAGATCAATGGAAAAATATCCTCAGGTGAATATTAACAAAAACAAAAAAGTTCCACATAGTCCACATAGTCCACTGTGTGTCAGACAGACTGACAAGGATAAAACCAATAATGAATTAAGTGAATACTACAAGTTTAGTTTGGAAGATTAGTTCCTTTCTATTACATTACTAACAGGAACAGTTTCATATATCTTATCTGGTTTATAGAAATCATTCTAAATTTTTCATTTTTCACAGTTATTTCCTCTGTTACTAATTCCCAAAAAGGAAGATTAAAACTCTTTAATTGGAGCATATATTATTAACAGTATTGTCTATTTGCTCCATAAGGATATGTGTATAAAATTTAAGATTGTAGCTTTTTATTTTGAATACTAGAGTCCTGATGAACGAAATCCGTACAAGGGATTTGGCCCTGCCGCTGCAGCGGCTACCTCTGCCTCGCCCCCCGCCACCATGGCTTCATCTGGAAGGACGTCAGTCTAATTAGCATATTATGCTTTTATTATTATAGACTAGAGGCCCAGTGCACGGGGGTGGGGGTTGTCCCTCTGCCCAGCCTGCACTCTCTCCAATCTGGGACCCCTCAAGGGATATCATCCCTCTCACAACCCAGGACTGCTGGCTCCCAACCGCTCACCTGCCTGCCTGCCTGATTGCCCCTAACCACTCTCCTGCCAGCCTGATCGATGCCTAACTGCTCCCCTGCTGGCCCAATTGCCACTACCTGCCCTCCCCTGCCAGCCTGCTCGTCCCTAACTGTCCTCCCCTGCACGCCTGGTTGCCCCTAACTGCCCTGCCGGCCCGGTCACCCCTAACTGCCCTCCCTGCCGGCCTGGTCGCCCCTAACTGCCCTCCCCAGCAGGTCTGGTCACCCCTAACTGCCCTCCCCAGCAGTTCTGGTTGCCCCAAACTGCTCTCCCCTGCAGGTCTGGTCACCCCTAATTGCTCTCTGTTGCAGGCCTGGTTTCCCCTAACTGCCCTCCTCTGCCAGCCTGGTTACCCCTAACTGCCCTCCCCTGCTGGCCTGATCGCCCACAACTGCCCTCCCTTTCAGGCCTGGTCCCTCCCAACTGCCCTTTCCTGGCAGCCTGATCACCCACAACTTCCCTTTCCTACCGGCCATCTTGTGTCCACATGGGGGTGGCCATCTTGTGAGTTGGAGTGATGGTCAATTTGCATATTACGCTTTTATTAGATAGGATATTTTTATTGATTTCAGAGAGGAAGGGAGAGAGAAATAGGAACATCAATGATGAATCATTGATTGGCTGCCTACTGCTCGCCCCACACTGGGGATGGAGGCTGCAACCTGGGCATGTGCCCTGACTAGGAATTGTACTGTGACCTCCTAGTTCATAGGTTGACACTCAACCACTGAGCCATGATGGCCGGGCAAGATTGTAGCTTTTTAAATATCTTTGGGTAGAAGTTTATTAAGGTAGCCCTTATTTTTAATGGTGAAATAGGATTATAAACACTTACTTTAGTAATTATTATTTCTTTTATTATAAGAAAGATCATTAACTTTATTAAATGGAATACTTATATATCTAGGTTATATAATGGAATTAAAATCAGTTGATATTTGTATATACTCGTATCCTATATCTTTGTAATTTTTATTCTGGCATCATATCTGAGATTGGGTTAGTTACACTTCTGCCTGAGGTGGAATTGGCATTTTTTTCCAATATCAGAATGAGCTTTTTTTTGTTAATCCTCACCCAAGGATATATTTTTCCCATTGATTTTTAGAGATAGTGGAAGGGAGGGGAGAGACAGAGAGAGGAACATCGATGAGAGAGAGGCACATCAATTGGTTGCCTCCTACACACACACCAACTGGGGTCAAGGTGAGAGCCTGCAACCGAGGTAAGTGCCCTTGATCAGAATCAAAACCATGACCTCTCAGTCCATGGGTCAATGCTCTAACCATTGAGCAAACCGGCTAGGGCCAGAATTAGCTTTTAGATGGGATGAGGATATATCATTGGAGAGAGGGTAAGGTGAATACATGTGAGGAAACAAACAAATATGTGAAATGAGAAGGGGCCAATATTCTTAGAAGCTCCGGGTAGGGTTTTAGAAATCCACTGTAGTTCTAGATTGTAATGAACTCCACGGAATCCAGTTTTTTTGGTGTAAACAATTGTAGAGAAAATCTGTTATGTTTTCTAATATATAATATTATATTATATATATAACAAAGCCAAGTTCATTCCAGGAATTCTCTGGGAAATTCAGACAGTTATGTGGAAGATATATAAGAAAATCCCAAATACAAAAGAGATCGAAGTAGAACCAAGTTCAGATATTATTACTGAAGCATTCATGGCTTTAGCCCCTAGTTGAAGCATATATTATTAGCAGTCTTCATTGTGTATTTGCTTCATAAGGATATGTGTATAAAAGTTAAGATTGTAGCTTTTTATTAAACTGATAAGAACAGATACTACACTTGATCTTAGCCAAAAGGCCGAGAAGCGATAAGATTGTAGCTTTTTAATTATCGTTAGGCAGAAATAATAATAATCAAACTTCACTTGTTTGTTCGAGTTTTATAGAGCTGGATGTTCTTTCAAATAAATACAGTAAAATTATGACTGGGTTAACAGCATTTAACATGCTAGTGTGATTTTTGTACTCTTCTTTCTTTTCCTTGGCACTGGCTTCAGTTCTATAAGATACTTCCATTCAGGTTTTGAGTATCAGACCTTAGGAAGACAGGATAGATAGCATTTTTATTGAAACGTGGTCATTCTTGTCCGGATGTGGTAGATCAGTTATTGAGCATGAAACTATGAACCAGAAGATCCGAGTTCGATTCCTGGTCAGAGCACTATGCCCTTGTTGCAGACTCCATCCCCAGTGTGGGAGGCAGCTGATGAGTGATTCTCATTGATGTTTCTATCTCTCTCTGTCTTTTCCTTACTCTATGAAATAAATAAGAATATGTTTTTTTTTAAAAAAGAGAAGTGGTCATCTTAAATACATTTTATGTACAAATGTGCAGTCTGGATTTATTGTTTAACTGCCTGGCCTCAAACATCATTGTTATTTTGCTTTTCAAATATTTACATGTGTTTCTTACAGTGACTTACTAAAGGAACTTAAAAAGAAGGATGTGGAGATTTCATTATTTTTACTAAATTTCTTTTCTTTTTGGCTACTCTCTTGAATTGTAGAATTAGCTCAGTATCACCCAACACCTCCTTTGAGCCCAGAATTGCCTGGTAGTTACCAGAAGGAGTTCAAAGAGAACAAAGAGCCCTCTCCAAAGGCAAAGCGCAAACGAAGTGTGAAGATCAGCAACCTGGCTTTGGAATCTGTGCATTGGCAAAATGACTCTGTCCAGATCATAGAAAGTGCCAGTGATTTAAAGAGCATGGATGAATTTCTTCTGAAAAAGGTATACTTTGAATGCTGAGTTAGGTTCCTGAGCAGCTTTGACTATGGAATACTTGTATATATCAGGATATGGCCCCTAGAGATTAAGGTGACATATGCTTTATTAAATTAGATGGTCTTTCCTTTTCGAAAAAGGTGTAAATAATATACATTAGTCAGTCTGGGTAAACAGAATTTTACTTTAACTGTCATGTTATATATTCCATATGTGAAGATGAGGCTTGTTATTGCATACCATACTTGAAGTTGTTTTTCTGGTAGAACTATAGAATCATAAATGTTAGAAAGGACATTAGGAAATCATCTAGCAATAATAAAACTTTGGCTATTTAGTCGTGCTTTTACCTATAATAGAGTGGTTTGCACTTTCAGGACAGTCATATGTATTCACTATTTCATTTACCTCTTTTCAATTACTTGATTCAGTACAAAAACTCTTTCTGTGGTCCCCAGATGAATGACCTAGATAATGAAGACAGCAAGAAAGACACACTAGTGGATGTTGTATTTAAAAAAGCCCTGAAAGAATTCCGGCAGAATATCTTCAGCTTTTATTCATCTGCATTGGCGGTAATTAGTATATATTTTGTAACTCAACATACAAAAAATTTGTCAATACTGTAGAAGATAATACAGAGGCCATGTTCAACTAGAGATTTCTTTGGTTCCTTGTTTTTGTTTTAGGTATAGCTAGGGAAAAGCATACTGACTGTTCTCAGATTAGTAACTTCCTCGAATTTCCTTAAGTAGTTTTCTTTTTCTCCCTCCTGGGTATATTTTCATCTTCCTAAGATATTGAATTTAAATATTCTAGATATTACCCAGGGACTCTACTATTTTGACTTTTCATAATCCTTTAGTTCTAGCTTCTAATTCTTATATGTGTGGAATTATTATACAGTTTTTTCCAGTAGTTTTGTTCACTGGTTTCTACCTATCAGTTTATATCACTTTCAGATTTACTTTATGCTTTCATATGATATTGGTTGTGTTTTAGAAAATTTATTTTATAATGCCAGACTATAGGAGAAATTCCTAGGACTTTTTCAAATTACATTCTTTAAACTGGTTAGTATTTTGCTAAAATTTAGCAGGTTTTACTCAGCAGATATTTCACAGTATAGTAGGAATTTACATCTATAAGTACCACATGACCTCCTGGGCATGCCCATTAGAAAGTATATCAGGTTCCTAATTTTTTTTTTCCTAATTTTTATTCTGAATATTAACCCAATGCAAATTGAATCAATCTTCTATATGAAAGAATTTCTTCCTAAAAACCTTAAATTTCTTCTTTTATTGCTTATTAGATAGATGATGGGAAAAGCATACGGTATAAAGACCTCTATGCACTATTTGAGCAGATTCTGGAAAAGACCATGAGACTTGAGCAGCGAGATTGGAGAGAATCTCCAGTCAGAGTTTGGGTCAACACTTTTAAAGTGTTTTTAGATGAATATATGAATGAATTCAAGACTTTGGATTGTATACCCCCAAAGGTAAATATGGTATATTTTGATTTCTTAAAGGATTCAGTTATTAACTCTGCTTAAGAGTCTGTTTGAGACATCTGGTATTTGAGAAAAATATTACAGTGAAATGTCAACTTAGCATTATGTCTTACAAGTTCGTCAGACCATATTTTCTAAATATGTCATTTAATACATTAATTAATACATTCTTCACTGAGATAAAATATAATGTGCCCTCAAGATTATACCTTCAGCTTTGATAGAGGTTATTACATGAATTTTCTTTTATAAAATAGTGGTTGAAGGTATGAGTCACTGTATCATCTAGTGACCTTGACATGAGGATCCACAAATTATATTTCTCCTTAAATTAGGTTTTAGGAAAATGTGTGTTTCTGGAAATCTGTACAACAGTAATAATAATATTTATTAAGTACCAGGAATTGGTCTAGGTCAGTGGTTCTCAACCTTCCTAATGCCGCAACCCTTTAATACAGTTCCTCATGTTGTGGTGACCCCCAATTTCATTTATACAAATTGAACATAATTAAAGCATAGTGATTAATCACAAAAAACAATATGTAAATATATATGTGTTTTCCGATGGTCTTAGGTGACCCCTGTGAAAGGGTCGTTCGACCCCCAAAGAGGTCGCGACCCACAGGTTGAGAACCACTGGTCTAGGTGTTTGGTATTTTATTTAATTCTTGCTTCAGCCCTATTAAATAACTATTATGAAATCCATTTTACAGAGGAGTAGCAGGCTTAGAAAAAGTTATCAATGTGTTTCCTTTTAGTGTCCCAGCTTAAATAATTAGCTGGGATACTGAATTATTAGGTATTAATATTATCTAATTATTAGGTATTAGGAATACTATTAATCCTTTTTGTTACATTTTATGTTCAGTTATTCTGGTTATATGTTTTTAGATTTACAAACTACATTAAATCATTTTTGAAGTAGTCAGATACAAATAAATCCTTAGAAGCTCTTCTGTTCTAGATCTAAGTTAAGGTCTTCGTTATGCAGAAGATTTTTACTAGGCTTATACAGTGTTTGTTTATAATTTTAAAAGGTTAGGCTTCAATTGTTCTATACTATGGTTATCAGGAAATGTCATATGTAAAAGAACTTTTTTGTGTTCCACATGCTAGTTTTTTATATTTAGCTCTGAAATAGTTTTCTAGAGCCAAAATAGGGAAAATGCAATCTTTGTCATTAGTAATCATTTAATTAATGAGTAAAATAAAATCATTTAAATTAATATGGTGTGGTCTCTGGACAGAACTGAGGTTTAAAAAGAAAATAATTTCTAAAGTATCCTTTCATTCTGTTGTTTTTATGAATATTGTTTTAGCAAACTTCAAATTTTATCACATTTGCTTACTCTATTACCTTTTGAGCAAAAATCTTAGCATCTGCAAAGAAGTAAGAAAGTATATTTGTCTTTGTTATATCACAGTTTTTATATTTATTTCCCACCAGGTGCCAAAAACAGAAAGAAAGAAAAGAAGGAAAAAAGAAACTGATTTAGTAAGTCATAGTCTTTTATGTTATAAAAAAGGTAATTTTTAGACCAGCAGTCTGAAGCATATCATACCATATTTATGTGGCTGTGTTTAAGGAATAAGTTTATTAGTTGCCTATAATGTAATCATTTTTGGCTTTAAAATATTTGGAATGACATGTGGCTTTGTCTTTTGTGATTTGACTTGTTATCAATGGTGGCTCCCTAAAATGGCTGGCTGACTTCAAACCTACTAAACTGTGTGATAATAAATGGGTATTGTTTTAAGCTGCTAAGTTTATGGTAATTTGTTACAGTAGCAATAGAAAACATATAATAGCTGTGCATAGAAATCTGTTTTACAGCTGTCTAATATTCCTTGCCGGACCTTTGGGTTATTTCTAGTCTTCTGCTGTTACAAACAGTAATGGCACAGTCAGTAACTCTGTGTGTGTGTGTGTGTGTGTGTGTGTGTGTGTGTGTGTGTGTATGTAAGTGTGTAAGTGAGTGGGGGGTTATTCTTAGAATTGGAATTACTGGGTCAAAATGCATCTGTTATTTTTATAAATATTGCTTTGTTTCCCCATAGGGGTAATCTCATTTTTCAGTTTCAACAGTAATATCTGAATATGGGTTGTTAAATTTTTAGATTTTTTGCCAGTTTGATAGACAAGGAATATTGTATCTCCTATTATAGTTTTAATTTTATTTTATCTTATTATCAACTAGAGGCCTGGTGCATGAAATTTGTGCACTCGGAGGAGAGGGGGGCTGGTGGTGCCTCAGCCTGGCCTGCTCCCTCTCGCAGTCCGGGAACCCTCGGGGGATGTCCAACTGACGACTTAGGCCTAAGTCATCAGTCGGACATTTTTAGCGCTGCTGTGGAGGTGGGAGAGGCTCCCGCCACCGCCACTGTGCTTGCCAGCCATGAGCCCAGCTTCTGACTGAGTGGCGCTTCCCCCCTGTGGGAGCGCACTGACCACCAGGGGGAAGCACCTGCATTGCGTGGGATTAGGCTGAAACTGGCTCTCCAACATCCGCTGAGGGGTCCCAGATTGTGAGAGGGTGCAGGCCAGGTCGAGGAACCCCACAGGTGCATAATTGGGGCCGGGGAGGGACGCGGGAGGTTGGCCAGCCGGGGCGGGACTGTGGGAGGGCTCCAGGGTGTGTCTGGCCCATCTCGCTTAGTCCTGGTCAGCTGGACCCCAGCAGCAAGCTAACCTACCAGTCGGAGTATCTGCCCCCTGGTGCACATCATAGCAACTGGTCAACTATCTGCCCCCTGGTGGTCAGTGCACGTCATAGTGAGCAGTTTAGCAGCCTTAGCATATCATTAGCATATTAATGCTAATACTTTAATTGGTTGAATGGATGACTGGACACTTAGCATATTAGGCTTATATAGGATAGGATGAGTTTATCTTTTTTTATGCTTAAGTACCATTTGCATTTTTCCTCATGTCCTGTATGTTTATGTTCAATCCCCATTTTTCTTTTGGGGTTTTGGTTTTTTCTTTCTCAATTTCTAGGAATTTTATATATGAAGCAGATTACCTTTTGTCTGTGATATAAGTTGCAAATATGTTTTCCCATTTTGTCAGTTGTTTTTTGACCTGCCTTTTGATGTTACTTGCTGTATAGATTTTTACTTTTACAAAATTAGACTTACCAATCTTTTCTTTCATAGGCTCTGAATTTAGAGTCTCAATTAAACTTTCCCCTACTTAAAGGTTAAAAAGAAATTCTAAATTTTTATCTCCTAACATTTTAATGGTCACATTTTTTTTGCATTTAAATTCTAAGTGGAGTTTATCCTGATGTATAGTATGAGATACAAATATAATTTTACCTCTTATCAAATCTAATATCATTTATTTAAAAGTCCATCTTTTTGAGATGTCACCCTTTTTATGTTCTAAATTCCCCTTTATGGATTGATCTTTCTTATTCTGTTCCATTAGTTGATCTGAATATTCATGAGTTAATTTCACGTTATGTTAATTATTAAATTTTTCTTATGTGTGATAGTTGGCAGGGCTAAATCCTCCTTAATTAATTTTCTCTTTTAGAACTTTTCTGGCTATTCCTTCTTGTTTTTCCATATGAACTTTGAATTTACTTGTCTAGTTTGTTGAGGCAAAAATATATTAGTTGGGTTTTTTTTTTTGCTTCCCTTATAAGTTAATATAGAACTGACATCTTTATAATTTTGAATCTTTTCACGTTTGTTTTTGTATTCTTTAGGAAGGGTTTTAAAGTTTTTCATATATAGGTTTTTATTATTTCATGTTACATCTATTTCTGGGTATTTTATCTCAGCAGAGAGAATCACTGTAGATCATAGTACGTGTATATCCTTCTATACTTTTTCTCTACTTATATAAACTCTTTAATCTGGTGGTTCTCAAAGTAATCTTCAGGTAAAACTGCTGACAACTTAGCTCAAATCAGGGGTTTCTGGGACACTTTGAGGGATTTTGCAAGATCAAAACTATTTTCATAATAATAATAACATTATTTTTCTTCTTCACTGAGTTAACAATCATAGGTAAAACTGCTGACAACTTAGCTCAAATCAGGTCAGTTGCTCCAAATGGCAATGGGAAGAATTCAATAGCTGCAAATAATGGTTGTCTCAAAAAAATAAAATCTCTTGTACAATTTAACTGTAAACTGATATAGCCTTTAAAAAACTGTGACAAATATAACAAAATTTATAATTTTAAAGTATACAGCTTAATGTGGTTTAGTAATAGTCATGCACTGCATAAGGACATTTCATTCAATCATGAACTGCATATTCAATGGTGGTCCCATCTATATATATATATATAAAGAGCCAGGGTCCCTAAAGTCCAAAATGACGGAAGGGACGACCAGTTGCCTCCCCCCAGACCATAGGGGACTGGTGAGCTGTGGCAGGCAGCAAACAGCAAGTGGCTCACGCTGGGCCAGGCCCTCCCCTCCCCCCGCCGGCAGTGCAGCAGGGCCTGTGCCAGGCAGAGGCAGGAGAGGCACATCGCTCACCCTACCAGGTTCTCAGACCCCTGTGCCAGCATCAAGGCCACAGATGCCAGCGCTTTGTTATCCACCACAACTCCGCGGCCCTGGCGCTGCCCTGGCAGAAGTTTTGCGCGCCTCACCTATCTGGTCCAGGACCATTTTCTCCATCTACTCTTGCCACCTGCTGCCCGCCCGCCCGCCCCTCAGACACCCAAGCCAGGGACTGGCTGCGGGGTGCACTCAGACGCTCCTTTCCGCCCCCAAGCATCTGGCAGCGGCAGCCTGTGAACCCTAGGAGGGTGGGTCTGGGCTAGGGATCCACAGCCCCTCCTCTGCAATGTCCCACCCAGCAGTGGGGGAGTGGGCAGCCTCCCTCCTTTCCAGCTCTGTCACAGTACAGAGGCTGGGGCGCATCTCTGCCCCAACACCCTCTGAAACCCTGGGAAGTAGTGCCCGCCAGCCCAGCCTCAGGCTCTCCACCCTCACGAGCCTACACCTGGCTAGCCAGTGGCTGTCGCTCCCCTCAGCCATCAGCCCACTGGCGTGCAAGGAGAGGAAAGGAGAGCTGAGCAAATGGCCTGTTGTGAACAACTACTGTGTGCCAAGCACTATGCTAGATGCTTTTGCATAAATGCCTCGACTGAATCTAAAATATGCCCCAGGGAAGAAAATCTTTTTTGTTGCTGGTAATCCTCACCCAAGGATATTTTCCCACTGATTTTTAGAGAGAGTGGAAGGGAGGGGGAGAGACACAGAGAAACACTGATATGAGAGAGACACATTGACTGGTTGCCCCCACATGCACCCTGACCAGAGCCAGGGATCCAGCCTGCAACTGAGGTATATGCCCTTGACCTGAATTGAAGCCAGTTAAGGGCAGGGAGGAAAATTTTAGTGCAAATGAGGAACCTGTGGCTCAGAGATTAAGGGTGATAAATGAAAGAATGCCAATACCATTCATACCTTAAAAAACACACAACAAGTTTCTCAAGACGATACAAATAAAAAGAGGAAGAATATGTTTTCTGTCTCCAAGGTTGAAACAAACCTTCATTAAGGGCAGGGTAGACAAACTATGACTTTCAGGCCAAAACTGACCCACTACTTGTTTTGACACAGTTTGCTTGAAAACAGCCATGCTCAATGTCTGTAGCTGCATTCAGGCTACAAGGGCAGAGTCAACAGCTGTCACAAAGACCATGTGGCACAAAAAGCCTTAAATACTTTCTCTCTAGCACTTTACAGAAAAAGTCAGCTGACCCCTGATCAAGTGTAAAAATTTATCAAGAAACTTCTATGCTGTATACTAAGCTTCAGCTAATATGTTGCCATAAACAGAAACTTCATGAAACAAATTTAAATTTTATTTTTCTTTTTCTTGTTAATACTCACCTGAAGATAAATTTTCCACTGCTTTTCAGAGAGAGAGTGAAAGGGAGGGGTGTAGAGAGAGAAACATCAATGTGAGAGAAATACATCAACTGGTTGCCTCCCGCACATGCCCGCACGGAGGGGGCAGTGCTGGGGCCCATGCTGTGTCACAGATAAATGTGAACTATAGTAAACTTAAAAGCAACGGACTTGTCATACATATATCCCTACTGCAGAAATTAATAAAAATAAATATTTAGGAAATACATTTGTCAAAATTATTTAAATGAACCTAAAAACTTTAATATCCTAAAAAAATCATTACCTTTGGATTGTGCATAACAGTCGTCTCTCCACTTGGAAACTCTAATCTGCGGTGCCACTGATTTGTGGTTACAGCTTTTTTATATTCTACCTACAATAATAAAAACAACATACATCCATAATACAAATCTGTATCACATTGAGAAAAAGTGGAAGAAAATTATAACTATGATGGCTGAAGCAGGTGCTGTGGGAGCAAAGGGACCAAAAAAAATGGTTATGTCCAACAGCCATCTAATGCCACACATGGTGTGCGATTTAATCATTGTTAGAACCGAATTTAGAACTGGTGTGCCCCATTTTAAGCAGACCCCACAAATAGACTTACCATATTGATAATTTACTTTACTACAGAAAGAATGCACAAAGATTCTTGAAATAAGCAGAATATTTTGCACCTCATAGTATGAAACGTTTAAACATCACTAAAAATAATCTGAGTAAAGATAGTTGATATTAGCAAAATCTAATATACCCAATTCAAAATGTCATTCAGAAATGCATTTACTTGGAAAATCAAAGTATGGGATCTAGGATTTGGAAAAAGCAACTTTACTCTGCTCTACCTGCTCATCATCTCAGGCTTATGCTTTGCACAATACTTCCAATAAAGAGATGGAGCAGAAGGAAAAGTAATGCCTCATGGCACTGAAATTTATCAGTTTCCTCAACAAATATTTATAAAAGTTGTATTAACTTTGTGCCTGTATTATAGAAACACAATACAGCTCTATTCCTATCTTCAAAGGGCTTAAAGCAGTGGTTCTCAAACTTCTGGCCCTTTAAATACAGTTCCTCATGTTGTGACCCAACCATAAAATTATTTTCGTTGCTACTTCATAACTGTAATGTTGCTACTGTTATGAATCGTAATGTAAATATCTGATATGCAGGATGGTCTTAGGCGATCCCTGTGAAAGGGTTGTTCGACCGCCAAAGGGGTCACAGCCCACAGGTTGAGAACCGCTGCACTAGAACAAGAATTAAAAGGAGCAAATAAATATAATGAATGAATCAGAACTCCTTTGGGGACCCCAACCCTCAGGGACTAACAGGTTTTGTGAGGCCTAAAGTTTACTGAACCTGAAGGACTATTTTTGGGAGGGGGGGATGTTTTAATAAGGTTCAAAATGACTTTATTTAGAATAAGAAAATAAATTACAAATAACTGTAGGCTTGGGGAATCTGTCCCTTTCTCTTTTAAATCATTTCAGGCAGGTTATCCAAAATGCTGCTGGTTGCAACTTGCTTGCTCTCTCCCCCCCAAAACAAATCCAACTCTCACAGGGGCTCTGAAGCTTCCTTAGCTTTACCATAAAAATAAAAAAACATTTCAACAACACTCCTTTCTGGGCAAAATTCTTTCTTTTTAAATTTTTTAATTTATCAGAGTAGTAAATACGTAGTTCATAAAGTATCTTTTTTTTTTTCCTAATAGGTGTGTAGTGTAGTGGTATATTGTTGTTTTTATTTTATTGTTGACACTATTATAGATGTCTCCCATTTCCCCCCTTTATCCTCCTCAACCCAGACCCCCACCTCTGGCCATCACCACACTTTTATCTAGGTCCATCCCCCTTCCCTCTGACCTCTGTCAGTCCCTCCCATCCTATATAATAAAAGGCTAATATGCACATCGACCAAACAGTGGAACAACCAGTCACTATGGTGCACACTGATCACCAGGGGGCAGATGCTCAATACAGGAGCTGGCCCCTGGTGGTCAGTGCGCTCCCACAGGGGGAGTGCTGCTCCCTGAGCTGGGCTCAAAGCTGGCAAGTGCAGCAGCAGTGGTGGGAGCCTCTCCTGCCTCTGTAGCAGAGCTAAGGATGTCTGGCTGCTGGCTTAGGCTCGCATCCCCCGAGGACTCCCAGACTGCGAGAGGGCACAGGCCGGGCTGATGGACCCCAGCCATGTGCATGTTGGGGGCGACCAGGCCAGCAGGGGAGGGCCATTAGGGGCAACCAGGCAGGCAGGCAGAGGCGGTTAGGGGCAATCAGGCAGGCAGGGGAGTAGTTACGGGCATTAAGCAGGCAGGCAGCTGAGTGGTTAGGAACCAGTGGTCCTGGATTGCGAGAGGGATGTCCGACTGCCGGTTTATGCCCAAAACTCAGGATCAGGCCTAAACTGGCAGTCAGACATCCCCTGAGGGGCCCCGGGTTAGAGAGGGTGGGGTCTGGGATTAGAAAGGGTGGACCCCCCACCCCCCCCGCATGAATTTTGTGTACCGGGCCTCTAGTCCTATCTAATAAAAGAGAAACATGGTAATTAGCGTACGACCGCTACCCTTCCCATTGGCTAATCAGGGCGATATGCAAATTAACTGCCAGCCAAGATGGCGGTTAACCGCCAACAAAGATGGCGGCTAATTTGCATATATAGACCGCAATGATGGGACACAAAAGGGGAAAGACAGAAGAATGGTGGCAGCCAGTGATCGCAATCAGAAAGCCCAGCAGGCCAGGGGACACCCCCAGCAGGGGTGCCGGTGGTCGCCATGGCAATGGGAGGAAGAGAGAGCCGGGGTGTAGGACCACCAGGGCCAGGGGTGCCGACTGCCCTGCAGCCCCCCGATCTGCAATGGAGAAGGGAGGGGTAGGGCCACAGGCACAGAGGCACCCAGGGTATCTGGTGCAGCCCTGCCTGCAGCCCCCGATCTGCAATCGAGAAGGGAGGGGTGGGGCAGCAGGCATGGCAGCACCCTGAGCACTGGGTGCAGGCCCAGGGTGCAGCCTGCCTGTGGCCATGTGATCTGCAATCGCGAAGGGAGGGGCTGGGCCACAGGCATGGTGGCACCCAGGGCACCGGATGCTGAGGTGCCTGTGGTCCCCTGATCTGAGATCGGGAAGTGAGGGGCGGGGCCACAGGCAGGGGAGATCGGGGCTGGTGGGGCGACCGCAGAGGTCTGCCAGCACTCAGCCCCCAACCGGCTCTCCCTGGGAGTCTGGATCGGAGGGCACTCTCCCTGGGAACCGGAAATCCACCTCCCAGGGCAACTGCGCAGAAACCAAGCCTGGTGAGCCATGGAGAGGGCGACCTACCTGGAGGCCACGCAGCTTTTATAGTTGAAGTCGCCCTGGATGGAGGACTGGGGGTAGCAGGGATCAGAGTCCGCCAAGTCAGCCATGGAACCCCGGGTCCCCGCCGAATGACTAGAGCACATGGACTTCAATGGTCCTCGGTCACTTGCTGAGCAGCAGTCAACCTGGACCAGGAATCAAACCCAAAACCTGACAGAATGGAACCCAAACCTTTGCTGTGGCAGAGGAGCTCCGACCCACAGCAGGGGCCAGAGCACACCAGAGGGATTTTGTTGAGGGGCCCTGACAGGCAGCACCCTGAGCAGTGGGTTAGAACCTCCTCCTGATACAGCAAAGTTGCAGGTTGGATCCCTGGTCAGGGCACAGACAAGAAGCAACCAAAAAGAGCATAGTAAGTGGAACAACACAGTGATGTTTCTCTTGCTCCCTTCCTCTCTCTAAAATAATCAATAAAAATGAAAATAAAAAATAAACCCTCTGGCCCTAACCAGTTTGGCTCAGTGGATAGAGCATCGGCCTGTGGACTGAGGGGTCCCGGTTTCAATTCTGGTCAAGGGCATATACCTTTGTTGCGGGCACATCCCCAGTAGGGGGTGTGCAGGAGGCAGCTGATCGATGTTTCTCTCTCATCGATGTTTCTCACTCTCTATCCCTCTACCTTCCTCTCTGTAAAAATCAATAAAATATATTTTAAAAAAATAAAAATAAACCCTCTGGCTTGCAGAGTTGCTAAAACAATTAGAAAGCGAAGTCTCATCCCTTCCCGTTCATTCAACAAATACTTCATATGCTCCTTCAATAATCACACTGGGAATGGGTGTTTGTTTGTTTGTTTGTTTTGGTTAATCCTCACCTGAGGACATTTTTGCATTGATTTTTTTTGTTTATTTATTTACTTTTTACAGAGAGTGGAAGGGAGGGAGAAAGACAGAAACTAATATGAGAGACATCAAATGGTTGTCTCTTGCTGAATCCCCAACCAGGGCCCTGGATTAAGTCGGCAACCCAGGTATATGCCTTGGATTGGAATCCAACCTGGTACCCTTCAGTCTGCCTGCAGAAGCACTATCCACTGAACCAAACCAGCATTTTTTTTTTTCTTTTTAAGTCTTCCTCTAAAGATATGTTCTTTCCATTGATTCTAGAGAGAGAGGAAGGGAGAGGGAAAGAGAAAGAGGAACATTGATCAGTTGCCCAAGCAACCCACAACCTATGTATGTGCCCTCACCTGGAATCGAACTCACGACCCTTTGGTGCGTGGGAGGACACTCTAACTACTGATCCACACCAACCAGGGCCTGGAGGTACAATGAGCTCCCTCAGGGGGAGTGCTGCTCATCCAGAAGCCGGGCTCATAGCTGGTGAGTGCAGCGGAGGTGGCAGGAACCTCCATGGCAACACTGAGGAGCAGCGAGCCGAGTGGTAGGGAGCAGCAAGCAGGCGGGCGGTAAGGAGCGAGGGGTCCCAGACTGTGAGAGGGCACAGGCCGGGCTGCGGGATTCCCCCCCACCCCCCATGCACGAATTTCGTGCACCGGGCCTCTAGTAATATTATAATGAAGCTGAAAAAGTCTGATTGCCTAGTGAGGTTAGAACTTTCATAATGTCAGAGCACAACCCTTTACTCATATGTCTGTGGTGGTAATGGTGTAAACA
The DNA here is from genome assembly GCF_014108235.1 of Myotis myotis. Lineage (NCBI taxonomy): Eukaryota > Metazoa > Chordata > Mammalia > Chiroptera > Vespertilionidae > Myotis > Myotis myotis. The sequence continues at coordinate 113,518,669 of NW_023416313.1, read as the reverse complement.
AATCTGTGCTGCCAGTAAAAGTATAGCACATACAATTGTGTACAGTACATAATAATTGATAGTGATAATAAATGACTGTTACTGGTTTATTTATTGTACTATATTCTTTATTGTTGTTTTTAGAGTATATTTATTCAAAAAACTTATTCAAAACATTTGGCTCTAAAACAGTATGATGTGCCTCATACATCTCGTGTTTACTATGTCTCTAGATTGCATCATTTTCTTTTATGCTTCATTTAATCTGGGATTGTTTTATAAATTTGGTGTAGCTTAAGTGTACAGTGTTTATAGTTTAGAGTGGTGTACAGTAATATCCTAGGCCTTCACATTCACTCACTGATTCACCCAGAGCAACATCTAGTCCAGCAAACTCCATCCATGGTAATAAATGCCCTATACATGTGTACCATTTCTTATCTTTTATACTATACTAGAGGCCTGGTGCACGACATTCATGCACTCGGTAGGGGAGGAGGCCCTCAGCCTGGCCTGCACCCTCTTGCAGTCCAGGAGCCCTAGGTGGATGTCTGACTGATGGCAGTTGGACATCTTTAGCACTGCTATGGAGGTGGGAGAGGCTCCCACCACCACAGCTGCTGCACTCACCAGCTGTGAGCTCGGCTCAGGGCTCCTGTGTTGAGCATCTGACCCCTGGTGGTCAGTGTGCATCATAGTGACCAGTCATTTTGCCTTTTGGTTGATTTGCATATTAGCCTTTTATTATATAGGATTATTGCTATACCTTTTCTATGTTTATATACGTTTACATACATAAATATTTAACATTGTGTTACAGTTGCTTACAGTATTCAATACAGTAACATGTATAGATTTGTAGCCTAGGAGCAATAGACTCTACCATATAGCCTGTGCATGTAGTAGGCTATTCCATTTAGGTTTTCATAAGTGAATTCTATGATGCACAGTGACAAAATAACCTAATGACGCATTTCTCAGAATGTATCCCCATCTTAAGCAGCACATGACTGTATTCACTACGTTGGGTAACTATCACCACTGAGAAGTCATTCTCCATTCTGTCTTCCCCAGCCCTGTCAACCACTAATCTCCTTTCTGTCTCTGTGGATTTGCCTGTTGTGGACATTTCATATTGAACAAAAATCATACAATATTGGTCTTTTAGGTCCATCTTCTTTCACTTAGAATATTGTTTTCAAGATTCATGCATATTGTAGCATGTATGGTACTTTTTTCCTTTTTATAGCCAAATTGTATTTTATTCTGTGGATTATACTACACTTTATCCATTCATCAGTTTATGGACTTTTGGGTTTTCCTACTTTTTAGCTAGAGTAATGATACTAGGAATATCAACTTTTTATATCATTATGTGTCTCCACTTTTTAAATAGAAATCACTTTTACTTTATTAATAAGCTATACTTACTTAGACTTACATATTTGGCAGACATTTTCTGCAAATGAACCAAGTGACCCTCTCACTTCAAAGAAAACACCTGACTATATTATAAGTGGTAAAGTTTGAGATTTCAAGCAAACATTAGAATTGTGGAAAACTTTCATTTCCCACTGTGAGCATGACAACTTTCCAGTAGAGAACTTCTGATGAGATTGTTGATAATATGAAGGAACATGACTTTCTGATAGTGTTTAATAAAGTGTGTCAACATTTGGAAATGCCTCACAACTCTGTGAACCACTATTTTCTGAATCATCAATGTATAATACTATAAAACCATGTCCATTTAAAGTGTAGGAAAGACAAAAATGTTTCTTAAAAGAGCTTTATTGAGGTAAATTTAATTACAATGTAATTTATCTCTTCTAAGAATACAGTTCAGTGATTTTCAATAAATTTATAGTTATAACCATTACCTCAATCCAATTTCAGAGCATTTACATTACCCTAAGAGGATTTTTTATGCCAATTTGCAGGCATTACCCTTTACAATTCCCAGTTACAGGCAATTACTAATCTACTTTTTGTTTTTATATTTATATTTTAGCATTTTCTGGACATTTCATAGTAATGGAATCATGCAATGTGTGGCCTTTTGCATAATGTTTTTGCAGTTCATTCAAGTTATGTTATCAGTAGTTTGGTGGGTTTTGGTGCAGAAATACTACTATCCCATTGTGTGGATATTACACACTTATTTATCCTTTTATCATTTGATGGGTATTTAAGTTATTTCCACATTTGGGGTATTATAAAAATGCCACTACATGAATATTCGTGTTTATGAATATTTTTTGTGAGAACATATGTTTTCAGTTCTCTTGTATGTAAACCTAAGAATAGAATTTCTGGGTCATACGATAACTCTATGTTGAATATTTTCATAAAATGCTAAACTGTTTTCCAAATGACTGTACCATTTTACAGTCCCAACTGCAGTATCGGAAGGTTCCAGTCTCTCCACATTCTCACCAAAAGTCATTATTGTCTTTTTAAATTGTAGCCATTCCAGTGAGCGTGAAACAGTATCTCATCATGGTTTTAATTTGCATTTTCCTGATTACTGATGATTTTGAATGTATTTTCATGTGCCTGTTGGCCATTTGTACTTTTTAAATAAACTATCTATTCAATGTTTTGCCCATTTTAAAATTATCTTCTTATTTTTGAGTTGTAACCGTTTTTCATATATTCTAGATATAAGTTCTTTATCAGCTATACTAGTATGATTTGCAAATATCTTCTCAAGTCTGTGGCTTATCTTTTTATTTTCTTAATGGTACTTTGAGTAAAAGTTGTAAATTTTAATGAAGTCCAGGAAAATGATTTTAATGCCACAGAGCATGAAGTGTTCATTGGTATGGTTTTAGTTTCCATATTTTAATTAACCTTTAAGGTATCATTTGTAGAGGTTTGATGTAGTATTATCTAAAAGGACAAAGTATTCTTTTATTTTTATCAATTTTATATCTGTGTGAACCTGGATTTTCTTCGTATCTTTCAAACTAAACTGTACCTGCCAACAGGTTGAATGAAGATGGGGATATGAGATTCAAGTGTCTTTTATTAAGCCCCATATTAAAGAGATCTACAAAAAGTTAAAACAATACCCTTTTTGTCATTACTTTTTTTAATTTTAAAGATATAGTTGTTTTTCATGAAAATGTTATTTATGTTAACGTATAATATGTTTAGTGTTAATTTTAAATGAATTGGATAAATACTTAAAATTAATACTGATATGATAGTAAATATCAGTAGGTATAACTTATGTTTGAGGTTGTCAATAATTTTCAAAAGTGTAAAAGGTTTTTGAGGTTAAAAATTCGAGAACTGCTGCTTTTAATTTAACATGCTTATTAGACTCAAATAAGGTAGCTCTTATGTGTTTATAGAATTGCTTTTTGATTTTCATATAAGTTAGTCTTGTTTCTCTACTAAATTATTAGCTTTTTGAAAGCAGGGAACACATATTTTACTTTTATTTTATTTCTTATAAGATCATAATTTTCCTTGTGGAATAAGTGCTCAAAAGGACTTAATAAGGGATTGAAGGATTTCCTAATGGCTGACCATGTTAGGGCAACATTTACTGTTGGCTTTTACATAAGAAGCTGTATTCTTTCATTCAGGTGGAAGAGCACAATGGTCACATCTTCAAGGCCACTCAGTATAGCATTCCTACGTACTGTGAGTACTGTTCTTCTTTGATATGGATTATGGACCGAGCCTCTGTTTGCAAATGTAAGTATAAGAGATCTTTAAGGAATTTTTTAACTGCTTGACATTTCTATTTCCCTTACTACTTCTTTTTTTTTTTAAAGGCCTCTTCTACTTAAAAAAAAACCCAACTAATTTATTTTAGAGAGAGAAAAAGAGAAAGAAGCATCAATGTGAGAGAAATACATTGCCCTGACAGGCAATTGAACCCACCACCTTTTGGTGTATGGGACAGTGCTCCAACCAACTGAGCCACACAGGCAGAGTTCCCTTAGTTTTCTTATGTCACTATTTGTAATTCTCTAACCTCATCTCTCTCTACTCTCAGTAGCCAAACCAGGTATTTTGATGTTCTTTGGTCACTCTACTTGCAGCTCACTCTATCTGAAATGTTCTAGATGTTAGTTGGACTTTACTATTTCAGTTAATTTATGTCTCTACTCAAATGTTACCTCTTTGAGAGCTCTTTCCTTATTCTGTACATAAAATGCCACCCGGTCCCCTAATTTTCTGTCCCATTACTCAGCTTTAAAAATCTTTTATAGTACTTATCGCCACTCAAGATTATATTAAGTATTCTTTTATTTTCTTGTTTGTTTGTCCCACTAGAATGTATGTCCTATAAGGTTGGGAAACTTATCTGTCCCTTCTATATCACCAGTGCCTAAAACAGTTCTGGCATATTGTAAGTTTTAATAATATTTTAATGTAGATGGACCTATAGAATGGATTAATTACCTAATGAATTCTTAGATTATAACCTAAAAGGGTACTTTTTTTTTTTTACTGTAATCTTTCCATCAGAACATATAAATCCTAGATTATAAATTGGGACTTTTTGTAGGTCAACTTGGTGCTGGCTTATAAGAGGACCTTTCTTCATTCCTGTCATTTCATGGATCTACTCTGGTGCTGTCAGTAATTCTTTGAGGGTTTAATTACTAAGGGCTGGGTCTAGTAAGGCAATAAGGATAAAAGTCATCTTCTCTATAGCCAAATCACCACTATTGCTAGATATGTTTACATGTTCTATGCTTTAACAATTGTTTCCTTTTGCTTTGTTTAAAAAGCTATAGTGACTTATTTAATGTCAGTCTGATTCCTTTTGGTTTGGTATAATTTTATCTCTGATTTGAAACTGAAATGTAAAGAATCTGCTTTTTTATGACTTGGGTGGGCTTGGTTTGATTTCTTAGTAGAATTACTTTCTTTGTGACTATACTGGTGATTTCACCGGTCAATGAGGTCCTTCCTTGGTCTTGGCCTTGAAACACCGCAAGTTATACTATTGGAGGCCAAGGATATGATATGCAGGTGCTGGTGCTTGTATAGCAAAATGACATAGGCCAGCTGTGTTCTTAGTGTATTCCTCTTGATGTGCCTCTTCCAACCTGCCTAGACACCCTATTTTCTCCTGCTCTAAGATGTTATTTCTGCTCTGAACCTTTTCTTTATCTTATCTTCCCAAACACAGCTGATATTTTTATGTTTTGATCTTCAAAGCTCTATTCTGGACTTTTAAGGCCTTTCATATACCTTATGCGTTAATTTTTTTTTATTATTATTTCAGTAAAGATCTTTGGCAGTAATGCCTTTCGTAACCATCGGAATGTTTGCAAATGTAGCTATTTCTGGCATTTTAGCAGATTGTAAAATGAGGGGAACATGAATAACTTGTGAATCAAACCACAGAGACAAATAAATATTGTACTGGAATATGGGAGGGGAGGGGAGGAATAGTAGGCAAAATTATAAAAAGTATAGACATTGTTTAGAAACTTTATGCATGTTTTTCAACTTTATTTTTCCAAATAGAATGGGTTAGATAAGTAAATTGAATTTATAAAGGATGGGTTAAATTTTTTTTCTTTCTAATATTGTACAAAGCATATATTCAATATTATGGCAGTCTGGGATCTAAAGAAAAAAATTTATATCCAAAATAAACATAAACTTTTTAAGTTCTTGTCATAGATGTACAGACTTCTAAAAATTCTGCATTCTTAACCTGTTTTTCAGTATGCAAGTATGCTTGCCATAAGAAGTGCTGTCTGAAAACCATAGCCAAGTGTTCTAAAAAGGTAAGAAGTTATTACCTGAGTAATAATTAACAGATTTGTTGTTTTTTTGTGCCTCATGAAAAGAAACCAAGGCCTCTTTCATAATTTCATAGAGCAGTGGGTTTTAAACTTTGACTGCAAATCATAGTAAGAAATATACATTTTATGTCATGATCCAGCATACACATATAGAAAGATGTATATTTATATATAACTGAATTGATTTTCCTGGAACTCATTTTCCTTTACTACATGGGAGCTACTAAACTGATTCCCCTACAATATATTAAAACACTGCTTTTAAAGGTTTTCTACTTCATTAAACACTCATATGTCTTCCTAGGAGTTGTCTTAAAAGTGGTAGTTTACCATTAAATATTTTAACATGAACATCAAAATGCACCATTTAGTTGGTGGATGCACAGAGGTCTAAAAGATACTGAACATGTATTTTGGTGTCTCATGCTTCCAGGAAGCAACTGTTTTTGAAAGATTTCAGGCTTTTAATGATGTATAATCACATTTTCTTACTTATTACTAACATACAGACAATTGTAACAATACTGTGCAAATCTGAACTATAATATAAATGTGTGTGCATGCTGTCTATAGCCTATAGATAGAATTTTCATTTGTTCCAAATTAGTAGACAAATCATGGCTACTTACCAGAGAGAATAGGGTGAATCCTCTGTAAAGAGAGAGAACATCATCCATAGCTTTTATAATTTGTTTATATACAATATAAGACATTAAGAAATGAGACTAAGAGAAAAACAGTATCAATAGACTCACAGATGATTCAATTACTGAGTTGTCAGACATGTACTTTAAAAATTTTTTATTAGAATGTTCAAATAATATGTAAAAAGATAGAAATTTTCTTTTCTATCAGAAAGAAACTAGACCACCTTCTTATAAGAAAAAGCTCTGAGTGGATTAAAGACTTAAATGTTAGACTCAAAACCATAAAATTCCTAGAAGAAAACATAGGCAGTAAAATCTCTGACATTTCTCTTAGCAATATTTGTTCTGATATATTTCTTCAAGTACAGGAAACAAAAGAAAGACAAATGGGACCATACCAAACTAAAAATATTTTGCATAACAAAGGAAATCATCAACAAAACAAAAAGACAACCTTCTGAATAGGAGAATATATTCACCAATGATATGTCTGATAATGGATTAATATTCAAAATATATAAGGAACTCAATACAACTTAAAACACACACACACACCAAAAGAACACAACAACAAACAAAGCCAATTAAAAAATGGGCAGAGGACTTGAAAAGACATTTCTCTAAGACAAGCATATCAAACTCAAAGGCTAACACAGGCCACATAAACAAGGTTTAAGTTTATGTGGGCCACAAAAAAATAAAAGCTTCAATTTTCATAGAAACGTAGGTTTATTTCGATAGAGATATGCCGAATACAAAGGGCTGAAATAAATGAGTAATCGTTAACATAAATAATAGAACATTTTAATAAAAATTAGTATTTTTTCCTGAGCATTAACTTACTAGACACTGAATAACTGCACAAATTAATAGGTAATACAAATAAACCTATTTTTCTTGTTCTCCAAAAGTGAAATATTTCCTGTTGTGCACACCAAACAAGTCAGTACAAGACTAATGATGTGGCAGTCAGCTGCTAAAATATTCACTGCTAGTATTAGTGGAGATAAATGGTGTGCCTATGCATAAGGCGCATAAGGAAAATGAATGCAACATGATTATAATAATCAGTCATTAACGAACGTAGTAGTTCGTTGTTAACTAGAGGCCTGGTGCATGAAATTTCTGCACAGGAGGGGAGGGCAGGTCCCTCAGCCCGGCCTGCACCCTCTCCAATCCAGGACCCCTCAGGGAATGTCCAATTGTTGGTTTAGGCCCAATCCCTGTGGGATTGACCCTAAATCGACAGTTGGACATCCCTCTCACAATCCGGGACTGCTGACTCCTAAGCGCTTGCCTGCCCGCCTACCTGCCTAATGCCCCTAACTGCTGCCCTGCCGGCCTGATTGCCCCTAACCATCTCCACCTACCAGCCTGATCACCCCCTAACTGCCCCCCCTGCCAGCCTGATCACCCCTAACTGCCCTCCCCTGCTGGCCTATCACCCCTAATTGTCCTTCCCTGCCAGCCTGATTGCCCCTAACCACCTCTGCCTCAGCCTCCGCCACCATGGCTTTGTCTGGAAGATGTCCAGTCTAATTAGCATATTACCCTTTTATTAGTATAGATTATGTATAACAGGATATTGTAAAAATTAAGTTGCGAAATTTTTATTAAAACATTTCTTACATACCGTTATATTGGCTGGGCCGCAAAAATATTTGTTGTGGGCCGCATGCAGCCCGTGGGCCACAAGTTTGACATGCTTGCTCTAAGAGGACATATAGGTGGCCAGTAGATATATGAAAAATGCTGTGTCACTGACCATTAGGGAATTGAAAATGAAAACCATAAGATATCACCTCACACCTGTCAGAATGGTAATCATCAATAAATCTATAAACAGCCCTGGCATTAGGTTTGATTCCCAGTCCGGGAAACATATCTAGGTTGTGATTTGATCACTGGTCGGAGTATGCACAGGGGGCAACCAATCAGTGTTTCTCTCTCACATTGATGTTTCTCCCCCATTTCCTTCCCTTTCCCTTCCTTTCTCTAAACATATCCTTGGTGAAGATTAGAAACAAAACATATCCTTGGGTGAAGATTAATAAAAATAAGTAAATCAGTCAACAAACAGCAATCGTTGGCAAGGATGTGGAGAAAAGGGAACCCTCATGCACTTCTGGTGTGATTGTAAATTGATGTAGCCACTATGGAAAACAGTATTGAGGTTCCTCAAAAATTTAAAAATGGAGCTACCTTATTACCCAGCAGTTCTTCTTCTGGGTACTTATCTGGAGAAATCCAAAACACTAATTCAAAAAGATATATGCACCCTATATTTATTGCACCATTATTTAGAGACCCAAGACTCAGCAACCTAAGTCTCCATTGATAAATGAATGGCTAAAGAAGAGGTGGTGCATATATATAATGGAATATTACTCAGCCATATAAAGCAAATTAATCTTACAATTTGTGATAACATAGATGGACCTAGAGGATATTATGCTAAGTGATTAAGTTAGAGAAAGACAAATCCCATATGATTTCACTTATATGTGGAATCTAAAAAATATATTAACAAGCAAAATAGAAACTCACAGATACAAAGAACATTTTGATAGTTGCCAGATGGGAAGGAGGTTGGGGGATAGGTATAAGGGAGAAGAAATTAAGATGTACAAATTGCCAATTATAAAAATAGTCATGGGTATGTAAAATACAACATAGAGAATATAGTTAACATTGTAATAACTGTGTATGGTGTCACTTGGGTACTAGACTTATCTGGGTTATCCCTTTGTAGGTTATATAAATGGCTAAATACTATGTTATACACCTGAAACTAATATAATATTGCACATCAACTCTAATCGAAAAAATTTTTAAAAACAAAGAAAAATTTGCCCAAAACTATCCTCCTATATAATAAAAGCCTAATATGCTAAGTGTCTGGTCATCCAGTTGGCTGTTCAACCAATCAAAGCATAATATGCAAATAATATGCTAAGGCCGCTCAACTGCTCGCTATGACATGCACTGACCACCAGGGGGCAGATGTTCCGACTGGTAGGTTAGCTTGCTGCTAGGGTCCAGCCGATTGGGGCTAAGCGAGATGGGCCGGACATGCCCAGGAGCCCTCCTGTGGTCCATCCCCGGCTGGCCAACTTCCTATGTCCCTTCCTAGCCCCGATCGTGTACTTATGGCGTCCCTCGGCCTGGCTTGTGCCTTCTCACAATCCGGGACCCCTCGCGGGATGTTGGAGAGCTGGTTTTGGCCCGACGGCAGAACAACCGGTCACTATGATGCACACTGACCATCGGGGGCAGATGTTCAACACAGAAGCTGCCCCTTGGTGGTCAGTACACTCCCACAGGGGGAGCGCTGCTCAGCCAGAAGCCAAGCTCATGGCTGGCGAATGCAGCAGCGGTGGTGGGAGCCTCTCCGGCCTCCACAGCAGCACTAAGGATGTCCGACTGACGGCTTAGGCCCTAAGCCATCAGTCAGACATCCCCCGAGGGCTCCCAGACTGTGAGAGGGCACAGGCCTGGCTGAGGGACCCCCTGAGTTCATGAATTTAGTGCACCAGGCCTCTAGTAATAAATAAACAGCATATTAAAAATAAAAAATGTTAATAAACCAAATACTTTGAATTACAACCTCAGGTTAAAACCAACTGAAAGACTTCAGTGATATCCTGTTTATAACAGACATGCTTAAATATAAAGATAGAGAAAAGTTGAAAGCAAAGGATAGATAGATATAGGATAGAAAGAGTAGCCAGTAGAAAGGTGGTGTAGCTGTATAATATTAAAGTGTACTTTAGGACAAGAAACATTATGTCAGATAAAGATGTTTAATAATGAGAAAATGGTGAACCTATCAGGGAGACAGAAAAATTTTATCTTTAGAACAGTCTAATATAGCTTTTAATACCTGGCAGACAAAAATTCAGTAAAGATGAAAATGATATGAAAAACAAAGGTTAAAAAACTTAACCTAGCCCTAGCCGGTTTGGCTCAGTGGATAGAGCGTCGGCCTGTGGACTCAAGGGTCCTGGGTTTGATTCTGGTCAGGGGCATGTACCTTGGTTGCGGGCATATCCCCAGTGGGGGGCGTGCAGGAGGCAGCTGGTCGATGTTTCTCTCTCATCAATATTTCTAACTCTATCCCTCTCCCTTCTTCTCTGTAAAAAAATCAATAAATTTATTAAAAAAAAAACAAAAACTTAACCTAGTTGTCATGTATTGAACTTGACATCCTATAATTGCCTGACTACAGTCTTTTCAAGTGCACATGGAACATTTGACAAAATCAGTCAGGTTGGGCCATAAAGCAAGTTCCTACAAATTTCAAAAGATAGAAAATATTGAGAGTATATTCTTTGAGCAGAATTGAATTAAGTTATACATAAACATAAGGATAACTAGACAATTCTCATGTTTGGAAATTAAGCAGTATACTTCTAAATTACAATAAAAGTAGAAAAATGTTTTTATTTCAGCGGTAATGAAATTATGACATAGCAAAAGTGTGGCTATAGATAAAGAATAGTTATAACTTTAAATCATATATTACAAAAGATACAAGGATAGAAATGATCTAAATTGCCATTTCTAGAAAAAAAAAAAATCCCAGAAGTTAAACCCAAAGACAGCAAAAGGAAGATAATAAAGAAAAATAAATTAAATCAAAAGCATTTGTTCAAGAGATATAAATGTACAAAGACACATTTTAGCTCTTTAAAAAACCTCAAACAATAATCTCTGAGCAAACGATAAAATTTTTAACAAAGTGCCATGTCACTGCAGGTATTGCATACATTATAAGGTAAATAAAGCACTATTACAAATACCTTGATACCAATAAATTTGACAATCTAGATTAATTGGACACATTTCCACAAAACACAACTTAGCTAAACTAAGGTAACAAAAAATAGGAAATAGAGTCGTATTTATTATAGTGGAATCTATAATTGAAAAATCTTTCCACAAAGAACTCTCTAGGTCCAGATGGTTTTACTATAAATATGTGTTAGTATTTAAAGAAGAATCAACACTAATCTTTTACAAACTATGCCAGGAAATGGCAAAAGAGTGAATACTTTGTGACTTTTTTTAACCAAATTGACTTATGTGAAACCTTGAAGGCAAGCATGAAAAGGATCCTATCTAATAAAAGAGAAACATGGTAATTGGAGTACAACCGCTACCCTTCCCATTGGCTAATCAGGGCAATATGCAAATTAACTGCCAGCCAAGATGGCGGCCGGCAGCCAGGCAGCTTGAAACTAACATGAGGCTTGCTTGCTTCAGTGACGGAGGACTCCAATGTTCCCCGCCTGCAACTGCAGGCCTCTGAGCTGCAACTCTAAGCAACTATGTAACAAATATAGAAGCTAAACAAAACCCCAGAAACCTGCTTTAGTCCGCCGCTGGGCTTCAGCCAGCAGGATCGCAACATTGTAAGCAAAGGCCAGAAACCTACTTTCAGCAGCGGAGGCCTAAGAGCTGGAGCCAAGCCTCAAAGCTAAAGCTGGCCCAGAATAAAAAAAAAAGAAAAAGAAAAAAAGGAGCGGTTGGGAGCTTCAGTCACCCCCAGCCTGAAAACAGCCCTCAGCCCCTCACCCAGACTGCCAGGCACCCCAGTGGGGACCCCCACCCTGAAGGGTGTGTGACCAGCTGCAAACAGCCATCATCCCCTCTCCCAGGCTGGCCAGGCACCCCAGTGGGGATCCCCATCCTGATCCAGGACACCCTTCAGGGCAAACCAGCCAGCCCCCACCCGTGCACCAGGCCTCTACCCTATATAGTAAAAGGGTAATATGCCTCCCAGCACCGGGATCAGCGGAGCCGCGAGGCCTCCTGGCACCGGGATCAGCGTGACAGGGGGCAGCGCCCAAACACCCTGATCGCCCTGTGGCTCTGTGTGTGATAGGGGGCGGGGCCACAACCTCCCTATCCACCCTGCTCTGTTCATGACAGGGGAAGGCGCCCCAACCCCCTGATCAGCCCTGCTCTGTGCCTGATGGGGGGAGCTCCCCAATCGCCTGATGGCCCTGCGGCTCTGTGTGTGACAGGGTGCGGCGTCCCAAACCCCTGATCGGCCCTGCTGTGTGTGTGACAGGGTAGAGCCATAACCTCCCCATCGGCCCTGCCTTGAGTGTGAGAGTGGCGGCGCCCCAACCCCCTGATGGGCCCTGCTCTGTGCGTGACAGGGTACAGAGCCCCAACCCCCCTGATGGGGCCTGCTCTGTGAGTGACAGGGGGCAGTGCCCCAACCCCCTGATTGGCCCTGCTCTGTGCATGACGGGGTGGCGCCACAAGCTCCCCATCGACCCTGCCTTGAGTGTGACAGGGGACGGTGCCCCAACCCCCCAATTGGCCCTACCCTGAGCGTGACTGAGGGTGTCATCACAACCTCCTGATCGCCCTGCTCTGTGCATGACAGGGGGCAGCGCCCCAACTCCCCAATCAGCCCTGCTCTGAGCCCGACCAGGGGCTGCACCTAGGGATTGGGCCTGCCCTCTGCCACCCGGGAGCAGGCCTAAGCCAGCAGGTTGTTATCTCCCGAGGGGTCCCAGACTGCGAGAGGGTACAGGCCGGGCTGAGCGACCCCCCTCCCCCCCGAGTGCACAAATTTTTGTGCACCGGGCCTCTAGTATTACAATAAAGGAACATTACACATCAATATATACCATTAGCATAGATGTAAAAGTCTTAAAATATTGGCACATTGACTCTGTACTAATGATTTAACAGTGAAAAAGTAATTCATGATAAAGTTGGTTTTTATTTTATGAATGCAAAGTTGGTTTATCATTCAGAAATCAATGTAATTCACTACATTGAGCAAGTAAAAAAAAAAGTGTGATCATCTCTATAAGTACAGGAAAAGTATCAGAACACAAAACCCATTCATTATTCAAAGAAGACGGGAAATGCAAATTGAAACGATAGTGAGATAATAGTATATGCCCACTAGAATGGCTAAAATTAAAAATACCCCAGCAAGGATTAGAGCAACTGGAACTTTCATCCATTATTGGTAGGAGTGTAAGTTGACATTCTTTTTTTTTTTTAATTAAATCTTTATTGTTCAGATTATTACATTTGTTCCACTTTTTTCCTCCCACAACTCCCCTCCACCCAGTTCCCACCCCACCCTCCGCCCTTACTCCCCACCCACTGTCCTCATCCATAGGTGCACGATTATTGTCCAGTCTCTTCCCGCATACCCCACACCCCTTTCCCCCCCAAGAATAGTCAGTCCATTCCCTTTCTATGCCCCTGATTCTATTATAATCACCAGTTCATTCTGTTCATCAGGTTATGTATTCCCTTGATTTTTAGATTCACTTGTTGATAGATGTGTATTTGTTGTTCATAATTTATATCTTTACCTTTTTCTTCTTCTTCCTCTTCTTAAATGATACCTTTCAGCATTTCATATAATACTGGTTTGGTGGTGATGAACTCCTTTAGCTTTTCCTTATCTGTGAAGCTCTTTATCTGACCTTCAATTCTGAATGTTAGCTTTGCTGGATAAAGTAATCTTGGTTGTAGGTTCTTGGCATTCATCACTTTGAATATTTCTTGCCACTCCCTTCTGGCCTGCAAAGTTTCTGTTGAGAAATCAGCTGACAGTCGTATGGGTACTCCCTTGTAGGTAACTGAGTTTCTTTCTCTTGCTGCTTTTAAGATTCTCTCTTTGTCTTTTGCTCTTGGCATTTTAATTATGATGTGTCTTGGTGTGGTCCTCTTTGGATTCCTTTTGTTTGGGGGTCTCTGTGCTTCCTGGACTTGTAAGTCTATTTCTTTCACCAGGTAGGGGAAGTTTTCTGTCATTATTTCTTCAAATAGGTTTTTAATATCTTGCTCTCTCTCTTCTTCTGGCACCCCTATAATTCTGATGTTGGTACACTTGAAGCTGTCCCAGAGGCTCCTTACACTATCTTCATATTTTTGGATTCTTTTTTCATTTTGCTTTTCTGGTTGGGTGTTTTTTGCTTCTTCGCATTTCAAATCTTTGACTTGATTCTTGCGCTCCTCTGGTCTGCTGTTGGGAGTCTGTATAATATTCTTTATTTCAGTCAGTGTATGCTTAATTTCTAATTGGTCCTTTATCACAACATCGAGGGTCTCACTAGATTTCTTGAGGATCTCACTACATTTATCGGCGGTCTCACCAGTCTTTTTGAGGGCCTTACTAAATTTATCGGCGGCTTCTAGACAGTTCTTGAAACACCTTAAAGGTGTGGTTTTGAACTCTATATCCAGCAGTTTGCTTTCCTCCATTTCTGTCATTTGTGTCCTGTTTCTTTGTCTCCGCATTTTTTTTATGCTTTCTTGGTGCACCCCCTTATGGTCTTTGTGCACAGTCTTGTTGTAGTTAAGCCTTGATTGTTGTAGGTAACACTGGGGGGGATTTGACCTCCAGGCCAATTGGCTGTGAGAATCAGCTATGTCTGCAGTGGGAGAACTTCTGTCCTGATCTCTAGGGAGGTGCTAATCTAGCCTCTGCCTGAGGCTATCCAGCAAATGCCTCCGTGCAAGGCTTGGGCGGGGCGAGTCCCAGGGCATCAACAGGGCAGGCAGAGCGAGCAGTTATGGCTGTTCTCAATCCTGCCTTCAGAGGCTCTGCTTCTCAGTGTCCCAGCAATTGCTGCAAGTACCTCGGAGAGAAAGCTTCCCTCACGTTCCGACCGATGCCAGACAGTCCCGCTTCTCCCGTATGAGTCTGGGTCCCCAGAGACTCGCCCGGAACTGGAGCTCAGAGCCTGAGACTCCCTCCCGATTAAAAACGACAACCGCGCCCTCAGCCGCCAGCCTGCTCTGCATGCACCTCCGCACCTTAGTATTTTACTTCCGCACTGCGCCTCCTCTGAGTCTCAGTATGCTTTTCTCTTTCCTTCTAGTTGTAGAATTTCCACTCAGCCAGCCTTCCTGTGGTTCTGGGTGATGTCCGTTCCGTCTTTTAGTTGTACTTTTGAAGTGGTTGTGCGGGCAGCAAACTCCGGTGTTTACCTATGCCGCCATCTTGGTTCTCTCCAACATATTCTTGAAATTATTTGACAGTATTTATCAAACTTGAACATAAGCTTTCTCATGACTTTTAGCAGTACCACTCTAAGATATATATACTCAACAGATATACATAGATATTTGTGCCCAAAGACAAATACAAGAACATTTATATCATCACTGTTTGAAATAGCCCCAAACTGAAAGAACTCTCAATATCCATCAGCAATAGAATGAATAAATAAACTGTGGTATATTTGTATAATGGAATGCTATATTGCGATGAAATTAAACTATTGGTACTCAGAAACATAAAGTTCAAAATTGATGAAACTAAGTCATGATATGCATGTTCTACCATTTATATAATGTTCAAAAGCAGATAAAACTATAGTGATACAAGTATAGGTACCGGTTATTTGTAAACAGTAAAACACAGTTGCTGAGAGTGGCTTGAGGGGAATTTTATTTTGCTGGTTATATTCTATTTCTTGATTTGCGTCCTGGTAACAAGTGTGCATTTATTTTGTCAAAGTCTATATACACTTAGGATCTGTACACATTTTTGTATGTATGTCCTACTTCAATAAAACTTTATTTAAAATTCTTAAGGAAGTTAATTTGGAGGAAAAAATTATAAAAACATTTTTACAAAGAAAACTCAGTTAAATTTTTCAGTTGAAAATATTCAAATTAATTTTTCCTTGATTTCTTGAGTCTTCATTAACATTACCAATGCCCTAGTGATAGCCATATCATTTAAATAAATTAATTATATAAGTGCGTGTGTGTATTATAATAATAATAGTAAGAAAGTTGGCCAATATTCATTTTGTTTTAATCACTGCTGTAAGCATTATTTTATTTATTTAACAATTCATTGAGCATTTGTCATTTACCAGGTACTGTGCTATATATGTTTATCTGTAACTTAATCTGTACAATAACCCTCTGAGATAGAAAAATGATATTCCTGTTACAAATATGAAATAGCCTCAATAACCTAATTTATATAGTGATTCTATAAAATTTTTACTTGTATCCTATAAATAGTTCAAGATTAATTGTCTTTTCTATTCCACCTCAGACCTAGAAATATTTTTCAGAGATATTACCTTGTATAATTTAAGGCTGCTGGAAAGCAGAATATATGTAGATGAATGATGAATAAAAATATAAAACTTATATCTTCCCCGACTTAAAACTCTTTAGTGGCTTCCCCTAGCTATCAGGACAAGACCCAAATTCTGTAACTTAGTATTCAAAGTCCTTTATAATGTTAGATTTTTCTCATTTTTAGTTCAGCCATATCAGATTAATGTTAATTTGCCCAATTTTGTAGTTCTTTGTTTTCTGTGTCTAACGGGTGCTTTTCTTGCTTTCTTTACTCATGTACTAGTATTTGCTTTCCAACAGATTAAGCATCAGGTCTTCTCAAGGTCATTATTTGTTACCCAGCCCAATCCTTCCTGATCTAGCGGTTTCACTTGTGTAGCTCCATAATACTGAATAAATCTGTTGTTTCTGCTCTATTCATCTCCACACACTTAAACTACTAGTCTTAGCATTAGTCTTAGGATAAGGACTATCTCTTATTTGATTTTGTTTCCCCATTATCTAACACTTAAGTGACAAATGCATTAACATAAGACTGTAAAGAGAAATTAGGATCAATTCAAGTAATATCTTAAATGTTAGACTGAGGAATGTTTGCACCTTTTATTCAATATATACTAATTAGCCCTGAAGATTTTTGAGGATAATAAAGTAGACTATAGCCCCGGCCAGTTTGCTCAGTGGTTAGAGCACAGCCCTAGGACAAAAGGGTCTCAGGTTTAATTTCTAGTCAAGGACATGTACCTGAGTTGCAGGTTTGATCCTCAGCTCCCAGTCACGGTGCATGAAGGAGGCAACCAATTGGTGTGTCTCTCATTCACATTGATGTTTCTCTTTCTCTCTCTTCCTCCCTCCCTCCCTTCCTCCCTCCTCCCATCCTCTCCCCCCACCCCCTTTCATTCTAAAAAAGTTATGGAAAAAATATATCCTCAGGTGAAGATTAACATAAAAATAAAGTAGACTATATATACTTTACAGTTTATTAAGTGAAAATAGATATGGGGAAATTCATTAAGAAGCTATTGGAATAGTCCAAGTATACAGTGATGCAAGTTTGAACTAGGGTGATGGCACTGAGAACAGGAAATTAAAAATAGAGTGTATTGCTTGATTAAAAGAACTTGGCACTGATTGGATGCAGATAGGAGGACGGAGTGGGGTACACAGTGTTGGATTAGGGAAGAAGAATGGTGCAGGAGAGGGAAAGGACAAAAATGAAACTTACACAAAAGGTTTTTGCTCAGAGATAATACCTCACATTTTTCTTTTCTGAGAATTGAAATAATCTTAAGGATAAACTATTCTTTTGCAGTCACATAAACTGTAGTTAGTAAGATATGATGTCAGATACACTATTGAAGTAAATAAAAAAGAGCTAGAACACTAAACATGGGCCAATCTGTGTGTGCCTCTGCCTTTAGCTATGGCATCAGTGTTTAGTTGAACTTCTCTAAAATTACATAAACATTGAAGCATTTTTTTTAATCCTCACCTAAGGATATTTTTTTTTCATTGATTTTAGTGGAGGGGGGCAGGGAGAAAGAGAGACAGAGAGAGAAACATCTATTGCTTGCCTCCTGCATGCGCCCTGAAGCCCGGGATCAAGCCTGCAACAGAAGTTTGTTCCCCCGACCAGAATTGAACCCTCAACCCTTTGGTCTGAGGGCCAACTGAGCTGGCCAGGCGACAATTCTAATTCAGATAAAATTGGTAGATTTTCTAATGGTACCTGTTAAATGTTAATATACATTTAAGTTCCTTCTCTCTCTCTCTCTTCACCTTTACATGAAGAGATTTTTAACAGGAAGGGAAATAGCAGCCTGTTACCTTCATTCTTCACCCCATTATTTTTTGGGGGTATTCCTAGTGGGAGAGGGTGGAAACTAACATCAAACTTACTTATACTGTCAGCTTTAACCATGATCCCCTTTCCCCCTAACTCTCATAACTAGGCTCATAAGGGAAATAAGTAGTTCCTCTTAAAAAATTGGTTAAACATGTTTAAAGATGTTTGAACGTATTTGGAAACAAAAATTATCTTCCATTTAGTATGACCCAGAGCTATCATCTCGACAATTTGGGGTTGAACTGTCCCGTTTGACTAGTGAAGACCGAACTGTTCCTTTAGTGGTGGAAAAGCTCATAAACTACATTGAAATGCATGGACTGTACACAGAAGGTATTTACCGAAAGTCTGGTTCAACTAATAAAATCAAGGAGCTTCGACAAGGTCTAGACACAGGTAAGAATGGAGCCCTCCAAATCAAGACCAAATGACAAAATAGTCATTTTGTGCTCTTAAAGTTTTTATTACCTCCTGCATGCGCCCTGTTGATCATTTTTTGTGCCAGAAGAATGTAATCTTTTCTGTGATGCTTATTTAATCATTTTGTGGCTTTCTAAAGAGACTTTTTACAAAAACAAAAAAGTTTTTGATTTTAGAGAGAGAGAGAGAGATCAATGTGAGAGAAACATTGCTTAGTTGCCTCCCACTACACACCTGGACCAGGAACTGAACCTGAAACCTGGGCTTGTGCCCTGACCAGGAATTTAATTGGCAACCTTTCCGTGCATGGGATATCACTCAAATAAGCCACACAGGCCAGGAGGCTTTGATTTTTATGTGGTCAATTCAGCAAACATATATTGAGTGTGTCATTTATACAAGACATTATTAGGTACTTCAGACAAATCTCATTTAATCTTTTTAACAGTCTGGTAAGATTATGATATCTGTAATTTGCAAAGAAAAATTTAGGTTCAGGGTAATTAAATGAACTGTTGATGATGCAGGGCACTGAGCTAATGCCTGTTATATGTAATACAGTGGGGCCTTGACTTACAAGTGTCCCAACTAACGAGTTTTTTGAGATACCAGCTGTCTCTTGGCCGATTTTTTGCATTGAGTTGACAGAGTAATTTGAGTTAACGAGCTGTAATCTTCACAACAATCCTATGAATTAGGGATTATTATCCCTGTTATAGATTTAAAAAACAGAGGTTTAAAGAGGGGCTTGCCCAAAGACTCATCACCCTTAAGTAGTCAAGCTGGAATTTTAACACCAAATCTTTAGAATTCATAATCTAAGCTTTTGCCTGTTAATCTCTATTTTTCTGATTCCAAGTACAGTTTGCAATGCATCTTCCTGCCTTCCTACATTGATGACATAGTTATTTAAACTGATAATTAGTGGGTTGAACATGTAGCTGTGAACAGCTTTAGCTACAGCTCTGCAATGTATCCAAGGGTTTGACTTTGGTTTCATTCTCAACTTCTACTCTTTATTGCTATTGGGAATAGGTCATTTTGAATCACACTTATGTATAAAGCCTCTCTCTGCATAGTCAAGAAGCTACCCACAGTAGTTTTTTTTTTTTAAATGAACAAATCAATGAGAAATAAATGAGTAAGGAAATAATAACAGAAAATGCTGGTAAAATTTAAGCAAGAGGTTCTGCCTACTCCAGTTTAAAGGCAATTGCCAACTTGACTCTTGGATATTGAGTCAATACAAGTGAAAAACCAATCATCCTATCCTTTCGATCATCTTGATTATCTCATCTTTAAACCTCATCTGTAGAAACTCCTTAAGGAGTTAATAAGTGAAACAGAGTAAAGGTATTTCCTTTACATTTCCTAAGTTCAATTATTACTCTCATTTCATCTCTAAGAATGACTTAAAATCAGCCTTACTTTTAGAAAATGTCCTCTGGGACTTTTTTCCATTTGCCATCTAAAGCATTGTTACTAAAAGTGTGGTTCAAGACAAACATAGCAAGATAAGTACAGAAGTTGAGAGTAAGCATTTGGAAACTGTTAGAGCAATTTAACAGTGCTTTGAAACTGATCTTTTATTTTACACATGGATCAGTCTATAACAGATTTGGAAAACAAACATGAACTGCTCATTTACTAACTACAGTTAGAAGCACTGTTCCAAAGCATGGGATTAGATTGTAGAAGATATAAATTAGCCTGATTAAGAACATGAAGCCTTCTTTTGGTGATGATAGTTTCTGAAATGAATTATTTGAATCCCTTTGCATGTTTTGTCTTTATTATCTATAAACTCTTGTCTATAAATAGATGCTGAGAGTGTAAACCTAGATGACTATAACATACACGTCATTGCAAGTGTATTCAAACAATGGCTTCGTGATTTGCCCAATCCACTCATGACCTTTGAACTGTATGAGGAATTTCTTCGAGCTATGGGTAAGCACAGGCTTCCTGAGTTTGAGGGAAGGCCTACACTTGGGAAAGGAATGCCACCTTTGTTATAGATTATTTAGGCATCCTCTAATGGTTTTACCATGAAGATCCAAAAGTATGCTTTTGGTAGTCAATATAAACTGACAGTAAATATTGACTTTTTTTAGAGGTTCATTAAAATGTCAGTGTCCTAAAAGTTTTCCGAGTTAGTTGCTTGTCACAGATTGTAAGACTAGGGTTCCAAACAAATTAAAAGATTAAATAGGATATGTTATAGGCACTCCTCACAGACACCAGAGAGGTGTTAGGGGACAGCCCCATGAGTGGGAGGGAGAGGGCTGTCCCCTCCTCGGTTCTAGTCTTGTATGAATGAATTCATACAAGTGACTCCAGATAATTGCATTGCGTTAAAATTCATTTATTAAGAAAGTAAAGCATTCGAATTTATTAAAGAAACAAGGCAAGCACATCTATCTGGCATGAAGCACGGATGAGCTCTCAGCTAATCTGAAGAGTAAGTGTGGTGTGGGGATGGGTTGCCTTATATACTTTTCTGTCTATAAATTTTAAAATTCCTCTGCTAGATATCCTAGTACAGGTTAACTCTGAAAGTCTCTCTCTCTTATACTTTGTTATGGCTTTCTCAGAATTTATAAGAAGCACCTGGCAATTAAATTCAGAGACTGTTGGCTTTTTTGTTTAAACAGTGGGATGAGATGAGACTGCACTCTTCCTTCCCTCTTATTCCTCCTCTGTGCCTCTCCCTCTTCCCTTACCCCTCTCCTGCATTCTTTGGAGAAACATTAACTATTTGCTCTCATGCATCCTTGATTGGGGGAAGATAAGGGCTTGCTATTTATAAGCTGGCTACAGGCTGCCAAACTGTTTGGCCTTGTTTAATTTTCTTATCTCAGTTTCCCTATTCCTCCCACCATGGAATTTCCCTAGCTGCTTCTTAAACTATAACAGGATATTTAAGGGTTGGTTTATGATCATTTAAATTGTGAATTTAGGCAAGAACTCTGTGTAAAGCTGGCTGTCTATTTTATGCCAGGTTTAACAGGTTATGGAATTTAGTTTTTCAGTGCTGATATGTAGACTATGGATGAAGGCCTAGAAGTATGTAGTCTCTGAGGCATGACTTCTCAAAGGCCCGTAAGACTTACTTAAAAATTATATGGCAGTTGATTAATTTTAATGGGGGATCAGTTAGCCACCAGATGCCTGAAAAACTAGGGCATCTCTTTCCCCTTGTTGTAATCAAGGGTTATTGGAATATAGATTAAAACTCAGGAGATGGCTAATGAAACTAGAACTCAAGCAATGAGAGATAAGTGGTAACTGAGTTAACCTGCCACATAGGCACAACTACCTCTCCTAAAACTCTAGAGCCAGTCTCCCCTGCTACCTAATGTCTATCCAGGAGGGATATGCTGTATATAAGAGGGGATATTCAATCTTATATGCTGCTCTTACTGTTTTTAGGTCTTCAGGAAAGGAAAGAGACAATCCGTGGTGTATACTCTGTGATTGATCAGCTCTCCCGAACTCATCTTAATACACTGGAACGCCTCATCTTTCATCTTGTCAGGTAACTTCAGCAGTTCCTTTTGGATTCTTTTAAATAAATGAAGAGCTCTTTTATTTGGAAAACTGATAGATCTTTTTTTCCCTATGTATAAAGTCAATGCCTGAAAGAGATAATTAACAATTCCTTGGAGCAGAAATACTCAGACTAGTTGGACAATCTGTCAGGTGCTTCTCTGCTGAGTCAAGTAACAACTTTAGCCTCAGGGTGGCACTGTGTAGCCTGACCTATTATTTAAATCCTGAACTAGAAAGTTTGTCTATCTGTTGACATAACCTGATTCATAGGAGGTAGGTTTAGATGGTGCTTAGGAATGGACTGACCAAAGAGACTTCAGGAGTAGTTCTCTTCCTCTGAGTGTAAATATCAGCAGTACTTGGAAAAAACACCATCTTTCTTTTTAGATAAATAAGACTATCTGAAAATGCCTTAAAGTTTCTATTCTACATTCTTCAGACATGTTCATCTAGTAATGGTAACCTTGAGCCATGGGCCATAGATTTCCCTTGATAAGCTATCTGCTCGCCTACTACATTGCTTCAAAGAAGGGACAGAGTAAAAGTGTGTTTTCCAGAGGCAAAGGAATAGCTTTCAGAAAAGCCTACAGTATCTCCCTTCAACTGTTATGAATATCCTTCAGTACTATGTATTTGATGGCATATGTCTTCTTTCTCATTTCTGCCTACCTCCCTACTATTTTCTCTTTGTTTCACTTGGGGTCTTTCTTTCTTTTTTTTTTTTTTTAGGATTGCTCTGCAGGAAAACACTAATCGAATGTCTGCTAATGCTTTAGCCATTGTGTTTGCACCCTGCATTCTACGCTGCCCTGATACCATTGACCCACTACAAAGCGTGCAGGACATCAGTAAGACTACCACGTAAGGCCAGTCACCATCACCTCTTCAGTGTAGTCACTTTATCTAGATATCAAACATAGTAAATTATTTTATAAGCTTAGATTATTTTTAAAAGATTTCTGGCCCTAGCTGGTTTGCTCAGTGAATAGAGCATTGGCTTGCGAACTGAAGGGTCCCGGGTTCGATTCCTATCAAGGGCCATGCCTGGTTTCAGGCTCGATCCCCAGTAGGGGGCATGCAGGAGACAGCCAGTCAATGGTTCTTTCTCATCATTGATGTTTCTCTCTCTCTCTCTCCCAAGCCCTTCCTTTCTGAAATAAATAAAAATATATTTTAAAAAAAAGATTTCTGGACACCTTGGGTTTTTTAATGCTAAAGTTCTTTAGAGTCGGTTCAAATGAGCATCATTTGTTTTGAGGATTCTTATTTTTAAAATTTGGCTTTTCTTGTTCAGTTGGTTAGAGCATCATTCCAACATGCCAAGGTTGTGGACTCTATCCCGAGTCAGGAATACATAATGAATATATAAATAAGTGGAACAAATTGATCTCTCTATCTTTCTTTCTCTCAAATCAATAAAGATAACAAAATGATTGAAGCAAAGTGTCAACCTTTTTGAACTTTTTAAAAAATGTATTTTTATTGATTTCAGAGAGGAAGGGAGAGAGAGATAGAAACATCAATAATGAGAGATAATCATCCATCAGCCACCTTCTCCACTATCCCTCCCAAAGGTTGAGCCCACAACCCAGGCATGTGCCCTGACCTAGAATTGAACCTTGACCTCCTGGTTCACAGGTCGACGCTCAACCACTGAGCCACAACAGCCGGGCAGGTGTCAACCTTTTTAAAAACATAAAATGTGGCTTTTATTTAGGAATGCTATGGTTTCTAAATATATTTTAAAATTTCAATTTACCAACTTATATACACTTTGTATCTTTTTGTAATCTAGTCTGGTCTTATGGTTCTGAATTCCTTTGCCTTTAGTATTCCTGTATTTCACCTTGGTCTTTTTCTTTGTGAGCCTCTGCTTTCCTTCAGGATTAGTGGCTCTTAACTTATCTGCCCAAGGCGGTTTTAAAAAATACTGGTGTTTGTGTCCTATCCCCACAATCTAGTCTGATTTAATTGTTCTGGGGTATGGCCTGGGCTTTGGGACTTATAACCACTCCTCAGATGGGTACTGAAGTGCAGCCAAAGTTCTGAACCACCATTCTAAACCCTACCAGCTCATAAAATAAGGGATGTTGATTTTTCTTTCTCCCTCTGACATCTACCACACTTAGCTGAAAGACAGTCTGTGGGTGCTATATTTTATTTGATTTACTTTAGCTCTTAACAGTTTTCTCTCTTTCCTCCCATTTCAGTTGTGTGGAGCTGATTGTTGTGGAACAAATGAATAAATATAAGGCTCGTCTCAAAGACATCAGTAGCCTGGAATTTGCTGAGAATAAGGCAAAGACCAGGTTGTCACTGATTCGTAGATCAATGGTAAGATACACGATGTGAAATCACGGGGAAATGAGAGCCTTCCTGGGATTTTAAGTGTGCATTTATGGTGGAGAGAGATTATTCTCTGAGTCTTTTTCACATGAAACAAGTAAAAAAAATCATCAAATCTCAAGGTACTATGAATGCCTCATGTTTGATCTTTTAGCTCTCTTTATTGTATGTGCAGAACATATATGCAGTTAAATATGTAGGATTTTAAAAATCAGGTATTTGAATAAAATGTTGGTGGTTTAATAATCTGCCCTATTTTCTTTTCCCGTCCTTTCTATGAAAACTTAACCTATCTTAACTTTCTTCTCTATTTCCTTCCACCATCTGTTTCTACCCTCAGCCATATCATTTTTGGTGGTCCTGCCAATACTCCTGGGATGTAGAGAACTTAACCAATTGCAAAAATATGATTTTTAAGGAATTAGAATTTCATCTATGAGTCTACCATTATCAAATAAAGATTCTTCAAGGGTTTATTGTTGTGTTTTGAGAAAAGTCTTGCAAAAATGGTATTTTATTTCTTCCATTTGGCCACTTTTCTGTTTACTATTTTTCTTTATAACCAGTGACCTACTAGAATATATAGATAATTCCAGTTCTCACTGACCAGTAATCAACAGGTCCTGGGTAACTGGAAAACTACTTTGAATTAAAGTTTAATTATTGCACATTTTCTACCCTTCCCCTCAATTGTAAAACAAAATTGTAGTGATGAACACCCACTCAGATCTCCAGTAAATCTCTAAAAAGAAAAAGGCTTCCCCATCATCATACCTGTGTTTTTCCAGTGGCCCAGCAATACTTCCTCCATCTTCATGGTTTATAGTTAGATTAATATTAAAATAACTCTGTTCTTCCTTCAATATTAAAACTGCCTGGCACAGAGCAAGTACTCAACAAATGTCTATTGATTAGATTAGAAGAGGGTCTTTTCTAAAAACAAACATAAAGATAGACTTTTTCCAAGCAGTAAAGCCCATCACAGGACACTATCTAAATCTTTTCCCCAGAAATTGAAAAAAGAAACCCCATTTAAAAGTGAAACCCTTTCTGTAGTATGAATTTTCAGGAACTCAATTCTGAGAGGCTCATTTTAGCTCATCCAGGCAGGAAGGGAAGAGACCTTCTACTAAAAAGCTACTTTTCAAAGCAGATAGGCTAGCTGTGTTTTTTTGCTGATGCTGCAGAATAAGTCCACTGAAAGATTAAACCTTCTCTTTTAATGGAACAATAACATGTACATTCTAACCTTCTGCTTTCCTTTTCATGTCCTTCCTAATCCAGAAACCTGTACTAATTGCAGTTAGATTTATGAGCATTCCCCGCAGTTCAGTCTCGGTATGTATTAATATTGCAATGTGTCAGCCACTTTACATTATTGTCTCTCATCCATCCAAGAGCTGTTCTACTCTGTCTGTCATTCATGCTTGTCCATCCGCAGTGTGCAGCCCAGGTAAGGGCCCACTTCCTGATCAGCCTTCACTTGCTTTTCTCTTACTCTCTTTCTTTAGAACCTTCATTTTTCCTTCCTCTGTATCATGCAGCTGAATAATCTCCATTTACAATATACACATTTTTCCTCTTTGTTAGATAAGCCTCTTTGTGGTTTCTTCTTTGGTTGGATCATTAAAAGGTGAATGTTGAAAGCATTGAGTTATCAAATTAATTTCTGTCTTCTGAGCTATGTTCTCATTAGTCTCCTTCACTTCATTACTTGAAATATCTGTTGCTACTTCCAACATCCTCCATTATTAGTAATGCTTATATGTCCATTCATATCTGTGACTTCAATGGTGTCTTCCCAGGTATAAAAGTATGGCTCTTATCCAATTAGCATTTTTTAGACTGAGCAGCAAATAGTAGTGTGCAAATTGATGGCCTTAAATATCACAGTATAATAGAACTTACATCAGGATTTTATTAATTATACAAAGTAGAAATGGAGATTTGAGAACACCAGTATATAGGGAAACTAATTTCAGAGACTATCCATCTATGTGTAACCAGTTCTTTGAGGATCTCAACTTGCTGGCAAATAAATACAAATCAGTTTTGCTTTTAATCTAGTAACTGTCCTCTAACTCTACCATGCCAAACTCTTTTCCTACTGGATATTGACTACCTTAACAACATCTTATCACTATTCCATAGTACTCAAATGCTGTAGTCTTATTTCAGTATTTAAGACTTAATTCTCTTCATACAGCTTCAGTCACGGGCTTGATGTAGTACTCTTATAACTTTATCCAAGGACAAACGGATTTTAATCTGGGGTTGAAAACTTTGGGGGTAGATGAGTAGGGGTTTGTTTCCTTTTTTTGGTCACACACTTCTGCCCTCTCTTTTTCTTGTGCTTTTTCTTCCTCTGGTGTTGAAGCTGGGAGGAGTGATAGGGAGACAGAATTCTGCATATCCCAGTGTTGAGGTGGCACTTCTCTTTCTTGGTTGTTCCACAGTAATTTTCAGCTCTTTGTCAACAGGCTAAATGAAGATGAGTGATAGCTCGAGTTTACCCTGATGACAGTGAGCTCGATCCTATCCCATTTCCATAAGCATTGATGTCATCCCATGCAAGATTTTGTCACATCTTCTAGCTAAACCTGACTGATGGCATTCACACCTAGTGATTCTAATATGTATTTGTTTTGCAAGACTTTATCCAATCAAATCTACCTCTTATTGTACATTGGGGTAGAGGTTACATTTTTTTATACTTCTTGGGAACCAACAACTCAGGTGGGCAATAGTTTTGCCTACCTCTCTACCTGACACTTACCCACCACACTTTCTCTCCATTTCTCTTTTCTCCTGTGCATATAACAGGGAGGCAAATCAGTAAATCTTTTGCCTATATAGGTAACCAAATGGGATGAAATACTAGTGTGCCTTTCTTTTAGATGACCTCAAACTTTGATTCTAACTTACACAATGGATTCACATACAACTGCTTTTTTTCTCCAAAGAGGGGATGGAATATTCTTTTTTCATAAACTCTGTGTTTCCCTTAAAGTCCAATAAACCCCTCTTTTCAGCCTTTTTAGATTCACACCGAGGGAAGCTGTTGCAATATTAACGATAGGGCTGGTTCGATAAATCGATGCCTCTCAGTAAGCCCTAAGAGAAGAGGCCAGTACCAACTACTATTGGCTCATTGAAGTTAGAATAAGGGGTATTTAATTTGGGCATTATTCACAGTTTTGGAACAAGAGGAAAAATCCCATTGAACGTCCTAATGCATATGCATTTAGCTGTAGAAAAGACTTTAGGCCCAGTCTTAAGAATAAGACTGTCTCTGGGACATATTTGTTATCCAGTAAGCATCTATGGAAAATTGAATCTAAAAGAGATAGAAGTTAGTTTTAAGGATATCCATTAAAAATAGACTGACTCTAATCAAAGTCACTGATGTTCTTGTATTCAAAAATTTTTAAAAATTTCTACTTTAAATACAATAGTGGCTTTTCTTAAATGCCAAGTGAACTGCATTTATAAGAAGTACGTTTCATTATTGACAATGTGAAAAGTCATTTGAGTTGGGTGTTGAAAGATGAGTAGTAATTTAACAAATGGAGAAGAGAAAGAGGAAGACAATTCCAGAGGCAAGGAAGCATGAAACAGCAATCTATGAATAATAACTACTTTGTGTAGCTAGAGCAGGTGTGGAAGTGACAGAAGAATTCGGAAAGGTAGATTAGAACCATGTGTGCAACATTAAGAATTTAGAATTTTCTACTTTGAAGCATTTCGGAGCTATAGAAAGGTTTTTAAGTAGGAATATCACTATCAATGTGCCTTTTAGAAGATAATCTGAAGAATAATGATTAGAGATGGGCAAAACTGAGAGCCATATATCAGAAGGCTCTCGACTTGTAAATAATCATGTTGCCATTATTAAAATAGATTGAATCCTCATAATTTCATTTTGAAGTGATTTTGAAAATATAGATGACCCTTGACAACATGGGTTTGAACTGCATGGGGCAGGGTCACTTATACGTTGTTTTGTTTTTCAATAAATACCCAGTCAGCCCTCCATATCACCAGGTTGGGAATCCGCGATGTGGAGGGATGATTACATGCATTGTTCTATGTCATTTTATTTAGATAAGGGACTTAAGCATCCATTAATTTGGGGCAGGAGGTCCATGATCCTGCCCCCCATGAATACTGAGGGACAACTGTGGCAAAGTTCTGGGGGAGTCAAAAGTTATATGAGGATTTTTTACTGTGTGGGTGGTTGACACCCCTAACCCCATGTTGTTCAAGAGTCAGCTATTTCTATTTCTGCTACTATGTTGAAAGGGGTAATTAGATTTATGGGACATAACCTTGACTAAGCTATTCTCAGACTAACTGCAGAACATGATATGCTTACAATCCACCCAGTAATACCTTTTCTATAACAAATCTCTTTTTGTTACTTATTTATGCTATAATTCCAAGCATAAACATTGATTTAGCACTATTTAAGCTAATAAACTATGAAGAACATAATTGAAATAAAGTTTACTAATCTGTAAAACCCTCATAAATTATCTTCTTAAAAGATGTTACATACAAAGGCTTCCATTGCCAAACAAAGTTGGGATATAATGTGTAACACTTTCAAGACTTCGGCCCTGGAGTCCTTTTTTTCATAATATATCTAGTTGAACAAAGGTTCTAAGAATAACATTTTTATTTTTTAAAATAGTATCAGTTGCTATATTTATTTAGTGTGGAATTTTAAAATTGATTTAGGTTTTTTTCAGTATTTTCCTGCTGTGCTTGTAGTGATTGGCAGTATTTGTTAATTTTGTATATGCTAGGCTTTATTAAAGACGCCTGCATATGTCTTGTTAGAAATTGGCATACCTGCATTTCTTTATTAATGTGGGTAAGTAGATATGTGGGGTTAAGCTTTGCAATTTACACCAAAAGAAGCAAGAAATGCCTCTCCAAAAGTTAAGTTTTAATAGTTTGAAAGCCAGCAATCAATTGAAAAGTTGCAGCTCTAAGGAGCTCCAAAGGAAAGTAAAGAGATATTCTAAGTGTGGACTTGGACTTACTTAACTCTAGCAAAGGGTCCCACCATCCTCCTATATAATAAAAGGCCAATATGCAAAGTGTCCCTATGGGCGGGAGTTCAACCAACCAGGCGTTAGACGTGTGCTGACCACCACGGGGCGGCGCAGAACATGACGGGCATCAACAACACAGTGCTGACAGCGGGTGTCAGTGGAGGCGCTGCTGGCCCCGATGGGCCCAGACAAGAGCAGGACTGCATCGGGATGGTGGAGCAGGTGAGCGGGCAGTGCCAGGCCAAGGCGGGTGAAAAGGGAGGCCCTGGCTGGCTGCGGCAGCAGGTAGCCAGGGGAAGGGAGGCCCTGGCCAGCAGCCGCTAGGGACCCTACCCATGTATGAATTTCATGCTCTGGGCCTCTAGTCTATATATTTAAAAGCCTAAGCAACTGCTTGACCACTTGACTGGTAGCTCTAACGCACACTGACCACCAGGGGGCAGATGTTCAACACAGGAGCTGCCTCCTGGTGGTCAGTGCGCTCCCACAGCGGGAACACCGCTCAGCTCACCAATGGGTGCCAGACCCCGGGCTCATGGCTGGCAAGCGCAGCTGTGGTGGCACGAGCCTCGCCTGCGGACACTCTCCCTGCGTGCCCCTCCCCCGTCTGGAGCAGCAGCGAGCCTACCAAGCAGTGGTGGCGGCAGGCACAGCAGGGCCAGGATGAGCGGGAGTGGCGTGGCAGTCGGCCTGGGCTGCTCCCGCCTGTGGCTTTGAGCACTACTACATCCCTCAGGGGATGTTGGACTGCTGGTTTTGGCTGATCCCTGCAGGGCAGGCTGAGGGACCCCACCAACAAACGAATCCATGCACCGGGCCTTTAGTTTTTTTATATTAATGCATGGTGTTTAAGTCTGTTGGTCATATTCAGGTGACTTGACATAATGAGAATTAGATTCAGAGAATGAGGATTTTCTCAGAAGATAGAGGCATTCTTACTGTTAGTGGTACTGATCAGCTGGTATTTTTAGCTGGTTTGGCTCAGTGGATAGAACGCCGGCCTGCGGACCATAGGGTCCCAGGTTCAGTTCCAGTCGGGGGCATGTACCTTGGTTGCAGGCTCCTCCCTGGCCCAGGCCCTGGTCGAGGCTCGTGCAGTAGGCAACCAGTGAATGTGTTTCTCTCAAATCAATGTTTCTCTCTGTCTGTCTTTCTCTCTTCCACTCTCTCTAAAAATCAATGGGAAAACATCTTCTGGTGAGGATTAACAACAAAAAACAAACAAACAAAAGAGATATAATCCTATCTAATAATAGACAAACATGGTAAATCAGGCTAATCAGGCTAAACAGGCTAATCAGCGTGATATGCAAATTAACTGCCAACAAAGATGGCGGTTAATTTGCATACGTAGGCTCCAACCGGTGGAGCGAAGCATGATGGCCCGGGGCTGGCAGAGCAGCGAGACCTCATGTGCCCTGGGGCCGGCAGAGCAGCGAAGCCTGACGTTTCCAGGGCCGGCTCTGGCCAGAACTCAGCCAGAGCGAAGGCCTGGGCCCCAGGTGCCAGAGGCAAAACCGTGCCAGCAGCCAGGGGAAAGGAAGGCCTATTGCACGAATCTCTTCGTGCAACAGGCCTCTAGTTGACATATAACATTCTATTAATTGTAGGTGTACAACATGATTATTTGATATATGTATATATTGCAAAATGATTATCACAATAAATTTAGTTAACATCCATCACTTCACATAGTTAACAGTCTTTTTCCATGTGATGAGATCTGGTAGTGTTATCCTTGATAACACTAGTCAGAAGATTTCCTACTCTGTTTTTCCCTAACTCCCTTCCAGAGATCATTATGGTGAGCAAAAGGCATTACTTGAAGATGTGCATGCAGCAGTCATGCAAGAGCCAGTGCTGAAGAGGATTAGGCACAGGATCTCTTGGGTGTAATAGGCAAAAGAAGAACATTATTTAGGTTCTTTTTTGAAAAAGAAGCACCTCTTTCAAAGCCTTGTAATCTTCTCTCAGGTGGGGACAAACAGGAAGAGAAATTATACAGGGAATTCTTCTAGAAAAGAGAGGAAGAACTACAGTAATATATGGCAAAGAAACTTGACTTTTTCAGGAGGCCTGCTACTTAGGTTTGGGAGAATAAAAAGCAGAAGGTAGAAAGAGACAATAATATAAGGATTAGTGTGGTGTTGAGATGATAGGATTATATGTGAGAGAAGAGAAAGTGAAGAGTTCACAAATGGTAGAGTGATCCAAAGGGGTTATGTGTTTAGAGAACAAAAAGTACACAGTACTAGACAAAAATAAATTATGTTGGCTTCCTATGTGGTTTTTGCTGCTAGAAAGAGATAACCCCAACCCCGCAGCTGAGATGTCCCTCCTCACCCTTGGGCCGGGCCCATGTGAGTTGGCCCAGCCCTCTCTCAACCCTGCCCTTCCTACCAGTCTGGAGGTGGTTTGTGCCTTGTTTAAAAAGTCTCCTCTTCAGTTAGTCTTCAGTTGGTAATTCAGGGTGAATGTTCCCAAATTTAGTTTTATTTCCAGTTTGATTCTGGGAGGCGGTGCAAGAAAAATCCCACCGATTCTACTGCCATACTAGCTCTTTATTACATAATAACATACTTACTGCTTTTAAGGAAACTTTTATAATTTCTCATAGAACTTGAAAATGAAAGATAAACTATTTTATATTTAGCAATTACTGAACTTATTTCTTTTAAAATTAGCCATTTGATAAATCTAAGATCTTATACTTCTACATAAAAGATAGATTTAGATACTTGTTTCATGTTCAATTTAGAAAATTTTGAACAGTAGGGTAAAGTGTAAAAGGCAATAAGAAAACCACCAGTGTCTATTAATATTTTTGAATATTTATGTTTTCCTTATGTATGCTTAATTGAATTTATGACAGTACTATGGTATTCCTAGCTTTATACTTTTAGGAAGATTTTTGTAGAGATAAAACCTGAACTCAATTTAGTATCATAAATCCATTTAATATTTTTAAACTTTTACAGTTTTACTAAGTAAAAATGAGACTTTTAAATACATGTTTCTTTAGAAGTACTTCTCTCTGTCTTTTTTTCCCTTTTCATTCTCTTCTATAAATGAGACCTGTTCCTTTAACTTCATTTATTCAGTTTCATTTATTCTCTTTCTTTTTCTTTCAACAAAAAAGGCCATGTTTCAGGCATTGTGCTAGGTGTGCTGGAGGTTTAGAAACGACAAGATCTTTGCCTTAGATAAATTAACAATCTAGTAAACAAAAATGTAAATCATGGTAGTTTGGTTTATTAAATCTCATCTGTTCGAGGCGAT
Source organism: Myotis myotis (assembly GCF_014108235.1). Classification (NCBI taxonomy): domain Eukaryota; kingdom Metazoa; phylum Chordata; class Mammalia; order Chiroptera; family Vespertilionidae; genus Myotis; species Myotis myotis. The sequence continues at coordinate 113,485,668 of NW_023416313.1, read as the reverse complement.
AGCTGGGTGACTAGTACTACTTGAGAAAATTGAATAAACTTCAGTGGCTACAATAGAAGATTTCTTGGTAGGAATGAAGGAAGGGAAGATTGATAGTAAGGTTTTAGGTCCTTAAATTTCAGGACCAGAAGTTTGGATTTGATCCTTTTAGGCCTTGAGAGGCCATCGAAGTTTTTAAACCAGGAAATAGTACCACCAAACTTTTCCCCATCACCAAAGTCTTCCAGACCTTTAGGGAAAAACAATGGGTTTACTCAAGTGGTAGCTTCTAGAATGTGACTATTAGGTATGCATGGGATAGCCTAAAGTCATCAAGTATATTCACAATAATCTTCCCTAACAAAACACCCAAAAAATTAATTGGCTTGATATAATAATTATGTATTTATCATTTATCTCTGTGAAGTGGCTAGGGCTCAGCTGATTTGGAGTAAGTTTCAGGTTGAGTCCAGCTTTGTTATGTACATCTCTCATTCTTCTTGAACTAGTGAACTATCTGGGATACATTTTTCTAATGGAAATTAATTCTATTACAGAAGGTTGGAGAAGTGAAACCAGTAATTTAATTTATCATAGTCTTTGATAATGTCTCACAGAGCAAGGAAGATAGCTCAGGAACATGTTTCTTTACAAAGAAAGCAGAGAGTTTTTCCCTCATACATTCCCTAAAACAACTTAGTTATTTATTCCACCTGCTTAGCATCTGCTCTTGATCCAAAGCTGTGTTTCCTTCTTCCCTGTAGAATGTTGGCCTTGTAGATGAAAAAACCCTTGCTTCTTTTATTAAAAGGGATCAGCTCGTAGTTCTTTTAAAGATGCCATTAAGAGATTCAGACTCATACCTGTTAAAATGGACTTACGGAGCTGTGTGGTATCTTGAGTGAGGGAAGTGGTCCATATAGTTTTGATCTGGTCATTCACATAAATTTGTTTGCTCTTTGGGCCTACACCTCCAAATCAACAAGTTTTAGTTTCTTATAAGTTAGTTGTAATATAGACTGTGACATTAAAATCTGTTGGTTGCCCTAGCTGGTTTGGCTCTGGATAGAACATTGGCCTGCAGACTGAAGGGTCCCAGGTTCGATTCCAGTCAAGGGCACGTACCATGGTTGCAGGTTCTATACCCCACCCCCCCTCCAACCCCCCAACCCCCTGAGCAGGAGGCAACCAATTGATGTGTCTCTATCACTTCAATGTTTCTCTCTCTCCCCCGCCCCCCTCCCCCCCGCCTTCCACTCTCTCTAAGAATCAATGGAAAAACATCCTGGGGTGAAGATTAACAACAACAACTATATATATATAAAATAAAAGAGAAACATGGTAATTGGCATACGACCGCTACCCTTCCCATTGGCTAATCAGCGAGATATGCAAATTAACTGCCAGCCAAGATGGCGGCCGGCAGCCAGGCAGCTTGAAACTAACATGAGGCTTGCTTGCTTCAGTGATGGAGGACTCCAATGTTCCCTGCCTGCCGCTGCCGGCCTCTGAGCCTGCAGTTTCAAACATTGTAACAAATATAGAAGCTAAACAAAACCCCAGAAACCAGCTTTCAGTGAGCCGGGCTCTCAGAGCTGGAGTTGATACAGAGTTTCGATTATAGAACCGAAACAAACCAGATACCTGCTTTCAGGAGCGGAGGCCTAAGAGCTGGAGCTTCAGAGCTAAAGCTGGCCCAGAATAAAAAAAAAGAAAAAAAGGAGCAGTTGGGAGCTTCAGCCCTCAGCCCCTCACCCAGACTGGCCAGGCACCCCAGTGGGGACCCCCACCCTGAAGGGAGTGTGACCAGCTGCAAACAGCCATCATCCCCTCACCCAGGCTGGCCAGGCACCCCAGTGGGGACACCCACCCTGAAGGGTGTGTGACCAGCTGCAAACAGCCCTCAGCCCCTCACCCAGGCTGGCCAGGCATCCCAGTGGGGACCCCCACCCTGATCCAGGACACCCTTCAGGGCAAACCAGCGGCCCCCACACGTGCACCAGGCCTCTATCCTATATAGTAAAAGGGTAATATGCCTCCCAGCACCGGGATCAGCGGAGCCGCGAGGCCTCCCGGCACCAGGATCAGCATGACAGGGCAGCGCCCAAACCCCCTGATCGCCCTGCGGCTCTGTGTGTGACAGGGTGGGGCCACAACCTCCCTATCGGCCCTGCTCTGTTTGTGACAGGGTAAGGCGCCCCAACCTCCTGATCAGCCCTGCTCTGTGCCTGATACGGGGGAGCTCCCCAACCCCCTGATCGCCCTGCGGCTCTGTGTGTGACAGGGTGCAGTGCCCCAAGCCCTCCCCCCCCCCCCATGGGCCCTGCTGTGTGTGTGACAGGGTAGAGTCATAACCTCCCCATCGGCCCTGCCTTGAGTGTGAGAGTGGCGGCGCCCCAACCCCCTGATGGGCCCTGCTCTGTGCGTGACAGGGTACAGAGCCCCAACCCCCCTGATGGGGCCTGCTCTGTGAGTGACAGGGGGCAGTGCCCCAACCCCCTGATTGGCCCTGCTCTGTGCATGACGGGGTGGCGCCACAAGCTCCCCATCGACCCTGCCTTGAGTGTGACAGGGGACGGTGCCCCAACCCCCCAATCGGCCCTACCCTGAGCATGACTGAGGGTGGAATCACAACCTCCCGATCGCCCTGCTCCGTGTATGACGAGGCGGCGCCCCAACTCCCCAATCAGCCCTGCTCTGAGCCCGACCAGGGGCTGCACCTAGGGATTGGGCCTGCCCTCTGCCACCTGGGAGCAGGCCTAAGCCTGCAGGTTGTTATCTCCCGAGGGGTCCCAGACTGCGAGAGGGCACAGGCCGGGCTCAGGGACCCCCTTTCCCCCCGAGTGCACAAATTTTTGTGCACCGGGCCTCTAGTAGATGATAGATAGATAGATAGATAGATAGATAGATAGATAGATAGATAGATAGATAGATAGATAGATAGATGAGCCAGGGGCCATCGCAACCAAATGGACCACCAAACAGGCTGTGGGACGACCAGGCCGGCAGGGGGGTTAGTGAGGGTCGACCAAATGACTGAACAGCAGGTTGCATGGGGCAATCAGGCCAGCAGCAGGGTTAGTGAGGGTCCACCAAACGACTGAGCAGCAGGCAGCATGGGGCGACAAGGCTGGCAGGGGGGTTAGTGAGGGACAACCAAACAACTGAACAAGCAGGCTGTGTGGGGCAACCAAGCCAGCGGGGGGGGGGGGGGCGGGGGGCAGTCAGGGGTGACCAGGCCAGCAGCGGGGGGCAATTGGGGGCGACCAGGCTGGCAGAAGGGCGACCAGGCTGGCAGAGGGGCGACCAGGCTGGCAGAGGGCGACCAGGCTGGCAGAGGGTGCAGTGAGGGGTGACCAGGCTGGCGGGGGGGGCAATTGGGGGTGACCAGGCTGGTAAAGGAGGCAGTTCGGGGCGACCAGGTCTGCAGGGGGGGCAGTAAGGGGTGACTAGGCTGGCAAGGGGGCAATTAGGGGCGACAAGGCTGGTAGGCAAAGGCAGTTAGGGGTGATCAGGCTGGCAGGGGCCCCAGTAGGGGCGGTCAGGCAGGCAGGCAGATGAGCAGTTAGGAGCCAGTGGCCCTGGATTGTGAGAGGGATGTCCGACTGCCAGTTTAGGCCTGATCCTAAGGCAGTCGGACATCCCCCGAGGGGTCCTGGATTGGAGAGGGTGCAGGCTGGGCTGAGGGGGACCCCCTCCCCCATGCACAAATTTCATGCACGTGTCCTCTGGTAAAAAAATTAAAAAATAATCTATTGGTTATTTCACATTTTGAAGCAATTTTTTAACAACTCATATATGGCTTTGTAATGTCATAAGTGAATCATTCAGAAAATATTGGTTCACTGAGTTATGCAGATCTTTCAAATGTTTCATTATACAATATCAAACAAAAATAACATTTGTTAATATTACCACCAATCTCTTCAGAAAATCTTTAGTACTAGGCAGCTGTCAAACTCATTCTAATATTTGTTTGAAAGCTTGAAATGTTGTCATTGACAAAAAATATGGTCATACATTTATTTTATTCAAAATGATGGGCTCCCTTCTTAAATTTCTAAAGACAGTGTCTGCTGTATGCAGTAGTCATACTTTGTCGATTATTTTAGCACATTGCAGATGGATCACGAGAATTCTTCATATTACACAGTGTTTTACAAAGTATCATACTTTAAAAAGATATTAGCTTGTAAGAACATGTAATAAATAACTTCAAAATACAATGGGTATTTAATTTTAAAGCGTGCCTTTAACATTTATATAAAACTTTTTTTGTACTCATTCAATAGAAACTTATCTGACCACTGGGTAAAGCTAGCAATAAAACTACTGGTCTGCAATGTGTTAAGTAGCATTTCATGAATAAAGCTCTTAATTCACCTTGCATTTCAAATGTACACATATTTTTTTCTTAAGATAGCTAGTCAGTATGTAACAAAGGTTCGTTGTGTATAAAACTTTTAATTTTATCACCCAGAAAATTAAAAATAGTGAACTCAAGGGTTAAGAATAAAATTAATTTATACTGCTTAATGGAAGACATGAAATGAAATTGACTTTTTTTTTTAAACTATGCATGATAGCACAGAATATGATTACTAGTATAGTTTGGTACACTGCTTTCATTTATGCAAAGATGCCAACAGCTTGTACAGTTAGTGCAATTGTCAAGTGGAAGGACAACTAGCATCTTAGTATCATTATAAAAATAATTTTGAGCCCTAGTCAGTGTGGTTCAATGGTTGGAGCATCAGGCCATGGACCGAAGGGTTGTAGGTTCAATTCCTGGTTGAGGGCATGTACCTGGGTTGCAGGTTAGATCCCAGCCTGGCCCTGATTGGGATGCTTACCAGAGGCAGCCAGTCGATGTATCTTTCACATCAATGTTTCTCTCTCTCTCTCTCCGATTCCCTCCCACTGTCTCTAAAAATCACTGGGGAAATATATCCTCAGGTGACGTTTAAAAAAAAAAAATCATAATTTTGACATCTCCATGGGCTTGTAGACACCACCTAATTCCTTCAGGGATCCATGGACTACACTTTGAGAACCACTACTCTACAATACATACAACGTTCCTGGCTTACAGAATTACACAGAAATATTTGGTGAGGATAATTCATTGTGTAAGAATAAATGCACAAAAAAATGACTAAAATGTTTAAAGTGCTTACTAATCTTCATCTGGTGAATCATAACTACAAGCATTGGGATATTTGAACAAGCCTGGTTACCTAATTATAACACTACGCAAAACAGCCAATTTTCTAGACCTCTCCTTACCAGGAAAGTAAACTCCTCAGGAAGTGGTCCCATAATTCAATTATTTGCTTCCTATTTTTGTGACTTAACAGAAGACACTCAAACAGTGATAGTTTATCTTGGTCCAAAGTGCTGTTTGGGAGTATGGTTTCTTCATTAGGATTCTGAGATTTGTGCTTTAACTAGTTATATACAGTCCTATCTAGATAGTGCATATTTTTTCCTTCTTATATATCTAACCCATGGACAAACTCCAGTCCTATATAATAAAAGCCTAATATGCTAAGTGTCCAACTGTTCGTTTGACCGTTCGACCAGTCACTATGACGTGCACTGACCACCAAGGGGCAGACGCTCCGAAAAGTAGGTTAGCTTGCTGCTGGGGTCCGGCTGATGGGCCGAACACGCCCTGGAGCCCTCCTGCGGTCCCTCCCCGGCCCCAATCATGCACCGGTGGGTTCCCTGGCCTGGTCTGCGCCCTCTCTCAATCCAGGACCCCTCCAGGGATGTCAGAGAGCTGGTTTCAGCCCGATCCCTGCAGGCCACGCCGAGGAACCCAACCGGTGCATGAATCCGTGCACCGGGCCTCTAGTTATATATATTTTTCTTGGATCTTCATGATTCCCTAGTAGTGTAAGAGATGTCTTTCCCTACATAGTCATAAAGTTGTTTTTGTTTGTATGTTTTTAAATATATTTTTATTGAATTTTAGATAGGACGGTAGAGGGAGAGAGAGATAGGACCATCGATCCACTGCCTTCTGTAAGCCCCCCCACCAGGGATTGAGCCCACAAGTTGGGCATGTGCCCTGACTGGGAATGGAACCAGCGACCTCTTGGTGCATGGGTCGACGCTCAACCACTGAGCCACAACAGCTGGGCAGTCATCAAGTTTCTTTAAGGGTTGGTTGTGCGATCCACTCCCTAGTTACCACCACAAGTATCTCTAACTTCATCTATCTTTAATTCTTTGGGCTTATTTTGACTCAGAGCATTGAATATTTTTGTGTCCCCTCCACCATACCTTGCCATTCCTTCCTGCATTCTTTCTCCATCATGGGCCTTATAAGGGCATTTTTCTGAGAAATCAAAACTCTCCTCATAGGCTTTATTCATTTTAACACTTTGGTGTACCTTCTACTTGTTTATATTATTACCTCTTTAAACCTTATGAGAAAATGGAAATGCTGGGCTCAACTGAGGATTACCTCAAAGAGTTATTTTCACTTAGATCCTTCACATTAAAGCATTTGGTTCCCAATATTTTTGTTATAGTAGGAAAGCTTAATACAGATTGGTCTCACAGAATAATAGGAAAGTCTATTATGGACTGTTCTTACAGAATTCTTTTTTTTTTTTTAATATATTTTATTGATTTTTTACAGAGAGGAAGGGAGAGAGATAGAAAGTTAGAAACGTCGATGAGAGAAAAACATCGATCAGCTGCCTCCTGCACATCTTCTACTGGGGATATGCCCGCAGCCCAGGTACATGCCCTTGACCAGAATCGAACCTGGGACCTTTCAGTCCATAGGCCGACGCTCTATCCACTGAGCCAAACCGGTTTCGGCACAGAATTCTGACCCAAATTACATAATTAAGGATCTCTGTTACATTGTTCTGACTGGTTTGTCTCAGTTGGAGCATCATCCAGTGCACCAAAAAGGTTACGGATTTGATTCTCAGTCAGGGCACTAGTTTCTCTCACATTGATGTTATTTCTCTTACCCCTCGCCCCCCTTTCTTTCTAAAAATTAAAGAAAGATATCCTTGAGTGAGGATTAAAAAAACAAACCTATGGTTTACAAGTTTATGTCCACTTTTTAACACAATATTAACATTTTCTCATATGTCTAAAGCCCTATGTAATCAACTTCAAAAGTTATTTTCCTTGACCTTGTAAGAGAACTCTGGGCTGTAGAGGTTTCAGGTTTTCCTTCATCTTTATTTAATGCTGTCTTAAAAGAGCTAGACCTATAGAACTTGTTTGATTTTCTTTAGCTCTGTTAAGTAATCCTTAGCTAACCCATGGTAAAGTACTTGGGCAGTTAGGAAGGTGATGGTATGGACACTGAACAAAGGCAACTTTAAATATATATATAATTTTTTTTTCCAGAGAGGAAAGGAGAGATAGAAACATCAATGATAACAGAGAGATCATTGATTGGCTGCCTCCTGCATGCCCCCCTCCCCCCACAACTGGGGATCAAGCCCCCAACCCGGGCATGTACTCTGACCTGTAATCGATCAACGCTCCTAGTTCATAGATCAACGCTCAATCACTGAGCTACATTGGCCAGGCAAAGGCATCAGTGCCTTCTTCTAAGGCATTTTTTGTTGAATTTGCAGACTGATCTTGTGTTTTGAGCAACTTTTTCTTAATATTTTCTTTACTTCTTGCTCTTAGAACTAAAAGTGGAATAATAACTTTGTAATCCTCTTGATTTTCATCCCATTGCATATTTTAGAACACATGAGTTTAATTAGCCTGAATACCCTTAGAACTTGCCCTCCACTTCCACCTCACCTCAACACCAGGGCTAGATCAATAGTTTCTGTTTCTGATACAGCATGTCTTCCTTCTTTCTCCCCCAAATCAACTGAGAAATATGTCAGTTTATTGTCTCATGCTATTCAAAAGATAATGGCATATTTGCATAAAAAGCTAACATTGAAAAGCTTTAAAATACCACTTTTGTTGTGAAATACAACACATATAGAGAAGCACAGAAATATACATAAACATCTTAATCTCTATATATAAAAGCGTAAGCAACCGTTTCGGCAGAATGACCGGAACGACCAGTCGCTCTGATGCACATTGACTACCAGGGGCAGATGCTCGATGCAGGAGCTGCCCCCTGGTGGTCAGTGCACTCCCACAGGGGGAGTGCCGCTCAGCACTGCTACATCCCCCGAGGGGTCCTGGACTGTGAGAGGGATGTCCGACTGCCGGCTTAGGCCTGATCCCAGTGTTGTTCTCTGTAGAAGGCAGTCAGTCTGAACAACTCAGTGACTCAGGGAAGCGCAGGGAACTCAGGGTGAGCTTGCCTCTATGCTTGACTCACCCACTCAATGGTGTTCACAGGACAGACGGTGTTGGCCCAGCCCGTGCACGTGCAGCAGTTGCTGAAGCTCAAGCAGCAAGCCGTGCAGCAGCAGAAGGCCATCCAGCCACAAGCCAGCAGTCAGACATCCCCTGAGGGGTCCCAGACTGCAAGAGAGCACAGGCCAGGTTGAGGGACACCCCCCCCCCCAGTGCACTAATTTCATGCACCAGGCCTCTAGTGAATTATAACATGAACATCCACGTACCACTCACAAACAAGAAATAGAACATTGCCAGCACTCCCCAAACCACCTCTTTTTCTTTCCAATCACAATCCTTTTTCTCCCTCAGAGGTGAGCAGTAACTTGAGTTTTATGTTACTTGCTCTATTTTCTTTGTTGTTTTCCCACTAAAGGATGTATTCCTGAGCACTATAGTTTTGTTGTGTTTGTTTTCAGCTCTATATAAATGGAATCATATTATTCTGTATCTGACTTATTTCAGTCTTATTATGTATAAGACTTACCATGTTGTGTTTAGTTGTAATTCATTTTTGTTACTGTATAGTATTCCAGGATATATGTATACCACCATTTAACCATTTTCATGTTGGTAGACATTGGCTTGTGTTTTGGGAGTTATGAATAATGCTATTATGAATATTCTGATACATGTATTTTTTATGGACACACGCATGTATTTTTGTTGGGGAAATATAGGAGTGGAATTACTGGGTCATGGTATATATGTATCATCAACTTTGGTACATAAAGTTGTGCTACAGTAGTAGTGTATGAAAGTTACCAGTTGTTCCACTTCCTTGTCAACACTTACATTCCAGATTTCTTCATTTTAGCTACCTTTAACAGTGTGTAATTGTGGTTTTAATTTGCACTTCTGTACCTTTAATGTACTTAAGTACCTTTTTATAAGTATGTATTAGATATCCTTTTTTGAAGGACTGTTCAAAGCTCTTGCCCATTTTTCTAATTGGCTTGCCTGTTTCTTTCTGATCTGTAAGAGTTCTTTATGAATTCTCAATGCAAGCCCTTTATTGGTTACTTCTGTTGCAAATTTCTTCTTCCACTTAGAGGTGCCATTAGATGAATCAGGAATTCTTTTTTTTTTAAACCAGGATTTCTTAATTTTAATGTAGTCTAACTTTTATCAGCCTTTTCCTTAGGCTAGTACATTTTATGTCACGTTTAAGACATTTTTCACTACTTGATGTTATGAAGATAAAGTTTCTAAAAAGCTTTATATTTTTGCCCTTCATATTCAGTTTCAATTATTACCAGGATTTTAATATTTTAATGCAATTATAAATGTTATTTTAAAATTGTTATATTCTATTTGTTCCTCATAAGGAAAAATACATTTGATTTTGGTGTTTTTCACCTTGCTCAACTCACTTATTCTAATAATTTTGCTGTGACTCCTTTGGACTTCATACCTCTAGTCATATTGTTCATGAGTAACAATAGTTTCACTTGTGTTTTTTGTAATCGATATGGTTTTTATTTTTTCCTTAGCTAGAACCTCCAGTACAGTGTTGAAAGGAAGTGATGATAAGGATCATTTTCGCATTGCCCAATCTCAAAGGGAAGGCTTTAAAACTTTTACCACTAAATATGATGTTTGCTGTAGAATTTCTGTAGATGCTTTATGAGATAATTTTCCCTTCTATTCTTGGATTTCTAAGAATTGTTATTAGGATTTATTATTGAATGTTATGAAATACTATGTCCATTTAGGTGTTCATAGACTTTTATGTTATAGACTAGAGGCCCAGTGCACGAAATTCATGCGGGGGGGGGGGGGTTCCCTCAGCCCAGCCTGCACCCTCTCCAATCCAGGACCCCTCGGGGGATGTCCAACCGCCGGTTAAATTGGCGGTCGGACATCCCTCACAATCCAGAACCGCTGGCTCCTAACTGCTCACCTGCCTGCCTGCCTGATCACCCCTACTGGCCCCCCTGCCAGCCTGATCACCCCTAACTGCCTCTGCCTGCCAGCCTGTGCCCCCAACTGCCCCCAAATGCCAACCTGGTTGCCCCCAACTGCCTTCCCCCGCCAGCCTGGTTGCCCCTAACTGCCCCCCTGCCAGCCTGGTCGCCCCACACAGCCTGCTGTTCAGTCGTTTGGTCGTCCCTCACTACCCCCCTGCTGGCCTGGTCGCCCCATGCAGCCTGTTCGGTCCTCCATTTGGTTGTGATGGCCCCTGGCTCTTTATATATATAGATATGTCATACTATACCAAGTGTTTTTCTAATGTTAAACCATCATTGTACTACCACAATAAATCCAACTTAGTCATGAGGTAATATCCTTCTTACATATTGCTTGATTTAGTTTATAGTAAGTTGTTTAGAGTTTGTGTACCTGTGTTGATGAGTAAAATTGTCTTATAATAGTTCTTAATTTTCATATCCTTGTTATGTCTTTGATTTTTAATCGATTTTAGAGAGAGGGGAAAGAGAGACAGAAACACTGATAAGAGAAACATTAATCAGCTGCTTCCTGCACACACCCCTACTAGGGATCAAGCTGGCAATCCAGGCAGGTGCCCTGATCAAGAATTGAATTGGCAACCTCTTGGTGCATGGGATGACACCCAACTAAGTCATACCAGCCAGGGCCATATTCTTGTTGTATCTTGATATCAAGGTTATGCTGCCCTCTAAGAATGAGTTGGGGAATAGTCCTTTTTATAATTCTGTAAAGAATTTGTGATTTGTATGTTATTTCTTCTTTTTTGCTAATGAAATCATACAGGCCTAGAGTTTTCTATCTTGAAAGCATGAATTTATGGATTCAGTTGATAAGATTATTCACTTTTTTATATTTCTTTATTGACAGTATTAATTACTTGGATTTTCTTAGAATTCCTCCACTTATATTTTTGTATAAAATTTCAGATTTATTGACAAAGTTGTTCATAGTAGCCTCTTATCCTTTTTATGTCTATAAGTTTTGTATGATGTTCCTTTTCATTTCTGCCTTTGGTTACTTGTGAATTCTCTATTTATCTTCATCTTGCCAGGATTTTAACTTGTTTATTAGTCTTTTAAAAGAACTACATTTTGGATTTTGTCCTCTCTTTTCTAATGTTTATTTACTCTTCTCTTTATTTTTTTTCCTTTCCTTGGATTTATTTTGTTATTCTTTATTTAGTTTGTAGTTCCTGGGGAAAAAATGCTTACTTTAAAATTTAACCTTTTCTATTTGTTGCTTATTAGAGAAAAATACATATATAAAGCTGTAATTTAAAGGTAGGCTGGGTTAAACTGTATCCAACAGACTTTGATATTGTTGATTAATTAAAAATATTTTCTAATTTCCATTGTGATTTCTCCTTTGACTCTGAGTGTGTTAGAGGTCTATTTCTTAATATATAGGTGTTTTTAGTTTTCCCCTTATAATTGTATTGTTAGTAAACTTATTTTAAATTAAAGGTCAGATAAATTATTTCAACCCTAAAAAATGCATTGTCTTTGCTGTATGTGCCTTAAAATAACGAGTGTTCTGTAGTTGTTAGATACTGAATTCTGTATGTCTGTTATTATCACTTTATTTTAAGTTGTTCAGATCCATAGCTTACTGATTTGTTTGTACACAGTTGTTTTCTCTGTGACGATTATAGCTTTGTCAATTTCTTTGAGTATTTTTGTCAATATTTTACTTTAAATTTATTTTTTTAAGTTTATTCCTTAAGTTGAACAACCTTTACACACAAAATAGATGGTTTAAGATTTTTTAAGTGGAAAGAATTTTAGGACTTAAGAGGTTTTATGAGTCTGCTAATGTTTTAAGACCTGTGATGGCTGCGGCCAGATAGAAAAGTACTTTAAATTTCTGAAGCCATTTCTTCAGAAATGGATATTTGCAAATTTGGAAATAATGTTATACCTTCTTCATAATTTGAATTTTTGTCATTGTGAAATATCCCTCTTCATCACAGGTAACACTTCTTACCTTAAAGTTTACTTTGTCTAGAATTAAAATAGCGACACTAGTTTCCCTTTGATTCGACATGGTATGCCTTTTATTTCCATCCTTTTATTCTCTGCCTTTCTGAATTCTTATGTTTTATATGTGTCCCTTATAGACTTCATATAGTTTGATTTTTTTAAAAAAATACAGTCTGATAATCATCAAATTTTTAACTAGAGCATTTAATCAATTTACATTTAATGTAATCACTGATGTATTTGGATAATAAATCTATTATTTTATGATGTGCTTTTACTTTACCTGACACATGTTCCTTTTCTTTCTTGCCTTCTTGTTCCTTTTTGCCTTTTTCTTTTGACTATTTTTTATTATTCCACTTTTTTCTTTTGTTAGTTTAAAAGGTTTTACACTCTTTTATGCTTCTTTTAGTCGTTAAACTAAAGGTTACAATAAAAATCCATTACCTACCAATGTCTATTCATTGGTACTTTTATCTTTTTCCAAGATAATGCAAGAACTTTAATATGCTTTAGTTATTATATAGTTGCTGTTTGTATTTTAAATTATCTGTATATTTTAATCCAATGTATTATTATTATTATGTTTTATGCAGTCACTTTTCATTTAGATTCACTCACATATTTACTATTTTCATTGTTCTTCATTCTCCCTCACTAACATTTCTTCTTGTGTCATTTTCTATCTCTTCTTTAGTGCGGGCCTGCTGGTGACAGATTCTCTTAGACTGACTAAAAATGTCTTCATTGCAATTGAATTCTTGAAAGTTGTTTTGCTATGTATAGAATTGTAGATTGGCAGTTACTTTTTTCTTTCATCACTTTGAAAATATCTATTTTCTGCTTCCATTGTTTCTATTGAAAAGTTGCTTCTTTATTGCAGCTACATTTTTTTTTCTTACTGCTTTTAAGATTTTCTCTTGCCTTTGATTTTTAGCAATTGTGTCTGGGTATGGACTTTTTAAGTGTATCTTTCTTATAGGTTGAAGGCTTTCTTTAGTCAGTAGGGTGACATCTTTAATTGGTCTTGAAAATGCTCTGCCATTCTCTCTTTAATATTTCTTCTACAGAATCGCTCTTCTCTCCTGATATATATATATTTACATATAGTAGGTCTTTTTATTGTGTCCTGTTGTTTACCTTCTTTTTTGAATTTTTCCTGAAAGTTTTTTGTTTTGTTTTGTTTTTTTCTACTTGATTCTTTATATTTTGTTCTGATCTAACTTCTGGACCATTAATTCAACAGTGTATTTCTATCTCCTTCAGCATGGTTATTTTAAGTTTGTCTTATAGTACAATGTCTGGAATCATTGAGGGTTTCTGTTTTCTGTTGTTTTTACTGGTTTTCATTTACATTGTCTTGTTTCCTTTTGTTCTTGGTTACCTTTGATTGTGTGTCAGACACAGTATTTAAAAAATTATTTCTAAAAATATTTTGAGGCCTGAGATGATGTTTCTTTCCTCTAAATAGTATTTTTACTTTTTCTGCCAGGTGCCAGGGCACTAAAAATCTGGCTTACTTTAATTCGATTTCAGGATTACAATTTTCTGGACTATTCAACTGACTTGAAGATAGGCTGCAGTATCTGCAAGGACTGTTATGATTTCAGTTTACCCTGAGGTCTAGGATATAAATCTTGGGGATCCCAGTGTCAGGCATAGAGGGTGTGGTTTTGGACCCCCACTTTTATTCTCTACCCCATGGGTTGGCAGACTCTTTCTGAAAAGGACAAGAGAGTAAATATTTTAGGCTTTGTAGACCTTACAGTTTTAGTTGCAACAATTAATGCTGCTATTGTTCTGCAGAAGAGCCATAGATAATGTGTGAATTAATGAGCATGAATGTATTCCAATAAAACTTTTTTTACAAAATCAGGCACAAGGCCAGATTTGGCCCATGAGCTGTAGTTTGCTGACCCCTGATATAGTCTGTCAGAAGCTCTGTTCAGATCTCAGCCACCTTTTCTTAAATTTAGATTAGCCTGAAGTGCTGGGCTAGCCTTTCCTTGGCCTATCTTGTTAGCTCTCTGGTGCCTTTAAGAATATGTTGGGTTTTTTGTGGTTTTGGTCCAGTTGTTCTCGGCACTCCTGCTGAGGTAATCTGAAATACCTAATCTGCCATTATCAGAAGCTAAAGTTATATATAAAGTAACCAATTTAAAAGTAATAAGAATTTTTTCCCCCTCTGATCTCAAGAAAGAAATTTCTTGAGTTGTTCTCAGAGAATCTCTCTCACCAGCACCCTGTGATATAGAAATGATTTTTTTTTTTTAATGAAACTGAGTTTCGGGACATGTTTTTATAGTCTTCCTTGAGAGATTGTGCATTCCAAAGTTAAAGGTGAAGAGCATTGTTATCCATCAGAACTTTATGTGATGATGGAAATGTTCTATATCTGCACTGTTCAATATGGTAGCTTCTAACCACCTGTGACTATTGAGAACTTGAAATGTTGCTAGTGAAAATGCAGAAATAAATTTTTACTTACTTAATTTTAATTGATTTACATTTAAATAGCCATGTATGGATATTTAGTTTGGAGTGGATGCAGCCTATATTTACAAGAAGAATCACATCCCAGTACACAATGTGTCCTTATACTCCCACGTGCTGAAGTATTCATTTCCCAGTGCCCTTGAAAGAAATATTTAATCTAAATGTATTTGATGGGTGGTATCTCACTAAGTATCTTGGGCCTTACAGAATTTATTTCTAACATTTATTCCTAACATTCACCTGGTATGATGGAAGTACTCTTGTTATCCTAAATGGGTCACGTAAAACTGATGTAGGCACTCAATTTACTTTACAACATATATTTTTCTTTGTAGGGAAAGGGGTGTCTTCGTCGAGGAAACTATGCAAGTCCATCCTCTCCTGTTGTAGTTCGGTTGCCCTCTATGTCTGATGTCCCAGAAGAGACCTTGACTAGTGAGGCAGCCATGGAGATGGACATCACAGAACAGCAGCAAGCAGCTATGCAGCAGGAGGAGAGAGTGCTGACTGAACAGATTGAGAACCTACAGAAAGAGAAGTGAGTTTCCAGGAGGAAAGAGAATGGCCAGTTTATTTGCTTTCATTTCCTTCCTTCTGTCCTTTATATTTCCTTATTTATTAAGTATCTCCTACTAGTCAAGCACTGTATCATCAGGTGATACAGAGGATGTGGAGATGACAAAGATATGTTGCCTGAAGGAAGCTCCGTGAGCATGGAGACTTGAAGCTGCTACAGTGATGATTCTAGACAGGCTGACTGGGACAGGGTGTGTCAAGGAATCTTAGCCGAGATTCTAACAGGTCAGAGACCAGCTTCGGTGAACAGATTTATCTTGAAAAGGGGGAAATAATGATTCCCAGGCTAAGACAAAGTCCCTTCTCAGAATAGGCATTATTCAGAACTCCATGAAGGAAGGATATTGTCTAATGATCAATATAGCCATGGGGCCAGCAACTAGATGGTCAGAGTAGGGCAGCAACACTAATGGGTGCTGGAATATTGGAATATTAAAAATTGGTTGTAATTTAGGGGAGGGACAAATAAGTAGCTTTGTAACCTTTGCTATCACTGGAGCAAAGATGGTAACAATACATCTTGGGGATAATATGAACATCCCATGGTTCTCCCTGAAGGCACCATATACTGATCTTGACTGATGATGTTGACTCTTAAGTTTTAAGGGGATTTTTGTTCCTGAGTTCCAGAATCCCAGGTCTGAGAGCTTGATTCATGTGGGGATATGAGTCTGTTAAAGTACTTTTTGTTTGCCAGGCTTGAGTCTAGAATTTAGGCAAGCTAAAAAACCAGCTGGAGCTCAGCTTGGCAGAACATGATAAAGCAAAAGTGGGGTACATTGTCTGGGCTATTTGATACAAGAATGATCTAAAAAGAGGACCTAACTCAGCTCTGATGAAAATGGTATTGGAGGTATTGAAGGATGAATAGGAATTTGTAGGAAGGGGAAAATCTTTCTAGAGAAAGGAAAAAGTATGAGCACTGTCTCAGAGGTGTGAATACACAGGGCTTATGACAGTGGTAATTGCAGCAATGAGATTATCTTTCAAATGACTGTCTAAGGTAGGTAGTGGAAGTGAAGCGTAAGGGCTTTGAAAGGGACGAGATGAAAAAGGAAGTAAGAATTGGAATGACAAGGAGTTTGTGGGCAAGTAGAGTATGCGTTAGATTCAGAGCTGGTATAATTCCAGATCTTCCCATTGGAGAAAGTTCCCTATATAAAGTGGAGGGAAGGCTGTTAGAAGTTGCAGACATAAAGGAACTTTGGTGGTAGGGTATTAAAGTGAGCGGTTACAAAGATATTGATTAAAGTAGATTAGGGTGATATCAGGCAGTAGTTAGAAAAGCAAGATTAGGAGCCATGTACCAAAGACTTCAGGGACTGAGGGGGCATGACTGAGATAGGTAGGTGATTGATGAAGAGGAGAAGAAAATATGATAAGTGGAGATGGCTTAAGCTTTAAGGACAGAAAATATCAAGTCAGCGTTTTACTTCATCCAGAGGTTTCTCTGTGGTCAAGGTAGAGAATATAGTAAAGTTTCATGGAAAATAGTTGAAGAGCTGGAAGGAATCTTAGAGATTATCTAGTTTAACCTCTTTGTTTTGTGGATGAGGAAACAGGACCAGAGAGAAGAAAGTTCCTTCCTTTGGCACTATAAACGAGTTTAGAGTGAATGTGAAAAATAAATAAATATATATTTCAGAGAGGAAGGGAGAGGGAGAGAGAGATAGAAATATCAATGATGAGAGAGAATCATTGATTGGCTGCCTCCTGCACACCCCCAACTGGGGATCAAGCCCGCAACCCGGGCATGTGCCCTTGACCGGAATTGAACCTGGGACCCTTCAGTCCACAGCCCCACGCTCTATCCATTGAGCCAAACTAGGTAGGGCTAGAGTAAATTTAGAACACTAATCTGATTATTAGATCTTACATCTTCAGCATCTTTCCCTACCTCACCATTGGCCCTTTTATGGGTCCAGCCTTTGCTGCATTTTGTCTTTTAGTACATAGTGTTAGCCTTCACCATTACTATGGCTTTCAGAGCCTTATCACCACCCTGATTGGGAACAGTAAGAAATGTAACTGGTTTTGCTACTTAAATTCCTGACTTTTATGGAAGGTCTTTTCTCCTGTTGACTTCCTTCCACTTATCAAATACTAATGGATTTCTTGATTGTATCTTACAGGGAGGAGCTAACATTTGAGATGCTTATACTGGAACCCCGTGCCTCTGATGATGAAACCCTTGAGTCTGAGGCCTCCATTGGGACCGCGGATAGCTCAGAAAACTTAAATATTGAGTCTGAAGGTGCCATCTCTGAGAAATCGGGTAAATGAACACATTAGTGCAAAGGAGGATTAAGGATTCCCAAGTTAAGACAGAGTCTTAAGGAGTTGGAAAATAATGATCTTTGTGAAGCTTTTATATAAATTATTCATTAGGTGAAGCCTTCAATGTAATGTAGCTTTTGGTAATTTAATGTT
The DNA here is from genome assembly GCF_014108235.1 of Myotis myotis. Lineage (NCBI taxonomy): Eukaryota > Metazoa > Chordata > Mammalia > Chiroptera > Vespertilionidae > Myotis > Myotis myotis. The sequence continues at coordinate 113,467,903 of NW_023416313.1, read as the reverse complement.
TTCTCTGGTATTTACCTTGCCAAAGAGAAAAGCCAATAATCACAACAATGTTGTCCTACTGACCCATGATCCATTTTCTAAGAGTGGGTAGTTTAAAATGACAGTGACAATTGTAGGCATCTCCTAATGGCATAGTCAAATCCCAGACTTCATTGGAGTTAATTCTGAAATGATGTGTATAGAAATGGATGGTGAACTCTTTTTGAGTTATGTGTGTGCACAAAGTAGTTTAGCCTGGACCCTCCAAATCTAGCTCACCTCATTTCATGTGTGAATAGTCATGCCTGTTCATTATATAATGATATGCTTTCGAGGGAACTGTCATTTACAGCTTTGGTCTCTTCTCTGGATTAGAGAGAAGCTTGGCTCTTAGCTCCCTGAGGGCAGCTGGCAAGTCTGCACCTTCTAGCAAGTTGAGAAAGCAGCTAAAAAAGCAGCACGACTCTTTGGATTCAGTGGACTCTTCGGTCTCTTCTCATGGGACCAGAAAACGATTTCAGATTTATTCCAAATCTCCATTCTACCGAGCTGGCTCAGCTGGTGAGGCCCTGGAAATGGAGGGACCATTGGGCCTAACCAAATCCCTAGAAGACAGACCTCAGTTCATCAGCAGAGGAACCTTCAACCCTGAAAAGGGCAAACAAAAATTAAAGAATGTGAAAAACTCACCTCAGAAAACCAAAGAGACCCCAGAGGGGACCGTGGGGTCTGGCCACAGGAAAACTATGGACCCAGACTGCAGCTCCACCCAACAACCAGCTCTCTTTGGAAATAATGAGTTTATGGTCTGAGCTAGCAGATGTATATTCCTTCATAGCTGCAGAGTAGTAAACACATCTCATTTTTAGGCCTCTTCTCATTGCCTCGTCCACAATAGTCCATTCTAAGTGAGGTCCAGCCTCTTGCCCAAGCATACAACCAAGACCTGGTATGCTAAATTCCTGGGCCTCCTGTGGAAGTGGAAAGGTCTCTTTGAAGCCTGCCGGGATAGTGCCAGCTGTGCCTTGGCTGCAGTATTTGACCAGAAATTTCACTAACAAAGCCACCTAGCTAGGACTTGGGGATTTGGGTCAGTCGTGGAGGTCTTTGTAGTTGCCTCTCTTCCATCCTCTTTCCAGAAGTGGGTGTGGAACTGGTGAGCACATTGTGGGCCTGAAGGGCGCGTTGATTTCTGGCCTTGGAAGAAAACATGTAAATCTTTCTTAACCATGTAAGCAAAAGCCTTTCAGTTTATTTTGGGATAGTTAGGAGCTGGGGTAGAATATACTTTTTCCCCCCCAAGGATTTATAAAAAAAGGCTAAGCTCTCTATTTTAAGATTTTTTTGAAAAACACTTCATGTTATATTCTGGGGAAAGTAAAAAGGCAATTGTTTCCATTAAGCCATCAGAGCATGTCTCAGACCTCTGGTTACACAATGAAGAAGAGAGTAGAAGTTTTGTTTTTTGATGATGTTTGATGTAATAATAATCAATGTTGGTTTAACTTCTAGTTAGTTCCTGCCAAATATATTGCATGGGCTGAAGTTTCAGTAGCCATACTGTTCTCATATTCTCTGGTCCTGGGATCAGTTTCCTCTAATTTTCGTAAATGACCCAGAGATATGGTGAACACTAAACATGAGGGTTTCACCCTAATCCATCCATGCTTTTCTCTTTGTGTATTGAACTGAAGATCACATATTCATCTGCTGGTAGATTTCAACCTAGAACTCAAAGACAAATGACCATTTAATCAATTCTCTCAAAACATTCAAAACACAATACTACATGAATAAGTGTTACAGAAAGCTGCCAAAAAATAAGAGAGAACTTTTTCAGATGATTCATTTAACTTATTTTTTCCTCAGACCATCAGTATTAAATAGACTTTTTTAAAAATCAAGGACTACTTGAAGCTACTTTTGTTAATATTCTGGTTACTGAAGTTTACTGTAAATATAAATGTATAGTATGCATATTTCTTTTTCACCTTATGCTTCCCTCCTCCCATGGAATTTCTTCCTAAGATTAGGGATCATTGGACAGGGAGGTGAGAGCCACACATCCCTGGGTTGAGGGACAAGTCACAAGTCAAACCATCTTCACCACTAGGTGTCTCCATACACCTGAGTTATAATAGCATTTTAAGCTTCTTAGCATCAGTAGGATTCGAAATCTATTTCTGCTATTTATATAATATATGAGAAATGAAAGATGATCCTCTTTCTTAAGATAAATATGTGAAAATGTTTATTTTTAAAGTTACTAAATGGATCTTGTCTAACTACCACATGCACTGTTACCTGAATTTTGGTTATTCTTCCTTTTAATGCTTCTTGAATTTGAAGTTACAGAACTATTAAGACATGTTAAGGCAGTCTCTCCTGTTACATGACACTGAACCTCATGCCACTGCCAAAGTGGTGGTTGTCAAACTCCAGAGATGAGACTTGGAACATCATTCTGAGTGGCAGCTAAAGGCAGCAGGAGTCTTCTCTGTCTCTGGTTTGGGTTCCAAAATGAGTTAGGAAAAGGGATCTTTATAAATCCCCAGAATGATGATGGTTAGTGAATAAATGTTCCATTTTATATACCCCGCAAACATCTGCCACCTTGTCCAGGCTGTCCTGAGGAGTCATAAATAAAGCCTTTAAAAATCTGAATTTCGGAAAGTTTCCCAGAGGAAAACCTAATTCATCCCCAGCATGGCTGTGTGAAAGTGGGATTGCTGCTGCCTTGGCGCCGCTGCCAGACTGCAGGTCTGTGTCAGTGTTCTTGGGAGAGTAGCATTCTGCTGGGCATGACTGCTGCTCTTCGCTTGCCAGGCATTGGTCAATACCATACAAAAGGAGAGAGTACCCTTATTGCACAGTTTCCTTTGGCCCAGAGGAATGGCCTGCAGAACACATCTTGGCATGTTCTAAATTTTTGTGGATTTTTATTGTTTTTGCAAAATAAGTTTTGGCAATTAAAAAACAACTCATATAGGACGTTTTATAGGAACTTGACAATGGATGTTAAGAGACTTTATAATTTTTCTCAGGGACTTGAAACCTGAATTTGGATAAAGTTAAATAAAAAATATTGCTTTTCAGTTGCTAGATTTGTGGATTTCTAGTCATTTAACAAGCTGCCAGAATGGAGGGTGGTAGGGAGGAGAGAGCCACACAATTGCAAAAATGCAGAGCAAGTGTGGGACCCTCCCTTTGAAGGGAGGAAAGCTGCTCTTCTCATGGGATAATAGGTGGTGTGGGCCTGATACAGAGATGATTCCATAACTCTCAAAAACTGTCAGAACCAAGTGTTCTGTCTCCCTCCATTTGATCTTAATTGGTTCTCTCCCTGGTTGTGTCACCACAAAGTGATGCTGTGTGCATTGCAACCACTTATGATTAAGATATTTAACCTTAACGTGTGTCACCTCTGTATTTCCTATTGCTTTGCATGTTTACTTTGATCTCAAATGCCTCAAAGAAAATGCCTGCATGGCAGCAGCAGGATGGCCCCATACTTGGAGCCCATACTCCAAACTGAAGAGCATTCTGTTCTCTCACACATTCCTGGCCCCAAACAAAGCCTGGATTTCAATTTTCCCCAGTGAAACCAACACATCCCTTATCATGAAAAATGTGATAGCATCAAAAAGTCTAATTTGGATCACATTGGGTGCCACAAAGTGAAGCAAATGATTATAACAGCAAATACAGGAAAGGTTCAGGGAGGTGGTATGCTTAGTTTGTAATGCACTTTGTACTTCCTGCCATTTTCATTGTTTTCCCACTCTGGGCTTCTGAAAACACGAGGGGAGGTACGCCTTCCCTGTAGGAGCCTTGCAGAGGCAAGGGACCCAGGTCAGGGAAGGGGATACCAGAGCCCTGCCTTCTCATTCCTCAGAAACCAGCTGCAGCTCTCCACTCACCTCTGCTGGGAGGTTAGGAGAGGCTTCCCTGTTCTAGCATGAGAGGGTTTTTCACTGTCAGAGACAAAGGATCCCAGAAACCTGCTGAAAAGAGGAAGTCCAGCGAAGTGCTGCAGGCCCCCTTCAGTGCCTGTGGGCCTTGGTGTTTTTAAAATTGTGACTAATGACTGTGTACATTTCACAAGCACTTTGGTAAACCAGAGAGAAGAAAGTATTCTCAGGATGTGTTCAAAGCTAAGAGTTTTAATTTTAAAGAGAAACACAGTCCAAACAGCTTTCCTCATCCTCCTCTCCTTTTTTTCCCCTTGATGGGGAGCTGGATATGGGACATGCATCATTCTGTGTTGAAAAATGCATCTGTCACCCATAATTTTGTGATAACTTCTCAGCCCCGTTCCCCAACACCATGCTAGCCTTGGTTGTAAAAATTCCTCGGTATTTGTGGGAGTCCTTAGTCTTTTCTAAGCCCCTAAAATACTTTTAACCACTTTTTTTCTGGAACCATTCCCACATTTGATTTGGTGTTCAACAGTAACAGCAAAATGATGAGTGTGGACATGGATCTATTAGGTTTTGTTGGTCTCTTGGTTGAAACTTAAAAAAAAAAAAAAAAAAAGCCCCACCAAGGGGCCTATCACCTTGCTATCCGTCCATACTTAATACCTATTTATCAGTCTTCTTAGGTCATATAAAAGTTGCACCTTTTGAACCATGTAATTGTATTTAACTAGGGGAAAGGTGTATACTACAGATTAGTATTATATTATTTTAATGGGTTTAAATAATTTATAAGTATGCTGAGTGTAAATTTTTAAAAGACTATGTATTGTAAAAGGACATATCCTGTGAAATATATTTTACTGTTAAACAGAATAATTCTATAAGAAGAATGATTTATCTCACCCATGGAACTGATTACATTCCTAATACCATCACCAGGCGCTTTGTAATTTCCCTTTGCTTTTGGGGAGTGTGGGGGAGCAAGGTATCCTCTGTATAGAGTCCAGTTTGTGTCACTCAAGATATGCGCTGTATGGCTACACAAAAGCAGCTTGATGAACAAATCACTCCAATGGCTCATTAAAGAACAAAAGCTTCCAGAAGCAGCAATACGTGTGGTTTGTTTTCTGACCATCCTGGCTCCCACCCCAACTCGCTCCATCTTGATCCCAGGGAACAACAATGATTTTTGTTAAAGTGATTTTTCTCTTTTTCAAGGAAAGGACTGAGCCCGCAATTGACAAAGTGCTGAAGTAGTAGTTATTGGAACTCAACTGAATTCAAGTAAAGGTCAGGTGCAAGCTGTTAGTTTTTGTAATAGGTGCTAGCTGTTAAGATCTCATCGACTCAGGTTAGGGCTAGCTGGGTAGAGCAGGTAGTGAGTCTACATTTAGGATCCTCACCAAAAAGGCCATGAAGAAGTAGCAATATCTGCTAATAGAGGGCCCAATTCCAGTTTGTCATGTTTGTTCTACCACTATATTGCATGACTGGGAAAGTCATTTGTCCTTTCTGGATGTTAGTTTTCCTATCTTGCCCAGGTTTCATTCTCTGGATAACTCCTCGGGTCTCAGTGTAAAGCACAACTCTACCAGGAAATTTCTTCTTCCCCCTTAAACTAGGTTAGATGTCTTGTGTTCTCAACAGCTCCCAGTATTCGTAGCATCAAAAACTTAAGAGGTAAGCTTCTCAAGGCAGAAGCATGACTCACTGTCTTGTTGACTCAGAGTCCCAGCACCTAACAAAAGGTAGCCAGCCCTTGTGTGAGATCAGGGTTTCCCAATGCCAAACTAAGTGTCAGGTGAAATGGGAAAAAAGAATGTTAATTTTCCCCTAACGCTATATTTATTCAGTTTTTAAACTCTTAAGGTTATCCTTCCCATTTCTTTTAAAGTTTTTATTTACATTTTTGCATTAAATTACATAGAAATGATAATGATACAGTGAATTGTTTCTAAATTTCTTCAGTTGGCCAAATAAGACCTAAAAGTGCCATTTTTAAAACTTGTTCCTGTGATTACTGAATTTACAACGAGTCTTTCTGATTATGAAGATGAGAGCATGAAGGTGCAGGGAGATAGAAGTTATAAAGAGAGCAGCACTCTGACTTTTTAAAAAAATTGTTCCTTCTATAGTGGGGAGCAGTACAGTGTCATAGAGCCAGTGACATACCATGAAAAGAGATAAGACACATGCGATATTTAATCTTTAGGCATCTCGGACGCCTAGTGTTGCCATTTGTCCATTTTTTCAACAAATACCGAGCACCCACGGGTCCTGCTTGGGCTACACTGGTGAACAAAACAAAACTCCCTGCACCTGTGGAGCTTGCATTCTAGTGGGAAAGCCAGTGACACCCACCAGATGGAGACTAGTCGTCCATAACATCCAGGTCCCACTACTAGGCTGCATTTATTAATTTGAAGGGTGCTTCTGGCATCTTTGAGTCTTTCTCTGCCCTTTCTGCCTTTAAATACTACCTTAACTGTGGAGAAGTGCCTCACGAATCTGAAAACTGCAGCTGAAATGAAAGGCTCAGAGAGGCCACAGGGACGACCTCTGTGTACTTCATAACAAAAGACATTTCTGGCATTGAGGGCACAAAAGCTTTCATAGTATCCTCTCTTCTAGCAAGGGCCCTGGATGCAATGAAAGAAGTATTTGTTACCCATTCGAATTCCAGTGGGGCCAATTTAGAGCAAAAGGTTGAATAGATGCTGGGATCTACTGAGAGCTGCATTGTTAGGGAAACAGAAGCCATCCATACATTCGAGGTGAAAAGGACTTGATACAGTAATTAGGGGCTTAAGATCCACATTAGAAGAACTGGAGAGACAAAGGCCAGAGAAGCTCCCGCAGGAGGTAAAGATCTCTGCCAAAAGGTCAAAAGTTCTCAAGAGTTTGCCTGAAAGCCACTGCAGTTCTAAAGAAGGCCTCTGCAAATCTCTATTTTCCCACACATCCAACTGCAACTGCCTCCGAAGAATAGTTTCTGCTTACTTTCCAAGTCCCATGTGAGTGCCCTACTCCCTTCAGCAACCCATGGGGGAAGGAATCATGGGAAATGTAGTTCTTTGGAATCTCTGCAATGAACAAGACTATAGAAGAGGGTGGTATTGATGCCAGGTTGACCGCAGACAGTCCAGCTTATGTACCTCCTCTAGTCCTCCAAGACTTCCTCCTGGAATCCCAAGCAAGCTCCCAGTGTAGAAGTGCTATGCTCACTTCTACATTCCAGACGCTGCCTGTGAACTTCAGCAGGCTGCCTTTGCAATGAAAAAGGGAGAGTGTAGAATAATTGTGCACATCTGGTCATATTTCAACTATGTTCTTGCCAAAGTTCCTTTGCTTAGGCTTTCTAAAATAGGTCTTTAAACCTTGTGGATAAAACTTTTAATAGGGAATTGGGTAGCACTGTGGCATCAACATTAAATGAGCCAAATAACTGAGGCAAGTCTTATGCTTTTGGAAGTTGAAGAGTCTCCACTAGTTCGAGTGCTTAGCTGGAAGCGGCTCAAGCTGCACAGGATTTGCCATGCTTCTTCATCTCTGGCACCAACCCAGCTACTGTCATTTCCAAAGAAGCGTCTTCCGAACCATTCTTCCTCCGTCTCTGTCAGCTAGGAGAATTTGTACACAGGCCAAAGGGCAGGGGAACCCCAAGGATTTCACAGATTCCTCACAGGACCTTTTACTTTTTCATTTCAAGCATTTCTTCTTTGAAGACAAAAAATGCAACCAACTGTTCAGTGGATTCCAGGGGTAGAAGGGGCATGGGGAGGAGGCAGTGCCAGAGTTGAGCAGAGCTAAGTAAAGTCACAAGAGTTGAGTCTTCTCTAAGCCTCAAGTTTTTTCATTTGTATATGGGGACGCTTAGTCCCTCCCCCAGAGTTAATGTGAGGATTAAATAACAATGCACAATCAGTGCCCACTTCACTGCCTAGTATAGAAAGTGCCTGATATATGTTAGCTTTATTTTAAAAAATATTTTAACTGATTTTTATAGAAAGAGGGAGAGGGAGAAAGAGAAACATTAATCAGCTGCCTCCTGCACACCCCCTACATGGGATCAGGGCCGCAACCTGGGCATATGCCCTAACCAGGAATCAAACCAGCAACCTTTCGGTGCATGGGATGATGCCCAATCAACTGAGCCACAGTGGCAAGGGCTATGTTAACTTTTTATTATTATTTTCTAAGTCTTCTGGGTCTGTCTTTGAAAATGATGTGAGGTTTGTCTATGCTTTATCCTTCATAAGGAATTAAGAAGTGATGGAGATTCCCCTTCACAAAAAATGCCTGCCTATGAGATGGATGGTGCTCATCTTTGTCTATGGAGGGGTTAGGAGGGATAAGGAGGAGACAAATTGAGAGAAGCCATGGGATGGTGAGATGCCATCTGGAGAGAAGCTTGAATTCATAGACGCTGACTCAGAGTGGAAACCAAGTGGATCTCTGGCCCCTGTGCCCCTTCCTCAGTCAGGCCCGCACAGAGGGCTCTGGCACATTTGTTTTCTGCTTTTGTGTTTTTACTTCTTTATTGAGATCTAACATAAAACAGTGATGTGCACAGCTTAAATAATGTTTATGAATGAATAAACTTGTGAAACCACCTCCAGATCAAAATAAAGAACATCTAAAACACACCAAAAGGCTCCCATGGGCCCCTTCCCAATCATCCCACCTCCCACCTAAGGGAACCACTCTTCTAACGTCTATTACCACCTGTTAGTCTCACTGGTTCTGGAACTTTGTGTAAGTGGGACTTGTGCCTCGCTTCTCTTGTTCAACTTTCATGTCTGTGACATTTATCCATGTTGTCACATGTATTGGTGGTTCATTCTTTTTTATTTGTTTTCTACTCACTATATGGTTATACTATAATTTATTAATTATACTGTTGATGTACAGTTCAGGCTATTATGAATAAAGCTTATGGATATTCTATATAATAAAGAGCTAATATGCAAATGGTTGTCACACACTCATACCATCACACCGTAACGGCTCAGACACTCAACACTGAGGACAGAGGAATAGGGACCAGCCAGGCACAAATGAGCTCGCAAGAGAGGCATGGGGACAAGCCAGGCTGCGGCCCCAGGAGAGGAGCAAGCCACCTGCCCCATGGTCCCAGGCACCAGCAGCTGGGGCTGTGGCCTGGGAGAGGGACAAGCCGCCCGCCCCGTGGTCCTGGGCACCAGCACCTGTGGCTGTGGTCTGGGAGAGGGACAAGCCGCCCGCCCTGCGGTCCCGGGCGCCTGCGGCTGCAGCCCAGACAAAGCCACCTGCCCATAGTCCCCTGCAGCTGCGGCTGGCCCGGGCGAAGCCGGCCCAGGTTCTGGGTGCTTGCGACTGGCCGGAGGAGGGAATCCTGGGTCCCAGGTGTGGGGGGAGGCAGAGTGGTTAGGAATGATCAGGCCAGCAGGGGAGCAGGTAGGGGCGATCAGGCAGGCAGGCAGAGGGGTTAGGAGTGATCAGGCAGGTAGACAAGCGATTAGGAGCCAGAGGTCCTGGATTGCGAGAGGCAGTTGGACATCCCCCGAGGGGTCCCAGATTGGTGAGGGTGCAGGCTGGGCCAAGGGACCCTCTGCCCCCATGCACAAATTTCATGCACTGGGCCTCTAGTTCTTATATATTGGTGGACAGTTCTGCGAAGTACAGGCGGAATTACTGAGTCACAGGGCAGGCAAATGTTTAACTTCAGTAGATTGTTTTACAAAGTGGCTTTACCCATTTTATTTCTACCTCCATTAGTTTTTGAACATATCGCAGAGGAGCTTCTCCATTGGAGTATTCCCTATGGTCTTGCGGAAAAAGAGGAGCTCGATGCGTTCAGAAGTGATAAACCTCAAAGACGGGAGGAGCAGGAGCAATTTCCCAAACCTGAACAGGAGAGAGGACACATCAGTTTGATTATCAGCGTCCGAGCATAAGGCGGAGGGGGAGCAGAGAGGAGAGGAGCCCAGGGTGAGTGAGGAGGAATTCTGAGGAAAGGTCCCACTCACTGGACGGCTGCTGCCACCTACCCCTGACCCATGTGGCCCCTTTACAATATGTTTAGTTGAGGAGTGGGATGAAAATGGTTTATTATGTGTAAAGATTATAAAGTAAGAAGTTCTTTATGTTAATAATATATACAATTACTGTGATAACTAAGACTATATACATTTGAAAAGAATAAAGTTCCCTTCTATAAACCACCGAGGATGATAGAGTAAACATTTGAGAAAATGTTCTGAAGTAGAATCATAATTTTTGTGGCTGAGATACTCACCCAGAAAACAAGTAATTGCAGTTTTAAATAAGAACTACAAGTGAGGGTCCCCAGTGCAGAGAAGGTGGATGGTGAAGCCCCAAGAGACAGACAGGGGGGTCGACCTTCCTTGGGTAGGAGGCCTGACAGCCGGTGTCAATACTAACGTGAAGAAGACACTCCAAAGTGAGGCTACTCCCTGCCCAGCTTCCACCGTGGAGTCTAGGGGAGCCTCCCCCACCTCCCGATCATCGATGAACTTGTCTTGCCAACTCCAGGGCTTGCTTTCCCCTGTGAGTGCGACCCTCCCTGTGCCTTCCCCTCTTCCGTGTTTCTGATCTAAGGAGGGTCACTGCAGGAATTGAGCCACAAGTGTGAGGCTGGGGAACCTTTCTTCTGCCAAGGGCCATTTGGATATTTATAACATCACTGGCAGGCCATACAAAATTATCAACTTAAACATTAGCCTGCTGTTTGGTCGAACATTTAATTGACTCACCCCTAATGCCTTGGCAGGGCCAAACCAAATGAGTTTGCAGGCCTTACATGGCCGCGGGCCGGACATTCTCCACCCCTGCACTAGTGGATCACAACCAGTCTTTACAAAAAAAACGAGAACAAATGTCAGAGTAAATTACACAAAGTGAGGGCAGGTAGGATTTGGTGAGCTTTGTTTCAGCGTCAGTGTGTGTACTGGGTTATGATGGGAATTGCATTTCTTCCCGGGTGTTGCAGTTTGTAAACACTGCAGTGTGGTCACTGTGCCAGCGGCAGCTCTCAGAGAACTCACTCCCAGCACTCAGTTCTGCCCGAGTTACACTGAACTGCCTTAGACATGACATAGGAAATCTTAACCAGAATTTTGAAATGTGAGACAAAACCAGTATGCCCAGACATTTCTGGAAGCTGATTCCAACAGAGACGTGGCCCAGGAGGCCTCTGCTGTCTGCTGTGTGATGGTCACCCTTCGGCTGCTGGGCACACAAGCTGCAGAAATCTTTCTGTGCCACGTGGCGAGGCCGGGTATACTTTGACTCTTCTTCAAGGGAAATGACCTCTTCTTGTGACCATTTTTCAGATTAGGGTTGATTCCAGGGTGTCCATGCTAGCTTACTTCTTCAGAGAGAACTGCTGGGAACCCCAAGAGAATGCAGATAATATGGTCTAAAATAGCCAGTAGATTCCTGGAGGCCAAGTGCTCCAACTTTGCGGTATCCGTTGGTGCTGGGACAGGCTGGGCGCCCCCTCCCCCCACCACACTCGCAGCCTGCGGCTACTGTCCCCCAAACCCAGCCGGGCCAGGCTGTTGTCCAAGCACATGGCTTATGCAAGGACATCCCCAGGAGATGTCCTTCCATACCTGCATCAGACCTTGTCATGCTGCCTCAAAACTATCTTTGCCTCCCGACTTTCCCTTCTATTTCATGACTACCCCTTCTCACAATAGCTCCTCTTCCCTTACATCATTCAAGTGCCAGGTCTGATCCATTCTAGCTTCTAGAGCAGTGGTTCTCAACCTTCCTAATGCCGCGACCCTTTAATACAGTTCCTCATGTTGTGGTGACCCCCAACCATAAAATTATTTTCGTTGCTACTTCATAACTGTAATGTTGCTACTGTTATGAGTCGTAATGTCAATATCTGATATGCAGGGTGGTCTTAGGCGACCCCTGTGAAAGGCTCATTCGACCCCCAAAGGGGTCGCAACCCACAGGTTGAGAACCGCTGTTCTAGAGGCTCTCTCATCTGCCATCAGACTCCATGACTTCCCTGGATGATGGCAGCATCCTCTACATTCGCTGCCACGTTAGTCTGCACCAAATCCGATATGGCCTTGGCTGGCATCCAAAGTCCTGAGCGGGCTGGTCCAGAGTGCTGTTCTAGCCTCGTCTCCCCCCTTCTCACTGGCAGCAATCTGTTTCACCTTCCAAACAGGCTCTTGTCCTAAGAACACAGCCGAGTTTGTCTCTCTCCCTTGGTAAATTATGATTTCTCTTTTTAGGCGCTAGCCTGCCTTCCAAGCCCAGCCTTGCCTCCACAGAGTCCCTGCCAGTTCTGCCGTACACCCCACCCTCAATGGGTCTCTGCCTCCTTCAGATCCATACAAACCCCAACACCTGACCAGGGCAGTTCTCGTCTTCAGTGCAGTCACTGTGCCGGGCATCCCTGGGAGGCTGCGACTTTGTCTTACACACATTTTGGTCCCCACCCTTGGGGCCTGGCACTGTGCCTGGCACGCAGTAGATGTTGGATATGTTGAACTGAGACCCTGGTCCTGTCTAAGTGGTGCAGCCCTGAGGTGGAGCCAGACAGATGGGCAGGGGGTGAAGAGGTGAAGGGGTAGATGTGCAGGGAGGCATGTGCTCAGGTCACCTCACGGGCTGGCTGGGGTGGTGGGCCTTGCTGTGCTGGCTCAGCATCACTTGGGACTGGTCCTGCAAGGCCTCCACATGCTCAGGATCCTTCAGGCCCCGCGTTTCTGGAGAGGAGCAGCAGCAGTGAGCTCCTCTCCCGCATGCCCTGCCCCTCACAGGCAGCCAGGGCCCAGGAAGGTGTGCTCCGCCTGCACTCTCTCCTCCTGCCCCCAGGGAAGAAGTCTGCAAACATCTGGGTCTATGTGGGTTGATAGAGGGAAAGTGAGAGCCAGAAGAAAGTCACTGGAATTCCCATTCTTTGTTCCCAACCACGTCTCTGGTTGGACAAAGACCCAGCTACCTGGTTTGAAGAGGACCAGGGCCTTCATGCAGGCAAACTCCGTGGGGTCCACTGCCAGCACCCGGAACCGTGAGATGGTTTCCTGCAGGAAGCGCATCTCCGCACTGGCCAGCGCCAGCCGGCCCTGGGAGCTGCCAGCAGCTGAGGCCTCGGGTGGGGCTAGCAGTGGGCAGCTGTCCAGCGGCAGAGACCACTGGATGGCTCCAAGGAGGAAGAGTTCGCTCCAGGCCTCTTCCAGCAGGATCACCTGTGCTCAGAGAGGGAGGGCGTGTGCTGGCTGGGACAGCCTCTCAGACCAGCCTGCAGACCAGAGCCTTCGGGAGGGAAGGGCTGGTCCTGGGTAACTCCTGACCTCCTGACTCATCCAGGGGCCCGGCTGCCTGGGTTCCATCCAGAGTCACACCTGGAACATTGTGGAGAGCTTGGAGCTGTGGGAAGGTAGCCTTGGGGACACTGCCCACGGGCACCCCATGCTGAGTGAACTTGGGAGACGCAGCCTGGGTTCTGGCCTAAACCCTGGCTCAGGGCTTAGACCAGGGGTGGGCAAACTTTTTGACTCGAGGCCACAATAGGTTCTTAAACTGGACCGGAGGGCCGGAACAAAAGCATGGATGGAGTGTTTGTGTGAACTAATATAAATTCAAAGTAAACATCATTACATAAAGGGTACGGTCTTTTTTTTTTATTTTTAGTTTTATTCATTTCAAACGGGCCGGATCCGGCCCGCGGGCCGTAGTTTGCCCACGGCTGGCTTAGACCCTCAGTGTGCCCCTCAGATTTATCATGTCAGGTTGGTCTGCTTGCCCACAAGAAGTCCAGGGAGCGTCTTGGTTGGGCTGAAGCTCAAGCTCTGAAGTCAGAGGCCTTTGTGCTCCAAGGGAGCCCAGCACCATCTGCTCACGTTGGTCAGGGTGTGCAGACCACCCTGTGACACAGTGTCTGTAGGACCTGAGGTTTTGTCTAGGAGGAAAGAAGACCAGGGTGGCATGGTATTGCCTTCAAATCCCTGGTTCCTGTGTGTCCCTGGCCATCATGGTCCCCTGGAGGCTCACCCACCACAATCTCTGCCCAGAGATGTGAGCCACCCCAACAGTCACAGCCCTGAGACTGCGCCCTGACCACCCTTGCCTCACAGGCACGTGCGTCCCCAGCCATCACCTCCCCAAGCCACATGCACCTCCAGTCATCACCTGCACAAAGAGGTATGCGCCCCAATCAGCTGACTCCTGGGGGCACCCGACGGGTGTACCTGATCCCGGAAGGGTAGGTTGGAGAACACAGGCAGGCTCTTGGCCCACTTGACAGCCATGAAGAGCAGGCGGGCGGACGTCTCATGGATGCTGTCCACACCACAGGGTGAGGAGGAGGAATGCGGGGACGAGGGGAACTCGGGGTCATTGCTGGTGACATCGATGTTCTCATCAGCTGTTGGGGGGGGGGTTGTGACATAAGCCACTGCTCCTTAGCAGGAGGCAGGGGTGCTCTGGGGCCCGGGTGTGGGGATATAGGCCATCCTCCCGCTTACCATCCTCTGGCTCCAGCTTAGCACAGGTTTCGGCCGTTATGAGGCTGGCCACGAACTGGTGATGCCCTGGAGGTGTGATGGCCCCAGGCCCCAGGGCTCTGGCTGCAGAAGCAGGTGTGGGGCCCCGTGGGCCGGGCCCTGTGGGGGCCAGGGAAGCCACCAGGGGCTCCAGCCGGGCCTCCCTGCCTGACTCCGCCCTGTCCAGGCGGATCTGCGCTGCGCTTCGTGGCTGGCGCTCATTCTGCACAGCTGGGGAGGCAGGAAGGGTCAGGACACCCACCAGCCGTGGGCCCCAGCTCTGCTGTTATGCCTCTTCAGTTGACTCCCCAACTCACCATCCTGGTTCATGCCCTCCTGCAAGCACTTCTTCAGCCGACAGGCCTGGCACTGGTTCCGGTGGGCCTTGTCCACGGGGCACATCCCTGCTCCCACCTGGCACCTGAGGCAGAGGGGAGCCCCAGGGGTCAGTATCCTTCCTGAACTCCCCTCCCCCTCGCAGGGACCCTTAGGAGCAGGGCTCTCCTGGCAGGGGTCCAGCAGGGGTCCAGCCATCCCTCACCTGTAGATGAGCTTCCGTCTCACACTCCTCTTGAAGAAGCCGCTGCAGCCATTGCAAGCATAGATGCCATAGTGCTTCCCACTGCTGCTGTCTCCGCATACGCGGCACTGGAGCGAGGGGCCCACGCCTGAGGGGCAGGGGCAGGGGCTGGGTGAGTGCACACCCTCTCGCACCTCTTTAGGGACCCCTCTCTACTTCTCATTCCCTTTCCCATTTTGAAAAGTATCTCCCCTATTACACACCCCCCCAACCCACCGCACCCACCCAACTCCTGTCCTCCCACCTCCGTCTATGGTCAATTTTCAACTAGCGTATACTGTCTGCCTCCACATCCCACCTGCCACCCCTATCTGTGCAGGTGGCTTCAGGCTCCATTAGCCCACAGAACATTCTTGACACCACCACTGGGACCTCTGCCCACAAACCTGAAGGGCGGGCTCTCTCTTCTTTCCTTCCTATCAGCTCAATTGTCCTGACCTGGCTCTGCTGACCCCATGCTTCTGGGATCTGGGTTCGCCAGCAGGTTCCCTCACACCTGCTCACAGCCTGTGGGGCTGGGCCCTAGTCACTCTGTCCCCTTTCATGGTGCAAACTTCGCTCCCCGAGGGCCGAGACCTTACCTCCAGGAAAGCCATACCTGTCTGCTCCTCCCCCAGGCCCCATCTGCCTGGAGACTCCTTCCTGGAGGCAGCCACAGTGGTGGGTGCAGCTGCAGCCATGCGGAAGCTGGAGGGAGCTGCTGTCCAAGTTCTGGAAGGCCCCAGGGCAGCCTCCACCTTCCTGCCTGAGGGAGGCCTCCTGGGACCCTGAGCCGGTCAGCTGCCACCTCCCTCTCTACTCTGCCCCTCTGTTTGTGCCCCTGTCTCTCTTCTATCTACTTCTTCCTTTCCCTGGCCCTGGTGACCTCCCTCTGTCTCTGTCTTTCTCCTGTCTCTCCTCTCTGTCCTCTCGCCTACTCGGTCCCCTCTGTCTGACTCAGGGCTGCCCCAGCTTCCGCTCACAGCAGGGGTCTGGGTTCTGAGGAGCTCTCTCCCAGGGCAGCGCTGGGTGAAGCTGGTGATCCTCTTAATCTTTCCTGTCTCCACCGGGGATCGGCCGGCCACACCTGCAGCATTACCAAGGTGCCCAGGGCTGGTCAGCCCTGCTGCCGCCACCCCGCCCGCAGCGGCCAGTGCCCCATGCTCTCAAGCTGTTTGCCATCCAATGCCTCCAGGACTTGCCTCTTTTTGAGGTGCCCGATGCTTCCTGCACGAGTATGTGTGGCCCTGTGTTCGCTGGGTAGGCCCAGCTCTCCCCCTGCCTCCCCCAGCCCCGTGTTTCCCCCCTTCTCTTGTTAAGGGACTGCCCTGCCGAGGATGCAGGATTCCAGGGTCCTGGCCTCCCTGGAAGGCTCGCACTCCCCAGAACGCAGAACCGCAGCATGGAGACGGCGCCCACACACAAGGGAGTGGGCCCACGGAGGCTCTGAGGCTGGCTCGAAGGCGGGAGGCCTGTGGTGCAATGTGGAGGGTCACCTTCAGGCCTGCAAGGCAGCGGAAGAGGAGATGGCAGGTGTGTTTCTTACCACCTGGAGAGCTAGGCCCACAGAGGGAGACGGGGACACAGCCCCGAGCCTGGCTATGGACTCACAGGCGGCCGCACCTTCTTTCTCTGACTTGGCCTCCGTGCGGGCCCCTCAGCTGGCCCCAGACCCAGGCTTCCCCGCCTGAGCCCAGTGATGCTTCTGAGGGGAGGAGGCAGGAGGAGTCTGTCTCCTTGGACCAAGCGCCAGAGCCCAGAGGGAGGGTGGAGAGAGCAGAAACAGACCCGAGTTCAAGTCTCTGCTCCCTCACAGGACAGCCATGTGTCCCTGAGCAAGTGACTTAACCTTCTGAGCTCCAGGCTCCTCATCTGAGAAAGGGGTGACAAAAGTACCTGTCTTGTATGTAGGAAGGGACACTAAGTAAGATCATTCTTGAAGCGTTTCAGTGCTTGGTACTTCCTAATAGGACAATAAATGTGGATGCTGTTGTTATTGTTGTCAGGGTTACTGAGGAGATCAAAGAGCAATCCTCAGGAAATAGCCTTTCCTTTCCCTGCCCCCCTCCACTCCCCACTCCCACCCCATGCCCAAGAGAGAGCAGAAAGCCCCATGTTGGTCTGGAGGGGCCACCCATCCTCAGCAGACCTGAGCTCACCTCTAGGGTGAGCTTGGAGAAGGGGTTGACCCAGCCTTAAAGCCCAAGGAGCAGGGGGACAGAGTGAAGCTTCTGGGAGGACGGGGTGGGGCAGGGCCCTATGTAAGTGGCTTTAACCCTCGTTGTGACAGAGAAGCACTACTGGGGATTTGGAAAGTCAGCTCGAGGGACTTTGTGTGTAATCTGCTCTCCGGGGCCTCAGAGGATTGAGGCCATGGGCTGAGGCCTCTCACCTGACCCTCTGCCTCGTCCTCACTGCGCACCCCTGTCCTCCCAGGCAGCCCCTCAGGGCCTCCACGGCAAGGCCTCCAGCTCCACCTCCCTCCAAGGCCAGGCCAGGGCTTCTCTCTTGAACTTGGTTGACCAGTCCTTCCTTTCCAAAGCTCTTCTGGAGCTCACCGTCGTCCTGCCTGCTCTGAACTTGTCATCACCTCAGTGAGCCCTAGCGTTGGCCCCAGCAGACCTTTCACCCCCTTCTCGGGCCATCTTGTACACAGTCACAGCTTCCACGGTCACTTCCTAGCACACTCCTGCCTGGGGCTCTGCCCCCAGCTTCCAGCCACAGATCCACCCAACACGCCCTCCACGTGTCTGCACAGAGAAGGGCACTGAGCCCAGGACAGAGGGACCGCCTGGAGCTTGCATGTGCCGGGAGGGATGCCCTGAGGCTAACTCACCCGAGGACAGGGCCCAGGAAGACCTGCTGGCAAAGGAGCTGAGAGGGAACATCAGGACAGTGCGGGCCACGGGAAGACGGAAGGGGAGGCCTCAAGGATGGTGGCACTCACCAGGTCAAGTGTCCTATGCGGCCATTGGTATCACTAGTAAAAGGTGGGAGAGCACTCCGGAGAGTTTTTATACAAATACCTGCAATATCATATTCGAAACTCACAGCAACCCTCTAAAGAAGTTACCCTCATCAGCCTCAGCTCACAGAGGAGGAGCCGGAGTTTCAGAGAGGTTGAGCAATTGGCTTTAGACCACACAGCTACTGAGGGGTGAGGAGATGCGGGTGGAGACAGGCTGATCACCTGCGTCTGATCCCCACGCTCCTGCTTTCCACCGAGGCGCTCTCCAAGGAGACGGCCATCATCTGCTTCGGTTTCATCATCTCTAAACTGGGTGGCCTAGTGCTGGGATTAAGCATTAGCCCAGCCCCAGGTGAGAAGGAGGAGGCAGGTGGAAGCAGGCCAGAGGGCAGAGGTTGGGGGTGACCGCTGTGGGGAAAGGGATTCAGGGGGAGACTTCAGAGCAAGCTCTGAGGCCAGATGAGGTTAAAGATGGTGCCTTTACAGTGGACAGTGTGGGAAGGTATCGGATTTTCCCTGAAGCCCTCCACAGGGAGGCAAATCCTGGGAGAAGGTAGATATGAGGACTGCTCCCTGGCTCAGTCCTTCCCAGTACACGCATGGGAAGGGCCCGCGGGAAGGAGCTGAAGGCTTCAGGGAAGGTCCTCCAGGCAGGGCCTGGCAGCCTTTTCTCTGCTGCTCCCACCCTCCAGCCTGTTCAGCGTTCGCCTCCTCCAGACGCCAGCCCTGCCTGGTCCACCCGCTCTCCCTGCAGGGGCCGCCTCAGGGCCAGGTCCCGTCCTCAGTACTGAACCTCACTCCAGGTCAATGTCTCTCCTCAGTCCAGATGAACCTCCAGGGACCAGGTTCAGAGCTCAGACCCCTTGATATGTGGGTCACAAGGCGCGTAATGGACGGAATCTGTGTTTAGCTTGTCTGTATTCTCTTGCTGTTCTGAGTGGGCATGTATTACCTTAGGAGGCAAAAAATAAACCCATTGAAAATATACATGGGGCTTGCCCTGCCCTGGCTTCCTCTGTTTATTTTGACTTTATTCTGTCACCCCCTCACTCATTGTGATCCCTGCTGAGGTCCTCTCAGGCCCTGGCCCTCGGTTCTTTGCCAGGTCAGGCCCAGCCAGAGCCGTGACTGTGCAGCCGGAAAGGATGACAGCCAGCAGGACTGGGGCAGGGGAGGGTTACCGATCTGTGACCACCAGCTGCCAGGGCAGATGCCAAAGGATTACTCAACCCAAAGCTTTGAATCTGCTGACAAAGCTGCCAGAGGCCACCTTATCACTAATACTATTATTCCCCCAGAGGACACGTCAGCAACTTCCTTCTGACTCCCTGGAGGTCTGGGGCAGGTGGTAAGGGTGGCGCTGGGCGCTGGGGGCTGAGGTGGGAGGAACAGAAGATGCATGATAAGGCTGCAGGACGGACTTCCCTCTGGACACTTAAGACCCTGGAAGGTAAAGTCCCCTGCCCAGCCTGTCTTGGGCCTGTCACACCCTGGATTACAGGCCCCACGCTGAGAGATGACCTGGGTTCTGCCAAGGAAGGAGGGAGAGGTTTCCGCAGTGACCCCGGCAGGCTGGCTGGGCTGGTGACCACGGTGCCCATCCCAGCGGCTGTGGGCTCCTGGTGTGGGGCAAGCCTCATTCACAGCATTTGGCCCTGCAAACGCATCTCCTGGGATTCCTTAACCCCACCCGACCCCGCCAAGCGTCTTCACTATCTCTGAGGAAGGTGGTAAGCTTGGGTGGAGGAGCTCATCAGGACCCAGCAATTCCACCTCCAGGAAACCGTCCCGCAAACTCTCACACAGGTGTAATCAGAAGGCTGCTCCCTGCAGCAATTTAGGAAAACACCTGTTTGTAGGCAAGTGGCTAAGTCACGCATGCACCAGCCCTGCGGTGGGTGCTGTGCAGCATTGCACGTGGTGCTGTTTCTGTATTCATTCACGTGGAAATAGGCCCACAGTTTCCACTTCAAAGCCAGACAACAAAACAGCATGGACAGGGTGGGGGAGGCCATGGGGGATAAGGATATATATGTAATACCTTAATCAATAAAGGGAAAAAAACAGCATGGACAGCGTGATTTCATGTGTCTCGGGGATTTCTGACCACAGATCATGGGGCTCCGTCCTCCTTGGCAGGACCTAAATGATCCAATAGTTTCTTTTTCTAGAGCAGCGAGTTGAAGAAGGTTCAGGACACCAGCAGGAACTTTTCTCAACAGTCTCTTTACTTTCTTTTCAAGGTAACATTTAGAAACAGTCAGATGTCCCCACAAAGTTTTCCCAGCCCTTGGCTAGTGCAGCTCGTCCGGAATAGTGTTAAAGGTCTGAGCGGGACTGCCGCGGCTCCCAGCCCGCCCGCACAGCCTGTCCAGCACATCTGACCTGCTCCCCGTTGGGGGTGACCCCCTACCTCCTTTGTGACTAGATGACTAGTGAACAGTTTCTGTTTTAAGTTCTCCTTCCTCTCAGGGCTCTGACAGGCGGCTTTTCCATTCTCCAGCAGAGCTATTATAAGGACGCCACCAGCAGAAATTGTCACCACAAACAGAAATGTTTGTGTTTTGTTTGAATGTTTAATAATGAAATGTGTTACCATTATAATCAGGATAAAATAAAGCTCTTTCCTTTTTAAAATTTATTGATTGAATTTAAAGAGAGAGAGAGGCCCTGGCTGGCTTTGCTCAGTGGATAGAGCATCAGCCTACGGACTGAGGGGTCCCGGGTTCGATTCTGGCTAAGGGCACATGCCTGGGTTGCGGGCTCCATCCCCAGTGGGGGGTGTGCAGGAGGCAGCCAATCAATGATTCTCTCTCATCACTGATGTTTCTATCTCTCTCTCTCCTTCTCCCTTCCTCTCTGAAATCAATAAAGAAATAGATTTAAAAAAAATAAAAAAAAAATAAAGAGAGAGAGAGATTTGTTGTTCCATTCATTTATGCATTCACTGATTGATTCTTGTATGTGCCCTGACCGGGAATCGAACCTGCAAACTTGTGGTATCAGGATGATGCTCCAACCAACTGAGCTACCCAGCCAGGGCAAAAGCTCTTTTTAATTTTAAAAGAATGGCTAATTTGAAATAAATGTTACCAATAATAATAATAGGAAATATTTATCAATAAATTGTTAAGGGTTTATAGGTGAGAATGAAAAGCTTCTCTCCCTTATGACCCACGGGGAGGGCCTTCCCTGGTCCTGGAGTTACCCTTTTTATGCCAGGTCTCGACCCTTCAGTGCTGGACCCTGGGAAGCTCTGGAGGATGGGTGTTGGAGGGCTGTGCTCCTTGAAAACCAATAAAGAGTATTATAAAAGCTTAACCAGTACAACCACACCAGTGTGTTCTAGCTGACTGGCCCTCCTGGTTATAACATGTGTTATCTAGAAACGAAACAGCCCAAGGCAGGGTTTTCAACCTGGGCACTATTGACGTTTGAGCCAGGTAATGCTTTGTTATGGGGATGTCCTGTGCAGGATGTTTAGCAGCATCCCTGGCCCTCTACATACTAGATGCCAGTAGCATCCCCTTGTTCCCAGTTGTGACAACCAAAATGTCTCCAGATGTTGCTAAATAGCCCCCTGAGGGGAAAAACCACCCTTGGTTGAGAACTGCTGGCCTGAGCCACGCTATCTCGCGCTTTCCTTGGGACAATTCACCAAGTTTGTCTTCGAAGACACAGGAAGCACTGGCGTGACTGTTCCTGAGGAGCCGGGCCATCAGGCGGGCATATGGTGCCTCAGGCGTCATGTATGTGCAGGCTCAGGCACCGTTGGGAAGGATGCACACAGTGTCAACAGAGGTTTCTCCGAAGGAGGATTTTACTACTTTATTTTCTTCTTTATATTTTTTTTGTTTTTTAAATGTTTAATAATGAGCATATGTTATGATGATCAAGATAAGGTTTTTTTGTGTTTTTAATACTCTTGTTAATTTGAAATAAATATGACCAATACTGATAATCTATATATATAAAACCCTAAGCAACCGTTATGATGGGTCGCCAGAATGACTGGGCGACTATGACTTGCACTGACCACCAGGGTGCAGATGCTCAACGCAGGAGCTACCCCTGGCGGTCAGTGTGATCCCATAGCCAACCTCCTGTGGCCTGGTAACCTCCCGCAGTCCCTCCGGCCGGCCCCGATGGTCCCCAATCGGGACTGTGCGAGATGGCCCCTATCAGCCCCGATCGCTGGCCAGGCTGAGGGACCCCACCTGTGCATGAATTCGTGCATCAGGCTTCTAGTAGGAAATATTTATTAAGAAATTGCTATGTACCAGATACAGTTCTAAGTGTTTATATGTGTGAGCTCATTCAGTCTTCACAGAGCATCATCAGACAGAGGCCTGGTCATTATTACCTCCTTTTACAGGCATGACTGGTTTAGCGACTTGCCCAGTGTCACACCGTTAGGGGGACCAAGGTGGAAGTCATACTCAGGCAGGTAAGTGGGTTATTTCAGGAGAATACATTTGCTCAAGAGAAAGCGGACGAAATGGGGACATCATAGTCATAAAACCACCCCTATCATTTAATAATAAAGCACACCTCCTCCAGACATATTCTGTCTCCAGGTGAGTTGGAAGGAAAACACAGACATTCTGGGCTATAGAAAGTTGCTTTGAACTGGCATTTCTGTCCTCAGTTTTTCTATGAGATGCAGAATCTGAGACTCAAACTGCAATGAAATGTAGAGAAAGTGAAAGGAGTGACTTCTTTGTAGGCATCTCTTCATTTCCTATGTCTGCTTTTAGTGGAACGGTCCTGGGGCTGCACTGCCTGTAACCGGGCATTGCTTGTAGGTGTGCATGTGTGTGGGTGTGAGTGTGTGAGGCTCTGACGTTCTGTGACAAAGGCAGGCTACCAGTGCGCTGCACGGCACGAAGATGCCAGATCTGCCTGTGTCTGTTGTGGTTTACTCTCGAGGCCCCAGACAAGGCCACGACAGCTGTACGGGCTTATAGAAATTGCCCAAATTGAACTGTTCAGATGAGTGGTGTTCAAATGTCACATTTGGCATATTTTCCTGCCTGACTTTTGATATCAAAGCAAGCTGTGAGTTCTAACAGTCTTTCTTAGCCACGTTTAATATTTGGTGAAAATCCTAAGTTGGAATAACAATACCCAGTGCCTCTCCCCAGAGATGAGGGGTATGACCTTCAGCATGACACTGTGGAAAATGCATATGCTCAAAGCCATTCTCCTAAGATGTAGGTACAGGAGGAGTTCCAGGCGGACTCGCTGCTGCCCATCTTTTCAGCTGGGCTGCCCTCCTGCCCCTGCTCTGGCTGCTAAGGTCTCCTGGAACCCTGAACACAGTGAGTCCCTCCCAATGCACAGCCTTCGCATGTGCTGCTCTGGCTTCCTAGTTACTCCCAAGGGGGCTGAAAACCTGCTCCCAAATCGTCTCCTACAAACTCTACCCCCTGCCAGGATGTTGCTGTCAGTCACCATGCAGTGGAAGTAGCTAAATATATTTTAAAAATCTAATACAATTTTATTTTTTATTTATTTATTTTTTTAATATTTTACTTTTTTATTGCTGGTTTAAGGTGATATAGATTATCCTTGTACTTCAAGCAGGAGTTTTCTTTCTTTTTTAAAAAATATATTTTATTGATTTTTCACAGAGAGGAGGGGAGAGGGATAGAGAGTTAGAAACATCGATGAGAGAGAAACATCGATCAGCTGCCTCTTGCACGCCCCCCACTTGGGATGTGCCCACAACTTAGGTACATGCCCTTGACCGGAATCAAACCTGGGACCCTTGAGTCCGCAGGCTGACGCTCTATCCACTGAGCCAAACCGGTTAGGGCTCTAATACAATTTTAAGATGGCTATTTTTCTGCCATTGAAAGAGATAATACGGAAAAATGCTATGATGAAATAGTAAGGTATAAAATACTACAAACACTATGACATTAGCAAATAAAAACAAAAATAGTTCTAAGTCAGTGGCATTCTGGTTAAAATTAAATTTAATATATTTAAACTTACTATTATATTAGAGGCCTGGTGCACAAAATTCATGCATGGGTAGGGTCCTTAGGCCTGGATGGCGATCAGGGATGATTTGTGGGGTGACCAGTGGGGCAATCAGGGGGCCCTGCTGGCGCCTGCCTTGGCCAGCCTGGTGCTGCCCATTTGCCGGCCCTGCCTCCCGCCACCACCGCTGGTCACCTCACTCTGTGGGGCGACCAGCAGGGTGATTGGGGGCCCCACTGGCACCTGCCTTGGCTGGCTTGGGGCCTGTGGGCTGGGGGCAGCTCCTGTGTTGAGCGTCTGCCCCCTGGTGGTCAGTGTGCATCATAGCGACTGGTCGTTCAGCCGTTTGGTTGATTTGCATATTAGGCTTTTATTATACAGGGTTAATGTAATATAGTGATTAATATGAACTTGTGTTATTATTTTACTGATCTTTTGTGTTTTTATACTGCTTTTTTTAGCATGAAAAATGCTCAATCATTTATCTATTTATTTATTTGACAGTCTATTTTCCAAGGTAACTTCTAAGTCTGTGGTCTATTATTTTATTGCCAGTCATAATCTTTTTCTTTCTTTTTTTTGGTGAATCCTCACCCGAGGATAATTTTTCCATTGATTTATAGAGAGAGTGGAAAGGAGGGAAGTGAGGGAAGAGAGAGAGACATCAATGTGAGAGAGACACATCCATTGATTGCCTCCTCCATATGCCCCAATCAGGGTAGGGGATCAAACCTGAAAGCCAGGAACATGCCCTTATCTGGAAATTGAACCCATGACCCTTCAATGTGAGGGCCAACACTCTAACCACTGAGCACACTGGTCAGGGCCCCAGACATAATCCTAAGGTAAGACTCAATTTAGACATTGAAGCATTTTTTTTTTTTTTTTTGGTTAATCCTCACCGGAGGATATTTTTCATTGATTTTTAAAAAGAGTGGCCGAGAGAGACACATCAATTGTTTACCTCCCACACATGCCCCAGGATCGAGCCTGCAACCAAGGTAGGTGCCCTTGACCAGAATCGAACCCACAACCCTAAGTCTATATATATACACTGAGCCAAACCAGGTAGGGCAAGATATTGAAATTTAACATAACTTTCTGGAAGTCTGAAATTTTAAAAATAAAATGTTTAAGAACCAATATAAGTGTTTAAAAACCAAAACTTGCCCAGCCGGTGTTGCTCAGTGGTTGAGTGCGAACCTATGAACCAGGAGGTCACAGTTAGATTCCTGGTCAGGGCACATGTGTGGGTTGTGGGTTCAATCCCCATTGTGGAGTGTATAGGAGGCAGCCAATCAATGATTATCTCTTATCATTGATGTTTCTATCTCTCCTTCTCCTTTCCTCTCTGAAATCAATAAAAATATATTTTAAAAGCACACAATATTCTGTGCCTGATTTCAGGATTGCAATACGTTGTTTCCAAGTGTCTTTAGATCTAAAGCATGGCCCTGATAACTAAATGCAGTTTTCAGTTATGATGGATCATAGACTATTCAAATGAAAGGATTTGGAAATAATGCATCCCAACCTCCTAAATTCACAGGTGACTGACTTACAAAGAGAAGCAAGCTCATCAGGTGGTTATTGACTGAAACAGCTCAGGCTCCCAGTTCAAAAATTCCAAAAAAGACAAATTATCCTATATACTAAGCTATAACATAGTAAAATTAATGTGAAATTGAAGGTTACTTCAACTTACATTTTTTATCTTTTCCATTGCATCAATAGTGTTATATGATAGGGAAATAAAGCACATCCTTAGCCTAATAGGGTCTCACAGTAGAGTGCAGTACACAGAATGTGTAACTTACCCCATAGTGAGAAAAGAGTGCAAATTCACGAACAGGATGCAAAGACATCTATAGAAAATTTTTAACTTTTGTTACATTAATGCAGGTTTCGCATTCAGATGTCCCTGACTGAAGCCCTGCGAAAGCCATATTCAAGGGTGTGAATCCCAGACCCACCACGTACAGAACCGATGAAGTTTGTTCATGTGCAACATCATTTGGCTGTCATTTTCCCATCAAACTGGCTGATAGTGCAGACTCGAACTGTGTAAATTGTTAGATATGATGAGCCGGACAGAAGGCTTGATCTACCTGGTACTGGATTGGTGGCTGACAGAAGATAGGCCTTACAGACAAGGGTGCAATCAAAGGGTTGATAACATCACTTGTGCCATTTGCTTTCCTCCCAAACTCCTTCTATTCTCCTGCCCTTCATATGCTCTCCTCCAATTGTTTTATGCACGATTTCTCTCTATTTTGAGGACTTATTTGTTACTAGAAGCCCGGTGCATGGATTCATGCACATTGAAAGGAAATTAACTAGGAGCTGGCCGGGGGGGCGGGACTGGGCAAGACGGGCCTGACCTCCCATGGTCCCTCCCCGGCCATCCACACCTGGGGCGGCACCGGGGCTCGAAGGGTGTCTGAGGCGTGAGCAGGGTCCCTCTGGCAGGTGGGGTCCCTTGGCCTGGCCTGTGGGGATCAGGCCGAAACCCACTCTTCAACATCCCCCAGGGGTCCCGGAGCGCGAGAGGGCACTCTGCAAAGTTGCTGTCGCTCAGCAGCTCCTGTGTTGAGCATCCGCCCCCTGGTGGCCAGTGTGTGTCATAGCTACTGGTCAGACAGTTGAATGGTTGTATAGTTGCTTGGGCTTTTACATATATAAATTGAAATTTGTTCCTAGCTTTATTGAGATATAATGGGCTTTTAACATTGTGTAAGTTTAAGGTGTACAACGTGTTGATTTGATACTTTATATTGCAATATAATTACCATTATAATGTTAGCTAACACCTCCATCATGTCACATAATTATCATTTCTTTTTTTGTGGTGAGAACACTGAAGATTATTCTCTAAGCATGTCAGGGCCAGCCTGACAGGGTTGAGCCGGGCTGAGGCAGGGAGGTGGGAATTGAGAAAAGAAAGAAAGACAGGAAAGCGGGGTCGGGAGGACCCCAGTTCTCTTGATGAACTGAAGCGAGTTTATTAGCTATACAATCCTATTTATACACAACACACTGAATCGGAGGTCTGTCAAGAGGAATGTATTCTTTGTTCCTCTTAATCTCTAAGGGAGAGACACAGCAGAAGGACAAGTTCTCAGTACAGCATATCTCAGTAAATAGTTACAGACTTCTTGGCAAGCTATGAAATGCTGTTCTCATTCTACAAATGTTGCTCTCATTCTACTGAAAATCGCCATCCAAACAAGTCTGGGAAAACTGTGTGGGTAAGGGTCCCAGCCTTGCTAGCCCCTTCAGGTGCAAGGACCTTGCCAGCTTACATCTGGCCCCCAACATAAGCAGCTTTTAAGCATATAATCACCACGCTGTGCATCAGATCCCCAGAATTTATTCACCTTATAACCGGAAGTTTGTGCTCTTTAATCCCACTTTAGATTCCACAGGTGTGTGACCTATTTCATTTTGCATAGCTTCCTATCTGTACCTGCTGCTGGCTTGTCTCTGAGCGGCCTTTCCCTGTTCCTCCAGCCGACTCCTTCACACACTTCACAAGACCCAGCTCCAGCGTTTCTCCTCAGACCAGATCAGGAACTATTTTATTCATCTATTTGTTACTTGTTATTGCCTGTCCCCTTCAGCTGGAATGTAAGCTTTATGAGGCCAGAAATCTTGTCTACCTGGTATAAGGGTTTGACACGTGGAAGGAGCCTGATAATTGTTTCTTGAACGACTGACTAAACATTGGAAAGCTTCCTCCAGTTCCCCAGCAGTTTGCTTCTCTTTTCTCTGCTTTGCCCTCTGCTCGTGCCTACCAGTCTGAGGGAACCCTCTCGCTGCTCCTGTGCAGAGCTTGGCATCGGGCCTGGCCTGGAGCAGCCCCCATCAGTTCCTGCTGCTGTCACACCCATGGTCAACGTTGCCATTGATTCTGTCATAGGAGCTTTAAAACATTTACTTGCAATTGAAAAGAAATCAGAGATTATGTGGAAAGAGAGATGTAAGAACAGAGCTGCTGATCATTGTGGCAGAGAGAGAAAGAGTGTTAATAAAAGGCCAGAACAGAAAAAGGGTAAAATGACAAACCACTTCAGGAGGGAATGATATTTCCTAGGGGTCCCTCTGAGGGATCTTCGCTCGGTCCCCACAATGGTGTTCCCACATGGGTGTAGCAGGGAAGCAGCCCCGCCTGTTCTCTCTCCCAGAGCGCGGTCACCCCCAGGATAAACGAGCTGCCCATTCCGAGTCCTTGTGGGACCAGCCTGTCAGGCGGCTCCTGTGGCAGCCACGGTGCTGCCTTTCAGTGAACCGGCAGCAGAAAAGTTGTTTGAATGGTCTGAACAACTGCTAGTTACTACAGTGTTGCTCTCTATTGAGTAACATCCACAAAGTTTAAAGGAAAATAATTGTTTCACTCATCCCCAAGGTTGAATAGAATAACTTAATGTTTAACACTAATGTTTAAAACATAAAACTAAGTAGAGGGATTATAACTGTTTGTTATAGAACTCTGTAATCAAAAGGAAATTGCTGATTAAGTAAAAACACTATTGCCAAACAACATTAAAAGCAACAACATTGATAAGATATATAATGTTTTTGCTGAAACTCAGTTGCCAACATGAATATAGGGACCAACTAAAGGGTGCAAATTCTTTTAGGTTTGGCAATAATGACAGGTAACTTACAACTCTTGTCTACACACACTACTGAAGACCCTTATCTCAAACAGCAAGTCTGTGACATAATTTGGCTTTTGCTTGGCAGCAAGGAATGCATCTTTTAATATTAAATTTGACTCCATTCTTCTCATAGTAGCTCAGCGTGTGGCAATTGAACTAATACTACCTGGTCCCAATGCTGGAACCAATGGTATCTGGCCACAAAGAGTAAACTAGAAAATGGAGTATATGTGTTCATGCCTATTGTAACAAGATTATTATTAACATTAAAATACAAAATGAAAAAACATTATGAAAACACTCCTGACAACTCTGTGTTATTATAGTCTATCCCCAGGATGAATTCCCAGGCAGGGAATTATTAAGTGAAAGAATATATTCAGCGTTATCACTTTTGTTACATTGTGCTAAGTGGATTTTCTAAGTCAACGTTTTCATTGAGCTGGTATTTCTCAGCTTGCCTCCAATGCTAACGGCCTAACCCAGGAGCAGAGGCGGTTGGGGCACAGTAAATGCAGTGCAGCCCCTGTCAGGCAGCTGACCTCACTTGAATCCCATCACTCCTGTGCCTGGATGCCTGACTGGCCTCCCGTCTCTCTCAAGTGGAAATCAAAGTCTTTCCCAGCTTCCAAGGCGACTGACCTCATCTCCTCCTCACCTCCTGCTCCCTGTTCTCTCCGTTTCTGGACACTCTGCACCTGCTCCAGTGCAGCAGGCCTCTGCACCTCCCTGCCCCTCGCCGCCCTCACCCAGACCTGCCTGTGGCTAGTTTGTCCCTGTGGTGCCCTGCCCATCTCCACCATGTCCCATTCATCCCTCAGCTTTGCTGTTTTCATAGCATACATGGCCGCATGGCAGCATAAGTTACTTGTTTGTTTCCATTTTCTGTCTCCCCCATTCGAATGTAGCTCCACTTGGTGCACTGGTTTATGCTCAGTGCCGACCAGAGTGTTAGGCACAGAGTAGGTATTCAATAAATATTTGTTGAATGAGTGAGTGACTGAAGGTGAATCCCAAAGGAGATTCACCTTCAGTCACTTGTAAATGGAGACACAGAAATCAGAGGTCAGGGCAGGCTGAGGGGCCTTGCCTCCCCCCTCAAATCTGGGATGCCTGTGGTCAGCGTTGGCCAATGGTATGAGGCAGAAGTGGTGTCTGGGGCTTCACAGCCAGGCCTCGAGGGCTCTGGCAGCCTCTTCCTCTCTCGTGTGATCTTCCTCCTCCGGTCACCATGTTTGAGAAGCCCAAGCTACAAGGAGAGACCACATGAGGAGGACATTGGACAGGGTGAGGTGCTGAGACTGCACAGGGGAGTAGCAAGGATTCCAGCCAGCAGCAAAAACTGAGGCCCTAGACCTAGGACCTTGGGCAAGGCAGTGCCACCAGCTCAGCCGGCCTCAGGCCTGGGCATGAAGGAGCTGCCTTGGGCAATCCGGCCACAGTGGATATCGAAAGGAGAAGACAGGATCTGTGCCCAGCGTACCTGTGGGCACCTGACCCACAGAATCGTGACAACTAATCAAATGGCTGTTGTATTAAGCCACTAAGTTTGGGGGATAGTTTGATATATAGTAACTAGAGGCCCGGTGCATGAATTCGTGCACCAGTGGGGTTCCTTGGCCTGACCTGTGGGATTGGGCTGAAACCAGTTCTCCGACATCCCCTGAGGGGTCCCAGATTGGGAGAGGGTGCAGGCCAGGCCGAGGGACACCACTGGTGCATGATCAGGGCCAGGGAGGGACGCGGGAGGTTGGCCAGCCGGGGAGGAACTGTGGGAGGGCTCCAGGGCATGTCTGTCCTGTCTCGCTCAGTCCGGATCAGCTGGACCCCAGCAGCAAGCTAACCTACCGGTTGGAGCGTCTGCCCCCTGGTGGTCAGTGCATGTCATAGTGACTGGTTGACCTGTTGACTATCTGCACCCTGGTGGTGAGTGCATGTCATAGTGAGTGGTTGAGCAGCCTTAGCATATTAAGCTTTGATTAGTTGAATGGATGACTGGACACTTAGCATATTAGGCTTTTATTATATAGGATAGGTAAGACAAACAGGATCGTTACCTGAGAATATAAATTGGGGGTGAGTGGGGCATGGGTCAGCGAACCACAAGGCAAAGATGAGAGTAAAAGTTAGACAGGGAAGACCACCCAGGGCTCAGGTGGAGCTAGGAGCCACGAATTCTGTTGTCAGGGTGAGAGATTGACTCCGGGCTTACAATCACATGTAAAAGCAGGTCACAGAAGTAGCAGGGAAGCATCTTTCCAGGAGGCAATGGTGTGAAAGAGAGAATGTCACAGAAGAGCTGCCAGTGCCCTCGGCTCTCCGCCCGAAGCCAGGGAGCCTCTGTGAAGCCACAGCAGCCTTGGCTGTAACGCGCAGCACACACTCAGGAGGTCAAGTGTAGCTTTAAAAGGACTTTCACTTCACACATGGAGAGTGAGCGTTGAAGAGGAACAGGCATAAGTTTTGACGTGGGTTTGAGTTCCTCAGCCCTTTGACCTGTGTGATCAGAAGTAAGTTTCCTCATCTGGCTGAGACCCGGCTTTCCCGGCTGGAGATCCGTCCCCCGCTGCCAGGTGGTTGTCAGTATGAAAGGAGGTGTTGGTGGTGCTGCACAGAGGAGGCCCTGCCAGCGCGCGTTCCCTGCCTGCCTGGTCTGAAATAAAATCTGCCGAGCACCGTCCATCCCAGCTGTCAGGAAACGGAGAGGCAGATATGACGTCCACTTATTTGCCATTTATTTTGGAAGCCTGGCTGCATTGATTCCATCTGGCTTCTCT
Source organism: Myotis myotis (assembly GCF_014108235.1). Classification (NCBI taxonomy): domain Eukaryota; kingdom Metazoa; phylum Chordata; class Mammalia; order Chiroptera; family Vespertilionidae; genus Myotis; species Myotis myotis. The sequence goes on along the minus strand of NW_023416313.1, from coordinate 113,436,537 downwards.
GGGGAAGGGGGTGTCTCCTTCATCTGCAAAAGCTTCAGGTTGCACAGCATTTTGTAAAGTCTACCTGACTCAGTGCCCCAAACTGTGCTTGGCACGAGGCTTGTGCCCAGTGAATATTTGTTGACTAAGGGGAGATGTACAGCCGTGTGCCCCATCAGGAGCACTCCCCGCAGGCCAGCGCAGGAGAGGGCAGGGCAGGGCTTGGACTCCGCTGCTCCTCCCCACAAGTCTGTGCTCTCACCCTGTGCCCGCGCCACCCTGCGTCCAGCATCTGCGGGTGGATGCTGATTGGTCAGAGCTCATCAGGACAGTCCTTTCTCTGTGTTGCAGCCAAGGTGGCATGGAGCCCTTTTGGCCAATGAGATCTAAGTGGAAGTTTGTTTGCTGGGGGGAGGGCTTCTAGGAACATGTTTGCTTTCTTAGTAAATGGAGACAAATGCAGCTGCTATTGCCCTGCCTCCTTCCTGCCCTAAAGCTGGATGAAAGAGCTGGAGCCGGAGAAGCTGTCTTGCAACCTTGAGGAAGAGGCCAAGAGAACTGCAGAGAAGCTGACTGATGCCAGCAACTGCTTTCCTTCTGACTTCTCACTATGAAAGCAAAACAAATCCCTAAGTCAGTGTAGTTGGATTTTCTTCTAAGTGTGGCCAAATGAATGCCTGGATGATGCACAGATTATCTGGTTAAAAAATTAAATAATGCATGTCATGTGTAAAAAGATGCCCAACACTTTCAGAGTCTCTGTGTTTCATTGAATGAGGAACAACCTGGTAGATTAAGGAGAAGGATCTCAACTTTATAGATCACTGTTTCATAAAGAATCTCAGCAGTCATTGGCTCAACTTCCCAATAAAAAACAAGGAAACCTGCAACTTTCTTAAGGGTTAATTTAAGTGCCTCATTTTCAAAGCAGTAGCTTCACCGGGGAGCTTGTAAGACCTGCGGAATCTCAGGCCACATCACAGTCATCGAATCAGAAAGTGAAGTCCAGCAAGACCCAGATGACTCACACACCCTTCCCAGGAGTTCTCAGCCCCAGAATTCCCTGCTAATTCCAGGACACCGATGCCTGGTCTTCACCCTCAATAACTGAAGATTAGTGTATCCGAGGGGGCAGGCGGGGAGGAAGTCCCAACATTACTTAAAATATAGTTGATTTCATTATAAAATGAAGCATGATAAAAACCTAAGGCTGACCCTGCCACTTAACGGCTATGTCCTTGGTCAAGTTACTCTCTTTGAATCTCAATTTATGTATCCATAAAATGGCCACAAAATGAAGTGCTCATTTCTTAAGAGTTGTGAAGATTAAACTACACCATGTAAAGGACCGGGAGGATATCTGGCACATGGCAGGTGCTCGGTAAAGGTACTGACCTGAGGATCACCTGGGGCACGAGGCCTTACAGACACTGTGCTCGCCTCTGTGGGTGCCCTGCGCGTGTCCCGGTGCCGGATACACAGCTGCACAAGGCACCGTGGCAGAGAGGAGCAAGGGTGTCTGTGTACCTTAGAGAGCTCAGGCATGTTGAGGAGCACTCCAGGTGATTAGGTCATTAGGCAAAAGTGAAAACTGAAAAAAAGTTAGTTCTCTTAATTCTATCTTATTTTGTAATTTATCCTCCCAATTTTTATTTTGGAAAATGTCCAACCTTGGAAAAGTAAAGAGTAGTGTAATGAACACACAGGCCCTTTGTTCGTATCCACCAGTGTGCTCACCTTATTTGCATGTACCCGGTCTACCCACAGAGGGGCACTCACACGGCGACGGTGCCAGCCGCCAGGAGAGTGATTTGCAGACATCAGGGCCTCTCTGACCCTCAAGACTGCAGCAGCGCACACTCCTGCTCAACTAGACACCAGCCACCACATCCAAGAAGTTTTACATGATTCCACTGTGTCATCCTAACTACAGTCCATATTCAAATTTTCTCTCTGCCCAAATGTTTTTTTTGAGGGTCTTACAGTCTCTCAAAATGCCTTTCCCACTGTGAAGCTTCTATTACAGGAACTCTTCTCTGAGCCAAGTCTAATTCCCTGCCCCTTTTCTTTGCAGATCTGCTGTCGTTTCCAGGTTCTTGTCTTCTATCCTGATAGTTCTGGAGATTTCTGAAGATGGTTGAAGACAGTTTCCCCTCTAGACACCCCCCATTCCAATCACCATCCTGGCCACCATCTCTGGGTTCTTTCCTGGAGTTCAATCAACGTGTATGGCGTGTGGTCCCTTGAACTGGAGCCCAAGCGATCCATCTGGGTCTGGTCTCAAGAACAGAGAAGGGCGCATTTCCTCCCTCTGGGTGGTGATTGCATATCTTCAAATGCAGCCTAGGACCAGGTCGGTCATACCAACAAGCTTGGTAACACTAAACCATACCAGACATGTCATCAACAGCTAAGCACCCATCCAGTGCCCATGCAGCCGCTTTCCAATGATTGGAATTGGTGTGGAGAGAGAGACCGGAACTAGCACGGGCTTGGACCATGAGCATGCCAGGCCCTGGGGAGCTGGCGCTGGGGAGACAGGCCGCCTCTGGGGAAGCTGACTGTGGAACTTTGGTGCCACCAAGTGGCAGCTGCACCAAACCGCTCTGAGTTCTCATTTATCAAAGGCGGTAACATTCTAGCTTTGGGTCTGCTGTGAAGAGTCAACAAGACAGAGTGTGTGAGAGTGCTCAGCACGGGTTGGGGATTGCAGAATAGACGGAATTCGGAGATAATGAAACTGTTGTGCAGCAGGTTGCATGTCACTGAATGCATTAAACACCACTGAATTGTACACTTAAGACGAGTAAAAGAATTTAGGTTACATGAATTTTGCCACAATTAAAAACAGAGTAAATGAAGGTTTTTCCAGGCAGGAAAAGGTGGGTGGGAGGGCTGGAAAGCACATTTCAGGCATAATAATCAGTTTCTGAGAGTGACTGATGAAATGCTGTGCAGGATGGAGTCGGGACAGAGCTTATAGGCACCCCACTAGCGATCTCGGCCAGCGTGACTTTCCAGAGGTGTCATGACCTAAATCATAGTCACCTTATTACACACCACGATGACCTGAAAGATCTTGTCAAACACTTTGCTAAATTGCAGCCAAGGCGAAGTCAGCCGAGGGAAGTTGGAAGAAGTTTTAGTCAAGTTGGGAGCTGGATGGAGCCACACTGAATGGCACAGTGGGCCCCACCTTTTCTCCTGCCTGAGGGACGTTTAAAAAGAGACCAGAAAAGGGCCACCTGGGGGTGGCCACTTTCCTGAATATGTTATCGTAAGCTCCCCGGTGATTCTCTCACAGCCAAGCTGAGGACTTGCACAGACCACAGGCTCACAGCCTCTGTGTCTAAGGTGGACCCTGTCCTCCAAGTGGCCCCGCCGCCCCCAGGGCGCCCGGAACACAGTCTGACAAGCCAACCGCCTCTGAAGGGCCCGGTTCTTCTCTGTAGAGGGGACTGTCTGAAGCAATGTGAGCACAAATGTGTTAACAAAGCTGATCTCTTAACCAGTTTATTGTATTTTTACAATAATAAAAATAAATTAGTCATACACAAAAATAGTTGTCCTTTTGGCTGAAGAGAAAACAGACTGAACTTACTCATATAATTCACCTTCACATTCCACCTCTTTAAACAATAATTTAACATCACAAGGTGACACAGTCAGTGGAGTACCTAGGGGGCTCCTTGCTCCTGACTATGCAGTTATTGATAGGAAAGCCCAGAGGCCCCACTCAGCAGTGCCCAGGGGGCCCCGGACACAGGGCAGCCAGTAAATGCATCTTCATGCCCCCAGGGCCCTGCAGGGAGGGAGACTCTGCTTCACCCAGGGCTCTAACCAGCTCCCACAACTCACTGCTGGTGACTCTCATGGAGGAGGCAAGACAGAGGAGACAGGGAAAGACCCTCATATTTCCCTTTCCAAGTGTTTGGGCATGAAGAGAGGGCATATTATATGAGCAAAAAAAAATATTTAAGATGAAAAGGTGGCAATCTAGACGGACACAATGCCAGGGGGAAAAAGCCCTGAGCAAGTCGAAAAGCCAAGTAATTTATATTCCATCTTAAAACCCAAGGAATTTGACTAATCAGTATACAAATCGTAACTATGGACTTAGGGTAAGACGTTGTGTAGCAAACTTTCCAGGAAGCTGGGTTAGTAGGATCAAATGATTTTACACAAACGTGGATTGCATATGTAAATAAATACCTATTAGGTCCCTTTAAAATTAACTTATTCTAAATAAGAGAACTATTTTGGTGTAGTGACTCATTCTGTCAATAGAGTTCAGAATACACATTTCCTATAAACATCTTGTATTTACAAAGAACAAATAATAAGTTATAACAAAGTATATCCTTCTGTCAAACTGAATGGTGGGGGCGTGGGGGTCAAGGCAGGTGTGGCTAGTTATGTAACAGGATGGCTTTCCTCTCACTGAGGCGAAGGGCTCAGTCTGGAAGATGGTGAGGAAGTTGTTGGAAGTTCCCAGCCTCTCATGGTCACGGTCCTCAGCACAGAGGACGGCTCCCACTGTAACCCGCAGGCGGGACTGTTCGGGGTGGAGAGGGTTACTTTGCTCCCGCAAAGGTGCAGGAAAGGAAGGTGAACTGAGAAACAGAGATGGCACTAGAGGGTCCTAGTCTAGGAGAGGCTCTGCCACCATCAAGGCATGTGACCCTGGGCATGGAACTGACCATCAGGACATTTGGTTACAGGTCTACAAAGCAGGACCAGTCAGGGCAGCTCTGACCAGTTTCCTAGTGGCTGCATTGAGCTTGGAGGGGTGCGACACAAGGTCCAAATGGCAGACACAGGAATGGGAACTAGGCGTGCCTGCACTGGCCATTCCAGACCAGAAGAATCATTTAAAACTGTTCTACTTATAGTCACCCAAACCCAGACTTGGTAAGGACCTTAAGTCATATTGCCCCAGCTGCGTGCGTGAATCCCCTCTCCAGCATCCCCGACAAAGGGCCATTCAGCCTCTACGGAGACCGCCAGCGACAGCTCAGCCACCACCGGCCAGGGAGGCTCTACCTCCTGAAGGCTCTAACTTGCAGAAAGCCGGCTCTTCTGCCAGAGTTGAAATCTGCCTCCCTGTAGATTTATCTCCTGTTCCTGGATAGCTTTCCCAAGGGCTCCAGGCTAAACATTCTCATAAAGTCTTTTTCTCTGTTTTGACCAGCCTGCACCGCTCATCAGGACTGGGCACGCTCAGCCTAATGTTACACACAGGTGACACTCCCCACAACAGGGCACACGCTCACCAGCGTCTTCTCCTTATGTAGCCCAAGTGTTTTGTGTTTAATTTTGTTGTGGTTCCATCCCACTTTCCTGACTCACACTGAGCTTAGTCAACCAAAACTCTTATATTTTCCGCATCTTGTACTTGTATAGTATTTTTTTTTTTTTTAACCCAAAGGTAGGACTATATGTTGCTTCCTGGTCAATAGTCTCCCAGATCATTTGGGTCCAGAACCTGCCACCCACGCTATTAGCTCTCCAATGCCAATGCCATCTACGAATTTCACCAGCAAGGCACTATTCTCCCCTCCAGCCACATTGACAATGTTTTACACAGCACGGATCAAATGTTGGCCCCCACCTGCCATGCTGGCACAGGTTCCTTTAGGTTTGAATATGAAGCCTGTTTTAAGGTAAGTCCTATTTCTTTTTACCACTTATATTTGTGTCTTCTTCCACATTAAAGAACTGATATTTAAATTCTAAAATGGCCATATTTTTTAAAAAAGACATTGGCTTAGCATGGTACTAGTAATATTAATAATATCTGGATTTCTCTCTCTGCCACACAATTGCATGGAAATAAATTAAGCTTGCTTCCCATTTTTTCATCCGTCTATAAAGCCATTTGTTTTAAAGGAAAAAGAGTGCTGAATATTGAACACTCTGAGGATACCTAAATGATACATATTCAAGGAAATGAAAAAGGAAAACTCAAAAAGAACCCTGGGCCAGAGAAGGCAAAGGCACAGTTAGGAACAGCTCAGAGAGCTCCTGTCACACTGCAGGTCCCTGAGGGCAGAGAAACTATTTCTGTTTAGAGCTCTGTTGATATTTGTGAGAAAAACAGGTAACAGCTTAAATTCACCTAATTTTAAAATTCAGGGCAGAGAATGAGGCAATCCAGTACACAGGGAAAAAAAAAGCACCATCAAATGTAAATTTCAGTTTTGCATTGTGGCCAGTTAATAGAACATGGAGAGGACTGAGAAGGGGGTGGCAAGTAATGCAGAGGAGAAAGCAAACTCATAGGGTCTAGGAAAGGGAGAGGAGACACATCTGGAGGGAGGGAGCCACCAAAAGGGGAGCTTTCCTTAGACTCCCTACACAGGCACGCCGTCGTCATCGCCACTGGAAATATCAAAGGACTTTATCTGATGTGCTGTGCTAAGGACAAAGGCATTTGGATGCTGACACGAGAAGCTAGGAAATTAGTAAAAATTGGATTTCTAAGACAAATAAACAAATAAAACCCCCATTCTAGTAATTTATAAACTTTCCAGAGATAAATGAATTCCAAGAATAGCTCAGCTATTTGTAGGAAGAGAATAAAGCCCCCGAGTTTAGGTGCTTCTGCCCCTCCCCCGAAGTCATGAGATCCACCCCCCCCCCCCCAACCCAGTTCCACAACGGCCGTCATCACGCGGTCATCACGGAAGGATCGCTGTGCTTTTAAAGAACTGTTAGGTAGCATCTGGGAGCCACGGAAGTTGTCAGATGTCAGAGACAAAGCCACCACTGACCAGCGCATCATGAGCATCCCGAGGTGGAGGGAACCGGGATGTTCACCTCCCCGCGACAGAGAAGTCCCACTTAGGATGGAGAGCGCGCTCACAAATGGTGGCCACACCTCTGTTGGGCAGCTGGTATGGCTACAAGGTTTTCCCTTAATTTGAGGTGAAATCAGCCTTCCTGCTCTCCCACCCACTGACCCACCCTGCCCTCCCACGTGTAAAGACAGCCTCTTGCAAGGACTCCAGCAGATGGCTGGCTTGTTCAGCAGGCTGCTGCGTCAAGGACAAACTCCCCTTGTGATTAGAAGCAAAAAACTTCTAGTGAAAGGAAGGGGGTACACGGGATGAAATCACTGACACACTTGGAGGCCGGAGCAGCGGGGCCTCTTCCTGCCTGCTTCTCTGCAGGAGTCCCATAAGAGCCAGGAGAGAGGGGGTGCTTCTGGGGAGTGGTGCTGGAGCTCCCCAGCAAGAGGACACCCACAGGAAAGCCAAAGAGAATCCCTGGAAACACAGAGTGTGTCAGACTAACTGGTGATACTGCTTCCAAAAACTGCAAGTGATCATCTAATTAGCAGATTTCTGGTTTAAAGGGCTACTGGGAGAAACTCAATTGCTAAGGCTTGCTTTAAAAGGGAAATGGGCCCAGGACCACAGTACTAAGAGCTTACAATTCGTTTAGCCTGGTACTTTTCTTAATGGGTAAAAGAAAAAATATGTACATATATTTTCTTCTTAATGGATTTTTCAAAGAGTTCCTCTCTCAATAGGCACTGTTGACCCCCCTACTGACCCCCGCAGGCTCTGGAGCTACAGAGTTAGGTGAGGTGAGTCAGGGAAGAGCCCTCTGATGCAGCTGTCACTGGAGCTCACAGCCCCTCCTCCCAGACTGGCTCCATTAATGTAGGTGTTAGTGCTCCTGTCTGGGAGGGGGGCGGGGACATGGGTTGTCAGTCCTGGGTGAGAAAGGAAGGATTTGAAGTAATAGAGAGAAATCCATAAATCAAATCAAAAAGACCAAAGGGAGACACTTTCTAATAGAAACAAGGTTTTTGCTGGTGTGGGTTGGTTACACTTTCCACCAGGCACGTGTGGAGAACAGCCCAGCAGGGTGGCTGAGGAGGGGCTGAGCACACAGTTCTGGAAACCTGCTCTGGGACCAGAAAGGGACTGTTGTGGCCAAAGGGACCCTGACTTCCGGTTCCAGGGAAAACATCTCACTGGGGAAGGAAGTCAGAATTTCAGGCAATGACTGTGATACCCAGCGCCTTTATGGTCTCAGGGGAGAGTTTCTTTCAGGACGGGACTTAATGAGAGCTGCAGAGTCCTGTGATGAGGGCCTGTTACTGTGGGGGAAGGGATTGGTGGAAACAGACTTCTGAAACAACTGATGCTGGGATAAAGTTTTGACCTTTGGTTGGAGGGAAGAATTCAAAGACCTGGGTTTCATTTGCTAATTAGGAAATTCTCACTCTTGGTCTGAAATGAAGCCGCATCCTGCAGACCTAAGACTTCTGGACAGGCCTTGGGGTCAGGGTTTTGTGGTCAGATGATTGGGGTTGGGACTGAACAGGTGAATATGGCTGGGAGGTCAATGAGTCTCAATTTCCTTGCTAGTAAAATGGGACAATGATTCATTCCCTGCCTCCCTTCTGGGGTGTTATAAGCTGCTAAGGAATTAATATCTGTGAATATACCTGTGAAACAATAAAGCACTGCATGACATGAGATGTTTGTGTCATGAGGCAGGCAAACAACTTAATGTCTTTGAGAAAGAGGACAGGCACAGCGGGGCTGAGGTAACAGGGATGCCGGCATCTCAGCAAGGCTTCGTGGGGCCCTGGGTACAGGTGCTGCCTCCTCTGACTCTCCAGGAGGTGCTGATATTGGAAAGGCCAAGAGCCCCCTGGGGGAGGCAGTGCCCAGTCAGGGCTAAATTGCTGCCTTAGAAAGTGCCAGGAGGGGTTGGCTGAGAACTGCCTGAACGCCCCCCTGACTGGTTTTCAGAGAGCACTGTTAGAGGTTTCCAGGTTTCCCAAGGAGGGAACTTCAGTTGATGGCGATGCTCAGAGCTGTGGCTCTGCGCCTGGGCACCGCGTGGACACTTTACTGAAGGCGGGGCTGGTGACCAAATTGGCTGGCAGCGCCCTGGGCCAGGGAGACCCTGGTGGATCAGCAGCCTGCCAGTCACCCTCTTACAGACTTGCTGCTCTGCTCTTTGGGTAGGTGCGGGGGTGTTATCTGCTCCCCAGGAAGCCCGCGTGCCTGTTGGCCACGCGAGTGCATGAGGCGCAGCAGGCAGTCTTGTAGTAGTTGTAGACGCAGAGGCGGGCCTGCACCACCACGTTGCAGTTGTAGTATCTGTCCTTGCAGCTTTCATCTGTAGCAGAAGAGAACAAGATGCTCTGAGCATGAGGGGCAGCCTGGACTACTGGGGAGAGAAAGTGAGGTGAGGGCTCTCCATCCTGGTACTGCTGCCTATTGCTGATGGAGTGTGGGTGTGTACTAAGAGCTTGCATTTTTCTTTTTCTTTATTATTACTACTAGAGGCCCAGTGCAGGAAATTTGTGCACAGGTAGAGTCTCTAGGCCTGGCCAGCAATCAGGGCCAATCAGATTCCCCGCCTCCCCATCTCTCTGCCTCCCTGCCTCCCCGCCTCCCCGCCTCCTCCTTCCCTCGCTCCCTCAGCGCCCTGCTGCCACCCGCCCGCCATGTTCCGTGCAGTCCCCTGGTGGTCAGCGCACATCATAGCGAGTGATAGAACTCCCGGTCTCCCAGTCAAACTCCCAAGGGGACACTTTGCATATTAGCCTTTTATATACTAGTATGTAGATTATTACTTAAAAATTCTCAACTGAGAATATTTTTCCATTGATTTTTGTGAGAGTGGAAGAGAGAGTGGGAAAGACAGAGAGAAATATCGATGTGAGAGAAACACATTGATTGCCTCCTGCATGTGCCCTGACCAGGTCCAGGCTGGGGAGGAGCCTGCAACTAGGTATGTGCCCTTGACTGGAATTGAACCTAGGACCCTTCAGGCTACAGGCTGACACTCTATCCACTGAGCCAAACCAGGTAGGGCTTTTTCTTTTTCTTTAAACATGACATTAAAATCTCACTACTCTGACCCTAAGGATGATGGAACCAAGTCTCTGAATGCATTACCATTTTAATCCATTCACATTTAAGTTTATTTTTTGGTGGGTGGCTTGGCTCACCATCCAGGCTTATAAACTTAACATACCAAAAGTACTTTGACCCCTGAACTCCAGATGGATGTGGCATTTCACACCGGAGAACTTGACAGAGCTTAACAAAGATGAATCTTCACTGCAGGATCCCTACTTACCAACTTCAGGGACACAGTCCTGAGGGTTACAGGATTCTTTCTCTTCTGGTTTCCACTGAGGATCACAGAGATTACTTAGGGCCATGTCATCTGACAGACAGCGTACTTCCCGGACCCGGAAGCCCCCCTGGCAGCTCTTGGAGCACTGCATGGGCACAAAGAGAGAAGGTTGGATTTCTTGGCCGTCTATTAGCTCGGTGCACTGCAGAGGACAACTAATGGATAATTTCAAACATCTCCAAAAGGAGACAATATTCAAACAAACTCTTACGCATCTGTCAGCCAGTTTCAACACCCATCAAATCATTCAAGTCATGTCCCAGCTACACCCACCCATGTCCACTCCTCGGATTATGAAGCAAATGTAGACATCATATCATGTCTTCTGTAATATTTCAGTTTGTAGCTCTAAAACATAAGGACTCCGTAAAAATTACCACAATACCACCCTGGTCATTGTTTCTTAATGATTAGAGTGTTGGCCTATGCACCAAAGTGTGGTGAGTTTGATTCTGGTCAAGGGCACATACCTAGGTTGCAGAGTTGATCCCTTCTACTCTCTCTAAAAGAAAAAAAAAATCAATGGAAAAAAAATATCCTCAGGTGAGGATTAACAACAACAACCAAAAATTACCACAATACCATTATCACACCTAGAAATTAATAATACATAGTTCCTATTGTTTTTATTTTTTTGTTAATCCTCATCTGGGGATATTTTTTCCATTGATGTTTTATAAAGAGGGTGGGAGGGAGAGAGGCAGGAGAGAGAGAGAGAGAGAGAGAGAGAGAGAGAGAGAGAGAGAGAGAGAGAAACATTGATGCGAGAGAGACACATACATTGGTTGCCTCCCATATGCGCTCTGACCAGGGCTGGGAATCAAACCTGCCACCCTTTGGTTCAGGCCTAACCACTGAGTAACATAAGCCAGGGCAATTCCGTAGTTTTTAAATACAGGGGTGGGAAAAAGTAGGTTTACAGTTGTTTGTATGGAAAATAATACAATAATCTATAATAATAAAAGCATAATATGCTAATTAGACTGAACATCCTTCTGGACGTCCTTTCGGACAACCTGCCGGACGAAGCCGCAGCGGCGGCGCGCGAGGCAGAGGCAGCCGTCGCTGCCACGGTGGGGGCCAAGCTTATTTTCATGCATCAGGCCTCTAGTTAATAAATCATACTACAAGAATAAACTTTTGCATACTCACAACTGTAAACTGATTTTTGCCCACCCCTGTAGATAGTCAATGTTCCTATTTTCACTTATCTTGTGAATTTCATAAAATTTTAATATTTTTTAAAAAATCAGAATCCATATCAGATCTGCACACTGCAGTTGACTGATACGCCTTTTATCCCTTTTATTCAATAAGTTCCCCTCTTCTGCGCTTTCTCCCCTTGCACTGAGTCATTTGGCAGAGTCAGGATTTTGCTGACTGCATCCTCATGGGACAGTTTAACATGCTCCTCTGGCTTCTGTATTTCCTGTAAAATGGAAGTTGGATCTAGAAGAGGCCTTAATGGGTGAAAGGTTTGATTTTTTTGGTGAGACTACTTCTCAGGATGTATATAATTGCCTGTCTTTTGGGGATGTCAGCAGCCACTGATGATCAAAGCCCAGATCTTCTAATTCATTCAGGGTTGAAAAATGCTGATTATATTCTATTATCTCTTCTTATATTAGCTGTAGTCTTTGCTAAAGACTCCTCCCCTTCCCCAACCGTGCCCTAGCCATTACTCTCCCGTTACCCAGTGGTACAGCTTGTTTGTTAGTAAATGCTTGACTCTTTTCTTTTATCTATCAGTTTTCAGAACAATGAGTTGGTTCCTCTAACATTCTCTAATGGTTACCTATTAGTTTATTATTATTATAATTTATAAATGGATGAATTTAACATATGTGATGTGTTTCATTCAATCTATGGTAGTTATTCTTTTTCCTGATGCTCACCGATGTCCCATCAATGGCTAGCAGGAGCCTCTAAAATTTGGCTCTTGAGTCCTCTGGTCATAAACTCAGTTGTCTTTGAGAACTTCCTAAAGTATATTAAAAATATTAAAAGATATTAAGATATATTTCAATCTATTTTATAATTATGTAGTCCCAGATCTTGAATTGGCCATTTATCTAAGAATTCCTGGTTCTTTTAGTGGAGAGTGGTAGTTTGAAACTATATTCTGGCTAATAGGTGTGCCATTTGCTTCTGGGCTGGTCATGGTTTCTAGGCTCTATCATTGGATAAAGCTAAGAAAGTAAGACTAATTTATGAGTTCATATCGATATTTCTAATTCAAATCCAGGACAACAGGGTTTTCACTTAAACTTTTCTTTTTTTTAATTAAAAAAATTTTTAAAAAATATCTTTCACCGAAGCCGGTTTGGCTCAGTGGATAGAGCGTCGGCCTGCGGACTGAAAGGTCCCAGGTTTGATTCCGGTCAAGGGCATGTACCTGGGTTGCGGGCATATCCCCAGTAGGAGATGTGCAGGAGGCAGCTGATCGATGTTTCTCTCATCAATGTTTCTAACTATCTCTCTCCCTTCCTCTCTGTAAAAAATCAATAAAATATATTTAAAACAAAAAAAACCCTTTCACTGTTGATAATATTACAGATATCTCCTATTTCCCCCTTCCCCTTTCCTCCCAGCCCTTACCCAGCCTCCTAGGTCTTCACTACCCTATTGTCCGTGTCCATAGGCTATGATATCTATCTATATAAAAGCCCAGCGACCGTTAAGGCAGAAGGACTGGTCACTATGACGCTCACTGACCACCAGGGGGCAGATGCTCAAAGCAGGAACTGCCCCTGGTGGACAGTGTGCTCCCACACTGTGGGAGCGCCGCTCAGCCAGAAGCGGGGTTCACGCTGGCGAGTGCACCTATGGTGGCGGGAACTTCTCCCACCTCTGTGGCAGCGCTAAGGAGTGGTGAGCCAAGCAGTAAGGAACAAGCAGGCGGGTGGTAAGGAGCGAGCAGGCAGGCAGTTAGGAGCAAGGGGTCCTGGATTGCGAGAGTGATGTCCGACTGCCAGTTTAGGCCCGGCAGTTGGACATCCCCCGAGGGGTCCCGGATTGTGAGAGGGCACAGCTGAGCTGAGGGAACCCCCCCTCCTGCTCCCACCATGCACGAATTTCTTATTGTCCTCCCAACCCCACATTGAGGTATGCCAGTCTGTTCAATGCCTCCCTGCTTCAGGTCTTATTTTGTTCATTAGATTTCACAAATAAGTAAGATCATGTGATACTTGTCTTTCTCAGTTTGGCTTATTTCACTTAGCATAATATTTTCCAGGTCCATCCATGCTGTCCCAAAGGGTAAGAGATCCCTTTTTTTACAGTTGCACAGTATTCCATAGTGTAAATGTCCCACAGCTTTTTTTTATCCACTCATCTACTGATGGACTCATGGGCTGTTTCCAAATCTTAGCTATTACAATAATGCTGCTTTGAACATAGGGGTGCATATATTCTTTCTGATTGGTGTTTTGGGGTTTTTAGGATATATTCCCAGAAGTGGGATCTCTGGGTCAAAAGGAAGTTCCAGTTTTAATTTTTTGAGGAAACTCCATATTGTTTTAGATAGTGGCTGCACCAGTCTGCATTCCCACCAGCAGTGAACTAGGGTTCCCTTTTCTCCATATCCTTGCCAGCATTTGTTTGTTGATTTTTGATGATAGCCATTCTGACAGGTGTGAGGTGATATCTCATTGTGGTTTTAATTTGGATTTTTCTAATGATTAGTGACTTTGAGCATTTTTTCATGTGTCTCTTCATCATTTCCATGTCCTCTTTGAAGGAATGTCTATTCAGATCCTCTGCCCATTTTTTTTTTTTAATCTTACATATAATAATACTAGAGGCCCAGTGCACAAAAATCTGTGCACTGGCGGGGGTGGGGTGTATCCCTCAGCCCCACTTGTGTCCTCTCACAGTCTGGGACCCCTCGGGAGATAACGACCTGCTGGCTTAGGCCCACTCCTGGGTGGCAGAGGGCAGGCCCAATCCCTAGGTGCAGCCCCTGGTCGGGCTCAGAGCAGGGCCGATTGGGGAGTTGGGGCGCCACCCCCTGTCAGGCACAGAGCAGGGCGGATCAGGAGGTTGCGATGCCACCTTCAGTCATGCTCAGGGTAGGGCTGATTGGAGGATTGGGGTGCCGCCCCCGTCACACTCAAGGCAGGGTTGATGGGGAAGTTGCAGCGCCACCCCTTGTCACGCACAGAGCAGGGCCAATCAGGGGGTTGGGGCACTGCCCCCTGTCACTCACAGAGCAGGGCCCATCAGGGGGGTTGGGGCTCCGTACCCTGTCACACACAGAGCAGGGCCGATCAAGGGGTTGGGGTGCTCCCCCCGTCACCCACAGAGCAGGGCAGATCAGGGGGTGGGGAGATCCCCCATGTCACGCACAGAGCAGGGTCAATCAGGGGGTTAGGGAGCTCCCCCCTATCAGGCACAGAGCAGGGCTGATCAGGGGGTTGGGGCACCTTCCCCTGTCACACATAGAGCTGCAGGGCGATCAGGGGGTTTGGGTGCTGCCCCCTGTCACGCTGCTCCAGGGGCCAGGAGGCCTCGCGGCTCCGCTGATCCCAGTGCTGGGAGGCCTCGCAGCTCCGCTTGACACCGGAGCAGTGAGGCCTCGCTGCTCAGCTGATCCCGGGTTCGGGAGGCCTTGCAGCTCCACTGTTCCTGGTGCTGGGAGGCATATTACCCTTTTACTATATAGGATAGAGGCCTGGTGCACGGGTGGGGACCGGCTGGTTTTCCCTGAGGGGTGGCCTGGATCAGGGTGGGGATCCCCACTGGGGTGCCTGGCCAGCCTGGATGAGGGGATGATGGCTGTTTGCAGCTGGTCACACCCCCTTCAGGGTGGGGGTCCCCACTGGGGTGCCTGGCCAGTCTGGGTGAGGGGCTGAGGGCCGTTTTCAGGCTGGCAGGTGACTGAAGCTCCCAACCTCTCTTATATTTCTTTTTTCTTTTTTATTCTGGGATTTATTTACCTTTTATGGCTGTCACTGGAGCTGAGAGCCATCTTTAGCTCTAAGGCTTGGCTCCAGCTCTGAGACCTCGGCTGCTGAAAGCAGGTTTCTGGACTTTGTTTACCTTCTGTATTTGAAACTTTGTTGCAAATCCAGCTCTGAGATCCCAGCTGACTGAAAGCAGGTTTCTGGGGTTTTGTTTAGCTTCTATATTTGTAACAATGTTTCTTAGAGAGCAGCTGAGAGGCCGGCAGCTTCAGGCGGGGAACCTGGCTTCCTCCATCACTGGAGCAAGCAAGCCTCCCTGTTCGCATCAGTTGCTTGGCTGCCGGCCGCCATCTTGGTTGGCAGTTAATTTGCATATCTTGCTGATTAGCCAATGGGAAGGGTAGCGAAGTTACAGCTAATTACCATGTTTCTCTTTTATTATATAGGATTACATGGAATAAAAATTAATATTTCAAGAATAAAAGGATTTTAAGTATAATAATATTACCAAAACTGTACTTACATAGTATGATATCACAAAAGTTGTAGGAAATATTAAAAATCTGCAAATAACAGGATTACTTCTATTATATTCTAGTATATTTTTGTTTCCCTCTGGCTCTATTTTTGTTCATCAGTTTATGTTGTTCATTACATCCCACAAATGAGTGAGATCATATATTTATTTTTCTCCGACTGGCTTATTTCGCTTAGCATGATGCTTTTAAAGTAAATTTTGTTGGATGTGAGTATTGCTCCTCCAGCTTTTTTTTTCTTTTCCATTTGCATGGAAAATTTTTTCTCAACCCTTCACTTTCATCCTGTGTGTGTCTTTTGTTTTGAGGTGCGTCTCTTGTAGATAGCATATAGTTGGGTCATGTTTTTGTATCCATTCAGCTACCCTACACCTTTTGATTGGAGCATTTAATCTATTTACATTTAGGGTTATTATTGAGAGGTACTTATTTATAGCCATTTAATTCTGTATGGCTAGGTTTCTCTCTCCGTTTCTTCTTCTCAACAATCCCTTACAGCAATTCCTTTAGCATTTCTTATAATGCTGGCTTGGTGGTGATGAACTCCTTTAGCCTTTTTATTTTTGGGTCTGGGAAGCTCTTTATTTGACCATAGATTTTGAATGATAGCCTTGAGGATATAGTAATCTTGGTCTCAGATTCTTGCTTTCCATTACCTTGAGTACTGCAGCCCATTCCTCTGCCCATTTTTAAATTGGATTGTTTGTCTTCGTTTTGTTGAGTTGTATGAGTACTTATATTTTGGATATTAACCCCTTATCAGATGTATCATTGCCAAATATGTTCTCCCATTCAGTGGGTTTCCTATTCATTTTGATGGTGGTTTCTGTTGCTGCGCAGAAGCTTTTTATTTTGATGTATCCCATTTTTTAATTTTCTCCTTAGTTTCCTTTGCCCTAGGAGCTATATCCATAAACATATTGCTACATGAGATGTCTGAGATTTTACTGCCAATGTTCTCCTCTAAGATTTTTATAGTTTCATGCCTTACATTTATGTCTTTTATCCACTTTGAGTTTATTCTTGTGTCTGGTGTAAGTTGGTGGTCTAGTTTTATTTTTTTTGCATATGTTTATCCAGTTTTCCCAGCACCATTTGTCGAAGAGACTGTCTTTACCCTATTGTATGTTCTTGCCTCCTTTGTCAAATATTAATTGGCCACAATAGTGTGGTTTAGTTTCTGGGGTCTGTGTTCTGATCCATTGGTCTATATGTCTGTTCTTGTGCCAGTACCAGCTGTTTAGGTTATAATGGCTTTGTAGTATAGTTTGATACCCAGTATTGTGATCTCTCCTACTTCACTCTTCTTTCTCAAGATTGCTGCAGTTATTTGGGGTCTTTTATGGTTCCATATACATTTTTGGAGTATGTGTTCTAGCTCTGTGAAGTATGCTATTTGTATTTTAATAGGGATTGCTTTGAATCTGTAGATTGCTTTGGATAGTATAGAGATTTTAATGATGTTAATTCTTCCAATCTATGAACATGGTATTCCAAGCATGTCAAATTTGCGGCCCATGGGTCGCATGTGGCCCACAATGAATATTTTTGCAACCCAGTCAATATAACGGTATGTAAGAAATGTTTTAATAAAAATTTCATAACTTAATTTTTACAATATCCTGTTATACATAACTAGAGGCCTGGTGCACAAAATTCGTGCGGGATGGGGTGGGTGTCCGCTTAGCCCAGCCTGCACCCTCTCCAATCCAAGACCCCTCGGGGGATGTCTGACTGCCAGTTTAAACCGGCAGTTGGACATTCCTCTCACAATCAGGGAGCACTGGCTCCTAACTGCTCACCTGCCTGCCTGCCTGATTGCCACTAACTGCCCCCACTGCTGGCCTGGTCACCCCTAACTGCTTCCCCTGCCACCCTGGTCACCTCTTACTGCCCCCCCACCAGCCTGGTTGCCCCTCACTGCCCCCCTCTGCTCCCCTCACTGCCCCCCCCCACCAGCCTGGTCACCCCCAACAATTCCCCTACCAGCCTGGTTGCCCCAAGCAGCCTGCTGTTCAGTCGTTTGGTCATCCCTCACTCCCCCCCTGCCAGCCTGGTCGCCCCACACAGCTTGCTGGTCAGTTATTTGGTCACCCCTCACAGCCCCCCTTGCCAGCCTGGTTGCCCCATGCAGCCCACTACTCAGTTGTTTGGTTTCCCCTCACCAACCCCCCTGCTGGCCTGGTTGCCCCACGCAGCCTGCTGCTCAGTCGTTTGGTTGTCCCTCACTAACCCACCTGCCAGCCTGGTCGCCCCACGCAGCCTGTTCTCCCCACGCAGCCTGTTCGGTCGTCGGTTCGGTTGTTTCGGTTGTGACAGTTGCTTAGGCTTTTATACACTGAGTGGCCAGATTATTATGACCACCTGATGTTTGTAGGCAAATTAGCTATAATTTCGCGCTGAAGTTGCTAGAGGGCTAGACCATTATAAATAGGGAAGCAGGTTGTTTACAAAGACAGTAGAAGTGATTTTTTTCTGAAGATATGGGTAAACAATGTGATTTAACAGCCTATATACAGTGGATATATATATATATCCCATGTTCCAAGGCTGTTAAATCACATTGTTTACCCATATCTTCAGAAAAAAAATCACTAGAAGAAGCTGGGGACCGAATCAGTGAGTTAGAAGACAAGGTGGAAAAACACCCAAGCAGAGCAGCAACTGGAAAAAAAAAAAAAAAAGCAGGAGGAGAGTCTAAAGGAGGTCTGAGACAACACAAAACAAAACAACATCAACATAATAGGGGTGCCAGAAGGCAAGGAAGCTGAACAAGGAATAGAAAAGCTGTTTGAAGAAATAATGACAGAAAACTTCCCTGACTTTGGGAAGAAAAATTCACACAAATCCAAGGAGCACAGAAAGTCCCAAACAACATGAACCCCAAAAGATTAACACCAAGAAACATTGTAATTAAACATCAACAACAAAGGAAGAATCTTAAAGGCTGCCAGAGAGAGACAGAAAGTTACCTACAAGGGATTCCCCATTAGACTATCAACTGATTTCTCAAAATAAATACATCAGGCCAGAAGGGAATGGAATGAAGTATATAAAGTGATGCAAAGCAAGGGGACTGAATCCAATAATACCCTATCCAGCAAGGCTATCATTCAAAATAGAAGGTGAAATCAAGAGCTTCACAGACAAAAAAAGGCTAAGGGAGTTTATTACCATGAAGCCAGCGATGCAAGAAATTCTAAAGTAGTGGTTCTCAACCTTCCTAATGCCACGACCCTTAATACAGTTCCTCATGTTGTGGTGACCCCCAATTCCATTGTTACAAATTGAACATAATTAAAGCATAGTGATTAATCACAAAAACAATATGTAATTATATATATGTTTTCCGATGGTCTTAGGTGACCCCTGTGAAAGGGTTGTTTGACCCCCAAAGGGGTTGCGACCCACAAGTTGAGAACTGCTGTTCTAAAGGGACTGTTGTAAAAAGAAAAAAATAGAAAGGGAATAAGGAACAGAGGCATAAAGAATAAAAATGGTGACAAACAAATACCTATCAATAATAACCTTAAATGTAAGTGGATTAAGTACTCTGATCAAAAGACATAGAGTAGCTGAATGGATAAGAAAACATGACCCAACTATATGCTGTCTACAAGAGACCCACTTTAGAACAAAGGACTCACACAGAGTGAAAGTGAAAGGATGGAAACATTTTTTTTTTCAGGCAAATAGAAAAAAATAAAGCTGGGGTAGCAATACTTATATCTGAAAAAATAGACCTCAAAGTGAAGGCTGTAACAAGTGATAAGGAAAGCCACTTAATAATACTAAAGGGATCCCTACAACAAAAGGCTATATGTCTGGTAAACCTATAGCACCCAATACAGGAACATCTAAGTATATATATATATAAAAAAAACGTCTGGAGGATATCAAGGGAGAGATCGACAGCAATACAATCATAGTAGGGAACTTTCATATCCCACTAACATCACTGGATAAATCTTTTAGACAAAAAAATCAATAAGGAAACAGCAATCCTCAATGACACTTTAGAACAGATAGAACTAATTGACATCTTCAGAACATTCCACCACAAAGCTACAGAATGTACATTCTTCTCAAATGCACATGGGGTATTTTCAAAGATAGACTACATATTAGGATACAAGCTAAGTCTCTACGAATTAAGAAGATTGAAATCATATCAAGCATCTTCTCAGACCATAATAGCATGAAATTAGAAATCAGCTACAAGAAAAACACTCAAAAACAATCAAATACATGGAGGCTAAATAGCATGCTATTAAACAATGAATTTTTTTTTTTATTTCAAAGGAGAAATAAAAACATCCTGGAAACAAATGACAATGAAAACACAACAATCCAAAACCTATGGGACCCAGTGAAAGCAGTCCTGAGAAGGAAGTTCGTAGCACTACACTCCTATTTCAGAAAACAAGAAAAACTGATAGTAAGTTAGCTAACACTACAACTTAAAGAATTGGAAAGTGAACAACAAGAAAAGCCCAGAACAAGTAGAAGGAAGGATAATAAAGATCAGAGTGGAAATAAATGATATAGAGACAAAAAAAGCTCCAACAATAGAAAAGATCAATAAAACCAAGAGCTGGTTCTTTGAGAATAAACAAGAGTCATGGACCACTAGCCAAGCTCAAAAGAAACAAAAAGAGAGGCCCCAAATAAACAAAATCAGAAACAAAAGAGGTGAAGTAACAACTGACCCCACAGAAATACAAAGGATTGTAGCAAAATACTATGAACAACTTTATTCCAACAAACGGGACAACTGGGATGAAATGGACATATTCCTAGAAAAATACAATCTTCCAAAACTCAATCAGGAAGAATCAGAAAATCTGAATAGGCCAATAACTACTGATGAAATTGAAGCAGTAATTAAAAATCTCTCAGAAGCCCTTGTCCAGACAGATTCACAGGGGAGTTTTACCAAATATTCAAAGAAGAACAAATCCCTCTACTTCTCAAACTATTCCAAAAAACTCAAGAGAAAGGAACACTTCCAAACTTTCTATGAGACCAGCATCACCCTAATTCCAAAACCAGATAAAGACACAACAAAGAAAGAGAACTACAGACCAATATCCCTGCTGAAAATAGATACTAAAAATCCTCGACAAAATTTTAGCAAACAAGATCCAGCATTACATTAAAAAGTTCATACATCATGACCAACTGGGATTTATTTCGGAATGTAAGTCTGGTACAATATTCACAAATCAATAAACGTGATACAACACATAAAGAAGTTGAAAGACAAAAATCACATGAAATATCAATCGATGTAGAAAAAGCATTCAACAAAATCCAACACCCTTTTTTGATAAAAACTCTCAGCAAAATGGGAATAGAGGGAATATACCTCAACATCATAAAGGCTATAGATAACAAACCTATAGTCAACATCATACTCAATGGGAAAAAACTAAAACCATTTACTCTAAGAACAGGAACAAGACAGAGATGCCCTCTTTCACCGCTCTTGTTCGACATAGTTCTGGAAATCCTGGCCATAGCTATCAGACAAGGAGAAGAAATAAAAGACATCCCAATTGGAAAGGAGGAAGTAAAACTCTCATTATTCACAGATGACATGATACTGTACATAGAAAACCCTAAAGACTTCATAAAAAAACTACTAGGTTTGATAAATGAATTAAAAAATGTATCAGGATACAAAATTAACACCCCAAAATCCATAGCATTTTTATAAACCAGAGAAACCTTTTTATTTCACCTTCAGTTTTGCTAGATACAATAAGTAGTCTTGGATTTAGGCCCTTGCTTTTCATTATTTCAAGTACTTCATGCACTCTCTTCTGGCCTAAAATGTTTCTATTGAGAAGTCAGTTGACATTCTAATTGGAACTCCTTTGTAGGTAATTTTCTGTCTCTCTCTTGCTGCCTTTAATATTCTTTCTTTGTCTTTAACATTTGCCATTTTAATTATGATGTGTCTATGTGTGAGTCTCTTTGGGTTCATCTTGATTGGGATTCTGTGCCTCCTGAACTTGTGTGACCTTTTCCTTCATCAGGTTGGGGAAATTTTCTGTCATTATTTCTTCAAAAAGGTTCTCTGTTCCTTGCTTACCCTCTTCCCCTTCTGGTATTCCCATAATGTGAATATTGTTACATGTCATGTTGTACCAGAGCTTCTTTAAGCTATCTTCCTGCTTTTTAATTCTTTTTCTTTTCTATTTGCTGCTCTAATTGGGTATTTATTTCTACCTTATCTTCCAAATCACTGATTTGATCCTCTGCTTTATCCAATCTACTCTTAATCCCTTCCAGTGCATTCCTGATGTCAGATGTATCACTCTTCATTGTCTGGTTCTTGTTCATGGCCTCTATTTCCCTTTTCATGTTGTTATAATTTGCACTAAGTTCCTTAAGTATCTTTATAACCATTGCTTTAAAGTTTATGTCTGATAGGTTGTTTGCCTTTATCTAATTTAATTTTTTTTCTGGAGATTCCTTCTTTTCTCTCATTTGGGGGTTGTTTCTTTGTCTCTCCATTTTAGCTATCTCGTTGTATTTGCTTCTATGTATTAGATAGAACTGCTTTAGCTTCAAGCCTTTGTGAGATGGCCTTATATGGAAAATGTCTTGAGGGGTCCAGTGGTGTAGTCTCTTTGTTTTCCTGAGCTGGATGCTCTAGGAATGCCCCTTGTGTGTGTTGTTTGGGCTCTCCTGTTTTAATTGGGACTTGAATGTTGATGTCCTGTTTGTGGGAGGGATTTCCCCTCTGAGTTTCTACCAGTGAGGTTCAACTCCAATGTTGTAGTGTCAGCTGTTAAACAGGTGCTTTGGGTCCACTATTTGTGGGGCTTGCTGTATTTTGCTCTGATGTTGTTGAATGGTCCCTTTGGTATGTCTATCCTGGGCCTCCTGGGAGCTTCTCTAGTGTAGGTGAATGTGAGTAACTGTCCCTTTCTGGCCCTGGGCAACTTGATTGAGGTCCAATAGGTTGAATCCCCTAGTAGTCCAGTGTTTGGGGACCCAGATGCTGGGTCTGCCTTGAGTCTCATACCTCTATTGACCTTGTTCTGAGCTGTACTCCCTTCCCCAACAGAGCTGGTCCTTCAGGTGTCAGCTGCAGGCACTTGGGGTCCCACTGGCTTTTGCCTCACTGAGCAGTCCAGGATGGGACTGATCCTTGGCCCCTCTGGGAAAGGGGCCACATCCGCTGCCACCCACTCCCAGTTTCCTGTCCCAGCTCAGGGTCTGAAGGCCCTGGCGGGGTCGGGAGAGGAGGAGATGGTTATTGGGCTGGGCACGGAAGGAACAGACGCCAGACGATGACACTGTTGCTGCAGTTCCCCACCTCCACCCTCCTCCTTCCCTCGCTGCCGTGCTGCCACCGCAGCAGGTGGGCGCTGACTGGGGCCTGCTGGCTGGGGGGAGGGACAGGGCACAGGAGGTTGGCTGCCAGCCCCGAGGAGGGAGCCAGCCCTTGGCCCCCCCTGGGAAAGGGGCCACATCTGCTGCCACTCACCCCAGGTTCTCCATCCCAGCCTGGTGCCCAGCCCCGATTGGGCAATTGGGGCCTGCCAGCCGGGGGGACCATGGGAAGTTGGCTGGCTGGGGGAGGTTGCTGTGGGAGTGCACTGACCACCAGGGGCAACCCCTGTGTTAAGCGTCTGACCCCTGGTGGTCAGTGCGCATCATAGTGACTGGTCGTTCCAGTCATTCGGTCTTAATGGTCACTTAGACTTTTATATATATAGATTATATAAAATGTTGACTCAGTTATGAACTCAAATTTACAAAAC
Source organism: Myotis myotis (assembly GCF_014108235.1). NCBI lineage: Eukaryota > Metazoa > Chordata > Mammalia > Chiroptera > Vespertilionidae > Myotis > Myotis myotis. The sequence goes on along the minus strand of NW_023416313.1, from coordinate 113,413,167 downwards.
AAGGCATCTTCAAAGACATCTGGGTTCCATCACAGTCTTTGTTATTATCATTTATGTCAAAGTTTCATCACACACAACAAATCCCCTGGTGAGATTCAGCCCACCCTACCCTCTGGCAATCACTGACCTGGTATCTGTCCCTATAGTTTTGCCTTTTACAGAATATTATATAAATGGGATAGTACAATTTGTAGCTTTGGGAATCATTTAGCAAAATGCATTTGAAGTTCATCAATGGTGTTTGGGTACCAACAGTTCATTCATTTTTGTTGCTGAGTAATACATGTGGTTCAGAGGTACCACATTGACCTGTTGAGGGGCATTTGGGTTGTTTCCAGACAGTTGTTTTCACAGTTTGTCTTTTTTGGTAGGTCTGATGAATCTGGCCCTTTTAGACTCTTCCAACCAAACAGTAAAAGAAAATACTGATCTGCTCCTGTGTTCTCAAGGGCCTTGGCCAGCATCAAAATAATTAAATCCCATTTCCCAGAAGTTGACAAAATACCTCCGAAACTCAACACCACTTTTGTTCCCATTTGCCTCTGATCTATGGTTCACCACACGCCAAATGGCTGTTCTCACTGGAGCTAACACACCCTGTTTGGATACAGAATTCTCAGCTTTTATTCATATATTTTATAAGCAAAATCCTTTTTATCACCTATGAATGATTTTGAGAAAGGCTCTGGCCTCTACTTTGGGCTCACCCACAGCCATGCTTGAAGATCTTCAGTGAAACAAAGCAGAATGAACCCCACCCCCATGAGTCCAAGGTCTGTTATTTGGTCACCAGGAACGATGCCCTGAGGACATTTTCTGTTTTAGGATGTTTCTTGAAAATAACTCTTTTACTTGGAGAAAGAAAAGGGTTTTATCACTATTTCCATCCTTTTCCACTTCATTCTTAGTAACCTATTTGTGTATTAACTCTATCTCTCTGTCTCAGACTCTCTCTGCCTCTCATCATTCACACAGTACCCTCCTCCTTACAAAAAGGATCTGAGATGGCTTAAGAAATGCTTTGAGGGTTACAAAATGTAAAATTATCCGGGGAAACTGAGGTTAAATGAAATATAAAAGTAGGAAAGATCCTTTGTAAGGTCTGATAAATTCTCTCTTAGAGATGGACCACAATTTTAGCTTTGAGTTTTCCAGGAGTCAATTCAAAGAGAAAAACGGGATCAGTCCCATAATACATAGCCCATATCGTCTATTGGGTTTTAAACAAGTGTATACACACACACACACACACACACACACACACACACACACACACACTCTGAGGCCTGGCTGGTGTGGGTCTTACTCTATTACTGAGACCTACTGAAATTCCCTCATGATGCAGTTTCTCAATGGCATCCTTGAATCCCTTCTGCCATGAATCCTCTGCAGCATCACTCCTCAAAATGCAGTCCAAGGACACCTGCATCCAACTCTCCTAAGGAGATTATTCAAAATGCAAACTCCTCTTGGTGGACCCAGAATTCGTTTTTTCTAACAAGGTCCCAGCTGATTCTTATGCATACTGACACTTGAGAGTCAGTGCTTAATGGCTCCGAGTTTAGATCAAGATTGTCCCAGCCTCAGGCTCCACTCCCCAAGTAGACTGTATCTGGGGTGCCCTGGCAGTAACCAACCGGATAGATCACTATAGGGAATCTACTTGAGGGCTGAGCCCTATGCCTGGCACTTAGTAGGAGGCCCAGGTGTGCATATGGAAGGAAAGCAGGAGAATGATGCACTAAAAGCAGCAATCTCTACTAAGAGCGCCCTCACTTACCATGCTCCATTCTGTGTTAAACCATTTGGCTCCACAAGGCTTCAGGTGGCAGGACTGTTGGCTGGGGGGTTTCTCTAGGAAGGAACATTCATAGGGGTCCAGCACTTCAAAGGTGTCTGCATTCTTCCTAACACAAATCACCTCCCTCTGTTGGGTCCCACTGCCACACTCTATGGAGCACTAAAGAAGGAAGCAGAGAAAGATGGTATCACATCACGGGAAGGAGATGAGAATGCCAGTCCATCAGGGTATGTCTGCATATCATCAATTCAGTGAGGAAGAGCCCAAGGGCACTGGAAAACATTTCTAGAAGAGCAGTGGCCCATGAATTCCAATTTTCCTAACAGTTCTGTGTCTGGGACGGAGAATGGGTGTCCTGAGTCATCATGGCTTCAGGCTACTGGTCACTGAGATCACGGTGCCCTCTGTGGAGACTGAAATGGTTCCCCTTAGACTCCCCTACAGAAACACACCAGGCAATCACTTTGCTTGTTTCTGTCCAGGAGACTCTTACAGACCCCTGACTGTAAGACAATAAACTAACACATTAATTTTCTGCTGGTCCCTTAATGGGCAGACACTGGGGATGAATTAGTCTCTCAGAGCCTGCACACTTGTGTGTGAAGGACTAAGTTAAAATTCACTGAGACATACAAAGCTGAATAGAAGATTCTGGACTTGGGACAATATGGCCAACCCTCCCTTCCCAACAGCGTGGCCAGCAGGAAGCCTTTCACCATGGGGCCCATTCCTCTCACTTCCCTGGGGTCTGAGCACAGAGGCCAGAATATTACATACATTGATGCATTCTGTTAGTTTATGGAAATATGATGCATATAACTACGCACAAATCTATTACTTTGTAAAGCATTTTTTATTCACATTTGGTTTACTCAATATATCTTGATTAAAAAGTTTAAAACTTGTGTTTTATAGGCCTTCAGAGACTTTAAAGAATCCACTACCTTTATGAAAAGATTTAACAATGTCTGTAGCTAAAGTTCTTAACATTAGCCTTGCTTCTGTAGGCAGGCACATGGTCAAACAAAAATGGGGGCGAGGGGACCCCAGAAAAGGAAAAATCCAAGCCAATAGACTATGAATTGGTCACGTGGGGCACAATAAGCACCCAGATTGGCAATGTCTGCTTTGGGCCTTCTTTTCTGCCATTTATAGGCATCCAGGGAACCTCCTTGGCTTGTATTTCCTATTTTCTTCCATGTTAGTTAGTTATGGAGTTAGTTAATCTTCTTGTGCTGGAGGTTAAGTCCAATCCCAGCATCACAGGCAGACTGTATTCTATCTATTTGGTGTGTACAGTGTGTATTAATGATGTACCCAACATGGGATTTCCCTGGATGTGATCTTTCTCATCTGTGTGTAACAATACTCATCATAACATGTTAGTTCATTATTGATCTGACACATTTTTAGTATATTTATGTTTTGAAGTGGTTGAGATCATAGGATTCAAAGATTTTTATATTGTTTTTCACTTGCCACTGTATCAATGCACTTTCCACATCTTCCTAATTATCATTGTTGCACATAATATTTTAAGGAGTTATGATATACCATAATATACTGCCCTGCTGTCATGAACATCTCTGTCAAAAAGCCTTTTCTCTTCTATTAATTATTTCCTTAAAATGAATCCCCAGGAGTGGGGTAAGGCAAATGAACATTTATATGGTTCTTGACTTTTATTACTTTCCAAAGGGGTTATATCAATTACCAAGGAAAGGCAGCCCATTTTTCTCAGGGTCTATGTTTAAAGCTACGTAAAATAAATAAAATTCTATATAGAGCCAGAGATCCTAATAATGTGTAAATCATGATCATCAGCCAAAAAGTCCTTGGAGAACCAGCCAGCCCTGGGAGCCAAATGCTAAGTGGTCCAAGAACTCAAAATAATGATGGTAATCATAACAAAAAAAATAGGAGGGAATGATATTTTCCACATTTTCTAAGAGAGTTCATGCTCAATTTTGGCACAGTCAGGAAAACATTAATTGATCAATTAAGTCACTTTATTAAAATATTTAGTTCTTTATAATGAACAACCTTAATTTTTTCTTTTTATGCTTCTTTATTTCTCCAGCTTTATTGAGGTATAATTGACAAACAAAATTATAATATATTTAAACTGATGATTTGGTATATGTATACATTTTAAAAGGATTCTCACATTGATTTAACACATACTTACCTTTCTTTTCTGTGTGAACACTTAAGTTCTACTGTCTTAGCAAATTTCCATTATACAGTACAGTGTTATGAACTATAGTCACCATGATATACATTAGAACTTTAGACCTCATTCATCTAATAAAAGTTTTATCAACCTCTTCCCACTTCCTCCACTCCAACCCCTGGAAATCACCATTCTACTCTCTATCAGTTTGTTTTTTAAAAATTCCACATATAATTGATACCATGCAGTATTTGTCTTTGTCTGACTTATTTCACTTAGCATAATACCCTTCAGGTTCATCCATATTGTTGTAAAGGGCAGGATTTCCCTTTTTTAAAAAGCTGAATAATATTCCTATGCATATTTTCTTATCCATCCATCTGTTGGTGGACACATACATAGGTTGTTTCCATACCTTGGCTATTGTGAATAATGCTGCTTTGAGCATAAGAGTGCATGCAGATATATCTTTGAGATAATGATCTCATATACAGATATTGGATTTCTGGGTCATATTTATTTCTGATTCTGACACTCATATTCAGACAAAACTGGCTTTATTAACAATGATAGCAGCAGTAGCTGTGGTTTATTGTACATTTATTGTATTTCAGACATTGTGCTACATACTTAAAATACATTACTTCATTTCTTCTAAAAATAATCTCTAAGGTGCTGTTGCTACTAGCATTTTATAGACAAAGAAACCATGCTACACCATGAGCTTCCCTGAGGGCAGGAATATTTATTGTGTTAAAGTGCTTAGAAGAGAACATAATAAATGCTCAATAAATAGTGTTGACTGAATGAGGCTCCAAGAGCATAAGCAACTTCTTCAGGGTCATGGGTAACACAGCTGGGATTCAAACCTAGACATACCAGGTCCAGTTCCTAACCCCTCTGCTATGCTGCCTCTTCCAGGGACAGGCAGACACACCCAGTTCTGGCCACTCACCTGACTCCAGCTCCCAGCAAACCACTCCACCTTGCCCATGCAGGGCCCGTTGTCACACGGAGTGGCCTCTGCCGGCCGGTTGTTCCCACAGCCCTCCAGAGGCAGGCTGCTGATGTGGTTGGTCATGCACACCACCGAGCGTGTCCGCACCCCAGCCCCGCACTCCGCCGAACACTGTGAGACAGAAAATGGACACAGTGGAGGGGAGGCCTCTCCCCCCAGGTTCTTAAGCCACATTTAAATGATTCCAAGGAGGTTTCCCCACCAACTGTTTGCCCTGGAAATGTCTGACCACTTCTCACGCACAGCCTGCTCCGTCATGGGACGTAAGTATGGCATACCCCCCGGCCTTAGATTTTCTGGGACAGTCTTCATTCCATTGTTGCGATTGATATGCTTACACTTGTCAATCTATCTGTTCTGGCTTTGGATTTCAAAAATATATTCAGCAGAAGAAGAACGAGAGCATGAAAACATGGGCACACGTCTACATACTGGTAGTGAGTCTGGGCTGGTCTGAGGAAGGAGGAGAGCTGGCGTCTGTCACCTCAACAATGCTGCCTAATAGTAAGGCACATGGTTGTAGTCCCTGAAGGGCACAGCTGTGACGGTGTACAGGAGGCAGCCTGGTATAAAGAGAGCCTGGACTGGGAACCGGTCATATTGGTGTTAATATCACTACCAGTTGTGTGGCCTGGGGCAAGTGACCTGAGCCTCTCACTTCTGGCATGCTTACCTGGACCGTGGGCATGGGAACACAGTCCTGGCAGCATTTCAGGGAATGAATGACATGTAGAGAGCAGGTGCTCAATGAACCCATGCAGTAGGTACTCAATAATGGTATGCGGGGCTTTAAAGGGCCGAGACCTACATCTCTACGCTAAGAGAAACCAAAGCTCACAGGAGTAAGCCTTCACTTAAAGCCACATAACTGTCATTACTACAATCTCACTCTGTCCTCACCCAGGTCACAGTAAACACTCCCCTGAGTCACACCCTGAAGCTCTGAGAGCATTTCCCATCTGCCTTGAAATACTTTGGAATGTTGCCCTTTTTTGCTTCTCATCCTATATTTTCAGGGCATCTTTGTGTGGGTGTCCCATCGATACCTCATGTCCAACAGGTGAAATGATGGGATACCACCTTCATCACCATTCCCATTCCTCCTCTGGGTTTTTCAATGTGTGTTCAAATGCATATCTGGATTCAAAACCGACTGCTCTTTGGCCTCCTGGTTTCCCATATCTTGCCAGCTAGCAGGTCTCATCGATTCTAGTTTAAGCACATTATCTGTCTTGTCCCTGCTGCGGGTAGTTCCCAGCACCCTGACATTCTTCCCCCGGACGGTGGCCACAGCTTCTCGTTCAGCTTCACCAGCTCTTCTTGTCCCTGGGCTGCCAGATGCTGGTATATCCATGTTGAAATCCCTCTGTTGCTGGTCCATTCCTAATGACATTCACTATGGACTGCCCTAAATGGCATTAAAGGTTTCCATTCTTCTAGGCTACACTGGGAACACACTGTTTTATATATATATATATATATATATATATATATATATATATATATATATATATATATATATATCTTTTTTTTTAATTGATATCAGAGAGGAAGGGAGAGGGAGAGAAAGGCCAAAGAAGCATCAATGATGAAAGAGAATCATTGATCGGCTGCCTCCTGCATGCTATACACTGGGGATAGAGCCCACAACCCGGGCATGTGTCCTGACTGGGAATCGAACTGTGATCTCCTGGTTCATAGGTCGATGCTCAACTACTGAACCACATCAGCTGGGCCACAATGATTTTCTTGATAGCGGTTTTCACATTATCACCATATGAACTTCTAAAACAATCATAGGGGCCGAATAGTTAGATGTAATATATGAAAACCACTGACGATCCTGGACAGAGCCAAGGCTCACTGTTCTCTGGCCATATGAAATGTTCCCAGCACCTTGACCCTGCTGTTCCTTCTGTCTGGAGCACTCTTGCCCTTCCCTGGAACACTTAAAATCTGTTCAGGTTCAGCTCAAGTGCCATCTCCTCTGTGAAATCTTCCCTGATTTCCCAGTTAAATATATCCTCCCATCCTCAGAATTCCCATGACATCTTGTGGGAACCATGCCAGAGTCCGCCGGATGCTCAAGGCCAATTGGAGTGTGAAAGGCCTTGTTCAGAGTACGCCAGGTGGCCAAGGCCACTCTGAGCATGGGAATCTTAATCGGGGTGTCCAAGGACTATGCCAGTGCACAGCAAGGTTACTATTTGGCAAGAAGCCTCCTTTGTCTAAGTAGTATAATACATGTTACTGGCCATCCAGTGTGGTAGGGAGAAGCTGCTGAGGCTACTTAGGAGAGCTCAGAGCTCAGGTGCTGCTGCTATGCTAGAGAGGCTCCTGGGACAGAGAGAGCTCAGGTGCTGCTGCTATGTAAGGCTGTGGGTACAGAGGCTACTACTGCTTTGTGGGAAAGATGTATTGTTAGCAGCTGGTGCATGGCTGCTGTATGGGACTATTGTGAACAACATTTTGTTTGATGGCTCCTTATTAGCAATGGCCACTGGCTCCTCCACTAGAGACTCATTTTTATACACCCACAACTTCTCATGGCCTTTCCTTCTACCACCTGGCATCCAAGAAGGTCCATCCCCTAGCAGAGGGGCTCAGCCCCCACAGTTAGTGTAGTAGGGCTGGTTTCACAAGAATAAGTGGACTCAGTGCAGCTGTGCTCTGACACATCTGTATTCTTCTGTCATCCTTTGTATTATGGTTATTTGTGTCCATTTCTTTTTCATTATAGAAGTAGGCTCAGTGCCTACATCACCTTTATTTCGTTCTTAGTGAGCACCTTACTTATGGGCGAATCCCTGAATATCGGCTGAATAAATAAATATGGTGGAGGTCCTCCCCCGCTCATTTTTCTCCTCTCATCAGCACCTTCCAATTCTGAAAGTGCCTTTACATGATGATGAAAGCCCTTCTAGGGATTTCTGCTGGGTCTTTTCTTAAAAATAGAGTCAATGTTTGGTTTCTACCAATATTATCATCTTAAAAGTAAATAAAAGCAATATAACTTTAAATAAAATTTGAGAAAAGGAAGAAAAATATTAACAGCCTAATTTCTTTATCAAAAATCCTACTTTTGTTTTTGTAACTTGCTGTCTAATCTTGTAAAATCATAACCCAGGATGAGTATCAAACATTTACATGATCACTGACTGCTAAGCTGTGTCTGACTCCTCAGGGAGGGGACTCTGGAGCTAAGAACTCAGAGCTGGTTAGAATATGCCCCAAAATATGCTACTTTGGCCTATTGATTATTCTGAGCTCATGGCAATGAAGAAACAGCAGATGCAGGAGGTGCTCTCTGCCCTCCCCTTCCCGGCCTGGAAGCAGGGCATACATTCCCCTGAGAAAGGTGCCCTCCCAGTTCCAGGAAGAAGAGAACATTCTTATGGATGATGGGGAATCAAGATGAGTTTGTGTAAACAAACTTTACTATAACCCTTATCCCCCATTAGTTTCCCCCATATATTTCTTAGCCATTTTCCTACAATTTACTATTCCCAGAAGCCCAAACCCCTTTCCTTTGTCTAGTCACTTCACAACTTATCACCCTTTGTTAAGATGTTACATAATCCCTCAAGTCTAACTGCTTCTCTGGGGTTTTCATTTCTTTCCTATGAAGTCCCCTTCTCCCTATCCCCCACGCCATATAAAAACAATAACATCAGATACGATTTGTATGCTTTTCTCCGGTGAATCTGGTCACTGTCGGCTTAATCTGCAGCCCTCCGCTAAAGAACCTAAGAGAGTAAAGGAAAAGTTGTTTCCCCTTACAGGTTCACAAATGCTTTTCACGATTTTCATTTTAACTGCGTTGTTATTAGAAATCTGCTTTCCAAACTAAGTAATCTTGGAAAAACCACATGCACCTTGGGAAAGTTTCCCCATATCCCTGTGCACTTAATGTAAAAGAATAATGTTAAGGACCAAGTCAATGCCCTGTGAGAGAACATCACAAGGATGAGCCCTGCGAAGGCTGCAGTGAAAAGCACAACCAATTTATATGTAAAAGGAGCTACGACACAGAGCCTGGCCAGGGAAGCCTAGCAGTAGAAATGAGGGGAAGGCGGGGTCCCCTCCAGGCAGCAGAGACTAACCTTCAAAGTGAGGCACCAAAACACCCCCATGCACTGTCCCTGAAGGATGTGCCTAAAAGAAGGACCAAGTCCACTTCAGAAAAGAACCTGACTCTGAAATGGACTTCTGGACAGATAAAGCACAGAGACACATGAAATTCCTAGGCAACCCTCTGGTAAGGATTGTCTCCTCACCCCAGCAACAGCTAAATGCTAAACTTGGCTGAGTGGCCCCGGAGGGACTATACGGTTCTAATGACTATTCCTGAACTTCAGTTTTATGCATCATCCTTCACAATTTAAATAACTCAATATCTTTACTTATTTCTTCTCTTGGAAAACATACTTAGAAATTAGGTGCTAGAAAATTGAGGCTGGTGGACTTTCTAAAAGACTTTTTTCTCTGTTGTGATTAAAAATTGCACAAATTTTTAAACCTGCCATTGATTTGCAGAACTAAAAAGTAAATGAAGCCTGAATCTAATAAGCCCCGCCCTCAATTAAAAGTTCTTCAGCTACTTTTAATATCCATATATGCGTAACCCATGGACACAGGCAATAGTGTGGTGAAGGCCTGGGTGGAGGCTGGTGCGGGCTGGAGGGGGTTAATAGGGAGAAAGGGGAACAGTTGTAATACTTTCAACAATAAAAATAAAGTTTTAAAAAGTAGCTGCAAGGATGTTTTTAAGGTGAGTCATCAAGTCAGACAAACTATACATATTACCCTAGACCAGTGGTCGGCAAACTCATTAGTCAACAGAGCCAAATATCAACAGTACAACGATTAAAATTTCTTTTGAGAGCCAAATTTTTTAAACTTAAACTATATAGGTAGGTACATTGTTATTAACTTAATTAGGGTACTCCTAAGGCTTAGGAAGAGCCACACTCAAGGGGCCAAAGAGCCACATGTGGCTTGCAAGCCGCAGTTTGCCAACCATGGCCCTAGACGTTTAAGAGAAGGTTCAGATTGAGTTTACAACCTTGATTTATTTAGGCAGAGACCAATTAATTTTAAATCGGACAACAGGCTACTTTTGGTATTCTGGTGCCAATTTCAATGTGTGGGGTGTGCAGGAGGCAACCAATCAATGATTCTCTCTAATCATTAATGTTTCTTTCTCTCTCACTCTCCCTTCCTCTCTGAAATCAATAAAAAAAAAGAATATTTACAGAAATATTATTAACAATAGTGAAAAAATTAGCAAAAAATATCCTTAATCATTTAGAAATAGGGCATTATTAGTTCAATTATAATAACCATATAATATCTTATTCTAATTAAAAAACATGCTTTTAAGGTTTTTAATCCCATTAAGATGTTTACATTACAAAAGTGAAAAAAATCAGGTTAACAAATTATACATATATTATTATATCCTTAAAATATATATATGAATACAAAATACTATGTATGCAAAGTATGTATGACTTGAAAAAAGCTTGTCAGTCTCGCTTAAAAATCTTAAATTGTTAGATTGAAGAGATTATAGGTATACTTTGAGATTCTTTTCATATTCTTTATAATAGTTTATATTACTGTATGAGCAGAAAAATGAACTATTTTCAAAAACATTTTTCCAATATAAAAAGAAGGCCCAGTAGCATTGTTTTCATTAATTTGCTTATACACTAAATTGGGCAGGTTTATTGTGAGTACAAACAGATTCTGGCTAGAAATCTGGAAAGACAAAATCAGTTGGAGGAAGTAGGAATGTTCAGCCTGGAGAAAGAGTGGGAGGGGCTCCCCGCACTTGTGATCTGCACTGTAAGGACAGTGCACACACGCACTTCTGACAGGGCATGCTGGGAGCTGGCAAGAAACACTTGGGTTCAATGTGGAAGGAAACCTGACACTGGGTTGTACAAGAAGCAGATGCCATTGGTTCAACACACAGGGAATTTCTGACAAAGGGATCAGACTTATGTCAGGGACGCTGTCAAGGGCTCCTTATGCTGCAAGGGAGGTGCTCAAAGTGACCCCTGACACCTCTGAGCACTGCTTCCCCAAGGCCAGGAGCCATGTGCTTGCTGGGAGGGGAAGTAGGCGGGGGGGGGGGGGGGGGTACGCAAACAGAACCCTGCGAGCTCTGCTGGACTCAGCCTTAGGGGAAGAGGTCTGAGTCAATGGACACCTTTGGTTAGCACCTTCCTGATGGCTAATTTGGTGTGTTAGAGTCCAGGGCTGGGCCTGGAGGCACAGTGAGCTGCTCACCTTAAGGGCTCAGTGCTTTCCCTAAAGGCCCTCTCTCTCTGGGGACTGTCTTGGGGCTAAGGGGCAGGGGCTGTTTGCCACGAGGTGTCGGAAAACCATGAGGAGATAAACCACCTGATGGGAATCTCTGGGGGGCTCTCTGAATGTGGAGTGAAGGCTGCATTTACAGGTTTGTTCTTCCTTTCCTTCTGAGCAGCACCCCCACCCCCCACCCCCGGCACAATAAAACAATTGTGCTGAGAGGGAGGCTGTGCAGGAAACCCATGTGAACACCTGCAGGGTGATGTCCAGAATACTCAGCAACTGGTCCATAGTGAGCACTGACCAGTCAGAGTGGATGCTGACCAGCTGAAATCAACCAACAGGGTGGGTGGCCCCCATCCTCTGATGTGCCCCTTACTCCTCCCAGCTGGACATACTGCACTGTCTGTGGCTCACATGACATGGGGGGGAAGGCTTGGGAGGTCAGGAGTGCCTCCTAAGACCTGCAGCCTTGGCACTATCGGGAGCGCCTTAGAAATGCAGGATCCGGGCCAGCCCGCCCCTGCAGACCAGATTCTGTGTAACAAGGTGCCCAGTGATCCAGAGGCACCGATACTTTGAAGCACCGTGGAGATTCATAGGATAGAAACCCTGCAGTAGTTCATTTATGGGCCTTTCCCCCAGAGTCAGAAATTACCCTTGGGATTCTGGGCTAGTAATTCATCTTTGTATGGTTTTGGGGGCACCTTGTGACACCCGCTCCCACCCTTAGCCCAGCAGCCTCCACGGTCCCCCCGCCCCCCCTCCAGAAACCTCACTCCGCACCACACTCACCCTCTCACCCCACTCGGTGAGGAACCAGCTCCTCGCACAGGGCCCCATGTCGCAGTTCTCAACGTCATTGGGCCGGAGCTTCATGTTGCATTCCTCGTCGTCAACCACGTCCCCGATGTTGCTCACACACTTCACGTCCCGGGTCCTCTGCCCCACTCCACAGGGCACAGAGCACTGCAACACAGCAAGCTGTCAGCGGGCGGGCAGCATCAGCTCGGGCGCCTTCTTGTCACCTGCCCTCTAAACAGAGGGCTGGGGAGACTCCCCGAGTTGCTAGGTCCCCCGCATGCAATGCTACCTCAGGAGAATCCCAGCCCTGATCATTTCACAGGCCCTTTCGCTAAGGACTTCTTTGATATCTTGCCTACTCTGTCCATCTGAGCCCCTGTTCTGTCATCTAGAGAATGGGAGAGAACATGGGGAGGAAACGACTCTACCAGAATTTGCCAACCTTCCCTCCACCATGACGAGCTTTTGCACATGGCTCCCCTGGGCTCCCCTGGGCTCCCCTGGGCTCTCCAGTCGAGTCGGCTGTGGTGACACGCTGGCTTTAACTCTATCGAGCTATGGCACATGCTACGGTTTATAAAGGTGGCCTCCCAGAGCCCGCGGACAGGTTCTCTCCTGGGGGACTCAGGGTCCTTCCAAGTCAGGTCTTGGAGGGGGAGGCAGGAGGGAAGTGTGGGCCTTGGAGGAGGTGCTCCAGAGCAGGGCCCCCCTCCACGTACCGAGGTCCAGTCCGTCCGGATCTGCCACTCACTGCAGATCTTGAGCTGGCAGGTGCTGGTGGTCTCGGGCTTCTCCAGGTGCTGGCAGCGGTAGGGCTGCACCGTCAGGCTTCGGTTGGCATACACCTGGCGGCACAGAACCTGGCGATGCTGCATGCCCAGGCCGCAGGTTTTGCTGCACTCAGACCACTCCCCGATGTCCCAGCTGGCTCAGGAAGGAGAGAGGGGCAGGGACAGATCACTTCAGTCAACAGGAAGAGGCAGGAGCTGAGCTGACTTACACAGAACCATCAGAATCCTCGTGGGTGACCCGACTCCCAGGGCATTGCTTACCAGTCTACCTACGGGCCACCGACTCTGCAGAGAAATGAGGTTTGTCCCACATGCTATTTGCCAGCGAGTATATACAACGTAAGAAAATGGAGAAGGTACAAAGTTATCTGGTAGAAAACCCCACATAAACAAACCCCAAAGCTAGTTTCATTACCCTGTAGGACATTAACCCATTTTGGAACTAACTTAGAAATCTGAGTCCAGCATTCTTTATTTTTCATGAACTATTTATGCATCAGTCTCATATTTCCTCCTTGTGCCACCCTGCTCATCAGGTGTTCAGATGAGAATATGTTTTTATTACTTTGAGAATTAAGTTTCGACACCTTTTGGGCCCTTTCCCCATGTTCTCCTGAAAGTGTCCCATGTGTCATTCAGGAACCAGTCCAAGGCCTGTCTGAGGGGCTCTTTCTGGTCTCTCCAGGCAGATGTGGTGTGCCGTTCATTATTCTCTCTGCACACAGCTCTCCTCCGGCACTGACTACACTGGATTGTAGTTCTTTGTTTCTCTCTGTTTTCCTTGTCAGGCGAAACCCTAATGGCTCTAATTCCCAAAATAGTGGGCTCCTGGGCGTGTGCTGACCTGCTAAAGGCTACAGGCTCCTGTGTCGATCCTGAAAGACAGGTGCTCTTGCTAAACAGACTGCATCTTATGCAAAGATCAAGTCTCATGTTTCTAAATCAGATGCAGACTGATTTAAAAATGAGATTATATCTGCTACCAAGGTCCTACGCACAAGCAACCAGAAGTGACGTGATAATGGGGATGGAAGCAGAGAGGGCGTCTTACAAGGCCGGGCAAGGGAAGATGCTGCAGGGCTCCTCCTCGGGGGTTGGCTTCGTGCTGGAGTCACAGTAGCTCTCGGGAACCTCTTCATGAGTGTTTCTGTGCACACAGCGGAAAACGGGGTACTGCGATCCTAGAAGGACAAGGACAACGTCTGAAGGGCAGTGCGCACACCTGAGTGCTGGTCTGTGGTGGAGATGCACCAAGACCCAAGTGCTGATGGAGAGGCCACAGAAACAGAACAATCCACGCGCACATTCCCACGCAAGGGCTCTGCTCAGCATTGTGGATGCAGAGGAGAGTAGGAATCCTTCTTGCCCTCAAAGAGCTTACAGTCTATTGGTGAACATGGTTTGAAACGCTTAAAGGCAGATATAAACCAATTTCCATAATAGTTTTTTATATCACTGTGCTGGGGAGAGATTATAAAATAAGCACAAACAATAACTTCTTGAAGGTTTTCTGGAGACATCAAAGCGAAAGGGCCCGAGAGGGCTCCAGCTGCATTCCAGAGAAAGGGTTCGGTGGAGAACCTGTTTGCACCCGGGTCTTGAAGGGAGGGAGCTATCCAAGTCGCTGAGCTAGAACAAAAATGCCCGACAAACTGGCCTGCAAGCACCAGATATGTTTAAGAGATAGTTAGGCTGGAGCAGAGAAATAAGAAGATTCAGGAAAGACTAGAAGCACAGCTGGCTTCCCCTATGTAAAGCATTTGACACTTTAATGTCCTGGTCCAGTGGTATTTTAGTTATTTAAGAGTATATGTCTGCTTCCATGAGACAGTGAGCTTCTGAGGGACAGCACTAGTTCTGGGCATCTCTGTATCCCCAGTACCCAGCAGAGTAGTAGGTGTCCAATGGAAGTTTGTTGAATGAATATTTGTTAGTGGTCTAATATTTATTTTTACTACTTTGCTTAAAAAATCATACTAACTGCCTCAGATTTTTGTATTAAAAACACACATATACACAGCCTAGTTTCATTGTCTTAAAATTTATAAATCTATTTTTGGGAAAAAAGAATTTAAGTGGAATTTCTAGCTCTCAAAACAACTAAAAACCTGCCAATTCGCAATTCTGCCTTCCTCTCCTTGCTACCCCCTGGTGGCAGCACTGAAGTATCAAGAGGAAAGTTTACAAAGTGAGAAATGTGACCAGCTGAACCTGCACCCCAACTGCTGGGAGGGTAGGAGGCGTCTCACAAAGAGCTGACCACCCCCCAGGTGAGGCCACCACGCAGGTCCTGCCCCCAGAGCACCAGCCTTATTCTATAGCTCGGTCTTGGGGTCTCGGCTCTGCTGCGAATGGCCAGGCATTTACAGTTTCTGAACTGCCAGCTTGCTACAATTTTAATTGTAGTTAGAGGAATAATTTTTAATATGTGTCTCAATATTTCATCAGCCATGAGCAGTGGTTCACTGCCTCTTTAAGCTGGTCTTGTGTGACACTGAGCCAGAGGGTAGTTTTGTAAAAAACTGGACAGTTTGTAAGACAGTTTTGAATCTGAAACACACACTTGCTTAAAGTACTCTGGCAGTAAAAATTTACAATGTGGCTATAACTTGAGACCATTATTTATAATAACATTCCAATTAAGCATCGTTATTAGCTGAGCAAAAAGCAGTACTGATTGTAAAATTAATAGGAAGCAAAAACTTTTGCGGAATTAAGTTTGGTCCAGCGGTATATCTGCTTCCATTTAAGAAGGATCTTCAATTAAAGTGAACAAACATTAAGCACGTTGTTCTCAGTTAAAAGGTGCATAGATTCAGTGCATGGCTTTAGGGGTGTCCATTGGGACTCAGCTATTAAGGGATTAAGTAAAAGTCTTATTTTTTAGCCTATCCCTTTTCCTTCAGACCACTTGAATTTTACTTTTCTTTTTCTTTTCTTTTTTTAAAAAATTAAATCTTTATTGTTCAGATTATTACATTTGTTCCTCTTTTTTTCTCCCCATAACTCCCCTCCTTCCAGTTCCCACCCCACCGTCCACCCTCACTCCCCACCCACTGTCCTCATCCATAGGTGCACGATTTTTGTCCAGTCTCTTCCCGCATCTCCCACACCCCTTTCCCCCCCAAGAATAGTCAGTCCATTCCCTTTCTATGCCCCTGATTCTATTATAATCATCAGTTCATTCTGTTCATCAGATTATTTATTCACTTGATTCTTAGATTCACTTGTTGATAGATGCATATTTGTTGTTCATAATTTGTATCTTTACCTTTTTCTTCTTCTTCCTCCTCTTAAAGGATACCTTTCAGCATTTCATATAATACTGGTTTGGTGGTGATGAACTCCTTTAGCTTTTCCTTATCTGTGAAGCTCTTTATCTGACCTTCAATTCTGAATGATAGCTTTGCTGGATAATGTAATCTTGGTTGGTTGTAGGTTCTTGGTATTCATCACTTTGAGTATTTCTTGCCACTCCCTTCTGGCCTGCAAAGTTTCTGTTGAGAAATCAGCTGACAGTCGTATGGGTATTCCCTTGTAGGTAACTGACTGTCTTTCTCTTGCTGCTTTTAATATTCTCTCTTTGTCTTTTGCCCTTGGCATTTTAATTATGATGTGTCTTGGTGTGGTCCTCTTTGGATTTCTTTTGTTTGGGGTTCTCTGTGCTTCCTGGACTTGTAAGTCTATTTCTTTCACCAGGTAGGGGAAGTTTTCTGTCATTATTTCTTCAAATAGGTTTTCAATATCTTGCTCTCTCTCATCTTCTGGCACCCCTATAATTCGGATGTTGGTACGCTTGAAGCTGTCCCAGAGGCTCCTTACACTATCTTCGTATTTTCGGATTCTTTTTTCATTTTGCTTTTCTGGTTGGGTGTTTTTTGCTTCTTCGCATTTCAAATCTTTGACTTGATTCTTGCGGTCCTCTGGTCTGCTGTTGGGAGTCTGTATAATCTTTATTTCAGTCAGCGTATGCTTAATTTCTAGTTGGTTCTTTATCACAACATCGAGGGTCTCATTAGGTTTCTTGAGGATCTCACTATATTTATCGGTGGTCTCACCAGTCTTTTCGAGGGCCTTACTAAATTTATCGGCAGTCTCACCAGTCTTTTTGAGGGCCTTACTAAATTTATCAGTGGCTTCTAGACAGTTCTTGAGAGACCTTAAAAGTGTGGTTTTATATCCTCTATAACTCTATATCCTCCATTTCTGTCATTTCTGTCCTGTTTCTTTGTCTCTGCATTTTTTATGCTTTCTTGGTGCACCCCCTTGTGGTCTTTGTGCGCAGTCTTGTTGTAGTTAAGCCTTGATTGTTGTAGGTAACACTGGGGGGGATTTGACCTCCAGGCCAACTGGCTATGAGAATCAGCTGTGTCTGCAGTGGGAGAACTTCTGTCCTCTAGGGAGGTGCTAATCTAGCCTTTGCCTAAGGCTATCCCGCAAATGCCTCTGTGCAAGGCTTGGGCAGGGTCGGTCCCAGGGGATCAACAGGGCGGGCGGGGCGAGCAGTTATGGCTGCTCTCAGTCCCATCCCCAGAGGCTCTGCCTCACAGAGTCCTAGCAACCGCTGCAAACCTCAGAGAGAAAGCTGCCCTCGAGTTCTGACCGATGCCAGACAGCCCCGCTTCTCCCGTTTGAGTCTGGGTCCCCAGAGACTCGCCCGGAACTGGAGCTCAGAGCCTGAGACTCCCTCCCAATTGAAATAGACAACCATGCCCTCAGCCGCCAGCCCGCTCTGCACACACCTCCGCACCTTTGTATTTTCCACACTGCGCCTCCTCTGAGCCTCGGTATGCCTTTCTCTTTCCTTCTAGTTGTAGAATTTCCCCTCAGCCAGCCTTCCTGTGTTTCTGGGTGATGTCCATTCCGTCTTTTAGTTGTATTTTCAAAGTGGTTGTGCAAGGCAGCAATCTCCGGTGTTTACCTATGCCGCCATCTTGGTTTCTCCTCTGAATTTTACTTTTCTACTTACAAGTTTGTGGGTTGGAAATAGCAACTACCCCAACCACTTGGCATTCAAGTGAGAGGGAGATTTGGTATTTCTAGGGAAAAGGATATGGACTACCATAGGAATGCTCTGTGTCTTGCAAAGAGGTGTCCTGCTTGGGCTGTTTGCCCATGGCCTCTGCTTGCCCTCTCCCACCATCTCATCACCTTTACAGTACACTTGTCCATGGTACAGCTCCAACGTTTAGCTGAGGAAATAAAGTTGGAGGCTCTCCCTGTTTCTCTGATGTTGAGAAAATACCAGATCTATAATTCTTGACTCCAGTGACCACGATGGTTTCTTTCTTTGGGTCAATGTTGATCTCTGCAGAAAGGGAGAAACCTGGCCATCTCTTCACTGTTCCAGCATGCCATTCAGCAGGAACAGGGTGGTGAGGTCAGGTGCTGACTGGGCTTCAGGCAGCAGGAAGAACCTGGGATCAGTTTGGTTGGGTTATATGTTGGATGTATTGATCAAAACAGAAGTACATTAAGTTGGACAGGGCACTGTACCACAGGCAGAGGTCAGTAAGGCATTATGGAGAGATGGACAAAATAAGGAGCAAGAAGAAAATAAATAAGTCCAGTGTGGAACTCCACGTACCAACCAATCAGGCCAAGAGTTTGACCAGATAGAGGTCTTACCAATGACTGAACGGAGTACAGGCCACACCTGAATACCCGTGACAGGGCCCCTTCTGCGATGATGATGTCATGATGCTGACATTTACAGAAAGAGAAATTTTAACGTGACGGCATAGAAATGTGCGAGGGGCTGGAGAAGAGCTTGGGAGAGGGTCAGTGTGGGGACAAACGATGACGTGACAAGGGGAATGGGCTTGGGTTGCCCAGAAAAGAGCCGGACAGCACTGGCAGGCTCAGACTTTCTTGTCACGACACTCTTACCACCACCGCTGACATCCGTGAGATGAGCTAAGCGTTTGGTGCATTCACAGGGCCTCACCTGCCCTTCACCTTTGACTGAGGCTTTTGATGTCTGGGAGCAAACCTTCAAGGGAGCAAAGGAGGGCCATCCATGGGCTACTGCCATTTGTCACATGGGAGAAAAAAGGGGGCTGGGGGAGGCAAGAAGGGAGTGTTAGAGGAATAAGACATCTCTGTTTTTCTTCTATTTCCAAGGCACTTCTTCAGCAGCTCTTTGGCCTGAGAATCAGTGCAGTTTACCAGGATAAAGAGAATGAGTGAGCATGTCATGTTAGGCACTGAGTGTGTAGGTGAAGTGTGTGTGTCCCCACAATGCAAAGGAGAAAGACTATCTCAGAGCATGAATAAAAATAATATGGAGCCCTAACTGGTTTGGCTCAGTGGATAGAGTGTCAGCCTGCGGACTGAAGGGTCCCAGGTTCAATCCCAGTCAAGGGCATGTACCTTGGTTGCAGGTACATCCCCAGCAGGGGGTGTGTAGGAGACAGCTGATCGGTGTTCCTCTCTCATCGATGTTTCTAACTCTCTCTCCCCCTTCCTCTCTGTAAAAAAATCAATAAAATATATTAAAAATAATAATAATGATAATATGGAAATCTAGAGAAAGAGCTTCTTCAGCTTTGAATACATAAATCCACATTCTTTATGTTACTGATAGAACATGGGCAAAGGCAATAACAGATTTGTATATCCAGGATGTAATGAAGATGTAAATGTTACCCTTATATCTTTTCTAATAGCTGATATATAGATATAGAACCATTCATTCAAGAAGCACTTGAGGAGCACCTACTGTGTGCTTGGTATGATACCAGCTGTAGAGGTTGCAAAGTGTACACTCATGGAGACAGCCAAGCCAAGCAGAGCTGGGACAAAAAGATTGTGTCCCAAATTGCCGTGGGGTCCAGGGGAGAAGTGCCAACCTCTGCCTTACAGAATCAGGCAGGCTTCACAGAGGAGGTGATGTCCGAGCTAGATGGTGAAGTGCAAGCAGGAGAGTGCCCGCCTGATACCAGAGAACAGTAAGGGTGGTAGATTTTATTTCAGCGTGAACCATGAAGTGGTGTTGAGGGGGGCAAGATAAGCAGAACCTTTAGATGCAGGTCCCAGCATCACATCTGGCACAGAACAGACGGGACCTGCCGAATGGCCTCCTGGATGAGTAAGTGGCATCATCTGGTGAACAGGCTGTGTGAGCAGCATGAGGGTGAGCTGGCTAACGGCACATGCTTTTGTCCTCATCCTTTATGTCCACCAAGCAATGTCTGACCATCTCCAGAGAAGGCCGCATCTCACCCTCCTGGGCGGGCTGGGCCAGGTGATTTTTAAAGACATGAAATGGAGGAGAATCTACACATGCCACCCTCGATGTAAAACCACATGACAACCATTTTTATCTTTTTTATAACTTTCCCTTGTTTCCACCTGGTTCTGAGTGTATCTGGTTCCTGCAACAGGCATCACACCATAACCCAAATGGCAGACTATTTCAGTAAAAATACATTTTGATCTTGGGTTCCTGTGTCAATTAACTTTCATACTGCTTACCTCTATCGTGTCATGGTCCTCGCCAAAAAGGTTTTGGCCTCGATGTGTAATTATCTCTAGCTTTCTGTCTCCCTTTGCCAATTCTAACCTATATATTTTTCATTGTAATAAGTTGTAACCATGAGCACAGCAGCTTTCCTGTCTTGTAAGTCCAACCTGAGGGTGATCTTGGAGGCCCCCCCACATAACCTCACACTAGTGAGCCATTGCAGGGCAGGCTCATGTCCCTGCCCCTCCTTGCCCCTCCCTGCCCCCTGCCCACTGCCACCCCAACACACACACACACACCTGTCTCCTGGTTCACAGAGGCCCTGCCAGCCCACACCTCACCTTTCCCACAGGTCGTGGAGCACTCCGTGGTCCCAAGCTGTTTCCAGTTGTGATCTCGGCTTCGTCGTGGGGGCTGTGGTGCTGGTAGCACCAAATTGCCCGGCCAGTGGGAAGAAAATCTATCTGGATGCCTGGCTGAGAAGGTCTGCGCAGATTCTGAGGTGAATATTTCTGGCGCCCCACCGTGCAAGCCTTCCTTCTCCTCAGTCCGTTCCTTCTCTTCTCCCGCCTCCTGACTCCTCCCCTCCGGGAGCAGCTGGCCATGGAAGGGCTCCCCTGGGAGAGGCCAGGGCCACACAGAAGGAAGTTCAGTTTGGAGGGTGAGTCGTAAAGAGGAAACTGCTTCAACATTTGAAATCAGGTAGCATGAGATCATTTCTAATTCATAGCACATATATTTAAAATAAGCAGACACAAATTTCCCTAATGTTTAAAACATTATTAAAAACAATAAGAAAAAGATGAACATCCAAGTAGAAAAGGTAGGCAAGGGCCAGGGAGAGACAATTTACTAAAAATGAAATACAAGCAGCCAAAAGTTCTCAACTTCACTCATAATTAAAGAACTACAGGTGAAAATAAGAACAACAACAAATCTATTTGCCTAACAATAAAGATTAGAGACCTTGGAAACCCTTAATCCCTACACTCCTTGTTGAAGTTTCCTGAAAACACGTTCTCATACACTGTAAAAGAGTCTGCAAATAAGATGCAAATTTTGGAGAGCAATTTGGCAACATTTATCCAAGCACATATTAGTTTATTACAAAATAAGGAGGCAAATTCTACAGTTACTGTCAAATCAAGTTAAAACATAGGGCTTTCTTTGTCTCTTCACCAGCACATTTTTATCTAGTTGGCTACTTACAATACTTTGTGGTTTAAAATATGACATGCAAATTAAAAGAACAGAGTCAAAACCAGGCATATTGATATAAATGAGACTGTCCAAGATGTTATCAGCAAAAAACACTTTTGAGTACTTTGTATGTACTGGGCACAAGGATTGATGCCTAATTTATTAAATTCCCTCCCTGCTGCCCCCCCTCAAAACAAAACTTTTGAGTGTAGTTTTTCCCTTTCTGCTTTTAGACAGGAAATGTGTTCAGAGACGTTACTGACTTGCCGGAGGACGCACAGCAGGAAAGTGGCAGAGTTGGATTCAGGCTCTGTCCTCCTGACTCAGCTGATATGGAGGATGAAACCTGGTCCAGAATGCCCTTCCTCACCAACTTTTTACAAATGACCCCTTCTGGGCCCGCCCTGTCCCAGGCCACGGATCCCAGAACTCCATGGTACGTGTTAGGTGAAACCCATTAGACTTGTTATCAATGATCAATATCCTATATGTTCTCAAGTAGTCTGTCCAGTTGCCCTTGTAAGCCACCATTAATAGTTTGCCACCTGGGCTTGGTTCTCAGACTGTGTATTGCTCCTGGAAATGGTTTAAAAATTCTGTCGGGTTAGCTATGCTAACCTGGAGTTTGAACAACACTTGGACCCTATGTGTCTGACGTACTCCAGGCTGTTGTTTCCCAGTGGCCGGTGACATCAGGTAACCTTATTATCTGATTGGCAGCCCAGAAAAGGATGGATGTGCCAGGTCTCGCACCTGTCCCCTCTCTCTGTAGGACAGGCATTGGGCCAGGTAGCCTCTAGACCAGTGATGGTGAACTTTTTGAGCTCGGCGTGTCAGCATTTTGAAAAACCCTAACTTAACTCTGGTGCTGTGTCACATACAGAAATTTTTTGATATTTGCAACCATAGTAAAACAAAGACTTATATTTTTGATATTTATTTTATATATTTAAGTGCCATTTAACAAAGAAAAATCAACCAAAAAAATGAGTTCGCATGTCACCTCTGATAACCAGGTTATTTGGGATTTTGAGATGGAGAGATTATCCTGGTTATTTGCGTGTCATAGGTTCGCCATCACTGCTTTCGGCAGTATAACAAGCACAGGGCTAGTCACACAGACAGGGCTGAGGTCACTGTGGGATCTGGGTAAGAACCTCATCTCTCTAAGCTTTCAGTTCCTTACTTTTAAAATGAGGCTGATAACAGTACTTTCCTCTGAGCACTATGGTGAACACTGGATGACTAATTTATGTGAAGGGATCAGCAGTGTCCAGCACACAGCAAGGACCCAGTGTGTGCGAGCAACTATCATCATAAATATTTCTGCAGACCTTCCTGTTTGAAAGATGGAAAAGACAGTCTCTCCTACAGCCTCGGAGGGGACATGGCAACGATATGTTGGTTTTGGCCCAGCAAACCCATGTTGACCTTCTGACTGTTAGAACAGTAAAGGAGTAAATCTGTTGTTTTGAGCCACTAAGCCTGAGGCGATTTATTATGGCAACAACCAGAAACCAGTATAAGGCATTTCAAAATGAGGACCTGGAGAGAAAGACCCAGGATGTTCACTTGTTTTTGAATCAGCAAAGGCTCAGATAAATGGCGACATCTGGGCCACTGACTCTGAAGTATGCGTCCCTGGTTTTTCTCTGTGCTGAGTTAAAGACAGAGGGCAGCTGCACAAGAAGAAGAAGGAAGGGGCTTTAAAAGGAAATGCCCCAACTTTCAGCCTTAGCCTGCATCCCCCTGTCTTGGTATGCCGGGTGCCCCTCTCCGCTGAGCCCTCCTGCACCCTGCCCGGCTCCCGTCCTGTCCCCGGGGGCTATCAGTTGGCTAATACTCCCATGGGTCACATGAGACAGATGAGGAATTCGATGCTCCCTGGGTGACATCAACAAGCCAGGTATTGATGTCTGGGGATTGCGGAAACGGATGAACACGCTTGTTGGCTACGATCTGGTTCCAGAACCCAAAATCACTGATACTGCTTTGCGTGCATGCAGACGGTTATTTTGCTAGTGCTGTTCGCATCCTAGAGGTTGTTAAGGACAAAGCAGGACCACATAAGAAAACCTACCCTATGTCATCCAAGAACTTAGACCAACTTTAAATGAACTGGGAATCTCCACTCCAGAGGAACTGGGCCTCGACAAAGTATAAACCTTAGCAATGGGCTTCCCAAGGATTTACTGATGATACGACTTGAATGTAAATAATCACCTGGAAATACTGATGATAACATACTACCTTATTTGGACAAGTCTTCCGTTACTGAGTACCAAACC
The DNA here is from genome assembly GCF_014108235.1 of Myotis myotis. Lineage (NCBI taxonomy): Eukaryota > Metazoa > Chordata > Mammalia > Chiroptera > Vespertilionidae > Myotis > Myotis myotis. The sequence continues at coordinate 113,389,309 of NW_023416313.1, read as the reverse complement.
ATGTAATGGTAACTTGAACTTTAATAAAAAGGAAATGAGATTGAACTGAAATTAAAAATAAAAATAAATAAAGAGAAATGACCCGAGTGCTTGGCAGAAAAACAAGGGATTTTACCTGGTCTCCTGTGAGGTGGCACTTGTGGGCTGATGGCATTGGTCCCCATGATAACGTACTCATAGTGGACTCCTGGGTTAGGCTGCTGGTGTATCATCTGACAACACAAAAGTCCGTGTCACTGGGCTGGCACGCACATCCATGTCCCCCTGACTTTGGGTTCAGTGGAACAAGTGACAGGATCTATAAATGAGGGGGTTGATTCACATCTAATAATATTAGTGAACCTGTGACAGATTAAACAAATAGCTATGAAAGCTATTTCCAGATGGCTTTTTGTTATTTGCTTTAGAAGAAGGAAAAACTTAAAAGAAAACTAGGCTGAAAGTGAACATTTTATAAATTCCAAATAGGAAGATGGGAGCAATGATTGGAACCTTTTTGTTGGCTCCCAACCATCCTATACCAGGGCTTAGATTTTGCTTAGTGCTCTCAAAGTGTCCAGGCAGATACGTGTTGACACGACACAGAACCTGTTTGGACACTAGGTGGCGAGAGAGTCGAGCAAAGGGCCCACCTCTGGCAGAGCCAGCTGGATCCTTTAGGTTCTTTCAACATTTTCTACGTGGCCAGTGAGGCTGGCTCAGGAAAGGCCTGCCCCCACCCTCTTCCTCTTTGACTCTTGGATTCCTCCACTTCTCATCCATAGAAAGCTCCAGACCACAAAGAGATGGGGTCAGGAAAACAGGTCTAAGGGAAGTAACTGTCCCTAGGTCCTATTGTCTTAGGAACTGATGACAAAAGTAGAACAGCAAACAGGAAGCTGCATAGGGCTGTGGAGGTCACAGTGAGACTTCTCTGGGGCAAAAGAAAAAATAAATCAGCATGGCCCAGCAGAATGAACCCCTCTCTATTGGTTCTGGGGCACAAACGCCCATGGCTTTCCTGGCGGGCAGCAGGGTGATGGGCTCAGTTCACCAGCGGAACGAGGATTTACTGAGTAAATTGAGTCAGGTAAGGAGACACTCCACATCCTGGTATTTCGGTCTTTATTGCTTCATACAGCGGCTCTCTTGTTGACCAGCTGTCTAATCTAGATCAAGTCCCTTAATCTCAGTTTTTTATTTCTTCATCTGGAGAAGAAGTTGGAATCACAGATGATCTCAAGTCTTTTCGGCTTCAAGCAGTTTGGTTCCTGAACATGTCTATTATGTCCATTTATGCCTTTAACTCTTATGTCTTCCCTGCATGTGAAACGAGGCCTCCCTTTTATAAATCACCCAATGGACTTCATACACTCAGAAACCATGGTGGTGCACACAGAGCCCTGCAAGACAGTGTTATGACCTCAGGTTCCTGCGGTTTACCCCTCATCCCCTCACCTATTCTCCTTTCACACAATTCCACAATTGGTTTGTGGCCGGAAATCCTCTCTCCGTCTTCCCATGCCTCTTGAGCTGCGTGAGCGTTCTGCCAGTACAAACCTTGCCCCATTTAGAAAATTATTGTTGGCCACCACATCCTAGACCACCCACGGTGGTCCTTTAACAATCTGGCTTTTTATCCCTGATGCCATTCTAAACCTACCCAGAGTCCAACAACCCATTGGACAGTGTAAAAGAATATCGAAAATTAACTATAACAAGGCTTTCTTTACTGTTTCCAGTCCATGAGCCACTAGGCCCAAGAGGAACAAACATGTAAATTTGGAGAAGTAATATATATAAAACCCTAACAAAGCACACATCATGTGCTGGTTTTGGAGGTTGTAAGAGAATGCTAAGCAAGCTCCTTCTTTTTATCATAAAACCCAATTTCAAGCTTTATTTCTGTCACCTTTTATTTCCTGATGTTTTAAAGAAGACTGGATTCTAGTGTTTCTTAAAAAACAAGGACCATTTTTAACTTGTGTAACTTAATAATTGATTTTCTTGTTAAGTAAGCTAAGTTCCCTGTGAAGCAGGGAGTGCCTAGTAAACCTCTGTATTGCTACTCTGCGCTTTATTGGGTCACCTGGAGCACGCTGGAGTTCTCCCGTCTTCATTTGCTTTAACAGAATTTGAAGAGGGCTGGGAACTGTGAGCGGTCTTGTCTTGCTTTAGGCATTTGCTTTCTTTTGCCATAAAAACAAAACATGCCAAATTAGCATTAGGAGGAAAGTGCCTGGAGGAGATCCAATGCTCATGAAATAAAGGATATGTTTTGCCTCTGATTTGGTTCAACAAGTAAAATTGGTTTTACTGGGTCAATAAACTCTGAGGGTTCTAAGCATCTGGTAGAGTTTAAGGTTTCTGTGAGCTGGGCACATTCAGGGTGAATGGTGAAGATGAAGGCCAAGATGCAAGGGCACCTCCAAGGACTCTGCTCAGATGGTCATATTAAGCACGGGCAACGGTTTGTTGCTTTTTGTTCTAAGTGTGGCCCTTAGAAGCAACAAAATAAACAATCCAGAGAACAGCCCAGAAACATACAAACTCACATAAACATCCAAGATCTCGTTAGTGGGACCTTCAGCCAGAAAGGACTCTCCAGCAGTGCTCGAAATCTCATTTGGACGCTTGTAGGTGAACATTGTCCCTCCACCCTCGTATTTTCCAGGCCGGTCAATTGCCCAGTTCCCGTTGATGATGGAGCGGCCAGAACGACTTCGCAAGGCTGTGGAGAGAAATGACGCAGTTTCTCAGGTAAGCCCAGGGTATGCACAAAAACTTGAACTGGTCCCCTACCCCGTTACTGACTTATTGATTCATTACGTTTTTCATCAGGATCCACTATGTGCCAGGCACTGGCCTAGGCCTTGAGGCAGGATGAGGTGTCTAGATCACATCCCTTTGGGCTTCATCGCCTCTTCAACCCACTTTGATCTCTTCCACCGTAGAAATGAAGGGCAAGTGTGGTTAGGTGAGGGGAAATAATTATATCCCATTGTCTAGGTGAGAGGGTGCACATTGGCAGCTCAGTAGCTGATTTTGGCCTGCAGATGGGCTTAATTTGGCCTTCGTGCCTTTGTATTATTATTTTTTAATGTAATTTAACTTAAATTTAAGAATTGGGAGATTTCACATGAAAAATTTAGAGCATTAGCTTGTCTTGTAAAACAAGAAGACATGTTAACATTGGCTGCATTCCCTCGAGGCAGCGATCGGTTAGCGCTATGGAGGACTGCCCCTTTTTGATGGAGCCTGGTTTGCCCTAATTGCCACCACTTAGGTGAAGTCTTAATTTATTTCCCATTTATTAATGAATATGAATTATGTATTCTACTTGTGATCATGCTTGCAGTGCAATGTTTCTTATGGAATGAACTTTTCACATAATTTTTCTACTTGTATGCCTCCTAAAAGTGGCAAAGCTAAAGAAAGGCCACTCAGTGTCACAAGATTGTCTCCTGCCAGGTCAGCTTCATTTATTTCTGTTACCACCCCGAGTTCTGTGAGCTACGTTAGATACTTCCACATACACTGTCAGAACTAATCCTCGAAACATTGCTAAGCAGATGCGTAACCCGATCTTTCAGAGACTTGGTTCACAGACCAGAGGGACTTCGTTCAAGCTCACGGAGATGGTAAGTGATGGAACTGTGATTTGAAGTCCACACTCACCAGGGAGGTAAAAAAGGAGAGGAAAGAAGCAGGAGTCAGGGTTAACGAGGGAAGAAGGGACAGCACACTAGAGCAGACTTGTTTCCTTACACATGTGGCACCTTGAAGTCCACAAGCCAATGGCAGATTGAAGGAGATCCTTCGTAAGTGCCATGTAAACAGTGGGTCCTGGGCTCTTCGAACTTTCATCTTACCGAGTTCCTAAATGTAATGTTTTACAACGCATTGTGGAAACTGTATATGTAAACACAAGAATTGAGAACAATATAATAAACATCCAGGTACCCACTGCCCAGCTTCAACAATGATCAATTCATGGCTTATCTAATTTCACTTTGCAAACCCCAGACTCCATTTTTACTTGTTTTTCAGTAGGTGTCTCTAAAACAAAGGACTCTTTGTTTCTTTTATTTTCCTGTATTTTTAAGATATATTTGTATTGCTTTCAGAGAGGAAGGGAGAGGGAGAGAGAGATAGAAATATCAATGAGAGCGACTCATTGATTGGCTGTCTCCTGCACGCTCTCTACCAGGGATTGAGCTGGCAACCCATGCATGTGCCCTTGACCAGAATCAAACCCGGAACCCTGCAGTCTGCACGCCAACACTCTATCCACTGAGCCAAACTGCCTAGGGCAGGGCTCTTTGTTTCTTAACCTTGGTTTCAGTAGTGATTCTGTAATGGAGGCTGCTCCAAGGATGAAAGAACCTCCAATTCTTTCCAAGCAGCCTCCCCTTCAGACTCTGCCCCTTGTTGCTATGGCTACTGAGAGACCACAGCTATGGAACATTAAATTATAAAATCAATTCAGCTTATTGAGTGGCAAAGAAGGGTCAAGAATAGACACTGAGGAAGAATAGGTTTGGGCTGTTTTCTATCAAAAACCACACTTCTCGTGAGTGGGCCATACAGTGTTTCCATGTCTTCATTTTCCATTCATTCCTCAATCATTTCCTGTTTGACCTTTGCCCCCATTATTCTACTGAAACAATTCATATTAATGTCACCAAAACTGTCATGTTGCTAAATCCAACGGGGACTTTTCAGGCCGCCTCTTACCAGACATCTCAGCGGCGTTTGGCACTATTGACCATTCCATCCTATTTGAAACACTCACTGGTTTCTGGGACACCACACTTGGCTTGCTTTCCACTGCTCTCAGGCTTCTGCTTTTCCTCTCTGTCTCATCTTTCTCTACTGGGCTATTAAGTATTAGCATTCTTCAGGGATTCATGGGCCATTGTGCCCATGTCCATGGCTTTAATTACTGTGTGCAGTGACTTTCAAATTTATGTTTCCAATCCAGACTTTTCCTCTGCTCCCAGACTTCTGTATCTAATTGCCTACTTGACAGCTTCACTCAGATGTGTTGTCTAAGACTGAACTTATCCCTAAATCTACCAGTGTTTCTTGTTTCAGTAAATGGTAACACCATCTAATTAGAAACCTAGGAACCATCCTGGACACTTCCTCCCTTCCTTGTCACCTCTATCCATCCATCATCAAATTTTATTTGTCCTCCTCCATATTTCTTGAGCCCATCTGCTTCTCTCCTTGTCCATCACCATAATCAAGTGCCAAGCTACTATCAGAGCTTATCTGCACTAACTCAAAAACTTTCAGCTTAGTCTTTCTGTTTCCCTTCTTTTCAGCAAGAGTGATCTTTTCAGAGTTCAGATTTGGTCACCAACTACAGCTCAAAATCCTTCAATAGCTTTCTCTTTCTCTAGGGAAAAACCCCAGTCATTAATGAGGCCAGGGCCATATCTTGTATCACTATCTTCTCTGTGCTCTGCTCTCTGGCCTTCTTTTAGCTCATCTGACACATCATATTCCCTCCAAAATGCTGTGCCTTCCTCCAGACATACTTCCATGAGCCTCCAGTCCCATTTGATCTTTTTATCCCTTTATTTTTTTTAATTGAATTTGCTGGGGTGACATTGGTTAATAAAATTATTATAGGTTTCGGGGGTACAATTCTATAATGCGTCATCTATATATTGTATTGTGTCTTCACCATTCCATGCCAAGTCTCCTTCCATCACCATTTATCTCCTCTTTACCCTTTCCTACCTCCCCTCACCTCCTTCCCTCTGGTAATCACAATACTATTGTCTGTGTCTATGAGTTTTTTTGGTGTGTTTTTTTGTTTGTTTGTTTTTGTTTAATCCCTTCACAGTTTTTACCCAGCCCTCCAACCCTCCTTCCTTCTGTATCTATAAGTCTATTTCTATTTTGTTTATTAGATCCTGCATATAAGTGAAATCATACAGTGTTTGTCTTTCTCCTATTTGTTCTTTAGCTGTCAGCTCCTCAGCAGTCTTCTCCCACCCCCAGCCCAAGCCTGTCTCTTCTCTCACTTGCTCTAATGAATGTCTATCTCCCAGGACACCCTAAGCTCCTAAAGGGCAAAGGCAGTGGTGCTTCCTCACTGTTAGAGCTCTAGTCCCAGCACAGTGCTCACCAGGTAGTAGGAACTTGCTATTTGATGAACACAAAAGTAGAAAAAGGCAACATCAAAAGAAAGGCAGGAAATGATAAATAGGCAATTCACAGAGAAACAAGTACAAATATTCCATAAGTAAATTAAAAGATGCTCTACCTTGCTTATAATTTAAGAAATGCAAATCAAAACCACAATGGTATATTCTTGGTCCACCAGATTGGCAAATGTTTTAAAAGATGTAATGCTGCCAGAATTGACAGGTATATGAAGCAAGCACCCATAACATTGTTGGTGGGAATATAAACTGATTCAATCATATTGGAGGGCAGTGATTATATTGTTAAAACTTTATGTGCCTATACATAAAGTACCCAGGAATTGTACTTCTAGGAAACTACTTGAGTAATACCCTTCTCTAAATATTCGAAAGTATTTGTAACAAGATATTCTCTGAAGATTTTTTTTTTAAATGTAGAAAAACTAAAACAACCTGAATTTTCATCAGTAGAGGATTGCTTAAGCAAATTGTCATAGTGGATGTCCATGCACTGGGCCCTAAAAACAATGAGATGGGTCTGTGTGTGTGGGTATGGCAAGAACTCCACGATAATTTTTGAAGGAAACAAAAAAGCAAAACAGTGTGTTTGGTATGATCTCATTTGTGTATACTTTATGTAAAAGCAGATACATGACACATGCAGGCACATGCACAATACTTTTTAGAGAAAGTCACAAAACTGTTAACATTTGTGGACAGAAACTGGGGTTTAGGTTGGGATGTGAGTTGAGAAGGGAGCCATTATTTCTTATTTTCTATCTTTTTACTACCATTTAAATTTTGCTTTACCATATGCTTATATTATTTTTTAAAGGCTTACGATTTTGTAATTAATATAAATAGCACAGTACAAGCAGACATACCCTGAGGGATATATGTATTTTCAATTTTTTACAGCTTCTCCTTAAAATCCCATTCAGAGTATCAAAAGCTCAGAACTGAGGTAAGTTCTGGCTAAGATTTTATTGCTGTTAATGGAAATATTGTACAAGAAGTTATTACCTGGAAACAAAAAGTTCTAGTAAAGAACCATTTGAAATACTTCATAGGAGAGAGCTGCAAGGGCCTCCAGCAAATAAAACATGGGACCTGAATCTTTTTATCGTCTACTGTCACTCACACATCCCTCCAAAGGTTTAGAGGAGTCCTTATCATTTAACAGCAGAGCATATAAAAGCCATACCAGATTTTTAGCAAACACACTCCTGATTCCATATGCCCACAGGTCAGCTTCTGAAACAGCTCCCAAAGAACCGCAACCTGGTCAGACATATTGAAAACAGCTGTACCTACTGTTTATGTGCCTCTAAGCCAGCGGTTCTCAACCTGTGGGTCGAGACCCCTTTGGCGGTTGAACGACCCTTTCACAGGGGTCGCCTAAGACCATCCTGAATATCAGATATTTACATTATGATTCATAACAGTAGCAACATTACAGTTATGAAGTAGCAACGAAAATAATTTTATGGTTGGGTCACAACATGAGGAACTGTATTTAAAGGGCCAGAAGTTGAGAACCACTGCAGCAGTCACAGGGCTATAAATGGTGTTCAACACTGCCCTACAAAAAGGTGCAGGTGACTCATGACTCTTGCTAGTGGGTGTGTTCACTGAAGGTCAGGCTTTGACAAAGCTTGTTTGAAAGTCAACCTCACAGCTGTGTCAATGTGAGGAAATCACTTCTGTTTGACAGTTGGATTTTATTCCAGTTTTAGTTGTCAATGCCTGGCACATATATTTGGCTTAAACTATCTGCGCCAGCAATGCCCTCATCCAAGATCTTATGAATCGTGTATAATCTAAGCCCTGCTTCTCATACATTTTACCCCATAACCTTAATGCCCGTTGTTGACAACCCAACCACTGGCTTCCACAATCAAATAAAGAAGGTGACTTCCTTAGAGCAAACAGGTCACTGTGATCTGGATGTCGTTTCTTCCTTTGGAAGTACTAGCAAATCCCAAGCTTCTCAATCTTTCAGCAGGTCTTAGAAGTTATTTGGGAAGTAGAACAGCACAATAAAGTCAAAGGCGAAGGGGTCTGACATCACCGGCCACCGCCACAATGCCAACTTGAGGTCTGCAGCCCTGACATTTTCCGTCTAGTCTATGAGCTTTAACAAAAGCCCACACATGGGCACAAACCCAACTGAGTCCCAGACTATGCTAGTGAAGCTGGAAATGGAACACAATTATTCACTTCATACTACACCTTGGAAGGGTCTGTCAATTACATCTTTATCTTAGCATTCCTTCTATTATAAACTAGAGGCCCAGTGCACAAAAAGCACTTAGAGGGGTCCCTCAGCCCGGCCTGTGCCCTCTTGCAGTCTGGGACCCCTCGGGGAATGACCACCTGCTGGCTTAGGCCTGCTCCCTGGGGGATTGGGCCTAGGCTGGCAGTCAGACATCCCTCTGGCAGCCCAGGAGCCCTTGGGGGATATCCATTTGCCAGTGGGGAGCAGGCCTAAGCTGCAATCAGACATCCTTAGCGCTGCTGAGGAGGCGGGAGAGGCTCCCACCACCACTGCTGTACTGGCAGCCATCAGCCTGGCTTGTGGCTGAGCAGAGCTCCCCCTGTGGGAGTGCACTGACCACCAGGGGGCAGCTCCTGCATTGAGCATCTGCCCCCTGGTGGTCAGTGTGTGTCACAGTGACCAGTCATTCCCAGTGGTTCTGCTGTTAGGGTCAGTTTGCATATTACCCTTTTATTATATAGGAGTGCCTGGCCAGCCTGGGTGAGGGGCTGAAGGCCGTTTTCAGGCTGGCCACACCCGCTTCAGGGTGGTGGTGGGGTCCTGCTGGGATGCCTGGCCGGTCTGGGTGAGTGGCTGAGGGCAATTTGCAGGCTGGCCAAGCCCCCAGCGGGGACCCTCACCCCTTGAGGGTGTGGCCAGCCTGGGTGAGGGGTTGATGGCTGTTTGCAGGCTGGCCACACCCCCAGCCACCCAAAATCCCAGTGGAGGCTGGCTGGAAGCAGGTATCTGGGATTTATTTGTCTTCTATAATTGAAACTTTGTTGCCATGAGCAGAAGCCACAGCCAGCTCAGGGCAGGCAGGAAGCTTGGCTTCCTCCATTGCCCGGGCAACCAAGCCTCCTGCTTGCTCCAGCTCCGTGGCTGCCGGCCGCCATCTTGGTTGGGTTAATTTGCATATAGTCGCTCTTGGCTGCTGGGCGTGGCTTAGGGTGTAGTGAAGGTACGGTCATTAGCATCTTTGTCTTTTATTAGTGTAGATGTAGGCAACAGACCATAATAGTACTAGTAGTACTGTGACTTTGTCACCAATAGAAATCACGTATGTATTCATATGACATTAAGATGTTACAAATACTTTGAAAAATTGTTTAAAAACTCATTACTATATAGGTCTGAGATCTCATGTATTCAGGCCTTCTTTGCTTTAAGAAACTATAAAAATTGTATCAACAATACAAAATTAAACCATTGTTCTTAACAGCATTGACCCAAAGCAATACCAGAGAGCTGGAAACCCCTAAGGGGGTGATGGGGCCTAATGGCCCACCAAATACACCTGAGCCATCTTGTTCACCTTATCTAGGACCCTGAGAAGGACTAGTCCCATCAAGCCACAAGAGGAACTCAGCCACCCAGGCTCCCCGACTACCATCTGCCCTCTCCAGGCAGTGGTAGGGGGAGAGTTTCATCTTCCACACAAGGCTTAAGACAAATTAAGATAACTTTAGGAAAGTTTTCAGATAACCCTAACAAGTACATAGATGTTCTTCAGGGATGGACATAAACCTTTAATTTATCATGGGAGAATGTAATGCTTCTTTTGAGTCAGACAGTCTCAGCATCAGAGAAGCGATACAATCTAGCGGTTTGGAGACAAACACTTCTCAGCAAATGCCAGTAGGGTCTCCCATGATCAGATTGGACTGTTTTACTCCAGGGTTTTAGAGAGAGCTCCCATTTGTTTGGTCAGGCCTTAGCTCAGGATTTATGTCAGTTTAACCACTCGCAGATCAAAATATACAAAGGTCACTAAATTCACTGGTTCACATGGTAATTGGTCATAGAATGGCCCTTCCTACTATATATATATGTCAACAACATATATACATTCAAGTATACATATGAGAACACAAGGTATTCTTAGCAGACTATGTAGTTAAGGGAACAAATATCACATTCTCAATCTCATAAAATTTAGGCCCAAATCCAGGGTTTACTACCTGTTCCTAGCATTATTGTTTGGCCCTTGTTTACTCAATTGTCTAACTCTTTTCATCCTCTCTCGCCTAGAATCCATCAAACTACAGATGGTTATAGAAATGGAACTCTGAATGACATCCTCCCATCTTCCATGGTCCCTTAGATTGTCCACCTCTGATGGAGCCCCAACACCCCTTGCATGTTCCTCTTCAGTTGGAAGTAGCCAGAGCAGTCGTCACCCCAAATTCCAACAGCAGTTGGGGTCTCCGAATCAGAGAGCGGAATGAGACAGAAAAAGTTAGGTAGGTAGGGATGGGACCACGGGAGGAGGAAGCGAAACCAGGAACCCAGATCGGCGGAGCTACTAAGACACCCCAACTTGAGTGGGAAGAAAGGGTGTGCATGAGAGGCATAAATTTTAAAATGTATGAATATTACCAAGACAGACAGAGTGCAGATAACCCATCACAAGACAGTGAGGTAAACATATATACAAACAAGCGCGTGCTCCCTTCCTTTCTCCCCTGGCATAGCACACAATGGATACCTATTGTGGGGGAGCACATCCCCTAGGCCAGTGGTTCTCAACCTTCCTAATGCCACGACCCTTTAATACAGTTCCTCATGTTGTGGTGACCCCTAATTTCAATGTTACAAATTGAACATAATTAAAGCATAGTGATTAATCACAAAAACAACATGTAATTATATGTGTGTTTTCCGATGGTCTTAGGCGACCCCTGTGAAAGGGTTGTTCCACTCTCAAAGGGTCGCGACCCACAGGTTGAGAACCGCTGCCCTATGCCCGTGTGGCTTATGGCCACGTGGGCCTCCACCAATGGGCTATTAGACTTTAATTAGCTTGGATACTAAACTACTCTCAACTGTAACATGGAAAGGAAGCTCTGGACTTGCTACTCCTGAAATCCTAGCTGCACTTTTTCCAGGACTGGCTTCTCCCAATAAACTTTGGTTCCGTTAACAAACAAAAAAACAAACAAACAATCTCATCACAATATATAATAATTACTATGATTATTAGGCCCTCTAAGAGATCTCTTATTTTAATGATAAAGAAGTACCTGCTACTATATTGCAAATTTACTTTCAAAAAATATGCTGATAATTATATTTCAGTATAATCCGTTTCCTTTGTACTCTTCTGTATCTTATTTTATGGATTTAAAAACAAAATTCTGAGAATGTACCCATTAACTTCCAAGAGAGTTCCTGGCACAAATAAGTGAAGAGCACCCGTTTAATAATTGATGGTTTTCAAAACACAAATGAATAGATAACATAGTCAATAACCTCTAATATAAAAGCCTAAGCTATGATGCACACTGACCACCAGGAAGCAGACACTCAACGCAGGAGCTTCCCCCCTGGTGGTCAGTGCGCTCCCACAGCAGGAGTGCCGCTCAGCTGGCCGATGGGCGCCAGACACAGGGCTCACAGCTGGTTGCCGCAGCCCAGAGACCGCAGTGGGGCCAGGATGAGCAGGAATGGCAGGTGGTGTTGGACTGCTGGTTTTGGCCCGGTACCCACAGGCCATGCCCCCACCAGTGCACAAATCTGTGCACCAGGCCTCTAGAACTGTAATAAGTTTGTATGGTGACAAGCATAACTTTGTGTGGTGATCACTTTGTAATGCATATAAATATCAAATCACTATGTTGTACACCTGAAACTAATATAATTTTGTAAGTCATTATACTTCAATAATAAACCCCACAAATGAACTCATAATATGAATGCCAATCCTATAAGGCAAGCAGGACACATATTACCTTTCTTATACAGACGAGGAAATAGGCTCAGAGAGATTAAGTTGCTTGCTCAAGTTCATAGGCTGTTATGTAGAGTTCACTTGAACTTCGATGATCTGATTCCAAATTCTTCCCTTACACCAGTGTGGTCTTCGGGCCAGCAGCATCAGCATCCTGGCAGCTGGTCAGACATGTAGGTTCAGGCTGGCTGAATTGGAAACTCTGGGGTGGGGTCTAGCTTCAGGCCCCCAGGTGGCTGTGGTGCATTAAAGTTAGAGAACCACTGCAGTACACCTTCTCTCATCTCTTAGTTTTGAGCCCTGATCAAAAGAAACGTTTCTCAATCAAGAGAGGAAAGGTTTTACCTCTCATCTTCTGGCTCTGCCTGGGCAACAGGGCAGACACCGAGAGGGGGGAGGCCAAAGGGCCGCTCTGGGGGTTGTGGCTTTCGCTCCCCCTTCTACTGAAGCCTCACCACATGCCTGCCCTCCCTGTCTGTGAGTATTTAGGGTTCCCAGAGCCAACTTTTTCAAGTTATCAGCAATCAATCTGAGAAGGCGCCTATAATCGTGTGACATTATACACAAGGCATAAGCTATTAAGGGTTTGGATTGTGTAATCCTTGGCATGGGGGTGGGAAGGGAGGTATAAAAGAGTCCCATTCAACTCAACACAAACTACCCCTGACACTAAGCCCACACGCTGCATTGTTAAATGCTAGCATGTGCCATTTTCCCGTCTTCACTGACACTGGATGTGTCTTACGACAGAAAAGCAGTAGTGGCCAGGCAGATGGTTGAGTTCTGATGTAGTTGTCATTTCCTGAACACTTGAAATAGGGTTGATTAGGTCATTTCAGTTGAGTTAATTGCATTGGCAACCTGATTTGTAGCTGTATTAAAATATTTTAAAATTAGGATATTACTTATATATAGTAAGGTATTTATAAGTTTATAGCTAGATTTTTATATTTGTATTATACCTGTGTTACTATTACCCAAATAAGATATAGATCATTCCAGCACCCCAGCAGTCTCCTTCCAGGCTTCTGAAAGTCATTATCCCAATCCCCACAAGCCTCAAGGGTTACCACTAATTACTCTGCTGTCTAGCTCCATAGTTTTGCTTGTTATTGAATTTCATATAAATGGAATAATACCATACATACTCTTTTGCATTGGGCATCTTTTATTTAACTTTATTTCCATGAAATATGTTCACATTGTTCATTCTTTTTCATAGCAATTTAGTATTATACCACCACCATTTATTTACTTTTTCTAGTATTTATGGACTTTTGGCTTCTTTCCAGTTTTTGACTGCTATAAACATTCTTGTATGTTTTTGGTGGACATAAGTCCTCACTTATGCTGGGGATATACCAAGGGTAGAATTGCTAGGGCATAAGTATATGTATGTGTTGTAGTAGGCATGCCAAACGTTTTTCCAAAGTGGTTGTTCCCTGAACTTGATGTTGTTGGGAGCCAGGGATCTCACTGTGGAAAAAGAGACGTACAACTATTGAATGCAGAAGGCAATATAGAACCCTGTGGTGATGGATTTGAATTTGAGGTAATGTGAATTTATGATCTTGAAATTATGTATATGTGCACATTTGTATGTACATTTATATATGTACATGCATGTAAGTGTGCATATTTTATGTATTTATATGCATATGTATATATACATGCATGTATTTCCTAGTTCTGTCTGCTAAGAGGGCTAAGAACCAAAAACACTCCACTAGCTATAAGCATACCTAGCACCTCAATCTTGATCTCTACTACCATTTCCCATCAAAGGCACCATTTCCTGGAAAAATGATGAGTTTCAGGGATGGGGCAACATAAGCATGAAAGTGTTCACAAGCCCTGGTCAGATCGCTCAGTTGATTGGAGTATCAACCTGTACACAAAAAGGTTGCAGGTTCCATTCTCAGTCGGAGAACATGCCTAGGTTTCTGGCTCGATTCCCACCTCACTACCCCTCAGGATGCTTACCAGAGACAACCAATTGATGTTTCTCTATTTCTCTCTCCCCCTTCCTCTCTCTCTCAGATCAATAAACACATCCTCAGGTGAGGATAAAAAACTGTTCATAAAAATGAATGGGGACATGTCACAAGGGCATAGGAGTCATGAAGAGGCGCCTACTGGCCACATCTGGAATTCTTTGCACACCCAAATAAGCATGGTGATAAATTACAAATTTAAAAAAGGAAATATATAAGTCCATATCAAGAATAAGTAGATTATTATAATAAATATAATACATGGGTAAAAAGGGGAGAGCTCTTTCTTATGAGGGATTTTAAGGGCTGGCTGGTAACTATGGAGGGAGTGCCGAGTTGCAAAATCATTTCTCAATTGCCATGGTAAAGATTGTTTCCGGCAAAAATCATCAACAGATGGTAAAACTTGGGGGACATTTCGTTGTGGAGCAAGACATTCTCTTGGTCTTTCTTTTTTTGTCCTCATATTTTATTTTTTTAAAATAAATCTTTATTGTTCAGATTATTACAGTTGTTCCTCTTCCCCCCCCCCCATAGCTCCCCTCCACCCAGTTCTCACCCCCCCATGCCCATACCCCCCCATTGTCCTTGTCCATAGGTGTATAATTTTTGTACACTCTCTTCCTGCACCCACACACCCCCTTCCCCCTGAGAATTGTCAGTCCACTCCCTTTCTATGCTCCTGATTCTATTATATTCACCAGTTTATTCTGTTCATCAGATTTTTTATTCACTTAATTTTTTAGATTCACTTGTTGATAGATATGTATTTGTTGTCACTTTGCTGTTCATAATTTTTATCTTTACCTTTTTCTTCTTCTTCCTCTTCTTAAATAATACCCTTCAGCATTTCATATAATGCTGGTTTGGTGGTGATGAACTCTGTTAGCTTTTTTTTTATCTGTGAAGCTCTTTATCTGACCTTCTAAATGATAGCTTTGCTGGGTAGAGTAATCTTGGTTGTAGGTTCTTGCTATTCATCACTTTGAATATTTCTTGCCACTCCCTTCTGGCCTGCATAGTTTCTGTTGAGAAATCAGCTGACAGTCGTATGGGTACTCCCTTGTAGGTAACTAACTGTTTTTCTCTTGCTGCTTTTAATATTCTCTCTTTGTCTTTTGCTCTTGGCATTTTAATTATGATGTGTCTTGGTGTGATCCTCTTTGGATTTCTTTTGTTTGGGGTTCTCTGTGCTTCCTGGACTTGTAAGTCTATTTCTTTCACCAGGTAGGGGAGTTTTCTGTCATTATTTCTTCAAATAGGTTTTCAATATCTTGCACTCTCTCTTCTTTTGGAACCCTCATAATTCGGATGTTGGTACACTTGAAATTGTCCCAGAGGCTCCTTACACTAACTTCATATTTTTGGATTCTTTTTTCTTTTTGCTTTTCTGGTTGGGTGTTTTTTGCTTCTTTGTATTTCAAATTTTTGACTTGATTCTTGGGATCCTCTAGTCTGCTGTTGGATTTCTGTATATTGTTATTTATTTCAGTCATTGTATACTTAATTTCTAATTGGTCCCTTTTCATATCCTAGAGGGTCTCACTAAATTTCTCAGAGGTTTGTAGAAGATTCTTGAGTAACCTTATAACTGTAATTTTGAACTCTATATACAGTAGTTTGCTTTCTTCCATTTCTTTCATTTGTGACATGTTTCTTTGTCTCTGCATTTTGGCTGCTTACCTGTGTTGATAAAGTGGCTTTGTGTGCTAGGTGTCCTATAGGGCCCAGTGGCTCAGCCTCCCTAATTACCTGAGGTGGACACTCTTGGTGCACCCCTTTGTGGCTGTGTGCACAGTCTTGTTGTAGTTAAGCCTTTATTACTGTTGGTATCACTGGGAGGAATTGACCTCCAGGCCAATTGGCTGTGAGGACCAGCTGTGTCTACAAATGGAGAACTGCTGTGCTGGAGACACACTTATGGGGCAGGACTTGCTTCAGTGGGGCTTTGGTGCTCACTGAGTCTTCCCCTTGAGTGTATCACTTATGGATGTGAAGAGTTATAATTTGGTATGGTCTCACACTGACCACTGGGTACACTGGCTCTTGGATCTCCAAGGAGGTGCAAAGTCAGCCACTGCCTGAGGCCACCCAGCAGGAGCTACAGAGAGATCTGCAGATTCCTCCTCTTTGTTTGGGGTTTGGAGGTGCCAATATGAGGCCCAACTGTGAAGCAATGCAGACTGCTGTGGAGCCTTAGGCCTTCTTTTGGAATCTCTGGGGCTCCTGACCCAGCTGCAGTTCATTAGGTTTTAGATTACAAAAGGACAGTCCATTCATATGCAAAAGCCTCTGTGTACATGTTGGGTGGGGTTGTAAATTGGGTAGGGCGGGGTCTCAGGGAATCACCAGGGCAGAGCAAACAGCAATGGCTGCCAGTCAGCCTTGCCCCAGAGAGGTCCCTGGGTCTCTGTGTTCCATGGCCCCGTGCAGGAACAATGATCGCTGTAAGCACCTCTGAGAGAAAGCCGCCCTCATGTTCCAGCCCAATGCCAGACAGTCCAGTTTCTCCCCCGAATGAGTCTGGGTCCCCAGAGTCTTGCCTAGAACTAGAGTTCAGAGCAATCGGGAGCTTGTATCTCCCTCCTGATTGAAACAGACAACAGCGCACCCAGTTGCCAGCTCGTTTCGGGCACGCTTCCATACCTCTGCACTTCCGCACCTCCGCACTTCCTACCAGTCTCAATGTGCTTTTCTCTGTCCTTCTAGTTGTATAACTTCCACTCAGCCAGCCTTCCTGTGGTTCTGAATGATATCTGTTTTGTCTTTTAGTTGTAGTTTTGATGTGGTTGTGTGAAGCAGCAAGTATAGGTGTTTACCTATGCCGCCATCTTGGTTCCTCCTCCCTTGGTCTTATAGGTCTCTCAGACTGTTTAATAGTAGCAAGGGAGAAATTGGGCAACACTACTAGGTGCTCAAATTAGGATCAGTGAGAAAAGGTGAACATTGCGTGTGTCCAGACATCGTATTTTGGAAAGGATGCACTGCTACTTCAGTGCTCCGGCTGAAAGAGCATTATTGCATCCAACCATGAGGAGCATTCTAGCTTTTGAAAACGGCGGAACGGTATTCTTCAGAAATGTCAGTATCACAAAAGATAAAGAAAGTCCGCATACAGATTAAACAAGGAGAAAGAGAAATGTCAACTAAATGTGGTTTCTGACCCTGAACCAGATTGGATCCTAAATGGGATGTAGAAAAGTGCTGTAAAGGACATGACTTGATCAATTGACAAAACTGGAGTATGGGTGGTAAATTAAATACTTTTAAGTACTGTATTAACATAAATGTGTGAAGTTGTTCGCTGTACCATGGTTACATAAGAGAATATCCCTATTCTTAGGAAATACTCACTGAAATGGTGGTATGCACAGGTAAAGGGCCATTATATATGTAACACCCTCAAATGGTTCAGAGGAAAAACATCTAGGTGACTCTTGATAAAAAGAAAGGGGATCTTTGTATTATTTTTGTGTTTGTTACATTTTATGAATTTCAAATTATAGGTCCTCCTCAGCTTACAATGGGGTTACGACCTGATAAACTGTAAGTTGAACATACTGTAAGTAAAAATGCACTTAATCCACCTAACCTACCTAGCCTACCTTAAACGGATCAGAACACTTGGATTAGCTGACAGTTGGGCAAAATCATCTAGTACATATCCTATTTTATAATCAAGTGTTGACTATCTCATGTAATTTATTGAATACTGTTCTGAAAGGAATACAGAGTATTGTATGGATCCTCATTAATGTGCATAGCTGAAAGTATTCTGGGTCTGGAAAGTGTTTGAAGCATTGAACTAAAACAAAAGCTCTGGCTACACAGTGCACTCCAGGGCATGGGTTGCTTACCCTGGTGACAGCTTGGCTGACTGGGAGCTGCAGCTCCTGCCAATGCCCAGCATCCCGAGAGAGTATTGGATCTCATATCGCTAGTTCGGGAAAAGATCAAACTTCAAAATTCAAAGCCTGGCTTCTACATATCACTTTCTCACTATCGGAAAGTAAAGAAATCATTAAGTTAAACCATCCTAAGTTGGGAACTGTCTGTATTTCCAAATAAAAATTTGACTCCTTTTCCCTCTAATCCTCATGACTGAGTTCTGCCTCCCAGAGATGGAATTTAATTGGTTGGGGTATAGCCTGGGCATTGAGTGATTTAAAAGCTTCCCAGGTGATACTAATCACAGGCAGAGCTGGATCAGATAATAAAATTTTCAAAGCTGGCAGAAGCTGCTGCCACTGACTCCTGAATTCTGGATCACTACTCTCTTGCTCCGCATGCATTTTTCGAAAGTTTTGAGCTAACTCTTAGGCTACAACTGCTAGAAATATGTAATTTGATGAAGGGACAACAATACGTATAATCAAACATGCAATTCAGACAAAGCTCCATTATTCCTTAAAATGCTTCGAACTTCTACTGCTTGGTGTAAACATGCTAAAGGAAGGCTATGTGCACAGATTGCACAGATTCTGTCACTGTTTGCTTCTCAAAACTGCCAAAGGCCAAAAATGGTTCAGAATAAGTTTTAGGATCTGAATCAGAAGAAGACTTAGAGTCCAACTTCAATGGCAATAGAACGAAGTAGCATGTGTGCAGATAACTGTTATGGCTGGTTTCTATTATTACATTTATTTCCCTATTTTATATAATACTAGAGGCCTAGTGCATGGATTTGTGCACTGGTGGGGTCCCTCAGCCTGGCCTGAGCCCTCTCGCAACCTGTGACCCCTTCTGGGATGTTGGACTGCTAGTTTCGGCCTGATCCCTGCAGGACAGGCTGAGGGACCCCACTGGTGCATGAATCTGTGAACCAGGCCTCTAGAATGCATATAAGATCTTTGGTTAATCTCTTCCTTCCCTGCCCCCTCCCCTCTTCCCTCTGAGATTCATCAGTCTGTTCCATGTTTCCATGCCTGTGCATTGAGCGTCTGCGTCCTGGTGGTGAGTGCACATCACAGCTATAGGTTGAATGGCCGAATGGTCGCTTAGGATTTTATATACATAGACTAGAGGCCCAGTGCATGAATTCGTGGATGGGTGGGGTCCCTTGGCCTGGCTGGTGATCGGGGGCCAGCAGGCTGTGGAGGGGTGGGGGAGGGGCTGCGGGATGTTGGCTGGCTGGGGGAAGGGTCCACAGGAGGTTGGTCGGCCATGGGAGGTTGGTTGTGGGAGTGCACTGACCACCAGGGGGCAGCTCCTGTGTTGAGCATCTGCTCCCTGGTGGTCAGTGTGTATCATAGCGACCGGTCGACTTGTCAATTGGTCATTCGGTCACTTAGGCTTTGTATATATATATATATATATATATATATATATATATATATATATATATATATATATTTATGCACCTGCCTTCCTTGCTACAAGGTGAGTGCATTAAAGGCAGACACTGTGATATAAGCATGTTTGCCCACTACCTGGCTCTTTCTTGGCACTCAAGAAATGCCTGTTGAATAGAAGTAAATTATGAGCTGTATTGTTCTGATCTATCTTATTTTAACCTTGGAGTTCAGATAAGAGAGTCTTGGAAACTCTACTTTAAGTAGATGTTCCTGTTTAAGAATTCCAATCGCAAAAAATGTTCTCCATTCCTCCTGACCCAAATGGTAAACAGAAGCAGTGCTGCATAAAAATTCTGTCTAAAAAAAAAAAGCAAGCATTTCTTTTTAGGTAGATCCAGGCCCAGTTTGATAAAGTGTACAAATTATGATTCCTGTTAAATAAATATACGCATGTATCACACTGTAATTTTTCAGTTCGGATTCGCATTGGCATTTGCAGTTTGGAAAAATTGAATCTGTGTGATTTTCTAAAATATGATGTAACACATTTGGACTGAAAGTCAGAGTATCAGAGAAAGATTGGCTTTCTCTTCGGCACTCTGTGATCCCAGGTTGTGAAGGGTTTGAATAAAGAGAAATGCCAAGTCTTTGTTCTTATTTCATTGCTAAATTATAGCTAAGTACAGCTAATTCTCATTCTTTAAGATATTAACATTTGATTTATTTCAACTCCAAATTTCCTTTGAATACTTACTAACTATAAAGAAGGTTTGTGTTTTCAAGCCTCAAATAATTTGTATGTAATAGGTTCCATCTATGGTTTAAGCAAGAAAATAAACCGGGCAAAGCAGTATTGAGGGGCTGCAAAGGTAAGATAGCTCATAACTTTGGAAGCTCAGACACATGCTAATACAATGGGAACAAAGAGGCTGGTAAAACTTCCATGGAAGGTAGAGGATCTTAGAGAAGAGGTGGCATTTGAGCAGGAATTTGCAAGGTGAGAAGCAGTTCACCAGGCAGAGGACAGGGGAAGGGCAACTGGGGGCAAAGGCAGAAGCAGAAAGAGACCTGAGCTTGGAGGAGAGGGGACAGCCTGATGTGCTAGAGAAGGGGTGTCATGGGTGCTGGGGACTGGAGTGGAGTGGAGGCTGTGGAGTGAGAGCCCCTGTTGAAGAGGTAAGAAGGGAAGACTGAGGATAGACAGTGCGGGCTGGATTGTGGGTACTGGGGAGCCATGGAAGGGTGTTTTTTTAATTAAATTGATTGGGGTGACATTGATCAACATAAACATATAGGATTCAGAGGTGGGTTTCTATGTTACAAGATATGTATATTGCACTGTGTGCCCACCACCCAAAGTCAAATCTTCATAATATACCACATAAACAAAAGAAAGGATAAAAATCATATGATCTTATCAATAGATGCAGAAAAAGCATTTGATAAGACACAACATCCATTTATGATTAAAACACCCAATAAAATAGGAATAGAAGGAAAGAACCTCCACATAATAAAGGCCACCTATGATAAACCCTCAGGTAATATCATAGTCAATGGTGAAAAACTGAAAGCTTTGCCTCTAAGATCAGGAAAAAAACAAGGATGTCCATTCTTACCATTATTATTCAGCATAGTGCTGCAACTCCTAGCCAGAGCAATAAGGCAAGATAAATAAATAAAAGGCATCCAAATAGGGAAGGAAGAAGTCAAACTGTCACTTTTTGAGTATGACATAATTCTGTATAGAAAACCCTAAAAACTCCACCAAAACACTATTAGAAACAATAAACAAATACAATCACGTTGCAGGATACACGAAATCCAATGTTTAGTGTCCTTAAAATAAAAAGGCATTTGGATACTCAGACACAGAGACACAATGCGAGAATCCCTGTGATGAGGCAGAGATTGCAGTAATACAGCACAAGCCAAGGAGTGCCAATTGCCAGCAAGCATCATAAGCCAGGAGAGAGACATGAAACAGAATCTGCCTCTGAGCCTCCAAGAAGGAACTAATCCTATTGAGACCTCAATTTTGGAATTCTGGTCTCTGGAACTGTGAGAAAATGAATTTCTGCTGTTTTAATCTTCCCAGTTTGTGGTATTTTGTTATGGCAGCCCTAGGAAACTAATACAGACAAATATCTAATTCATGTTGCGTGTTTAAGGACTGTACATATTTGGTGGTTGTAGAGTGGGGGGTGTATAAATCAGCTTGCAACAGAGTAAAATACCAATATTTGAAGCCAGAGTTTGAGTATTAAGTAGACCTATCATGAATAGAGAAAAACGCCAAGAGCCTAATTCCAACTCCAGAGCACAAAACTTGTGGCTAAACTGGAATGACATTGGGGAATAAGCAGAATTTTCAACACAATGGGACAGTTAGTGTTTTAAATTTTATTACTTATACAAACCTATAATTTTAGAGTTCCATTCCTGTTCTAGGCTCTGTATAACCAAAGGTCCCTCAAAGCTGGAGGTTTGAGAAATAAAAAAAAAACTTTATTGTTGAAAGTATTACTTGCTCCCTTTTTTAACCCATTGACCTCTCCTAGCCCTCCCCCAACCCCTACCCCTGGGTAATTTTTTAAAATGTTTTTATTGATTTCAGAGTGAGTAAGGGAGAGGGAGATAGAAAGATCAACGATGAGAGAGAAACATTGATTGGCTGCCTCCTGCACCCTCCCTACTGAGGATGGAGCCCGCAACCAGGCATAAGCCCTGACCCAGAATCAAACCATGTCCTCCTGGTTCATGGATTGAAGCTCAACCACTGAGCGACATCAGCTGGGTGGGTAGTTTTTTTTCCTTAATTACAAAAATTGATGACAAAAAAGAAGAAGCTTGAAGCATAAACTCGAATCCAATGAATAAAATGCAAGATTGTGAGGGAAATTCCAAACAACCAATCCAATAGTGTTGTTGTTAGCAGTTCCGAGATGTCAGCAGCAATTCAGTGGAATGGTAATGGCAGAAGCAGTTATTCTAAAAAAACATAGTATGTATTTAGATGTTAATTTAACATAAGGGTTTCATTGTAGAGACACAAATGAAGCCAAACCATGGTAACAGTCCAGTTTGATGACCACTGCTCTAGAGGTTAGGCTAACTTGAGACATGGACAACTCCAAGAATCAGAGATCTGATATTCCCTAGGCAAAATTTAAGAATCCTTGCTGTTATATTTAATCTTACAAATTCTGCTTTCAAATTTTATGATAAGGTATGTGCTGTAGACATCTCTGAAACTTATCCGCTTCAGGTATTAACCCACCCTGAAATTCACTCCATGCCTGCTACAGTAATCAAGACAATGTGGTATTGGCAAAAGAGTGAACACAGATGGACAGAACAGAACAGAATACAGCCTAGAAATAGATCTGCACAAATATGGCCAACTGATTTTTAATGAAGTTGCAAAGGCAATTCAATGAAGAAAGGGTAGTCTTTTAAACCAATGCTGCTTTAACAATTGGACATCAATATGCAAAAATTGAATTTCAACCTATACTTCCCACCTTATACAAAAACTAAATGAAAATGGATCATAGAACTATATGTCAATGTAAAACTTTTAGAAAAAACATGGGATACAATTTTTGTGACCTTGTGTTAGGTGAAGATTTCTTAGATATTAACCTAAAGCTAGATCCATGGAAAAAACACACTGATGAACTAGACTTCATCAAAAGTAAAAAGTTTTGCTCTGTGAAAGACTCTGTATTATATCCAGAAGATGTAAACAACTCTTGAAATTCAACAGTAAGAAAACAAAAATCCATTTAGAAATTAGGGGAAAGATTTGAACAGACACCTCACCAAAGAAAGATACAGATTGCATATAAGCACATTGATTTTCTCTATTGTTTTCCTATTTTCAATTTCACTTACTTCTGCTCTTATTTTTATTTTCTTCCTTATGCTTGCTTTGGGCTTAATTTGCCCTTCTTTTTCAAAATTCTCAATGTTGCAGATTAAATTATTGACTTGAGATTTTCTTTTCTAGTACAAGCATCTAATGCTATTAAGTTCATCTAAGCACTGCATTAGCTACATCCCAGAAAAAATTTGACATGTTCTATTTTCACTTTTATTCAGTTCAAAATATTTTCTAAATTCACGTGAGACTTGTGGTGTTTCCATGTGTTGTTTAACTTCAAATAGTTGGGAAACTATTTTGATTTCTAGTTACATTCCATCATGGTGATTTGGGTTGTTTTATTGAGCAGGATGCAAGGGTTCTTGTCCAGACGGATTGGAAGAATGAAGCCATGGACAAAAGGTTGTAGGTGAGAATTACAGAAACTTTATTGCAAGCAGATTTCTAATTCTAAGTTTCTACTCTGTCTCTCCTTGCTAAGGAGGGACAGAAGGGTCCTCTAAAAAGGGCGGCTGGTGTTTTCTTTGTCTGAGGCATTATAAAAGGCTATAGCTCTTTGTCTGCACATGACCCTTTCTAGTTGGACTCTTCCCCAACCTAGGACCCCTGTGCTTTCCTCATTGGTCACTCTGCTAAGGCCAAAGCCCATGTGGCGCCCCGCCCCCCTTCTCTCCTTTAGATCCTGTGTCTTTTCTTTGCTCTTCCCATATCTAACTTATCTGTTCAGGTTGGAGTTACTTTTGATTTATCTTATGGCTTTATCCCAGTTGTGCTGGCCAAAGGTGTTTTATTTTATAGTTCTCCCAGCTGCTCAGGTCAGGGCTACTTTTGATCTAACTATGGTACTTAGCAACCTTATCCTACCAGGTCTTGAGACTGAAACCACTGACTTCTCTGCTCAAAAGAGCAAAGCAGCCTCTTTTTTTTCCCCTCTTGTCCAGAGATTTATTCTTCTATGACTCTCCCAGCTGCTCAGACCAGACATTTCCTTGTCCTTGGTTTATGGCTCTTTTAATTGCTCAGGCCAAGATGCCTCCATCCTCTCCAGACCCCCTCCCTTTCTGTCTTAAGCTAGCTAGTTAACCCTTTTCAATGGTAGAAAAAGTCATAGTTTATATAATTACTAGAGGCCCAGTGCACGACATTTGTGCACTCGGCGGGGGGTTGGGGGGGGTGGGAGGCGGGGTTCAGCTCAGCCTGTGGCCCCTTGCAGTCTGGGAGCCCTCGGGGGGTGTCCAACTGACAGCAGCAGTTGGACATCCTTAGCACTGCTGTGGAGGTGGAAGAGGTTCCCACCACTGCCCCTGCGCTCGCCAGCCGTGAGCCCAGCTTGTGGCTGAGGGGTGCTCCCACTGTGGGAGCGCACTGACTGGCAGGGGGCACTCCTGCATTGAGCATCTGCCCCCTGGTGGTCAGTGCTCATCATAGCGACCGGTCGTTCCTCTCTTCAGTTGATTTGCATATTAACCTTTTATTATATAGGATAATTACATTAAATTTGTTAAGGTCTGTATTATGGCTGAGAATATGGCTTATGTTGGTGACTATTTCATGTGCACTTGGAAAGAATGTGTATTTCTGCTGCTGTGGGTGGAATGTGAGCTTGGTCAAATTGTGTACCTGCTCTATTAATTTCTTGAGAGAAATACTAAAGCCTCCAAGTATAATTGTGGATTTGTCTATTTCTCCTTTTAGTGCTACTAGTTTTAGCTTTATGTGTTTTGGGGCTTTTGTTTAGGTACATATGTATTTATGACAGCCATGTTTCCTTGGTTAATTTACCCTTTATTATCATGTAATTTTTCTCTTTATCCCTGATAATTTTTTCTTGATCTTAAGTCTACTTTGTATAATATTAGTATAGCCACCCCTGCTTTCTTTGATTAGTATATCCATGGCATAGCTTTTTTTATCCTTTTACTTTTAATCTACTTATATCATTACATGTAGAGTGGGTTTCTTGTAGAAAGCATATAGGGTCTTTTCTCAAAAATTCAACCATACAATATCTACCTTTATTTGGCATTTGAGACCATCTACATAATTTAACATAATTGCTGACTAGATTTATATCTACCATTTTATCAGTCCTCTGTCTTTTCTGTTGCATGTTCCTCTGTTCTCCATTTCCTTCCTTCTTTTGGATTTGAATCATTTTTGGTATTCCATATAATTTATCTATTGGCTTTTGGTCATATTTCTTATACTGTTTTTAGTTGTTGCTTAAGAATTACAATATACAAACCTCAATTGTCACAGTTTACTGAGAGTTAATGTTTACCAGTTCAAGTCAAATGTAGAAGTCTTAAAAACATATAGGTCTTCTTATCAGCTCCTATTTATATTTGCCATATGTATGACATCTACATACACTGAAATTCTATCAATGTTACAATTATTGCTTTCAGTGATAATGAATATTTTATATAACTTAAGAGAATATGACCTTAGTTTACTTTTTTTAATCTCACAATAATCCCGTGAAATAGGTAGCTAGTATAATGAATTCCATTTTGGAGAGGAGGAAACTGGTAAGTTAGGCATTCACACAACTGACTAATAGCAGAACCAGGACCTAGCCTATTTTTCTTCCCTTCCTATTCCTTTCCCGTCTCCTAGGCTGCCGTATGTAAGTTACGGCATTGGTGAGCAAACTAGAGTCTGTGTGGCACAGAAGGTGCCATATAATCATAAAAGATACTGGGAAGGAGAACACCTAGGTTTAAGACTTGCTCTGCACACTGTAGGACACAAAGAAAGAGCTTGATTCAGGTTGAACATCAACATGTGAATGCAAAACCTGGGAACTTCAGCAAATAATATTTTAGCGTTCTTCTCTTTGGAAATGCCACGGTGAGCTGGAGGAGGTAGCTCTTTTATCCCATGTGTGGCACCAAATAATAAGCAGAAATAGACCTGGGTCTAGTTTCCAAGGCACTGGATCCACCACAGACTGGCCAATGCTGCTCATGTTCCCAGCTAACAAGTAGCATAGGTCCAGCCATCGTCATTTATGTTGGCTCTCCTCCATTTGGGATTTGCTACTTCTATTAATCAAATTAATCAAGATTCCATCTATGTTTGGCTGAATACAAAATTAATTTCTGTGGCATTCCCTTCCCTTAAATTGGTGGTTTTAAAAAACTGTGTTCCCTGGAGTCCTTGAGATTATCATGAAGTTCCCAGATTTCCATGAAGTGTCCTCAGGGGCCATCATGAGAAGAGTGGGTGGGGATGGGGAAGGGAGAGTAGAATCTACCTCCCTCTTACTTCCTTTATTTTATTTGAACAAATAGTTCCTTGGAACTATTAAAGAAATTTGAACACCTCCACCTCAGAGCACTGACTCAACCTCTCAGAAAGGGTGGGCACTTGAGGTTTGTCTCCTTTAGTCTAACCACCCATGGAAGGTTTGGGTTCATCATCACCAAGTAACACCCAGCCTGGATCTGAGCTGCTTCAATGGCAGGGATTCTCTTCACCCCTAGCAGCTCACTCCTCCTTTGCTCAGTTCAGATCTATCAGTCCTTCCGTAGATCACTGCTTTGCAAAGTTGGCTGTCTATTGCAATCACCTGGAGAGTTTTAAAAATACTGATGCCTGGGCCCCAGCCCCAGAGGGTTTGATTTAATTGGTTTGGGTGCATCCTGGACAGTAGAAAATTTAAAAAATTTCTTGATTCTAATTTGCAGCGAAATTTGGGAACCACTGTCTTAGATGAACTGGGATCTGCACCTTTGAAGTGGCCACCCTCCTTTGGAAGACACATATAATGAGACAAATCCATCTTCCACGTAAGAACATTCCAAAAGCTCTCTTCCAAATCCGAAGAGAGCTTTCAGTTTCTTCCCAGAGTTTTCGCCTTCCAGTTAAAACCTGGAGCTCCCTAGATGTCTCCTCCTGCAACATGTTATCGGGCTGGTCTATATTCCTCTTAAAACGAGGAGTTTCCCGCAGCATGCAATACCAGGACGACTTTGATCTTTCCACAGGAGAGCAGTACTAGGGTGTCCCTCCTCCTCCGCACTTTGCCTTCAACCTGCAGTTTTCTGAGCACATGGCTGATTTGATAAAGAGCCTTTCCCCCATCCTGCATCTGGGTACGGACTACTGGGTAAGGCCCATGACAATCAGAAAGCCAGATCAGCACAGCCTTACACTTAGCCTTTTACAGTTCCCCAGGTAAATTCACGCCCGTCTTCCCCGTCCCGCAGGTGTCCTTACTCCAATCCTAATATTCAGGAGAGAAAGCTAGTTTTAAAACAAAACAAAACAAAACAAAACAAAACAAAACTAAACGAGACGTTTTCAAAACCCCGAGTTTAGTAAGAGCCGAGCTGGGGGTAGGCAGCCACGTTTAGCGATCTTTACACAGGCACGTGGCCGCACAGCACTGGGGGGGGCCAGGGCCGGCATCTGCACAGAAACCTCGGGCT
Organism: Myotis myotis; assembly: GCF_014108235.1. Taxonomy (NCBI): domain Eukaryota; kingdom Metazoa; phylum Chordata; class Mammalia; order Chiroptera; family Vespertilionidae; genus Myotis; species Myotis myotis. The sequence continues at coordinate 113,361,572 of NW_023416313.1, read as the reverse complement.
GCGGCTGCTGCGGGCCCCCCACGCTCTCTGCGCAACCACAGGCCAGGGGCTCTGCGGCAGTTCTGAGAAAGCAAGGCTTCGGGCGGTATCAGGTGCCCCTCGCTCTGCGTGCGACAGAAATTATGTGGTAACTTAAAAACCTCCTTCGAGGAAGGCCCCATGTGCATGGCTGAACCTAAACCCAAACCCAAACCCAAAAACAGGTCAGAAATGGTGACCATTTTGGTAAAAATTCATATTCCATCTCAGCATCGATCCCTTCTTGCATGCCCATGTAATGCCTTTTTCTTTGGGTTCCTGACTTGCCTTTGCCCCAGGACTAAAACAGATCTTTTCTAGCAGCTGATACCTTAACTCCATACCCTTGTAGCTGCCAGCTCAGCTAGGACTCCAGACTTGGGTCTTCCGGCTGCCTGTTTAGGACTTCCTCATTTCAAACTCCCAGGGCTGACCCTACTGTGGGTCTTAATTTTACCTATCGTCTCAGAGACTTATTACCTGTCTCACAGACTGGAGAGCCCTGGGCGGGGCAGTGGGGTGGTCTGTCCTCGGTGCAGGCTATAAGGCGGTACACTGTCTGTAGAGGACTTTAAAATGATAATAAAAGTGTTGCATTTATTATCACCATGATAAAATGCTGCCACTGTCCTTCCTCCCCACTTCGTATGCCGCTGTAACATACAGTTAGACATCCATCCCAACCCTGCTACAGCCTGGGTTCTGTGTCTGCCCTATCTGGCGGGTAGGGCAGACATCACAATGAACCAGGCTCAGCGGGACGTCCACAAAACTCCCTGCACAGTTCAGGTGGAAGGGAACTCAGTTAACTCTCTTGGAAACAATATACCCCTAGATGACAGTGCAGCTTCTATTGCAGAACTTGAAAACCAGAGACAATTGGATTTAAAAATCTCTAAGATAGTGATCTTATAGGGCACACTGCTTGCTCCTGAGCCCTGGCAAGTATTGCACTGGAAAGAGAGCAAGGAATTGTTTTTATTTGAAAGGCATTTGTTTGAGAAAACCAGGCTTTCTCCAAGCAAAATGTTAGCATGCCTGGTTAGAAGTTAATTACATTATTCATTGCTTAAAGCCAGCCTGGAATTTTGGCTTGAATTCTTATGAGTCCATTATTCAGGGGGGAAATTACCTACTCAACCCAAGGCTAAAGGTTGATCTGATAACTTCCTACTTCAAAAGAGCCCGAGCTAAGAACTATATCCCAGAGGGTGTAAAAAACAAAACTGTGGTTTTAATTTTTTTGTTTAAAAAAATTAAAATTTTTACTTATTGATTTGAGAGAGAGGAAGAGAGAGAGAGAGAGAGAGAAAGAGAGAGAGAAACACACACACACACACACACACACCACACACACACACACACACACAGGAAATGTTGTTCCACTTACTTATGCATTCTTTGGTGGATTCTTGTATGTGCCCTGACCAGAGATCGAACTTGCAACTTGGGGTATTGGGATGATGCTCTAACCAACTGAGCTACAGGCCAGGGCTAATACTATAGTTTTAGATCTAGGAATGTTATCGGACCTACAGGAATGTTCGTTACTGAGATTGGAGCTAAATGAGGATATGACTTGAAAAGATCAAGTGGTAAGTTGCCTTGACTCCCAAAGTAATAATGTCCTTGTTCTTTGATATCTTCAATATTCACCAATTGGTTTAATTAAAATATTTGGAAGTTGAAGTCCAGTGCAAGTAAAGAAATCATGCCTTTGCTATGTGGCTTAATGGACATTAGCTTTACCTAAAATTCTAACCTGTCTCCCCGTAGCAACCGTTATGCTGTGGGTCATCTTCCTTCAGCCCCTTCCTCGGGGCTGAGTACCAGTGACTGACCTGTTTGGGCCTCTAGGCATTATTATTGTTTTCCTGCTGTTCCTCCCTTGGTGCCTATTTGACCTTGAACTTTGGGTTTTCCCCAAGGTTGAATGTAGTGAACACCTGGGAAGGCACATGGGCATTTCTTTAATTATTGTCAGCTGAAGCTAGTGGCGTTGGCAAAGCCAGGTCCGCAAACACGTTTTGCCAAAAGGCAGGAGTGTTGTCAGCTTGACCTTCATCCCAGGTGCCAGGGGGTGGGTTTTGTTATTTAAATCCAACCAAGCACCAGGAATGAATATGACTTGGGCCCACCCAAGAATGCAATAATCTCCTTTGTTTTGACTTTTAGTAAAACTTCCTGTTTTTTGCTGTATAAAATAAATATGCTCTATTGGCTCGGGGTCACTGTCTCTGTCCCTGTCCCGATCTGAGGACAGTGGTCCCAACCGGTCCCAGCTTTTCTCTTCCATCTCTGTGTCTGTCTCGTTCTTTCATTTTCTCAGTCCCCAGTCGCCTCTACTCAAGAAGCAGACCGCTCTCTAGCAGCGCTGGATGTGGAGAAGAGAGACATATTTATAGTTGAAGCCTCAGCCCTTTGGTTGTCTTCTTCCTGTGTGACTCACTGCAGCGCTTACTCCATGTATGACTCTCCAGCCTGGCCCTGCCACCTCAGCTCAGAGATTTCAATTCCAATTGTCAATAGGCCATGTCCTCAACCTTAATCCTCCTGCTTCCTTCAGGATCACTCTTCATCAAGCATTCCTTCTCTCTTCCATCTCTTATCTCCCCCTCTCCCTGCCAGCTCCTCCCATTTTCCAATAAACATATTTAAATCTATCCTAGCTTTAAAACAAAAATAGAACCACATCTTGTCTCAACCCTGGCACCTTTTAATCTCTCTCTTTCTCTTCACTGTCAAACTTTCGGATAACATTTGCTCTGGCTGCTTTGCACCTGTGAGAATCAGGAATCATGTTCTAGTTGCTAGATCCAGCTGCCTCTTAAGCATCATGCTTGTGGCATGTTAACCCATTTTGCTGGGACATAGAATGATCCCTGTGAAATCTTTCTCATCTCCCGCCCCCAGGATATTGTATCCCCAACACCTGCTGACCTCCACCTGTCCTGGGTCCCCTCTGCCTCCTCCTTTCCATAGGGAGTTGTGGCTACTGTCTGCTGAGCTTCTATTTCCCCTCCATCCCATCTCTTGGATAGCTTCAACTCACTACCCTGAAGAGATGACACTCAATTTATACCTTTGGTCTTGACACCTTCCTGAACTCCAGGAACGGCCTGCTAGAACTTTGCCCTGCATTTCATAAATGCCTTAGAACATGTCCCAAACCAAACACATCATTTTCTCTCCCAGCCCTATGTCTTCCTGTTCCTGGCCCAGGTGTCTTCCCTGCCACTGGGCTGGAAACCTTTGTTTTTCCCTGGCTCTTCCTTCACCTGTGGCATCTGATCAATTACAAATCCTGTTTCAAAGCTAACTGCAACTCTCATTCCACCTGAATGAGGTCAGAACTTGCACCCCTCCAGCCAGCTGCATACACTGCATTCGGAGGAAGCGCTGCCTGGGACACTGAGAACAGAAGCTGCAGTAGGTAAAGGCTCAGTCTCGACTTGCCCCTACCCACCCTGGGCCTCAGTTTCCTCACATGCAAAATGAAGGCTTAGACAGACAATCTCTGAGGCTTTGTGATTCTCTGGATGCAAGTCCTCACCATGCCTGCATGGCCACAACTTACTTATCCTTCAAGATTCATGGTTAATTGCTGCTTTCTTCTGAAACTTCCTCCGACTACCTCCCTGCCCGACCCCAAGTAGAAGTAACACCACCCCCTCTGGATTCCTATAACATCGTGTATATCTCTTTTAGGGAATTTTCACTCAAAGATTACTTCTTATCTCCCTCATTAGATGAACTGACCACATACTCCTGGGGGAAGAGCCCACGTTTATTTTTTCTTTTTTATATCTTCCTTGTGGATAGTAGGCAACTCTGAAATACTCACTGAATGAATGAATGGATGGATGAATGAATGAATGACTGCGGAATCCTTTTCCTGGATGAAAAACCGACAATAGCTTCTAATTTCCTCCTGGCAGCTGTCCTGAGGCTGGGGCTGGGTTAGCTTGGCTGCCCTGAGTGCTGGGACAGGGAGTGGGCCAGCCTGGCAGCTGCTGGGGCAGTGGTCTCTGAGGAGCTCTCAAACATCTTTCAGACGGCAATGCCTCGCAAGAAATGCAAAGGTAGGAAATTTCATCTCCCTCAACCCCCCTTAGGGGCTTCTGCGTATGCCCGAAGACCTCCCCAGATGAGCTGCTCGCGGTTCAAGGAGAACCCGTTCCACCACACTGCAGTGCTTCATGAACAACAGAGACCAACCAAATGCCCTCTAAGGAAAGCGGGTTTGGTTATCTTTGGGGTTTAGTTTTGCTAATTAGGGTATGGAAATTGAAGTGCTGCTACCATTGGTCTCCCTTTTCTCACACAGGGCGCAGCTTCTTCTCAAAACCAGCGCTGATTAAGCATTTGAAGGACCCACAGTTTGAGGGGCCCCTGGCTGTTGGCGAGCCATGGATGCCCATCCTTCCCAGCAGACCCTTCATTCCAGTCCTGCCAGCTCATTGGTGACCTTCGTGGTTTAGGATTATCTTCAACCCTTGACTCCTGCTTTTCCTTTCCAAATTCTACCTGTTCTTCAAGGCCTGGCCCATGTACCATCTCTTCTGTGTCTCCCCTGCCTACGATTACTCTAGACATCACTGCTTTCTTTCCGTTTTTAACTTCTCCAGGCCAAGCTCTTCAAATCAGAGTCCACGAGGATGGCATCACTCTCCACTTCCCATGTGGAGACATAGGCTGCCACGTGCACAGCTAACAGGTGTCAGGCTCTGGATTCAGAGCTGGTTTGGGCCCCGGGCTCCTGCCGTGTGTCCTGCATCCACCCCCACCCTACCGTGTTCCATCACCTATGCCACTGTGGCCTGTGGGTCTCTAGGTTGAGTGCCTGGATCCTGGTGGTTGCTGGATAAATGTGTAATAATAAATACTTAGCTCTCAATTATATAATTTAGTATAACTGTATGCACTGTCTTTACCTTGTCACTTAGCAATTTTCACTCTAAGAAAAAAAACCCTGTGGTTTCTTAGTGGGAAATTATTTTAAATTATGTTTAAAAACTTTGTACAGTTTTTCATTAAATATTAACTAATATTTGCCAAGATCCTTGCCCCTCACCAGAGAGGAGGACAGAAGTCAGACCTGACAAGTGTGAGAATTATGAGAATCAACCTGTAATCTTTTCTGTCAAAGAAGGAAGCTCCTTAACTTAAGAGCAGCCATTTTCAGAGATGGCCGCCACTCTAACTCCCATGACTTGCAATTCCCCAAGAGGCTGCCATTCTAAATATCTGTTTCCTAAATGTCAACCCTCCCCTGTCCTTTGAATTAACCCTTGCTGTCTGACTCCTGAGTATCCTTTGTGTTCTACCAGGACCCCTAACTCTGGGGCTCGCCTTCTTCTAACACAAGGAAGAAATGAAGGCTCCTATTAGTAGAGCTTCTCTGTCTACCACCAGAGGAGCCTTGGACCTGCAGCTGAGTCCACGCCTGGACTTGCCCTCACTCCAGACCCTCCCATGGCCGAGGACCCACTGCTCTTGTGCCATCTGTCTGCACTGCAGGCCCAGGTGAGCTGTCTCTGTGGGAAAACCTGCAAGAGGTCAACTGGTGGGGCTGGCTTTAGGCATCTTCCAGAGCACCAAGCCCCCGGATCCTGTCCTTGGTACTTAAGATCTAGGTCAAATCTATCCCTTTTCTTTGTCACCTGACTCAGGTTATAACCACTCACAGGTTTCCCCCATCTGACTCAGGCCACTACCCAGGAATGACTGAGTAAAGCATTCAGATGACAACAGACAGCTGAACAAACATCATAAATTAATAGAAATATGTTCAATCTCCCTTGTAATCCACACAAATTACAATAATAGAGCTGTACCATTTTTTACTTAAAAATACCCTAAATGATAATATACATTCCATGGACCAATGAGGGGACAATCACATAAGAGCAGGGCCAGAAGTGGGTGTCAGATTTGCACCTCTATTCACCTAACAAACTCTTTGAGCACCTACGATGTGTTATTCTGGGCTCTAAGGACACAAGAGACACATGGAGTCTGCCTTCTTTGGGGAAACGGGTTGCTGGAAGGGACAATGATGGGAAGACCTTTCAGAGGAGGTGCCTGAGTGTGGAGAAGGAGCCAGTCTTGTGAAGAGCAGGGACGCACAGCCAAGAAAGAGGGGATAGCCTGTGTGCAAAAGTCCCAAGGTCAGAAGGACTGAATTTGAAGGAATGACAGAGGTCTGGCTGATGACATCTATAATAATAAAAGTGTAATATGTTAATTAGACCGGACAGCTGGATGACCTTCTGGACAAAGCTGTGGTAGTGGGAGCTGAGGCAGAGGTGGTTAGAGGCAATTAGGCAGGAAGGCAAAGGTGGTTAGGGGTGATCAGGCAGGCAGAAGCAGTTAGGGGTGATCAGGCAGGCAGGCAGAATGGTTAGGGGTAATCAGGCAGGCAGACAGAGGGGTTAAGGGGCGATCAGGCAGGCAGGCAGGCAGAGGGGTTAGGGGTGATGAGGCAGGCATGCAGAGTGGTTAGGAGTGATCAGGCAGGCAGGCAGGCGAGTGGTTAGGAGCCAGTGGTCCCGGATTGCAAGAGGGTGCAGGCCAGGCTGAGGAGTCTCCCCCCAACCCCCACGCACAAATTTTGTGCTCCGGGCCTCTAGTTTGTTCTATAAAGAGAAGTGACTATGGTTATCCTTCTGGGGGTGTAGGTGAACAGCTGACAGCAATAACATTCTCAAATGGTGGCAAAGGGTTAGGAGTTTGCTTTCATAAGAATCAAGAAACAAGGCTGAGCCCCAAATCCAAGGGTCTTAAATGTAACACAATATATTAATGCTCCTGCCTTGGGCCTCTGACTCCTCATACATAAAACGTTAAGATTGAACTGAAAGATCTCCAAGGTCTCTTTAAGTGAAAAATTCTCTTAAAAGATTAAATTTAATTAAAATAATGAATTCAAAATGATGGAATGAATTAACTAAGAGTTTAACTATGACAATGAACTCCCAGACTTGGTGGTAGCCTCCTCTTGCTTTTCCCTGGTCCTGTTACAACACTGCAGCTGTGATCACTGTGGTGTGTGTGAGGGGTATGGACGAGGCGGCAGGGGAGAACCTGACGGGAAAGCCTGACCAGCGAGGAAAGCCCCAGAGCACTTTGCAGACAGCCCAGGCTTTGAAGTCTGTCAGTTGGGAATACCTCAGATGAGGAGAGTGGAAGGGGTGAATGGTCTGAAGACACTTTTCAGATTTGATTTATAGGCTGGACAGTAGTGTTGCCTCTGCCTGTTTTATTTGCCATGTTTTTCACCAGGATAATTTAAGTTTTTTACAACACAGAGGTTAATTCATTAAAAACATCGTGTCCTAAAGGCAAGTGGAAATTCTCTCTTCTCCCTCTGCATAGCCCCAATCTCACTTCACTCCATGAGGATAACCACTTTTAGCAATTTGGTGCCTATCCTTCCAGACCGTTTTTTTTTTGTTCATCCTCACATGAGGATATTTTTTCCATTGATTTTTAGAGAGAGTGGAAGCAACTGGCTGCTTCCCACATGCGCCCCGACTCGGCCGGGGAAGGAACCTGCCAGGGCTTCTTCCGGACCGTTTAGTGCATGTTCCCACACAGACGCAAATAAAGTGATATATACAGTGGGACCTTGGTTCTTAAACTTACTTCGTCCTGGAAGGCTGTTCAAGAAGCTATTTGTACAAAAATCAAATAATTTTTCCCATTACAAATAATTTAAATTGAATTAATTTGTTCCAGACCCCCAAATGATTCCCTGTTTTAACCTTTCTTATATACAGTATATAGTACAGGTATAATATACTGTTTACTCTATAAACACTTTAAAAACAAAATGAACATGAAATGTAGATGAAAATGTTAACAAAAAGGAAATGAAATATACAGTAAAAAGTGAAAATTTACAAATACATTAGAACTCATCTTTAATGTTGAGAACTACTGATGACTGACTATGGAGAGGAGGGATGGAGGGATGGAGGGATGGAGGGATGGAGGGATGGAGGGATGGAGGGATGGAGGGATGGAGGGATGTTATTGTTTGGAATGGGAGTCCCCTTCTATAAAAACATCAGGTAGCTGTTCTGGGCTTCTTTCTCTCTTTCTCTCTTTGTCTCCACTAGAACTTGCTTCAGGCTCACTGAGCCTCTGTCTCACCACTAAAAACCTATCCAATGATGTGTTTGTGTTTTTGCTGCTTTTTAACACTTGCCTGAGTAAAACACTGCATTGTTATTATTATGGCAGGGTTTGCTACTTCTTTGTCAGGGTGTTATTTCTCAATAAAACTTTGCATTTCTCCCCATTTGCGAAGCACTTCCTTGATTAGTGAAGGAGAGTGGAAGAGACTCCCCCTCCTCTGAAGAGACTCCTCAGCTGCTGCCTGTTGCTGCTCCCTCTGAAGGTCCTGGAGCTCCTCGGTGGTCAGCTCAGTGCTGTGGTGCTCCACCAACTCCTCCATATCGTCATTATCGACCTCCATGCCGTGGACTCACCCAGAGACACACTGCCCTCCACAACAGACACAGGCTCATCCTCAAAGCCCTCAAAGTCTCTTTCAGCAACAGACTCAGCCCACAGTGTCTTCCAGGCTGATTGCACATTTCCCCCCATGCCTTGTCTATCAGCCTCATGCAAGTGGGGATATTAAAATGTTCCTTCCCAAACTCCCTGAGGGTTAAATTAGCTTCAGAGGTCACCTCAAAACACTTCTGAAACAGTGCCTTTGTGTAGAGCCTCTTAAAATTAGAAATGACCTGCTGGCCCAGGGGCTGGATGGGAGGAGTTGTTAGGTGGCAAGAACCTAACAGTGATGACACTACTCCTCCACCAACTCGGCCTGCAAGCCTGGGAGTGGGCAGGGGCATTGCCCATTACAAGAAGTGCCCTGAGTGGCAACTGCTTATCCCAGAGTTACTTCTTCACACTTGGGGAAAACACTTCATGAATCCATTCAATAAAAAATTGCCTGGTCACCCAAGCTTTGCTATTAGCCCTCCACATCACATTCACCTTGTTTTTCATGACATTCTTTTTCTTGAAAACTCATGAGTTTTCAGAATAGTAGACAAGTAGAGGCTTCAATTTAAAGTCCCCACTCGCCTTCCCACACAGCAATAACATCAGCCTGTCCTTCATTGGCTTGTGTCCTGGTAATGACTTCTGCTCCAGTGTGATGTAGGTCTCTTTGCCATTTCCTTTCAGAAGAGGCCTGTTTCATCACAATTGAACACTTGTTGGGAACAAATCCTTCGGCCTCTACATATTCTTGAAATTCTGTCATGAAAATATCAGCAGCTGCTTTATTAGAACTGGCAGTCTCGCTACACTTCTTTTCTTAAATTTATTGAATCACTCCCTACTAGCCTTAAACGAATCACTGTCAGCACACATTCCAGGTGTCTTCCAGTAGGTCAATATGTAGCAACTTTGCTGTTTCACAAATCATTGCCTCCAAAATTCTATCACCAGGTAACTGATTTTCATTTATCCAAATCAACAACAGTTTTTCTACCTCTTCAATTGCCTGTGATTATTGTTTTGTGAGCACTTTCACACTCATAGCAACATCAGCATTCTTGATGGCCTCTTAATGTTTTAAAATTGTGCTAATCATTGATTTCACCATGCCATACTCAGTAGCCAGATTGGACACGTGAACACCTCTATCATACTTTGCAATTATTTCTTTTTTAAATTCTACCATTGTTCTCACAACTGCCCTTTTCATGTTGCTATCACTAACCTTCATAGGACCCATGCTGACTTACTGTATATATCCTATATAATAAAGGGGTAATATGCAAATTGACCCTAATGGCAGAACGTCCAGATTGACCGCTCAGTCAGTCACTATGAGGCACACTGACCACCTCTTGGTCCCTTTCCCTGGTCAGCAGGCTCTGATCGCCTGATGGCGAACAGGGAACCGGGGTGGGTGGCTACGGGCAGCCAGGGAAGATGGCCCTGATTGCAGACCAGGCCTAGGGACCATACCCATACATAAATTTCATGTGCTGGGCCTTTAGTTAATAATAATAATCAGCAACAAAAGCAAAAAAGCATGAAAATATTCAAAGCATACTTTCCTGAGATGTTATCAACTAGTGATTTAGTGGTAAAATGACTCATACTGGCACATTCCCTCCTTTGTTTGTCACCTGAGAGACATGTGACTGATCATACAGGTATCAGGATGAAAGGGTTGTTGGGTCAAGAATGAAATTTTGTTCAACAACTGAGACATTTTTCCATGAACAACTTGGTTGTAAAACAAATTGTTCAAGATGGGAGACATTCAAGAACTGAGGTTTGACTATAATTTCATATGGTGTATTTTAAAAAATATATATTTTTATTGATTTCAGAAAGGAAAGGAGAGGGAGAGAAAGATAGAAACATCAATGATGAGAGAGAATCTGCCTTCTGCACATCCCCTACTGGGGATCAAGCCCACAACCCGGGCATGTGCCCTTGACTGGAATCAAACCCAGGACTCCTCAGTCCGAAGGCCAACACTCCATCCACTCAGCCATACCAGCTAGGGCTCATAAGGTGCATTTTTAATACAAAAATGGGACCCTACTATGATTTTTAAAAAAAAGCCCAGAATCCCTTCAAAGATGTTCATTTCATGTCATTACATGTATAGAAACTCCATTACTTTTAATGGCGAGTGTTTCACAGGATGGGAAATATAACATTTAATCCCTTTCCTATTGTGGGGTGGTTAGATTGCTTTTAATGTTTTTCAGCTTTTTAAAATTGATTGCAAGAAACATTCTTGCACAGGTATTTGTACTCTTAAAGGAGTATTTTCATAGGGTAAACAACTGGAAGTGGAATTGCTAAGTCAAGGGTTTGAATTTGGTGGTATATTACATACTTAACACTTGATGAGAGAGGCCCACTATTTTTGCCTCCTCTCCCACACTATATATTTTTATTTAACCAACATTTACATTTTGGCATCTGCTAGGCAGAAAATACACTGCCACAATTTGAACTTTCCAGATTATTAATGGGATTAAATATCCTTTTACATATTTTTTAGATCATTGGTGTGTCCTTCTGTCCAGGAATTATTTGCCTATATCATTTGCCTGTTTTATATTGGATTGTTTTATTGTTTCTTAGTGAATTGTAGGAGCTTTTTCAAATATTAAGGAAATTAGTCATTAGTCCTTTGTCTTTATATGTTAAAAATGTTATCATTTAGTCTACCACGTCTTAAGCAGAGTTTTTAGACGTAGAGGAGGTTCTAATTGTTATTAAATCAGATTTGTATATCTTATTAATGCTTACAGAGGCCAAGGATTTAGAGACTTGTTAGAAAGTCTCTCCTCCCCATAGAATTTAAAAATATTTTTCTCAGGTACTTTTATAGATTTTATTTTCCTATACTGTTTTCTGATATATTCATACTTTTTATATTAATTTCTATAGTGGCATAAATTTGGTCTTATATTCCCCATAGTGATAACTAATTACCTCCCATCCAAGCACTGAATATGCCAGACCCTTCTTAGCCTCCAAGGTCAGACAAGATTGGGTAAGTTCAGGGTGGTATGGCTGTAGATTGCTGATTATTGAATTGTACAATATTTCCTCAATTATTTAAAATGCACCTTTTAGCATATACTCTGTTATATGTACAGTCTATTTCAAGGCTATATCATCTCATTGCAATTTCTTTGGTAAATGTTTTCACTTCAACTTTATTCAAAAACTGTGATTAATTTTATACATTTGCTCTTGCTTTTCCAGACAAACTTTTAAAACAGTTAGATGATTTTTATTAAAATTCTATTGGAATGTTGATAAATTTTTAAAAAATAAAAATGATGAATTAATTTGGGGGAAGTTAATAGATCTTTAATATGGAATCTTAGACATAAACATGGTATATATTTTCAATTTATTTAAATTTCCTTATATATTCTTCAATAAAGTTTCATATGGTTTTGCTTTTCTGAAGCATTTATTGTTTCATTTATTCCTAAGTATTTTAAGTTTTTGTTGTTATAGTAAATGGCATAATTTATTACATGGTTTATATGGTTATTCTTTAGATATAGGAAAACTAGTGCTTTTTGCATACTTAAACTGGAATGAATATATAATTAGGTCTAATGAATAAGTGAAATTATGTTGATAAAAAGTTGTTGGTAAAATGTTATATCATATGTAAAGTTTTATCTTTCCCCCTCAATATTTGTTCTTTGTTTATTTTTCTTTTTTCTGTTTTTAAAAAATTTATCTTTATTGTTGAAAGTATTACAGATGTCCCCTTTTTTATCCCCATTAACCCCATCCAACCCTCTCCTGCACTACCCTCCAGGCTTTCATTGCACTATTGTCTATGTTCATGGGTTATGCATATATGCATATAAGTTCTTTGGTTAATCTCTCTCCACCCAACCACCCCCACCTTTCCTCTGAGATTAGTCAGTCTGTTCCATGCTTTTATGTCTCTGGATCTGTTTTGTTCATCAGTTTATTTTGTTCATTAGATTCCACATATGAGTGAGGTCATGTGAGACCTGCTTTTCTCTAATTGGCTTATTTCACTTAGCATAATACTCTCCAGGTTCCTCCCTGCTGTTTCAAAGGGTAAGATACTTTTTTTTTTTACAGTTGCATAGTATTCCATGGTGTAAATGTACCACAGCTTTTTTTATCCACTCATCTACTGCTGGGTATGTGGGCTGCTTCTAGATCTTAGCTATTGTAAATTGCAATGCTTGAACTAGGAGTTCATATATTCTTTCTGATTGGTGTTTTGGGTTTCTTAGGATATATTTCTAGAAGTGGGATTACTGGGTCAACTTCCATATTTAATATTTTTAGGAAACTCCATACTGTTTTCCACAGTGGCTGCATTCTACCAGCAGTGTACTAGGGATTCCATTTTCTACATCCTCTCCAGCACTTGTCATTTGTTGATTTATTGATGGTATCCATTCTGACAGGTGTGAGGTGATACCTTATTAATATTTTAATTTGCATCTCTCTGATGCTTAGTGACTTTGAGTATTTTTTCACATGTCTCTTGGCCATCTGTATGTCCATTTTGGAGAAATGTCTGTTTAGGTCCTTTGCCCATTTTTTAATTGGATTAGTTGTCTTCCTTTTTAAAAAAGAAATGTTTTAATTGATTTCAGAGAGAGGAAGGGAGAGGGAGAGAGAGATAGAAACATCAATGATGAGAGAGAATCATCGATCAGCTGCCTCCTGCATGCCCCCAAACTGGGGATGGAGCCCTCAACCCAGGCCTGTGCCCAATCATGATCTCCTAGAATCCAATAATGACCTCCTGGTTCATAGGTTGATGCCCAACCACTGAGCATTTGTTTTCTTTTCGTAAAGTTGTATGAGTTCTTTATATATTTTGGAAATTAATCCCTTATCAGATGTATCATTGGCAAATATGTTCTCCCATGCAGTGGGTTTCCTTTTCATTTTGTTGATGGTTTCTTTTGCTGTGCAGAAGCTTTTTATTTTGGTGTAGTCCCATTTTTTTATTCTCTCCTTGGTTTCCCTTGCCATAGGACAGTGATGGCGAACTTTTTGAGCTCGGCGTGTCAGCATTTTGAAAAACACTAACTTAACTCTGGTGCCGTGTCACATATAGAAATTTTTTGATATTTGCAACCATAGTAAAACAAAGACTTATATTTTTGATATTTATTTTATATATTTAAATGCCATTTTGAATGATAGCCTTGTTGGATACAGTAATCTTGGCCTCAGATCCTTGCTTTCTATTACCTTGAGTACTTCATGCCATTCCCTTCTGGCCTGTAGAGTTTCTGATGAGAAAGCAGATGTCAGCCTTATGGGAACTCCTTTGTAGGGAACAGTTTTCTTTTCTTTTGCTGCCTTTAAGATCCTCTCTGTCTTTAATTTTTGGCATTTTAATTATGATGTGTCTGGGCATGGGTCTGTTTGGGGTCTTCTTGTTTGGGGTTCTCTGTGCATCCTGAACTTATGTGAATTTTTCCTTTACCAGGTTAGGGAATTTTTCTGCCTTTATTTTTTCAAACACCTTCTCTATTCTTTTCTCCCTTTCTGCCTTTTCTGGCACACCTGCTATTCTAATATTGTTACATTTCATGTGCCACAGCTCCCTTAAGCTGTCCTCCTGTTTTCTAATTGTTTTTTCTTTTTAGTTCTCTGATTGATATTTTCAACTCTAATTCACTGATTCATTCCTCAGCTTCCCCTAATCTGCTGTGTATTCCTTCTAATGTGTTCTCTATTTGTGTTAGGTCATTCTTATCTCGGATTCTTCTTTTTTCATAGTTACTATATCTTTTTCCATACTACTGAGCATTTTTACTATCATTACTCTGAACTCTATTTCAGATAAATTTCTTATCTCTGCTTTATTTATCTCTTCTTCTGGAGAATTCTCTAGTTCTTTCATTTGGGGATCACTTCTTTGTCTCCTTATTTTGGTTGTCTGTTTGGGTTTGTCACTATGTGCTAGGTAGATCCTCTATACCTCTCAATCTCTAGTGCAGGACAGTGTTAAAGGCTGTTTCTGACTAATTGGATCATTCGAAGAATCAATGCCTCCAGAGACCACCTGTCTACAGCAGCGGTTCTCAACCTGTGAGTCGAGATCCCTTTGGAGGTCGAATGACCCTTTCACAGGGGTCGCCTAAGACCATCGGAAAACACATATAATTGCATATTGTTTTTGTGACTAATCACTATGCTTTAATTATGTTCAATTTGTAACAATGAAAATACATCCTGCATATCAGATATTTACATTATGATTCATAACAGTAGCAAAATTACAGTTACGAAGTAGCAACGAAATTAATTTTATGGTTGGGGGTCACCACAGCATGAGGAACTGTATTAAAGGGTTGCCGCATTAGGAAGGTTGAAAACCAGTGGTCTACAGACTAATAGGATTCTGACTTGAATTGCCCCCAGGCAATCATCCCCAGGTGTATCGAGAGTTTTTTCAACAGGGTGGGGCAGTGCTTCTGCCTGGAGGCTAATTTTTACTTTTAATCTCTTAGTGGCCTCAGGGCAAGGTGTTTTCCAATAGGGTGTGTCAACTGTCTTCCCACCCAGGCAAGGCAAACAACTATGTGGGAAAGATGTCCTCCGCTGGGTGAGAGAATGATAAGTTCAAGAAACTTGGGGTGTCTGCCTTCTGAGCTCTATCTCCCGAGTCCCCAGTCCTGGGTTCTGCTCTCACAGCTCCAGGCCACTTCATCCTCCCTTTTTGTGTGTTGGCCCTTCAAGAGGGTGCCTACACTTTCAGCTGCCACTCCCTGGCAGACAGCACCTTGCTGCTTTTCACAGCTAGATGTTATATGGGTACCCTCCTCAGATTTGGTGCTCTCTGGTGGGGAGGCCAGCTTGGGGATTAGATCCCAGAGTTCTCAGTGGCACCTCCCCACAACTGAGATTTCTCTCCAGGACTTCAGTTGCTGTCTGTGGGTGCCTGGCCAGCCCTCTCGTACCTCCACCCTTCCTACCAGTCTCTATGCGGTCTTCACCTTTGGTCCTTGGGTATCAGGGTTCTCTCCTGTGAGTTTTTCGTTGATTATTCAGGAAGCCTTTCTGTACTTCAGTTGTAATTCTAGCTTGTTCATGGGAGCATGTTTGTGCAGCATCCACATACTCTGCTGCCATTTTTAATCTCCTCCTTTCAGTTTTCAAAGATCTTCTCTTGCTGTGTTTAAAATTCTCTCTGTGTCTTTGCCGAAACCGGTTTGGCTCAGTGGATAGAGCGTCGGCCTGCGGACTGAAGGGTCCCAGGTTCGATTCCGGTCAGGGGCATGTACCTGGGTTGCGGGCACGTCCCCAGTAGGGGATGTGCAGGAGGCAGCTGGTCGATGTTTCTCTCTCATCGATGTTTCTAACTCTCTATCTCTCTCCCTTCCTCTCTGTGGAAAATCAATAAAATATATTTTAAAAAAATAAAATAAAATTCTCTCGGTGTCTTTAATTTTGGGCATTTTAATTATGATGTATCTGGGCATGGGCCTGTTTGGGTTCTTTTTGCTTGGGACCGTCTATACCTCCTGAATTGTGTATCTTTTTCCTTCACCAGGTTAGGGAATTTTTCTGCCATTATTTCTTCAAACAGGTTCTTTATCCCTTGCTAACTTCCCTTATCTTCTGGTATTTCTATAATGAAAATATTGTAACATTTCATGCTATCCCACAGTTCTCTTAAGCTATGCTCCTGTCTTTTAATTGTTTTTCTTTCTTTTTAGTTCTATGACTGAGTGATTTTCCTACCCTGTCTTCTAATTCACTGACCTAATCCTAGCTGTGGTCTAATCTGCAGTTTCCTCTAATCTACTGTTTATTCTTTTTAATGCATTCTTTATTTCTGCTATCTTATTCTTCATTTCTGACTGGTTATTTTTCATAATTTCTATATCTTTTTTCATGCTGTAGAGCATCCTTATAATCATTACTTTGAACTCTATATATGACAAATTGCTTATCTCCATTTTATTGAACTCTTTTGTAGAATTCCCTTTTTCTTTCACTCGGGGCTTGTTTTTTGTCTTCCCATTTTGGCTGTCTGTTTGAGTTTGTTTCTGTGTATTAGGTATATCTGCTATGACTTCCAGTTGTCTTTGGTGCAAGCCAATGTCCGGCTGTTTCTGACTGGCCCCGAGCCCCTTGTTTGGAGCTAGCAGCAACCCATAGCTTGTGGCTCCCTCTGCTGGGGCTGGGTGCATTTGGAAAGGACCAAGATACACACCAAGGTCTCCATTTCCTAGCAGCTGGTCCAGAGGACTTCAGGCAAAGATTCAAAGTACCCAGAGTTCCGCCTCTGCCAGCAGGCTGATTGTTATTCTTAGTCTCTTAATAAACCTCAGACTGTAGGCCATAGCAAGGTGTAAACTCCACAGCGTGGGTCAAGAGGTTTCCAACGGGTGGAGCAATTCCTCCTTCCCAACCCCTGGCAAAAGCTGCCTGGATAGTAAAGATCTGCCCGAGAAAGATGTCCTCTGCTGTATGGGGGAATGACTCAGCACAGGAATCCATGCGGCTGCCCTCTGAGCTCTATACCCAGAGCCACCAACCCTGGATTCTCCTCACACAGCTCTTGTCCACACTCCCATCCCTCTGCCAGAGCCCAAGGTGAGTGGTTGCACATGAAATTTTGTGCATTGGCCCTTTAAGAAGGTGCCTGCATTTTCAGATGTCTCTCCTTTGCAGACAGAAACCCCACTGCTTTTCACAGACAGATGTTATGTGGGCACCTTTCTCAGTTTTGGTGCTTTGGGCTTGGGAGCCCAGCTTGGGGTTTATACCCCAGAGTTCTCAGCAGGAACCCCACCCCAACAGCTGAGATATCCCTCTATAATTTCAGCTGCTGCCTGTGGGAGCTCAACCAGCCCTCTCGTGCACCTCCACACTTCCTTCCTGTCTCGATATGGTCTCCACTCTACATCCTTCATTATAAAGGTTCTCCAACTAATCTTCAGTTGGTTATTCAGGATGGGTTTTCTATATTTCAGTTGTAACACCAGTTTGGTCCTGGGAGAGTATCAATGTAGTTTCCACTTAATCCACTGCCATCTTTGAAAATCCACTTGTTTCTTTTTCTTATCTTATTTCATTGGCTAGAAACGTCACAGTGATAGCGGGTGTCTCTACCTTTTCCTGAAATAGGGCTGCTTTTCACATTTTAACTTAAGTATGATGAATACTATTGAATTCCAGTAGACATTTAATATCAAATTAAGGAATTTCATTTCTATTCCTAGCTTATTAAGAGATTTTCTTTTTTGTTAATCCTCACCTAAAGACATTTTTTCCATTGATTTTTACAGAGAGTGGAGGGGAGGGAGGGGAAGAGAGGGAGAGAAAATGAAACATCGATGTGAGAGAGTCATTGATTGGTTGCCTTCCACATGCGCCCTGACCAGGGCTGGGGATAGAACCTGCAACTCAGGTACATGCCCTTGACTGGGAATCTAACCATTGAGCAATGTTGGTCAGTGATTATTAAAAGTTTTAATACAGCTTGTGTGGCAAATGTTATCAAGGGACTTTTAAGTCCTATTAAGATGATTTTTTTCATTTAATATATATTACTAGAGGCCCAGTGCACAAATTCGTGCACCAGTGAGGTCCCTCAGCCTGGCCTGTGGGATTGGGCCGAAACCGGCTCTCTGACATCCCCTGAGGGGTCCTGGATTGTGAGAGGGTGCAGGCCAGGCCGAGGGACCCCCCTGGTGCACCACTGGGGCTGGGGAGGGACATGGGAGGTTGGCCAGAGGGGGAGGGTCCGCTCAGTCCTGGTTGGCTGGACCCCAGCAGCAAGCTAACCTACCGGTTGGAGCGTATGCCCCCTGGTGGTCAGTGCACGTCATAACGACTGGTCGACTGGTCGACTGGTCGACTGGTCGACTGTCTGCCCCCTGGTGGTCAGTGCACATCATAATGAGTGGTTGAGCGGTCTTAGCATATCATTAGCATATTATGCTTTGATTGGTTGAATGGATAACCAGATGACCGGACACTTAGCATATTAGTTTTTTAATATATAGGATAGGATAGTAACAGAATTCCTAATATCACCTATTTTTTATTTCCAGAATTATTTGGACTTTAAACATTACAGTTTTTTATTCCCCACAAAGCCTTTTTGATGGGATTGACCATGAAACAACAAAGATTGTCATATTCACATGGAAAATTCATTCCATTCAGGATGCAGACCTGCTATCTCTCAACCTTTTTTTGCTCTGTTTGGCACTTTCAGACACAGACGGTCTTGATGGAGCTGTAGTATGTCAAGCTGTAAGACCTTGGGCATAGGCTCAATTTGAAGATAGCTTTTAGCAAACCCTGGGCTGTATCTGTCAACTAAAATGTGAAATGTCCAAACAGGGAAACAAAGGAATGACAATCTTATTTTTAAGACAGATGATAATAGACACTAGGGATTCATAACATTACTAAATACTGGAGTAAAATATTTGCAGATACCTTGCTTTGGGAAATAGAGAAAAATAACAGATCAGAAGACAGGCCCTGACCAAGTAGCGCAATTAGTTAGAGCATCATCCCTATATGCCAAGGTTGTGGGTGTCATCCTATGTGGGGACACATTAAAGGATCTACCAATGAATGCATAAATAAGTGGAACAAAATATCAATGTTCTTCTTCTCCTTCCCTTCCTCTCTCTAAAAAAACCAATAAAGAAAAGTTTAAAAAAGAAGACATGAAATATATATAGGACATACACATTTTAGCAATGAAAAATATTTTAATATCTAGCTTTGCTATTCCCAAAGGAGACATTTTGCAACTCTGGGCTTTAGGTAAGGTCTTATAAGACATTCTAGTTCCAAATGCCATCTTGAATCCCATGAGGATGACCAGGCCATAACCCTGTCCAGCTGATTTGGCAAATCTGGCTGACAAGGTCCCCTTCCTCTCTGATTGCTCCTGGATTTCCTAATTCACTCACCCATCCTTGGCAGTCTCATTTCCCTTTTCCCTGCACAAGCATGCTATGTTCTAGAGCAGTGGTTCTCAATTTTCTGGCCCTTTAAATACAGTTCCTCCTGTTGTGACCCAACCATAAAATTATTTTCGTTGCTACTTCATAACTGTAATGTTGCTACTGTTATGAATCGTAATGTAAATATCTGATATGCAGGATGGTCTTAGGCGACCCCTGTGAAAGGGTTGTTCGACTGCCAAAGGGGTCGCGACCCACAGGTTGAGAACCTCTGTTCTAGAACTTCCTGACACTGGACTCCTTAACATTTTCAGAACATTCTATGCCTATTTACACTTTACTGCACTTACAGTTTGTTCTCTTTGCCTTCAAAAGTCTTTCTCCATTCTCACCTGGTGAACTTTATTCTTCACAATCCAGCTCTGAGGCAGCTCCTCAGAAGGCCTTCTAAAAGCCCTTTTCTCTCCTCTCCACATCCTTCGGGCAGAGGCCATTGACCTCCTTTTGATTCTATCTAGTACCCACCTCACTGTGCTCCAGAGGGTTGTTTAATCTTCTGTCTTCCCTCTACACTCTGAGTTCTCCAAGGGCAGGAAATGATGTAATGAAAAGATGGGAGGTTTTATAAATATCTGATGATATCCGCCCCCACCCCAAATACTTAACTCAAACGCAGGTGTTGCAAACTTCACAATTTCCAAAGTGTTAATCAGTGTTATCAAGGTTGCTCTGTCTCCCTTCTCTCATTTTATATGGTGCATTTTGGACTTTAGTGACCTGAATTCTACATCATTCCTAATCCATGGTGTCTACAATCATCACTTTATTCTCAGTCTCCTTTCATCTAGCTCCCACATGCATACTCTTTCTTTAGAGCAGAGCCCTTTAGATGTTTTACCCCATCTCTTTCCCTTGCCAACAAAATACCACGTGCGGGCGTGCACGTACAGTGCAACTGAAACTTCGTGGCCCATGCGCAGAAGTCAGTATTTTGTGGAAGAGCCACACTCAAGGGGCCAAAGAGCCGCATGTGGCTTGCGAGCCACGGTTTGCCCACCACTGCCCCAGAGTTCACGGTCTGATCTACTTAGACAGCTTGTTTAGTATTTTTGGGCTTAGAACATACTTAGTTCTGCCTGGGAGCCATTTTTTTATTTTTTATTTTTAAAATATATTTTTATTGATTTCAGAGAGGCAGGGAGAGGGAGAGAAAGAAACATCAATGTTGAGAGAGAGCCTGCATGCCCCACACTGGGGATTGAGCCAGCAATTCGGGCATGTGCCCTGACCAGGATCAAACCATGACTTCCTAGTTCATAGGTTTATGTTCAACCACTGAGCTATGGCAGCTGGGCCTGGGGGCCATTTTAGATCAACCTGAGGCCTCCATGCTATCCTCTCCTTTTCTCTTCCCTAGAGGTTTCTTGCACACATCTCTGCTCCCACGCAGGGGGGCGGAGAGGGGGCGGGGGGTTGCGTGGGTCTTCATGTGCTGGGATTTGGTGTTCTTTCCCTTTCAGTTCGTTATTTTAATGTCGGGACATTCTCTGTCCTCAAGTTATGCTGAGACTGTGATTTTCCCGCAGTTTCATTTTTCCTTTTCTTAATGTTCTAGTTTGTTTGTGGAGGAAATACTGGGAGATGGGCACCTAGCCATTCTCTTCAGCTACCTTTTATTTTATTTTTATTTTTTAGAAAGATTTTTTTATGATTTTTAGAGAGAAGGGAAGAGAGAAGGAGATAGAGAAACATTGATGAGAGAGAGAAACATCAATTGGCTGCCTCCAGAAAGCCCCCTACTGGGTATGTGCCCTAAACAGGAATCAAACCAGTGACCTCTTGGTGCATGGGACGACACTTAACCAACTGAGCCACACCAGCCAGTCCTCAGCTACCTGAAATGACCATAGTTAGTGTAAAAGAACTCTTTCAACAGACCAGATACTTATATAAAAATAGTAAGACATTTATTGAAGTTACTATGCACCAGGCATGTCCTAATGCTTTCCCGGTAGGTACCTCTATTATTTATTTACATTTTAGAGAGAAGCTAAGTAACTTGCCCAACATGTACACATTATCATATATAATTTTCACAAAGTCTCTGATAGGCATCACTAACTCCACTGTGTAGAAGAGGAAGCAGAGGCTCAGACAAGCAAAGTAAGTTGCCCAAGTTCACGGAGCTACCATGGTTCAAGGCCAGATTTGAGCCGAGTTCCAAAACCATTCTTTTTCCTGTGGAGGAGGAAGTAGCATCTGTGCTGGCTGCTGAGTGTGTGGTGTGGAAGCTGTTCCTAGATGTGGGGCAGTCAGGACACCTCCCTGACTCTGTTGTGGTTGCTGCTATCTCCCCCTCCACAGGGGGCCCAGGGACAGCAGAGGCTGGGCCTTTCTGCAGTCCTCCCTTCTTTGAGGTTGTTTCCAGCCTTCACAGAGCTATGCATCTGCCTTTTGGGGCCAGGACATTCCATGTCTCAAGGTGCCCCTCTCCTGGAACGGCAAGGGTAGACAGCAGACACAGGAGTATGGTTGGAAGGGAGAGAAGCTACAGTCTGCCAATGTCTTTACTGAGCTTGATCAATTATAGAGATATCAACATATATGAGCTGGCATCTTGCTCAAGGGACTGTGCCTGACTCTGATCAGACCTCTGACTTAGCTGCCAATTGGCAGACAATACAGAGGAACTTACTAAACTCTACTATGACTACGCAATCAGCAAAACTCACCACCATGGAAAACCTTACAGTCAAATACCCTGGGTCCTCCAACAGCTAACTCATTAAAAAAAGAAGAGAAGAGACAATCTGTAGATAAAGAGAGGCTGAAAGGACCTAATTAAAAATGGATAAGACTAGACTATAAGGTCCAAGAATGCACACTTGGGCAATACAATTATAAATAAATAATTGTATTTATTTATATAATTTATTGAACTCTAAACAGTTTAGAACTTCGTGAATTGCCTGTGACAGTACAAGAAAGAGAAAGTCACCAGAACATAAATGAAAATCCATTCCATGGCCGATGCTTTTCCAAATAGAGCATCTGACAGACAGCCTTTCCCAGATGGTCTTCACCAAAGCGTCAGCCTTGGTGGAAACTGTTCTCTTCCTTAAATGTTTATTTTTGCCATGACTGACTTTAAAATGAAAAGTTTTATGGAATTATAATTCCAGGATAATACCGCGTAGATAAAGTTAAAAGGTAGTTTTAAATAGTAAATTCCCCCAGGCCAACATTTCCCAAACGTTATACACTGGGACGTGAGTCCCTCCAGGCACCAGGGTGTGCAGCCGGACTCCTTACTGCCAGCAGATGCCATTCAGCCGCCTCACTGCCACGCTCTCCACCCACTTTCACTTGCTGCTGCTTCTCCAGGCCACCCTCAGACGGCAGAGCCACACGGGAAATGAGGGTGTCCTGTCCACCCCCTGGCTCTGACAGCGAGCCGAGGTCACCGCAGCTGGCTCCTGCCCTCCCGCCCTGGTAGCCCCCTGCATCCCACAGAGCTCAATCTTACAACTCAGTGAACAAAACAAATCTCCAGTAGAAGAATATGTGTCCTGCCATAAAGTACAGCGTTTGCCTGGCTAAATCCCCTTGGCATCCAGCAAAGTGGAGAGGGGGTGGGGGTGGGGTGTCCTGAAGTGTTTTTGAAAGATGGCCTGGGAGCATAATTCCAGTAAGGTGACCTCATAATTTCTGTAATTATTGTAAATTATTATAGCAGCAATTCAGTTTAAAATGATGGAAAAATCAAAATTAGACTCAAATGTTCTCTTACATGTGCATACATACCCACATCTCTTTTATCAGGTTGTGTCTGGATGTTCTGGAACACTCATTTGTATGTACTAATGTCCTGGTATTTTGTTACTCTTAAATTAATCATGTGGGAACTGGCCCAACTGAGGCTCTGGTCACTTGAGAAAGAACACACCCTATGATTACTTGTTACTTTTGTTGAACATCCCAGCTGGAATTTTGTTACCTTTGGTGGAGAGATTTACACATTCCAGCAGGACCACACTGCTGTGTTTGGTTGCTTTCCCCTGGATGGTGTGAGCTTTGGGAATCTTGACTTCCCTTGGATGTGCTGAGCCAAGTCGTCATGTATTCATTTCCCTTGGAGAAGAGAGTGTCCAGCTGCCTTCAATCCAAGGTGCCTTTACTGTCCTAAGCTTGGGCATCATGAAAGGGTTAAACTGCATGAGGTACTCCTACCTGGCACCTTGTAGACTTTCAACACACAACTCTGGGAAGAATTTCTCTTCTTTTAGGGTGTGGGAGATTCTCCCTGAGCGACATTCTCTCTGGTAGCCTTGCTCCAGAGATGCCTAGTGACACCACTGTGGGTAGTTGGGCCACCAGCTGGATTCAGGGCAGCTGAACACTCTCTTCTCCAAGGGCAATGAATACAGAATGAAGAGTGACACCCAGAGAGGGGAGCAAAGTTGGTTGATAATGAAAGAAGGGGAGTGTCTAGGTTTCCTATTGGTGCTGTAACAAATTATTATAAACTAGAGGCCCAGTGCACAAATTCGTGCATGGGTGGGGTCCAGCCGGCTGGCCTGGCCCAACTGGGGAGGATCAGGGCTGGGCCTGTCAGGAGGAGGAGATGGTGGGAGGTTGGCCGGCCGCACGCCTTGATCGGGGCTGATCAGGGCCAGGCTGGCTGGGGGAAGGGGCCGTGGGTGATTGGCTGGTGGGCTCCACCCCCGATTGGCGTGGGAGGGTGCGATCAGGGGTGGGCCGGCTGGGGGGAGGGGCTGTGGGCCTATCGTGGTGGGGTGGGCTGATGGGGGCGGGGCTGGGGGGGAAGGTAGGGAGTGTTTGGCCAGCCCACTCTTGATTGGGGTGGGAGAGTTTGATCAGGGGCAGGCTGGCAGGGGGGAGGGGCCTCGAGGTAGGCCAGCAGCCTCACTCCCTGATTTGGCCAGTTTGCTGGCCACACTGGGTGTCATAGCGATCGGTTGTTAGGTTGTTATGGCTGTTAAGGCAGCTGGCTTCTTATATATAGAGATTTAGTGGCTTAAAGCATCACCCATTTAATATCTTGCATCCCTAGAGGTCAGACATCTAATATGAGTCTCACTGAACTAAAATCAAGGTGTTGGCAGGTGTTCCTTCATGAAAATTCCAGGTCAGAATCCATTTTCTTGCCTTTTCCACCTTCTAGAGCTGCATTTCCTGCACTCCTTGGTTCATGGCCCCTTCCTCCATCATCAAAGCTGGCAGGGAGCATCTTTAAATCCCTCTCTGACTTCAATTTTTCTACCTCCCTCTTCTACTTATAAGAATCCTTATGATTACATCAAACCCACCTGGATGCTCTCCCTGTCACAAGGTCTTGATTAGTGACTTTAATTCCATCTGTGACCTTAATTCCCCTTTGCCACCTAACCTAACATGTCCACAGAAAACAGGACGTGGACATCTTTGGGGGCATTATTCTGCCTTCCACAGATTCTACGTCCTTGCAATTTTGAGATTCGCTGATAATGGCACTCAGGTCTCCATGGCTCCTACAGCACGTGTACTGACCCATGGCTCTCACCCCACTAGGCAACCTGGTGGGGTGCCATTTAAAGATAGAAATATCGACTCTGCATCATCCCAGGAGGCAAGGATGGGAGCTACAGCTCCGCAGAAAGGATTCTGAGTTGATGCCCAATGGTCCAGAGAAGGAGCCAGCAACACTGAAGGGGACAGTTCCACCAAGTGGTCTTAAAAATAGGAGGCTTGGGAACACACACAGATGCAATTATCCATTCCTTACAAAACCTCATTCACACCAGGGTCAAGACAGAGGGCAAGGAGGGCCCTTCTGTGAAGATCCTACTGGCTGAGCTTTTATTTATTATTTCCCTTTAAGACTGGCTTCAATGCTTTACTGAACCTGATTCCATTAGGATAAAAAACCTTACGTGGAGAAAGGCTCAGGGCACTTATTATTCCATTTTATGAAGAGGCAGATTTTGGCTAAATATAAAGGACTTTTGAACAATCAGAGCTGCTCAGGGTTGAAGAGGCTGCCTGGTGAGGAAGTCAGCGGTGTGCCTCTGCTGTGTGCAGGGAGGGGGAGCATGGTCAGAATTCCAGACAGGATTCTGGACTCTGAACCCAAGCAGGAGGGAAATAACACTGGGAGAATCCCCTCCCTGGTCCAGAGGAGGCGCTGGTCTTTTTATCGGCACCTTTTCTTAGACCCCAGGACCTCAAGGAAGGTGACAGTATTAGCTCCACTTTGTGGATCAGAAAACTGAGGTGAGGCACAGAGACCTGCCCCTGGAAACGGCTGCCCAGGCAGGGTGAGGAGGACGGCGCAGTCTCGGGCGCTCAGGCCCTCACACCTCTCTGGTTCAGAGTGAAACCTGGGTGCTCTGGGCTGCCCCTCTGGGCTCACTCATTTCCTGATAGCACTGGGAGTGGAGGCAAGAAAACAAAATTTACTTTGCATGTGGAGGCACCTTCATATAACATTATCTAATTTAATCCTCTCGATATTTATTTTTATTGATATCAGAGAGGAAGGGAGAGGGATAGAGTGATGGAAACATCAGTGATGAGAGAGAATGATTGATCAGGTGCCTCTTGCATGCCTCCCACTGGGGATGGAGCCGGAAACCCGGGCATGTGCCCTGATGGGGAATCAAACCGTGACCTCCTGTTTCATAGGTGGATACTCAACCACTGAGCCATGCTTGCCTGGCCTCAACATTTATATCCTCCCCACTTTATATGGGAGGAGAAAGAGATTCACAGAGTTTAAGCAAACATGCCAAAGACCACAGGGCCGCCCAGTGGTAGGTACAGAGTTCAAAGGCCTGCTGAGGCTCCAACATTGGGGCTCTCATGGATGCTGCCGTGGGAAGCCCAGGGCTCCCAGGCACCCGGAGGAATATGTGGTGGCTTCCAGAGCAGAAAGGACATGCCAAATCTGAAATCCATATTTGGTTTGGCTGCTTCCTTCCACCTGAGGAAACCAGGAGGACACAACACTTTCCGGGGCTAAAAACACTTTGTCGACATTTCCAATAGGGAGTATTATAATCCGAGGGTCATATTTCAGACATATTGTTTATCTGTCAGACTCTCTGCAGGTCCTTATGACAGTGCTTTGGATCGGAGGACCCCTGGCACCTGCCAGGCGCCCAGCCATGGACCAAAGACTTCCACGTGCCTTGTCTGTGGGCCGAGCGGGAGACAAGGAGGGAAAGGCCTCGCCCCCGAGAAGGGTCAGATGCACGTGATTCTGGAACTTCTATCACAACTGGGGATGGAAATGTCAAAGAGAATAACTAAAAATAAATAATGAACACAGAGTGATCATTTCAAGATGTTAACATTTTGCCCTCAAAAGCAGATTTTTAAAAATTACAAGCAGCTCACAAAAAGAAAAAAGAGAAAAACAACTATGGGTATTAAATAGGTAACTTGATAGAAGAGTGCTATTCTTTTTAATCATAAAGGTTTTAATTTCCCCTTTACCCCTATTATTTCTGCTAATAAGCTTGTCACCTGGGCTGGAACTGATTATGAAAAGCTGGGAACAGATTTCATTGCCCAGAATAACATTTTTACACATTAGCATTTTACACTTCAGTTTTATGAATTAAGCGTAATATGGAGTCTCTTTAAAAGTCAGGACACAAGTCAAAATGGTACCTCAGGATTACTTCATCAGCACATATAAATACACTCATCTTCAGGGTGAAGTCTGGGTCTTGGTGATGACTAATTCTATACAAACCCTTAAAGGTAGGAAGGAAAATGTTCTTTGCAACCTTTGGGAACTATAGGAAAATTAAAGGAAGAATTCCAGATGGGATTTAAGACAGAGACTGGATTATCAGGGCTTCCCACCAGTCAGTAAATCAAAATGTGCTTTCTCAGTGCGCCATGGCCACAGAGCATCCAGCTGTGTGGAGGATTAGGAAGAAAGGGAAAAGTACAGATCTGCACTCAAGGATCTTTCATTATTAAAAGGCAAAGTAGAAGAAATTACTACATAGAATACATATGAACATGTGAACAAAACATTTAAAAGGAGCTATAGCTGAAGTCATAACTGCAGCCTAAAACAGACTAGCCTCATAACAAGCTCTCAATAAATGTCTGCTGAATGAATGAGTGAATGAATGAATGATTGGGCATAATCTATATATAAACATTCAAATATTTTTGTCTGATTGATGGTCGATACAGATGAATTATGGATGTTAGTGTGAGCTCAGCCCTTTACGAGGTGGTTCATTTTCCCTGACAGCATTTCCTAAAAAGAGAAAGTACTACTAGGAGGAAGCAATGATGCCTGGTTATGTCCTCCTGGTGCAAACAGCCAAGAACTACAACTTTGAAACATTAAAGAGGATTAATTGTTTATATAAAATAAAATTCTTACTTAAAACAGAACATAACTACATTAATGAGTGAACTAAATAGTTCTAAAGAACAAGCAATTAAAAAAAGTGAACACCTCATAAGAAGTTGGTAGCTTAATTTTTACTTCCCAGTGGTTTCTAGCTACCTTCTAGCTTTGTGGCTCAGAATTGACTATGAAACTTTTCTCAACTAAATGCTTGGATGAGAAATGAGTCCAGCTCTGGTACCTGTCAATAGGTGGGGTACGTGATTATCCTACCCTGGTTACTGTTCACCTGTGTGCGGGTAGAATTCTCCTTCAAGAAATCTCCTTCAAGACTCTAGTGAAGCATGTGATAGTCAGAACTCTTAGCCCGTTCTCAGATCTACCAGGCATTCATTTAGCATAGGCTGGAAACTATAGCCTGTGGGACAAATTTGGCCTGCCATATGTTTTTGCAAATAATGTTTTATTGGAAACCAGTTACTGCTTTCACACTACAACAGCAGAGTTGAGTAGTGGTGGCAGAGACTATGTGGCTCACAAAGCTTAGAATATTTACTTTCTGGCTCCTTACAGAAAAAGTCTAGTATAATAGTGCTGGAAATCTTCCCCTGACCCTACTGTCTCTTTTCCCTCCAGAGACTGAATCAGTGGAATCCGTCACCACCACCACCACCACCACCACCACCTCCTTCACTTTCTAGCAAGCATGGCTTCAGGGATTCTTCCTTGCTCTGACCTTACAACCCGAGTTTAACAACATGGTGTGTGGGGGTAAAAGGCCATACCATTACTCCACTCCCAGTATGTTCTGCTTTCATGGTTTACACAGAGAGGCAGGGACTGATGAGGTGATGAAGGAAGACTGCTATAGCCATCTCAAGACAAAGGCATTCATATGGAGGGAAAAACAGCTGCCACTTTTTGTGTTTGGTATAAACCTCATGGCTCTGACTCAATCAGTGAGAGAGGGAGGAAAAATTCACTACTTTTCTTGTTCACCCAACTCCTGAAATTGTACAGATTACATTTTTCAAAGCAACAAAACCAGAAATCAACAGCACAAATATAACTACCTAGACATGTAAATGCTATTGACAAATGCCTTAAATAATTTGGGTTAAAGAATAAATCAGAATTATAGATAATGGGTAAAGAGTTTCAGTTTCAGAGGATGAGAAAGTTCTGGAGATGGATGGCTACACAACATTGTGAATGTACTTAGTGCCACTGAATATACACTTAAAATGGTTGAAATGATATATATATATACATTACTACATTTAAAAAAAGTTAACTTAGGGGAGGCTGGGTGAAGAGTATATGGGAACTCTATTATCTTTACAATTCTTCTGTATATTTAACATTATTTAAAAGTGAAAAAATTACACATACTCCATTTATTTAGAATAGCATTTCTCAAAGTATAGTCCTTCAGATTCTTTCAAGGGATCTGTGATATCAAATCTATTTTCACAATAACACTAAGATGTAATTTGCTTTTTCGTTCTTACTCTCTCATGAACATAAAAACATGACAAGTTTATTGATATGGTTTCAGATTCCACACTGAAACTCAACTTTAGGAAGCTACCACTTTTCTAGTTTGGTGTACTATCAGAGAAAACAACTCACAGTCTGAAGACTAAATCGATTTTATGCTTGCCACCTATACAGTATAGCTATGTGAAGCCAGATTTTCTTCACATACAACAGCCAAAACAACATATGTCAATGAATTGAATGCACAAACAGATATGAGAATCCAGCATCTTCTATTAAGCTAGGCATTAAAAAATATTTGCAAAATTGTAAAACAGTGCCACATTTCAATTTTTTTTTTTTTTTGCTTTGGGAAATAGTTGCTCTTCAAAAAGTGTTCTTATATAATGAGTTTATTATTATTATTATTATTATTATTATTAAAAATTAATAAATAAATTTAAATTTTCAGTATAAATTTTGAATACTATAATATTAATAAATACAATTCATATAAACTAAGGTTATTTGGAGTCTTCCATAACTTTTAGGCATGTAAAGGGGTCCTGAGACTAAAACATTTGTGAATCACTGACTGAGAAAATAACATAAATAAAACAAACACTGAATTTATGAGATGTGGTCAAAACCATAAATACTCTTATTTCTTAAAAAATTGATATCAAGGTGGAACTATTAAAAGTTTATAAATCGAAAAAGAAAAAACCCCACTTAATTAGAAACTGAGTGCTGTTTCTCAAAAAGTATTTTTAATAAGAAACTTTAATAAAGAAAAGAGCAAAAAAGTCCAAATAAATAATATTCCAACTTAAAAATATATCAGGTTACTTTAAATTATAAGTGAATTATACATGTAATTCTATTTAACATTTTAAACTCTACATGAAAAAGATACATTAACAAACTGACTTAAGATGAACAAGAAACATTAGTAGCCTTAGAACAGTGGTTCTCAACCTTCCTAAGGCCGCGACCCTTTAATACAGTTCCTCATGTTGTGGTGACCCCCAACCATAAAATTATTTTCGTTGCTACTTCATAACTATAATTTTGCTACTGTTATGAATCATAATGTAAATATCTGATATGCAGGATGTATTTTCATTGTTACAAATTGAACATAATTAAAGCATAGTGATTAGTCACAAAAACAATATGCAATTATATATGTGTTTTCCGATGGTCTTAGGTGACCCCTGTGAAAGGGTCATTCGACCCCCAAAGGGGTCGTGACCCAGAGGTTGAGAACCACTGCCTTAGAAGAAAATTTAAAAGTTACAAAAAATAATTTCTTCCTAAAAGATTCTAGGACCAGATGTCTTTTGAAGGAATAGGTAATGATAAAACCCTCTCCAGAGCATATAAAAATTGGAAAGCTAACCTAAATAGCACAAAATAAAAGCAATTGGTGTGTTTCATGTGTAAATTACAGATTTAAAAAATTTAAGTACATTACCAGCAAACTGCATTCAACAGAACATTAAAAGAATCACTGAGCAAGATGAAGGAGGTTGTATTCCAGGAATGCAAGGATGATTTAATGGAGGAAATTATTGGGAAAAATAATTTAAATAGATGTCAAAATGGCATTTAAAAGTTATCCTGGTAAAAATATTTACAGAATTAGAAACAGATTTTCTCAATCCTATAATAAGCATGTATTTGTACAGTAATTTAAAATATGTATTGAGTATACACCTCTCTTTCTTGATAGCAAAAATTAAAGATGAAAATTAGATAGCCACTTGGCCTGGAGATCACACCCTCCCTGGTATTAGCTACAACAATCAAGGTTTAACTATAAGACTGCGCACAAAGACCACTAGGGGGTGCACCAAGGAAGCATAACAAAATGCGGAGACAAAGAAACAGGACAAAATTGTCAATGGAAGATATAGAGTTCAGAACCACACTTTTAAGGTCTCTCAAGAACTGTTTAGAAGCCGCCGATAAACTTAATGAGATCTACAAGAAAACTAATGAGACCCTCGATGTTATATTGGGGAACCAACTAGAAATTAAGCATACACGGACTGAAATAACGAATATTATACAGACTCCCGACAGCAGACCAGAGGAGCGCAAGAATCAAGTCAATGATTTGAAATGCGAGGAAGCAAAAAACACCCAACCGGAAAAGCAAAATGAAAAAAGAATCCAAAAATGCGAGGATAGTGTAAGGAGCCTCTGGGACAGCTTCAAGCGTACCAACATCAGAATTATAGGGGTGCCAGAAGATGAGAGAGAGCAAGATATTGAAAACCTATTTGAAGAAATAATGACAGAAAACTTCCCCCACCTGGTGAAAGAAATGGACTTACAGGTCCAAGAAGCACGGAGAACCCCAAACAAAAGGAATCCAAAGAGGACCACACCAAGACACATCATAATTAAAATGCCAAGAGCAAAAGATAAAGAGAGAATCTTAAAAGCAGCAAGAGAAAGAAACTCAGTTACCTACAAGGGAATACCCATATGACTGTCAGCTGATTTCTCAACAGAAACTTTGCAGGCCAGAAGGGAGTGGCAAGAAATATTCAAAGTGATGAATACCAAGAACCTACAACCAAGATTACTTTATCCAGCAAAGCTATCATTCAGAATTGAAGGTCAGATAAAGAGCTTCACAGATAAGGAAAAGCTAAAGGAGTTCATCACCACCAAACCAGTATTATATGAAATGCTGAAAGGTATCCTTTAAGAAGAGGAAGAGGAAGAAAAAGGTAAAGATACAAATTATGAACAACAAATATGCATCTATCAACAAGTGAATCTAAGAATCAAGTGAATAAATAATCTGATGAACAGAATGAACTGGTGATTATAATAGAATCAGTGACATAGAAAGGGAATGGACTGACTATTCTTGGGGGGGAAAGGGGTGTGGGAGATGTGGGAAGAGACTGGACAAAAATCGTGCACCTATGGATGAGGACAGTGGGTGGGGAGTGAGGGCAGAGGGTGGGGCGGGAACTGGGAGGAGGGGAGTTATGGGGGGGAAAAAGAGGAACAAATGTAATAATCTGAACAATAAAGATTTAATTAAAAAAAAAAGATGAAAATTAAAGTCAGAGTTAGGGTATAGATGTCTGCTATCACTTGTTAACAAAAGTTCTAGAAGTTTTGGTAAACTTTTGGTAATATATCATGAAAAAGAAATCAGAGGTATAACTATTGGAAAGAATGAGTCAATATTATTTCCATATGATATGATTATTTCACTAGAAAATCATGAGAATCAATTGAGAAATCTCAGAAGTAATAAAATTTCAGCACAGTGGTCATATAATGATAAATGTAAGAAGTCTAAAACTGCAGTTCTATTTACTAATACCAATCGTAAAGATTATATACAAACAGATTTCATTCTCCATCATTATCATTATCACCATCATTACCATAGTCCAACAAATACAATTAAATATCTAAGACCAATCTTCACAAGAAATGTAGAGAGTCTATATGGGAAATATCAAAATGTTACTGTCAGATATAAACTATTTGAATAAATGGAAATAAATGCTATGTTCCCAGGTTGGATGTTTCAACCATGTCTATTCCTTCCCAGTTGACTTAGAGATTAAATACATTGTTGCATGATGCAGGTTCAATTCAAGTGTCACCTCCTCTGAGAGACCTTTTCTGACCATGTAACTTGAATAGCACTCTGCTCCTCCAGCCAGTTACTTTGCTTTTTCCCCCATGTTTTCTTTTCTTTATAGCATGCATTGCATTCTGAAATTATTCTTTTGCCTCCAGTCTTCCCCACTTGAAAGTAAGTGTGTCAGGGTGAGGGTGATCTTGTTCTCTGTGGTATTCCCAGTGCCCACAACAGAGCCTGGCATACAGTAAATGTTCAATACATGTTTACTGAGTGGAATTAACACCACTTATCACATGAAAACACCATTAGAATTTAAAAAATATATATATTCTATTGATTTTTTACAGAGAGGAAGGGAGAGGGATAGAGAAATTAGGAACATCGATGAGAGAGAAACATCGACCAGCTGGCTCCTGCACACCTCCTACTGGGGATGTGCCCACAACCAAGGTACATGCCCTTGACCAGAATTGAACCTGGGACCCTTGAGTCCGCAGGCCAACGCTCTACCCACTGAGCCAAACCAGTTAGGGCTAGAATTTTTTTTCTTGAATGTGACAAAATGGTTCCGAAATTCACTGGGAATATATATATATCCTATATAATAAAAGGCTAATATGCAAATTGACCCAACAGCAGAAAAGACTGGTCGCTATGACGCACTGACCACCAGAGGGAAGACACTCAATGTAGGAGCTGCCCCTGGTGGTCAGTGTGTTCCCATAGGGGGAGTGCTGCTCAGCCAGAAGCCAGGCTCAAGGCTGGTGAGCACAGGGGCAGTGGCAGGAGCCTCTCCCACCTCTGCAGCAGCGCTAAGGATGTCTGACTGCCGGCTTAGGCCCGCTCCCAAGCTGTTAGTCGGACATCCCCACGAGGGTTCCCGCACTGCGAGAGGACACAGGCCAGGCTGGGGGACCCTCTCGAGTACACAAATTTTGTGCACCAGGCCTCTAGTATACATATGCTAGATGATCTAAAATGTTACTAAAAAGAAGCAAACCAGAAAGACTTGCCATGACAAATATTAAAACACATTTTAAAGCTGCGATAGTCAAAATGTGGTACAGAAATAATGTGATAGATAAATGGAACAGAGCAAACCTCTATGAAACAGACTTAGGACAATAAATTGCTATCTACTTATATAAAAACCATGGGTGGTATTCATCACAACCATCAGAATCTCGACCAAGCAGAAGGAAGTCAGTCCTGCAGGGGTTGTCTTGGCAATGGCTACGCCCTCCCCCAAGCTGTTTCCTGGAGCTGTTTCCTGTAAGGGCGGGGTTTGAGGCAGGAACCCACCCTGGGAGCATGGAGGCATCTCTTTCTAAAGTGTGCCACGCCAGCACAGCCAAGGGTGAACCTGAGTGGGGGCAGCTGAAAGGCTTAGAAAAGACAGACAGGAGAATGAAAGCTGAGTCTCAGTGGGAGGCTGCTTCTCTGAGAGACAGCGACCACGCCCACAGCCATGCCTTTATTTTATAGCAGATGCTACGGGGCAAAGGACATGACCAAGATGTTTACAACATTCTCCTGGGTTTCAATCCTACTCAACTACATTCACCTGAACTCTATAAAGCTTACATCACTCAGGCACATAGGGCCATGTGTTCGGACCATAGGTTAAAGCTTACAACTACAGCTGTTGGCTATAATTGTGCTGGGAGGGCCCTGCCCTCCAAGCTGGGACTTGCATGTGGCAATGAGAGGACTGTGCCCTCTCATCAGTCCAAGGCTTGAACCTGTCCAAAACACTGTAACGGCTCCCCACAATAAAGTTTTAATTTTGTTTCTTTGTTACTAATGTGGTGGCCCCACCCCATAACAAAGAAACAATTTCCAGAGGATGAGGCCCAGGAATCGGGATTTTAAAAAGATTCTCAGGTGATTCTAATGTGCAGCCAAGGTTGAGAACCACTGCTATAGATAATATTAAAAATGTATCTAAATGTGCAATTCTTTGTCCAAAAAATGAGCATGTTCAAAAATTAAAGGAAGAAAATTTGGATATACTCGATGGAGATTTTCACACATATTTGAGTGATGATTCCATTGATTTCACAGATGATGCTGAAAAGGAAAATTTTCCCATCGAATTCCTTAATAGTATTACTCCTTTGGGAAAGCCGTGTCATAAATTAAAATTGAAAGTGGGTGCAATCATCATGCTATTGAGAAATCTCAATAGTAAATTTGGTCTTTGTAATGGTACCAGATTTATTATCAAAAGATTACGACCTAACATTATCTAAGCTGAAGTATTAACAGGATCTGCAGAGGGAGAGGCTGTTCTGATTCCAAGAATTAATTTGTCCCCATCTGACACTGGCCTCCCATTTAAATTGATTCGATGACAGTTTCCCGTGATGCCAGCATTTGTGATAACTATTAATAAATCACAAGGACAAACTCTAGATAAAGTAGGCATATTCCTACCTGAACCCATTTTTGCACATGGTCAGTTATATGTTGCTTTCTCTTGAGTTTGAAGAGCATGTGATGTTACAGTTAAAGTTCTAAGTAGTTCATCACAAGGGAAATTAGTCAAGCACTCTGAAAGTGTTTTCACTCTTAATGAGGTGTACAGGGAGATATTAGAATAAGTTTAATCACTTTATCAGTCATTGTTTGCATCACTGTTGTTTTTATGTCATGTTTTTGTTGTTTTCATATCATGTTTTTGTTGTTTTCATAACATGTTTTTGTCATTTTTATATCATGCCTCTGTTGTTGTTATATCCTTTTGTTACTGTTTATTTATTAATAAATTTATATATTATTTTCATATACATTTTACTAATTTCCTTTCATCTCTCACACTTCTATTATAGAGAAAGGGCAAATAGCAATATTAAAATATCTCTGCTAATTAATTCCCTTTTTTAAAAATATATTTTATTGATTTTTTACAGAGAGGAAGGGAGAGGGATAGAGAGTTAGAAACATCGATCAGCTGCCTCCTGCACACTCCCCACTGGGGATGTGCCTGCAACCAAGGTACATGCCCTTGACTGGAATCGAACCTGGGATCCTTGAGTCCGCAGGCTGATGCTCTACCCACTGAGCCAAACCGGTTAGGGCAATTAATTCCCTTTTAATGTGCATGAATTTCGTGCACCGGGATACTAGTTAGTATATAAAACTGCACTTTTAGATTTCTTGCATTTATCATTATCTGATCACTGTATTCTAAGGACTAAGCACATTCTAAGCTTTCCAAATTGGGTTGGAAAGTTGGCTAAATATTAGGGAAAATCTATATTTTCATTTTATATTATACTCCAAATTAAATGTAAAAATGTTTAGTGCCCCCGCTTCCCCCAATTAAAAAAAAGTATATGCTGTATTATTCCTTTTATGTAAGGTTAAAAAAACAAACAGGCAAAATGAATCTTTGGTAACAGTGGTCAAAGCCACAAATACTTTTATTTTTTTAAAAATGGAAATCAAGGTGGAAAATTTAAAACAAAAATGTATAAATTCTTCTCGGGAGTGGGAGGTATTAGTGACTGAGGGGGGAGGCGCCAGAGGGCATCCTGAAATGCCAGTAGGGTTCTATGTCTTGATCAGAGTACTCGCTCCAGGAGTGTGTTCACTTTGTGAAAATCAATAAGCTGTGTAATTTTCAACAGAGGACTTATCCTATGTATTTATACTTAATACTTCAATAAAAAGCTTATTTATCAAATAAATAAATGTGAGGCCAGCTGATGGCCCTGGCCAGAGGTTAGGGTTTCTGTACTTAAAACATCCATTTCTTTTCCACTTGTGCTTTCAGAGATGGGGATAAAGCTCTGTGGTGCAAAGTTGGCCTTATTTACTTGAAGCCAATTAAGCAGGTCTGTAAAGATCCTGGGTTGAGACTCGTCGTCACCCCTTCCAGGAAGGGTCTGTGTCACAGGGGCTCCAGGAATCCTCGTGCTGAACAGAGCTGAGGATCTCTGCCCTCAATCTCACATGCGCACAGCAGGAATACTGTTGTTTGGTGAGTATCTGAGATGCAGATGGACATTTTGAAAGATGACTCAGAAGAGAACGTCTATATTCATATTGAAAGTAGAATATCTAAAAGCCCAACCCTTGCTACTTGTCCAGACCTTAAATACGTGTTAATTAATTTCTGGTTGTATCTATGAACATCTTGATGACACCCCAAGCCAATGCACTCAGTTAGAGCACGTCACACCAACTGGGTACAATCCCAAGAGCTCTTGAGATCTAGTTCACTGCCAGTTATAAAAGCATGCATCATAAAACTTTGATTTTACTATTTGCTTGGTATGGTTAGAAAAGGATCTTTGCTTGTGGAAAGGTATATACTGTCCAGACAAAATCTCAAAGCACAAAGACATGGGTCTATAACCATATAAATCAAAATTAGTCTATATAATAGTAACAACACTAAAAGCAATAATGACACTTGAATACTCATCGAGTAAGTATTTTGTGATGGATACTTTACTAGTAGTATCTTATTTAATCTTCCCAATGACCCGATGAGATAAATATTATTGTCAATGTATTTGCCAGATAAAGAAAGTGATATTTGGAGAGGTCAAGTGACTGACTGAGGCCACAGAGCCAGAAAGGTGAATGGCACAACGTGCACAATCCTGTTTGTATTGAGATGTTTGCGACTTTGAATGTTGGATACATTTGCCAGTGAAATTAGTGACTAGTATTTTCCTTAAAAATTCCAAGTTAGTCTTAGCTATTCACTTTTTTATTTTTAAAATATATTTTATTGATTTTTTTACAGAGAGGAAGGGAGAGGGATTGAAAGTTAGAAACATCGACTAAGGAGAAACATCCATCAGCTGCCTCCTGCACACCTCCTACTGGGGATGTGCCCGCAACCAAGGTACATGCCCTTGACCAGAATCGAACCGGGGACCCTTCAGTCCGCAGGACGACGCTCCATCCACTGAGCCAAACTGGTTACTGCTATTCACTTTTTTTTTTTATTGTTGAAAGCAGCGGTTCTCAACCTGTGGGTCGCGACCCCTTTGGGGGGTCGAACGACCCTTTCACAGGGGTCGCCTAAGACCATAGGAAAACACATATATAATTATGTATTGTTTTTATGCTGAATCACTATGCTTTAATTATATTCAATTTGTAACAATGAAATTGGGGATCACCACAACATGAGGAACTGTATTAAAGGGTCGCGGCATTAGGAAAGTTGAGAACCACTGGACTTTAAAGTATTACATATGTCTCCTTTTCTCCCGATTGACCCCTCTCCCCTCCACTCCCTCCTCCCAGGACAAGCCCCCACCACCCCAGTGTCTGTGTCCATTGGTTATGCTAATTTGCATGCATACAAGTCCTTTGGTTGATCTCTTCCCCCACACCCCTGCCTTCTCTCTGAGGTTGGACTGTCTGTTCAGTGTTTCTTAATCTCTAGCTATTCACTTTTGTGTAAGTAAAGGAGAGGCTAGCTACAATGTGGAGTCCTCATCAGAAGAAATCTCAAGTCTAATAAGTTAATTAGATCCTTTTTCTTTGATGAACCAATTTCCACCATACTAATAAAAATTATCTTAAGGATTAATATTGGTCTTCTTGCAACAATTTTGGAAACTTATAATTTATGAATATATGATTTATTTGGGATAATTAAAAGTAGAAAAATTCAACTTAAACAGAGCATTAATGAAGGACCGGGACAAGACCTCTGCTGTCCAGTGAGAATTTGCTATGCAGATTAGGTCACTGCCACGGGTAATGATCTAGATAACTATTTAGCGTTGGTGTCCCCAGAACACACCAACAAGGAAGGAAAGACTGGGGTAGGTTTCAAGAGTTCTGCTTTAGAGACAAGGAAAGAAACTTAGTTTCTTTCAAACAACTCAAATTTCCCTTTGTATACTGTTCCTCTCTCTTTTTCTTAAGTAGGATTAATCACTTAAATTTCCAACTTTAAATAATTTTAGTACTCATCTGTCCCTTCTACTCTCATTTGCTCCAGATCATCTCAAAATGCTAAATGCACTTTATCATTCCATGTTCTAGCAATATTTTGGTGTGCATTATATTTTTGTATAATAAGGCACTAAACCTATAGTCTCATTAAAGACACATGTACACAAACTCTAGTTTTCAATGAAGGTTAAGATCATTGTTTGGAATCCCCTAGCCCAGTGGTTGGCAAACTGCAGCTTGCGAGCCACATTGTGACTCTTTGGCCCCTTGAGTGTGGCTCTTCCACAAAATACCACGTGCGGGCGCGCACATACAGTGCAATTGAAACTTCGTGGCCCATGCGCAGAAGTCGGTATTTTGTGGAAGAGCCACACTCAAGGGGCCAAAGATCTGCATGTGGCTCGTGAGCTGCAGTTTGCCGACCACTGCCCTAGCCCACTGATGCACCAATATCTTTATTAGTCATTTCTGGTCCTCAGACTCTTGGCACAGACCTGGCACTTCTGAAACAGTTGGTTGCTTTCTGTTACCCTCCACCCCTACAATTGCCAAAAAA
The DNA here is from genome assembly GCF_014108235.1 of Myotis myotis. Taxonomy (NCBI): domain Eukaryota; kingdom Metazoa; phylum Chordata; class Mammalia; order Chiroptera; family Vespertilionidae; genus Myotis; species Myotis myotis. The sequence goes on along the minus strand of NW_023416313.1, from coordinate 113,322,123 downwards.
GTCTTTGTTGTAACCCTCCTCCAGCCCAGCATCTTCAGTGGCCGACCACTGCCCAAAGATTTAATCCAAAGATTGGAGTTTGGGATGAAAGGTCTTCCAGGGCCTGGCCTACGCCTACAGCTGCAGTCTCAAATACCAAGGCTGCTGACCTGTCTTGTCAGACACCAAGTGCGGGCCTGCCTCCCATTTCCCGTTATTTTGTGGCTTAGCTCATGCTGCTCCTTTGGATGAAAATGCTCTCCCTCCTTTCCTTCTGATAACAGCCTACCAGTCCTCTAACGCAAACTACACATGGAGGCCAAACCTGGCAACTGCCTCTTTTTGTAAATTAAGTTTTCTTGGCACACAGCCTCACCTTTCATTCACATATCACCTACGGCTGATTTCCCACTGTGACCAGGAGTAGCTGCAGCTGTGACCAGACGGCCTGCAAAGCCTAAAATATTTACTATAGGACCGTCTCCCACTCCGAAAGCCCCGTTTAAACACCATCCCCTGGTTCCTCCTCAGGTCATCCTGACAGAAGTAATTTCCCCATCCTTTGTGTTCCCATAGCACTGGGTCTCTTATCAAAGTCTTCAAAGGCTTTTCAAAGGATTATAAATGTCTTTTGGAGCAGGGACCATGTACTGTTCAACTTCAGACCTCGGCAGTGCACTGCATACAGAAGGTGCTTATAGGTTCATTGAAATGTCTATTTTGTAGGGTATCTGAGAACGTGGGCCCCTTCCCGTGCTCCAACTCCCTCTCCCGCCCAGAAGTCCTAATATACCCATGTCTTTCACAGCCAGTCCTCTGAATTATTTCTTTGGAATAGACAAATCATATGCTGAGGTTTCCTCAGACCTAAGCTCTTTGTATAACAAATATCAAGTCAGATGAAGGGCAATGTTTTACCTAATCAGATTATATAAATACTAGATAAAGAGAGAAATATTGATGAAGAAGACAAATTTTGCCTTTAAAGAATAATAAATATGAATGTGACTGTCAGGCCATAAAGAAAGTTGGAGTAGGACTATGTGAAAGTATATTTTCTAAGGTAGGACATAAATGTCAACTCAGAATTCAGACAGAAGGAGTGGGCCTTTTCCATACTGACATTTATGTGATCCCTAATTCAGGAACTAGTGTCTGGCTTGGGGAAAGGTAGAATAGAATTAGGAGATGCCCCTACTTCCAAGAGCAGTTGGTTGATGCATGGCTAGACAGCTGGAGAAGAGCTGATAGACTGAGGCCACAATGAGAAGGAGAAGAGAGGTTTATCTTCAAAGCTCCCTCCTTCAGGGATTTATTAGCAAGAAATAAAGTTTCAGAAGAAGAGCAGAATCTGACTGGTGTTCTGCTTGATGAGAGAAGGGAAAAGTGTGCTTGATACCTCCCGTGGGAAGGTGAGAGCAGGAGAGGGGCGGGGGACACTCCTGGAAGGCACACTTCCCACTCCTGAAGCCTGACCCATGCAAGAAAGTAAGGGACACCCTAATGACAGCATGACCACAGAGCAGCAAATGGTGGCGCCCCAGCTGCTGGTTAAGAAAGCCTTGAGGTTAGTTTTTCTCAGCTGTCATTTCTCTTTCAAGTCAACTATATTTACCAAATGTTGTTTAAACTTAGATATCTCTTCTTGAGGCTTAACTTGTATTAATTCCCTAATGAGAGAGCTCATCAATCTAACACATGGCAAAGTCTGACCTTGATTCAAAGAGGGAGGCAAGTGGGTTAGGAAATGGACTGAGCTGGGACAGCATTATGCACACCTGACTCACAGACAATGGCTACTGGCTATTACCTAATCCAGGGAGGAGACCTGGGAGCCATTAGCAGCCCTGCTGGAGATGCTGTCTGGAGGTGCTGCGGTCCAGAGCAGGCTGGGAGAGAATGTTACTCTCCTGCAGGGCCAGGGCTGTCAGATCACTTCCATAAAAGTCCACGACCCAGCCCACTCAGCAGCTGTTTCTTGAATTTGAGGAAAGCATCCCATTAGATGTAGAAAAGCAGGTGTGGATGCTTTGCATATGTCGGAGACAGATGATACAATTAAAAGCAAAAACAAATGGCAGCTTCACTATTTCACAGAACCAATGGCAAATACAAGTACAAACAGGCACACCCAGTCTTACATTTCCAGGTGATGAGGTGCTAAGTAAAAAGCAGGTTCTGTTTGACCCAGCAGACCTGAAAGCTTTTCAAGGCAGAGCTACTGACAGTGAAGGTGAAAAGAAAGCCCATGTAAGTAGATTAAGGACATGAGAGTTTTCCTGAATCAGACACCAGGTGGAAATATGTAATGCAAAGTTAGGTCCAGGAGCATGAAAACAAACAGCAGCATCTTTCCAAATTGCAGCAGGAGGGCACCATCTCCTTGGCAGGGGATCTCTGTGTGAAGATTTGGTTTTGGACAGGAACCATAAAAGCTAGCTGAACAAAAGGGGAGAACTGAGTCCCAACAGGAAACCAGCTGCCAGTGATCACTTTCTCTCATGAGGTCAAGAAGCTCCAGACCCCAGTTGGAGCTTCAAGGTGTTTGTGGTTTGACCAGCTCCTGGGACTGCCACTACCTGCTGCAGGTAGCGAGGAGGGTCACAAAGCCCATCTGAGCATCCTGTCCTGATGTCGAAAGCAGACCACTGCTGAGTATCATATCACCTGCTAAAATATTATTTTAAAAACATACTTGGCATTTTAGTGAGTATGTGGAGAAATTGGAACCCTCATGTGAGGGAACAAAAAGGTGTAGCCCCTGGGGAAAACAGTTTGGCAATTCCTCAGAAAGCCAAACAGAATAGCGATATGGCCCAGCAATTCCACTCCTCGGTACCCAGAAGAACTGAAAGTAGGGACTCAAACAGATACCTGTACAGAGACATCACAACAGCCAAAAGGTCCAACCACCCAACTGTCCATCAATAGATGAATGGACAAAGAAAATGTGTATATACATAAAAAGGAATACATTGTTGACACATGCTACAACATGGATGAACCTGGAAAACATTATGATAAGTGAAATAATTCAGACACAAAAGGACAAATACTGTATGATTCCATTTGTATGAGTTACCTAGAGTAGGCAAATTCATAAGACAAAATGTAGAATAGAGGTTACTAGGGGTTTCAGATAGAGGGAAATGGGTAATTATTCTTTATTAGGTATGGTTTTGGGATGATGAAAAATTTCCAGAAACAGAGAGGGTTACAGTTGTACAACATCATGAATGTACCTAATGCCACTGAATTATATACTTAAAATGATAAAATTTATGTTTTATATATATTTCCTACAATTGTATATAATAAAAGCATAATATGCAAATCGACTGAACTGTGGAACGACCATTAGGTGGAGGGGGGGGACAGGGTCGGCAAGCAGGTGGCGTCAGGCCAGCCAAGGCACATGCCAGTGGGCAGAGGGAGGGGATGGTGGTGGGGTGGAAGGGGGGTGGTGGTGACCAGTGGCAGGGCAATGGGGGCTGGTGTCATGCCCTGATTGCCCTGCTGGTCACCTCTTACAGAGGGAGGCCAGACTGCGACTTAAGCCGTCAGTTGGACATCCCCTGAGGGCTCCTGGGCTGCGAGAGGGCACAGGCTGGGCTGAGGCCCCCCCCCCCCCCCCCAGTGCATGAATTTTTGTGCACTGGGCCTCTAGTTAAAAATAAAAGAGAAAGAACCCACATGTTGTTTCATTTCTCCAAAGTGTTGTACTCGTTTTAAGGGCTGGATGTCCTTTTAGATGATAGTTTCAAAAGAACTCTGCTGAGGCAGATGGTGAAACTGGTGACTAAGCTATAACTAAGGCAACTTAGTACGAGAATTCATGATGGGAGGGTAAGCCAAATGATTTTGACCAGCTTTGAGGTCATAGTGGGGGCAGGTCAGAGTAAAGGGGACAAAAATACCTTAAGGAATTAGGACTTGTCCTTCTTCTAATGGTGGGGGAGGGAGGAGGCTCAGGTTCTCCCACCCCAGTGGTTGAGTGTTGACCCAGGAGCCAAGAGGTCACTGGTTTGATTCCTAGTCTGGGCACATGCTCAGGCTGTGGGCTTGATCCCCAGTAGGAGGCTTGCAGGAGGCAGTTGATTGATGACGTTTCTCTCTCACTGATGCTTCTATCTCTCTCTATCCCTCTCTCTTCCTCTCTCTAAAAGTCAATAAAAACATAATAAACCAACTGAACATACAAAATAAATATATGAAATAAACTGACAACATACACCTGTGTCACTTATTGAAAATATAATGGAAATAAAGATCTTATACCATATTAGCAAAAACTATAAAATACCTAGGAATAACATAATAAAACATATACAAAGTCTACATAAATAAATATTTATTATTAAAGAATATAAAGTGGGGAGATATATCATGCTCCTAAATCAAAAGAGTCAATGTTGCCTGGTCCATGTGGCTTAGTGGTTGAGTGTCAACCTATGAACCAGGAGGTCACCGTTTGATTCCTGGTCAGGGTACATGCCTGGGTTTCTGGTTTGATCCCCAGTGGGGGGAGTGTAGGAAGCATCTGATCAATGATTCTCTCTCATCATTGATGTTTCTATCTCTCTCTCCCTCTCCCTTCCTCTCTGAAAGCAACAAAAATAGAAATATTTTTTAAAAGAGTCAATATTGTGAAGAAAATTTTTGTCTTCAAATTAATCCAAGTTTACTGCAATCTCAATTAAAATCTTAACAGAAGTTTTATAGATTTTAAAGAGTATGTAGAAAAAATATAAAAAAATTTAAGAAAAAAAAGTGTTTTGAGTAGGGAATTGGGGAGGGCACAAGAGAATAAAACACATAAAACTTCAGTAATGAAAACAATATGATACTGAAGCAGGAAGAGACAAATCAATTAATAAACCTGAACTGAAAATCCACAAATTTATCTACACTAGAGGCCCGGTGCATGAAATTTGTGCACATGAGCGGGGGGGGGGGGGGGGGAGTCCCTCAGCCTGGCCTGCACCCTCTCTAATCTGGGACCCTTTGAGGGATGTCTGACTGCTAGTTTAGACGCAATCCCGCAGGGATCAAGCCTAAACTGGCAGTCGGATATCCCTCTTGCAATCTGGGACCACTGGCTCCTAACTGCTTACCTGCCTGCCTGCCTGATTGCCCCTAACTGCCCCCCCCTTGTCAGCCTGATCACCCCTAACTGCCCTCCCCTGCTGGCCTGATCGCCCCTAACTGCCTCTGCCTCAGCCCTCGCCACCATGGCTTTTTCTGGAAGGCAAGAGTACCGGAAGATATCTGGTCAACCCAGTGTAATTAGCATATTACCCTTTTATTAGTATAGATAGATTTGAATTTCATACATAGTGGAGGTGGCATTTTAAATTAGTGAGGGAAATTTAACAAATAGTATTGGGACAACTGTCTATTTGGACAGAAAAAGTTAGATTCTCTATCTCACACCACACACAAAAATTAATTCCAGATGAATTAAATATTTAAATATAAAAAAGATGATTATAAAAATAATAGAAGAAAATATTAGAGAATAATTTATAATGTTTTAGGTGGGAAGATATTCCTAAATAAGACATAAAACAATCATTGACAGATTTGATTTTAAAAAGATTAAAATTTTTCTGTACAGAGTAATAGATATCATAAGAAGAGGGGAACACAGATAAAGATTAATATACATACATGCAGAAAATGGTTATTATTCAAAACATATATGAGTTCTTAAAATCAGTGAGGAAACTAAAAACAATTTAAAAATAGCAAATTCATATAGGAGGACAAATAATGATAAAAATGAGTGGTCAGGAAAGAGTAAATAAAAAGATATGCTAAAAATGAAGTACATTCTTTTTTTAAAAAAATTCATGTTATTTTCAGTTATCCATTGTTATCTATACAGTATATATAAAAGCCAACTGACTGGAACGACCGGAACAACAGAATGACTGGAACGACCAGTTGCTATGATGCCCACTGCGGCCGGCTGTGGCCCCTCCCCCTGGCCGGCCCAGCCCCTGATCTCCCCCTGTTAACAAGCCAAGTTTTATAGTGTGAGAGAACGGGGTGCCAGTCACTAAGCTCCTCCTTCTGCCAATTCTGGAATGAAAACAGAGGTCTTGGAGCACCAATGCTCTCACTCATGCCTTAGTTCCCTTCGGCTTTTGGACAAGGAGGTAGATGCCAGCATTCTGGATGCCTGTTCATGTACAAGTTTTTTCCACTATCCCCCCATTTTTCTCCCACCCCACTCTCCATTTTGCTTGCTGACCCCAGACTCAAGACCCCTTAGGCTAGCGGTTCTCAACCTGTGGGTCACGACCCCTTTGGGGGTCGAATGACCCTTTCACAGGGGTCACCTAAGACCATCGGAAAACACATATATAATTACATATTGTTTTTGTGATTAATCACTATGCTTTAATTATGTTCAATTTGTAACAATGAAAATACATCCTGCATATCAGATATTTCCATTACGATTCATAGCAGTAGCAAAATTACAGTTATGAAGTAGCAACGAAAATAATTTTATGGTTGGGGGTCACCACCACATGAGGGACTGTATTAAAGGGTCGCGGCACTAGGAAGGCTGAGAACCACTGCCTTAGACTCTGCACGCAGGCCAGCCCTTCCTCAACACAGTCCCCTCTGCTACCTAGGCTCTTATTTTGTCTGCTTGGTTAGTGAACATTCTTCCAGAAATTTGTTTAAATCATTTAACAGATGCCCCCACTCCTGTTTTCTTGGTGGTTATAGGTTATATCTTTTCTTATTCCTCTAGGATCATTTTGATGAATATTAGGAGGAAGGGAGGAAAAACTCATATACTCTGTCTCCCATCTTGAACCAAAAATCTAAAAAGTATTATTTGTAGTAGTAGAAAACTGGAGATAATATAAACATCCCTCAATAGGGAAATATTTAAATGGTGTTACATCCATTGTATGGAATATTCTACACTCAAAAAATAATGAATGAGTTTTATATTCATTGATATGAAAGGATATCATCCTATATAAAAATAGGCCAGGAACCATAAGCGTAACGACCGGAATGACCGCTTGACCAGTCACCATGAGGTGCATTGACCACCTCTCGGTCTCTCTCCCCCCCACCCTGACCTGCGAGCGGCTCACGGTGGCGGGCGGGTGGGGCGGCTCATGGCAGCAAGTGGCAGCGAGCTATGCATGCACGATTTCATGTGCTGGGCCTCTAGTAATATAATATTGAAGAAGCAAACTGCAAAAAGTGTGTACAGTAATATCAATTTTAGAAAAAATATATTTATTTGTACTTTCCCAAAGGACTGCAGGATACCCACTAACCTGTTAAGAGTGGTGATTTACTAGTAGTCCTAGCTGGTTTGCTCAGTGGTTAGAGTGTCGACCCATAGACTAAAGGGTCTCAGATTTAATTCTGGTCAAGGGCATGTATCTTGGTTGCAGCTCCATCCCTGGCCCTGGTTGAGGCATGTGTGGGAGGCAACCAATTGATGTGTCTCTCTCACATCAATGTTTCTCTCTCTCTGTCTCTCTCTCTGTCTCTCTCTCTCTTTCTCTCTCTCTCTGTCTCTTCCCCTCCCTTCCACTCTCTCTGAAAATCAAAGGGGGAAAAATCCTTAGGTGAGGATTAACAAAAACAACAGAAAAAGAGTGGTTATTTATCTCTGTCTTTCCCCTTGAAAGCAGTGGATCAAGCATGGGGTTGGCATGAGGGAGGAATTTTATCTTTTTGCTCTATATTGTCTCTACTGTTCAAAATTTTTACAATGCAAGTGAAAAAATATTTGGGATTAATTGTCATACAAATACAAGACATCATTTTTAAATTCTCCAACCTTTTCCATATAGAAAGCTGCTAAACTAATAAAGTTTGCAAATTATAGATGATCCATGATACCTGTTATTTAAAATGCGAACCATTATTATTATTGTTCAAAATGTTTAAGAAAACATACTTAAAAGTAAAGATATTGCCATTTTATTTTTAAAGCTTACAGACCTTTAAAAAATTCTTTCCAAGTCTAAGGCTCTGTGACAATGTAACATGTTGGCAGATAGGACTGTCCTGTAGAATCAATTTTTGTCTGGTATGCTTTTATGTCTGATTTCTTAACTGTTACATAATGACATTAGGAAACTGAACTGGCTGAACTATGCCAAACTCTGATATTTCAGCTAAAATAATTTTACATCTTTTATTAAGAAAGAGGCAAGTAATATAAAATGTTAATCATTTTAGTAAAATTAGATTTAATTTTTTATTTTCCAAGAGAAGAGTTCTGAGTAACTCATGTGCACAAGGAAAATACATAGCCTACCACAAATATAGCATTTCCAAAGTCTTTTCCATTAAAAAAATCTAGGAATCTAAGCCACCAACTAGTCTACATTTTAGAGCACGTGAACAAAACCACTCCACTGAAAAGTGGAGCTCAAACCTGTAGAATTCAATTGGTTTCTAACTTAAAATGAGGCAAACATCCTACCTCCTGAAATCTGTGCACCATTCAACACCATGGTTGCTCCAGCTTTGTCCAGAGAAACATGAAGTGATGAACTAGCCTGTCCCCCCGCTCTGCGTGGCCCAGTCTGCTGTGAGCTACAACAGGGCCGCTGCCAGACTCAACCTTCAGAACCTGAGTCCAGAAGGTTCAGTTATTGATGGCCAAACCAAATCAAACCATAAACTTACTACTTACACATTATCCAAGGTTTTTGGTATACATGCCTCCTTCTTCTATGTAGTTTTTGATTTTTAAATTTCAACTTTCATAGCCTAACTATAATTGCATTTTTAGTAACTATCACACTTAATCTTTTTTTGAAGCAAGCAAAGTAAAGAATGTCCCATTTTAAAAGGCAGAAGACAATGCAAGTAAAAATACTTGGAGACAAAGTGCTATGTATTCATATAGCATGACTGCTGTTAAAAACTGAGTGAGTGGCCTCCAGTCATTTAAATATTGAGGGCTTAAAAAAACCCTTTCAAATGAGGTGATTAAACCACCTTCTACTTTTTATCTCTCAAGTTCGAAGAGTCAGTCATTAAAAAATACAAAGTGTTTCCCAAGGAAAGTTTGTTCTGCAGCACAAATAACTAAAGGTAGTTCTGGAAAATAATAGGGCAGCTGAAAAAAATCATTCAAGTTGTATATATTTTTTTGAAAGCAATGATACAAATTTGGGAATCCCAGGTGTAGGAGAACCAAGATGGCGGCATAGGTTAATGCTGGAGTTTGCTGCTTTGAACAACTACTTCAAAAGTGAAACTAAAAGACGGAAGGGACATCACCCAGAACCACAGGAACGCTGGCTGAGTGGAAGTCCGACAGCTAGGAGGAAAGAGAAACGCATACGGACACTCAGAGGAGGCGCAGTGCTGAAGTCAAATTCTGAGGTGCGGAGTGCGCGGAGCGGGCTGGTGGCGGAGGGCGCGGTTGGCGTTTTCAATCGGGAGGGAGTCGCAGACTCTGAGCTCCAGATACGGGCGAGTCTTTATCGACCCAGACTCAAACGGGAGAAGCGGGACTGTCTGGCTTTGGTCAGAGCGAGTGCAGCTTTCTCTCCGAACTTTGCAGTGGGTGCTGGGACTCAGAGAGGCAGAGCCCCTGGGGACAGGACTGAGAGACGCCATAACTGCTCTCTCCGGCCCACCCTGTTGATCCTGTGCGACCCGCCCCGCCCAAGCCCTGCACAGAGGCATTTGCCGGATAGCCTCAGGCAAAGGCTAGATTAGCACCTCCCTAGAGGACAGAATTTCTCTCACTGCTGACACAGCTGATTCTCATAGCCACCTGGCCTGGAGGTCAAACCCTCCCTGGTATTAGCTACAACAATCAAGGTTTAATTATAAGACTGCGAACAAAGACCACTAGGGGGTGCACCAAGGAAGCATAACAAAATGCGGAGACAAAGAAACAGGACAAAATTGTCAATGGAAGATATAGAGTTCAGAACCACACTTTTAAGGTCTCTCAAGAACTGTTTAGAAGCCGCCGATAAACTTAATGAGATCTACAAGAAAACTAATGAGACCCTCGATGTTATATTGGGGAACCAACTAGAAATTAAGCATACACGGACTGAAATAACGAATATTATACAGACTCCCGACAGCAGACCAGAGGAGCGCAAGAATCAAGTCAATGATTTGAAATGCGAGGAAGCAAAAAACACCCAACCGGAAAAGCAAAATGAAAAAAGAATCCAAAAATGCGAGGATAGTGTAAGGAGCCTCTGGGACAGCTTCAAGCGTACCAACATCAGAATTATAGGGGTGCCAGAAGATGAGAGAGAGCAAGATATTGAAAACCTATTTGAAGAAATAATGACAGAAAACTTCCCCCACCTGGTGAAAGAAATGGACTTACAGGTCCAAGAAGCACGGAGAACCCCAAACAAAAGGAATCCAAAGAGGACCACACCAAGACACATCATAATTAAAATGCCAAGAGCAAAAGATAAAGAGAGAATCTTAAAAGCAGCAAGAGAAAGAAACTCAGTTACCTACAAGGGAATACCCATATGACTGTCAGCTGATTTCTCAACAGAAACTTTGCAGGCCAGAAGGGAGTGGCAAGAAATATTCAAAGTGATGAATACCAAGAACCTACAACCAAGATTACTTTATCCAGCAAAGCTATCATTCAGAATTGAAGGTCAGATAAAGAGCTTCACAGATAAGGAAAAGCTAAAGGAGTTCATCACCACCAAACCAGTATTATATGAAATGCTGAAAGGTATCCTTTAAGAAGAGGAAGAGGAAGAAAAAGGTAAAGATACAAATTATGAACAACAAACATGCATCTATCAACAAGTGAATCTAAGAATCAAGTGAATAAATAATCTGATGAACAGAATGAACTGGTGATTATAATAGAATCAGTGACATAGAAAGGGAATGGACTGACTATTCTTGGGGGGGAAAGGGGTGTGGGAGATGCGGGAAGAGACTGGACAAAAATCGTGCACCTATGGATGAGGACAGTGGGTGGGGAGTGAGGGCAGAGGGTGGGGCGGGAACTGGGAGGAGGGGAGTTATGGGGGGAAAAAGAGGAACAAATGTAATAATCTGAACAATAAAGATTTAATTAAAAAAAATAAAAATAAAAGCAATGATACAAATTTGAACTATTCATTTTCTCAATATTGCCTATTCTGCAGGACAAACAGCTAAATCAATTATGTGAACCAAGTTAAACTTTTATACAAAATACAGTTTACATAGTCAATATCACAAGGTAAGAAAGAAAACCAAAACTTCCATCATTACTTGGAAAATTGTGAAGAAACCCATCAATATATCTTTGAAAAATGTTTCAACATTTGGAAATGCGTAATGTAAAAAATAGTCAATGGACAGTTCAAAAGTAGCTAGACAGATCTGTGCTCTAATTGGCATATACACACGATCTTAAGTAATCCCATGCAATTTTAATTTTCAAAACATACAGACTTCACAGAAGATTTAGCAGGATAAGTCCGATAGGTAAAGAAAGCGCTTGTGATGAGAAAAAGAACATCCCAACAACTGTGCACTTTCAAAGGGTGAATTTTATGGGATGTGAATTATATCTCAATTAAAAAAGATTTTAAAGAAAAGGGCATCCACAGTGCTGTTTAAGTCCTACAGCCAGAATCTCCTGGTCATCACCTCTGGAACCGCCTTCACTATAGCTTGCTCTTCTGTTTCCACTCCTCCTCCTTTGCCCATGTGGCATCACATAATATTGCACAGACTTTGAATTTCTCATGCACCCCCCTGGTTGCTGGGCATAGGAAATTTAACTCAACTTTCTGAATCACCCTCTCATGGACTCTTGGTACTTCCAATTCCCTCTTCATCTTTTTGAGGGGGAGATGGAATTTTGATTCCACAAAGCTTTGATTAATGACAAGCTCTCTGAGACAAAAAGAAAGGGACTGAATATTTACCATTGCTAATAAATGCCAGGGGCTCTGCTGAGCCCTGAATGTCTTTAGCCTATTGTTTCTCACGAATACTTCCAAGATCAGGATTCTTATTCCATATGCTAGATGGAAACACTGAGCAGTTTCCATTCAGACACCCAGTGTTTATTCACCCAGGATATGGATCTTATGTTCAGAGGGCACAACTTTAAAAACCCCTTACTGCATAGGACTAATTCAAGCCAGGGAAAACTTACTAAAACAACACAAAGCTTATAAAAAGTGGCATTGTTTGCTGGTACATTTGAACACCACACTTCAAATAATCCTGAAGAACACTCCCATTCTAGAAGACAGGATGTTTATGCAAATGTGGTCTAATACTACAAAAGAAAGGAGGAAACATACAAGACTATTTCTTTATTCTAAAATATATTTTATTGATTTTTTTTTTTTTTTTTTTTTTTTTTTTTTTTTTTTTTTTTTTTTTTTTTACAGAGAGGAAGGGAGAGGGATAGAGAGTTAGAAACATCGATGAGAGAGAAACATCGATCAGCTGCCTCCTGTACACCTCCTACTGGGGATGTGCCCACAACCAAGGTACATGCCCTTGACCAGAATCGAACCTGGGACCTTTAAGTTCGCAGGCCGGTGTTCTATCCACTGAGCCAAACTGGATAGGGCAAGACTACTTCTTACAACTAAGAATAACACACAAGCCCACCAGCGTGGCTCAGTTGTTTAGTGTCAACCTATGAACCAGAGGTCACCATTCAATTTCCTGTCAGGGCATATGCCTGGGTTGCAGGCTCCATCCCCAGTGTGAGGCGTGTGGGAGACAGCTGATCAATGATGCTCTGTCATCACTGATGTTTCTATCATCTCTCTCTCTCTCTCTCTCTTCCTCACTGAAATCAATAAAAAAATGTTTTAAAAATTAAAAAGAAAAAATAACACAAACCATTCACTGGGAACTTAGGCTTATTGCCACTTTGACGGCTCCTGGGTTTGCCAGAGTCAATGTAATGCCTTTCCACTTTAATTTGGTTTGTCTCAGAGTTCCATCTGCCATCACTTCCTCCTCCCACCAATAAAACTAAGTGAGGCTAATTTTGGTTGCATTCGACTGGACAGAGAAAGAAGAGCTGCAGAACCTGGAGTTCTTGGTGATCCTGATGCTTGAAGTTTGCAAAATTAATGATCTCTCAACTGCTGCAGCCACTGACTGCTGCATGGCTGATGGTATTCTGGAAGGCCTTGATTCTGAGAACTAGTCCTGAGCATTATCTCTCAGTATACTATTGCGCTTGGAAAAGACAGCCTGGGTTCAAATCCCAGCTCCACCTCTTCCTTGTTGTGTGACCTTAACAAGTTACATTATCTCCCTGTGCCTGTTTTCTTATCTATAAAATGGGGATGGGAAGAGCTCCTATCCCCTAGGGCTGTTCAGTGTTCAGCAATCTAACACATGGAAAGCCCTAAGGACAATGCCTGGCACCGGCTGTGCTATTTAAGTTCCTGTTAAATAAGTAATTCAAACCTAAAAATGAGCATTGTTCACTAAAAGAAATTGCTTTCCTTATAGTATTTTGTTAACTGATTTTGTACACGCTTACTTGAATTAGAAATAGGTAAAAATTAATTTGTAAGGCCTCTATTGTTTTGCATAAACGCAATCAGCTAGAAACTCAGAAAGCAACAAAAATTTCCCTTTGTGGGAAAATGGGTTAAAAATGGCCTCTCCTATTGATGATATTGCCCCAAATGATTGCTGAGCGGCTCTGCAGCTGTTCATAAGACACAGACGTACTGTCACCCCAGGCAGATGAGGCAGAAAGAAGAGAAAAATGGCTTTTGCTTTAGACCCCCAGGGAGTAAAGGTCCAGACAGGATCATCAACTGCCACTGGCTACTTCAAACTCCAGCAGGACAAAGACTGGCAGATCTCTGGGCTTTATAAAGAGCTTCCCCATCTCAGAGAGACAGTTTAGCCTTGTGGTCGGCAAACTGAGGCTCGCGAGCCACATGCAGCTCTTTGGCCCCTTGAGTGTGGCTCTTCCTAAGCCTTAGGCATACCCTAATTAAGTTAATAACAATGTACCTACCTATATAGTTTAAATTTAAAAAATTTGGCTCTCAAAAGAAATTTCAATCGTTGTACTGTTGATATTTGGCTCTGTTGACTAATGAGTTTGCCGACCACTGGTTTAGCCCATTATCCTATACTAGAGGCCTGGTGAACAAAAATTTGTGCACTCGAGGGGGAGGGGGCGTCCCTCAGCCCGGCCTGTGCCCTCTCGCAGTCTGGGACCCCTCAGGAGATAACAACCTGCTGGCTTAGGCCTGCTCCCGGGTGGCAGAGGGCAGGCCCAATCCCTAGGTGCAGCCCCTGGTCGGGCTCAGAGCAGGGCTGATTGGGGAGTTGGGGCGCTGCCCCCTGTAATGCACAGAGCAGGGCGGATTGGGAGGTTGCGATGCCACCCTCAGTCACACTAGGGTAGGGCCGATTGGGGGGTGGGGCACCGCCCCCTGTCACACTCAAGGCAGGGTCGATGGGGAGGTTGCGGTGCCACCCCCTGTCACGCATAGAGCAGGGTCGATCAGGGGGTTGGGGCGCTGCCCCCTGTCACGCACAGAGCGGGGCCGATCAGGGGGTTGAGGAGCTCCCTCCTGTCACTCACAGAGTAGGGCCAATAGGGGAGTTGGGGCACCGCCCCCTGTCACACACAGAGCAGGGCCGATCAGGGGGTTGGGGCGCCGCCACTCTCACACTCAGGGCAGGGCCGATGGGGAGGTTATGGCTTTACCCCGTCACACACAGAGCAGGGCCCATGGGGGGGGTGGTTGGGGCACCACCCTCTATCACCCACAGAGCAGGGCCGATCAGGGGTTTGGGGCGCCGCCACTCTCACACTCAGGGCAGGGCCGATGGGGAGGTTATGGCTCTACCCTGTCACACACAGAGCAGGGCCCGTGGGGGGGGGGGGAGGGGGTTGGGGCACTGCACCCTGTCACACACAGAGCAGGGCCGATCAGGGGGTTGGGGTGCCGCACCCTGTCACACACAGAGCCGCAGGGCGATCAGGGTGTTGGGGAGCTCCCCCCTATCAGGCACAGAGCAGGGCTGATCAGGGGGTTGGGGCACCTTCCCCTGTCACGAACAGAGCAGGGCGGATAGGGAAGTTGTGGCCATGCCCCCTGTCACACACAGAGCCGCAGGGCGATCAAGGTGTTTGGGCGCTGCCCCCTGTCATGCTGATCCCGGTGCCGGGAGGCCTCTCGGCTCCACTGATCCCGGTGCTGGGAGGCCTCGCTGCTCCGCTGATCCCAGTGCTGGGAGGCATATTACCCTTTTACTATATAGGATAGAGGCCTGGTGCATGGGTGGGGGCCGGCTGGTTTGCCCTGAAAGGTGTCCTGGTTCAGGGTGGGGGTCCCCACTGGGGCGCCTGGCCAGCCTGAGTGAGGGGATGATGGCTGTTTGCAGCTGGTCACACACCCTTCAGGATGGGGGTCCCCACTGGGGTGCCTGGCCAGTCTGGGTGAGGGGCTGAGGGCTGTTTTCAGGCTGTCGGGTGACTGAAGCTCCCAACTGCTCCTTTTTTTCTTTTTCTTTTTTTATTCTGGGCCAGCTTTAGCTCTGGCTCCAGCTCTGAGGCCTCTGCTGCTGAAAGCAGGTATCTGGTTTGTTTGGGTTCTATAATCGAAACACTGTATCAACTCCAGCACTGAGATCCTGGCTGGCTGAATGCAGGTTTCTGGGGTTTTGTTTAGCTTCTATATTTGTAACAATGTTTCAAACTGCAAGCTCAGAGGCCGGCAAGGCAGGCGGGGAACGTTGGATTCCTCCGTCACTGAAGCAAGCAAGCCTCATGTTAGCTTCAAGCTTCCTGGCTGCTGGCCGCCATCTTGGCTGGCTGTTAATTTGCATATCGCCCTGATTAACCAATGGGAAGGGTAGCGGATGTACGGCTAATTACCATGTTTCTCTTTTATTAGATAGGATAATAAAGAGGTAATATGCAAATTGATCCTCACGCCATAACGTTGTCACAAGATGGCAGCGCATACAGCAGGGGCAAGGCAGCAGGGGCGGGGCCGATGTCCACTCTGCGTGGCTTCCGCAGGCGTTCCTGCAGCCCTGTGGGGGCGCAGGGGTCCCGGTGTCCACTTTGTGCAGCTTCTGCCGGGGTTTCCGTGGCCCTGTGTGCGTGCGTGCTGTGGGGGTCCTGGCGGGTGCCTTGCATGACTTCTGCCAGGGTTTCCACGCCCTATGTGCACGCCTTGGGGGTGGGGCCCAGTGGCCGGTCCACGTGGCCCAGAGGCAGGGCATTGGAGCAGCACTCTAGGACTTGGGGCCATCCTGTGGCACGCCAGCCATGCAGGGCGGGACTCCGGGACTCAGGGTGGTCCCATGGCGTGGGGCGGAGGGGAAGGGGTCCTTGGTCTTGCGTGATTTCGTGCGACGGGTCACTAGTCCTATATAATAAAAGCCTAATATGCTAAGTGTCCGGTTGACCAGTTGGCTGTTCAATCAATCAAAATGTAATATGCTAATGATATGCTAAGGCTGCTCAACTGTTCGCTATGATGTGCACTGACCACCAGGGGACAGACACTCTGACCAGTAGGTTAGCTTGCTGCTGGGGTCTGGCTGATCGGGACTGAGCGAGATGGGCCAGATACGCCCTGGAGCCCTCCTGCAGTCCCTCCCCAGCTGGCCAACCTCCCACGTCCCTCCCCGGCCCCGATCATGCACTGGTGGGGTCCCTCAGCCTGGCCTGTCCCTCTCATAATCTGGGGTCCCTCGGGGGATGTCGGAGAGCCATTTTTGGCCAGATCCCGCAGGCCAAGCTGAGGGACCCCACTGGTACATGAATTTGTGCACCGGGCCTCTAGTTGAAATCATAACCGTATTTCTCTTGGAAAGAGCAAAGAATGGCTTATTAGTGTAAATACTAAACATTTACTTGCAATTATGACTTTTTAAATTTTCCCACCCAAGCTGCTCATTTCACTGTGAAGACATTGCTTTGGCATTCCTAGTGACACTATGTGTCTGAGAACCTCTGGACACTGCTGGGTTCATCTCACCACCCTGGAATAAACCAGCTGGAGTGACAGATGTTTTCTCTGGAAAAAGACCAAGCTTACCCAAATAGTTGTTGCTCTTGTGCATCTCGGTGATGTTGATCTTTGTGGCTCCTTGGGGAATCTCAACAACGCGGTGGTAGCCCAGGCTGGTGAGGGCGTGCTTAAACACGCCCGACACAACCTGACAGCCTGTGTTATCGCCTCCGCACACCCCGCATTTGTCCACCACTTTGTCGGAGCCTAGGTAGTCGTCACAGCCGATGCTCTGCAAAGAGGTGGAAACAGAAGACTCTTGTAGCATCTCTCAGGGGCATCCGAGGAAAGAGGGAAAAGGGATGAAGATCTAGTGGTGGGGCTCAAATTGACCCTCCTCCTGCCCCATTCCATTCCTACAGATGAGCAAGTTCCTGCTTCCCTTCACTCAACAGATTATCATAGAGCATCTACTCTGGGCAAGGACCTTCTAAGTATGTGTGAAATGTACATTCTAGGGGATGGTGGGGAAACAGACAGTAATAAGACAAGTAAACTAAAGAATGCATTTGGTGGTAGAAAATGACCAGCAGAAAAATAATGCAGGGATAGGGGTAGGGAGAGTGTGGGGCTACAGACATTTATCACACAGGCTGGACAATGAAGCTGTCCTGCAGATCCATCCCCCAAGGGACTCAGAGAGGAGAGGCAGGGCCATGCTGGGACTTTTATATAAACAAGTTCTTTGAGACCATAAGTGCCACACTTAACACTGGGGTCTGCCCCCAAGTTTTCTGTTCTAAATGACTTGATGATACAAACACTTAGCAAAGTATCCCTAAAAGTCATGTTCTCAGGCCCAGTTTCTTAGGAAATTAAATTTGTTGATATTTGGGTTCCCATTGTTCACTGTGGCTCTGAGGAGCTGGATAGAGGACTTCTGTTTGGCTCCTTCAACATACTTCCTCAGGGCAGAGGGTGCAGGGAAGCAGGGGCCAGAAACATCAGCAACCTGGATGATCACATCTAAATCAGTGGTGTACAAAGATAGTACAGGCATTCTCATCAGTGTTTAAAGGAACTCTGACTTCCCACATTTCCTCCTGAAAGAATCTCCCATTTCTCATTCCAAGATTTTTTTGCTTTATCTTTCCAGTCCCCATTTATGTTTCTGTTGGGGCAATTTTATTTTGCATAAAAAAGCTAAACGTTGGGTCAGAATGAACGATTGGCATGGAATCCTTTTCCACTCCTGGAGCTGATGCAGAGAACTCACAGCGCACTCCTAAACCCCAAATAGGAATACGTGATCTGAGCAAAGACTTCCATCACCTCTCCCCAGGCAGACAGAGCAGTGGACTGTGGCATGGACAATGAAATACGGAATGACAGAATCATTTCACTGAGGTATGGGAACAGGGAACAATACTTGAAACCAGAATGGAATTCTAAAACTTGAGACACATGTTTGCTGAAGACAGGCTTGTGTTGGTTTTTGAATTCTAACCATCAGACCTCATCTCAGGGGCAAAGTGGTCTGCAAACCATTAAAAGTCCACTTCTGATCTTGTTAAACAAGCCTGGGTCTGTGCATGTGGGTCCTGTGGGTCAAATCATATAGGCAGAGTCAAGTCAGGAGGTTTCCGTTCTTCCCCTCCACGTTCACACTGACTGACATCGTGCTGCAGGCACTCCGGGTCTGCACTGTCACTGCCATATTCCTGAAAGCAGTTAGTCCATCAACAATAACTGGTCACTCTTCACCAATAGCTTCTCTGCAAAACATTATTTCTGACAATAACAGACATCATCTCAATATGTTCATTCACATGCAATTAGCCTTTCAAAATGCCATGTTTGCTCAAATATTTCTTGTCCCTGCCCCATGCATATTTTAGCAGGGGAAAAATGTTTTCCACATATGATTTCCACCTTCTTAACTCCTCAGTTCTCCTTTGCTTTGAAACAAACAAACAAAAAAAATGCTACCACCAACAGAGATTGTTGCAAGATCCTAACAGGATTAAGGAGTGCCTCTGACTGTATGGCCATACAAGCAATGGCAAGAACTAAAGGGGCGACATTCTGTCTCTTCAGGGTTCAGCTCTGGACTCTGAATGACCAGGGTTCACTCCTCAAAAGAGAAATCAGAACTAGGGGTATGCAAACCTTGCTTGGGGTGTGACAAGAGCTGACAGAGCACCCTTTCAGTGTTCTAGTGATTACCCCAGGTCTCTGAAAGACTGGGTTGCCATGGAGTTGCCAAATGCCCCACAGGCACTTCACAAAGCAGGAGGGACAATCCTACAAGGAGGACTGGGCAGACAACATGCATTCAAGATCTTTATTTTTAGGTAATTACATACCTGACAACTGTCCGTTCTCCAGCCCAGGGCATATGTGAGAATCAGATGATATAATGAGGGGCCATTTGGACTGGGTGTCCAGGTGTGGCCTGGCTAAGGGAGTGATCCATGGGCCAGGACCCGAGTGACAGGAAGGCCCAGCCATGGGAGAACCTGAACATGCAAACATGCATTTTCATCGCCGATGCTGTGGCGTGACTACACCAGGCAGGTGGGCGAGGCCATCCCAGGCTGTGTCAAACTCCGTTTCTGCCTTCGGGAATTTGAGTCTAACTGGGGTGATGGGACACACATATGGATTTATTAGACAAGAGGAGGCCTGCATTCTCTATGTCATGCTGGGCCAGGATTTACACTCTTTTAGAAAGTTGTTAATTAACAATGAGGTACATAAAGTCTAGAGGATGATGCAACATCCCAGCCTGAACTAGGGGAATGGTGATGGAGTGAAGAGGATTTGAGAGACATCTAGGAAGCAAAATGGACAGGCCTTTGTGACTGATCAGTTGGAGGAGTTTGAATCCTTTTCAGCATCATCATATTCACAATTACAGTCCTCTGAACATGCATTTTTCTCATTTAATCTTAAAAGCAATCTGTGATATTGCTTTTGTAGGAAAGACTTAGGAAAGAAGTTAGGACCACGGGAACACACCACGATACTTAGTTTTGCCCCGGCTGGTGTGGCTTAGTTGGTTGAGCACTGTCCCATGCATGGAGAGGTCGCAGATTCCATTCCTGGTTAGGGCATATGCCCGGGTTGCAGGCTCGATCCCTAGTAGGGGGTGTGCAGGAGGCAGCCAATTGATATTTCTCTCTCTCTCTCCCCTCTCTCTCTCTAAACATCAATAAAAAAATATTTTTTAAAAAGCTAGAGCTGGGATTTGAACCATAATCCCATGTTTTAACCATTATGCCAAAATCCTCCCAACTTCTGGCCCCGCCCTGCCCAAGGATCAGAGGCTGCCCTGAGCTCCAGCTTTGTTGAAGGCGAGGATGGTAGCGGTGACTAAATGCAGAGGAAGAAGTCCAGCACTGTTGTCACATCTCAGTGAGAGCCTGGCCCAGAAGAGACTGGCATTCTCCTCTTCCAATATTATGGAGCACCAACCACGTACGTATCTCTCCCACATGGGCTGCTTTAACCCTATACTTTACACATAGTAAGTGATTAAATATTTTAGTTAATCTTCCTATTACATTAGTTTTTATTGTTATAAATTCTTATCTTGAAACATTTTGACTCACAAGCAGTTGCAAAAACAATACAGAGTTTCAGTGCCCCTTTACTCAGCCTATCACATGACAATACCTCACATAAGCATAGCCCAGCATCAAAACATGGTCATCAGCACGACACATCAACTCATGAGTAAACCTGACTTTGATTTTACCACTTTTTCTTGGTGTGTAGTTCTATAAATGTTATAACATGTCTAGATCCCTGTACTGTGCTACTGTACAGCAGCTGGCATTCTCCAGATCACGGCCATGTAATTGATCAGTGGAGCTTCTGTCAGCAGGAAAGGCAGTCGGCACCATGGAAAGGACGTTGGACTGGGACTCAGGACACCTCGGGCGAGCCCTTGCTCGACCACTGACTGGCTGTGTGATGCCCGTGGGTCACTTCTCTGTGGAGTTGGCACTGAGAACATTTCTACCACATGCAGATCTTTGAGAAGATAGTGTCCAAAAATGAATTTGGCCTGAATTCTGGTTTGTATCTTGGGAGACTGGTCAATTGGTTTCTGAAGCAGATGACTTAACAGTGATGGCCTATGTCTCCCAGGTCTCTCAGAGGCACCACCAAAGTGCCATCAGTGGGAGCTTAAGGTGGCACTAGTCCAGGGGTGGGCAAACTTTTTGACTCGAGGGCCACAATGGGTTCTTAAACTGGACCGGAGGGCCGGAACAAACGCATGGATGGAGTGTTCGTGTGAACTAATATAAATTCAAAGTAAACATCATTACATAAAAGGGTACGGTCTTTTTTTTGTTTTTTAGTTTTATTCATTTCAAACGGGCCGGATCCAGCCCGCGGGCCATAGTTTGCCCACAGCTGCACTAGTCTCTGCTGGACCTAGGTCATGGTCTGGCTCTGCCACTTGGGGGCACTGCCCCTTTGGACATGTTTACTAGGCATTCTGAGGCTCAACTGCGATATCTGTGGCTGGGGATGGTGCAATATCTACCTCAGAGCACTTTTGGGAGGATCAGAAGAGGTAAACATGGAAAGCACTTAGCAGAATGCTGTTAACAGGGTGTCTTCTTATTTTCACCACTGACTTCATATATTGTTTCATCTGGAATCTATTTTTAAGTAAACCCCATCATCATGTAACCATACTTGGGTCATATTTCTATAACACTTTCTATTATTTTTTAGTCACAGATAATATCTTCTTCATTTGGAGAAATGCAGAAAAGTCCAAAGAGCTAAGAAAATGCCCTCAGTCCACGGGCTGACACTCTATCCACTGAGTAACACCAGGGCCTTCCAGTGATTTCTGCAACATGTTGCAGGAACATTTTACACGTTGCAAGTCATCACAGCAGAAACTGCTCAAGAACTGCCCCCAGTTGTGTGCCAAGATTAACCTAAATGGAATTTCCTGAGGGAAACGCACAATCTGATGACATATTTGGTGGTGGGTTTCACGGAGAGGGACCTCTGTGCACCCTGGCAGGGAGGCCAGTGCAGGGTGCAGACCGTGGAGCTCCTGATTCTCTAATGGGAAGCAGGTGTTTCTGTGTGTGTGCAACATGCACAGCCTCAGCTGGTCGGCTAGATGACACCAGCAGGTAAAATGACGTGCTTTAATAATCACGCTGTCACAACAGTGCTGGTGGAGAACGTTATTTTCACAATAATTAGTAGCTGACATCAAATTTACAGAGAGCTAACTGGTGGACATACATATGGATGCCAAAACTTTTATTCATGACATTCTGTTGAGAGAAATCCTTTGCATATGATAAATATCTCCCTCTTATTACTGTTTGGAATGTAGATCAATACCATCTTCCTGGAAGGCAATTTAGCAATATATACTGTTTGACCCAGTGTTCTCCTTCCAGGAATTTATCTAAGGAAATTATAAGAAATGAGGCCAACAAGTTTTGTATGAAGCAACTTCTCAAAGTATTATTATTAATAATATAGAAATTGGAAACATCTTAAGTTTCCTACATAGGGAAACAGTTAAACAATATATAGAACTTCTCTGGGAAAAACTGGATGGGTCTTTTCCCAGTTGTTATTCTCATTAAAATCTTCCAGTGCTTGTGCCGGCGTGACTGACCTTCCGTGTTCCCTGAGCAGCTCTACCGGCGCCCATGTGGTGTGGGCCAGGGAGGCTGGAGGTGAAACAGACCCGGTTCCCACGTAGGGTTTAAATCAGGGGTCGGCAAACTACAACCCACATGCCAAATCGGGCCCACTATCTGTTTATGCAAATAAAGATTTATTGGAACACAAGCATGCCCATTAGTTTAGGGCAGTGGTTCTCAACCTTGGCTGCACATTAGAATCACCTGGGAATCTTTTTAAAATCCTGATTTCTGGGCCTCATCCTCTGGAAATTCTGTTTCTTTGTTATGGGGTGGGGCCACAACATTAGTAACAAAGAAACAGAATTTCCGGAGGATGAGGCCCAGAAATCAGGATTTTTTTTTTTTTTTTTTTTTTTTTCACAGAAAGTCTCCTTTATTTGAACATATTTTTTTTGGTCTTTTTTAAAAAATTCTTTATTAGTTAAGGTATTACAAATGTGTCCTCATCCCCCCCATTACATCCCCATCCCCCACCCCCACCCCCCACTCATGCTCTCATCTCCCTGTTGTCCATGTCCATTGGTTTGGCTTATATGCATGTATACAAGTCCTTTGGTTGATCTCTTCCCCTTGCCCCCTCCCTCCCCTACTTTCCCTCTGGGGATTAATAGTCTGATCGCTGTTTCCCTGTTCATCAGTCTATGTTGTTCTCTATATTCCACAAATGAGTGAAATCATGAGATATTTATTTTTCTCTGACTGGATTCCCAGGTGATTCTAATGTGCAGCCAAGGTTGAGAACCACTGGTTTAGGGTATGAAGTGTTTTGGAGTGTTATTGTCTAGGCCAGTGATGGCGAACCTATGACACGCATGTCAGAGGTGACACGTGAACTCATTTTTTTGGTTGATTTTTCTTTGTTAAATGGCATTTAAATATATAAAATAAATATCAAAAATATAAGTCTTTGTTTTACTATGGTTGCAAATATCAAAAAATTTCTATATGTGACACGGCACCAGAGTTAAGTTAGGGTTTTTCAAAATGCTGACACGCCGAGGTCAAAAGGTTCACCATCACTGGTCTAGGCCCTAGACTCTAGGGCTGCTTTTGTGTTGCAACACAGGGTTGAGTAGTTCTGACAGAGACAGTATGGCCCACACAGCTTAAAATATTTATGACCTAGCCCTTTACAGTAACAAAATGCCAACCCTGCTCTAAGTTGACAGGCAGACACAATCCCATCACTCAATATGGCGGGAAATGTTGAGGGAATGTGCAGAGCCCGGGCAGCTTGGGGCTCAGGCTGATGCTTCCAAATTTGCCCCCTCTGTGCCCTCCTTCTGAATCACAGACACGCCTCATGGCCCAGGTTCCTCAACCCTGTCCCTAGTGATGTTTTTGGGCCAGACAGACTTTGTTGTGGAGGCTGTCTTGTGCATTGTGGAATCCCCCTCAGTAGGATAAATAAAAATTTCTCCAGACATCGCCAAAAGTCCCCCCTGGGAACAAAATCATGGCTTGCTGAGAATCACTGCTCTTGTTTATGCTAAAGCTCATGGGACACCTAGGGGCACAGGCCAGAATGCCCAGAAGTTTAAAGTTTAAAACAATGGCAATTCCACAGATGTGCATAAACATGCTAGAGAAACTAACGAGCAAAGAATACTTAATTGCCCAGTTTTAAAATTACTTCCTTGCTGCCAACAAACCAAACTAGCCTGCTAGAGTTCTTTAACCTTGCCTGTGGTTTAACCAGAATGAGCAGGATTATGTACTGAAATGAGCACAGTGCCTGGCATACAGCAGGTGCTTAAGAAGTGTTTCTGAGTGAGAGAAGAGTGGTGGAGGTCAAAGTTATAGGACCTATTTGTTCCTTGAACTGGATCATCTCTAAGGTCTGTCTGGTGCCGAAACGTTTCTGAATAGAAGAGCCCTGATGAGAAGACTCTGCTACAACTAAAGTCAGAGGAATCTGCTCAATGTAGACAAAATTAAACCAGAGACAGGAATCAACGGGAAACAGACCAACAAAGCCATTCATTCCACGAGAAGAAGTGGTCCGTGGGATTAACGGTATTTTGGCTTCCTTAGTGACAGCAGTTGTGAAACCAGCGATATGGTTTTAATCAAGCTTATGGTTATCGTTTCTCAGTACCACATCCTTTTCCATGAGAGAACAGCACCTGACCAAGCAGCTCCATGGAAGAAAATGCTGGCACCCTTACAGGATAAAATTGAGGAGAATCAACCACAGCACTTGTTTACAGATCTGAGGAACGAAGCCCGAGGGGGAAACAGTTGCTAGGCTGGGAGAGAACTGCCTTCCCCCGGATCACGCACACACCTTCACTCCAGGTCCCCTTTCCCTGGAGAGCAGAGTATTTCAAATGCCAAGATTCCAGTACTCCACTTTCACAGTCTTCCTATGGAATAAATTACCAGTCTGACCATTGCTTTGTTATAAAAGTAAGGTATCCATATTTTTTGTATGGAATAGAAACCTATGGACTTGCACTTTACGTTTAGTGTAAGGCTGTATGCTGAATTCGCTGTTTAAGAGAATTCTGTTAGAAATATCTGACCAGTCTCATAGCCAGTTAGCCTGGAGGTCAAATCACCCCCGGTATTGCAAACAACAATCAAGGCTTAACTAGAACAAGACTGCGCACAAAGACCACTAGGGGGTGCACCAAGAAAAGATAAAAAAATGCGGAGACAAAGAAACAGGACGCAAATGTCAGAAATGGAAGATATAGAGCTCAAAACCACACTTTTAAGGTCTCTCAAGAACTGTCTAGAAGCTGCCGATAAACTTAGTAAGGCCCTTGAAAAGACTGGTGAGACCGCCGATAAATGTAGTGAGATCCTCAAGAAATCTAATGAGACCCTCGATATTGTGATAAAGAACCAACTAGAAATTAAACATACACTGACTGAAATAAAGAATATTGTACAGACACCCAACAGCAGACCAGAGGAGCGCAAGAATCAAGTCAAAGATTCGAAATGCGAAGAAGCAAAAAACACCCAACTGGAAAAGCAAAATGAAAAAAGAATCCGAAAATACGAAGATAGTGTAAGGAGCCTCTGGGACAGCTTCAAGCGTACCAACATCAGAATTATAGGGGTGCCAGAAGATGAGAGAGAGCAAGATATTGAAAACCTATTTGAAGAAATAATGACAGAAAACTTCCCCTACCTGGTGAAAGAAATAGTCTTACAAGTCCAGGAAGCACAGAGAACCCCAAACAAAAGGAATCCAAAGAGGACCACACCAAGACACATCATAATTAAAATGCCAAGAGCAAAAGACAAAGAGAGAATCTTAAAAGCAGCAAGAGAAAGAAACTCAGTTACCTACAAGGGAATACCCATACGACTGTCAGCTGATTTCTCAACAGAAACTTTGCAGGCCAGAAAGGAGTGGCAAGAAATATTCAAAGTGATGAATGCCAAGAACCTACAACCAAGATTACTTTATCCAGCAAAGCTATCATTCAGAACTGAAGGGTCAGATAAAGAGCTTCACAGATAAGGAAAAGCTAAAGGAGTTCATCACCACCAAACCAGTATTATATGAAATGCTGAAAGGTATCCTTTAAGAAGAGGATGAAGAAGAAAAAGGTAAAGATACAAATTATGAACAACAAACATGCATCTATCAACAAGTGAATCGAAGAATCAAGTGAACAAATAATCTGGTGATCATAATAGAATCAGGGACATAGAAAGGGAATGGACTGACTATTCTTGGGGGGGAAAGGAGTGTGGGAGATGCGGGAAGAGACTGGACAAAAATCGTGCACCTATGGATGAGGACAGTGGGTGGGGAGTGAGGGCAGAGGGTGGGGCGGGAACTGGGAGGAGGGGAGTTATGGGGGGGAAAAGAGGAACAAATGTAATAATCTGAACAATAAAGATTTAATTAAAAAAAATAAATATCTGACCAGATTGCACTATAACTCTGTGGAGCCCCAGCACCATGTGGGATGGGTCGGTTAGAGGCTATGGGTTGGGCAGCTAGAGGTCGGGACTAGGAATTTTCTTGCAGAAAGGTTCAGAGAAATGCTGCCACACGGGCAATGTTCTGGAAGCTACTGTATCGGCAAAAGGGCACCGGGTTGAGCTCTGCTCCAGGGTGGAGGCTGCTTGCACACTGGCCCAATTTCCATGGCCTCCTGGGTGCAGACAGCCCACGCCCACAGGTGTGGGTCACGACCAGAAGGCTTTCAGAGGATTGTGGGTGAATGCAGTCACTGGAAGACAATGGTGGATACCCACGCATGTGTCATCATTTCCTTGACACAAATCCTATTATCTAATGTGCCTGTGTGCATTTTTCTCCACAAGATGGCACCTATAAGCCTTCCTGAAAGAGTAGTCACCTAAGGAATATGTTTAGGGATGAGAAACAGTGGTTAAATATTTAATGGAATGATAGTTGAAAAACACAGGAAGGGTGAACTCGGTAATTCAGGCTGACTGCATATTTTTTAAAATATATTTTATTGATTTTTTTACAGAGAGGAAGGGAGAGGGATGGAGAATTAGAAACATCAATGAGAGAGAAACATTGATCAGCTGTCTCCTGCACACCCCCTACTGGGGATGTGCCCACAACCAAGGTACATGCCCTTGACCAGAATCGAACCTGGGACCCTTCAGTCCACAGGCCGACGCTCTGTCCACTGAGCCAAACCGGTCAGGGCAAGGCTGGCTGCATATGTATTGTGTTCTTACGTGCAAGTTTCTGCCATCTTGTTAAGATATGATTTTCATTTCTCAAAATGTTTTTGTGGAGCGCTTAACAATGTGGGAGGAATATTCAGGCCTTTTATTTTCAGAATGTTCAAGAGAATTCTTAAAAATTTGTATAAATGAAATAAACTTTGGGGGTTACATGGCTTTTCAGATGTCACTGGGTGATCTTCAGGGACCGTTAAGAAGACTGGCTGGTGGGTGGGAGGAGATGATGAGAGAAAAGGTTGGTTACCAAAGCATGTGGACTCGAATCCCAAGATCTTGAGTGGGGGAATGGCATACTGAAATGCGTTTTTTGAAGATGCTTGGCAGACACAGGCAGTGGGTTGGGGTTTAAAGAGACCAGAGGTTGAGACACACAGACACCGGCATTAAGATGAGCACAGAGGGATGGGGGCCAGGACCAGAGAGATGAAATTAGAATGGCGGGCAGGGGCGCACACAACCTTATGCTGAGGGAATGGCCGATGGGCTGAAGAAGGATGGCACCTATAAACCTTTCTGAAAGAGCAGTCACCTAAGGAATAAGTTTAGGGATGAGAAGCAGCCTCATCCCTAAACTACTGAAGGTGACATAGGAAGGCTTGGAGGTCTGGGAACCTAAGTGAACAATAGCTTTGACTGTTTCAGGCAGAAATTTTATGGAGGGAGCAGGCCTTTGATGAGTCATCTTAGAGTGAGGGTCTGAGTGTGGATCTGATAATCAGTAATTCATTCATTGAATTGTGCCATAGTAAGCCTCTCTCTCTCTCTCTCTCTCTCTCTCTCTCTCTCTCTCTCTCTCTCTCTCTCATTGGAACTTTCCTCTAGGACTCTAAACATTTTTAGTTTTTTGGATGGGAATCTTTCCAAAGTGTATACTTCTCTGCTATTTTTCTTTTTAAATAATAAGCACTCTTTGATCTTCTCTAGCCCCTCGTTACTCAGAGTGCGGTCCACGGACCAGCAGCACAGGCATCAGCTGCAGGAAAGCCTGTCCGCAATCTTGGGTCCAGCCAGGCTTACTGAGCTGGAATCTGCATTTAGGCAGCATCCTCAGGGGATTCCTGTAATCCTGGACTATTTGACTTTTCAGGTCACTTTTTGTTTACTCTGTGGACTTTGTTCTTTTCTCAAGTTGCACACTAACTCCCAAATGACAACCAACTCTCTCATCCAGTCAAAAAAAGAAAATACAACACTATCTTCCTTTTGGTTACAATCTGAAAAGCAATAATGGCTTTGGAAAGCTTTTCTCTGTGAGATACTTCTCTGTGGGGGCAGGGTGGCAGTAAGACCCGTGTTTGCAAGCAGCCTTCTAGAATCTCAGTGCCGGACAGCAGGAAGGGCTCTGGGAACGCAGCCCTGGCTTCACCGCGGACAAGCCGCATCCTGGGAGGAGAAGTGACTTTCCCCGGGTGCCAGGGAGAGGACTTTCTGTAGAGACTCCGTTTCGTGACACCATGGTGTCCTCCTGCTCTGTCTGAGGCAGGGTTTTACTGTTTCCTCACAAGTTTCTGCCATGGTGTTAAGATATGATTTTCGTTTTTCAAAATTGTCTCTTTTCTTTCTTCTTATGTCTCTGTAACCATGCCAACAACTTTGTACCTACCAGTTAGAATAGCAACTCCTTTCAGAGAGCAAACTGTTTTATGGAAATACTTGAAAAACTGCTTGGGATGGGGGTGGGGGACCTGAGGCCTGGGGGGTCAGCAGAAACCAAGGCAACAAGAGATAAGGGCCAACCTGAGATCAGGTTGAACAAGAGAGGAGCTGGGCTTTGCTTCCAGGGCTGGAGAGCATAGACAGGGACAGAGAAGGAGAGGAGGCGAGAAGCTAGGAGATGGTAGAGGGACAATGACAGGTCTGAGTGTTAATAACTGGCCTGGAATCGGAAGTTTACTTGCTGTGATTTAAACCTCTCCATGTTCCCAGCCCTTGCTTGTTTTCACTGAAGCTCTGCATCTACTTAAGCTGATGTTCCTGCCTGGAGAGCTCGGGGTTACATTCCATGAGCCCCTTTTCCATTTGCATAACCTGAAACAAAAACCTGTGTGTTCCTACATCTTTAAAAGCCTTTTCTTCTGGGACATGATGCTCACCTAAGAGCACCTGATACCGCGGGTGACATCATTTTTCTGAGCCTTAGTTTCCTTGCCTGTAAAACAACGGCATTAAAATCTAATTCCCAAATCTCTTGTGAGGATTAAAGGGGAACAAGCAGATGACAGCACCTAATTCAGCACTGGCATGGAGGAAGGCTGGAAAATGCTGGTGTGCTCCCCCCCCCCCCCCCCCCCGCCTCCTTCCCTTCTCCTCCTTCCCCTCCCTCTGCTCCTCCCCCCCAATCCTAACCCTCCTCCTCTTCCTCCTCCTTCTCCTCCTAACCCTCTCCTCCTCTTCCTCCTCTTCCTTCTCCCTCTCCTACTCCTCCCTCTCTTCCTCCTCCCTCCTCCTGCTTCTCCTCCTCCTCCTCCTCCTTGAGGCTGTGGCTGGCTGTCTCCTGGCAATGACCTGTCCCTGTCATGGCCATGAGAATACCTTTTCTCACACAGGCACACACATTCCTCCACTAACAGCAGGCTGTTCTGTTTGCACTGTTCACTGAAAGCCCACTTCTATTTACACAGGATTCTCAAGTGGTATTTGAGGCCAGAGTTGTAACAGGCACTTTGCTGTGATCTAGTTGCATTTCAGTAATGGTCTGGTGGGACAAAGGTAATCAAGGTTTCCAGAGAGATTTTCTTGTAACTTTGGGTACCTCTCTATTTTTTTTTAATGTAAACTTTTCTTTTGTTAATCTTTCCTAGTTTGTCTGGGAGACCAGCTATGGAAAGTCTCAAATGTCATAAAAAGGTGATGTTCAGTTAGAAACAGAGCGAGGGAGGCTGCTGAAGGAGTTTCTCACCTGGGCTTGTGGGATCAAGTCCTGCAGAAACTATAGGTGAAAAACAGACGCAGCTCCCAGGGAGGCAGGCAGTAGGAAGCCCCACACATACATGAGACAGCCATCACAGGTAGAATGCTCATATGTCATCTTGGTTAATTATCTTGATTATCCCTATTTTACTGAAGCTTAGAAAAAGCAAGTAAGATGTCAAAAGTCACAGAGAAGTGGTGATGGTAAGTTTGAATGAAGAGCCCTTGGCTCAAAGTCCAGGCTCTGTTGCCTCTGCTGGTTGCCTAATCCTTTAGTCTAATGGAAATTCTTCTTTACTTGTAAGAACAGGGCCTGTAGATGGCCAACCAAGGGCCACATATGACCAAAAAATCAAATAAGGACAATTCCCTCTTACTGTTTCTATTACTAGACTGCTCTCTGGCTCGCCCAACATCTTTCCACAGGGGCTCTACTTGCAGTCTGCGGCCTCCCCTCCCACTAACTGAATTGTTTCAGCATCTCCTATAGCTTCTCTTTATTCTCCTGCTTCCCCCAAAGTCCTAGGTTGTCTCTTTCCCATCATGCAGTGCTCATTCACCCAAGTGAAAGAACATCGATCACACCATCCTTCCTTTCATAACAAATTTCTAGGTCCAAAATTATTCAGTGAAATAGTAACTATTTTTCGCATTTGTCTTCCTGGGAATGTAAACTGTTTGTTTACCAAGCTGGACATTTTTATGATCAAGGAAAGACATCAGGTTCCATGGAAGATATTACCCAATCCAAGAGCTTGCTCTTTGGGGCGAGAATGACAAAAAAATCAAATAAGGATAATTTCCCTTATTCTCTCTTCTAAACCTAGATGCATCCAATACATATCTAATATGAATATTCATTTCATTAAGAAATAAAAACATTGTGTTCCATGCATACTCAAAAGGAAGAAATCTGGCTGAAATATATAAACATGAAAGCTTTTTCATCTGACCTTTGAAGGATAGCTAAGAAAAGAATTATCTGTCAAACTCAATGTGTTCCATAACAATAATTCAGGTGGCAGCCAGATGAATAATTGCCCTTCTCTTGCAACTTTTGGCGAAAAGGAAGGGAAAAGGCATCTGATACCTAGAGATGGCTTCCAAGTGACTGCGTCAACAATACGCACTTGTGTACATAGCATTTAGGACCTGCAAACCAGATGAGTAAGCACTAATTCTTCACCTTCTTCGGTGCAACCTTGAAATTCTGAATTTCCACCAGTTCCTTCTTTAAACAGATCCTATTTATGAGCTTTGAAATCATGCCCCCCGGATGTGTGAGCATAAGAAAGGCTAATGTTGTGGTTTCAGGTAATCTATCTTGCATGTGGCTGTGAAATTTATCTTCTCAAGAAAACTGCCGTCATCATGTCATTGCTCTGGCTCAAAAAGCTTCCTGATGTCAGCTGTCGATTAAACAAGATGATTATTTCCTCCTAGGTATTATGCCTATATTTGGTCCCTGATTCCAGGTGAGAAGGAGAGCATAGGTCTGTAGCAGCTCAAGAATAAGCTTTATCCCAGGTCTGGGTAACTGAATAAAAGTAGGACTTTTGAAAATGACCCCGCCTCCTTATGCTTTGACAGCAAAAATACTTTGTCAAAGTGACAGTACATGCTAATTAGCAATACGAATTATTAATTCTATATTTTAATTTATTGGGTTGGTTTTATGATGACAAAGGGAGATAAAGTTTGTAAAAAGCATCTGACACATGGAAAGAACTCAATACATATTATGTTTTATTTAAAGTAACATTAAAGATAACATAGAGGTACATTCAAAGACATACAAACAAAGGATACTCATTCCTAGCTTAAACAACAGCAGCCCTGGAATGTTAATTAGCTAGAGAACAGCCTGCCTATACTTTTAAGAATGTGGAATGACAGCAAATATGAAAGTAAAAAGAAAAGCATTTTTCGGGCAGAGTAGAATAAACCCTAGTTAAAAGAGAGCCAGAGTCAAAGTCAAATAGAGTCAAAAATTCAATTTTGATAACTGATAGGCTCTCTGGGCCCTGCAAGAAAAGCTTGCTCTCATAGTCAGAGAGACCTACAAAAATTCTCATGAGCACCAGGTAAAGCAATAGAAAGAAAGGAACTGGTATTTGCTGAGGACCGACTAGGGTGACAATATTTATTACCATTTTAGTGGAGGAGGAAAGAGGAGGTTAAGTACCTTGCCCAAGGTCACATACCAAAGCATCAGGCTATGAACCCATATCTATCTATCCAGTTGAAAAACTCAGAAGCACAGTGATAAGGTGGAAGCCAGGCAGGCAAGTTAACACAGTGACTGAGAGCACATGTCACCAAGTGAAGGGCAGGGGCTTCAGGAGCTCCGAATGAAGGCGGCGCTGGGAGTGGAGGGACGCAGTGGCCTGAGAAGGCCCACAAAGGCCCTTCTCCACCCAATGAATGCATGCAACCTGAGGTAGACAGGTGGTGGTGGGAGAGAAAGGGCTCCAGGTGGCTTCTGAATGCCTCCTCTTCCCTGATATTTCATGGAAAGGAGTCATCTTATTATCATCTCGGACTTCCCCTTTTATTCTCACAGGAGAGCTCCAGTTTCTCAGAAGCTGCGTTCTCTTTCCTGTGGTCTCCCTGTGCTGCCCGAAGCCCTGGCACTGAAAACTCTCCCAACCATTCTTTCCTGTTGCAACAAAGGGATTTGATGGGAGCTTTCTCTCCAGTGCAGACCCAAGGGTCTGGGACTTCAGATCCTTTGGAGAGCCTTTTTTCCTACAGGGCTCATTCTGCCCCCGGCCTCCAGAATGCTCTTTGACTACCAGAAAGGAAACAAAAAAATCATAGCATCATGAGCTAATAGATGAGGATTTCCCCAAGACCATCTTTCCTTTGGGTTTATTGAGTCATCTGAGCAATACTGGGCACCCCTATTGAAGCCCAAGGTTATCCTCTTTGAGACTATATTCTATGGATGTTTGAGGTCTGCAAAGAAATCACTGTGTAATTTTAATTTGTTCAACTTGTGCTTTTTATTTTTTTATTTTATTTTATTTTTCTATTAAATCTTTATTGTTCAGATTATTACATTTGTTCCTCTTTTTTTCCTCCCATAGCTCCCCTCCTTCCAGTTCCCACCCCACCCTCCACCCTCACTCCCCACCCACTGTCCTCATCCATAGGTGCACGATTTTTGTCCAGTCTCTTCCCGCATCTCCCACACCCCTTTCCCCCCCAAGAAGAGTCAGTCCATTCCCTTTCTGTGTCCCTGATTCTATTATAATCAACAGTTCATTCTGTTCATCAGATTATTTATTCACTTGATTCTTAGATTTACTTGTTGATAGATGCATATTTGTTGTTCATAATTTGTATCTTTACCTTTTTCTTCTTCCTCTTCTTAAAGGATACCTTTCAGCATTTCATATAATACTGGTTTGGTGGTGATAAACTCCTTTAGCTTTTCCTTATCTGTGAAGCTCTTTATCTGACCTTCAATTCTGAATGATAGCTTTGCTGGATAAAGTAATCTTGGTTGTAGGTTCTTGGCATTCATCACTTTGAATATTTCTTGCCAATATTTTCTTCTGGCCTGCAAAGTTTCTGTTGAGAAATCAGCTGACAGTCGTATGGGTATTCCCTTGTAGGTAACTGAGTTTCTTTCTCTTGCTGCTTTTAAGATTCTCTCTTTGTCTTTTGCTCTTGGCATTTTAATTATGATGTGTCTTGGTGTGGTCCTCCTTGGATTTCTTTTGTTTGGGGTTCTCTGCGCTTCCTGGACTTGTAAGACTATTTCTTTCACCAGGTAGGGGAAGTTTTCTGTCATTATTTCTTCAAATAGGTTTTCAATATCTTGCTCTCTCTCATCTTCTGGCACCCCTATAATTCTGATGTTGGTACGCTTGAAGCTGTCCCAGAGGCTCCTTATACTATCTTCGTATTTTCGGATTCTTTTTTCATTTTGCTTTTCCAGTTGGGTGTTTTTTGCTTCTTCGCATTTCAAATTTTTGACTTGATTCTTGCGCTCCTCTGGTCTGCTGTTGGGAGTCTGTATAGTATTCTTTATTTCAGTCAGTGTATGCTTAATTTCTAGTTGGTTCTTTATCATAACATCGAGGGTCTCATTAGATTTCTTGTAGGTCTCATTAAGTTTATCGGCGGCTTCTGGACAGTTCTTGAAAGACCTTAAAAGTGTGGTTCTGAACTCTATATCTTCCATTGATAATTTTGTCCTGTTTCTTTATCTCCGCATTTTTTATGCTTTCTTGGTGCACCCCCTAGTGGTCTTTGTGCGCAGTCTTGTTGTAGTTAAACCTTGATTGTTGTAGTTAATACTGGGGAGATTTGACCTCCAGGCCAACTGGCTGTGAGAGTCAGCTGTGTCTGCAGTGGGAAAACTTCTGTCCTCTGAGGAGGTGCTAATCTAGCCTTTGCCTGAGGCTATCGGGCAAATGGCTCTGTGCAGGGCTTGGGCGGGGCCGGTCGCACAGGATCAACAGGGGGGGCAGAGCAAGCAGTTATGGCTGCTCTCAGTCCTGTCCCCAGAGGCTCTGCCTCTCAGAGTCCCAGCAACCGCTGCAAACCTCGGAGAGAAAGCTGCCCTCGCGTTCTGACCGATGCCAGACAGTCCCGCTTCTCCCGTTTGAGTCTGGGTCCCTAGAGACTCACCCAGAATTGGAGCTCAGGACCTGAGCCTCCCTCCTGATTGAAACAGACAACCGTGCCCTTAGCCGCCAGCCCGCTCCACGCGCACCTCCGCACCTTTGTATTTTCCGCACTGCGCCTCCTCTGAGTCTCGGTATGCTGTTCTCTTTCCTTCTAGTTGAAGAATTTCCCCTCAGCCAGCTTTCCTGTGGTTCTGGGTCATGTCCGTTCCGTCTTTTAGTTGTATTTTTGAAGTGGTTGTGCGAGGCAGCATTCTCCACTGTTTACCTATGCCGCCATCTTGGTTCAACTTGTGCTTTTAAATAATGATAGGAAAACAGTCTGCTCCCTTTAAGATAAAGATACTTCTAGAGTTCGTGAGCAGAAGAAAGTTATAAACCTGTAACCTATAGGCATTACTGTAGAACATTGATTTTGAATTGTTCATGACTCCTGTAGGTTCCATGAGTTAACCAAGGCATTACCCCTGAGGTGAGTGAGCTGGAAAGTTACTGGAAGTGTCTACTTAAACACTGGAAAATCCCTGCCTCAAATAAGTTGGTAATAGTGACATGGTCAAAACAAAGCCATGTTAACTAGCAAAATGATTTATCTGCTTCTTAGGGTGGCTGGATTGTTCTGTGCTGTGGCTCAAAACCATCAACAAATTGAATCAGGCTCTGTGATATAGGCTAAATGTCAGGGAACAAAATACAATCAAGGCATATGTCACTGACCTCGCTGGTCATGAAAATTAAATTTGCACCTTACAGTTACCAATGAGTGTTAGCAAAACTCACTAACTCTCTTTGCTGTAGAAGATCACAGTTTTCTATTTTATATAAACATTAAAATGGGTAGAAACAAAAATAAAATGAATTTGAAACAAAAGACATCTATCTTTTTTAGAAAATATAACTTTGAAATTTCATTTTATAACAGATATTTGTAATCCAGAGAAGAACAAAATGGCCCAACCAATAGGATAAGGAGAAAGCTTATCCTAATAAAATGAGGCTTAGTAGCAAGCATTCCCACTAAACACAGAATTCTAGAATCACAGAATCTTAGAGTAGGAAAAACCATAGAGGTCATCCAACCAAAGTCAGAGGCGGGACTATAAGGGGCCAAGTTGAACACTGGGGCCTGCTGAAACCCTGGATGGGTCACTGGGGCTAACTTAACTGGTAAAAGATGTCTGCTAGACAAGATAGGTCAGCAGCTTTCAAGATGTTTCAAGGTTCTACTTTAATGTTTTTATGATCTTTAAAGCATTTAAAAAATATTAAGAACTTGATAGTATCATACATTATACTAAATCATAGTATATACTTAATTATAACACACTGGACACAATGCTACATTAATTCATTTTTATGCAACCCTGAGGACAAATGGCTCTCATGTTTATGTGGTCAAAGAGATTATCTGTTAACAATTCGCATTTTCTTGTCTGGGCTAATCAAGAACTCCTAGAGAGTTGTAAACAAAAACAAAATTCAGAAATAAATAGGTACATGCAAAAATAACTGGTACATGAAAAAAATTAAACTAGAGCACTTTCTTACACCATATGTAAGAATAAACTCAAAATGGATTAAAGACTTAAATGTAAGACTTGCAATCATAAAAGTTCTGGAAGAAAATGTAGGCAGTAAAATCTCTGACATTTTTCTTAACAGTGCTTTTTTTCTGACATATCTTCTTGGGCAAAGCATACAAAAGAAAAAAATAAACAAATTGGACTACATCAAACTAAAAAGTTTTTGCACAGCAAAGAAATCCACCAACAAAACAAGAGGACAATCTACTAAATGGGAGAATATATGCGCCAATTATATTAAGGGGTTAATATCCAAAATTTATAAGGAACTCATACATCTCAACACCAAAAAATACCAAACAATTCAATTAAAAAATGGGCAGAAATCTGAATAGACACTTCCCCAAAGAAGACATACAAAAGGCCAACAGACATATTAAAAGATGATCAATATCAGTAATCATCAGAGAAATGCAAATTAAAACCACAATGAGATATCATCTCATACCCATCAGAATGGCTATCATCTATAAATCTACAAACAGTAAGTGTTGGTGAGGATGTGGAGAAAAGGGAACCCTTGTGGACTGTTGGTGGGAATGCAGATTGGTGCAGCCACTGTGAAAAGCAGTATTGAGTTACCTCAAAAAATTAAAAATGAAACTGCCTTATGAGCCAGTGATTCTGTTTCAGTGTGTATCTGAAGAAACTCAAAATACTAATTCAAAAAGAATTTATGCACTCCTATGTTCATTGTAGCATTATTTACAACTAGAGGCCCAATGCACAAATTCGTGCACGGGTGAGATCTGGCTGGCCCGGCCCCAATCGGGGCCGATCAGGGCCTGGCCCACAGGCGATTAGCCAGCGGGCCCCACCCCTAATTGGGGTGGGGAGGCCAAATGGGGGTCAGAGACCAGGGGAGGAGCTGTGGGATGTTGGCCGGCCAGCCCCACCCCTGATTGGTGTGGGGGGCTGATCGGGGCTGGAGCTGGCTTGGGGAAGGGGCTGTGGGCCGATTGGGGTGGTGGGGGCCCATCGGGAGCGGGGCTGGCTGGGGGAGGGGCCGTGGGTAGTTGGCCAGCCTGCCCTGCCCCTGATCAGGGTGGGAGGGGCTGATATGGAGTAGGGCTGGGCAGGGGGAGGGGCTGCAGGAGGTTGGCCAGCTGGCCCCACCCCTTGATCGGTCAGTTCACTGGTTGCAGTGGGCGTCCTAGCGACCAGTCGTCTGGTCTTTACAGTTTTTTGGTCACTGGCTTTTTATATATATTGATAGCCAAGATATGGAAGCAAGCAAAGTGCCCCCTCCCCCCATTATTCAGTCTTTACCTGAATGAATCTAGTGATGAGGAGCTCACTTTCTCCCCAAACTGCCTGTTCCATTCTGTGTGTATGTGAGTGTAAAGAAAGGTTTGAACCATCAGATGGGTTACTATATTGATGAAGGATTAAACATCTATCATGCGCCTATCTCTAACCCAGTTCTCTAGAGAAATCAAAAGCGGCAGGTGTTACATCCTTGTTCCCAATGGGATTAGTATCTGTCTGGGGAGATAAGATTCTTGAGCAAAATAAATGAGATCAACTGCCAGAGGACCAGGATTTGATGACTCAATTAGGCAGCAATAGCTAAGGAGCTCACAGATGGCTTCATGGCAGAATTGGGGTTCATATAATAAAGAACGGCTTTTTAGACTCGAAATAAAATTAAAGATTAAACAATTATGCAGTTTTGGGAAAGCATCGAATGTCTACACAATAGTCAGTGTGACTTGGGTCTTTATCCATGTAATGTTGTCTTTCTTGCACTTAGCTATGAAGGAATCACCTGGTTCAGTTACATCTGCCCAATTTGGAAGAACTGGAGACCAGTCCTGGGCAGCCTCTGGGAAACTCCTGGCCCTTTTGCCATAAATTACCCACCAGGCTTTGCTATAATCTGTCCTCAAATTTCAAGTCACCAGATTAGAAAGTTGCCTTTGTAACTACTTTTCAACTGTATCCCCAGTACTACTATTTGGTAGCTCAAAAACATAACAATTTCTTTTTTGACCTGTCACTCCTGAAAAAAGTCCATAATACTAGTATTCATTGTAAGATGTAATATTTCTCATAAAACTAAAGTAAATTTTATTTTGAATAAGAAAAAACATTTTAATGATTTTCTGGCTTGATGTTTTTTGCTAAACAGGTCATTACAATCGAATCAGACCACCCTGCAAGGATTAGGGAATGAGAATCCCCAAGAGTATATGGGCAGTGGGTCAGGATTGCACAAAGCCATGCAATAAAGATCATAATGCTTTGTTGATTAACAATTTAACAGTAAGTTGTTTAAAATATTTAAATCCAAACATTATCATTGGTCTTAGACTAAAATTACATCTAAATCCCGTGAGAAAAGAACATGTGAAATTAAATGCTGCATTCCTTTCAGAACTAGCACATTTTAAGTGACAATACTTCTTAAATTGAGAGTAAAATTCCATGATTTCAACTGGGCTTTCATTCTTGTTCAGAGAATGGAGAAATTACAGCTTAGATCCTGGGGGAGTGGAATTTTATGGTTTAGTGCATTTTGGTTCTGTACCACAAATGGGGCATTTAAATCAAAGAGACACTCTTATTAGCTTCAGCAAATGTTTCTCCCAAGTTTTACTGGCCAACTGGGACTCCCCACCCCTCCTCCTGTGAGCCACCAGGATTTATTTCAAAATTACCGTTTACAAAGTTGATGAAAGTACTAATTTTTTCTTCTTAGGGAAAGGGAATAAACAAGATGAACTCCTGTTCAATACTGATGATTCTCAGTATCTGATTCTTTGATTTTTCTGTAAATGGAGGGTTACAATTTCCTACCCCTCTAAAGTTAGGTGTGGCCATGTGACTAGTTTCTGGCCAATGGGGATGTGAGTGGGAGTGGCAGGTGTCACTTCCAGGCTGAAGCATTTAATTGCTGGTGCTCAGCTCTCCAACCCTTTCCTCCTCTGCAAATTTTACAGACTTGGGTGAAGTGGCAGCTGCCTAAGATGGTGGAGCCTCCACCAACCTGAGTCCCTGAGGGACTGTGATGAGCAGAGCCCCTGCTGGCCCTTT
The DNA here is from genome assembly GCF_014108235.1 of Myotis myotis. Lineage (NCBI taxonomy): Eukaryota > Metazoa > Chordata > Mammalia > Chiroptera > Vespertilionidae > Myotis > Myotis myotis. The sequence goes on along the minus strand of NW_023416313.1, from coordinate 113,282,620 downwards.
AAGGACTAGTGTGAAAAAGAAATGTGTGTTTTGTATTTGTCACTCAGGCATAATATAGCCTATTCTGCAGACTTGATTCAGAACTTTTGGTTAAATTCTTAAATCCACAGCCAAAAAATTATGTAGAATTTCATGCTAGGTGACAAATGACTAGACCATACTAATTTTTAATATTCGATATAGTCAAACTATGCCATGAATTCAATCTTTCTGTTGCCCAAATAAGTGTGTACTTTTCACAATAATATGTCCTAAATTAAGAGGAAAGTACTGTGACTATGTGAATAAAAAAGCTCTAAATTGAGTAGTTGAAATTGCTTAAATAGGTTTTTTTAAAATATATATATATATATATATATTTATTGAGTTTTTACAGAGAGGAAAGGAGAGGGATAGAGGGTTAGAAACATCAATGAGAGAGAAACATTGATCAGCTGCCTCCTGCACACTCCTACTGGGGATCGAGCCTGCAACCAAGGTACATGCCCTTGACTGGAATTGAACCTGGGACTTTTCAGTCCATGGCCCAATGCTCTATCCACTGAGCCGAACTGGTCAGGGCTTAAATAAGTTTTTTCTTTATTATATCAGAAAGACAAGCTACAAATAGATATGAAATGCTACACATCAATTCCTCATTTTCATGTATAGTTTTAGTGTTAAGAAAGTGCTTCTAGGTATGAGACATAGTTTGGAAAACCCCATTACAAGACATTTCATCACAACTTTTACATATCACCCAAAGCCAGAGGGAAGCAGAGGCCCATAAGTACCCAGATGGCCTTCAACCTTCTGGAAACACAACCCAGAGAATCCTGCATCACTTGCTCACACTTCACAGTTATCAGCTCAATATGATATTACAACAGAGTAACGGGTCTTGCAAAAACACAGAAGTTACATGTGGGATCATTATAGCCCTAAGTTTGATGCTGCCTCCACTTTTGCATAGTGTCCTCTCACCACCAAATATTTGGAACAAGCACCAGCTTCACAATCATGTCTCCCTAACCTGCGCTACAGACTTCTGCCCTCACCAGGTTACTGAGGCGTCTCCCTTGAAGATGTCAATGACCTCATCACTTTCCCTGTGTCAAACTGAGTTTTCTCAGGTCTCATTCGTTCAGAAGGGCCTTCCTCATGCTTCAATCCAGTGGTGGAAAAAGAAAATAATTAGAATGGAATGAAACAGAGGTGGAGTAGGAACTGACATTTATTAAATACCTATGGATTTCATTTATACTAATTTCATTTAATCTTTATAGCCATGAGGCAGCTGTTATTTTTTTTCAGTTGAAGAACTGAAGTTCAGAAAAGTGAAGCAATTTGTTGAAGGTCACATGGCAGGCCTGGATAAAACTCTGGTCTATCTCCAAAGCCCACATGCTTTTTGTTGTCTCAGGATAACAGTAGTGCTGAGCAGGCACTTCAGGACAGAGAGAGCTGAAGAGCTCTGAGTTCTGACCCTGCCTTTTTACAGCTGGGTGACCTTGGGCAAATTCCTTAAGCTGTGAAGCCACAGTTACCTCATCTATAAAATATACATAAAATAGTACCTACCTCATTGGTTTTCAAGAGCCAAGTGAGATGATTCATGAAAATGAGTACATTTAAAGTGCCACAGAGTGAGTACCTAATAAACATTAACACCATGAATATTATGATTGTTACTAGTGGCCCAGTGCACAAAATTCGTGCACATTAAAAGTGAATTAATTAGAGGAAATATTTTAATATTGCTATTTGCCCTTTCTCTATAATAGAAGTGTCAGAGATGAAAGAAAAATAGTAAAATGTATATGAAAATCTTCTTCCTGTCAGAGTCTGGGGCATGCCGCAGGACCCAGAGTCAAGTCCCTCCCACCTGCGTGCACCTCAAAATCACATGAGACTCAGACCTGGCTGGCCCCACCCCCACTGGGTGAGATCCAGACCCAGCTGGCCCCACCCCATCAAGCCCCACTGGGCGGGGGCACAGCCTCAGGTCCCTGCTGATTGCTTGTTAGGGCTCGTTATGGGAACCCTGCCTCTGCTGTGGGCTCAGCCATCTTGTGTTATGGGAACCCTGTCTCCACTGTGGGCACAGCCATCTTGTGATGGTGTGGAGTGAGGGTCAATTTGCATATCACCTCTTTATTATATAGGATTATTGTCAGTATCATCTGTACCACCACATTCCTGCTCTAAGCAATGTGGTTGGGAAAGAATCAGTATTTTATTTCTTTGATAACTGGCAATCTTTGTATAGTATGTTTTTGATTCTCTATTAATTAAAGCATTTGGTAACCAAAAGATCACATTCCAACCAACCCACAATGTATTTCCTTTAGAGAAAGGCAGATATAAGAGAAGGTAGACTACTATTTTTAGCCTCCTAGCAGAGTTTCAGTTATAAATTGGTCCATTTTTGCCTTCACAGAAATCCAAGCTGCAATCTTGAAGACCATCTTCTCACATGATTATTTTTATCAGATAGCTTTTCATTTTCCAGGGTGCCTCAAATAAAGCGTGCATGTGTGTGTGTGTGTGTGTGTGTTCCCACCCAATAAATCTCCTGCTTGGCAGACAGTATTGATGGTTTCTGTGAAAGGGTCTTTGTGTCCCTTTTTGTCTAAGAAACTTTTTCATTAGAAGCCTGGAAGTTAAGGTAAGTGCTACAGTGTTTCAAGGATCTCTTGGCTTTTCTCTGGTGTCCAAATTATCTCCTGGAAAAATCAAGTCCTACATTCTCTGTCATCAGTTAAAGGAGTGACAGCTGTGAGAGCTTCAAATCTGGCCTTAATTAAGGGGCATTGCACAAATGTGACCAACGCATATTTGCAAAGGAGAGGCTTTAAATAGCATCCAATGTTTGTGAGCATGATGCCATGCCATGGCAGGAAATATCTGCCCATCTTAATGGGATCAGGCTTTTGTGTGCAAATAATGGCGAGCAAACCCCAGCCCAGCTGAGAGCTGTTAGAATAGTTTTCCTTTTTGGTGCTGTGAAAAAGTTCTTAAACAGCCACTAATCAGAACAGAGGAAAGTGAGCTGATGGCCTAATGCAGTGGTTCTCAACCTTCCTAATGCTGCGACCCTTTAATACAGTTCCTCATGTTGTGGTGACCCCCAATTTCATTGTTACAAATTGAACATAATTAAAGCATAGTGATTAATCACAAAAACAATATGTAATTATATATGTGTTTTCCGATGGTCTTAGGCGACCCCTGTGAAAGGGTCGTTCGACCCCCAAAGGGGTCGCGACCCACAGGTTGAGAACCGCTGTCCTAATGCAACCTTAATGAAACTGGGTGCTCAAGGGAGTGGCCCTGCAGAGATATTTGTACAGTTTCCATGGAGTAGCCTTCCCCTTGAACTTGCTGCCACCATGGGCACAGAGGAGCATCAGCTCCTTCAAGAAACTCCTCCTTGACCTCTGAGGCTAGTACTTTGTTCTCATTTCTGAGTGTCCTCTTTTCAAACTGTTCCTTCCATCCCCTCAAAGAGTCAGGCCCTAAGTCACTGTTCTCTGTTCACATTTGCTATGTGAGTGGCTCCCCAGGGAGATTCTTTCTCCCAAGTCATATAGGGGCTTAAGAATGGAAATTGTCCAGATATGGCCAAAGTACTGGACATGTCATTGGATTGTGGGTGTGCTCATGCTTACCTAAGTACTTACCCTGGTGACAGCAAAGACCTGGACACGTGGGCATGCTGTACATTCATTCATTTCAGACCCTTTCACTTCCAGGTACAGACCTAGAAGCTGGTGGTGCAGACAAGAGACCCCATGTTCCCAGGGAACTTATAAAACCACCCTCATCCTCATGGCAGCAGCTGACCCAGATTGGGTATGCCAAGCATTCTGCTGGCTGCTTTACTTATATGACCCCACTTAATCATCAGAACAACCCAGTGAGGTGGCTATTCTTTCTTTCTCTTAAAAATATTTTTATTTATTCTTCTTTAGAGAGAAAGGAAGGCAGAGGGGGAGAGAGATAGAAACACCAACCATTAGCTGCCTCATGCATGCCTCCTTCCAGGGATCGAGCCTGCAACCCACGCATGTACCCTGACCAGGAATCAAACCAGCAACCTTCTGGTGCATGGGACAATGCCCAACCAACCAAGCGACACTGGCAAGAGCAAGTCTTTCATTTGACAGATAAAAAAACTGAACTTTGAGAAAGAGGGCAATCAGATAACTTTCCCCACACTAGGGAGCTGGTAAGCAGCAGAGCTAGGACTAGAATCAGGCTTATCTGTTGTCAACCATCCATGCCTTTATACGTTACACTATGCAGACATTCCTTTCTAGTCATTTGCCTCCCAGTCTAGTGAAGAGAAATAGGCAAATAGGTTCACAATTGGTGGTAATCAGAACCCAGTAGGAAAATGAATGAATAGGAAGACAGATATTAATAATCGATATCAATACCCAGGTGAGCTGTATGTTTAAGAAATTAAAATGTGTCCCTTCAAAAGAAATACTGCTTTTGGTTTCAATTCACCATGTTTCCCTAGTTACACCTATCTTCAGCCTCAGTGGAATCACCCTCACAGGCAGGACTGGTTATTTCTACACCTAATGGATGGGTGGTGACATAGAACAAGAATGTGAAGATTCCAAGTTTGGGGGCAGTGCAACAAAATATTCGTGGAAGCATTTCCTGTTGAGGGTCAACCAATGCCTACAAGTTCCAAAAAGTTTGATTTTGAGGCAGTTTGCCTTTCCTCCTTTATGTTCTCTTTGTTTCTCATCTCTTCCTGACTTCCCACAAAAGGAGCAAGCTGTGAGGTAAGCTGCCAAATTGGGGTGACCTGTAATAAAACAACCGTCGTAGTAAACAGGAGATTTGTTGCAGCAATAGGCTCAGAAAAGAGCTGAAAGAGCCAGGATTCAATTTCTCCTCATTCATGAATTAGCCTTTACCATCAGCCTCTGTGTCCTCAGGAGAAAATTTCACATGCAAGCTGTTTGCACAGTCTTCTTATTAATGTAAATAAACAAGACCTTACATGTGCTGTAGAAGAGAAATTCATCAGGACCAGCAATGTTTCCAAATCACTCACAGCACTTACTGGGAAAACAAAACTTTGTATTTAAAACATGACAGGGGGAATATGCAACATTTCAGTCTAAGACACATAAACTGTGAGCAGGGGAGTTCATTTGAACAACACTCCGAATGACTGGAAAACACACACACATTTAAAATACAAACAAGGGAAGCCAGTCAAGGTTCTCGGTCGTGGGAAACCAGACCAACAATCCTAACACGTGAGGGGACCACAGCGGGGCCAAAGGACTTCACCCTGTTGGTTGCAAATAACCCTTGGAAATTTTAATCAAGAGTCACAAGAGGCTAGTAACACCTGGGGAGAGGTTGCTGGGTGGCAGAGCTAGGTAGACTTGCCAGAAAGGGTGAGCATTGCAGAACTCAGGTAGTGCCAACAGAGATGGGGAGGAGGCGGCCAGATTTTCCAAAGACACTTCCAAAGAATAGGTCACAGGACTTCTTGATCTACTGGACTTTGGGGCCAAAGAATAAATAGTGGTAGTAGCTAGTATTTAGCAAGCCATCTGTCTATATAGTACTTTTTATGAATTATCTTATTTAATTCTTTGACCAGGTCTGCATAGGAGATAGGCCTAACTATTATCCCCATTTTAGAGATGGGAAAACTGAAAGCCAAAGAGGCAAAGCAGCTTACTTGCATGCGATCTCTTAACTAATAACAAGTCTAGTGAACTCCCAGGCTCGTGCTCTTCGTCTCCCTGCAGTAGTAGAAATGAGGATGCAAGATGACTGAGGTCTTCCAGCAGCCTGAACTGAAACCCAGATGTCGGACACGAACGCGCCCTATTGTTTTTCTTATCCCTTTAGTATACTAGTAGGACCTTTGTATCATGGAGGGAAATGGAAGGACACACAAGACCCCATGCCCGCACTGCTGGAGCCACTTCCCTACCCTCGGTTAGCTGGAGCCAAGTGGCCAGAAGGACTGCGTTTCAGTTTCAAGACCACTCCCCATCCTGACTTGTCCTTCCCTCTACCCTGAGGTCTCTAAGACTCAGCCTACTTTTCTGTTTTTGAATCCCCAAGACAATGTCTACTGCCTTCAGGATTTCTCCTCTCTCCCAGGCGGGCTGTGAGGCATTACCCAGGCTCCCTAGCTTTAGCACATGGCTTCTTCCTTTGGCGTTCTACTAACTTCTAAAGAAGACAAACAGAACACACACAGACTTAGGAAGGCTGTTTGTGCTCGCTGGCCTTTCCTGCCCGACTCTCTCATTAAACTGTGATATCTCAAGCTTCCTGCTCCTCTCCTAGTCCTCTGGAGGGGGTCATGAAAGTTCTCTTTCTCAACCCTAAGCATTTACTGGAATCACTTGGGGACCTTTCGAAGTTATTATGTCCAGGCCTTCCTCCCGGACCCTGACTTAGTTGGTCTGGCATGAGCCTGGCCATTGTAATTTGTTGAACGTTTCTCAGGTGACCCTACTGTGTGCCCACTACTCTGGGTCCCACAGACCCTGCCTCATAGAAAGACCTCTTTGCAAGTCCATTCAATGAAGCAAATGGTTCTCAATGCAGGAGATTTTGCTCTCCCCGGGGGAGACATTATTGATTGTACAATGGGTGGAGGTAGGAGGAGATCAGAACGCACACCTGGAGAGTAGAGGCCAGGTATGTCACTAAGCATCCTGCAATGCACAGGACACATGATTGGTTGGTCCCAAATGTGAACAGTGCCACTGATAAGACACCCACTCTAACACAACTGGAGACACACGAGCACGCTCAGCCCCCTGCCTCCCAGGGCAGCCCCGGGGCTGTGATGGCCCTCTGGAAGGGCAGTCTTTCCGGGGCTCCTGCCTTCCTAGACAGCCTGACCGTCGTTACCATTCTGGAAATGTGGCCGTGTAGGTTGTTTTGTCATGTCCTCATGGACTTCGTGCCTGACATGGTGGGGAGAAACCTTTCTCTGTCTTCAGGGAAGGAGCCTATTGCACAGTCCTGCTCAGAGCGTTCACACCTCTTTAATTATATGAAGAAAGTGCTTGGGGAAAGCATGATAAGGAACGAAAACCTTAGAACTGGGGGTAAAATATAAACAAATGTTTTGGCTGATGGAGTGCACATTTTTCAATCACAAAGTGTGCTTTCAGAGTGTACTGAGTCCTGCCCAGAATGGCTCAAATTAAAGATCAAAGGCAGTGCCGTGACGAGGCAGAGCAGAGCTCATGCCAACTCAACATCCCAGGCCCCTCCCGGATGTATCCATGTGGCCATCCATTTGCCTAAGACATGCTTGTATGAAGCACTAGTTAAGCGAGCACTGATTAAAGGAGGGGTGTGGGAGTGTATGTTTTCTTTCTACTGTGAGAATTTTGTAATGTCATTAGATAGTAACACGTTTTAAGAAAAGAAACTGATTGAGAGCCAGCTTTCAAAGACCTAACCAAGTCTGATGCTTGGAAAGCATGTCTACGTTTCTCATGAGATTCCAACTTGAGGCAGGAGGAAAGCTGGCCAAGGGGTTGGAGGCCTCTCTCTGGGTACACAGCGGGTATGACTACAGGAGCTGTGGGTGCAGAGGAGCCACCACAGGCCCCAGAGTGGAGCCATCACTGGCCACAGAGGGCTGTGAGGACCGGAGGAATCAAGCTCCTGCATGCTGAGGCTGCAACCAACATATCCTGGATGAGAAAATAGACAGAAAGACTGCTCTAGCAACTGCATTCAAGATGGATTTTGTTGGGGACAAGGGAAGTAAACAAACAGAGAAACCTACAAGGAGGCTGACGCTATAGTCTAGGTGTGGGATGCGGGGTGGGGTGGGGGCTGGATGAGCAAGAGGTAAGTCTCTGAACATCACAAAGGAATAACTGGGAAGTCCTGAGAATCTCCTTATGTATCACAGCCTCTAGAGCTGAGCTTCGCTTCACAAACTGTCCTCACAAACAAATAAGAAAGGAAGGTGTGACCAGAGAGGTGATAAGAGCTAAGCAAAAGCTCTACATGGGCATGGGATGGGGCGTGCCTGGGGAGGCTGCTTTAGCTTGGACAGTCAAGGAGGCCGAGTTCTGGAGAGACAGGCATCTTCCCTGGAAGGACTATGAAGGGGACATGGTGATGGAGCGACAGCTGGGAAAGCACTCAGCATCCCTCTAGCTCTCCATCTCCAAGCAGGACCAGCACTGCCAGCACTTTCAATGGTGCTTACTATGTCGCGGGTTGGGTCTCCTCCCTGACTGGCTGTTCTCCCTGGACAAGGCCCAGTTTGCCACAATTCCCCTTGAGATGGGGCCCAGAGATGCAAAGCCAGTCCTGCAGCTGCGCGCTGACCGGGCAGAGAGAGCTAGTTCAGGCCACTTCTATCCATGCCGATGGAGCCCGCATTAGTTTTCTGGCAGGTCCGCTACATTGTTTATTCATACTGAGCCAATCTGCTGACAGACTGCACAGAGAAGCTGACAGAGTGAGAAAAGTCAGGATATTTCAAGGGTTTGGGCCAGGAAAACTGTAAGGTAGACATGTAACTAAACCCTGTGATAACTTTGGTTTAGGTTCACTCCACTAGATTATAAAAGAGCTTTGTTTATCTTTGCATCTCAAGTGCCTAGAACAGTCTCCAGCTCACCGTGGGCACACAATGAATACTATTGTGCCCAAGCCTATTTCTGTCACTGCCAAGCCCATTCTTCCCGATTCTCAGGGAGCCTGTCCGATGCCTCAGCAGGACAAGCAGCAGCTGTGAGTCAAGGTGGGGCTTCCCAGACATGCACGGACGCCAGGGCCAGCTCCTTCTGTTTCTCACCTGGGAAACAGTCATCAGATTCATCTGTAATCAAAGACTCCTGAACAACTTTATCAAGATCACCCAAAGCCTCCACATCAAAGTGTCCTGTGGACCAGCAGCACCAGCGCCACCTGGGGGCTTGTTAGAAATGCAGAAACATGGTCCCACCCCAGACCTCCTGAAACTGAATCTGCATTTTAACACATATCCTGGGAGACTCCTGTATGTGCACCAAAGCGGGAGCAGCCTGGTCTCTGCCAAATGAGCTCAGACTTGGTGCAACTTGGTTCAAATCCTGGTTCTGCTAATTAGTGCTGTGCAACCTTGGGCAAGTTACTGAGCTGTTCTGATCTCTGGTGTCTTCATATTTAGCTTGGGGATAAATAATGCACAGGTTATGAAGCATTAAAGAGGTTGCGGATATAAAACTATCCAGTGCAGAATCTGGGATATAGAAGGGCCCAGGGAATGTTGGTCTGGTCATGCACGTGTGACCCTTCCTAAAACATTGTCTTCCTGAGAGCACGGTCTGCTTGCAGCACTCACTTAGGTTTCCTTTCCATTGTCAAAACTGAATTTCTGCCTTAATCCAGATGTTCTGCTTGAAACTTCTGCATAAATAAACTCCTCCAGCAATGGAGGACTAACATCTCTTCTTACTCTGAACCCAAATCTGCTTCCCTCCTGTCTTCTGTGCAACACAGTGCACTGAAAGCAGTCTACAACCCCCACTTCATGGGTATTCTTTAAATATGAGAAGACATCTATCATGCCCCTTACGGTCATTTCCAGTCCAGCTCCATCAGCGATCCTTGTATGAAATTTCTGGACCCCTCACAACCTTAGTCAAACTCCTCTGAAGGCCAGTTGTTGGCTACTGAATATCCATGTGTCCTTCTAAAAGGTAAACCTACTGCTCATCTAATGAAGGGTTTACATGTAAGCTCAGACTCTCCCAAAGAAGTAATTACTGTGCTAGCTAGCCATTTGCTTCCTGGGCCCCAAGTCAATGATCCCCCAAAATGCCAATGACGGATAAAGAACTACTGGCCTTGTCACTGATGAAGATGTCAGAGGGATTTCATCCTACCCAAACCCACAGGGTCTAAGCATCTTGCCACTTGAGGCTGCCTTCCTAGGACCAACAGGACACACTGACTGGAGAAGAGACATTTGCGTGCCCTGGACACAGACATATATTCTGACAGTCCTTGGCTCAGAGATGGTGCCTTCTTGTCCTTGAGCAGCTCTTGGGGTACTATTTCTCCTCCTGAAACACCCAGGTGGACACTCTTTTTTTTTTTTTTTTCCATGAGCACCTAAATACAATAGGTGCCAAAACCGACACAAAGGCTATGGAAGACATACAGATCAGTGGACACTAACTAAATTGATTTAGTAGTAGAAGATCTCCTTATGCCTCCCCTTCTTCCCCCAAAGCACTAGGCCCAGATGATTTTCTGGGTAAATCCTACCAAATTTTCAAGGAACCGATAATCCCCACTTTACAAACTGCTCCTTGAACACAGAAAAAGAAGATACGCTGAGCATTTCATTTCATTTAATGACATCGTTACACCCTTGATTCCAAAGCTGGATAAGAACAGTGAAAGAACCAATAATAAGAAGCCGATGTTCTTTACTTTAATATGCTATAATGTAGAATAAAATATTAGATAATGAGATCTAGTAGTATATTAAAATGGTAATAATTATAATCAAGTGATTTTTATCTCAGAATGCAAGGATGGTACAAACGCTGATAAATTTATCAGTGTAATCCATCCTGTCATTGGTTCTAAAGAATAAAAATCATATTGGCCTTTCAAAAGATACAATTTAAATAAAGCATTTGTTAAATCCCAATTCATATTTAAAATAAAGCATTCTTAGAAAAACTTAGAAGGGCGCTTGCTTCCTGAAACTAAAAATGGTTATCTACCAAAACCTACCCACAGAGAACATCACTCTCAAAAGAGAAAATTGAGACACATTTCCTTTATGGTGTGGAAGAAGGCAAAGATGCTCACAATTACTGCTGCTCGCCAATCATATATGGAAATGTTGGCCAGTGCAACAACACACGGAAGGAAATAAGCAATATAAGGACTGAGAAAGATGAGAAAAGATTGCCATTGTTTACAGATATTGTGTTTATCTACATAGAAGAAACCAACAAAATCACCAAACTTAGAGTTCTGCGAAGTTATAAGATACAAGGTACTGTACCAAGTTGAACTGTAGTTCTCTATAACCAACATAACCAACCAGAAAAACAATATAAAATAACACACTCTTCACAATGGCCTCCAACAATGTGAATTACTTAGAAATTAAGTTCAAAGACATTTTATAAGATCTTTATGGAAAAATGTATACAAATCCTCTTAGAGGCTATAAAGGAAGAGCTAAATAAGTGGGAAGATGTGCCACAATTATGGATGGAAACACCACATTTGACTTACTCACTTCCAGTTTGCAGAGTCCCCTAGAGGCGACTTCCTGCAGGAAACCCTCCCTGACTCTCAGGGCAGGACTTAGGAACTGCTGGTCTGTGCTGTCGCAGCCCCTGTGCCTCTCTCTACATCAGCATGTTGTCATCTGACAGTCTCTATACTTTTCCCCAGACAAGTGAGCTCCCTAAAGGCAGAGGGTGAATATTCCTGCTGTACTCCTAGCATTTTGTAGGGTGCTTGGAACATAGTAACTGCTGAATGAAGGCTTATTGCACAAACGAATAAAAGAGACACAGACCCCTGCTTGCATGCTCCCACTTATTTGCTATCCATCAAGATAAACACAAGGACTATCTTCATTAATGAATAATGGATGAGGTAATGAAAATAAGTAAGAGGAAGTTAAAGAAGGTCTATGAACCTCATTCCCAAAGATGGCCAAGTCTTCACTGGCCCACTAGAAAGGGGTTTCAAACTTTAATGAATCTTAAAGGCTGTAAAAAAAAAAATATGACTGGATCCCAGTCCAGCCACCAAGAATCAGATTCTTTGAGAGATAAAGTTCAGGTATGCCTGTATTTTGTGTGTGTGCCTAATATTTGTCCAGATCAGCAGTCACACCCTGGAGTGCTCCCTAAATGATTTTGGCATGTGACACGATTCACACAGCTCCTTTCTGCAGGCAAGCCTGGTGAGGTCTAAAAAGACAGACTTGAAGGATGACCTCATGATACCATAAGAGCTGGATTCTTGGTCAGTGATGGTAGTCCATGCCCCTTCTTTAGTCTGAAACAAGAAATCCAGACTAGACTTCTGCTTGAACAAGGCATCATAAAAAAGAGAGCAGGTGTGAAAACAGTATTGGATTTACACATTAACACCAAATGGGTCCAAAGCATAGTGATTCAATTAAGCCACACACCAAATGCCTTCCTTGTTGATTATTTTCATCAAGAATTAAGGCCATCATTCCATGGCAAAGAGATGTACTGACAGATTTATTGGGTTTTTCCTCTCCACCGAATAGTACTTTAAAAGGAAAGTATTCCCCCCAAATGTGACTTAAGTGTTTACCTACTGTTCGCATATTGAAGTGTAGATAATTTAAAAATATATGTTTTTATATTTTGTTGCAGTGGACGCTGTGGTATATTGTGTAGATTCCCTTCAGGATTGAGGCTGGAGACTCACAGTGGAATCCCTCCCAGGATCTGCCATGAGCAGAAGAAAGCTGCTTTGTTCAAAGGTCACTCTCCCTTCCTGAGCACAGCCAGCATCTCATCTACTGACTGCTGATGGAGGGCTATAAAGTTGTCCCTTGCTTTTACTGGGGCAACTCTGAAGGGTCATTCCAGCCCCAGACCTCCCTATATGATCAGTTGAGGTCTCTGTTACATCTGCCCATTCCTGAGCCCCGTCCCCTCTAAACCTTCCATGCACAAATCTCAGAGTGTTTTCTGGGGAATACAACCCATGATATCTGTTTGGTCCATGTTGAAGGACTTAATTCTCTGGTTATATTTTAAACTCTTATGATGAAATACTTTAAGATGCCATAATGCCAAGTACAGTGCTAAGAAAAATATTGGACAGTTCTCCTTTCTGCCTTTCAAATATTTCTAATGTTCCTCTTTTTTAGCAGGGGCTCAGGTGTCAGTCGGTTTAGGTCGAGATCCTAGCTCTACCAATTAGGGGAAATTATTTAACTTTTCTTTCATCTGCAAAATGGGATTAATGGGATGATAGTATTTATCTCATAAGGTGCTGTGATGATTAAATGATATAATCTATGTAAAACACTTAGCACAATGCCTGGCACATAATAAGCATTTGATAAATGGTAGCTGTTATTGCTATTAATGGCATAATACTGGCACCTGGTGACCTCAGTTATTACAGTACCTTCCTCAGTCATCACCTTACTCCATATATATATAAACTTGTCTTCCTGCCTCTTGGTTTTCCTCATCCTTACGCCTTCCCTCCAATTCTATAATGCTACCGAATTAATTTTCTTAAAATACTGCTTTCATTACTTCATTCCTCAATTCAAAGTTTTTTAGGGATTGCTCTCCCTTATTTTCTTTATCAGTCCAAACCCTGCCCAGCTCAAAGTGCACCTCAACAATCAAACTTTTCCTCAATCTAAGTCCTGAGCCTTCACTTAGCCTAACATTCTCCCACATTTCCAATACTGTGCAGTCAAAGGCATCCCTAAAGTTCTAGATTTTCTTCCAATTTCATAATTGGGACAAAATCTTCCTTGATAAGCTCTTCATCAGGGCCTCCTACAAAGGTTGCTATTCTGAGCCTCTCCATTGGTCTGTAGGTACTTTTCACATCATTAAAATTTACGAAAGAATGGTAGTAAAAAAGAGAGGAGACATTGAAAAAAAGATTTGGAACATGTTAGGAAAAAAAGTGAATCCCACCCATAAATAATGCACAAGACCAAATGCTGAGCTGCATGATGAGGTAATGACACATATATGGAATTTGTCTAAAAGGAGTCAACTGGCTTCCAGATTTGGAGGTTTGATGCCTCTGAGTTATTTTTACTGGTAGAGATTCCATCTTATGAGTAATATTTGGGACATGATATCAACAGTCAACAGTTCACAAACTCTTTAAGAAGTCTCCCAGCAGAAAAAGGTTTAATTAAGCTTGACAGAAACTATCTAGCAGCTTTCGTAAGTAATTGCGTTACCCAAAATACACTGCATGATTTCAGAAATGATGAATCAATAAAAATGTTTATAGAAACAGCATTTTGATTAGTTCCTTCAGACTAACAAATTCATGGCACATGTGATAATATAAGATTCCTACTGTCAATTAGGAAAACCCAGAAATCAAAGCCAGAGGTGGCCCATTGGATAACTGGTCCCAGATTTTGGCATTGGAAATTGCTTCCTAAGATCAACCGTACCACACCTCTGGCCCTTATTCTGGGACAGTCAGGTTCAAAATCGCTTCAATTGGCAGCATGCTAATCGCCACAGTGAAACTGACTATAGACAGCATGTGTTGTGATCATTATGGAGGCTCGATAAACCAAGCAACAAGTCATCCAAAGTAACTAATGGCTTCTTTTTTTAGTACAAGCTGAACAGCAACAAAATATCATTAGCAATTATAATAAAGTTATATCTCCTCTATTACTAGGTTACAAATTAATATGAAAGTTCCATTTGTCTACAGTACAAATAATAAATATTTTTCTTAGATGGCACTATGTTCACAGCAAATAACTCTTGTGCTTCTAAAACTCCTTTTAGGGCATCAACCAATATGAAATTATTTTGACTATAGTTTTAGTGTCCAAATTTATTTATTTGAAAATAAATAATATGACAGCTATAGTAACACTCAGCTAATCAATTAACACCTCAATGCAATTTTACATGTAATTATTTAATAGATAAAATATTACTATGTCATTCCCTAAACCACCTTCTATTTTTCCAAAATGTTCTATAGTCACTTAACGAGTGCAAAAAATAACAAACCAAATAACCGAAATAAATTTAGTGTGTCATAGCATCTCAGGACCAAACGGAATCTTCAGGGACACCCAAACCTATCCCTCCTCTGGCATAACTGTCCTAGCGGCTCCTGGGGTGTTTTCTATGTTAACAATCTCCACTGAAGTTTCAAGGATTGTAAACTCTAATTTCCAGTCAATATGTTGACAGAAATTTTCAATTTTTCCCGTAGAAACTCTTGATAAAATAGTACTTAGTATTAGCCATTAATTTAATATATTTTACAGAAATCTAAATTGCCATTCAATTGTACTAGTAAGTTATATACTGACTTCCTAGATGTAAAAATGTGAAAAACATGTGCATTTTAGAATCAATAACATATGGTAGTTTTAGTGTTCAATCATATATGCAATGAACAAGAAATCTGGAACATGCAGAATACTGAAGCAAAGAAGCCCAGATATCTTTTAGTCTAACAGCCTACATCCTTATTTTAAAGACCAAGAAATTTCAAGCCAAATAAGTTATTTGCCCAAGATGACACAGTAGGGAGTCCAATAGTGAGAATGAAAACAGGTTGGTTCCCAGCCAGAAGCTTGCCCCATTGGTTGTTAACCTTTTCAACCCTCAACCCCATCTGAGGGTTAAGACATGCCCCCACCAGTAACACTGGCCACTAGGGTAGTGGGTCTAGACTAGAGGGATGCCGTGGGAGCCTGAATCTATCCACTCTGAGGCTTCGCTTCTTAAAGTTTGTATGGGGGGCACACAGAATTTGTAGATCTAATTCTGTCATTTGATACCACAACTATTATTACTAGGGTTGCTTCAACTGAGTTATTTGGCTGGAACAATGAGCTAATCTTGATGCCCTTATGATGACAAATCTTCATGCTGACCTTTGTTTGGTAAAGAACATATGGATGGTTATAATCCAAGGGCAAAACCTTGATATGCCAATCTGACCAAAGCTGGGCAATGCAGCACACACAGACCAGGTGTCCTTATGGTTATGTGCAGCATCTACATGTCTCTATCTGTCTTCTGTCAGGGACAAGGAAGAGGAACCCACAACTATGCTTTCAAATGCCAACAATACATCAGGCTCTGGAGTAAGCAATTTACATTATATTATTACATTCTCAACATATTCATAAGGTAGGTATTACTAACCTTATTGTTTGGATGAGAAAACAGAAGATCAGAGGTGTTAGGTATCTTCTCCAAGGCCCCACAGATGGTGAAGTGGCAGACCCGGGACCTGGAGCCCCCGCTATCTGACCCCAAACACTGGGTTGTCTCCTCTATGCCTCCCTCACAGGATTCTCCCAGCCTGCAATCACAGCACCAGCACAATGTGCAGTGCATTGAATGTTTTTCTTCTGGAACTGCACATGAATTTCTAAAGAGCTGTTTATAATTCTAGTCTTATGGGCTGGTTACTCTTGATAGAAACGCTGAATACTAGCTGAACAGAAGCAATAGTAAGTAACATTTAAATAACCTCAAAACTTGGTCAGGATTTCCAATCAGGTGTTAACTGAATTAGCTGGTAAAAGAAAGTGTTAGTGTCAAACAGACTTCCCTCCACATGTAGGTGTTTCCACTTATTAAATAAAGTTCCACCTGAAATAGAGAGTGGGCTGTGCCATTCACTTTTATGTCCTGTTTGGGTCTATACATTTGAATATAATGTACAGAGAGAAGAGAAAACTTGAGCCACAAAGTGACACAATGAATAGGAGACATAGAAATTTCAATCTATATTATCACCAAGTAGGATTAAAAATTTGTGCCAGGCAAGTAGAATGTAACCAGGAAGTTAAGCCATTAAACAACAAGCATTTATGGAACCTTAGGAGCAGGTTGCTGAAAGAGGAAAAAGGGAATTGGTTTGAACATAATTCTCCTGGTACTTCAGCTTGTTTCCTCAGATGCCGCTGTCCTGCTCTGCTAGGTTACTTTGAGAGAAACCTTGGGTGCTTGACAGTGCTTCCCTCCTTTTTTATATAAGTCCTGGTTTGGCCTAATTTTTAATTTGTAAATGATGTAAAGATGCAGAAAAGCATAGATAATTATACCCAAGTGCTCACTAAATTAACTTTTTGTTAAACGTGCGTTAGACATTTTCTTTTTTAGGGAACACAACATGACAGATGCTGCTGAAGAGCCTCTGGTATCCCGCCCCCCAGAGGCAGTCTCTGAAGCTGGGTGCAACCATGCTCTTACATTGAATATTTTGTGTTTTATTTAAAACCTGCATCCTGTAACATGTTTCCAGTAGCTTGCTTTCTTCACTGTGTTGTTCTTGAGGTCCCTCCATGTGGGCACATGCACCTAGCTGGTTCATTTTAATGGCTGTTAAGTGTGTACATGTGGTTGCCCTAACGTACACACCTACAAGTGGAATTGCTTGCTTTTATGGGGTGCACATTTTCAGTTTTACTAGAAAGAGCCTCTGTCTTTAGGTTTCGCTTATCAATTCATGCTGTTTTTTACATCTAAGTAAGACTACTTCCAACAGCACGAGGCTAAGAGGGAAGTTTTATGAAAACTTAAGTGGGGTCAAATGAGCATCATAATTTTCTTCAAAAGATCACTTTGGGTACTTCTTGGTTTTAGATCTTTCCATGACTGAATGTGTTTCCAAGCTTTGGGCTAGGACCAGAGACGGGAAATAAGAGCCCTTGTTCAGAGGTGTGTGCTGATTGTTTGGGGTCAGTGGACAGCAGCTCATGCCAGCCGAGTAAGAACTGGTAAATGGCTCCTTTGAGAAAAAAGATAAACAGAAATAAAGAAATGCCAGAGCTAACTGGAAAATTGTTTTCATAATTCAATTTTGTTTTACATAACCTTGCTCCCCAAATGTTAGCAATTTAGCTCAAAGAGCTGTTAGTGTTATTAGTCACTAAATGTTGCAAAGAGACAGCTCAGCAAAACTCACAAATCGAGAAGCCATTTTATGACCATTGTTTCACCTCTGGGGTGGCTCCCTTCGTTTTGTCCCAGGTCCCTAGGGCCCAGAGGTAATAACATCTGTATTTTAAAGACCAGCTCTGCACCACACCTGCATGTCAATTCCCTTTTTTGACTTCTGCCTCTAAACCAAAGCCAAATGTTTGGCTACAGATTTGGTTTCCAGGGCTTGGCTGAGTATTAAATGCAGCAGCTCCAAGACTTCATTGGTCCCACAAACATTTTTTTAAGTGATGTTAACTGAGTCCTGGGAAAGACTGAAAATTTGCAATTTTTAGAGGATAGGAGATGAAAGAAAAGAGAGGATGAAGAAGAAAAGGGAAAGGCAGTGAGAAATTACCGACCAAAACACAAGTTAAATCTAAACAATGGCTGAAAAATTTTAAACTAAAATAATTTAAGAAAAAATATTATAGTCTAATTCCATGTACTTCCTTTAATTTACTTCTGGCTTGTATCTGATTTTATTTAAAATGTAGGAGATTGCTATTAAATGTTCTAAAAACAACCAAGGAGAGGAATTTGAGATAAGAATTTGAGGAATTCAAGAAATCTAAGATTAAAGTTCATGTTAGTTGATTTGTCACCATAAACTTCTGCTGACATTTGCCACGAAATCATATTTTTCCATTAAGTCAAGGTGAATTTCACAATGCTTTTTTCTTTTTTAAATATATTTTTATTGATTTCAGCGAGGAAGGAAGAGGGAGAGAGAGATAGAAACATCAGTGATGAGATAATTATTGATAGGCTGCCTCCTGCACACCTCCCACAGGGGATAGAGCCCACAACCCAGGCATGTGGCCTTACCGGAATCGAACCTTGACCTCCTGGTTCATAGGTCAATGCTCAACCACTAAGTCATACCAGTCGGGCTCACAACACTTTTTAAATAAGGAAGCAGACTCAACAAATGCTTTACTTGGTTATTCATATGACCAGGTGGCTCTAAGGCCTTTATTAAACAAACAATACCCTTCAAGACGGAATCATTAAGAAAAGCACAATTTATAAATTTGCTAACTCCTTCCTACTGATGGCAATCGCACTGTCTTCAGCCACATTCAGCAGCAGCCAGAAACTTCAGGAAAGCTGCATCATCCACCCTGCTCAGGCTCACTGGAGAGGCTGTAGTGAGCCTTTGAAACATATCAATGCTCTGACCCTGTCACAGCCTGGGCCTCTTTCCGAGTGTGACCCTGTCAGTTGTAGAATTCGAAAGGCAATGCGGCAGAAGTGAGAGGAAGTTAAATGGCCTCCCATTCAAGTCCCATGGCAAGGTGTCAAAAGTTTAAGCAGCTGCACATCCCTCTTCTCTGTCAACAGCTGCGGCCATGGAAGACCCTGCACAGATTCCCACTAACAACCCACACAACCTCTGAGAGCCTGGGCCATTCTGGCGTCCTGTGGCCTACCCCTGCCCTTTGAATTCCACATCTGCCATCTCCGTGCATTTACTCTGTGAAATGTCTGTTTTCAGAAATTCTTCAATTGAAGGCACCTCTGACAAAGAAGTTTGCAGAAGTCTTGCATCAAGCCCACTGGGGGAGGGAGTGACTAGCTGAAACTGTGAGCTCATCCAATCTTAGAAAGCCTCATTACCTTTTTTACAAAAGGCTTTAATCCCCCGTCAGTGATTACACTGACACAAGCACACAGACATTGTTCATTCATGACCCTTCTCCATAGATCTTCCAGGCCTGGCCCCTCCCTGACCACACAGCTAGTGTTTCCCGTCATTTCCCGAGAACTGGCTAATGGCATGTCTTCCAAATAACCAGTCCTCTTGGGGCTCCAAACAGCTTAGCTACAATTGGTACACGATGCTCATGGACTTAAGTGCCTCTATACAGCAGCAGTTCCTGGCAAAGAGCCTTACCCTACTTCTGCTCAGCTCAAAGCCTTCAAGATCTGACCCCTGCCTAGCTTTTCAGCCTTATTTATAACCATTTCCCACTCCCCGACTTTCATGCTCACCAGCAGCCCCATGGATCCTGGCGTTCCAGACCCTTAACCCTACCACATGGTAGGCTCTGCCTTAACTGTCCTCATTGGCCAGACACACAACATCCTTTAAGTTCCAACTGAAATGTCATTTCCCCAGAAGCCTTCCCTGACCTTCCCAGGCAGGGTCAATCCACTCTTTACTCTGCATTTACCATCAATCACTCACTGGTCATATACACAATAGCTAGTTGTGGATCTATCTCTCCTATGTCTAGACTGGGAGCTCCTGAGGGTCCCCGCTTAGCACAAAGCAGGTGTCCATAGCATGTTCACTGAAAAAAAGAGAACTGCCGAGTTTCCGCTGTGAGTGGGCGCAGGGGTGCTGAGGGAGAGCTGGCTTCCATAGGATACGCTGGCAGTGGGATGCAAGTTGCAGCAAAACAGACGGGCTGGCCTGGTACCACCCTCGATCTAGTTCTAGAAGGAAAATGTAATACTTTTACTTTCCATGAAAAACCCAGGCCCCTCTGAAAGCCTGATGCAGAAAATAGGAGACCAGTAGAACGGTACAAGAACTGGAAGAGCCAGGAAAACAGAAGGGAAATGTAATTTGTTCACTGGAACTACCACGGACTCTTATCATATTTACCGACTGCATGTCTGGGAAGGTGCAGTGCAAGCACATTGGCAGTAACTTCAATGCTTTTTCTTTTAAGGTATCTAAGTGCACTTTTAAAATTGCCAAGGCCTCTGCAAATAGCTGTATATTAAGAATAGAGGTCAGGCCCTAGCCGGGTTGCTCAGATGGTTGGAGTGTAGTCCCATACATCAAAAGGTTTCGGGTTCAATTCCCGGTCTGGGCACCTACTGACCGATGTCTCTCTCTCATATTGACCCCCCCCCCCTCTAAAAATCAATAAAATATATCCTCCAGTGAGGATTAGAAAAGAGAGAGAGAGAGAGATCAGCATGCTGCTCATTCATGCAATCCTCTCCACAGCCCAGCCCTTCTTTCTCCTTCTCTTTCTCCTGCTTCCCCGCCCCCCCATTCACACTTGTAAATGCATATGTACATAGTATACATGTGGACATACATATACACACACACCAACTCACCTGGGGCATCTATCTAGACCCCCACACTCATGGCACAACTGTCCTGTCTGCTTTATGCTCTCTGTTCACCACCAATTTATATTTGGAGAGTGATTGTCAAAGTGTTAGTTTCCCTTATGTGAGCAAAGAGGTATAAAGACAGGCATTTTATACAACACAGGACAGGAGAGTATTCCTGGCATTGTGTGCTTTACTGTACTCCACAAATGTTGTGTTTTTTACAATTTGAAGGTATGACCCTCCAACAGCAAAAAATATTAGGACTTGCTTTATTGTGGTGACATGGAACTGAGTGAGAGTCTCTGAGGTATTCCTGCCTGTACATAATGTGTATAAATCCCGAGTCTACTTGTGAGCACGGAGAGTGTTAGCGAATTACCGGAACCCGAATGTCCTGCACACCTGTGCCTTCTAAGTGGAACCTCACCCCCGTGTAAGTTCTCTCCTGGTGCAGGACAGACTGTTTCTCAAAGGACAGTCCATTTGCCAAATTGGGGAGTTTTGTTGTGAAAAAACTATCATGGCCTTGAGTATGCCCCAGGCCTTCTAAGGATGGCCATTCTCTGCTTGGTGGGGTCTCTAGTTCACACCGAATTAGGAACTGCGGTGTTTTCATTTTCTCCTACTGACAGGGGCAATGAATAAAAGACTGAGGGGGAGGTCAGGAGGCAGAAGGCAGACAGGGGCTCTGTGGTGGGGGGGCACCGGCATGTATTTCCTTAGAGGCATGGGAGTGGTGGTCGTCAATTACTCCTCAATTGTATGGGCCCCCAGCTGGTACCACCGGGCTCCTCTTGTTAGGGAAGGGATGCACTTGACTCCATGAGCTTTGAACAGATTATAACAGATTATTAAATCTCTTTGCAAACAGTTTTCACCTCTTCATTGCTGACAACAGTCTTGGGCTCCATGCCAGGGAGCCTGTCTTTAATTTGAATTGCTTACTGGCCCCTAAATGTGCCAATGGAGTTCATTTTCCCTAAGTTCCTGGCATACAGTAAGCACTCAATAAGTGGTAGTTCTGATTGTTATTTTTCTTACACTTACCATGTGGGACCAAGTGAGATTATTGGCTAATGTGGGTCTTTCAAGAGAGCAAATCAAATCCATGTGGCCGATCTGACTCACAGCCTGAGTTAAAACCTGAGGTGACTCCAGACCTGGATGTCATTACCTGTGATCTTAAGGTCTGAAAAGCAGAAGCGATATAGGAGGGCTCAGGCATGTAGCCGAGCTGAGAACAGCTCAACGTTTTCCTGGTGAAATGACCTTCAACATTGATGAACTATGCAACACTGTTTAGAAATGACTGCCGCGGATCTTATTGGTTAACTGATTTGCATGAACTCATGTATGCTACTTATTAACATTAATAACATACATTACGTTTCCTGCTTCTCCCCCTTCTCTCTCCATAATCAGTCTTCAGCTCATAAATGCCCCAAAGAACAAGCAGCAGTGTGTTAAGAAAGGCTTCTCTCGTGTCAGTTGGTAGTTTATCTTTAGCCTCATCACCAACACACAAGCAGCACTAAGAAGAGCAGGCCAGCAGGCCTTGTAGCTCATGCCACTCTCCCGTGGCCCGTTGCTGCCCAGGGGGAGCGCGAGCGACGCGGCTCTCGAATGACCTAACCTGGTGCTGGCTCTGTCCCTGTGCCTCACTGGCTGTGTGACTTGGAGCGAATGGGAAAACCTGTCGGCCTCGGCTTCCTTAGCTATAAGTTGGAGATAATACTAATTTCATGACAACAGTACAGTATAAAGATTAAGTGATATCAAATTTTAAATTACAACATTAACTTTTGGAGAGTATGCAGTGCATGCTGCCAGCTGAAGCACAGATTGGAAGTATTTGTGGGAAAGCCATTTGGCAATAGGAATCAGGAGACTTAAAGTGCCCATGCCTTTTGACCCAGTCACTCTAACTATAGGAATTAATCTTAAAGGCATAATCCAAAAGATTTCCATACAGGATGTTCATCACAGCTTTATTTATATTTACATAAAACTGAAGACAACTTAAATTGCAGTGTTAGGAGAATGATTAAATAAATTATTGCACTTTCACATGATGGAATGTTACATATTGTTTAAAATAATATTTATAAAGAATTTTTAATAATGTGGGGAGTCCCCTTTAAATGTTAAGTGATAAAAGGATGGAAGAGAAATTATATAATAAAGGAAGAAGTACTTTAGAATGCTAACAATAGAGGATTATTTTTTCTTTCTACTTTTTGTGTTTTATCATTTTTCTACAATGAGTACATTTTTAAAGTTGAAAGGTCACAATTAAACTTAAAAACAAGAAAACCTTCACAAAGAGCCCGGTATACCGCAGGCATACTACAAATACCAGTCCCGTTCCCTCCCTCCTAGTACGCTGACCAAACTGCTGCAGATCTGGGCCTTGTCCACTTTTTCTACCTCATTCCCTCGGGACTCTGGGCACTTCTACACTCCCAGCTCCCGTACATCCCAGGACCTTTCATGCTCTTCCACATGTGTTTGCCTGTGTTGGAAAATTTTACAGGTTCCTCCTACGCACGCCCAGGTAAGCCTCATTCAGCCAACTAACTGCACACCTCCACTGAGACTTCGGGTGAGGCAAGGACCTACCTCTTCATTCCCCAATTACAACCCTCGCGCTTTGTGCGGTGATGACCACACACTTGCTTCACCAAATGACTATGGTGAGGGGACTACATCAGTGTAGGCACCACGTTTTGCACCTTTGAGTTCTCAGTGCTGGGCATGATACCTGGGTCTTAGCAATTAGTGCAGAATGAGTGCAGAAGTGAGAGGCTCTTATTTCAATACCTTAACTCTCTGCAGTCATCTCTCAAGGTCTTTGTCACTTACATATGCCATCTATCCTTGCCTTTGAGTCTCTTTGCAAGCTGGACCATCTGCCTGCCCTTCCCCTTCCCACTTAGTTAACCTGACAGTTAACCTGACAGTTAACCTGCCTTTCTCCAACCTCTGCAGTGGCTCCCAGAGCCCACCTCTCCCCGTGCACAGGCCTTCCTCCGCCACGTCTCAGTCAGGGACTCCTGGACCCATTCTGGCTCTCTGGTCTCAGCATCTAGCCAGTGACAGACCATCTCCATTTGTATCTCCTGAAAGGTCCTGCATTACTCTTACCATGTTGCTCCCAGCTGGCCTCTCTTTTCCCAACACATGTCTGTGGGAACACCACTGAGCTTCTGGCTCCCCAAAAGCTTTGATGAATTCTTTCTTTTCCCCCCAATGCATCCCCAAAGCCAGGCTGTCATCCAGCCTTGCCTTTTCCCCCCTCCAAGATGTTTTCAAATTTCATCTCCCAATTTTAAGGACAACCACATTACAATTGCCACGCAAAATATGTTATTTCTGGGAGGTCTTGTTCCTGTGAGCAGTTTATGCTGTCTCCTTGCTGGAATCTGTGGCTCCCAAACTGCATTCACTTTGCTGCAGGAGCTTAAGTGACAAAAAATATAAAATGAGTTATCACATCGCGGCAAAATGCCCCATCCCCAAAAGGAGCCAGATGCCAACTGAAAACCATATGGGTTCTGTGTTCTCTGTGCAGAGGAGGTTAGGAGACATCTCTTGCTTTTCGCAAGGACTGAGGAGAGAGCTGAGGAGAGTGGTAAAAAGATAAAACACAGAACACACCCCCCACCCCGCCCCCCCACCTGCGCCACACACACAACACACACAAACAGAGACAGTATTCCTTTTGAACTTGCTGGAGGCAGGCTTCTGACCTCACTATGTACAGACATCTCCTTTGTCAAGGGCACTGAAGGCTGTCGTGATACTAAATCCAATGGTGAATCGGACTCCTCATTCTACAGGACCTCTAACGGAAACGTTCTGCCCAGCTGACTACCCCCTCCTCCTTGAGATACTGTCTTCAGTTGGCTTCAGGCACAACATGCTCTCTGGTTTATTCCTATCTCCCTGGTTGATTCTTCTGTCTTCTCTGCTGTCCTCCCCATTTCACTGACTTCAAACATTGCAGCATCCCAGGGCTCAGTTCTTTGACCACCTTCTCGCTTCTGTTTATACTTGGAAAGTGTATCCAGTCTCCTGGCATTAAATATAGCACTCTGAACCTCTGAACTTATACCCACTGGCTCTCCGACATCTCTACTTAGCTATCCAAAAGGCACCACCAAAAACTTTAATGTCACCCTCTGCTCACTTTTCCCTCCCACACCCCACATCAGTATGCCACTTTCCCTTCAAAATACTTCCAGAATTATTATGAGAATTCATAATAATAGAATTATTATGAAGACAGACACTTCATAATAATTCTGACAGACACTTCTCATCACCTCCATTGCTGCCCTGTGAGCCAAGACACCTCACCTTTCACTGGGGTTCGTTCAGTAGTTAACTAACTCACATTCCCCTTGCCTATTCTGTCCACTCATCATCTAGCTATTCTCCATGTAACACTCAGACAATCATGTCAGAAACAGATCTGTGATCAGAACTCTCCAGGGTCCCCCACTTCAATATGTGAGTAGGCCAAAGCCTTTAAATGATCTATATGTAGGGTTACCATAAAGTTTACCATCTAAACAAGAATGCTATTTAGAATAAAATAATATTAAGATGATTGGTATAAATTTGGATTGTCCCAGGCAAACAAGATTTAAGTTTATCCTTCTTATAAAACTCAAGTCTGGTTCACTGTCAACTTTATAGGTCTCCCCCTTCCCTTCCCTTCCCTTCCCTTCCCTTCCCTTCCCTTCCCTTCCCTTCCCTTCCCTTCCCTTCCCTTCCCTTCCCTTCCCTCCCCTCCCCTCCCCTCCCCTCCCCTCCCCTCCCCTCCCCTTTCCTCCCCTCCCCTCCCCTCCGCTGCCCTCCCCTCCGCTGCCCTCCCCTCCCCTCCCCTCTCCTCTCCTCCCCCTCCCTCTCTCCCCTTATTAGCCATGAGGTGTGGCCAACCTCCTGGCTAATAAGCCTTCATAAGTCCTGAAAGTACAGAAGGTAGAATGCTCTAGGGAGAAGATCACAAACTCTGGAGCCAGGAAGCCCAGAAGCCGGGGTCCAAATCCCAGTTTGCTGACAGACCATCAGCCTCATGATCTTTAGAATGTCACTTGATCTCTTTGATCCTCAATTTTTTTTAACTAATTATTTTTAAATAATTCATAATCCATACAATTTGCCTTTTTTTAGAGTATATAATTCAGTAGTAAATTCACAAATTGTGCAGCCATCAAATTATCCTGTTCCAGAACACTTCCATCACTCCCCAAAGGGAGCCCCATTAGCAGCCACTCCCCATTCCTTCCCCTTCACCCCCCTCCAACCAACCAGACCCTGACAACTACCAATCTGCTTTCTGCCTCTGGATTTGTATGAGCCTCTAAACTGAGCATAACAACATTAACCTTATAGGACTACCATGAGGATAGAGGCAATCTTGCAAAGTTTCTATTTCAGAATTTGGCATCTGAAAGCACTTTAATAAATTACTTAGAATATGCTAATTATTTCTCTGGCTCCTTCCAATTCCCCAGTATGAAACCCTTAGCTCCAGTCACCTCACTTTCCTTATCACTGCCTCACCTTACCTCTCTGTTCTCTCCCCTCAGCTCATTTCTGTCTCCTAGATCTCTGCCTCTCCAAACCCAACATGCAAGACCCAGATGAAATCCCATCTCCACATGTGAAACCTTCGCTGGTGTAACTGCTATTTTTCCCATGATTTTTGCTAAGTTCCCCTCAAGAGAGAAAAGAGCCCTTTCCTCCCAATGTTAAACATTTCCAACATAATGAGATTCTGGTTATGACTCCAGGCTAATCAAACTTGTGTTTATTCTAGATTTTGCTTTGTGATACATACAAGGATGCTCCTACACACAGCTGCTCTGAAAGAACAAAAAGAGTGCTACAGTATTTTCAGAAGAGATTTCTGATCTTGCAACCAAACCTCCAGTACAAGATTACATTAAAACAATAAATAGTGACATGTCAGTAGCACCATACATGGCAGCTACATTTGTCCATATTCTTGCAATTTGCAAATTTAGAACCACCAAAGATTACAGTCTCTTCAGAGTTTATTTGGTCTTGGAAACATTCTTAATGAGTCTGACATTTTTATTAGACTCAAAGTCTTCCACCAAAGACTGGTGCAATTATAGTCCTTTATAAAGTAGCTAACCTGAAAGAGGCTAGGCAGGCCTATGACAATTCCTTGCAAAGTCCAGCTACCTGATAATGCTCAGCCAGTTTCTAATTCCCTTGTCCTGGAAGCACCATGCAGGCCAGGGGGCAGTGGCTGGAACTGGGGTAAGAGTAGATGATCTGTAATGCTCTTTCTAGCCGTGAAATGATTCCATTCTAGGCTGAGCTCACAAATGCCTTCGTGCTCCCCACTCCCCCAGCAAAACTGTGGAGGGAAGAAAGGGAAAAGCCTGCTCTCACCCAGCAAGAATTATCCAATGACAGTGCTTAGTGTAATGGAGCACTTAAGGCTGGCTCCCTGCAGTTACATGGACCTGGGCTCAAATCTTGCTTCATCATTTACCCTCTGTGGGCTGTAGGCACATTATTTACTCTCTCTAAAACAAAGTTTCCTCACCATTAAGATGGACATCTGATATAATAAAAGGCTAATATGCAAGTAGACCAAACAGTTAACAACAGAACAACTGATCACTATAACGTGTGCTGACCACCGGGGGTGCGCGCAGAACATGGCGGGCATTGGCCGTGGTGGGAGGGTGGAGCAAGTGAGCAGGGGTGCCAGACCAAGGTGGGGCACTGGTACCTGTCATTAGGGTGAGTCTCTGGTGGTTACTGAAAATTCTTTGCTCCTGTGTGCCATAGCCCTGCCTGGTACTCGCACCTGCTGCCAGCGCTGGCCCTGCTCGCACCTGTTTCTGGCACCTGGCTCTGGCCCCGACTGTCAGCAGGTGAGAGTGGGGCTGGCGCCACTAGTGCGTGGGAGTGGCAGCAGCAGGAGCGGGGCTGAAGGCAGACAGGGGACCAGGGACGCAGTGGGAGGGGCTGGGTAGGGGCGTGGAGGATGGGGCGAGACCCTGTGCCATAGCAGTCTCGGCCCACAGTTCCTTTTGTGGTGCATGAATTTGTGCACTGGGCCCCTAGTCATAATATATAAAGTGCTTATCACAGTTTCAAGAATGTAGCAAGTGTTCAGCTAATAATGGCCCCCCTCCCCCCACCACACACACACACACTGCCCTTCCTACCTCTCTCAATTGCCTTCCTCCTTACTCAGCTCAGCCTGTTCCCTCTCCCCTACAGGCTGGGGCACTTTGAAGACCTGAATATGGTTTGTTCATCTGGGTGACTCAGGGCCCCAGACAGCACCTGACTCCCAGCAGGCACTCACTACGTATCTGAGGAAAGAAGGAAAGCGATTCAAGGGGGAGCCTGAACTCACTCCCTTTGGGGCTGACACAGGGGTGTTCCCTGATGAAGTGCACCACATACACAGCCTAGGGGATTGGAGCCAAGCTTGGGGGCTGGGAAGGGAGGGTGCTCTCCCATCTGGGGAGGCCATGGATGGAAGAGGCTCTTCTCACACATGGTGTGGAGCTTGTTAAAACCCATGTCATCTAATGATTTGGGGGCAGTATGCAAGAGAAACCAGAGCACAATGTTGGACCAGAGAGTGTCTCATCTTGTGCTTTCAAGGGAAATCAGTGTGTTCTCTGAAAACATGATTTTTGGTGAAAAGCTTTTCTTTTATACATCTTATTCTCCTTACTAAAGGCCCAGTGCACAAATTCATGCATGGGTAGGGTCCCTAGGCCTGGCTGGCAATCAGGGCCGGTTGGGGCCTTCTGTCTGCCAGCCGGGGTATCCCTTCCTTGGCTGCCGGCTGCCCACCAGGGCCTCCCTTTGTTCCATGCTGCTCCTGGTGGTCAGCACACATCACAGCGAGGGATTGAACTCCTGGTCTCCTGGTCAAACTCCCAAGGGGACACTTTGCATATTAGCCTTTTATATATATAGATAAAGACTTCTCTTAGCATGCTCTTTACAGCATGCATTGTCTATAGAAAGAACTGACATAAATATTCTGTACTATGAGTTGGAAGAATCTGCATCTATTATCTATATATATATAAAACACTAATATGCAAATAGACTGAACGGTGGAACAACTGAACAACTGGTCGCTATGACATGTGCTGACCACCAGGGAGCGTGCATGGAACATGGCGGGAATTGGCAGCAGGTGGCAGAGTGCAAAACATGGTGTGTGTTGGCTGCGGCGGGATGGTGGAGCAGGTGAGTGGGGGCGCCAGACCAAGGCAGGGCACCGGTCACTGTCATCGGGGCAAGCCTCTGGTGGTTACTGAAAATTCCTTGCTCCTGCATACCACAGTCCTGCCTGGCGCTCCACCCGCTGCCAGTGCTAGAGCTGCTGCTCACACCCACTGCTGGTGCCCAGCGCTGGCCTCGAAGGCTTGCTCAGTGCCATCAGCAGGTGCGAGAGGCGGCTGCCGGCCCCAATTGCCCCTCAGGGCTTCTCTACCTCCCCCTGCTCCTAAGGGGTAATCAGGGATGGCAGCCGCCTCTCACACCTGCTGATGATGCCAGCCCCAATCGCTCTGTGCCATCAGAGGGTGCGAGCAGGGCCGGCGCTGTCAGTGCATGGGAGTGGCAGGAACAGGGCTGCTGGCAGACAGGGGACCGAGGGCTGCGGCGGGAGGGGCTGGGTGGGGGTGTGGAGGGTGGGCCGAGACACACCTCTGTGCCCACCGCAGTCTCGCTGCCCACAGTTCCTTTCAAGGAATTTGTGCACTGGGCCCCTAGTAAATTTATATAATCTATTTAGCAGTTCTCTGAAAATTTGCAAAACACATGCCAGACACTGAAGATCCACCCTGTCAGTGTTAGCCAGGCTACTTTTACACGCTCTCGCCTGTTGGAGAAAGGAGATTCTGGGTAGCGCCAAAGAGGGCCTGTGACGAAAGCACACCAAGGAATTTGAGAAATGTGATGCTGCAATTTAGAAATAATCTAAATAGTCTGTTCCACCCCAAAACTAGATGAAAAGAACAATACTGTTGGAACATTAAGAAAATAAACATCTTCAAAGCTAAACTTGCAAGCAAGAAATTTGAACTGAAAGAAAAAAGTGAAATTTAGTTAAATATTTTGGTTTAGCAATAGTTCCCCTTTGCCCCACCCGGCTTTGTTCCCTAAAGCCTGCGGCTTCAATGCTTCTTGGCTGCTTTCCTTCACTCCCATCCCTCCGGCTGCAACTCCTAGACAACAGCATACCAAGCCGGGAGGGCCAGGGTCACCCAGGGCCCAGCAAACCACCACCACTCTTCCACCTCCCTGCGCTCTGAGCTCCCCAAACAGGGCACCGTCCTTCCCCAGCTAGGAAGCCCCACATGCACAACAGGAAACAAGCAGAAAATGGTTCCTTCACTAACAGGTTGGCCAAACGGAGGGTGAAAGGCACTATCCAAGCAAGTATCAATCCAGGCCTCTTCTACACCAGGAAACATTCAAATTCAGAGCCCCAGAAAGTGTCTCCATCTGAAGTAATGACACAATAAAAATATTTCTTTTTTCTTTTTTGAGAGAGGGAGAGAGAAACATTCATGTGAGAGCACCATCAATTGGCTGCCTCCTGCATGCCCCCTACTGGGATCAAGCCCCAAACCTGGGTATGTGCTCTGATGGGGACTCGAACCGGCAACCTTTAGTGTACGGGACGACAATCAACCAACGGAGTCACACCAGCCAGGACAAAACTAAGTATCTTGGTGTGTTCCTGTGGACCCAGTATTAGTAAGCACAATCTGAATGGCAACTCACAGTTTATAAAATACAAAACTCTTAGCAATAAGCTTTCACATCACGTTCTAGAAGGTGGATATTTAATGCATTAATTGGGTCAGAGAACCGATGGCTACTTCGGGAATGTGGTGGAAGATTTTTCTTTGTTCATGATTAAGAGCCTTTGGAAATTACCTTGTATTTGCACTTGAAGAAAAAAGAGAAAGAAGGAAAACCACAGTGATGTCATGATTTTGACGACATGTCTGCCCACAGAGAGGTGGCGTATGCCCTGTCATTTGCGGAAGGTCACTCTCCCCTCAGACCAGAGTTGCTTCAAGGTTTCACTCATCACTCAGTGATTTATCAAAAGAGAGATGTTTTTAATAAAAGATGGAATGAATACTCATAAGAAACAAAAACACAAACAAGGAATACCTCAAGGCCATTCTGGTTGTGATTTAAAAAACAAAAAAATCCTAAACTTTTTGCTGGGAAAGAAAAATAGTGATGGTTGGACAGAGGACTCATATCCCAACCTGAAGGGATAGGAGAGGCTAAAAGGTCACCCAAAGCTGTGCCCTCTCTCCAGCGAAACCACCATGTGCAGTTATACCAACATGGACTCGAAGCTTCCCTGCTACTTACACTCACCTTGGGCAAGTTTTTTGGCCTCTATGGGTCTCGGTTTCCTGTGTGTAGAATGGGTATAACAATATCTATCATCTTCAAATCGTGGGTATTGAACTAGCAGACCTTGGGGTGGCGGGATTCTCCTGCTCTAATAATGGAGGGGAGAATGTTCTCCAGTGCAGTAGAGGTGCGGTTAATCATTAACAGGTCTCTGGAAATACAAGAACCAGTAAAGGATGCGTCCTCCTGACTTGTGTGTACACACGTGCGATTTCAGGCTCTCTGAATTTCTAACGCGCTAACCACACTGCTTATTAAAATAAACAGTGTCTGACTTCCAGGCCTCTCTGCCCACAGTGCCTTTCCAGCATCTCCCTGTGTGTAGAGGGGAGCACCATCACGTAGCTTCCCATCCCAATCTGATTAAAGAGAGGAGCCCACCATTTAGTTTAGTAACAATGTCACCTGACTTTCCTAACTCACTCATCCCTGACCTCTATGCTCCGGCAACACCAAACTACTTTTGTTCACACCTTACCCTCCCCACTCACTCCTACATTGGAACTGTTCAGCACTACATAGCTGGCAAATGCTTCTTACTTCTAATGCCCAGCTCAGATGTCATCTCTTCAGAGAAGGCTTCTTAATTCCCTAATCCCAAGGAGACTCAGCTACTCACTTATCTCTGCTCCCAAACACTCTGTGTCTTCCTTAGCATAAAAATACGTCACACCCTCCCTCTCTCGTGCAATCCTCCAGCAGACCCAGACCATATCTTATTTTCCTTTCTGCTCCAGCATATCACACAAGACTGAGATTTTGTAGGGAGTGGGTTAATGCTGGCTGGAGAAATAGAGGCAGGAGGATGAGGGGCCTGAAGCATCACCTTCCCATGTCTGCTGCCAATGCGAGGGAGGCCACTGAGACTCCAAAAAGGAGGCCTCAGGTCTCCACCTGCAGCAGCGTGGGCAGTGCTTTGATTTGGGAAGACTGGATCACCTGCTCACACCTGGGTCAGGCTGGATCCTTCTGGGCTAGGGAAGAGGCTGGCTCAGAGAGGGGTAGAAATCCCAGCTCAAAGAGATCCATGCAGGCTTGGAAACAGACAGGGGCAAGCAGAGCCACCAATCCAGTGGGTGGCTGCGGGTGCAGAGGGAGGTGGCTGGCAGGAAAAGGCAACTCTATTCTGTGTGCACTCAGCATCACCACAGAGCTCACTTCTATCCATCCCACTTCATTACCTTCTCTTGTCCTTCCTGTCCTTGAGCACCTTCCCCCTTCCCATTGGCCTCCTCTCTTGGACTCTGAGCTGTCACCGATTAGATAGTAATAATTTCCAGCTAGACACAGAGGAGAGAAAGGGAGATGAGACAGTGAGTGGGGGAAAGGGCATTACCATCTTGTGGGTGTTGCTGTCTCTCCAGGGACTCAGTGTGTTTTTAAAAGGCTGCCCATAGTTTTCCTGAGGCTTCTTTTATCTTAACGATGCTGAGGGACAAGGCTGAGGACAGAACTAGAGGCAGGAGACGTCCGCTGACTTCTTCATTTGGTCTAGATGTGATCTGACTCCTGGAAAGAATTTGAGCTTCAGACCTCGATTCTCCCTAGCTGTACACCCTTGAAAAAGTTAACTGACCTCTCTGCGAGTCCGGTCCCCCCTCCCCCACACGCAGCCCCCAGCACAGCCTCATACAGCCCTCGTACCTACGAATCACTAAGTGTCACTCCCGTCTCCTCCTGCGGTCAGCATTGGAAACCAGACCCCTAACACCTCAAAGCTCAATATTCCTCCAATTTATGAGCAGGCTATATTCCAAACTTCCATTTGCAAGCTAAACTATGAACACATTTCCCATAGAATGTATGTTATACATGGTGACCGGGCTCCCAGACCTGCCCATGAAAAGGCAATCCGGAGGATTTTGTCACTGCGGGCCAGAACCCAATATCAAGGAGGACATGGTCTCCATGGGAAAATGAGTTCTGCATTTTGACTTGTTATGCCAGACGACTGGCTTCTCCTTGCCCTCTACAGAGAAGTCACTGCTCAGCTTCTGCGACAGCAGGACCCTGTGGCTGTGCCTCAGGCAGCAGGGCACCTGGGGGCTGCCAGCAGCCTCTTGCTCTCTGCCATCGTGCGCTGCATGCTGGATGGCACATGCAAGAACAGCATTCACCTGGACAGATGTCTCACCAGAAACCTCGAATGGTCTCCTAGCCCAGGACACCACGCCCTCCAAAATCTACTTCTTTTCATGGTAACCACGTGTTGGCTTATAAATGTCTGTTCTTTTCTCTTTCAACTTTATTGCTGTGTAATATAGAGGAAACACTGAGCATCAAAGCAAAACTCTAGTTCCAATCCTGGCTACAGGGTTTGCCCCAGTGATGCTGGGCAAACAAGCTGAAGTTTTAGCTCTTGTTTGTCTTTGAATTGAGGGGTACTGACACTTGCCTCATAGGGTTGTTGGGAAAATTACATGAGATAATGTTCATACAAGCCTGACACGGAGCCTATCACACATTAGACCTACAAACATTTGATTTTTGCCTTTTCTTCCATTATTTATGTAGTGAAACCATTTCTGAACAATACCATTCACATTATTTGTCCCTTCTTGTTACACACCCACTTTTTTTGTTTGTTCATTCTTAGTATATGGAAGATGTCTGGGTCTGTTGAAATTTTTTTCCTAAGGAAAACATCTGGCCCCAGTCTAAACATCACTTCCCACAAATGGGCCGGTTGCAAACATTCTTGCAGAGGTTGTGCCAGGCTTCATTCCCCCAACAGCTGCCCTCTGACATTCCTGCAGCTCTGCCAGCACGAAGTTACCAGGTATTCCCCCTCAGAGTCCTTGTAGTGCCATCTGTCACACATGGGGCATGCCATAGGACCATCAGGGAAGCCCAGGCCATGGCCTGCTCCGCCCCTCTAAGGTGGAAGGGCGCCAGGAGGACCGTTACAGCAATGGTCTAGCTTCTTGAGAGTTGAGGATGTCTCCACAATCAAAATCTATGTATCACGTGGGCATGTGCTTGTGATACACATTCAAGAAAAACAGAGACTTAAAGAATGATACTTGGGCTTTGGCCAAAGGTGGGCCCCCATGCCAGTCTTGAAAGAGTGAAAAAACCATGAGTGGACCGGATTCAATTCCCCATTCACCACACATTACTGTCTTATCTGACCAAGTCATTTACTTTCTCTAAATTTCATTTTTCTGAGGGTTATAATAACAAACAAATGCCCTATCTATTTTGTGACTATAAAATGAGAAGACGTCTGTAGAAGTGGTTTTCTATTTTGAAAAGCCCTTCCAAAACACAAGGTATTATTATTATTATTATTATTATTATTATTATTACTATCAGACATTGTGTGGGGATGCCTCATCTTCCTGTCACTTCGTCTGGTCTGCATGGCTCAAAGCTACACCACTGCAAGTCTCCAAATCAGTCTCTGCCCAGCCTGGCTCATGAACTACCATACCATTCTGCTCTACTAAATACATGTATTATGGAATACTTCAAGCCTGCAGACAAACAGAGGGAACCGTACTACAAAACACGAGTTCCCACTGCCCAGATTTAACATAACCAGTGCAGGTGAAAGGCTGTCTCCTGGGTTCATTCCCCCCTCTGCTCCACCAGCCATAACCACTATCCTTGGTTTGCTGTTATCAATGCCATGTGTGTATATACTCCTACTAATATTTGTAGACCCATATATAATTCATTGTTTTGTATGTTTTAAATTTTATATAATCCTATCTAATAATAGAGAAACATGGTAATTAACCGTAATTTTGCTACCCTTCCCATTGGCTAATCAGCAGGATATGCAAATTAACTGCCAACAAAGATGGCGGCCGGCACCCATGCAGCTGAAGAAAGCAGGAGGCTTGCTTGCTCCAGTGATGGAGGAAGCCAAGGTTCCCTGCCTGCTGCGCTCAGCTCTGAGATCCGAGCTCCGGATGCAACAATGTTGCAATTATAGAAGCTAAACAAACCCCAGGTACCTGCTTTCAGCCAGCTGGCCTCAGAGCTTAGAGCGGCCAGTGATGGCAACAGAGTTTCAATTATAGAAGCTAAACAAACCCAGATACCTGCTTTCAGCTGGCAACAGCCTCAGAGCTGGAGCGGGCTCTCAGCTCCAGTGACAGCTATAGAAGGTAAATAAATCCCAGAATAAAACAAAAAGAAAAAAAAAAGAGGCTGGGAGCTTCAGTCGCCCACCAGCCTGAAAACAGCCCTCAGCCCCTCATCCTGGCTGGCCAGGCACCCCAGTGGGGACCCCCACCCTGAAGGGGGTGTGACCAGCTGCAAACAGCCATCAGCCCGTCATCCAGGTTGGCCAGGCACCCAAGCGGGACCCCCACCCTGATCCGGATCACCCTTCAGGGCAAACCAACCGGCCCTCACCCGTGCACCAGGTCTCTATCCTATATAGTAAAAGGGTAATATGCAAACTGACCCTAACAGCAGAAAGACTGGGAATGACTGGTCACTATGACACACACTGACCACCAGGGGGCAGACGCTCAATGCAGGAGCTGCCCTCTGGTGGTCATTGCGCTCTCACAGGGGGCAGCTCTGCTCAGCCACAAGCCAGGCTGATGGCTGCCAGTACAACAGTGGTGGTGGGAGCCCCTCCTGCCTCCTCAGCAGCACTAAGGATGTCCGACTGCAGTTTAGGCCTGCTCCCCGCTGGCAAATGGACATCTCCCGAGGGCTGCCGGGCTGCCAGAGGGATGTCTAATTGCCATCTTAGGCCCAATCCCCCGGGGAGCAGGCCTAAGCCAGCAAGTGGTCACCCCCCGAGGGGTCCCAGACTGCGATAGGGCACAGGCCGGGCTGAGGGACCCCCCTACCCCCGGTGCACAAAAATTTGTGCACTGGGCCTCTAGTACATTTATAATTCAGAAACAATTTTTTCTTTCATCTTTGTTTTTCTGTCCATGGTGATTCATGTGACTTTAGTTTCTTTTTTGAACTGCTAGTCGGGACTTCATTACATGCACAGCCCACAGCTTACTTATCTATTCTCTGGATGAACATAGAGGGTGTTCCCAATTGCTGGTGATTATGGGCAGTGCTGCCGGCACTGGCGACATCACTGCACTCGTTCCTGTGTACACATATGCAAGACTTTCTCTGGGAAGCATTTTTCAAACCTTTTGACAGCAACCCAGAGTAAGAAATATATTTTATATCACAGTATACTGTGCACCGTACAAAATACAAAACACAGTATACAAAACACAAAATATGTACACACACAAAGTGGAACTGTTTCAAGAACTAATACTAATGATCCTTATTGAATCCTCTGTCCTTTAATATATTCCATCCCATTCTATTCTATAGTATAACTGCTGTTCACAACCAATAAATTGATTTCATGATCTATTAATGGGCCAAGGGCATATAGTCAGGCATTGAATTGCTGAGTGGATGAGAGGTTATGTGAACCACCAACTCCCCATATAAACACTGCTATTTTAAAACACCCTCCAGCTAAAAAGCACAATTCCCTAACGTCTAACACCCGACAGCAAACTCCTCGGTCTCTCAGAGAGGTCATTACCCCTTTGACAGGCATCCCGCTCCTGCTCCCACAACACACGTTGCATGTTCCTGCCTTTGCTCAACTTGTCCCCTAGCCTGCCCCTCCTTTTCCCCTCTGCATACCTGTGTCCAGTGCCCATCAAGCATCCCTAGCTACCCCAGCCCCACACTGCTCTTGAACTTAAGCTGCATTAAAAAACACCACTATATATTTCTTCCTTGATCTTCATCTGTTTTCTGTGTCTTGTTTGGTCTTCCCAAGGATAAGATTCTTGAGGGAGAGACATGCCACAGAGAAAATTCTGGTCTTAGAGCCAGAGGGTCTCATTCTGAGTCACAAGTCCCAGCTCCAAGTCACTGGGTGTGTCATCTGGGGTTAATCTTTTAACCTCTTTGAGCTGCAGTTTCCTCACATATGAAATGAAAAGGTGGTAGAGCTTCTCTTTTTTAGGAGAAATGGGGTCACAGCTGTGGACATGCTTTGCAAGCTGTAAAGCGGCAGAGAGGGCTTGTGTGCATTCTGCATCCCCCCGGGCCCCAGGGTAGGCCTAATGCTCGTCTTCGGGATGAGCGGTTTCCCTTTGGCTGCAAAAGAACAGTGTGGCAGGCAGAATTCTCAGATGATCCCCATGCTGGACAGCCGCCAGGACTGCAAATGAGATGGATTTTACTCCCATGATTAGGTAATGTCAAGTGGTACAGATGACTTTGAGACAGGGCGATTACCTGGGTGGCCAATCTAACCACTGAGACTTTTAAAGGCTTGGAGTTTTCCCTGGCTGGTTACAAGAAAGATTTGTCACACTGTTTCTGGTTTGAAGATGAAGAGGTCACATGGCAAGAAATGTGGGTGGCCTCCAAGAGCTCAGAGCCAACAAGGAAATGGGACCTCAGAAATAAATTCTGCCAGCACCAGGGATGATAATCCTGAGCTGTGGATGAGGAAGACAGCCCCGGGGACACCTTGATTTCAGCCCAAGGAAACCCTGATCAGAAAACCTAGTAGTGCCCAGATTTCAGACCTACAGAAATGATGATGTAATACTTAATATATATGTATTAATATAATATACTAGAGGCCCGATGCACTAAATTCGTTCAAGAGTAGGCCTTCCTTCCCCTGGCTGCTGGCATCGGCTTTCCTCCAGCACCCAGGACCCAGGCTTCCTTCGCAGCCCCGGCTTCATCTGGAAGGACGTCTGGTCTAATTAGCATATTATGCTTTTATTATTATAGATTCTGGTATACCAAGAAACTATGACATAATACATCTGTATTGTTTTCAGCCACCAAGTCTGTGTTAATGTGTGACACAGCAATAGAAAACTACTGTACACAGAATTGGGCAGTTGTAGTTACTAGCTGGGTTTTCCATTTCTCTGTAAAATTAGTGTCTTTCACTGCTATTGCTTTACCTTCCAATCATGGCGACTCAGATACTCTAAAATCTGTGAATGGAAAGTAGAAACCCAGGCTGAGGGTCAGCAGAGCTATGGGACTAAGTGGAGGGGTGCCTGGATGGGAGGCGGCCACTGCCCAACAGAGTACAATCCCCCTTCGGGGTGCGGAGGTGCCTTTCTCCAAGCAGAATGAAAATACTGAAATAAAATAACAAAATTTCTGCACTGTGCTAAGCTAAGAGGGTGAATCTAGACCACTGAATTATTATAATTTTTCACTTATATTCTCTCCCTTTTCTGGAGACTTGTTTACACAAAGATATTTCTAATCCCTCTTCTCATCAGAACCTCCAGAGACTTGCTACAGGCAGCTCACCATGAGGACAGGTGGGCCCCTCAGGGCAGCCAGCTCCACCAGGAGCTCTCTCAAATGCCAGCGGGCCTCCAGCAAGTTAACAATAAGTAGGGGGGACCTAAAGAGCCAGATCTTAGGAAGGATACAAAAGAAATAAGGTAATAAAATTCCCTTACCTAAATTCAGTCCATGACCAGCCCTGGCTACCCCAGCCCCACACTGCCTTTGAACCAATTTATAATTATCTATCTCAAATTATCTAAACTAAGAAAATAATTACCACTACTTTCATAAGAAAAAGGTCAATGCAATCCAGAGCTCCAAATTAAATCAATATATGCAAAGACAACATCAAATGTCACTAAAATGGTCATAATTACTTCATTAGAAAACATTAGTATCATAATGTAACTTTAACCAAGTGCTTTCTTTATATTACTCAATTTATCAAATATCTGTCTATTTGTTCTCCTTAGGCTATTATCCACTGTATACTTAAGAATATAGTAGAAAAAAACACATGTAAATGATACTCAAAGTTTAATAATTCAACCTTTAATTGACTTAACTGAATTTAATTATTAAATTAAAGCATGCTCAGCCAGATGTTGGTGCCACTTGCACCACTGCCCAGATGACCACCTGCAGGCCACACAGCAGCTCACAAGGTGCACCAATCCACACTGGGTTTCATAAATATCAGGAGAGTATCCTCCGAACTAAATCAGGGGCATGGAGTGAACGTTTAGTAAAGCCAAGGAGCTGTAAACCAGAGAAAGAATTTCACAACACTTTGCAGTTTACAGAGGATTTCTCCATCTTGTAAGCCCCTCCACTATACCACATTTATTTTCACCTCTGTGAATCTGGAAATTGTCCTTCATCACCTTCCCCAGTGGCCTGTCCTACTTAGCAAGTGTAAGTCCCAGAACGTTAGTGACCTTAGCCAGCATGTTTAACATTTGAGAAGTCAAGGATTAGACAGGTGAATATCCTGCCTTCTGTCTATTTCCTTGCACCTCGTCTATCCCCAGAACATGCAAAACAGTGGTCTAGTCAATCAGCAAGTCCTCATCACCATTACTTATGTCCCGGTACTGATCTGGAAACTATGAGGAATTTAAAAGGATATGTAAAACAAAGGGATTACATTCTAGTCCAGAAAACAAGGCTTAAACAAGTGAAATAATTTTGAATGAGAGAATACTAAAGGTTTTTGGTAGGACAGTCCTGGAACATACTCTGAGGCATTTGTAGTTTGTGTTGAATAATTCATTATTTTCCAAAAAATACCATTAATTATAAAAAGAATTCTATTTTTTAAAAGTCCAACATAGGCTTTGGACATTATAAGGTTCATAAAAATAGAGGAAACCAGGAAACTGAAAATATATTAGTCGTAAGGGTAAACAAAGTTGTTCTGATTGAATATAAAATCTGAATTTGAGGCCATTGGCATCCAAGGCAAAAAAAGATAATGTGTCAAGTTATCTCGTTATCTGAAAAGAGAAAAAACAGACCTACAGGTCATTAGAAAGGATCCCAAAACTTCCTTATGTGGAATTTTAAGGTCTACTGTGTACTGTACGAGAAAGTGTCCTTAACAACAGCTTTAAAATAAAACAAAGGCAGGAGTAGATTTTTAATTCATTGTATCATCTTTTGATCTCCATCAAGCTAAGAACATCACAGAGGCATGTAATTATTGAGGTCCAAGCATTCTAACTTTCTCAAAGACTAGATCCAGAATTGCTAGACAGAGGGGAGGAAGGAGACTATGTATTAGATTAATTTACCCAAAACCAACTTTTAAAAAGCATGGTTGAACTGCAGATGAAATGAGATAATATTTTCTCTTAAGGGCTTGGTCATACAAATGTATTGAGAAGGATTATACTAAATATTTCTGTATTGGTTCCCTCTTTCACTCAGCTGTAAGTTTTCAGAATTGTGGGTTTTGTAGGCCAAAATTTTTCAATTCTCCAAAAGACTTTGAAGACTCTATAGATTTGTTCCCTTTTTATTGTCAAGTAAGAACTTTTTTTAAACAACAACAAAAAAATACATCTGTGTTGTTTTCAGTAGATAGTAGATGTATCTACTCTATCATTGCATAAATAAAAGAGAATTTTAAAAAGTGAATATATTGCCAGTCGACGTGGTTCAGTGGTTGAGCGTTGATCTGTGAAAAGGTCAGTTTGATTTCCGGTCAGGGCATATACCTGAGTTGTGGGCTCGATCCCTAATGTGGGACATGCAGGAGGCAAGCGATTGATCATCCTCTCTCATCATTGATGTTTCTATCTTTCTCTCCTTTTCCCTTTCTCTCTGAAATCAATAAAAATATATTTTTTAAAAATAATATATCTAGTTTCATGTAAGCTTCTCTATACCAGTCTTCATTTTCATATTTTGCTTATGGCCACTGAAAACTGCTTTTAGGAAGGTTTGTAAACCACGGAACCAGACTGTAAGCCTGGAGCGGGCAGGGGCTGGCTAGGCCATATACAGAGATACCTCCCTCTCAGCCTTTTTCATTCCATTATCAAATATTTGTACATCCACTCCTACATAAAAGAGACATGTTTTACACCTTAGGGGGCCATTCATAAATGTACCACAGTCCTCCACATAGTCCATACACCTACAGCTAGCTCCACCTTAGAGATGGTAACAAGGGAGTGTCATCTAGTGGTAAGAAGGGTAATTTTATTTCTAAAATAAAAATCTTTCTAGAAGATATGGTTTCCAGGTTTGAAGTTTGGCTCCATGTAGGACTTCCAATACAATTTATTAAATATAACCAAAAAAACAAAAAGTACCCTAACTTTCAGTACATTTCTGAGTATTTAAAGACACTCTACTTGCTCATTCACTTAGTAATTTTATTTATCACCTACTATATTAAAAACTTACAGCTTATAAAAATATACAGTGCAATCAAACAAAAATTAAGTAGAAAGGAGATCTGTTAAAAGGAAGAATAACATGAAGCCTAAAGTGAAGTCAGTACCAAAATATATGTCAAGAGGTCTTCCTATTTGTTAGCTGTGAATCACATATTCGGCTTTAAGCTTTCTAGTAGACAAGTTAAAGAGCGAAATCCATTAGTTGCATGAGTCACAGATCTGTAAGATTAAAAACCAGCCCAGCTCCAGAGAAGCCCTGGTAAACCTAGTACAGAGACAAGAGGAGTCCCGCCCGCCGCCTGCTAAAATGGACAAAGTCTTTGACAACAAGCTGGGAGCCAACGGGACAAGGAGCCGCAGAGTCCGCTTTCCTATGACTTCCCCGTGTTTGGGCTGACGCATCGCTACAGGCCCGCTAGTGGAGCTGCTTCTAAGGAGGGCCTTCGTGTGTGGCCCAGGTATGCAGCTTCTGCCAGGCTGGCTTGGTCTGAAGCTATTCTAGGGTCTTGAGAGAAATGGATGATGTCAGCGTCAGGCAGTCACGGTGGCTGCACTGGCATCCAGGCCTACACAGTGGCAATGCGACGCTGCAGCTCCCCCGGGGAGAGATGGAGTCCATCTCCTCACCCCTTGGAGGCCTTGCATGTGTCTGCTCACCATCTTGGAATTACAACACTGTCACGTGAACAAGCCTGGGCTAGCCGGGCGGAGGATGTGTGGTCCATTCACCCTTGTCACCCTGGTGGACAGCCAACAACTGCCAGACATGTGTGTGGAGCTCCCTCAGATCAGCCAGCCAAGGCCCACCACGCATGGCCCAGATGGGCAGAACCACCCCAGCTGACCTGTAGACTCGAGAATAATAATAAACGGCTATAGTTTTAAGCCTCTCTTTCCTGCCTTACCTTGCACCCATCATCATGTCCAGGTGATTTTCTCCTTAAAATCCTTGTGTGTAGCTGCACCTCTCCATCTGTTCTGTGCCCTTCAGTTCATCATCTCTCACCTGGGCACTACCAACTGAGGCTCAGAGGGGGGAAGGACCTGCCCAGGGCCGCACAGCAGAAGAGCACGGAGGTAGGATTAAAACTTTTTGACATCTGACACCCCGCTTCACAGTCACCTCAGCTTACTTTCTTGGTGAAAGGAGATCCAGAAGCCAGTTTTTGAACCAGGTGGATGCAGGTGAGAGAGCCAGCTTCCCCTTTGCACCCTCTCGGATGAGTACTTGGTGTTTCCAAACCACATTTCGCTCATCTGA
This sequence comes from Myotis myotis, assembly GCF_014108235.1. Taxonomy (NCBI): domain Eukaryota; kingdom Metazoa; phylum Chordata; class Mammalia; order Chiroptera; family Vespertilionidae; genus Myotis; species Myotis myotis. The sequence goes on along the minus strand of NW_023416313.1, from coordinate 113,239,943 downwards.
AAAAGGGATGGTGGTGTCTACCAAGGTGGTTTGCAAAGTTCAAAATGAAAAAGCTCTTTGGTATCCAAGAACTCTGTGAATGTATGTTTGCTATTGTGTTTGCATACGGTAGGCGCTCATTGAAGGCTGAGTGCATACAGGAAAGGCTGCCTTACTGTTGAAGGCACAGGCTTTAACTAAGAGCAGTGGCTCACCATGAGACACTGCGACAGCAGGGTTGGTCTGTCAGCAAATACTCACTGAGCGCCCAGCATATGCCAAGGTGCTGGGATAAAGAGAGCATTTGACCAGGTCTGTGCTCCTTTCCCAAGAATTCACCTCTTCAGTTATGTACCTGAACTGCAAGAGTTCTTTCCGACCTCTCCAACATTTCATTTTTAAAGGACTGAAAGTCCTCCTTCATTCAACAGACATTTATTAGGCACCTTGCTTGCTCCAGGTATTCCAGAAGGTGCTGGGAATAGGGTGATAATGAAGGTAATCGAAGTGACACAATTAGTATCAAGTTACTAAATGAAGTCACAAGTAATGAGACTGCAGGAAATCAGTCAGAACTCACACTGACATTTATTATAGGTCATAATCCTGCAGAAGCAGTAGGTTCATAAGCTGCCCGTAAGCAATGTAGGGATGTGAATGGAGAACACTGTAGAGGGGAAATTAGATGATCTATTCCCTAGAGAGTAACTCATGTATATACTAGTAGAGGATTTGAGGAAATATTTTTACATGAAAACAGTATGGTACTTAATCCACAGGTGCTTTTTTTTTTTTTTTTTGAGGGAAGAAGGGATTCATTGAATAGACCCAAAGCATATACTAGTAATTCACAAAGCACAGATTAGAGTTTTGAAAGGAATAGAAACATTGCATTGGCCAATTGGTTCCTAAAGTCAAACACCTTTCCAAAAGCTACATTCTCCTTTTTGCTCAGGGCTACACACTGATCCTTGGCTGTAAAATCAGTAAACCTCATCATGTCCCTTTCTAAATGTCTTTCTAATAGGACCCCTCCCTTCTATTCTCACGCCACTGCCCTCAGCATCCTTCCTTGAGTCTTGTAACAGCCTCTTTCAGATGCAACAAACCCTGAGCACCTAGTGTCCAGGAGGCTGGGAGTCCTCACCCACTGACTCTTCCCAGAAACCCTCAAGTCTGTTGTCCCCCTGCAGGTGCCACAGTGAGTGTTCTCGAAGGGCATGTCTGCTGAGCTCAGGCCTCTGTCTGTAAGGCGTAGGGGCTTCACCAGGTCTCTGGGATGAAGTTACTCTCCTTGGGGTGCATCAGAGGCCTCTCAGGATGTGTTCCCTGCACACCTACCTGTTCAGCTCAACTCCTGTTATACTCTTGAGGCATCCTAAACTCGGCCAGAACAAAGCCCTGGCATGAACCCAACGCTGCCAAGCTCCCTCTCCTGGCATTGTTTGCCTTTCCTGGAATGTGCCCTCCCTCCTCCTTCCTCCACGTCACTTTCTCCTTCAAGAAGCAGCTCAAGAGGCAGCTACCCTTCAGGAGTTTCTCCCCACTCCCACCCCAAGGCCACGTTTCAGATTTGGTCAACAACAAAGCATACATAACTCATAGATTATATTAACTATGACTTGGTATTAGATGACTCAGCAGCCCTTTCAGACTCTGCTGTGCTGTGAGCAGACAGCTCCTAATATTAAGTGTCACAGTAGACAGGATATACGCCCTGGGCCGGCGCTCCACACCTCTCCCTGGGGGAAGCAGCGCGGTGCCTTTTCTCTCTTTATGCCCAGACCTAGCCCAGCGCCAGCCATGAGCTGCACACTCTGGCGTGGCTACCATGCTACAGCTACCACCTTAACGACGGGGTTGAAGGAAATGGGGAAAATAGCAACTGCCTGACGGGTGCAACTGCAGCGACGCAGCCACCACAACCAAGGCTGTGACAGCTGTTTGATGACACAGGAAAACTGCTCTCGTGTAACAGTTATTCACCCCCACCCCCACCCTGCAACTGAAAGTCACATAATTGGCCAGGAGTGAGGATGAATAATCACAGGCAAACGACTTTTGTAAATCCAAAATATTAATAGTAGTAAGTTTGCTACGCTGGGATTTTATTTTCTTTGTTATGTCATTCTAAATATCTCTCTGCAATCTCTTTCTCTCTGTTTCTGCCTCTCTCAAAAATGAACATTAACTATTTTCATAATAAAAGACAATTTAAAGTAATATATTTTTATTGATTTCAGAGAGGAAGGGAGAGGGAGAGATATCAATTATGATTGGTTGCCTCCTGCATGCCCCCCCCCCCCCCCCGGGGATAGAGCCCGAAATCCTGGCACGTGCCCTTGACTGGAATCGAACCCGGCACCCTACAGTCCGCAGGCCAACACTCTATCCACTGAACCAAACCAGCTGGGGCTAAAAGACAATTTTAGGAGGGCAGTTTCAGCTTGGCAAATGAAAAACTGTCTTCAGAGATGCTGGAAGAAAAAAAAACACAATCACAGAGAAATTGCCAAGGCTGTTCTGGCCTGCCCTGGTCCTGAGGGAGGGCTGCACAGAGGTGCAGAATCGCAGTGTAGAGCTCACCGGCACCTTGAAAAGCTTGTCCCAGGCTAAAGCCGAAATCTCCTACCTCTCCCAAAGCAACCTTTACTACTAAATTAGAGGGGCTTCCAGTCTCACTCCTCCTCTACCCCCTCATGGCTCAGAGGAGAATACTGTCCACAGTAGGTACTTAAAATGCATTCCAGGGGCTAAATGCAGGCATTTTTAGGGAAGCACAACAGGCATCTGGGGAGTTGGTGAGGCAAACTTGCCTTAATGCAATGGGAACATGGAAATTACATTTTGAAATATAAGCTCAAGGATCTCTCTCTCTCTCTCTCTCTCTCTCTCTCTCTCTCTCTCTCTCTCTCTCTCTCTCTCTCTTTCCCATTAAATAAGGAATTTTTGGGGATTTGCTAAACATTTTGGTTTTATTCGACACAGAAACTTTTAGGCAAAGGGATACCAGGAACAAACCTGAAAACTAAAGCTCAGGACAGGGTTTATTTACTTGGGCTCAGTAAACTACGATGCAACATCCTGTTCCCCACCCCTCACTGGGAGACCCACAGAGACATGGCCAACCTGTAAGCATACACAGCGTGGACATGGGATCTCTGGGCTCCGAAGAGGCTTAACAATGAAAGAAAGAAAGTGAGTTATTCACCAGGTCTGGATCCAACTTCAGGCACTTCCTACTGTGACTCTTCCTCAGAAGTTCTATGCAGGGCAAAGTATCCATCAGTAACAATAAAAGCCTACCTGCTAATGCCTGGGAAACACCCTGTGGGGTACCTTGGGCTCAGTGGAATTCTGGCTTCTCTCAGACTGCATGATGCAATCTGCAAGCCTGGGCCCCAGCAGGCTGGGCCAACAGTGAAGGTTAAATGGCCCACAGAGGTGTGGCCAGTCTGTACACAGAGCAACTGCTAATGCGAAAATGAGTAGGAACGCCCTGGAGTATAGTCTGGGAAGCTGCCTGGAGCCACAGAACCCAGAGATGAACACACTGTCCCAGCTGGAATGAATCTTCCCTGACCAGTCATCCTCTTCCTTATTCCCCAATGAAGACACTGCAGCTCCCAGAAGAGGGGCCTACCCATCACCACATAGTTAGTGGTGGGCCTAGGAGCAGACACCTCCCATGAACTCAGCTTAAGATTCTAGAGCCAAAAATCTCAAGATTCTAAGATTCTAAATATCCACATTTCCATCACCATATCCCCCTCCCCACAATCATGAAGTAATAAAAAGTTTTTTTCTGAAAAATCTGGATTTATATATTGGGTTCACCAATTATCTATCTCTATATATAAAAAGCCAGCGACTGTAATGGCCATAACGACTATAATGACCAGTCACTATGACACCCATTATGGCCAGTGAACCGCCCGATCAGGGGGTGGGGCCGGCCAGCCAACCTCTCGGCCCCTCCCCCGCCAACCTGCCCTGATGGGACTCTCCCAACCAAACTCCCTTTCCCTCCCCCCCCCCCCCCCGGCCAGCCCCACCCCTGATCATCTCGCCCCACCACAACAGGCCTACAGCCCCTCCCCCCCAGCCAGCCTGCCCCTGATTGCACCCTCCCACCCCAATAGGGGGCGGGGTTGGGTGGCCAACCACCCATGGCCCCTCCCCCAGGCTGCTGGCCCCTGATCAGCACCCCCCACCCCATTTGGGGGTGGGGCAGGCCAGCCCACCACTCACAGCCCCTCCCCATGGCCGGCCCCAACCCCAATCGGCACACCAACCCAAATCGGGATTGGGGCCCACCAGCCAATCCCCATGGCCCCGATTGGGGCTGGGCCAGCTGGACGCCACCCATGCATGAATTCGTGAACTGGACCTCTAGTCCTATCTAATAAAAGATAAAAAGGGTAATTGACCGTACCTTTGCTATGCTTCCCATTGGCTAATCAGGGTGATATGGAAATTAACCGCCAACGAAGATGGCAGTTAATTTGCATACATAGGCTCCAAGTGGTGGAGTGAAGCCAAACAGCCCCGAAGCCAGCCGAGCAGCGAGGCCTCACGGTCCAGGGATGAGTGGAGCCACGAAGCCTGACAGCTGTGGGGGGGTAGGGGGGAGGCTCTGGCCAGAGCCCAGCCAGAGCGAAGGTCTGGGTCCCAGGTGCCAGAGAAAAACTGGTGCCAGCAGCCAAGGGAAGGGAAGGCCTATTGCTTGAATCTCTTCGTGCAACAGGCCTCTAGTATATATATATGAAAGGCTAAGCGACTGGCTGACTGGCTGACCGGCAGTAGGTATGATGTGCAGTGATCACCAGGGGGCAGATGCTCAATACAGGAGCTGCTGAGCAACAGCAACTTTGCAGAGTGCCCTCTCACACTCCGGGACCCCTCAGGGGATGTCGGACTGCCGGTTTTGGCCCGATCCCTGTAGGCCAGGCCAAGAGATCCCCACCTGCTGGAGGGACCCCACTCACTCCATAGACACCCTTCAAGCCCCAGCACCACCCCGTCATCCACCTTCTAATTAATTTCCTTTTAATGTGCCTGAATCTATGCACCAGGCCTCTAGTTAGCTATATAACCTTGCTTTCTTCATGGAAAAACAATGTCTTCCTGGCCAATACCTCACAGGGTTATTGTGAGTAACAAAGGACTAATGTAAGCAGCTGTATCTGCTACGTGGGGTTCCTGTGCCATGATTACATGGGCTGGAATAGGGCTTGGCATATAAGAAGTGCTCTACTGGTGCTAGATAGTATATTATTTGTCTTCATTTAGTGGCACTGACTTCTTGAGTCAAAAAACCAATATTATTTATCCTCTTTGTATATGTTCCTCCAAAGTACTTAGCTCAATACTACATCCAAATAAATAAGCTTTTTTTTTTTAACCTATGAATCATATATTTGATTGTATTCTCTTATTTTCTCTGGCTGCTATGAAGCTCTGAGTAGATTTTCTGGCCCATACTCAGTAGGACTTTCCTATCTTATTTTTCATATCTCAAGTTTTCGCTTTGCTCCATTTTTTTCTCCCTTACTTGTTATCTTCTACATTACATTCACTGTTGTTTAGAATGAAGGCATCTATATATATAAAAGCCTAAATGACTAAAAGCCTAAAGGACTATAAACCTTTTTTTAGTATCTCCTAATTTTGTCCTGTTCTCACGGATGCTTCCCTCATTCTCTCATTCATCTCACTTTATAGTCTGTTATAATTTGACAATAACTCCTTGTAGCTTCACACAATGTCTCTGGCCTAACTGAGACATCCTCCATTAGGCTTGAGAGATCAAATAGCTTTATACCTGGAGCATCTGCTATGCAACAAACACTTTATGGAAATTACCTCCTTAATCTTCGCTAAAACTCTATGATGTTGACACAATCCTCCCCATTTTATTTTATTTTTTAAAAATATATTTTATTGATTTTTTACAGAGAGGAAGGGAGAGAGATAGAGAGTTAGAAACATCGATGAGAGAGAAACATCGATCAGCTGCCTCCTGCACATCTCCTATTGGGGACGTGCCCACAACCAACGTACATGCCCTTGACCGGAATCGAACCTGGGACCTTTCAGTCCGCAGGCCGACGCTCTATCCACTGAGTCAAACCGGTTTCGGCAATCCTCCCCATTTTAAAGATGAAGAGAATGATGCTTAGAGAAGTCACTTAGCCTGCCCACGTAAGGACGTGCAGAATGGAGATCCAAGCTCAGACCTGTGTGTCTCAAAACCGTGGGTCTTCTCCCCTCTACTTATGACATTACAGGGGTTCGTGATATGTATCTGTACGTTAGTGGTCACTCTGAGATTAAGAAAATAGTAAGGTGAAACATATTTAAGAAGTCATTTAGTTTTAATGACTTCCAGTAGACCTAAGAAATATGAAAACATATCCACAGAAGAAAGGAATGATATAATGATATGGAAGAATGCACACATATTATATACATCTATATCTATACTAATACAAGGGTAATATGCTAATTAGACCAGACATCTTCCGGACAACCTTCCGGACGTCCTTCCAGACAAAGCCATGGTGGCGGGGCCGAGGCAGAGGCAGTTAGGGGTGATCAGGCTGGCAGGGGAGAGCAGTTAGGGGGATTCGGCTGGTAGGGGAGAGAGTTAGGGGGATCAGGCCGGCAGGGGAGAGCAGTTAAGGGGATCAGGCTGGCAGGGGAGAGCAGTTAGGGGTATCTGGCCAGCAGGCAGAAGTGATTAGGGGCAATCAGGCAGGCAGGCAGAGGGGTTAGGGGCAATCAGACAGGCAGGCAAGTGGATAGGAGACAGTGGTCCCGGATTGTGAGAGGGATGTCTAACTGCCGGTTTAGGACCGGCCTAAACTGGCAGTTGGACATCCCTCGAGGGGTCCTGGATTGGAGAGAGTGCAGGCCGGACTGAGGGACACTTCCCCCCCGCCCCATGCATGAATTTCGTGCACTGGGCCTCTAGTTTATAATAAAATGTAAAGTATATCTTTACAAGCTTCCATGGGACATTTACAGAAATTGGTACATATGGCCACAAAGAAAGCCTCCATCCTTTTCCTAGGCTGAAAGTGTACTGTGTACAATATGTCCCCTAGCCATCTTGCTTGCATCATCTCTCACTACATGTACATGTTCTGGCCAAAAGAGAGAAAAAGTATCATTTACCATTGTCTAAATATGCCCTTACCTTCCCAACTGAATATCTTTCTTTATTCATATGGTTTCCGAGACTTGGAATGGCTTCCTTCACTATCCATCTTTAATCCTATCTTAAATGTTCTTTCCTCCATACGGGTGTTCCTGATTCTCACAATAGAGAGTGACGAATTTATCAAGGTAGTTCATGTCTTAGCTTACTTAACCTATTGCTAGTGCCCACCTTTAGAGCACAAATGAAGGGTCTCGCCTCCGTGTGAATCCCACGACACTTAGCACAAACCTTATACACAAAATAGCACTCAACACACAATTGTTGAATTTAATTGAGAGTTGCTTATTTTGGTGCAATGTAGAAATAGGAAAAAAAAATCATAGGTGGGGATATTTCAGTATATTGTACTACAAACCACTTGGTCTTTTACATCAATTATTCATTCTGTCCCTTAAATATGCCTGTGTTGAAATTTTAGCATTTTTTTTGTCAGTTCATATTAACTTTCTAAGCTAAAGTAAATACATTTATAAATATTCTGAGTCAGCAAATAAGGTTTTTTCAAGGAAAATATCCAATAGTTTCTTGGCAAGTAATTCTTCTTAAAAAGTGGCAAATAAAAATTTGTTTGAGCCTCTCACAATATGCCAACCACGCTTCTCTCTAATGTAGCTGAGCTGCTTTATAACATTAGTTACACATGAACATCTTGTATACATATACCAGTTACAGTGTGACGATAATTCAGGGAAATGTCAAATACCACACACCAATAGCACCACACACCTATTATCGCATCAAAAATTAACTTGTGTTACAATGCCAAATATTGATAAGGAGATAGGTCATTGAGAACCCTATGTACTGCTAGTGGAGGCAAAAACTAATACAGCCACTTTAGAAATAAATTTGACATTACCTTGTAGAGTTAAACACATACTCTATGACCCAGTAACTCAATTCCTAAGTATAAACCCTAAAGCAGCGGTTCGCAACCTGTGGGTCGCAAACAATGAAAATACATCCTGCATATCAGATATTTACATTACGGTTCATAACAGTAGCAAAATTACAGTTATGAAGTAGCAACGAAAATAATTTTATGGTTGGGGGTCACCACAACATGAGGAACTGTATTAAAAGGTCGCGGCATTAGGAAGGTTGAGAACCACTGCTTGAAAGGAATCTTTACACACATACTAGTATATGAAGAGATATGTTCCAAAATGTTCATAGCAGCATTGTTTAAAATAGAAATAAAAGAGCCCTGGAAAGAACTCAATTATCAACAGGAAAAAAGATGGCATGCTACATAGAAGAATAAAATACTATGTAGCAGTGAAAATGAGTGATCCATAACTACACGCATCATCATGCATAATTCAAAATCTAATGAATACTGTATTTATAGAACACAAAACCAAACACTTCATCCATTCATTCACTCATTTATTTATTTTTTGGGAGAGACAGAGAAAGAGAGAGAGAAAGAGAGAAACATCGACTTGTTCCATTTATGTATGCACTCATTGGTTGATTCTTGTATGTGCTCTGAATGGGGATTAAACCAACAAAGTTGGCTGATCAGGATGATGTTCTAACCAACTAAGCCAACTGGCCAGGGCTACGTTATTTACATATACATATATATGTGAAAAATTATTAAAACAAAAAGCAAGGAAATAACAACCGTAAAATTCAGGATGATGGTTCTCTTTGGGGGAGAGAAGTGAGGAGGATGTACCTGGAGAATGGCATACAGTATTGGGAATGCTTTATTTCTTTATTTGGGTGATGAGTTCATAGGTGTTTGTTTTATTATTCTGCTTCATAACTTGCTTATATGTTACGTTTATTTTCATATATATATATACATATATATATTAAATATTACACATTTTTTAGAAATAAAAGGAAAGATAGTCAAAGACCATCCCTCCACAAAAGGGCTGGTTTTTTGACCGAGTTCAACAAACCTTCAAAAAATGGCTAATTCTTCTGTTTTTTACACTGTTTCAAAGCACACTAAAAGAAGAGAAACTTCTGAATTTATTTTACAAAGGTAGCAAAACCCTAGAGTAGTACACAATAAAACAGAGCCATGAACCAACAGTACTTATAAAAAAAAAGACAAAATTCAAAGTAAATATTCACAAATCAAATATAATAGCAGATTTGATAAGTAAATCACCATGATTAAGATAGTTCTGAGAATGCAAAGACAGTCCAACATTAAGAAATCTGTTAATATAATTCACTATATAATTAGGTTAAAAGAGAAAACCATATGACATTTTGATGAAGTCAAACAATAAATGTTTGGTAAAATTCAACAATCATTCCTGGTAAAAACTTAGACGGGAACTTATAACTAGATAAAATTTATCTACTTAAAACATCTTGCAAGCATTACACAGAGTGATGAAATATTAAAAGTTTTCCCATTTAAACTTGGAAAAAGACAAGAGTGTTCACTTTCACTGCTACAGTTCAACACTGAACACTTCATGTCCTCGCAGTCACAAGACAAGAGGTGGAAACAAGAGGCACCAGCTATCAGAAAAGAAGCAAAACACATCTAGCCATCTGACTTGAGGCATTTTTATTCTTTTAAATTATGAAAGTTGCAAGTCATAGGCATTATTTGCAAGTTGTAGGCATAATACACACATACTCGCATAGATATACACATATGCACATACCCTTATGCTTAAAAATGTGTAGAAATGGTTCCTGAAGGACAAATGCTAAATTGCTGACAATGGTTTCATCTGAAGCAGGAAGAAGGAGTGAGAGGAAGTGAAGGTAAAGAGAAACCTCTACCTTCTTATTCCCTGTGTTTCTTTATTGATTGATTTGTTTTTACAACAATAGCTTTCATAATTAAAAAAATAAAAAATGTCAAGTCATATGGCTAGATGTGGTTGACCCAAGGCTCAAACTCGGGTCTTGCTTTATCAAGTTAGTTCCACAGAGTTGCTTTTTTATGTTACACAGAGAGTGAAGAAAAGGGGGAGCCGCTGAGAGCTGTGCAAGAGGAATCAGTCATTATAGGCATTCCATTGACCCTGCTCTATTTGCTACCAGTAACACTCCAGGGACTAATAAGGATGGCTAGCTTTTTACACAGGCTATCGCTGCTTACAAAGCAACTCTACTTCATTATTTAATTTGATTTAATCCTTTAAAATAATTTCAAAAATCTATGACCAAGAAAATGGCCCACAGTGATCATCTAAAGGACATGCCATAAAAAGATAATCTTGAGAATGTAGGCATCGAATTTCTAGAAGCTTCAAAGGCACAGAGAAAAACTCCAACACTTGGGATCCAGGTGACTGAAAACCTCCTGCCACATCTCCTCACAAGGCCGTAATCTGAACTAAGCATTCTTTCCAGAATATGCTGTGTTCTTTTTTATGGGGCTCTATCGATCTTTTCCCTCTGCCTGGAATGTCCTCCCCCCACTACTCTTTTCCACTTAAAATGCCTACCCATTCGTGCTGAAAAGAGTTAACAAACTCAGCAGACCTGACTGTTCTCCTTGAAAAAGACCCACTTACGAGGTTGGCCATTGGCTGGACTCTAGGAACTTGGATTTGGAGGCGGGGGGCGGGCGTTCCCGCCATTCCCAGAACTGACAAGAGCAGCTCATTGTGCCCACACTGGACAGACAACGCAATTTACACTGAACTCCTGCTTCCCTTCTGGGAGTCCATAATGTTGGTACATGGCAGGCAGAGGGTGCCTTTGCGGCCAGCACCCAATAAAAACCTGAGGCGCTGCCCTGGCCGGTTTGGCTCGGTGGGTAGAGCATTGGCCTGTGGACTGAAGGGTCCCGGGTTCGATTCCAGTCAAGGGCACATGCCTGGGTTGCGGGCTCGATTCCCAGTGGGGGGCGTGCAGGAGGCAGCCAATCAATGATTCTCTCTCATCATTGATGTTTCTCTCTCTGTCTCTCCCTCTCCCTTCCTCTCTGAAATCAATATTAAAAAACAAACAAAACAAAACTGGGTAATTAAAAAACAACAACACAAAAAACCCTAGGCCCTGGGTCTCTAACAAGCTTCCCTGGTTGGCGACATCCTGCGTGTTGTCACACTGACGCCAGGGAATCAAGTGTGTCCTGTGTGACTCCACTGGGAGAAGCACCTTGGAAGCTGGTGCCTGGCTTCCCCAGCTCCGCCCAATGCACCTTCCTTTCCTCTGTTCACTTCGTTTGTCGCTGGGATAGCTCAGAGCTGTGGGTGCAGCCATGTGCTGGGTTATCAAATCACTGACCTTAAACACACAACCCTCAAGTCTCAGTTCAATAGGACATGGTTTGCGGAATCTTTTTCACTTTCCGAGGCAGATTTTGTTGCTTCTTTGCATCTGCTCTTGCAGTTAAAGAGACTTTCTTATTGCATGACCACTGTTTGCAAGTACTCCTTTTAAAGTATAAGCTCGTCAAATACAAAGACCTTACCTTTTTTTTCCCTTTGCTTTTTGCAGCACCCAGGTGGCACACCATGGTAGCATCTGCAACAGCAATTGCAGTACTAGCCAATAAGGGCTGTCTGCTGTGGCACAGCAAGGTCAGAGCTCTACACGTGTTATCACATTTATTCCTTTCAACCACCCCTTAAAGTAGCTGCCATTATCCTCATTATAAAGATGGGGAAAAACCCAGAGGGGTTACAAGTAGGTGTTAACTGAGTGAATTAGTCACCTAAACAACATCATTTTAGTCCTTAGGAATGACTTCGCTGAGCTGCACTTCAGTGTTCTGGCTACTAACTCATGTGCACCCCACCTTAGCACGTGCTCTAAGCTTTTGATGAGGACGGTACCTACTAGAGTGAAATGTAAGTCTCTCACCTGCCCTCCTCCACAGCCACCCCCTCCCCATTCCTTGTATATCCTTCCAGAGAGAGGACAAATATGTTAACTCATTTTACACAACAGTCGCATTTTATACACATTGTTCTGCAACTTGCTTTTCTTATCTAACAACATATTCTGGTGGTCATTTCTTATCAGCACATCTAGAGCAACTTCATTCTTTTGACCATCTGCACATTGTTCCTTACCAAGGGACATTGGAGTAGCTGCAACAACCTAATTATGAAAAAATGGCTCACAGAACATTTTGCACAACCAGAGTGGATCTATGGTAACATACTAGAAATGGAAAAAGCAGGGTCAAAGAGATGCTTATTATTTATTTATTGCTTTTTTAAAGGGTATAATATCTAATCCCCAAACATGGTCATCACCACAAAAGAAACACCATACTCATTGGCAGCTAAGATTTAAAATTTTTTTTATAGGTTTTGCCAAATTGCTTCATCAAAACTAAAATAAACATCTTTTTGATTTGCTTCTAGGTACCTATCTCACCACAATACATGGAATCCTACAGGTTTCTAACTGCCTCTCCCCCCCCCCCCCCAATCTATAACAGTATCTTATTGGTTTCACCTGAGAAGGCAAGTTCAAGTTTAGGAAAGAAAATACCCCCTCCCAAATTTTGCTGCATCCAACAAAGAAGCTGGACCCTGCCATGCTTCCCACACTGACAAACACACCAAAAATCCACTGACCTTTCAGTCCTTTACATTCTTTTGGGGGAGGCTTGCAGTTTGTACAGTGAACACCACTGTCCTAATGTTGACAAGGGCAAGGCTTACAGCAGGGGTCCTCAAACTACGGCCTGAGGGCCACATGCAAATATAAATATTGTATTTGTTCCCGTTTTGCTTTTTTACTTCAAAATAAGATATGTGCAGTGTGCATAGGAATTAGTTCATAGTTTTTTTTTAAATTATAGTCCGGCCCTCCAACGGTCTGAGGGACAGTGAACTGGCCGCCTGTTTAAAAAGTTTGAGGACCCCTGGCCTATAGTGTCCTCAGTGTTCTGCAACTACAAGTGAACGAAGGAATAGTTCTTTGTGTTTATCCTGAAACCCAGGCGCTGACACCATGCCAGGTGTTCTGTACTTGGATGCCAGTCGTTAGTGCCAACAGTGCCAGCAACAGGGTGCCAAACGAGGCTTGCTTTGAATTACACTCTCTCCTCCCACCACTGCCAGCCCCTGCGTATCGGGCAGGACCTCACACCCTAGAAAACGGACTGAGTCTGCTGAGGGGCTTCCAGCCCCAGGCTGAGAGCACAGCCGGCCACGCACCGCTAGGTGCAGGCTTTCTCCTCCTCTCTTCCTTTTCCTCGTGTGTTTTTATGAACATCCAAAGGGAAGATAATTAAAACCTGCAAGAAAACCAGCTGGCAGAGAAAAAGGAAATCTTGGTGACTTGAGGGCGACACCACATGTTATGGGTGAGTTTCATAAGGAACACGGCAATAAAAAGCAGCCTCTTACAAATAAATGCCACATTCTTCAAAGACCCATATAAATGGCATTCTTTTAAGGAGGGAGGAGGTGCTATTCATGTTCCTCCCTCATCATTTTATTTCCAACAAGGGGAAGGAATCCCGCTAACTGTACAATTTCCCAGGAGCACGGTGGTTATGGAGCCACAGCTTTGCCGTGTGCGCGCTGCACCACACACACAGGGAAGAGAAACGAGGAGGGAAGGAGGGAAAGGCTCACCGGGGTCCTGATTTAGCACCGCAGAGTAGAACAAAGGGGCAGAAGGGCAGGCATCTCATCACTTATGATTGGGTTTTTGGCTACTAGGTGCACACACACTGTGACTCTGCCTTCCTCTCCCGAGTGCTGAGCGCCATCTGAACAGCATCAAGGTTTGGATGAGCCTGTGCAATCCCCTTTCATTTTTCATCTGCTTTGCTGATTGTAACGTGAAACAGCCGCTCTCACCTCTCTGCATGTGACACAAGGCTGGAGGCACACGCATTCCAGAGTGGCCTTCCCCAGAAGCCAGCTGTGTGCAGGTAACTGGAGCCTGCCCTTGGCCCTGCTGTTAATAAGAGTAATTGGCACACAACTGCGTGATTTGCTCTGTACAGGGGTCTCCCCTGACCACATGCACATGCAGCGGTGATAGAAATATTTTCCATATGAGCTCTCCTCTCACATGCCGAAGCGCTCGAGGCTGTTAGGCTGGCCCATTTGTCATTTACTCTGCACAGTGAAAAATCAATGGGGAAGTTGTGAACTTCAACTACAACTAGAGGGCAATGGTTTGCTTTCAGCTTCCAGCATCACTAAGCCATTCAGTTCCTTCAGTTCCCATTCAGTTCTGGGCCTGTGGGGGCTCGATACCCCCGCAGGCCCAGAAAGTATCTACAGAGCAAAAGACAGGGGTAACTAATAGGCTAAAAGCCTAGAACAAGTGACCCTTTTCTGCACGCCTTGAGCCACAGATCTGTTTGAACAGAGAAGCAGGCCTGCTGAAACCACAGCAGCCTTGAAGCCTGGGTGGGGGAGCTCGCTCCCTCCCTCCCTCCAGAAGAGGGGAAGTACTTACATTCAGCTTGCAGAGCCTGCTCCATCCTGACAATGCCAACAAAAGACAAGCTGCAAAGTGGCCCCATGGCCTTTTCAGGAGACACACTTTCACTTGGCTTTTCAAAGAGCAAAATGGAAAGGCTATCCTTTCATTACTCAGGCCTCTGACTTTTCACCAACTTAAGGAGGATAAGAAGTGGACGAGGTAAATTTGTTCCAGGCGAGGGTGGATACATCTCCGTGCTTCCCTCTCTGGCCCATAGGTCATCCCTTCCAATTTCTGCCTGCATCAAAAACTAGCACCTACAGGCATCTATGATGTTCATAACTATATGCAGCAAACATATAAGCTGAACCAATATGAACAAATCATCCTCACGGGCCTTCAATATCCCTCCTTCTATGGTAGATCTGGACACACTCCTCACCCTGAGATGTATCACAGTCCTTCAAACGTGTGACAGAAAGTTAAGCACAGATTTTTCCACGCGCACCAAAGCATACAAGGAGAAAAAGTAGTGCAAAAGCGGCAAAGAAAAGCAATTTCTCTGGCATTCATAACAGTGCCCTGGGGGGGAACCTGACCCGCAAGTTTTCTTCTGTCTGCAGCGGCAGGAGAAGCGTGCACCTCCAGGCCTCTGTCATCAAGGCCAGGCCAACTCCCCAGGGTGGCCACTGTACCACCTCAGAATGAGATTTTAGAAATGATGGGGCTCTTCAAGAAGAAAACAAGTCTGCCTATAAGAAATGGCAGGAAAGCCTAAGACAGCAGTATAAAGCATTACTCTCTGCATACCATAAACGCCCATTCCCTGATTCCTGTTGATAGATAGAAAAGGAAATATAACGCTGACAAAAATACAACTTCTGACAAGATATTTTATTTGGCTTACCTCTCCCCCAGGTCTTGCTAACACTGCTGTCTGAACGTGGAGCAATGTTAATATCAGGAAGCTGACAAACATTATTACCCGAAGTTAGAACTACCTAGAGGAGAGCTCCGTCTGCCAAGTGCTAACAGCTAGCAGATGCACTTGTGTCCCGGGTTCCAGCCCTGGAGTTCCGCTAGGCACCGCGCTGTTCCCTCTGCTCTCCCTCACCGTACTACCCGGAGCTCCCAGCTCAGCCTCTGCTTGGGAGAAAACTGGTAAGCTGATCTCTTCATGTAATAACTTCTCCCGGCTGGGGGAGGGGACAGGGCCAGCTGGGAGCTGGGGGGCTGCCTTTAACAGAAAGCAGAAAGGGGAGGGACAGAAATGATCAATGTGGAGTTCTGCATCTGGTCTCATTCATGAAAAGGCTCCAAGGTAAGCACTCCACATGCAGGGGGGCGACCCCTGCCTCATCAGCTGAGGCAGGCAGGAGGCGGTGAGCTGCGGCAGAATGAGCTACAGGCTGGGAGCTGGGAGCTGGGACCGGGAGACCCGGGCCTTCCTAGTCCAGCACCCACTGCCCACGAGCTGTGTGTGCCCGGACAAGTTGCCCAACCCGTGTAGGCATCAGCTGGTTTTTTCACTGATACAACCAAGGGTTGGATGGATGACTTCTGAGTACCCTTTTAATTCTGGCTTCATGGCTTCAGAAATCTAGGCAGGCAAAGGCTGCATTATCAAGGGCAGCCTCAAAGAGAAAAAGTCACAAGGATGCCATGTGTGTATGCACTGACCACATGGACATGATGGATGGGAACTTGGGAAGCCACTGGATCCCCCTCCTGCTGCCTCCCTGGGTCACCTAAAGAAGAGCTAGAGGAATTATAGCAGACGGTAAGGTGGGAACAAGTGGAGCCCAGGTATTAAACAGTACTGGCAGAACACACTGAAAACCCTCTGGGTAAAGTCAGGTGAACCAGGCTGGAACTTTGGGCATAGGCAACACGGGAGCAAACTGTGGAGCAGGTGTTGCTAAAGCCACTTGAGACACACCTGAGTGGCCAGCTCGTACTGTGAAATACAGGGCTCAAAGTGTAAAAAAGGTTGAAAGCCACCAGATAGTAGATACTACTTAAAATGGGCACAAGGAACCATTCTGAGGCTGTTGGTGGCCACAGAGGACAGGATGACTGCACAGTGCAGTGGAAACAGCCTGGGGCCCTGGAACCCAACAGACCCCTTCAAACCCCAGCTCTGCTATGGACTCCCTATGAATCTGTGGGTGACTACTTAACGCAGTGAGCCCCAGCTGAGAAGTGTGGCAACGCCATCTGATGGTTATAATGATTATCAATTAGGCCAACTAAGCACAAGTCTTGGCATTGTTCCTGATACACAGTAAGTGCTAAATATGCTGGCTTCCTCTTTGATCTAAATAACTATCAACACCCAGTCCCAGAGAGTAAGTTAATAAACACTTGAAAAGCTTGAGGTTGTGGGCATTTTCCTGCATTAATGGGGAAACTTTAAGCCAAACTGTCACTTGTTGCCATCTCAGAGTGTTTATTTTCACCAGTCACATGCCAATTTAGTAGTGGGGAGTGATTTGGGTGAGCTGGGTAGAGGGACTTACAATCCCTTTCTCCAGAAGGTACGGTAAAGATATCTCCAGTTCGAGTAAAGGAAGGAAAATTCATCATTATTATTATTGTCTGTTCTACTCAGTGACTGAAGGGGCACTGTCTTCTACTCAGTAACTTTACCACAAATGCAGGATTGTCTGAGCAAGTCAAAGTTCTTGAAAGTCCAGGGGTCTTGTCTAGTCCAGGGGCTGAGGAACTTCCTGTAAAGGGCCAGATAGTAAGTACTTTCTGTTTGTAGACTACATGGTGTCTGTGGCAACTACTCAACTCCGCTGCTGCCGCACAAAAGCAGCCCCAGGCAAATGCAGGAACGACCAGGCTGTGTTCCAATAAAACTTTATTTACAGAAACAGGCAGCAGGCCAGTCTTGGCCACAGTTCATCAGTCCCTGGTCTAGACACTTCCCAATCACCCTTCCACTCACTGCAAGCTGACTTTTGACCTCTACTCCACTACAAGGACCCCAGAAATGTCACCGGTGGCTCCAGTGTCACGAAATAAACACAAAGGATGATTTTTCAGAGCTTATCTTATTTGAGTTCTTTACCGAATTGACCAATAATTTTTCATATTGTGATGAAATACACAACATAAAGTTTCCCATTTTTACTATCTTTAAGTGTACAAATCAGTGGCATTGAGTACTAGCACATTCACAATGTTGTGTAACCATCACCAGATCTTTTTCATCATCCCAAACAGAAACTCTGTACTCATTAAATAACTCCCCAGGCTTCCTCCCCAAATCCTGATAACCTCTATTCAGCTTTCTGTGTCCATGAATTTGCCAATTCTTGGTTCCTCATATACGGGGAACCATATAATATTTGTCCTTTTATGCTGGGCTCACTGCACTGAGCATAATGTTTGCAAGGATCATCCACGTGAATGTATCAAAGCTCATTCCTTTTGAAGGCTAAGCAGTGTTCTACTGTGTATATGTACCACATTGTTTATCCATTCCCCTGTTGATGGACACTTGGATTGTTTCCACCTTTTGGCCATTGTGAGTAACACTGCTATGCACTTGAGTGTACACGTATCTGTTTGAATCCTTGCCTTCAGTTCTTCTGGGTATATATGAGGAGTGGATTTGCTGAATCATACAGTAACTCTGTGTTTATTAACTTTTTGAGGAGCCACCAAACTTTTCTATAGTAGCAGACCCTGTTATAAACCACCAGCAAGGCCAAAAGTTTCCAATTTCTCCACATCCTTGCCAGCACTTATTTTCTACTTTTTGATAATACTTATCTTAAGGGGAGCCTTGCTCAGTAATTACAGGGTTGGCCCATACAACAAAGGGTTGTGGGTTTGGCTTCAATGGAAAAAATATCCTCGGGTGAGGATTAACAAATGACGATGATGATGATGATAATAATAATCCTATCTAATAAAAGAGAAACATGGTAATTAGCCGTACATCTGCTACCCTTCCCATTGGCTAATCAGGGCGATATGCAAATTAACTGCCAGCCAAGATGGCGGCCGGTAGCCAGGCTACTGACACGAACAGGAGGCTTGCTTGCTTCAGTGACGGAGGACTCCAACGTTCCCCGCGTGCCACTGCTGGGCTCTGAGCTGCTAAGAAACATTGTTACAAATATAGAAGCTAAACAAAACCCCAGAAACCTGTTTTTAGTCAGCCGGGATCTCAGAGCTGGAGTCGCAACGAAGTTTCAAATACAGAAAGTAAACAAAGTCCAGAAACCTGCTTTCAGCAGCGAGGTCTCACAGCTAAAGCCGGCTCTCAGCTCCAGTGACAGCCATAAATCCAAGAATAAAAAAAAAAAAAGAAAAAAGGAGCAGTTGGGAGCTTCAGTCACCCGCCAGCCTGAAAACGGCCCTCAGCCCCTCACCCAGACTGGCCAGGCACCCCAGTGGAGACCCCCACCCTGATCCAGGACACCCTTCAGGGCAAACCAGCCAGCCCCCACCCGTGTACCAGGCCTCTATCCTATATAGTAAAAGGGTAATATGCCTCCCAGCACCGGGATCAGCGGAGTCGCGAGGCCTCCTGGCCCCTGGAGCAGCGTGACAGGGGGCAGCGCCCAAACCCCCTGATGGCCCTGCGGCTCTGTGTGTGACAGGGGGTGGGGCCACAACCTCCCTATTTGCCCTGCTCTGTTCGTGACAGGGGAAGGGGCCCAACCACCTGATCGGCCCTGCTCTGTGCCTGATAGGGAGGAGCTCCCCAACCCCCTGATCGGCCCTGCCCTGAGTGTGACAGTGGCGGTGCCCAAACCCCCTGATCGGCCCTGCTCTGTGGGTGATAGAAGGCGGCGCCCCAACCGCCCCCATGGGCCCTGCTCTGTGTGTGATGGGGTAGAGCCATAACCTCCCCATCGGCCCTGCTCTGTGTGTGACAGGGTACGGAGCCCCAATCCCCCTGATGGGCACTGCTCTGTGCGTGACAGGGTGTGGCGTCACAACCTCCCCATCGACCCTGCCTTGAGTGTGACAGGGGGCGGTGCCCCAACCCCCCAATCGGCCCTACCCTGAGCGTGACTGAGAGTGGCATCACAACCTCCCGATCCGCCCTGCTCTGTGCATGACAGGTGGCGGTGCCCCAACTCTCCAATCAGCCCTGCTCTGAGCCCGACCCGGGGCTGCACCTAGGGATTGGGCCTGCCCTCTGCCACCTGGGAGCAGGCCTAAGCCAGCAGGTCGTTATCTCACGAGGGGTCCCAGACTGCGAGAGGGCACAGGCTGGGCTGAGGGACCCAGGCCTGTGCACCGGGCCTCTAGTCTATATATATAAAAGCATAAGCAACCGAGGGATCGACCAGTCACTATTGATGTGCACTGACGACCAAGGGGCAGATGCTCAACGCAGGAGGTGCCCCCTGGTTGTCAGTGTGCTCCCACAGTGGGAGTGCTGCTCAGCTGACCGCTGGGTGCCAGACACTGGGCTCATAGCTGGCGAACGCTGCTGCAGCAGCATGAGCCTCTCCCTACCGGGAATGACTGGGCCTGAGCCCGTGGCAGACACAGCAGGGCTTGGATGAGCAGGAGCAGCAGGCAGGAGCATCAGGCAGCTTTGTACTGCCGGTTTCGGCCCAATCCCCGCAGGCCATGCCAAGGGAGCCCACCAGTGCACGAATCCATGCACCGGGCCTCTAGTAATAATAATAATAGCAATAATAATAACAATAACAACAGTTATTGGAAGGGGTGTGAAGTGCATACCCTTCTTTATGAACCACCTTTAGCTTCCAGAGCACTCTCTAGTTTTCCTTGACCTCCAATTTGCCAGCATTCTTTGAGCACTATGAGCCCAGCATTAACCTAAGAACTTTGCAGATAGCGTCTCATGCAATCCTGACAACAGTCTTATTAGATTAAATACCAGTAACTTGTCCTATGTCACACACAGGGTGGTGGCAAAGCCAGTGTCCTGGCCCAGCAGCCTGCCTCTAGAACTCAGCCTCTATCACCCCTGCTCTGGGCATGTTCTGGTCTCCTTGCCTCCTCCGGGCCGAGCCTCTGACTGCCTGTGCTCTTGGACCTCTCTCTACACTGTCCATTCGCCTTGAGCCACCTCATTTCAATGGCCTCAACCACCCTTTAAATGTCAGACTCTCCACAACAATCTAGCCAGCTCTCCCTCCTGACCTATAGGCTCACATATCCAGTTGCCTAATGGATACTTGGGTTTTTCAAATGTACTCCAAACGGAACTGCTCTGAAACTGAATTAATGCTTCCCCCAAACCTGTTCTTGCCTCAGTGAATGGCATCATTACCAACCTAATTCCTAGAGGTTGGAAACTGGGTGTTGTCCTGAGTCTCCTATCCCCAACTTCCTTATCCAAACCATCACCGGCACCGACTGAGTTTCCTTCTGGAGACCTCTCTAGTCTGTCCATGGCCTCAGATTCCTTCTGCCCCGTTGCCACCGGCCTCCACTTTCTCTTCCTGAGTTTTGTAGCAGAACCTTGTCCTGGCCTTTTCTACTCCCAATCTCTTTCCCCCCACAACCACTGGGATTGTTCCACAATGTGCATCTATCATGTCACATCCCTGGTTCTCTTAGAAAACTTTTTATTTCAAAATGATTTTATGTTATAGAGTAGTTGTAACAACAGCAGTGTGTCACAGTGTGTTTCCACCCACTTCCTCCCAATGTTAGCATCTGGAATAGCTATGGTACCTTTAGGAAAACTAAGATGGTAACAGTAGTACAATTGTATTAACTAAAATAAAGACTTTCTTCATATTTTCCAGTTTTTCTCCAAATATCTTTTTTCTGTACCAGGACCCAACCCAGGAGACCACTTGCATTTAGTCGACACACCTCCTTAGTCTCCGTGACAGTGGCTCAATCTTTCTCTGTTTTTCATAACCTGACACTTGAAGAGTACGGACGAGGAATGTTGTAGAATCTCTCTCAAGTTGGGCTTATGTGATGTTTTCTCATGATAAGACTGTTATGGATTTGGAGGGAGAATATCGTGAGGTATAGTGCCCATCTCATCACATCTGTCAGGATACTCTACATGACATGACGGTACTGGTGATGTTAGCCTTCATCACTTGGCTAACGTGATGCCTGCCGGGTTTGTCCACGTAAAGTTACTATTTTTCCTTCTCCACATCCTACTATTAGAAATGAGTCCTTAAGTCCAGTGGAATTAAGCTCCACTTCCAGGAGGGGGAATATCAAAGAATATTTGGACATACATTAAAACCATCACAATAATTAATAGTTTGGCGGAGATACTTTGAGGCTATGCAATATCCTGTTTCTCAAAGTTTTGGCCACTAATTTGAATATTCATCCATAGATCATGCCTTCAGCAACTGTTACCGCAGTGGTCTACATGGAGATTTTCTGCTTGCATCACACCTTCTACATCTACTAACCAGAATTCATCAATATGGAAGATTTGTCTCTCCTCCCCCAATTATTTATTAATTCAATCATTTATTTATTCTTCCTTGCTTCTTAAAATCTTTTGATGATTCTCCATTAGGGATGAAGTCCAAACTCCTTAATATGACACTTGCAGGGCTGTTTGCAATTTGGTCTCTTCCTACCCCTCAGCCTCCTCTCCTCTCTTCTGTACACTCCACTCTCCAGACACCTTGAGCCACAAGAAATTATCCCTAGTGCCATGCATTCTTGGGCCCCATGCCTTCCTTCATGCTGTTCCCTTTTGCTAGAATGTCATTTCCCCATCCTCACTGGGTTAGCTTGCTACTCTTTGTATCTTTGGAAACTTGGCTCAAATTATTTATAAACGCCGAATATTGAAAACCACCTAAATACCCATTGATAAAGAATAAATGAGTAATTTGTGACATCCATAAAATGGGATACTCTGCAGTAAAATAAATGAACAAGTAAATAAAATAAGAAATTGAGTTTGCTTCCTAAGTAATGATATGAAACATCTATTACTAAGTGAAAAAAAGGAGAATGCACAACAATGTGATCATTGCCTTATTGTTTGCATAACTTGTGTAGAACTGCTTGTGGGTGAATGTGTATAATTGCTTGTGTGCATGGAAACTGCCCGTGGAAGATTACACTGGAGGCTGCCTATCAAACAAATCTAGGGAGGGCACTCAGTGGCTTCAGGGCAGAAGTGGGAGAGAAACATTACTATCTCATCTTGCAGTCATATGTGGTTGCCTGAAATATGGCTATTCCAAACTGCTGTGAGTTATAATGTAAAATACACTTTGTATCAAGTTAAAGACTTGGTACACAAAAGAATGTAAAGCATCTCAATACTAGAAAAATTTTTATGTTGACTAGATGTTGAATTGATTTTATATATGTGGGTTAAATAAAATACAATGCTAATAGCAATTTCAGCCCTAGCCAGTTTGGCTCAGTGGATAGAGCATCGGCCTGCGGACCAAAGGGTCCCGGGTTCAATTCTGGCCAAGTGTATGTACCTCAGTTGCAGGCTCCTCCCTGCTGCAGCCCTGGTCGGGCTCGTGCAGGAGGCAACCAATTGATGTGCTTCTCTCACATGGATGTTTCTGTCTTTCCCGCTCTTTCACTCTCCATAAAAGTCAATGGAAAAATATCCTTGGGTGAGGATTAACAAGCAAGTTCACTTTTTTTGCTTTACTTTTAAAAATATGGCTAAAAATCTGAAATCACATCATATTTCTATTGCACAGCACTTCTATTACCCTTTTCATACTTCCTGAATGAGCTGTCACACATGCGAATGTATCACTATTCAAAAAGTAAAAATGAAACAACAGTAACAGTAACAGTTAATAATAGAAATAAATAAATATGCACACAACCTCCCCTCCCCCAGCTTTCCTGGGAGTTGTGCCTTGCCAGCTCCCCGCCGAGCTGAAGGCAGAGCCCTGGCCTTTGTCACCCCCATGCTCTGATTACCTCCTTTGCAATTGTTATCAGGCTGTCCTGTCATTGTTAACTAATGCATCAACGTCCATCAGTGGAGAGCGAGGTCTCGAGGACAGATGTATCCTTCTGTGTTCCCAGGGTGCTGCTGAGAGACAGCTTTGCACAGTGTGTGCTGAAGGTGGGGGTGCATGCAAGGGAGGGTTGTACAGAAACTCGTGTTTGCCTGTGACTGGAGAAGAGGTCTTCTGATGGCGCGGTTTAGATAACCATGAAAGACAAAATGAAACGGAGACATTCATAGAAGGTGTATCCCTCAAGGAGATGCAAATAATTTTCTACCTACCTTTTGGGCGACCTTACTGGGGAAAATGTGAGTGGGAGAAAACAAATGGTTTCCTATGACCACGTATTTCATGTAAAATATAATCATGTACTTCTGTCTTAAGGACAAAGCAGAGTGAACCACAGCAGACAGCACCTCTATTTTATTTCCCACAAATAATGCTGTCCTTTTGAGAAAGAAGACGACACAGGCTTCCCCACAGTGGTATGGGTTGTAGGGCTAAACTGTTCAAACTATGTTTATTTCTTTAAATATGCTACATTGTAGGAATAGGTGGAAAAAGTCTCCGTCAAACACTTGGCTGTGGGTCTGGGATCAGAAGCAGGTGTTAGTGATTAACTCTCCCTTTGTGTGGACCAAGGAGCCATTAAATGGCCGAGGAAGTGGGAATGCGGAAACCAAAGCGGAGTTCTCAGCTTTCTTCCCCTTACACACAAGGAAAACCACGAGAACATGTAGCACAGAGAGTCACCGCATCCGTGAAAGGGCACAGAGCTGGCTGCGTGTGCAGCTCTCAGCAGCAGGGCAGCCATGAAAGGGGCTGTGCTTCTTGGCTGGGCTTTGAAGTGGAGCCAGGAGCAGGGCCACAGAAACCCCCAGCAGCCAGCGAGGTGCTTACGACAAGCGCACAGGGCAGGCAGACTCACCATGGAATCAATTCGGAGAAGGCACCAGGACCGTTCTCAGGCTGACCAGATTCTTTATTTCAAGCATTTAAGGCAGAGGCTCTCAAATTGTGGTCCCTGGAGCAGTATCATCAGCATCACCAGGGAACTAGTTAGAGATGTAGATACGTGGGCCCCACCCAGACCTACTGAGTCCGAAACTCTGAGGTGGGGCCTACTAAAGCTTGAGAACCCCAGCGCTCTGAGGGACAGATCTCTGTCTGGTAACCCTTCATTCAAACTGTATAACTCAAAATATTTTACATTTTAGAAAATGTAACTGTCAGACACTAAAACATAGTATAAGGCCATAGAAATTAAAACACTGGCACCCTAGCTGGCTTGGCTCAGTGGATAGAGGATTGGCCTGCAGACCAAAGGGTCCCGGGTTCAATTCTGGTCAAGAGCACGTACCTAGGTTGCAGGCGCCCTGGTCAGGGCTTGTGCAGGGGGCAACCAATTGATGTGTTTCTCTCACACTGATATTTCTCTCAGTCTTTCCCTCTCTCTTCCACTCTCTCTAAAAATCAATGGAAAAATATCCTCTGGTGAAGATTAAAAACAAAAACAAAACATCGGCAAATGCTACCACTGTAGGATACACTATTTACATAACTAAACATGGGAAAAGATTTAGTGTACAATCAACGAATCACTTCAAATCTGCAAGGGAAGGAGGGAAAAGGATTGGGAATCTGGTGAACCACTTCTGAAGTAATTATTTCCCTAGTTTATACCACATGCCAATATAAATGGCAGGTAGATTAAAGATGTTAATGCAAACAATAGGAGTATAAAAGCAGTAAAAGAAAGTAGGTCAATATTTCTATATTTGTGGAGTGGAGAAGGACTTTAAACATAGCTCTAACAAAGACAAATTCTAAAAGGAAAGATTTATACATTCGTATATATATGTAAGATTCTGTAAATAAAAAATACCATAAAAGTTAAAAGTCAAATACACAGTAAAACATGTATCTCCCTTGTTGATTTACTCAAAATATCATGTGCTGAAACCTGAAGTTACAATGATTAGCAAAAGCAGAAAATTCCGATCTAGAGCTTACTGTCTGGTGCAAGAAGCCATCATTCATGACACCCAACAAATAAATTTAAAATTGCAATGTGAAAGGGCTGCAAAGGAAAGGTATGGGGTGCTGTAAGAGGCTTTCCCGTTAGGGCAGTGGTTCTCAACCTTGGCTGCACATTAGAATCACCTGGGAATTTTTTTAAAATGCTGATTTCTGGGCCTCATCCTCTGGAAATTCTGTTTCTTTGTTACTAATGCTGTGGCCCCACCCCATAACAAAGAAACAGAATTTCCGGAGGACGAGGCCCAGAAATCAGCATTTTAAAAAGATTCCCAGGTGATTCTAATGTGCAGCCAAGGTTGAGAACCACTGCGTTAGGGAGACTGGCTTGCGGTTGAAGCAATAATGGCTTTAATGAGGACCTGAGAAGAAACAGGTGGAGAGTGAACATGGGATTAGGCTGAAGACAAAGGGAAGGAGGGTGCATGGTAAAGAGTTTTGTCCTCTTCCTAATGAGAATCTCTGTTAAGGGCAGAGGCAGTAGTCACATGACTAGATTTGCATTTTGCAAAGGCCACTCTGTTTATGGAAAAAGGATTGTAGAGGGGCAACTGTGGACGCTGGGAGATCAATTGAGCAGATTATGGCTACAGTCCATCCAAAAAGTAAAATTCTATTAGGTCATTTAAAGTGACATATTTATTGGTATAAGTATATTTTAATGTTATGTTGTTTTAAGATAAAAAGTAGAGCATATAAATAGAAGAGTCTTTTCAGCAAATACTGCTGAGATAACTGGATAACCATATGCAAAAGAATGAAGTTGGACCTCTACCTCACACAACATACAAAAATTAACTCAAAATGGACCATAGCCTGCGGCCCCCCAAAGACATCCATGCTCTAATCCTCAGAAGGTGTTAACATGTTACATTACACTGCAAAAGGGAATTAATACAGCAATAGGAATTAATGTGACCAATCAGATGTCTTTAAAATAAGGAGATTATCTTGGAAAATCCTGGTGGCCTCGGCAACAAGCAGCGAGGCAGAAGTTGGAGTAACCTGATCTGAGAAGACCTCAACCTGCCAGTGGCAACTCTGAGCGAAAGAGCCTGAGCCCGGGGCTATGCATGGGCAGCCGCAGGAAGCTGCGCAGGCAGGAAGGCAGGGATTCCACCCTTGAGTCCCCACCAGAATGCAGCCTTGCCGACACCTTGACTTCACCTAGTGAAAACCATTTCGGACATGTGACCTAGAGAGCTGTGAGAAAATCAGTGTGCGATTATCCCAAGCCATTAAATGTGTGTTAATTTGTTACAAGCAGACATAGGACACTAATATATAAAACCTCCACAAGAAAACGTAGGGGTAACTTTATGACTTTCGGTTAGGTGATAGTTTCTTAGATGTGACACCAAAAACTCAAGTGACAAAGGAAAAAATAAATGAATGGGACTTCATCAAAATTAAACACTTTGTGCTGCTAATGAAAGCATCAAGAAAAGGAAAAGGCAAGCTATAGGGCTGGAAAAATATTTACAAATCATGTGTCTGATAAGGGACTTTTATCACAAATATATACAAAATTTTTACAACTTTATAATAAAAAGACAAATGGCCCAATTGAAAAATAGGCAAAGTATTTGAATTGATATTTCTCCAAAAAAGATATACAGATGGCAAATAAGCTCATCAGCATATACAGATGTGCAACATCATTAGTCATTAGGGGAATGCAAATCAAAACCACAGTGAAGATACCACTGCATACTCACTAATCAATAACAAATATTGGTGAGGATGTGGAGACACTGGAGTCCTCATACACTACTGGTGGAAATGTAAAATGGTGCAGCTGCATTGGAAAACAGTCTGGTAGCTGCACCATAAACTTAAACGGAGTTAACACATGACCCAACAATTCCAATCCTAGGTATATATATCCAAGAGAAATGAAAACATATGTCCACATAAAACTTGCACATGGATGCTCACAGCACATGATTCATAATAATAGCAAACAAGTGGAAACAGCT
This sequence comes from Myotis myotis, assembly GCF_014108235.1. Taxonomy (NCBI): domain Eukaryota; kingdom Metazoa; phylum Chordata; class Mammalia; order Chiroptera; family Vespertilionidae; genus Myotis; species Myotis myotis. The sequence continues at coordinate 113,212,458 of NW_023416313.1, read as the reverse complement.
CAAAAGTCCATCACCTGGTGAGTGGACAAACTGCTACACGATACAATGGAATATCATTGGACAATGAGAGAAATGCAGTGCTGACACTTGCTACAGCATGATGACCCTGGGAAATATTTCCCTGTATCTGTTGAATATACTGCAGAAGTGTAGCATTTACAGTGAGTTTATCTGTATTAAACCGTTAAGCTCCTTTTCATCCTGTCATGCATTATTTATTTCCTTTTCATCCCTCTATACCAAATATTCCCAAATCAACCAATGATGGCCTGAATTCTTGGTTGCCTTCTTTCGCCTATAACAAAAATCAGCAACCTTTTTCTCTAACAAGCCAGATAGTAAATATTTGAGTTTATGCAGCCCATCTGGCTGCAACTACTCAACTCTGCTGTTGTAGGTGAGAGTAGCCACAGAGGGCCTGTAAGTGATGTGCATGCTGTGTCTACAAAAAGAAAATATTATGCTAAGAAGCCAGTCACTTATGAAATGACTGTTTGCGTGGGATGTCCAGGATAGGGAATTTATGTAGAGAGAAAGTAGACCGGTAGTTCCCTAGGCCTGAGGGGTGGAAGGGCAAATGGGAATGACTGCGTGGGCAGCGTTTCCTTTTGGGGTGATGGAAATATCCAAGACTTAGATTGTGGCGATGGCTGCACAGCGTTGAATATGCTAAGAAAGGTGGCATTATACTCTATAAGTGGGAGAATAGTACATGCGAACTATTTCTTAATAAAACTTTTTAAAAGTAGGCTATAAAATGGCATGCTTAATATAATTCTATTTTGAATAAACATAAAAGGTGATTCTTGCTTTTAAGATTTTAGTTATTCATTTTTATACACTGAGCAGCAGAAAATGTAGTAGGAAAAACAAAATTATTTTAATTTGAAAAAAAGGTGAACATGACAATAAAAACGGGGAAGACTGTAAACAGGCAATTCACAAATGAAGATATACAAATACGATATTAAAACAGAAAACAAAAAAATTAACATCAGTGGTAACCAAAGAATTACAAAACCAAATAATATGACACTATGTTCACCTAACACGGGAAAATAGTGTGCAGTGGGTAGTCTGACACAAGGCTTGTGGGAAGGTAAGTCAGACCAGGTGCTGCAGAGAACTGGGCTTCTCAAACCCTACTGTGTGCACACATCACTTGGCCTCTTCAGTGAAAAGCCAGCAAAGCTACTTCTTCCTCTTTCAACCCCTGATCTTTCTTTTACCTTTTCCCCTCTCCTTCCTCTTCCTCCTCCCAGCACAGGAGTTGAGCGGGCAGAAGGGTACTGAGACAGAAGTCCTGACTGCTGTTAACCTCGGCTGGAACCAGCAACCGCCTTGCCTTGACTGTAATGGGCCCCAGGCTGCTGCAACAGCGTCTGAAGTCTGGAAGTCTGCTCTGCTGGGGTGTTCCCCGCTCACATAAAGAACTTGTTCATCTTTGAGTAACACAGTTGACCTTTGAACAACATGGGTTTGAACTGAGCAGGTATATGTGGATTTTTTTTCCCAATAAATACCCCAAGTGTATTTTCCTTATGATTTTCTTAATAACATTTGCTTTTCTCTAGCTTACTTTATTGTAAGAATACAGTATATAATACATGTAACATACAAAATAGGTATTAAGCAATTGTTTATTATCAGTAGGGCTTCCGGTCAATAGTAGGCTATTAGTAGTTAATAACTTTTGAGGGAGTCAAAAGTTATACATGGATTTTCAACTGTGTGGGAATCAGCACTCCTAACCCCAACATTATTCAAAGGTAATTTACCAGGAGTGTTTTATTTTCTTCTCCCTATAAAAAAGATTTGAAGATGATAACCTGAAGGCTGTTTTTACCAGTAAAAGTAAGAAGAAGTCAAGATGAACTGTAAGACTAGATACCATAAAAAAGCACCCTGCTCTCCAGCACCAACTGATGTTGGTTGGCATAAGCCGTCAAAGATACATTAGAAGTCTGAGGGTGATAATTCACGTTCCTAAGCATAATTTCAAAAGAAAATCCAGTAAACCAAATAACTAAAGGAGAGGTCAGGGCTTCAATAGTTACTGTGTGTATTCCTCAATATGTATTGTGCTAGGCATTAGGCTGGGAGGTAGACACGCTCCCATCTAAGCCTCAGATCCTACGGATTAAGTAACCCTGACTTTACAGTTGGTGTAGCTAAAGACGGGCAAAGGGGCAAAGGTACAATTATTTTTAGCATAGTAGCTTGTTTAAGGAAATAAAACAAAAGCATAGAAAATACTTTAGGACAACTGTAATTTTCTAATTGATGAATTTCTAGTAATTAAAAAAATAATTACGTTTATTCTCCCATCTTTATCGAGCCCACCCTCCCCCCAACACAGCCCCTGGCAGCAGGACTGTTTAGTTTAGCACACAATACATGTAGTTAATCACTAACCCTGGCTTCTGGCTGAAACTGTTAGGCAAAAAATCAAATAGACTTCTTGTTGATAGAAAACCTTGTTCTATATTGATATACACAGCATATTTTGCATAGATAGACCATATAGGTAGTTTTTAAGCAATTATGAAATTTGTTTCCTAATAGTAACAAAATATAAAATGGTGCTGTCATGTTCGGAAGAATGCCAAATGCATTACAAGGGGAAAGTTTTAAAAACCTACCTCTTGTTTCACCAGGTTTATTGGTTAAAGTCATGCTAGCTGCTGTAAAGGGAAAACCTGGAGGTTTTAATGACTTCATATAAAGAGAGCTTCTTGTCGGGGGAAGTCCAGGTGGTGGGCAGGTGGTGCTCTGCTCTCCGCGGCCACTTAGGGACCCAGGCTGCCAGAAGCGCTCCCACTTCAACACATTGTTTCCTGGGTCGCCCTGGACATTGACATCCACCTGGCAGGTGGGGAGGGGAGAATGTGGAGGACCCTCAGGGTTGGCCCACTTTCCATTGGCTACATGTAGCTGCAAGAAGCCTGGGGAAAATGACTTAAGTGGGCCCAGTGAGAGCCACAGGTTTGGCAAATGAAACAGTCTGCCATTGTAGGCAAGATCTTCTGAAGGAGCGTTCCCCTCTGTTGCCTGTGACGAGGTTTGTAGTAAGGTGACCACGTATAGCCCAGACTTACTCCTTATTATCTAGGTATGAGGCCTACATGCCTGCTGTATATTCAGCTCTCCCCTCTGCCCCTGCTTCATCAGAGTCCAACAAGAAGTCTGATGAATTCACTAAGGAAGCATGTCTCATCCCCATCAGCAGGTGGGCAGATATTTCAGTTTCAGAACCGAGGCTGCAGCCCAGCAAGGGAATTATTGTTTACGTTACCGGTGTGGAGGGGCAAGAAATGAACGTTTACTGGGTGCCTCCTCCATGCTGGTGCTTGATGGACATGATCTTACTTATTTTAATAACCATGAGGAAGAAATTTTATTTCCATCTCCATTTTCCAGATGAGAAAGCTGAGGCTCACATAGGCAGTCAACTCTGCCAAGGTCACAGTAGTACAAAAGTGGCCCCAGCCTGGTGTTGTCCAAGTTCATGCACTTTCCACCTTAGCCCTGCCTCCCACAGAGCCAGGCTCTTAGGTGACACTGTGGGGAAGCCCAGCATGGGAAGGTCCTGAGGGCCATGACTCTCAGAGTCAAGGAGCCCTGTCTATCACAACACATGGCCAAGAGAACGCGCCTCTAACCCTCATCAGCGGCCCTGACAATGGCAGAGGTGAAGGGAGGAGGGGAGTTTCCAGTTAGCTGTCCTCCATTTTCCACTTTTGTGGTTTCCAGTAACAATCACTTTGGAAGTTGGTTATCTGTCTAAGAGCAAGAGATTTCCAGGCTCTCTTCAGTGCTGGCGAGGGCAGCTTCCCTGGGCTCACACTTAGGGTAACACAGAGGGCTCTGCGGCACACGTGGAAACATGGGGGAAATCAACACAAGCTGAGTGTCACTGAAGAAAAGCAGCAAAACTTGAAGAACATTAAAAAATCCAAAATAAGAATTGTAAACACGAACTAAAGTTTCTGTGGGGTGGGTATAGATCAGAGCCTAACTGATGTTTTTGGGAATCGATCAGTGGTTTGCAACCTTTTTGTGTGTGTCTATAAGGCACACTTTCAAATACTCAAAGTTTTGGCTGTAATATGAAGGACTTTAAAGGTGAACATTGATTATGGAAAAGAAAGCTTCAGGAAATTGCAAGATCTCTGTACAGCTGTCACATTCTTCAGTTTTGTTGCCATCCATTTGGGAAGCATTGTTTACTTTCCTGATCACATGCTTTTTATATTCATGAGAAGTGTCTGCATATTTCAATAAATGGCCATTTTCATATGAGGCGACGCTATGTCTTCTATCTCATGACACAGAAACTGTGCCTCATTCTGTGCCACACCCCACAGACTGCCCAGTTCAACCACTATCTGACAGACGCTATCAGAGAGTCAATTCCAAGTTGAAGCAAGAATAACTTTTACATATAGATGAAAATGCAGCAGAATACTAGGTGCCACTGCTACACAATAACCCACCACTGGCTCTGAAGATTTCCATCACCTACTTGGAAATGTGTCAAATAAAAGTCACCACATTTCACAAGTGAGATACTACGCCCCCTTTCACACGAACAGTCTTCCTCCAGCCTGTAAACAGCCAGGAGAGGGTCAACGTCATGTTTCAAATGCAGCACTGAAGACATCATTTCTTTTAGGAACAAAAGAGAAACAAACACAAGTTTAAAAAAGAATCACTAAACGAAGCCTAAGACGAGCACAATAAAACTGCCACCAACAACAGCGCTTCTGTCTGCTCGGTAGACCTTCAAGTGACTGTCCCCTAACAAGAAAGAAGTAACTTGAAAATATTCTGCCTGTGCCAGTGACGTGTGATTTAAGAGAGGAAATACTCAGGGGCTTAGGAGACCTTTGCAGGGAGCCTGGAAGCTGGCTGCAAGTTTGAAGACATTTGCATTCCCTGGAATCTAGGCTCATTTCTCTCTGGGAACCACCGGGATGTAGATTCCATAAACTGTGAATTTAGAAGGTCCCTGAAGCAGGCAATGAATCAGAACAAAATGAAACTCAGTGCAAGTAGGTAGCAATTTATCGTGGTTTTGTCCCAGTACGTAGAGGAACATTCAGACATTTGCAATGAAATAGTGATGGGCCATTGAAAGCACTTTAAGTTTGATAATGTTTCCAGGAGTAAATGCAGCTGGACTAGGGTGGTTCTCATTTCCTTGGCTCAATTGATTCAGCTACTATTTCCTGGTTGTCTGCAGTGCAGGCAGCTCCTGGAAGAAGGGCTCCAGGTCCCGAGGTGGTTGCGAGGCACTGTGTCTGCAGAGACGCTAAGGCAGAGCTGCAGTAGATGAGATCTGCTCACCAGTGCCTGCCCCAGACCATGGGATTCCACTGCACTCATGGGGGCAGTGAGAGGTATGCGCTTCTCAGAAACCCACCCGACTCGGACTTCTCAGCATGATTTAGGACGTAGACTTGTGTGTCTGGGTCCTGTTTCCGCACAGTTGGAATGTTCTGGCCATGGACTGTGATGACAGTAGTCAGTTATTTCTAACTCATTGCTTGGGAAAACATCCCACTAATATATAAAATCTTTGCATGCGGCTCTTTCTGCGCTGTAAATCTGTATAACTGACTATCGACCTCATAGTTTGAGTAAACTTATCCACGGGCTCTTTTCAACCACCATCTCCCCCGATGGCTCTGAGCCCAGGCCTGTCCAGTTCTGTATACTTCATTGCCTTCTGCATATTTCCATTTGCATGTCTTACCAACATATGAAATCTAAAACATCTGTAATTAAATTTGTAATCTGGTGGTTATAAATGTCAGTTTTAACTCTGGACTGCCTGAAGCCACATGCTGGTTGTACCACACACTAGCTATGCATCCTTGGGCAAGTAACTTAATCCCTATGTGCTTCATGTTCCCCACCTATAAAATCTGATGATTGATGGCACCTATCCCTTAGGGCTGTCATGAGAATTAAATGAGGTGTTACATGTAAAACACTTAATATGGTGTCTCATGCATACTAAGAGCTCAGTCAACATCCATCTTTTTACAATCATTGCAAAATTGATGCCTATATTTGTCACTGGCACCACCCAACCTTCTCTACATGAGGCAGGAAGGGCTAAAGACTGGAGGGGCTGGGATTACTGTGGAGGTCAGGGGGCAGGGAGAGGACAGCTGTGTTCTTGGAAGGTCCCTTTCCACGCAGAGAGGAAAGGTGGGAAGGCAGTTCTTTGAGGTGTAAAGTAAGAAGGGCTCACAGCTCACCCCTGCCCTCCTGTGCCAGCCATCCTGCTCCTGGCAGTATGGGAGTCAACATCCAGCGGTGCAGAGTTGGCGCAATGTGGACACTCATGTGCCACACCTCCTCTAAAGCAGAAGCTTCTGCTGTGGATAAGGAGGCACCAGAGAAAGAAGAACCCAAACCACAGCACAGTCCCACAGACAATTCAAGTCAAAGGCACCTGTGCAAGCCTTCGAGGGGCGTCTGCAACTCCCTCGGACCCTGTGGACATCCCCGTGCTGGCAGAGGTCTTGAGAAACACACAGGCCCTCACCAGACCACCTGACTCGGTTTTCTTCACTCCGTCCTTCTGGCCCTCACATTTTTTTTTCTCCCCAATCCCTACCGCAGAGGGTGGGAGCCTAAGAGCAATATTTTCCAGAGAGGTGTGGGTCCTTTGTCCTTTGAGATAATCTAGGGAAAACAGGGCCTAGTCAAATAGGTTTGGGAAAGGCTGTCCCACGTGGTCCCCTCTGGAGAGGCGCCTTATGCACGGGCGTGCCACGGCTGGGAAGGGCCACAAAGGAGAAGCCTGTCCAGCCCTGTTTGACCCAGAGTTTCCCCAATGTGTGCCTATAGCACCATTCCCCCACAGGGTGCCTGTCATTCCAAGCTCCAGTATTCTACAGCACACATTTTTGAACAACATGCGTTAGTTAAAATTTTTTAAATTAAAAATTTTCTTTCTCTCATTCACCATACACACAGTGATCAAGTCCTAGCACACTCTTTCATCAAATGTCTCAGATTCCACTTCCTCCCCTCTATGCCCACGGCCTCCGTCTCGAGCCAGTCCCAGTGTCCTCAGTCCTGGGCTAAGGCAGGAGCAGCCATGAGCCCAGTGTCTGCTCCCCACCTGGCATCCTGCTCCCCTGGCAAACTGTCTTCCTAATACATCCCCATCACTGTAATAGATTGAATGGTGGTCCCCCAAAAAGTTATGTCCATGTCCCAATCCCCAGACCTGTGAATGTGAATGATGGGGTTCAGAACATGGTAGCCCAAATATATGGCACCTTGCCACATTGAACATATTAAGCGAGAAGAATTTAAAAAATGGCAGGTGCAAGAAGGACTCTCTGGTCTTCCCTTGAAGCAGGTCATAGAACCCGTATGGGTGAGGTAGACCCCGCCCCTGGAGGAGAGGAGCACCCTTATCTCCACCACAGAGCGTCCACGAGGACGCTGGACAAATAGGCCTGGATAAGGCTTAATATGTTCATCTCAGCCTCCTTTTTGTCTGACAACATTTTCCCAAAACTCTCTACCCTTCGTTAAAGCTAGTAAAAAGACACTCAAGTTTAACTGTTTCTTTAGGCCTTCGTTCCCTTAATGGCTCTGTGTCACCTAGAGCTTTTATTAAATAAATCTGTATGATTTTATCTTGTTAATCTTCTTGTGTTACAGGGGCCCCAGCCAAGAACTTAGAAGGATTGAAGGAATATTTTTCCTCCCTTACATGATCTTATTTGGACAAAATGTCTTTGCAGATGTAATTAAGGATCTCAAGATGAGATCATCCTGAATTACCCAGGTGGACCCTAACTGCAAAGACAAGGCTCCTTTTAAGAGACACACAGAGGAAGCCTACAGAGAGAGGAGAAGGCCATGTGACCGTGGAGGCAGAGACTGGGGTGATGGAGCCACACTCCAAGGAACGCCTGGTGCTGGAGGAGGCAAGGGAAGAGTCTCCCTAGAGCAGTGGTCGGCAAACGGCGGCTCTCGAGCCACATGAGGCTCTTTGGCCCCTTGAGTGTGGCTCTTCCACAAAATATCACGTTTTTAGCAAAGGCCACCTTAGGAGTATCCTAAATTAATAACAATGTACCTACCTATATAGTTTAAGTTTAAAAAATTTGGCTCTCAAAAGAAATTTCAATCGTTGTACTGTTGATATTTGGCTCTGTTGACTAATGAGTTTGCCGACCACTGCCCTAGAGCCTTTGGAGGGGATGCAGCCCTGCCCACACCTTACTGTGTATACCTGGTCTCCACAAGGTGAGAGGATACATTATGTTGTTTCAAGCCACCACGCTGGAGGTAATTTGCTACAGCAGCCCTAGAAAACTAATACCGTCACCATGACACATTTTTTTAAATTAAATCTTTATTGTTCAGATTATTACATTTGTTCCTCTTTTTTCCCCCCATAACTCCCCTCCTCCCAGTTCCCGCCCCACCCTCCGCCCTCACTTCCCACCACTGTCCTCATCCATAGGTGCACGATTTTTGTCCAGTCTCTTCCCACATCTCCCACACCCCTTTCCCCCCCAAGAATAGTCAGTCCATTCCCTTTCTATGTCCCTGATTCTATTATAATCACCAGTTCATTCTGTTCATGAGATTATTTATTCACTTGATTCTTAGATTCACTTGTTGATAGATGCATATTTGTTGTTCATAATTAGTATCTTTACCTTTTTCTTCCTCTTCCCTTACATTTTTGCTCATTTCCAAAAATAAAGCAACAGGAGCCAGCGCTGATTTACCCCAAGTGTCACCTCCTCTGTTCCCATCACGGGCCGGATGACGAAGTGTGGCCATAGGTGGTGGTACACCCAAGTGTGATACTGCGGCACCAGGGAGGCTTCTAGAAAGCATGGCTCCTCCTGCGCCAGGTTCCAGGCTGGAGTCTCCAACTTTAGAACTTACTAGATCCCTTCTTTTCACCTTTCAAATTTACTGCCACAGCACCAGGTTCCGCACTAAACAGCACCTGAAGATAGACATTCATGAGCTCTGCCACGGAAACATTTCAGTCCCCCTGACAGGCCGCCACGGAAACGTTAAAGCAGATATTCTAGGAGGCACGTTGCAAAAAGGAAGTGACTTTGCTTGTATTTATCCTCCTGATATTTATTCAGCCCATTAATGTTTACTGAACCCATACTGACAACCACTCTCCCCGTTAACTGGTTGCATTTAAGCATGAAATGCTGAATACTTCTCTTTCAATCAGTGAGCCAGATTTCTGCTTTTCCAACACTCGTCCTGAAGCTGCATGTTCCTTTTCTTACCATATGCCCCGGATCTCCCTTACCCCCACTCCTCACTCCACACCTTCCAAGAGAACTGTGTTTTCATGGGCGGCCAGTGCGTGCCTGGGACTGGAGAGGCAGCCCAGAGTACCCTTTGAGTTTGCTTCCACCAAGGCCTTACAGCACAAGATGCTGGCTACTCTAAATAAACATATGGCTGCCAATAATAAATCATAACAAATACATACTAATAAATGTGAGGACGTTTAAAGATGTAAACAAAATGTACATACAATACATAGGCTTTTATTTTAGATAGAAAGTGCTGTGAAGCAGGAATTTGGGGTCTAAGGCCTGGCTCTGCCATATCCCAGTCGGGTGATCTCTCAGATCCCATCTCCTCATGTCAGGGGAGGTAGCCTTGATCATCTGCAAAGCCCTGTCTGAGTCAGGGGCAGGAGTACATTACTGTAACAGTGCACCAGGGACAGGATCTGGAAGTTATGTGACTGTGTTCAAGACTTTAGGCCCCTAACTCTCAAGGAACTTGTTACAGAAAGAAACACAGACCGGCTCACCACACAGGTGGCTATACCTGCCCCTTACTGATTTCTGTGATAATTTCTTCAAACAATGAACCCTTAAGAACAAGGCTCTCACCTTATTCATTTTTGATGTTTGGAGCCTGGAACACATCAATAGTAGGCACTCAATACACTTTCGTAAAACAAAGGGACACATGTCTATTATTCATGACATTTTTCTCCAGAGGAGCTCAAAGGGACATTAAGTGACAGCAAAATCTGATCCACCAGGTGAAGCAAAAGAAAACACACTGATTTACAGGTTGATGAATTCTTTCAGAATCCAAGTGAAGGGCTGAGAGCAACCTCATCAGCGGTGTCCTTACTCAGGGCCATTTGGCAAAGATACTGCCAGCCCTCCACTGTGGGGAGCCGATATAGGGTTAAACCTCGGACTGACCTGTTGGCAAAGTCACAAACAAGTCCCAGCGTAGAGGGCACAGTCCTCTTAAGCATAATTAGGCTTGACCTTATGACGCTCCCTAGATCTTACCTGGGAAGCTAATGGGCTGAGGGAAATGCAGCAAGAACAAGAACAAAAACAAGTGAAACTCACAAGAACAGTGTAACTATGGAAACCACTACCTTGTTTACCTCTGACTATAAAATAAAGGCTCAGCTTGCCTCAGGGTCTTTCTCTGTGGCCTCAGCCAGGCACAGGAAGATCCACGGAGACTAAAGATGTCTCCATGTAAAACATTCTTCGCCGACTCCGTCCATACCTTTGGGAACCCCTGGCCCCAGGGGCTGGACCCCGGCCCTCCACAGCAGCCCCGTTGTGCTGAGAGTCCAGGTATTCTCAAGTGGGAGAAACACCGACTATGATTAAAAAGTGACTGTGCCAAGATGACTGGGCCTGAGAAAACAGATCAGATTACCAGCCCATGTTCTTGGATAGGACTAGATGAATGTCAAATAACATATTTTTTTAAGTGATGAAATGGATTTAATTAAATATGATGCCTAAAGAATCTGATTTCATTCACTTAAAAATTTCTTTTTAAAATACCCTACATATTTGTTTTCTTTTAAAATAGTGGAAAACTAAAATACCTTAGCAAACATCTTTCATAATCCTACCACATTTCTTGTGGGGAGAGTGGGGAAGTAGACAGCTTTTTAGGTGTTTACTAAGTGGAATTAAAAAGGGGAGAGTATTATTTGAGAAAGGTCACTTTTATTTTTTTTATTTTTATTTTTTTAATATATTTTATTGATTTTCTACAGAGAGGAAGGGAGAGAGATAGAGAGTTAGAAACATCGATGAGAGAGGAACATCGATCAGCTGCCTCCTGCGCATCTCCTACTGGGGATGTGCCCGCAACCCAGGTACATGCCCTTGACCGGAATCGAACCTGGGGCCTTTCAGTCCGCAAGCCGACGCTCTATCCACTGAGCCAAACCGGTTTCGGCAGAGAAAGGTCACTTTTAGATTCAGTAGGAGAAAACAAGTAAGTAAAGCAGTAATTTCTTTCTCTCTATTCACCTCAGTTCTCCCATTCCTACCCTTGTTTCCCCCAAGTCCATCACTTTCAGGTTGCTCCTGATCCTGACATTTCAAAATCAGTTAGTCACGGAAGACCTTGGCTGTTCACTCGCAAGATCATTCTTTCAACTTTGTGTTGCTACACTCCCTGGTTCTTTTGGGTTTGCAAAGACTTCTGGAGAAGCACTCCCCCAGCCCAGCTTCTGTATGTTCCTCACCTGTAGCAGAGTGGGTAAGGATTAACCTCTGATATCAGAGTGCAGTGTGGAAATCTCAGGTCCACCCCTCACTATAACTTTGGGCAAGTTATATAACTCCTCTAGAACCCAGTCCATCCGAAAAAGGGAGCAAGAATAGTAGCTATACCATAAGATTGTTGTATTTATTGAAGGAACAACACATGTCAAGTGCTTAGCATAGAACCTGATACATAATAAGTGCTTCATCAATCATAGCAAATGATCATTATCACCAAATGAGTCATGGTAAAACATCCCAGGAAATGTGTGAATATGAGCATTCTCCCCACCCAAGAGGAGTGGGAAAAAGAGGTCAAGACAGCATCTTATTTAGATGGAAGTGCCCTTCCCCCAAAGGCTGTCTGAGAAAGTGCTTCCAGGAAGGAGTTCCTGCTCACCTGAGGCTCCGCCCACCCGCCCACCCACAGGAGCTGCAGGAGAGCAGGCGCTCAGGGTGCAGGCTTCCAGTTCGCGCTGATAGAGAACCTTCAGTCGGGGGAATGGCATCACGAAACAAACGTATGTACCTTCGTCACCCCTCATCTGGGTCTCACCTCCAGACCAGTCTACCCCTCCCTTAGTGAGGTTACTCTCCAACCCGCTCTGACAACCCAAACCTGGCCACTCCAACTTCCTAAATCACAACTGTCAGCCTAACCATGCCACCTAGTAGCTCCCAGCTTCTTATCTCCTTGTGTCTGTTTTCTGTGGAAAATGGGGCTAATAAATATCTACAGTCTAGGATTGGGAGAGGGCTAAAGAAGTTATTCCAAGAAAAGCACTTAGAATAGTGCTAGATGCTACTCAATAAAAGTAGCTGCTCTTATGTGATTAGCCACCACTGCTGCTGAAACAGACTCCCAATAGCTCATCTTCTCTTCCGAATGTTCCCTTCCCTTCAGCCCACTGACTGGACCTGGCTGACACCCTCCGCGCCCCCCAGCCCCTGGCTCCTTCCTCACATCCTGAATATCTCAGGGCCTGGGTAAAGGGAGAGTAAATACTCTCTTGTCTCCAACCCTTTGCTGTTTCCAAAGCACTATCCTCCTTACTGAACAGACCCCAGCCTCTCTGAGGTTCATGTTCTCCTACCATTTCCTCTATTTGCTCCTGTACCTGCTATTCCCCACACAGAAACCAGGGTGGACTTTTCAAAGCTTAATTCAGATCGTATACCTCTTCTGCTTAGAACCCTTCTGCAGTGTCCTATTTTACTTGGAACAAAACTCAAAGCCTATCTCCAGGTCTGACCTTATGTCACTCACCCCCAGAGGCTACCTGGCAAAATCGGCCTTCTTCCTGTTCCTGAAACACATGCACTCACTCTCATCCCAACGCCTGTGCACATGCTCCTTACATTACCCTCAACACGTGCATTCTGGATCCTTCATAGCATTGAGATCTGAGTGCAAAAATCCATCTTCTCGGAAAATCCTTCCAAGAGCTCCCAACACAAGCAGCCGCACCTTCACTAAAACTTTACTCCATCGCTTGTTCTTACGGCATTACCAACATCTGAAATGAGCCAGATTTCTGCTACAACTTACTCTTTTTCTGCTTTTATTCCTTAGGACATAAGATCCATAACATCAGGGGTCTCTCCTTTAATATTCATTCTAGAACCTGCTGACCTACAACAGTGCCTGGCCCACAGTAACTGTCAGTTAACACGTGATAAAAAAACAAAAACAAAAAAACAGAACTACAGGGTCAAATTCCACAGACCTCTGACATTGGACAGACCTGGGTTTGAATCTCAGCGCTGCCACTAATAGGTTGTGTGACTTTTGACAAGTTATTACCTCTCTCAGACTTAAATTCCTCAAACTAAATTATGCAGGCAGGAGGAGGTAGAGTCCATACCATCAGGGTTGTAATGAGGATGAATGAGATTGTGTCTATAGCACCTAACACACTGCTGGGCACATTCCAAGCATTCAACAAACAGTTGTTAGAGTTATTATCCAAGGACAACACAGACCTTAAATTTTAGCAAAATGAAGGTTAGCTGACCTTGGGTCTATTTTTCTCTTTCAGAGTGGGGAGCAGTACGGAACCTAGCTGGGAGGATGTTTCCATTACTCCCACCCAGGCAGGGACTTCCCATCTTGGCCAAATGCCTCCCTTTGTCTGAGAAAGAAAGCAGATCATCACATCACCTTCCTGAGAATAATCGATCCCACATTTAAGGTTTTAAAGCTGACAGATGAAGGATACCAAGGTATCCTAACTTCTTGTATAAATTAGCAAGAACTAAATTTTCCATAGCCCAACTGAATGCATTTAGACTGGGGTAAAAACAAAACAAAACACATTTCCCACAAGGAATGAATAAGACTTGATTCTGTGTCCTCGTAAGGAAGGGTCTAGTTTGTGCAATCAAGCAATGCATGTATGTTCCCCAGTGCGTCCTGCTCTTCTGAGAGCTCTCGGATTCAACTTGTCTCAGAGTTTCCTGTCTGGGGCCTCTGGATAATTAAAATAAGGAGAAAGGAGTTTGGTCTGTTCTACTCCTCGATATTCATGGCCAATAGACAAAGCATACATATGTCTATGCAGCACTCCCTCTGGGAATCTTCTAGAAGCTTTCCAAACACTAGCAATGTGGTTTTTTATTTTAAAAGAAGTTATATCAAGCCTTCTAGACAATTCTCGGCTTTTAGGCTGCTCAATAAAGGTAACCGATTCCACAAAGGGAGCTTTGGGCTCCTCTTCCATGGGCCTGAAGAGAAGCATGATAAAAAATTCTCTTGTTCTTTTAAAGGGGGCTTTGGAGGGGAGTAGGGTAAAGCGAGTAGTTAGGTATGGCTACATCAGTGGGGAGGGCAGGCAGGGGTTTGAGTGGAAAACAGTTCAGTGGTAGGCGTGCTGACATTGAGGTGCCAGTGGGACTTGCAAGGTGGGACGTCTGGTGTGCAGTTGACCACATGTCTATGGCATTCTGATAGGAGGAGGCAGCCCTTATTCATGGTGCAACTCAGAATATCCTTTGGCCTGACATTATTGTAGTTGAAGAGTAATTTAAAATATGAAATCCAAATATACTCTGATTATGAATTAGGGAGATTTCTTGTTGACAAGGGAAAAGGAACATAGAGAGAGGACTAAGAAAGGGCAAGAATGAAAGCGAGGCCAGGACACAGAACAGAGGAGCAAGAGGAAGAAGGAGCATGAAAGCAGAAAACACAGAGACACGCAGAGAAAGGAGAGATGGACTGGGAGAGAGAGGAGGGGCAGAGGGTGGAGGAGGGGCGGAGGGACTGAGGGCCACAGGAAAGAGTCAGATTAGAGCAATGACGTGAATCTGTTGCTCAAGTTCAAATGCTTCTGCTTACCTTGCTGCTTACTTGGATAATAGTCTATAATGGTCTCGGATAACTGGAATAGACTATTATCGGACATTTTTGCTAGCACTTAGTAAACTAATACTAGTCACAGTTATTTGGATAATCTGACCATATATTAGCTCACCTTGTGCCAATGAAAGCAGCCAACGTGCCCTGAGGAGACAGACAGCTCCCGGGTACAGCCTGCTGCGAAGACGGGCTGCTCTCTGCATGTCCCATATGGCGCCGCCAGCCCTGGTGGGTGCTGAGCATTTAAAATGTGGCTAATTCATTCAAGAAACTGAATTTTAAATTTTATTTTAACTAATTTCTCAGATAGTGATATGTATATCAAAGGGGGTGAAAAATGAACTACATCATATAGTAAACAAATGAACATTTTAAAAAAAATTTAATAGTTATGTAACAAATTGTTTTTCTAATCCTCACCAGAGGATTGTCCTTCCCCCGTACCCTCCCACCCCCAATTGATTTTTAGAGAGAGTGGAAGGGAGGGAGTAGGGGGTGGGGAAAGAGAGAGGAGGGGAGAGAGAGAGAAAGAGAGAAAGAAACATGAATATGGAAGATACATCGATTGGCTGCCTCCCACATGCGCCCCGACCAGGGCCGGGGATCGAATGGCAACCGAGGTACATGCCCTTGACAAGATAAGTGCCCTTGACCAGGAATTGAAACCCATGACTCTTCAGTTCTCGGGCCGATGCTCTAATCACTGAGCAAAGCTTGCCAGGGCACTATGTAACTATCTTAAGGTATATTAGAAAACTATAACCAGTATAGCAAAGATGGTTTAATAGATACTGCATTGCTCGGAACAAGAAAAAGTGAAAGAATGCCTTTATTTGAAGACAGTAAGTAAATAATTGTACACATGGTGTGTGGACATGGCGCAAGTTGCGAAGGCTAACGACTGAAGTCTGGAAAACACGAGAGTAGACAGTGCCGTCCAAGTGCATTGTACTGAAGCCTGGCAGGGGACTACCCTTTGTCAGCATGGTCTCCCAGAGGAAGAAGGAGGCGCTTTTTAACTGTCCTCATAGACGAGTGGGGTGAAGACGGCGATGTGAGACTGCAGAGACTTAGGGGAAGTCATGCCAGCCCTGGGCTGCTGTGCAGCTGCTGGGCACTCACCACCAGCAACCCAGCTCTGCAGGTGCTCACTGGTGACCGGGAGCAAAATAGCAGTGATCTTTGGAAATGCTCTATGGAAGCGATTCTCAACCTGTGGGTTGCGACCCCTTTGGGGGTTGAACGACCCTTTCACAGGGGTCGCCTCAGACCATCGGAAAACACATATATAATTACATATTGTTTTTGTGATTAATCACTATGCTTTAATTATGTTCAATTTGTAACAATGAAAATACATCCTGCATATCAGATATTTACATTACGATTCATGACAGTGGCAAAATTACAGTTATGAAGTAGCAACAAAAATAATTTTATGGTCGGGGGTCACCACGACATGAAGAACTGTATTAAAGGGTCGCAGCACTAGGAAGGTTGAGAACCACTGCTCTATGGAGTAGATAAGCTAGGCTGCAAACTGTAGAGAACCAAATACAAATGTTACTCCATTGTATTCCCTCTCCTCTTCCTTAGCTTCATCTCCTCTTCCAGGACACCACCTGGACCCCATTTCAATGGATCACAGATAATTTATTAAAAAATAATACCAATTTCTGTGTTTTTGGCTCTTCATTTCCCATAGTATGTTGATTGCTGTTTCCATTTGGTCCCCAAATCCTTCCAAGGCACCCCAATTCCTTGGTTCCAGGGCTGGCTGCATCACTATCTATCACTGTGTGTGATGCTGGGCAAGTTACTCGCTTACCCTGCCTGACCTCAGTGGGGGATTGAGGAAGAACTAATCACTACATTATCTTCAGTTACAGCACTCTATAAATCCTTGGCTATTTACAGCATTCCTCTCAAAGCCTGGGCTTGTAAATGGAGAGTGTCAGGCCTTTGAAATGCAGCCTTTGTGGGAAAGGAAAAAGCCCGGCAACTGGTGTGCTGCTGGGTCAGAATTCTATGTTCTTTGTGAAGTAATACATTGTGTCTTGGCTCTCGGATTGTTTCAGGTTGCCTTGGGCTTTTGCAAAAGTGGCTTTTTTGGGGGGGAATTGTTCCCATTGCCGGAAAGTGGGTGTTAATTTGTACTTTGGCCATTTTCGAGGGCACAGTCTGGCAAAATCCTGGCAGCTTCATTCAGAGGATAGGCAGATCCAGTGGCCTTGCAAGACAACACACACCCTACATTAACAAGCCAAATCAGACCCATATTCAAAGACCTAGGTTTATAAAGGACCAGTTATAATAGAGCGGCTATTAACATTTTTGCTCCAGTCCTGTGTGTATATGTGCATTTTGATTTCTCTTCAGTAAATACCTAGAAATGGAATTTCTGGATCAGTTTTCCAAAGTGCTTGTGCCATTCTATATGCCCACCAGCAATGGATGAGGGTTCCAGTCTCATCAGGCCCTTGGTTTAGCCCATTCTTTATTCCCTGCACGTATGTGCTTGCCCTAGAAATACATTCCAGGATGCTCTGTGGGATAAGATGTGAATTCTACTTCCCAGAATAAAATATTAGCCTGGTTTTAGCACTGAAGGTCTTTAACAACCGACTTCCTGTCACCTTTCCCTATCTAGCTTTTATTGTTTTTAAAATAAATGTTTCAACAGAAAAATGTAATTATATTCTCCCTATAAAATAATAAGGATTACAAGAGTTGACAATTCATTGCTATTTCAACGATGAGTTATTCCTAGCTAGAAGAAAGAACCTGAGCTCAGCAATTTGACTCCTCTTTATGTTTTGTCATTTGTTTGTTCTGTCACTCATTCATTCATTACTTATTTGCTTATTGATCACCTGCTAGAGGTGAGTTGCCATGCTTAGAGCTGAAAACAAGACCCAGACGCTAAACCTTTTTTTTCTATTTTTAAAATTAAACTTATTGGGGTGACATTGGTTAATAAAATTATATAGGTTTCAGGTATCCTATATAATAAAGAGCTAATATGCTAATTAGACTGAACAGCCAGACGACCTACCGGACGAAGGCGGGCTGCGAGGGCTGAGCCCCTTGCCTGAATTTCATGCATCAGGCCTCTAGTGTAATTCATAATATATCACCTGTACATTGTATTGTGTGTTCACCACCTCAAACCAAGTTTCCTTCCATCACCATCCCCTTTCCCTCTGGTAATACCATGCTGTTGTCTGTGTCTATGAGCATTTTTATTTTTTTTTCTTAATCCTTTCACCATTTTCACCCAGTCCCTAACCCCCCAACTCCTTTGACAGCTGTCAGTCTGCTCTCTGTACCTGTGAGTCTGTTTCTATTTTGTCTGCCAGTTATTTTGTTCATTAGATTACACATGTAAGTGAAATCATATGGTACTTGTCTTCCTCTGACTGGCTTATTTCACTTAGCATAATGCTCTCCAGGTCCTTCCATGCTGCTCCAAAAGGTAAGATTTTCTCCTTTTTTATGGCTTTCTATTCTATTATGTAAATGTGCCACAGCTTTTTAAAAAAATGTTTTTATTAATTTGAGAGAGAGAGAGGAAGGAAAAGAGATAAAGAGACAGAAACATCGATGAAAGACATCGATTGTCTACCTCCTGCATCCCCCCTACCTGGGATTGAGCCAGAAACCCGAGCACATGCCCTGACTGGAATTGAACTAGAGACTTCTTGGTTCCTGGGTCAACGCTCAACCACTGAGCCACACCAGCCTGGCTAACACAGCATTTTAATTCACTCATCTACTGATGGACACTTGGGCTGCTTCCAAATATTGCCTATTGCAAATAACACTGCAATGAATATAGGGGTGCATATACTCTTTTGAATTAGTGTTTCAGTCTTCTTCAAATATATTCCCAGAAGTGGAATCACTGGGTCATAAGACAGTTCCATTTTTTAATTTTTTGAGGTAACTCCATACTGCTTTCCACAGTGGCTATACCAATCTGCATTCTCACCAACAGTGCACAAACTTTAGCACTGAAAGTCTTTAACAACAGACTTCAAGTCACCTTCCCTTTTCTCCACATCCTCACCAACACTTGTTAATTGATTTATTGAAGATAGCCATTCTGACAGGTGTGAGGTGATATCTCATTGTGATTTCAATTTGCATTTCTCTATTGATTACTGATGTCTAGCACCTATTCATATGTCTATTGGCCATTTGTATGTCCTTTTTGGAGAAGTGTCTATTTAGGTCCTTTGACCATTTTTTAATTGGATTGTTTGTGGTCTTGGTGTTGAGTGTTATAAGTTCTTTATAAATTTTGGGTATTAACTCTTTATCAGATGTATCATTGGCAAATAGGTCCTTCCATTCAGTGGGTTGTCATTTTGTTGACGGTTTCCTTTGCTGTGCAAAAACTTTCTTTCCCTTGCTCTAGGTCTAGGAGATATATCAGGAAAATATTTGCTATGAGAAATGTCTGAGATTTTACTGCCTGTTTTCTTTTAGGATTTTTATAGTTTCGAGTCTAACATTTAAATCTTTAATCAACTCTGAGTTTATTCTTGTGTATGGTGTAAGTTGGTGGTCTAGTTTCATTTTTTTTTGCATATATCTGTCCAATTTTCCCAATGCCATTTATTGAAGAGACTGTCTTTAACCCATTGTATGTTCTTGCTTCCTTTGTCAAATATTAACTGACGATAAAGGCATGGATTTATTCCTGGGCTCTCTATTCTGTTCCACTGACCTATGTCTGTTTTTATGCCAGTACCATGCTGTTTTGATTACTGTTGCCTGTAGTATAGTTTGATATCAGATAGCATGATTCCTCCAACTTTGTTGAAAGAACAACAAAACTTCTGTGGCTCTTCTGGGTCTTTTGTGGGTCCATAAACATTTTTGGAGTATTTATTCTAATTCTGTGAAATACACCATTGGTCTCTTGATGGGAATTATGTTGAATCTATAGATTGGTTTGGATAGTATGGACATTTTACTGATATTAATTCTTCCTATCCATGAACACAGTATATGCTTCCACTTATTTGTTTGTAACTTCTTTCAATTTCTTTCTCCAGTGTGTTACAATTTTCCAAGTATAGGTCCTTTACATCCTTGGTTAAATTTATTCCTAGGTATTTTTTGATGCAATTGTAAATGGAATAGTTTTCTAGTTTCCCTTTCTGATAGCTCATTATTGTTGTATAAAAATGCAAATAATTTCTGTATATTTATCTTGTATTCTGCTACCTTAGTGAATTCTTTTATCAGTTCTAGTAGTTTTTTGGTAGAATCGTTTGGGTTCTCTATATACAGTAGCATGTCATCTGCAAATAATGACAGTTTTTCTTCTTCCTTTCCTAATTAATTGCCTTTTATTTCTTCTTGTATGATTGCTATGGCTAGGACTTCCAGTACTATGTTGAATAAGAGTGGTGAATGTGGACATTCCTGTCTTATTCCTGATCTTAAGGGAAATGCGTGTAGTTTTAGCCCACTGAGTATGATGTTGGCTATGGGTTTGTCATATAAGGCCCTTATTACCTTGAGGTATGCTCCTTCTATTTTAGCTGAGAGTTGTTGTTGTTGTTTTTTTAATCATAAATGGGTGCTGGATTTTATCAAATGCTTTTTATGCATCTATTGATATGATCATGTGATTTTTATCCTTCATTTTGCTTATGTGGTGTACAAACATAAAGCTTACTCTGAGATGTTCACTGTCTGGTAAAGAAAGTTGACAGATAAAGAACCTTCCTTCTACAATATGGGAAGTGTTATAATGCTGGTACAAGATGCTAAGGGAGTTCAGGGAGAAGTGGTGCATCTATCCCAGAGCACTGACAGTGACGGTGGCATTTCACAGAGGAGGCGGTAATGAATGAGCAGTGCATTAAAGGGTAAGTAGAGATGTGACAGAAAACAAAGAAGACAACCTCCTAAGATGCTAGGAAGAACTTGGTTACATAAGTTATACCTAGCTAAAAAGAATGGGAGAGAGAGAGAGAGAGAGAGAGAGAGAGAGAGAGAGAGAGAGAGAGAGAGAGAGAGAGAATGGGAATGAAGAAATGAAGTGATGACACTCTAACAATTAAAAATAAGAAACCATACCTTGGTGAGCCATGCTGAGATGGATTCTCTCCCACGGCAGTGGTAGCTGAGGTGAGTACATGGAAAGAAACTGAACAAGAAACAGATGGTGTCACTCCAGGGTGCCCTGTATATTCCTCCTTCACAATGACTGCTCAACTACTATCTGCTTCACCTCTGTGGAAACAAAGACCAGGTCCCTTTGGCTCCTTGTCCTCCTGGTCCTGTCCTCGACACTGTGCCCAGCACACCCAGGCACTGGAAATGTACCAAAGCAATGATGCAGGAAGTCCTGAGTGAGAGGCCGCTGAGGCTGGCGCTGTCCTACAGGTAACCCACTCACTCCCCTGTCAGGGCCTTCTGCACCAGGATGTCTGTCTTTCCACTCTCATCCTGTGCTAGCATTTTGATTCTTGCTTTACATGTTTAGCATCACTTAAGCCACTATAATTCCAAGGTGATCTTAGAATATGTTGTGCCTGTCTGAGGAAGAATTTGGGAGAAAATTCTTATGTAATAGGAAATGTTCAAAGCATTCCCATAGGACTGGATCAAACCACTTTTACTTAGAGTTTTAGGGGAAGAAGCCCTGCCTAGAAACCTGGCCCAGGAAAGGATAAATGCCTTTGACCTCTAACTGGGCACACGATGATGAACACTTTCATCCCTTATTTCGGGAGGTACCTGTGCTACAGAAGTAACTTCTGTTATTTCTGAAGAAACATCAAAATGGAGCTTGTTCTTTTCTTGCAAAACTGCATTCCCAGGGCAAACCCACCTGTGGACTGGGCCTGCACAGGATGGGAACGACGGGCCAAAGTGCCAGTCAAAACCCCAAAGAGATGCCGCTTCACACCCACTAGGATGGCTGCAATATAAAAGGCCAGGATGTGGAGAAATTGGAGCCCTCACACATTGCTGAATGTTAAAGGAATTAGTTGCTTTTGAAAAGAATCTGGCAGTTCCACAAAAGGTTAAACACAGAGTTGACATACAGCCCAGCAATCTCACTCTTAGAGAAATGAAACTTACATTCACAAAAAAACTCACACCAAATGTTCATAGCAGCATTATTTGTAATAGGCAAAAAATGAAAACACCTCAATGGCCATTACCTGGTGAATGGATAAGCAAACTGGCACATTCGTACAGTGTAATATTATTCAGTCATAAAAAGGAATGCAGTCCTCATACATGCTACATGATGAACTCTGAAAATATTACCAGTGAAAGAAGCCAGTTACAAAAGGCTACATACTGAGTGGTTACATTTATATGCAATGTCTACAGTGGCAAAACTATAGAGGCAGAAAGCAGATTAGTGGTTGCCAGGGTTTGGGGGTGAAGGTTTGAGGACAAATGGTGAGTGGCTGCTAATGGATACAGGCTTTCTGTTTGGGATAATGAAAATGTTATAAAATTAATAGTGGTGATACTTGCCTTTGTGAAAATAGTACAGACTATTGGATCATATACTCTTAAGTGTGAATTGTATGTTAATTATGTCTCCATAAACTTATTTATATACAGTACATACCAGGGGTGGGCAAACTTTTTGACTCGAGGGCCACAATGGGTTCTTAAACTGGACCGGAGGGCTGGAACAAAAGCATGGATGGAGTGTTTGTGTGAACTAATATAAATTCAAAGTAAACATCATTACATAAAAGGGTACGGTCTTTTTTTGTTTTTTTAGTTTTATTCATTTCAAACGAGCTGGATCTGGCCCGCGGGCCGTAGTTTGCCCGCAACTGGTATATACTCTATATGGTAGGACAAAGTTCAATTACAAAGGGAGGCCAGGCTGTCCCAGAACTTTCCATTCCTCAGGTGAAGAAGGGTTCAAGTTATCATCAGAACCACTCTTGCATTTTCTACACTTGTATGTGTGTGGGTCTACATATTATTTATTTAGCTAACTCTTGGGAAACTATGCATTTGTGCTGTCTGATATGGTAGGCACTGGACACATGTGTCTATTTAAATCCAAATTATTAAAAATGCAATGAAATTTAAAATTCAGTTCCTCAGTGGCACAAGCCACCTTTCAAGTGCTCAGCAGCCACATGTGGCTGGTGGTGACCATGCGACGCAGACACAGGGCAGTTCCATCATCTCAGATCAGGCTCACCAGACTGTGCTGCTCGGAGAGCCAATCCCCTCCCACCAGTCCTCTCTTTAAAGCCCAGAGTTAAAGAGCCCTTTCAATGATTGTCATAGGCAAAAATCTGTGACCAGACCAGGCACAGAGCAGCCCTTGTAAAGAACGGAGCCACAGCAAGGCCTGTTTCTGTGTGAGTGTGTCACTCCATACTCCCACACTTGCTCTGTCCTGCTGGGACACAGGCTGTTTTTGATTTCTTTAAGAAAAAAGATGGCCCTAACTGGTTTGGCTCAGTGGATAGAGCGTCAGCCTGCGGACTGAAGGGTCCCAGGTTCGATTCCGGTCAAGGGCATGTACCTGGGTTGTGGGCACATCCCCAGTGGGGGGTGTGCAGGAGGCGGCTGATCAATGTTTCTCTGTCATTGATGTTTCTAACTCTCTATCCCTCTCCCTTTCTCTCTATAAAAAATCAATAAAATATATTTAAAAAAGAAAAAAGATGGAGGAGGAGGAGGAGGGAGTTCCAGTATTGTTTTTATAATACCAGTGGAGTAATAAACAATTGTTTAATGTTCTGAACTGTGAGATTAAGCCGCTAGGGGAATAGGAGGGAAGATAAATCAATATTTACCAGTAGTCCTTATCCCACATTAAATATTAGCTTAAACTTAAAAACCCATGGCTTTTGTTGCTGCTTTCCCTCAGGCCCACATTTCACTGGCTTCTTGCTCTTGTAGAGAAATAATCATTTCAGAAGCAGTGGGAAATATTTGAACCATGTCCATTATATGCACTTTACCGTCATCTTTAATAGTTACTGTAAACGTAGGAGTCACAGGAAAACATTGCTAGACTGACATAGTTCATACTGTGTAACACAGGGTCACACGAATGTCAGTGGGAGTCAACCGGCATAACCAATAAAGCTGTAGGGGTATCAAAATGAAGAGTCATTTGCTAAAAGTTTTGACAAAACCTTGTGAGCTGAACTGGAGTGTTGCATTTCACAGATTTGCAAAACTAGAGACATTGACAGTCCCTGCTCATCCTATATAGACATAACCATGACCTCCACAAGCTGGGCTTAGAACCTGCCATCTGTCCAGTTTGTGCAGCCATACCCCGGAACCACTAGCCACTGGGAAAACAGCAAAACTCGGTCTGCGGAGAAGCCAGAAGAAAGTCTCAGAAGGGAATGTGAAGCCAAAACCAGGTAATGTTATAACATTGGTTAGATGGTCCATACAGCATAGTTCCTATTGCATAGTAAAATATTCATGGGTACTGCCCTCCCTGGGGTTTCCAATAAAGATCCTTTATAAACACTAACTGAATAAAATTCCCAACACCATCTCCACAGGAGATGTATATTAATATCAAGCTCCTCTTATCGATGCTAAGGCTCAGCCCGAGAGGTGAAATCACTTGCCTTAAATAACAGCACGCCGGCAGAGTCCAGGTGCACTGGCATCTGAACCTGCTTTGTAAACCTCATTATAACTGTGTAGCATGTGACAAGAAATGCACTCATTCTACAAAGAATTTTGGAAGTTAAGTGGTTATTTAATCAAAGTCACTTAAATGATTTATGGGTGGAAGGATCAAAGAATTAATGTTACAAAATTAAGGAAAAGCCAAAGCAAAAGCAGTGGGAGTGGGGTGGGGGGTGGAAATCTGGTTTTCCCATGTTTTAATTCTTTTGTGAAATGAAACCCAACAAATGATTAAATATTTACAATGCAAGTAAATCCCTCACTACTCCCCCGCCCCAAGGAAGGAAAATGACAAGATTTGTGTTGCTCAACTCAAGGCCTCCTCGACCTTCAAATAGTCTCCTATTCCTCCCGCCTTCATTCCCAGGTTAGCTGCAGAGGGGGGATTGGATCTTCCTCTTGGTCCTTTGAGCCAAGAGCTGAGACAGAGGCTGGTGATTCCAGCCTTGTTGTAGTTGAGCCTTGATTACTCTTGGCATCACTGGGAGGAATTGACCTCCAGGCCAATTGGCTGTGAAGAACTGCATTTGAACAGTTGTTGTGCAGGAGACACCACTATGGAGCAGGCCTTACTTCAGTGGGGCTTTGGTGCTCACTGAGTCGGCCCCTTAAGTGTGTTGCTTATGGATGTGTAGAGTTGTAATCTGGTATGGTCTGAAGCTGTCCACTGGGTTCACTGGGTCTCTGGGGCCTGCTAGGAGGTGCAAAGTCAGCCACTGCCTGGGGCCAACCAGCAGGAGCTACAGAGGGTTCTGCAGATGGCTGCTACTTGTATTGGGCTTGGAAGTGCCCAGGCGAGGCCAAGCTGTGAAGCAAAGCAAGCTGGTGGTATTGTCAGGTTATGGGTCTCTTATTGGTAGGTATGGGCATGCTGACACCAGCTGCTTGTTTAAGAGATTTTAGTAAAGTCTGAAGCCTGAACCATGACAGGCCATTCATATGGAAAAGCCATTGCACACAGCTTAGGTGGGGCTAGAAATTGGATGAGTGGGGTCTCAGGGAATCACGGGGGTGGAGTAAACAGTGTGAGCCAGACTGATGGAAACTCAGATATGGCTGCCAGTCAGCTCTGTGATGGGAGAAGTCCCAGCTCAGGAACAATGACCTCCGTGAGAACCCCTGGCTGGGAGAAAGCTGCCCCTGAGTTTCTGCCCCTATGCCTGGGAGAAAGCTGCCCCTGAGTTTCTGCCCCTATGCCAGACAATCTGATTCCTCCTGGTATGTTCCTGGATCCCCCAATGCTGCTGCACAGAGCTGGGGCTCAGAGGAGCAGGACTGTGTAAGTTTGTGCACCAGCCCTTTAAATGGGACTGTGTGGGACTCCAGCAGCCTCTGTGTCACTCTGCCACAATCCCTGCTTTTGTTTTTTTACAGCCCAAAGTTATGGGGACTTCTCTTCTCAGCTCTGGAATCTTGGGCTGGTTTTTTAGTGTGGGGCTGGGATCCCTTGCTTCTCATGGGAGGCTTCTGCAGTCAAGATATCCCTCCCCATTAAAACACACACACACACACACACACACACACACACACACACACACACGTGTTGGACCAGCCTGTTCCACATCTCTGCCCCTCCTACCAGTCTTGATGTACTGTCTTTACTTCTCTAGTTGTAGGACTTCCATTCAGCAAGATTTCAGTTGGTTCTGAATGATGGTTGTTCTGTATTTTAGTTGTAATTTTGATGCGGTTCATGATCTTATATTCTTGACATACTCAGAAAGACACATAAAAACAAAAGAGAACCATGGAGGGCTGTCTCCCAATAATAATGTGATTAAATTATGCACCACAATGGTTATAACATGGTACCCAAAGATGTTACCTGTTCGTCTCGTCTTTTTCTCAGAAAGACATCCTTTTAAAAAAATCCATCTTTTTTTTTGTATCATCTCTCAAATAATTCTAAAAGGTTTGCACTGAGAGAGGCATTTTGGAAACCAAATGGTTATAAAATTTTGGAAGCTATTACAAATTACACAGATTTTTTTCAAATAAATGGAGGAGTCCTTCATATAATGTTAAAAAATAAAAAGGATTCAAAATTATACAATAGTGCCTAAAATACTTTGCATATTCATTATGTTTTTCTGTCTTTTACAAATTCTATAATGAAAATGTCTTGTATTATTCCTCTATTCTGAAGAAAATACAGTGTTGTAGTTCAGCCCCTTCACTTCACAGATGAGGAACTGAGAAGTGGAAAGGTCAAGCGACCTCCCCCAGATCCCCAGCACGTCTTTTGCAGACCTAGTACCTGCATTCACACCCTCTGATTTCTAGTGCTGTGTCTGTGCCTTCTCCTTTAGGGATGTACAGGGGGCAGAGGGCAAGACCATAGTAACTATGAGTTTCTGAACTTGGGGGAAGCAGTTCTTTGCATATTGTATGACTGCTGAAGCTGGACTCAGGTTCACCTGTCCATTACTACAGGAACACATACTTGGCCACCAACCCAGATGTGGCTTATCCCATGGCAAAAGAAAGCCCAGAGACTCCAGTAGGCAGGACTGAGGTTGGGCTTTGGCATAAACTCCTGAAGGGTTGGCTTCAGCCCGAGCTATCTGTATTACTTGTCTAGTTCCCTTTTTATTGGATAATTAAGGGGTCCTCCCACTACCTTAGCAATGTTCACAATTCATGTAAAACATCTTTCTCAGTCACTCACTTATCTGTCTTCTTCTTCTACTATTATTTTCAAATGACATTATTGCACCATTGCACATTTTATTTTATTTTATTTTATTTTATTTTATTTTATTTTATTTTATTTTATTTTTTGGGAGCAATGACTTTACTAATCCCTACTGCAGGAGAAGAGCCCAACAAAGCTATTAGAGGATCTAATTGGGTTAATTAGCTCAGTTGAGTTTGAGTGGAGTTAACTCGGTAGAGTTAGAGACACCCTTGGAGTGCACTGGGGTTTAACTCTAAACGTCTTGCAGTAGCACTCAGGCCTGCTTCCACAGGGAGTGTATTTGGGGGAGGCACCTGGCTTCCTGACACCTGTTACAGACAATTTGAATTAACTTTCCAGCACCGAGTCCAGGCTCTTCTCCAGGCATGAAGGATATGAGACCAAAGATTTGGTCTTTGCCTTCCTAGTGTTTGAGTTCTAGAGGAAGGTAGATGAAGTGTGCAGTGATAATACATTGAGGTAACCTCTAGAAACTGAGCGACTTCTCCCCCCTTCTCCTCAGCACTTACCTTTCAAACTTTGGGACAGTGGAGAGAACAGTGTCCCCAGCTGAGAACATAACAAAGGGAGAAGTTCTGAGTGTGGTTGAAAGGAAAACATATCGCTGGCTACAGGGCTTTCAAGATGGACTCCTGAAAAAGCTTGTGTTCTGCACAATGCTGCCCTTAAAAATAGTATAGTTTACCTTAAAGAATAAAGAATTAAAAAAAAATAAAATAAATAAAAATGTCAAAAAACAACAACAGTATAGTTTATGGGAAACTAATGGCCAGCTATTTAAAACCTATGCAACTTTGTAACTAGAGCAGCAAAAACAATGATTTGTTCTTGGGACATAATTTAACATCCCAAACAAAAGGCGTAGAGTTCTAGAGTCTGGCTCAGGGTGTTAAAAATGTACGAAGGCGAAAGAGCAGCAGTGCTGCCTTGCAGGTGCCGAGGCAGGTGCTGAGGCAGAGCTCTGAGCCACAGGGCAGCCATCAAAGGGCACAGGAGGAAGCACAACTAGCTGCATCCTCGAGCCCTGTCAGGAGGCGTGCTTCTCCTGGAAAGAGCCCTACTACGCACTCCTTTTAAATTTGCTTAAAATAGATCTCTAAAGCCTCCTGCCTATGCGGCGCCCTACTGAAGGTGTTTGTTTGATTGTTTTTACCTTGTTAAAATGTATAATTTCACTCCCATTGTTCCACTTCCCCCTGCTTCAGAAAAATCACAGATATATCAACTTAACTTACATCCCATGGTACACTGACATCATTCCTCCCTTTACCAGCCATCCGTGAACTAATCCATGTCATAAGAGCATGAGCTGTAACAGAACGGAGCACACTTCACAGACAGATGAGCCTAGAACACAAACTCCATGAACCTGGCAGAAAGGTCCAGCCATGGCAGAGCTCAGGCCAGTGCAGGTCAGGAAAGACAACCTGTTCTTCAAGGGCACATAGTGACAGAAATGGAAAAACTAAAAAATAACGGGAATTGTGGGAAATAGGATCTGTGCTTCCTATATGCGACCTGATGGTTTCATGTATTATATAGTTTTGTGTGGATTACATGGATTTTCATAATCTTGTGTTGACATTCTTGTACGGGATGAAATGCCCACTGTGTGGCACTTGTGCCGGACAGAACCGAGGTTTGGAAAGGCCATGTGCAAACAACCTAGATGTGGTTGGTATGGGAGTTACAAAGTAGAGTCAGCATATGTCGACAAATTTGCTCTCTCTACCTGCCCCTGGGCTGTTCCTCTTGCAAGCACACGAGGAAATGTGAGGAGAAGTGCGGACACGTGTGGTCACCTAAGGAAAAAGCACAACCCTAATCCTGTGGCAAAAGAGATTTGACTCTCAAGACCAAGAAGCAAAAAAGCAAGTGAGAGGTAAGGAATAACATGGGGATACACTAAAGAAACCATA
Source organism: Myotis myotis (assembly GCF_014108235.1). NCBI lineage: Eukaryota > Metazoa > Chordata > Mammalia > Chiroptera > Vespertilionidae > Myotis > Myotis myotis. Next base: position 113,183,241 of record NW_023416313.1, on the reverse strand, counting down.
GTGTCCATGTGGGGATGGACCAGCTCCTGACACCTTGTCTGATCAGAGAAGGCACACAATGAATTCTGCATGAACAAAAACATTCAATTTGACATTGGGTATAAACCACATATAGAAAACATGTTCATGCATTTTTCCCTTAAAAAATAAACAAAAAGCATTTTATCAACCTAAATTGTTTCTAAAATGGATTTCAAATTCCTTTGTTGTTTGCCTCTCAAAACAAACGGTTCTGTTTATAGAAATCAAACAGCAGGCCCAAAATCAAGCCTCTGGGACAGTCCTCCCCAGACCTCTTCATTAAGTCCAAGCTGACAGCTATTAATCATTAAGGGGCTGCTAAAGGCTTCTTGCTAACTGCTCTACTTTTACAAGATCAGATAACTGGATTATTTGGCTTTTCATTAAAATTCACCTTACCTATTTGAAATGTATTTTTCCACTTATGTTTCTGTTCCCATACAAACTCAAACCACTAAATTTCCTCTACTTCTGCAAATTTTTATTTTAAAGTTGGAAACTTGTTATTTTTAAACTTTCGCTTGTGACACTACTTTTCCACTTTGTATTTGCTATCTGAATCACAAAATCTGCCCCTGTTTGATTTGGCTGTCTACTGTTGGCTGCCATTTTTCTCCCAACTTGTTTTTGTTTTTTTGGGTTGTTTTTTTTTTTTTTTTTTTTTTTTCTATATCTACTTTTGCATTTCATTGCGTATATCCTTTCTCGAGCCCTAAAAACATCTTTTTAAAGTGCATGTCTGTTTCATGCTCTCTCATTGACAATGTTTAAGCAGATAACAAACTCTATAAAGGGAGAGATTGCTGCTAATAAAGCAAGAGAATAATTGTAGGAGCAGGGTCTCAGTTAAGATAGGAAGGGAGAGGGTCCTAGGATGTTAAAAGGGACATCCATACCACTTACTGGGAGCTGAAAGCAGGGGAGGCTGGCCATAAGGATAGGAATGTGCTGGGTTAAATGCAAGAACTATGTTCAAAAAAAATTAATCAACATTAATATCCCCAGTGAATTTGTGTGGATATCATGTGCCCCTGATATGATGTGATGAGAAGGGCACTTTTCTTCTGTGGCAGTCTTCCCCCAAATCCATAACGCCAGTCTAACATGGGAAAACCTCAGACAAACCCATTCTGAGAGACATTCTACAATATAGTTGACCAAGAAAACCAAAAAGACTAAGAAACTGTCACCGACCAGAGGAAACTAGAGGATATGATGACCTAATGTGACGTTGAATCCTGCATTGGATCCTGGAACAGAACAAGGTCAGTAATGGGAAAACTGATGATCTGAATAGTCTAAAGTTTATTTAATAGTAATTTACCAATGTAGGCTTCTTAGTTTGACAAAGGTAACTTGGGAATGTAAGATGTTAACATCGGGAAACACTGAAACTGGCTACAATGTACATAGGAACTCTGTACGTTCTGTAAATTTCAAATTATTCCAACATAAAAACTTAATTTAAAAATTAATCAAATAATAAATTATTCTCAAGACCCTTGTACTTGTGGCTTTATCCTCTGGATCCATTATTTCTATTCTTTTCCCAACCTCCTATAATTATTTGTATACTTTTTGAGATCATTGTGTGGCTTTAATTTTTATTCTTCTAAAATTGTTTCTTCTGAGATCACTTGACTTAATAAGAAGTCCTTTCATTTTTTTCATCAATTCTTCTCCATAAATCAAAAGCAGTGGTCATGCTCACCTTCAATTGTTTCAGCACCCATAACCCGACCTGCATACATTCATTCACTCCCTTATGCCTTTATTATTCAACACACATACATGGAGAGCCCTATAGTAGGCTGGGCGCTGAGCTACTGCTCAAAATATGCTGGTGACTTAGAATCCCAGCTCTCAAGTATCAAGATAAAGGTAAAATTCTTTTGACTTGCTCATCATAAAACAAGGTTATATAGCAGGGGCCTTGCTGGACCTTTAAGGAAAGCCTTCATTTTCTACTATTCTTTTCTACTTTTCCCTTCCCTTCCCTCCCCAAGCCAAAACCAGGCTACATGCTTCTCTAAAATAATAATTTACTGAGTAACTGGGTTCCAGAGGCTGGCTGCATGATGAGTGACAGTATGAGCTTGTTTTTCATGGTCACTTGAGTTAAGAAATTACATCAAAGACAAAGATTCCATTTTCCTGTTTTGTGTATAATTTTTACCTATCGAAAAAATGGTAAGGTTGGCTCTAGGAGTTGATTCAGCACTCCTTTTGACTTTGCTGTGCTCAAAACTCTCAATCCAGGGCCCAAAAGCAAATAAATTAGGAGGGTGACATCCCAGGGAGGGGTCAAGAGGTCAGTAGAGAGGGGTGGCCCAGGTAAATGTGAGGCAGAGTTTACGTAAAAGGTGATGGTGGTTGACACAAGCTATAGGTCTTGAGTAGACACTTCCAGTTGCCTACATAGTAACCTCAGTCATCTTTTTCCTCACTGTCAGTACACCACCCTGAACTTATAGGTGCAGCAGTGTGTACAGCCAAAACCTACCTTTCCTAGCCTCCTTCGTGGCTGGCAGTGACCATGTACAGTTCTGGCCAATGAAAAATAAATGAACATTGCTAAGTGGGGTTTCTGAGGGAAGCTTTTTACATGGGAACACGTTGCTGGCAGCCGCTTCTTGCCCTTTCTCTTCTTCCTGATGGGAATACAGATGCAATGCTAAAGAGGGGCAGCCACCCAGCAGCACCGAGCGTGAGGACAAAGCTCGCACTCTAAGGATGAGTGAGCAGAAAGATGGGCCGGGCCTATGTCCCTTATGGCATGATGGAACCACCAGCCCTGGGCAGTTTATCTCAGGGTTTCTTTTTATATGAGAAAAAAATTCCAATCAAATTTAGCCCTGTTTCGTGAGTTAATGCATTAGTTTTTGTTACTTGTCAAATCTTAGCCAATGGAGGGTCTGAAGTCAGAGAGGTAAGAACTAGGTGGGCATCAATTCTGCAAAGCAGAAATATAAACTTCTTCATGGTAAAAGGGTAAGAAATCAGGAATCATAGAGAAACATAAGTAGTGGTAAAGAAAGAAGAGGCATGAGGAATGCCTACTCGTTTCCTCGGTGGCAAAAGATGTAACTATAAAAGCTACCTGAGATCACCTGTCTAGAATGGGAAACGATGTCACCTGACTCCCATAAATGGTGACAAAAGTATCAGAATTTTCCCCAATCATTGTCTTAGTGACTTAGAAACTGTCTAAGAGACTTTCTCTCCAAGGAAAGGGTTTCGTGTGAAAAGAGAGAAGCCATAGCTCTAGAGGCCCGATATGCTAACACCAATGCTACGATGACAGTAACGCTCGCCAAAACATGACATCTCGGCTGTGATTTGCTAGATTTTTAATAAACCTCAAAAAAGCACCCTTACTGAAGGCTCTCCCCCAGCATGTTGGGGTTGTGTTCACACCTCCTATAGCCTTTGCTAACCAGTGCTGTTCTGAACTGTATATACATTTGCTCGACTTCTATATCAGTTCACATACATATACACAGTACATATACATAAATGCTACAGTTATACTATCTAATCTAATAAAAGAGAAACATGCAAATTGACCACACCTCCGCTACACCCCAGCCATGCCCACCAGCCAATCAGAGTGTCCATATGCAAATTAACCAATCCAAGATGGAGGCCAGCAGCCACGGAGCTGGAGCAAGCAGGAGGCTTGGTTGCCCCGGCGATGGAGGAAGCCAAGCTTCCCGCCTGCACTGGCAGGCTATGGCCTCCGCTCAAGGCAACAAAGTTTCAACTATAGAAGATAAATAAACCCCAGATACCTGCTTCCAGCCAGCCTCTCCTGGGAGCTTGGGTGGCTGGGGGCTGTGGCCAGCCTGCAAACAGCCATCAGCCACTCACCAAGACTGGCCACACCCTCATGGGGTGAGGGTCCCCACTGGGGGGCTTGGCCAGCCTGCAAACAGCCATCAGCCCCTCACCCAGGCTGGCCAGGCACCCCAGTGGGGACCCCAACCCTGAAGGGGCTGTAGCCAGCCTGCAAACAGCCATCAGCCCCTCACCCTGGCTGGACAGGCACCCCAGCGGGGACCCCCACCCTGAAGGGACTGTAGCCAGCCTGCAAACAGCCATCAGCCCCTCACCCTGGCTGGCCAGTCCACCCCAGCAGGGACCCCCTCCCTGAAGGGGGTGTGGCCAGTCTGAAAACGGCCTTCAGCCCCTCACCCAGGCTGGCCAAGCATCCCAGTGGGACCCCCACCCTGATCCAGGACACCCTTCAAGGCAAACCAGCTGGCCCCCACCCATGCACCAGGCCTCTATCCTATATAATAAAAGGGTAATATGTAGCCCTGATTGGTTTGGCTCAGTGGATAGAGCATCGGCCTGCAGACTCAAGGGTCCCGGGTTTGATTCTGGTCAAGGGCAGGTATCTCGGTTGCGGGCACATCCCCAGTGCGGGATATGCAGGAGGCAGCTGATCGATGTTTCTCTCTCATCGATGTTTCTAACTCTCTATCCCTCTCCCTTCCTCTCTGTAAAAAATCAATAAAATATATTTTATAAAAAAAGGGTAATATGCAAACTGACCCTAACAGCAGAAGCACTGGGAATGACTGGTCACTATGACACACACTGACCACCAGGGGGCAGACGCTCAATGCAGGAGCTTCCCCCTGATGGTCAGTACGCTCCCACAGGGGGAGCTCTGCTCAGCCACAAGGCAGGCTGATGGCTGCCAGTACAGCGGTGGTGGTGGGAGCCTCTCCCACCTCCTCAGTAGCGCTAAGGATGTCCAACTGCAGTTTAGGCCTGTTCCCCGCTGGCAAGTGGACATCCCCTGAGGGCTTCTGGGCTGCCAGAGGGATGTTTGACTGCCAGCTTAGGCCCTATCCCCCCGGGGAGCGGGCCTAAGCCAACAGGTGGTCATCCCCCAAGGGGTCCCAGACTTCGAGAGGGCACAGGCCGGGCTGAGGGACCTTCCTGAGTGCACAAATTTTTGTGCACCGGGCCTCTAGAAGTACATAATATATATGTAAGTCCAACTATATGTAAGTTCACTCTACTGCAAATTCTGAGGCCGATGCAGCCTCTGATACGGCACCTGGCCCCCAGGACTGAAGGATAAACGTGCGGTGTCAGAGTGAGGACACCAACATTTGGCTGTTTGTCAAAAAGACCTCACTTATAAAATGACTTGTTTTCTCTCTCCAACTCATTTAAACCATTGTCTACCCTTTTCCTAGCTAAAGTGGACAGGAGCCTGAAATTATTTCTTGAAGAACATATACTGTGACCCATCTATTGTTTTTCAAACTGCTTCAACTCTTCCTATATCTTACTTCCCAATGCTTTCATCATATTTGTCCTCTCCAACGGTCCTTTCAAAGTTCCTTCATTTCTCTAACTTGTGAAGAATAAAACTTGATACTTTATTATCGCACATAGTTAATTTCAAGTTGGAAGCTTTTCAATAGATTTTATACTTGTTCAAACATCCTTTGTACTTGCTTTTGGATAAGATATTGTCCCCGTGTTCATCTGCGATCCGTAATGACCTTAAATTGTTTTCTACCACAGAAATTCACAGAGAAGCACATCCCATTATTTTCATTCATTTCCCCACCCTAATTCTTATGAACTTTTGTATGCCTGGTTAATTTCAACAGCATGTAGAAATTGTTGAGATGTATTTTTAAGTGCTTTCTGGACTGGCCCTAAATTATATACAAGCATCTCTAAATATCTCCAAAATCTAAATGCGTGAATTTGCCATGATTATGTACCTTTCTTTTCAGTAACTGTATCAACTCTAATGAGCATGCTATTTACCCCTGTACAATGGGGCTGGAGTTAAATTTCAGTTCCCACAAATGTTCTGGAATTTTATGAAAATACTTCTGTATGAGATCAGTATCGTGGATTAGTTCTACGTTATTCCTAAAATCAATCAGTGTCAAAGGCCTCATTCTCAGTTTTATATTTAAACATGTTCCACATTCCTGGATGGATCTTAAACATAGTTAAATAGGTTGCATTCTCTGCATGATTTGTTCTCTCTTTGGTGGTAGAAATTATGTAACACATACTAAGTAGAGGAGGAGACAATGGGAAGGGAAGTCACAGAGATGACTCAAAGATACCAAAACAAAAATGGTTGGAATGGAAAGGGATAGTTGCATCTTTAAATTCACATCTGCCTTCAACTGTTGGCTATTCAAAAGAGGCTGACAAGTCAGAGGACACTGCATGTTGTTCTTGTGTTGAAATACCCTCTCCAAAGAAAGGCCAATAACGACCTTGCCATCACCTAGGCCTGGTATGAAGGTAGTCAACAGCTCAGATTGGCAGAATTGGAAAATTCCAGCATGAAGGAGAGAGGAGAGGGATTGAGAATGAGACTGAGAACAAACAGAATACAGGCCTGGAAGTCACTCTGGGCAAACACAGACTCTGCCATGTACTAGCTGCATGACCTTTAATAACTGAAATTATTAAGTGTGCGTCTCTGTTTCTTTCTCTGCAAAATAAGGAAACCAACACTTACCTCATAAGTTTATACTGAGAATAATCACATATGGAAAGTGTTTGATACACTGAAAGTGCCAAATATGTGTTAATTGATTTCTTTCTCTTTTCCTCCCTCCTCCAGAAAAAAATAAAAGAAAAATCCACAGTATTGGTGACTCTTTTTCATACCTTTTTATCATCAACAACAATCTTATGATTATACTAGAGGCCCGGTGCACGAAATTCATGCACAGGTAGGGTCCCTAGGCCTGGCCGGCGATCGGGACCGATCTGTGGGGTGACTGGCAGGGCAATTGGGAGGTCCCTGCTGGTACCCACCTTGGCTGGCCTGGGGCCTGTGGGCTGGGGGCAGCTCCTGTGTTGAGCATATGCTCCCTGCTGGTCAGTGCGTGTCACAGTGACTGGTCATTCCACTGGTCATTCCGCCTTTTGGCTGATTTGCATATTAGGCTTTTATTATCCTATCTAATAATAGACAAAAATGGTAATTAACCATACCTCTGACACGCTTCCCATTGGCTAATCAGGGTGATATGCAAATTAACTGCCAACCAAGATGGCAGCCGGCAGCCACGCAGCTGAAGCAAACAGGAGGCTTGCTTGCTCCAGTGATGGAGGAAGCCAAGGTTCCTTACCTGCCGCTGCTGGCCTCTGAGCTTCACTCTAAGAAACAATGTTGCAATTATAGAAGCTAAACAAACCCCAGAAACCTGCTTTCAGCCAGCCGGGCCTCAGAGCTGGAGCTGCAACAGTGTTTCAATTATAGAAGCCAAACAAACCCAGATACCTGCTTTCAGCAGCTGAGGTCTCAGAGCTGGAGCCAAGTCTCAGAGCTAAAGCCAGCTCTCAGTTCCAGTGACAGCCATAGAAGGCAAATAAATCCCAGAATAAAACAAAAAGAAAAAAAGGAGAGGTTGGGAGCTTCAGTCACCTGCCAGCCTGAAAACGGCCCTCAGCCCCTCACCCAGACTGGCTAGGCACCCCAGTGGGAACCCCCACCCTGAAGGGGGTGTGACCAGCTGCAAACAACCATCATCCCCTCATCCAGGCTGTCCAGGCACCCAAGCGGGACCCCCACCCTGATCTGGGACACCCTTCAGGGCAAAGCAGCCAGCCCCCACCCGTGCACCAGGCCTCTATCCTATATAGTAAAAGGGTAATATGCAAACTGACCCTAACAGCAGAAGGACTGGGAATGACTGGTCACTATGACACACACTGACCACCAGGGGGCAGACGCTCAATGCAGGAGCTGCCCTCTGGTGGTCAGGGCACTCTCACATGGGAGGAGCTCTGCTCAGCCACAAGCCAGGCTGATGGCTGCCAGTACAGCCGTGGTGGTGGGAGCCTCTCCTGCCTCCTTAGCAGCGCTAAGTATGTCCAACTACATTTTAGGCCTGCTCCCTGCTGGCAAGTGGACATCCCCCGAGGGCTGCCGGGCTGCCAGAGGGATGTCTGATTGCCATCTTAGGCCCAATCCCCCCGGGGAGCGGGCCTAAGCCAGCAAGTGGTCATCCCCTGAGGGGTCCCAGATTAGAGAGGGCACAGGCCGGGCTGAGGGACTCTCCCTCCCCAAGTGCACAAATTTTTGTGCACCAGGCCTCTAGTATACGATATAAAGAACTTTGCTAAGCACCTAAGATCTGACCCTCAAATTGTTTATTAGATAAAGGTATGGAAACTATAGTACAGCTATCTCCCCTTATCTGCAAGGGATAAGTTCCAAGACCCCCAGTGGATGCCTGAAACCATGGGTAATACTGAACCCAATGGATACTGTGTTTTTCTCATACATACATGCCTATGGTGAAGTTTATTTATAAATTAGACACAGCTATAGATGAACAATAACTAGTAATAAAGTAGAACAGTTACAACAATATATTGCAATAAAAGCTATGTGAATATGGCATTATTAAGTAAAATGAGGGTTACTTGAACACAGCACTAATACTGTGACAGTGGGTCTGGTAACCAAGATGGCTACTAAGTGACTAATGGGCAGGAGATACAGCGTGGAGACGCTGGACCGCGGTGTGATTCATGTCCCTAGTGTGAGATTTCATCACACTACTCAGAATGGTGCTAATTTAAAACTTATGAATTGCTTATTTCTGGAATTCTCCATTTAATATTTTTGGAATGCAGCTGACCATGAGTAACTGAAACTACATATAGTGAAACCAAAGATAAGGGTAGGGGGTGGACTAGTATACATGGTGACATAGCAAAAAAAAAACCAGTCAGGAATACTATGTGCTTTGAAAACTCAGTGTTGGAGAGATCACTGCTCCATGGAGAGTCAGAGCAAAAGCAAAGAGGCTTCCTCCTGGAATTTGAGGGATGGATCGCACATAGTTAAGAGACACAAGGAGGTTTTTTTCAGCACAGAAGACAATGTAAGGCAAAATTGCAAAGAGGGGACAGCAACTCTGGGCACCAGGAGTTAAAGTAATTAGATAGAGTGAAGGGTTTGTGTTTGGAAATAAGGATCAGTGCCAAGCTGCAGCACTTCATCCATCATCGACTCAATACTAATGAATGTCCTTGAGCTTGGTGATTAGATGACCAAAGTCATGTCATAAAAAGATTAACCTGGCTGCCCTGAATGGGCTCAGTGGAAAAGGTGGGAGCTGGAGGCAGAGGGAGCACCATGGTGACTACTGCAATGCTTAGGAACCAGAGATGAAACCTGGATGAAGGTGGTCACAGAAGTGAGAGGAAGGAATAATTCTAGAGATCTAAGGAAGAGAAGCATTAAGAGAGGCAGCCACGGGATTAGGAAAAAAAGAGTGAGAAACAAATACTGATCGCCAACTACTATCAGTAAGGTAGCACAACTGGGGTGAAAAAATTTAAAATATTCTGAAATACATTTAAGGTACTTATACACAGCAGGAAGGTTTTGTGGGTCTCAACTTGCAGTGGTCCTAAAATGTTGGCAGTTTAATTAGGTGAGAAATAATCAGCTTTCTCAAGAAGAATGAGTTACCCCCCCCGCCCATTAAAGCATGATAAATTATACTACTATATGGATTATTCCCATGGAATCTTTCTGATTAGACAGCGTTATGGAACTTAATATTGTTTTAGGTAATATAATCCAACAGCAGGGTTTCTATTAGTTAAAAATAACTTAATCATTAAATTTGAGTGACTATTAGATTTCTATCACCAACTCATGATGGCTTCATGCCATCCCTGATTTGGGACAAGCTCCTAATTCATTATCAGAATCAACCTACACCCCACCCTTCCCTTGTAAAGAATCGAGTCTCCTTTAAATATAATTTTAGTAGCTTTTTGTGTTTCTCCCCTTCCTCCATCCTGCTGCCTGGAATGTGTTCTGTTGTGAGGAGTCCCAGTAGTGACTTTGGACCCTGAGGCCACCCGGGTGAAAGCTGCATGCGAAGGGTGACAGGCACAGCCAGGAGCGACTCATGGCTCTCACTGCCCACACACAGACTGCTCCGAAGGGAAAGAAAACAAAGCCACCCTGGGACTACAGCAGGCCACTTTGAGTCTTCCGTTTGTGCAGCGGATTCTAACCCTAATTAACAGAATACCTCATCCCGACAGTTTTCTATTGTGAACGAAGTCAATTTTTAATGTGAAAGACATTTTTTTTATACTATGAGGTAACATTAGGAAGCAAAAGCTATAGTTCAGGCAAGTTACAGACAGGTATCATTACACATCCCTAAATTATCTCAGTTCAGCTTAACCAAGGGGTAGCTCAGATTCACACAGGACAATTGGCAGTAGAGATTGACCTGTAACTTAAGGAGCCAACAGATGGTAGTATTTTGCCACAATCACCCCTGTCCCAAAGGAGAAGCCTCTGCTCCAAGGCGGGCAGGGCCTGAGCTGGTGGTTGACTGCACCCTGAAGAGATGACTGTGAAGCCCAGCCACCTTCCTGAGGACAAACTTCCTAAGCCTGAAGCTCTGCCTGTCCCTTTAGTGACTCTACCACGGGCTTCAACAAGGTGCATGCTCTTCTCCTAAATGAAGCCTCACAAAAAAACTAAAAACGAGGTGGACTGCGTGCCTGGGAGAGTCCCTGGGGACAAGGAGATGAGTTTGTGAAACAGAGACTTGAGACTCTCTCTGATGTGGCCCATATGGGAGGTGTCTAAGCCCAAACCCTTCTCTATGACAGCGATAAGGACAGGGACTGTCTCCTTTCCAGCCTCTGCAGGCTTCAGCTCTCCCGGCCCAGCAGCTCGGGCAGGTCCTACTGGATCTGTTGGGTATCGGATCCCCTGAGCAAAGAAAAATGATGCTTTCTATTCTCCTATGTCATATTTTTAACTCTCAAAGAGAAACTATACTTCTTAGTATTTTATTTTAGAGTATTATTTTGGGGGGACTGGATATGGGGACCATCAGCTAATGACAATAAGATGTTCAAAGTCTATTCCTCTACTGGCGCCAACACCTGCCCTGAGAGAAGCTGGCTCCTGAGCCTTCTCCTTCCCTGGATCTGGGCATTTGAGGTAGTGCTGGAACTGCCCCAAGCAGTAGGAGGGGTGCTCCACTTCAGCTTTCTCAAAAGTAACCAAGGATTACTTTAGTTATGGTGAGTAAAGCAAAGTTGGGGTACTACTGGCAATTGTCAACTTGAATGAACAGCTTCTGCCTTTTGATGAAACTGTGACTTAGGTCACTCACACCATTTCTTTTCCCTGCTTTCTGAAAGCAATACATTGCCCCTGGTTCCTAGGCACCCTCCTCCGCACTGTGGGCCTACGCCAGCTCAGCTGTATCAATACTTCGGAAGGTGCGTGGACCATTAAGCAGGGACCAGCGGTGGCCTTTCTACCAGCACTTCATCAGGGAACATAAATCGCTTCCCAGGCTCTGAAAGAGAAACATGTGCCAAAAATATGTCGATTTACAAAATGTTTTCATCTTTACAGTATTTTATTTCTCCTGCTTCTTGTGACATAAATAGCACATAACACTGACCCCAGAATTCTTTAAGAACCAGCTGTGAAATTTCACTAGCACTGGCATGAAATCAAGAACCGAAAATAATTCACCCCAATGTATGGGGGCTTCTGTCCGACTCTGGTGGGGCTTTGATTTGGAAATGGTTTATAAAGCCTCTTTTCTTCCTGAAATGAAACAGAACTTAAAAGAAAAATATGGAATTTGCTAATGGACAAAGATGCAGACAGTGTTTTGGGGGGAGGAGGGACTGCTGCATGGTGGTGGTGGTAGCGGGGGGTGGGGGTGGAAAGAATATCCTATATGATAAAGAGGTAATATGCAAATTGACCCTCACTCTGTCACAAGATGGCTACGCCCACAGCAGAGGCAGGGTTCCCATAACGAGCCTTAACGAGTGATCAGCAGGGACCTGAGGCTGCGCCTCCACCCCACCTGGTGGGGCTTGATGGGGGACCTCAGGCCATGTCCCCCCCCACCCCCAGTACCTGGCCCGGGGACCTGAGACTGCGTCCCCCGCCCGACGGGGGTGAGGCCGGCTGGGTCTGGATCTCGCCCAATGGGGGTGGGGTTGGCCGGGTCTGGATCTCGTGCGATTTCGAGGTGCATGCAGGTGGGTGGGGTCTTGACCTGGGTCCTGCGGTGTGCCCCAGACTCTGACAGGAGTAAGATTTTCATATACATTTTAATAATTTTCTTTCATGTCTGGCACTTCTATTATAGAGAAAGGGCAAATAGCAATATTAAAATATTTCCTCTAATTAATTCCCTTTTAACGTGCGTGAATTTCGTGCAGTGGGTCACTAGTGGAAGAATAAAAAGGAAACTTTTAAAATACTTACTTAGTTTGCTTGAAAGATTTAAAAATATTTAATTAAAAATCAGTGTCCTGTTGGAATCAGAACTTATGATTTGTGCTGCTTTTTGGAACGAGACTAGAGACGCGGGGGCTCGCCTGGCCTGGGACGTGGACACGGTGAGGGCACAGGTCTCCCAGCTTGCAAGGTGGATTAGAAAGGAAAAGATGGGGCAGAAATGACTCAGTCCTTTTTTAACGTTGGTGTTCATCTATTTTATTATAATTAAAAAAATAACACCCTCCTCTCAATAAGTTCAGTTTGTAAATAAGAACAGTAAGCGAAAATTGAAAATAGTTTTCTCTATATTTTTTCAATTACAGAGCTTCAGGTGTACAGTAATCAGCAGTGTGGTGCCTGAGGGGAGCGGAGAAGGGATTAGCGGTGGGAGATGGGATAGAGGGTATAATTGCTGATGGAAAAAATAATAAAATAGGGGGAAATTGCCTCCCCATATTGGTAAGCATAATTTCCTCAAAAAATTGACCCTTGCTCTTCAATTAAATTAAAGTTGTATTACATCTGGGTGTTCCATCAGTCAGATGCCACCTGAAAGCAATGCTACTAGGAAGCTCCTGGGCAAGGCTTCCAGGTACAGCCATGCCCTTGCTAGCTCTCACAATCTGAGCCTCACACTGTTAGCACAATGCCAGTGCCAGGCCACACAAGGCTGAGTTCACACCCAGTGCAGCCTCTAGTGAGCTGTGCTATGTTCTTGGGCAAGTAAGGCTCTGAGCTCCCTTCCCCAGCTATAATGATGGCAGTCATCCTTCCTTCAAGGCAGATGTGGTTGGTCCAAGATTCTGTGTGCAAAACACCTAGCAGAGTAGATGGTACAATAGTGTGAGCTCAGTAAGTATTTGCCGTCTGAATGAAAGACGCTGTCCTTAAGACAAAGAGAGTCCATTCCAGCAATCTCAAGGCACTCCATCTGCGTTCTCTGTTCGCACTGAAGTGTATGGAGTTCTTGGAATAAAAATGGAGCCCAGGTTCATATATTACTGTTGATGCATACTAGCCGTCTGACTAACACACAATACGTTAAGCTCCTCGGAGCCTCAATTTACTCAACTATAAAATGGGGATAATAGCTACATTTTCCATGAAGATGATAAAGATCACAAGAAGGAAGCTCTTGGGACCTGTGGGGTGCTATAAAAATGTAGATTATTATTAAGTTTGAGATGGCTCTAGTACAACTCAGGGGAAATTATGCAAAATTATAAATAAATCAAAGGAGTATAAGAGTGAGAGGAACAGGGACAAAGCAATGGTTCATCAGCCAAGCTTCAGAAAAGGCCACAGGCGGTCTCACAGTTAGATGTCAAGTTCTCCAGCTGTCTCAAAAACCTACTATCATCTCATTACCCCAGAGCACATGGAGTGCGAGGAGGGGAAGCTGGCTCAGGGGCCATGCTTCTATGCCAGCCTACAAGGTCTTCCCAACACATGTTTCCTCTGAGTAGCCCAAGCAGTTTTGTTTATTTTAAGACATGAGGAATAACCATGTGTTTCAGAAATAGATTCTTTCTGCCTCCTCCCTGCCAAGATGCCCACCTGAATTCACAAAATGTCATTTGGAAAGTTTGATGGCTGCTGTGGTTTTTCCAGGGCTACTTTGTGCATTATAGTGATTAACCCCTTTTCAACAGTTCATTACACGGTTTCTGAAAAACATAAAAAAGACATTATGGGAGGGCAAAGGCTTTAAACGTGGCACACTTCAGGAATAATGCTTGCCACACACAAATCCATTCCTGCTTCCAGGTTCCATGAGTAATGGAACCGATTTAGGGGCTAACTGAGGAACAATGGGGAGCGTTTCCTTTTTGAAGAAGACCCTGGTTCACTCTGGGGCTGGGAAAAGAAAGGAAAGAGGGGTTTGCTTCTCAACTGCCATGGTTCCTTTTTGGAAGTTTCTTTCTCTCGGGCTCAGTGAGGTGAAGCCAGGACCTTAGCTTTCCCACAAAAATATGCTTCCCTTCAAAGCACAACCTACGGCCCCAAGATGCGCCACATGTCTCAGCCTCACGGTGCACCATCCACTCAGCTGTGGGTGCTGAGGGCACTCTGTTTTGAGAAAAACCAAAGCTATCAATATCCAAAGTGTCACTTATAACTATCCGTGACATTTAAATATATCTCACAAATCCCGAAAAAAGCCCAAAAAACAGGAAAAAGTGCAAAGGACATGAACAGGCAATTAAAAAATGAAACGAAAGTGACAATTGTGAAGAAATGTTTCACCTCACTAGTAATCAAAGGTAGACGAACAAAAATAAGATACCATCCTTCAACTTACAACATTTGTAAAGATTAAAACGTATTTTTATACCCCATGTTGTTAAGATGTGGCGAAAAGGGCAAACTTTCATACTCTAGTAATGAAGGAGTGAACCTGCCTTCTGGTGGGCAACCTGCAAAAGCCATAAAGATATTTAGATCACTTTGATCAAAGTAGTTCCTTTTTCTTATGTAGAGAAAATAAACATACATCTATCCGAATGAACATGGAAAGATGTTTACTGGAGCACAACATGGTTAGAAACTGTTTCCCTAAAGGGCCAGACACTACATCTACTACAAGCTTGGCCAGCCAGCGGTCTCCATTGCAGCTACTCAGCTCTCCTCTGATAGAAAGAAACTAGCTGCAGACAATACATAATCAAATGGACACGGCTGTGTTCCAGTAAAACGTTACTTACAAAAACAGGCTGGATTTGGTCCATGGACTATAGCTTGCCAACCCTTATAGTATAATTTATAATAATAATAAAATAGTCACCTAAATAAATGTCTGACAATATGGAAACGGCAAATGAATTTATTTCATGCAGCTATTACAACATCTTTTTATTTTAGTAATTTGGGGAAATAGTCATGTGTAAAAAAATCAGAATATAAAAATTTAGGATTAGAGTAATCCCAATTTTTTTTTAAAGAAAGAAAACATGTAAGTATAGAAAAGGGATTAAGAGAAATAGACAAAGATTTTTTTTTTTATTGTTTAAAGTACTACAAATGGTAGTACATACGTCTTCTTTTTTTTTTTCCAATTGACCTTCCCCCGGCCTCCCCTACCCCTGGGCACATGCCCTCACCCCCCTCCCAGTGTCTTGCATCCACTGGTTGTGCTTATATGCATGCATACAAGTCCTTCAGTTGATCTCTTAGCTACCAACCCCCCCACCCCCCGGCAAGCTTCCCCAGCCTTCCCCCGCTGTAGTTTGACAGTCTGTTCGATGCTTCCCTGCCTCTGTGTCTATTTTTGTTCATCAGTTTATAATGTTTTTTTAATAGTGATGGTATTTATTTTTTATGTTTCTCAGAATCTGAATTTTCCATAATGTATAAGTGTTTTATTTTTAAAATAGAAAACAATGTTTAAAGTGACAGAAATGGAATTCTCATGTAAACATGGTTGCAATAAGTCAGCATTCTCTCTCTTTTGCTTGTGGAAATGAACCAAAAATGAAGACAAAAGGAAAAAATTTACTATCTTCCATTTGTGCAAAACCAAGAAAAAAAACATCAATTTTTTGTAAGGAATACAAAGAGGAAACACATTTTCTCTGGTGCTACAGAGAAGGAAATGTAGAGAAGAGAAGGAGGGAAGTTGAGGGGCAGCCAATTTCACAGAATGCGGCCCCTCTGAGGGTGCCAGGCACCCTCTGGACTAAGGCAGACCCAGCAAACCCAGTGACGGGGCGAAGCTGGGCAGCAGCCTGGCCTAGATCACAGTCAGGGGCTGAAGTTGTACAATCTGGGGGTCTCTTTTAAAGATTAATGAGTTAACATATTAAATACATAATTAGGTACCAACATTTATGTTCAATGAGCAAAGACAATAAATGTAAATGTGTTAAGCTGAAAAAATCTACAGACACCACCAAGATTCAAAAAACTGTTTCTAAAAACTAACTGCAACTATCTGCATGATCCACTTCTACAGCCCCCTCCTCTCTGAGCCCCCTCCTCTCTGAGCCCTCTCTTTTCTGACACCCCTGCTCTATGACACCCCTGTTCTATGACACCCCTCCTATATGACTCCCTTCCTCAATGACACCGCTCCACTATGACATCATGCACTATGACACCCCTCCTCTATGACACCCCTGCTCTAAGACACCACTCCTCTATGATGCTCCTCCAATATGACATCCTGCACTGAAACACCTGCTCTATGACACTCCTCCTCTAAGACACCCCTGCTCTTTGACACCCCTGCTCTGTGACACCCCTGCTCTGACACCCTGCTCTATGACACCCCAGCTCTGACACCCTGCTCTATGACGCCCCTGCTCTATGACGCCCCTCCACTATGACATACTGCACTATGACACCCTTGCTCTATGACAACCCTGTTCTAGGACACCCCTCCTCTATGACACCCCTGCTCTATGACACCCTCCACTATGACACCCTCCTCTATGACACCCCTCCTCTATGATGCCCCTGCTCTATGACGCCCCTCCACTCACATCCTGCACTGACAGCCCTGCTCTATGACACCCCTCCTCTATGACACCCCTAGTCTGACATCCTGCACTATGACACCCTCCTCTATGATGCCCTACTCTATGCCACCCCTCCTCTGACACCCCTCTGCTATGACACCCCTCCTATATGACTCCCTTCCTCAATGACACTGCTCCACTATGACATCATGCACTATGACACCCCTGCTCTATGACACACCTGCTCTATCATGCCCCTCCGCTATGACATCCGGCACTATGATACCCCTGCTCTATGACACCTCTCTATAACACCCCTGTTCTATGATGCCTCTCCTCTATGACACGCCTCCTCTTGACAACCTACACTATGAAGCCCATCCTCTTTGACACCCCTGCTCTATAATGCCTCTACTCTATGACACCCCTCTTCTATGATGCCCCTGCTCTATGACACCCCTCCTCTGTGAGGGTCTCCGCTATGACATCCTGCACTATGACACCACTGCTCTATGACACCCCTCCTCTATGATACCCCTGTTCCATGACACCCCTGCTCTATGACACCCCTCTGCTATGACAACCTGCACCATGACACCCCTGCTCTGACATCCCTACTCAATGATACCCAAGCTCTATGACACCTCTGCTCTATGACGCCCCTGCTCTATGACACCCCTCTTCTAAGATACCCCTCCTCTATGATGCCCCTGCTCTATGACACCCCTCTGCTATGACACCCCTCCTCTGACACCCCTGCTCTATGATATCTTCCACTATGACACACTCCTCTATGACACCCCTCCTCTATGATGCTCCTGCTCTATGACACCCCTCCTCTAGGACCCCCCTCCTCTATGACATCCCTGCTCTATGACACCCTGCTCTATGATGCCTCTCCTCTATGACACACCTCCTCTATGACGCCCCTCCGCTATGACATCCTGCACTGACACCCCTCCTCTATGACACACCTGCTCTATGACACCCCTCCTCTATGATACCCTGCACTATGACACCCTCCTCTATGACACCCCTCCTCTATGACGCCCCTCCTCTATGACACCCCTGCTCTAACACCCCTGCTCTATGACACCCCTGCTCTATGACACCCTGCTCTATGACACCCTTGCTCTATGACACCCTCCTCTATAACACCCCTCCTCTGACACCCCTCCTCTATGACACCCCTCCTCTATGACACCCCTCCTCTATGACACTCCTTCCTCTATGACGTCCCTCTGCTATGACATACTGCACTATGACACCCCTGCTCTGACACTCCTGCTCTATGACACTCCTCCATGACACCCCTGCTCTATGATATTTCTCCTCTATGACACCCCTGATCTATGACACTTCTCCTCTATGACATCCTGCACAATGACACCCCTGCTCTCTGACACCCCTCCTCTATGACGGCCCAGCTCTATGACACTCCTCTGCTAAGACGCCTCCTCTATGACGCCCCTGCTCTATGACATCCTGAACTATTACAGCCCTCCTTTATGACTCCACTGCTGTATGACACCCTTGCTGTATGACACCCCTGCTCTATGACACCCCTCCTCTATGACACCCTCTCTATGACACCACTACTCTAAGACACCCTGTACTATGACACCCTCCTCTATGACGCCCCTGCTCTATGACACCCTGCACTATGACACCCTCCTCTATGACACCCCTCCGCTATGACATCCTGCACCATGACACCCCTGCTCTGACACCCCTCCTCAATGATACCCAAGCTCTATGCACCTCTGCTCCATGACGCCCCTGCTCTATGACACCCCTCTTCTAAGATACCCCTCCTCTATGACGCCCCTGCTCTATGACACCCCTCTCCTCTATGACACACCTCCTTTATGACACCCCTGCTCTATGACACCCTCCACTATGACACACTCCTCTATGACACCCCTCCTCTATGATGCTCCTGCTCTATGACACCCCTCCTCTAGGACCCCGCCCCTCCTCTATGACATCCCTGCTCTATGACACCCTGCTCTATGACACCCCTGCTCTATGACACCCCTGCTCTATGACGCCTCTCCTCTATGACACACCTCCTCTATGACGCCCCTGCTCTATGACACCCCTCTCCTCTATGACACACCTCCTCTATGACACCCCTGCTCTATGATATCCTCCACTATGACACACTCCTCTATGACACCCCTCCTCTATGATGCTCCTGCTCTATGACACCCCTCCTCTAGGACCCCCCCTCCTCTATGACATCCCTGCTCTATGACACCCCTGCTCTATGACATCCCTGCTCTATGACATCCCTGCTCTATGACACCCCTGGTCTATGACACCCCGCTCTATGACGCCTCTCCTCTATGACACACCTCCTCTATGACACCCCTCCGCTATGACATCCTGCACTGACACCCCTCCTCTATGACACACCTGCTCTATGACACCCCTCCTCTATGATACCCTCCTCTATGACACCCTCGCTCTATGACACCCCACCTCTATCATACCCCACCTCAAAATATCTTCTTTCCCTATATTATTTGCTGCATTATCCTTGATCACTTCTTCATATAATAAGTTTTAATGTGAAAAAACTAGGAATAGCTGTTCCCATGAGCTTTTGTGTGAATTTCCAGAAGAAGGACCGGCCACCACACCATGTTCGGGCAGCCATGGCAAAGGCCCTGGTGGGCGCTCTGAATGCATTTCACTGTAAATATGAAATCACAACAGACTTGAGTGTTAGGTTGGAAAAGAAAATTATAACCTAAAGAGAAGCAGAGGGAAGAAATTAATGAAAATGAAATGATATAGTGAGTTAGAAAATAGTAGAATAAAAAGAACGAAATGCTCTTTTTGGGGATAAGAGTTAATTGCTACCCTAGTTAGTTAGGAAAAAGGGAGAACATTATAAATATACAAGTAAGAAATATAAGTAAATAACAACCAAATATTAGCACACTAAAAGAACCATAAAAGACTACTTTGCTAAACTCAAAGAAATACATTTGAAAACCTAGATGAATACACAATTTTTGAAGAAAGTGTACCTAAATTATATATAAACTATAATATACTAAAATAAATATACCAAGGCCCCAACAAAAGAGAATTGTAGACAGACCAGGTTCTACAGGAGAAAAATGAGGAAAGTTGACAAAGAGCCTCATCTCCTAAAAAGTACCAGGTCTCACTGGTTTTCCATACAGGATTTCCACCAAATTTCAAAGAACAGAAAATCCCAATGTAATGTAAGCTATGCCAGAACATAGAATGAAAACTTCCAAACTTTCTGATGTACTCAATAACAAATACAACCAATACTTCAAAACTAAAATCACAGACCATCACTTATGAACATGGAAGTAAAAATCCTCAACTAAATATTAACAGACTCTTGAGAGTTTAGCTAAACTACTCCATGGTATGATTGTCTTGGCATCCATTTGTTTGGCCAAGTGGCCTTCAGCGATTTTAAATGGACACTAGCCTCTTTTGGGAAGCTCATGCCCTCGATAGCAAGATAGCCTCGGGGTCACATGCAAAGGGAAGTTTCTGATATAAGGCCCCCAACGGCCCTGGTGATTAGCAGTCTCTTCTGCCTCCCAGCACCTGTATGCCTTATGCTTTAGGTAAGACCCCACTGGGCTTACCAAAACCCTACTCTTTGGTTTGAATTGATCAATCAGGCCACAGCTTGGGAACCAGAAAGCACTGCACCCATCGGCCCTAAAGAAGGCATATGCCGAGGTTCTGCCTCTCACGGTCTGTACTCTGCCTTCAGCTCCCCATGCGGCCCCTCGAGGTATGTTGTGTCCTTCCTCCAGGACCTCTGAATAATAAACATGTCTATTTCACTTCCTCTTGTGGTCTCTTGTTGAACTGTGGCTCATCATCTAGCATCCTGTGCTCCACTTAACAAAAGTTAATTTCATGAATTCATAACATACACAGAACCTAAGACATCAAAAAACAATGCATCCCAATCAGGTGGAGTTTATGCTAGGAATAGAGACAGTTCAACATGAGGAGACACATTAATATAAATTACCATATTAATAAATTTAAGTAGAAAAATCATAATGCAACATCCATTCTTGATAAAAAAAATTCAGTGATAGCTCTCACTGGTTTGGCTCAGTGGATAGAGCATCAGCCTGTGGATTGAAGAGTCAGGGGTTCGATTCAGGTCAAGAGCACATGCCTGGTTGCAGGTTTGATCCCCAGTAGGGGGTGTGCAGGAGGCAGCCAATAAATGATTCTCTCTCATCATTGATGTTTCTATCTCTCTATCCCTCTCCCTTCTTCTCTGAAATCAATAAAAATATATTAAAAAATTCAGTGATATAAGAATACTTCCTTCATATGTAACAGTTGATCTACCCTTTCCAAGAGTTTGCATCATTCTGAAGAGAGAAATAAATACAAGCAGCATTTTCAGTTGTCAAGAACAAGACAAAGATACAAAGATTTAACTTATTTAACTTTGCACTAGAAGTATTAGCCCATGTAATTAGATTAGAAAAAGAAACTAGGACTAAAAAATACTTGTAGATGATATGGTACACACTCAAAAGGAAAAATAATTAAAAACTACTGAAATAATAAATGAATTTAGAAGATAAAGTAGAAAAATTATACAGACTTCAGTAACTCATATTTACAAACAATAACCAGATTGAAGATATAATGGAAGAACATATCCCATTTACAATAGCAATAAAAGTAATAAAATAAACATAAATCAACTTAAGAAATGTGAAAGTCACTTATAAAACTCTTTAAAATATTTCCAAAGTCCCCCAAGAAAATCTGAGCAAATGGAAAGGCATACTGTGTTCTTGAATTGTATATATTTAACGTGATCTTAATAGAAGTATTAACAGTTTTTTCCTCTTAGAACTAGACCGATATCTACATCCAAGATTCTGTGCTGGGCTTTAGGAAGACTTCAAACATAAGTCAAACAAGACTTGCCCCAGTGGTCGGCAAACTGTGGCCCCTTGAGTGTGGCTCTTCCACAAAATACCACATGCGGGCGTGCATGTACAGTGCAACTGAAACTTCGTGGCCACACTCAAGGGGCCAAAGAGCCGCATGTGGCTCACGAGCCGCAGTTTGCCGACCACTGCCCTAGACCATGTTGCTTGCAACCTCATGATCTGGTTGATAATTTGTGTTTACACCTATTAAAATACTCCAAAAAAAGCTATGTATACATTAAAATACTCCAAAAAAAAGCTATGTATACTGAGACTCAGAAAAGGCAACTGTATTTAGCTACAAAGAGGTTACTACTGATCTCTGAGAAAGCAGTTTCCATAGAGTAGGGAAGCTAAAAACTAGTCTGCATGTCTTAGCAAAAGCCACTCATTTCAGTGCCAAAAGAAAGCAACAGAATTTCTCATCTAATTACAGGAAACTGAACTGATACAAAAATTCATCTCTTGCTCCAACACATAGATAAACTGGATAAAATACATGTACACACACACACACACACACACACACACACACAATCCCACATAGCCAAATTCAGAACAAGAAAAGGAAATCCTGAGGCATCATAAAGAGGAAATGCAAAGTCAGAGTGTTGTGTTGGCATAAAGCTGAATTTCTTAAATAGGTACCAGTTCCTAATAAATCCTGCAATTTTAATACAGTCTACAGTCGAGACTATAGCCAGCCCCTCCCCAGCTGAAAGGGAGCTGGACCTGATGGGTTTTCTCAGCATAAAGCTGAAAGCTTTATGAACTGGTGAGGAGCTACTCAACTGGTGTCTTAAAAAACTGAGGTGTTAACATAAAACGTGGGCAAACACTGGGGAAATCTGTAGGATCCCAAAAAGGAAAATTCACAATTTTCCCCTAGGTACTCTTGAACCCAGGGCAAGTGGGACTCCAATGAAAGAACTACTAAACCAGTGGTTCTCAACCTGTGGGTCGCGACCCCTTTGGCGGTCGAACGACCCTTTCACAGGGGTCGCCTAAGACCATCCTGCATATCAGATATTTACATTATGATTCATAACAGTAGCAACATTACAGTTATGAAGTAGCAACGAAAATAATTTTATGGTTGGGTCACAACATGAGGAACTGTATTTAAAGGGCCAGAAGGTTGAGAACCACTGTACTAAACTAACTCACACTCCAAAATTGCAAAGCGTGGGAGAAATGCCTCACCATTAGCCAGTGTCAGCACCCAAAACATCAGATAAGAGGCCAATCTGAAACAGACTTTCAAAAACGATTTCTAAAATGTTTACAAAGTGGGGAAAAAATAAAAACAAAACCAGAAAAGAAACTGGGCATCAGGGAGACAGACCTCTGGTTCCAATGAAGGTTTCTGTACGATGTGAGTTACACCTGCATGCGCTAGGCCAGTGGTTGGCAAACTGCGGCTCGCAAGCTACATGCGGCTCTTTGGCCCCTTGAGTGTGGCTCTTCCACAAAGTACCACGTGCGGGCGTGCATGTACAGTGCGATTGAAACTTCGTGGCCCATGCTCAAAAATCGGTATTTTGTGGAAGAGCCACACTCAAGGGGCCAAAGAGCCTCATGTGGCTCGCAAGCCGCAGTTTGCCGACCACTGCGCCTAGACCAAAATGGAAAAACAATAAATAGTTGGGAAAATGAACACTTATTAGGAGCTAATTATGTACCAGGGACTGTCCTAAAATGTAACTTCCTCATACAATTCCCACAACAACTGCCCTGTGGAGTAAACACCTTCTTGCCCATTTTTTTAACCGGACCTCTGAGGGTCTAACTTTTCCAAGGTCACACAACAGGAATTGGAATTGGAACCCCAAATTAGGAAAGAGGGAGACAATAACTATAGCTTCTAAAGAAAACATATAAAATTGAGGGGTTAATATCGCCAAAGAAGGGAGAATTAAAGGAAGTTGATTTTAAAGGAAGATAGATACCACCTGGGCTCTCACTTGGAGAAAAAGAAATATTTGAGAAAAGGAGGGAGTGTGAGAGTACTGAAGACTACATACAACATATAATGCTAACATCCCCAAACTGGAATCATCTCTTATGCAATTATTTTAGCAGGAAAGGAAAAAATGATCTGACTTCAATTTATTTAGCATGTATTTTCCAAAAAAGGATATTTGCCATAAGTAATTACTGTGAAAGGGGAGCTTTCCTGGTTTCAAAGGTTTTTAATCATGAAGTGGTATTTGACAATATAATTATTTCCACAGGCTGGAAAACAAACTTGTCACCGAACTATACTAGTAACCGGATTCGACCACAAAGAAAATAGTATGCATTGCTGATACACGTGGTCACTAATTTTATTGGAATAACACCAACATATATATTAATAATGATGTGACATTCTATGAGAGGCACTGAAACATAACGTAGGAAACACAATGTTATGCTCACTTTTGTTCTTAGAGGTGGGTGACCTTGGAGCCGGGCTGTGGTCTCCCCTTCACAGAAGGTGGGGGAAGAAGTCTTGGATCTTCATGCACTTGTGAGTCCAAATTCCACTTTACTCAAGCCTCATTCTGCTCAGCAAGGCTGGTCACCCCAAATGTTCTGGAGACAATGGTGAGCTCAACTTTCTCTTAATGATCTCAAAACATTTTAAAGATGAATTTGCAATAAGCTCCTCTTCTACCACTAAACCACAATAATTTTGAGCCAAAAATAGTCAATGATGGTGAACAGTAATTCTACCCAGGGAGGAAAATGAATCACAGAAAAATTCCTGAGAGGGTTTCTAGTTCAACTTTGTCAGCTGAGGGATAAGGATCTGAGGTGCAGGGACGGACAGTAAGATGGACACTAAGGGCAGACCTTGGCCTAGAACCCACGTATGCCAGTTTCTCAGGTAGGCAAGGCTCCATACCATGCTGATGAGAATCAGGCCAGCTTAATAATGACAGAAATTACACACACACACACACACACACACACACACACACACACACACACACACGTTAAGTGAATGGTGCCTAGAAAAAGACATTTGCATTAATGAGGACAGCAGAAGTACAGTGGTGGTTACCCATCAAACACCCCTCCTCAGCCCTTCCCTCTTTTTTATAAAACCTGGAAACACTAGCTTCTAGAGCAGCTGGGGAAAGAGTGAAGAAACAGCATATCTGAGACACAATTTGGTTTAAACATTTGTGAAAGTCACCAAGCTAGTCAGCACAGTCAGAGGAGAGCAGAGCACCCTGGCCAGAGGTCTGTTCCCAGAAGATGGGGAATCTTAAATGAATTCAACCACAATAAACATTTTACCAGTCAGGACCAAACCTTGTCAGAAATCCATGACCTCCTTTAAAATGGAATGCTTAACTGTCTTGGAAGAGAATCTTGGACTCCAGGTCTTACTCCATCACAGGTCTCCCTCAATCATGAATTCCCTGTAGCATCATGGATAAGTCACTTCACATCTCCAAGCCTGAGTTTCCTCACCTATAAAATTCGGACCCCAAAACTCTCAGTTCAACCAACCTCTAAGTTGAGAATAGGGTTATCCTATATAATAAGAGCCTAATATGCTAAGTGTCCGGTCATCCATTCAACCAATTGAAACATAATATACTAATGATATGCTAAGGCTGCTCAACAGCTCGTTATGACGTGCACTGACCACCAGCGGGCAGACGACCGATTGACCAGTCACTATAACATGCACTGACCACCGGGGCAGATGCTCCTACTGGTAGGTTAGCTTGCTGCTGGGGTCCGGCCGATTGGGACTGAGCGAGAGGGGCCAGACATGCCCTGGAGCCCTCCCGCAGTCCTTCTCTGGCTGGCCAACCTCCTGTGTCCTTCCCTGGCCCTGATTGTGCACTGGTGGGGTCCCTTGGCCTGGCCTGCACCCTCAATCTGGGACCCTTCAGGGGATGTCAGAGAGCCGGTTTCAGCCCAATCCTGCAGGCCAGGTCAAGGGACCCCACTGGTGCACGAATTTGTGCACTGGGCCTCTAGTGTAAGATAAAAGGTGTGCTTAAAGGATGATGATGAGAAGGAAGCAGAAAAGAATTTTGATGCTGATGATGTTACCTCTCCCCCCTGACTGGAGTTGAGGCTAAGCTCTGCCTTCAGATAAGGCAAATCTGGTTTAAAAGCCAGGCTTTGTGCAACCACGATTAAAACACATAACTCTTTCTGAGTCTTGGTTGTTCTCAAATTTAAATTTGGAATAATAATAGGACCTAGCTCATAGGAAGAGATCCAGAGCCAGTTTATTCTTCTGATGTTATTCATGGAAACAACAGCATGTGGGCCTTTCTGAAAGCTAATTTAGAAAAGTGAAACCATTCTCTGTGGATGTTCCTCATGATTAAATTATGCTGGAGGAATCAGTAAAATCAGTAGACAGACTTCCCCCCGTGGTCGGAGCATTAGGAATTTTGTGGGAAGATATTCCAAAAGCTTCCTTTTGGGAACATAGTCTTGCTTCCATCTCCGTTTCAAATCCCGAGAAAACCCAGTTTAGAGACATGCTATTTGATGGACTGGTCTAAAACAGATGCCATACTCACACAAATTTAAAGGCCCATTACGGTTTACTGTGGACATGCTCATTTGTTGCTCACCACCCTCTGAGGTCGGCAGAGTGGATGCTGTCTCCATTCTCCAGAAGAAGAAACCAAGCTATGAAAGTTCAAGTTACTTTCCTGAGTACATTGCCAACCAACCCAATGCTGTTCGAGTTTAAGAGCATTACCCTCACCTAAATAAAATGTCTGTCAAAAGCCAATATGTCTCAATATTAATCATTAAAAATATTTTATCCATTATGATACCAACATGTCAAACCACACATTTCCACATATCCTATCTAATAAAAGAGAAACATGGTAATTAGCGTACAACTGCTACCCTTCCCATTGTCTAATCAGGGCGATATGCAAATTAACTGTCAGCCAAGATGGCGGCCAGCAGCCAGGCAGCTTAAAGCGAACATGAGGCTTGCTTGCTTCAGTGACGGAGAACCCCGCCTGCCTTGCCGGCCTCTGAGCTGCAACTCTAAGCAACTATGTTACAAATATAGAAGCTAAACAAAACCCCAGAAACCAGCTTTAGTCGCCAGGCTTCAGCCAGCAGGATCGCAACATTGTTTCAAATACAGAAGGTAAACAAAGGCCAGAAACTTGCTTTCAGCAGTGGGGGCCTAAGAGCTGGTGTCAAGCCTCAGAGCTAAAGCTGGCCCAGAACAAAAAAAAAAGAAAAAAAGGAGCGGTTGGGAGCTTCAGTCACCCGCCAGCCTGAAAACAGCCCTCAGCCCCTCACCCAGACTGTCCAGGCAACCCATTGGGGACCCCCACCCTGAAGGGGCTGTAGCCAGCCTGCAATAAGGCCATCAGCCCCTCACCCAGGCTGGCCAGGCACCACAGTGGGGACCCCCACCCTGATCCGGGACACCCTTCAGGGCAAACCAGCTGGCCCCCACCCATGCACCAGGCCTCTATCCTATATAGTAAAAGGGTAATATGCCTCCCAGCACTGGGATCAGTGGAGCCGCGAGGCCTCCCGGCACCGGGATCAGTGTGACAGGGGGCAGTGCCCAAACCCCCTGATTACCCTGCGGCTCTGTGTGTGACAGGATGCGGCGCCCCAACCCCCCCCCCCCCCCACGGGCCCTGCTCTGTGTGTGACAGGGTGTGGCGCCCCAACCCCCTGATCAGCCCTGCTCTGTGCCTGATAGGGGGGAGCTCCCAACCCCCTGATTGCCCTGCGGCTCTGTGTGTGACAGGCTGCGGTACCCCAACCCCCTGATCGGCCCTGCTCTGTGTGTGACAGGGTCCAGCGCCCCAAACCCCTGATCAGCCCTGCTCTGTGTGTGACAGGGTGCAGCGCCCCAACCCCCCCACCACCACGGGCCCTGCTCTGTGTGTGATGGGGTAGAGCCATAACCTCCCCATCGGCCCTGCCCTGAGTGTGATAGTGGCGGCGCCCCAAACCCTTGACTGGCCCTGCCCTGTGGGTGATAGAGGGCAACGCCCCAACCGCCCCCCATGGGCCCTGCTCTGTGTGTGACGGGGTAGAGCCATAACCTCCCCATCGGCCCTGCCCTGAGTGTGACAGGGTGCAGCGCCCCAACCCCCTGATCTGCCCTGCTCTGTGTGTGACAGGGGGTGGTGCCCCAACTCCCCTATCGGCCCTACTCTGTGAGTGACAGGGGGGAGCACCCCAACCCCCTGATCTACCCTGCTCTGTGTGTGACAGGGTATGGAGCCCCAACCCCCCTGATGGGCCCTGCTCTGTGAGTGACAGGGGGGAGCTCCCCAACCCCCTGACCGCCCTGCGGCTCTGTGTGTGACAGCGTACGGTGCCCCAACCCCCTGATCGGCCCTGCTCTGTGTGTGACAGGGTGTGGCGCCCCAACCCCTCCCCCACCCCCCCACGGGCCCTGCTCTGTGTGTGATGGGGTAGAGCCATAACCTCCCCATTGGCCCTGCCCTGAGTGTGACAGTGGCGGCGCCTCAACCCCCTGATCCGCCCTGCTCTGTGTGTGACAGGGGGCGGTGCCCCAACTCCCCTATCGGCCCTACTCTGTGAGTGACAGGGGGGAGCACCCCAACCCCCTGATCGACCCTGCTCTGTGTGTGACAGGGTATGGAGCCCCAACCCCCCTGATGGGCCCTGCTCTGTGAGTGACAGGGGGGAGCTCTCCAACCCCCTGATTGACCCTGCTCTGTGCATGACGGTACGGAACCCCACCCCGCTGATGGGCCCTGCTCTGTGCGTGACAGGGGGTGGCGCCACAACCTCCCCATCGACCCTGCCTTGAGTGTGACGGGGCGGTGCCCCAACCCCCCAATCGGCCCTACCCTGAGTGTGACTGAGGGTGGAATCACAACCTCCCAATCCGCCCTGCTCTGTGCATGACAGGGGGCGGTGCCCCAACTCCCCAATCAGCCCTGCTCTGAGCCCGACCAGGGGTTGCACCTAGGGATTGGGCCTGCCCTCTGCCACCCGGGAGCAGGCCTAAGCCAGCAGGTCGTTATCTCCCAAGGGGTCCCAGACTGCGAGAGGGCACAGGCCAGGCTGAGGGACCCCCTTACCCCCCCGAGTGCACAAATTTTTGTGCACCGGGCCTCTAGTCTATATATATAAAACCCTAATATGCAAATAGATTGTACAGTGGAACAACCGAACAACCGGTTGCTATGATGTGCACTAACCACCAGGGGGTGCGTGTGGAACATGGCGGGCATCGGCTGCGGCAGGATGGTGGAGCAGGTGAGCAGGGGCGCCAGACCAAGGCAGGGCCCTGGTAGCTGTCATCAGGGTGAGCCTCTGGTGGTTGCTGAAAATTCTTTGCTCCTGCGTGCCAAGTTCCCACCTGGCGCTTGCACCTGCTGCTGGAGCCAGCCCCACACGCACCTACTACCTGTGCTGAAGTTGCCACTTGCACCTGCTGCCAGTGCCTGGAGCTGGCCCTGTTCGCTCAGCACCATCAGCAGGTATGAGCGGCAGCCCAGCTCTGATCACCCCTAAGGGCTTCTCCACCTCCCCCTGCTCCTGAGGGGTGATCAGGGCAGCAACTGCCACTTGTACCCACTACTGGCACAGGCCCCAATTGCTCCGTGCTGTCAGCGGGTGTGAGAGGGGCCGGCGCCGTCAGCGTGTGGGAGCGGCAGCGGGAGTGAGGCTGCTGGCAGAGAGGGGACCAGGGGCCATGGCGGGAGGGGCTGGGCAGGGGCACAGAGGATGGGCCGAGACCCACCCCTGTGCCCATAGCAGCCTCGTGGCCCACAGTTCCTTTCAAGGTGCATGAATTCATGCACTGGGCTCCTGGTTCACATATATAAAGTTTGGGGGAAGTTTAAGAAGCGGGTACTGGAGAAGACCTGAGGTTTTTAATACTGTGTGACCAGTCTGAGGGACTCAAGACCAAATCAGCCCAGCTTAACCTGTGTATCTCCCCTTTTTGGGTCCCTTTGTATCCCTGGATTATGCTTTAATATTTTATATTCCTTGTGTAAGATATTTTTATTGGCAATTCTACACCCATTCTCACCTCCACACTATTTTTAATGACTTCCCCCAAAATATAGTAAAACCTCTATGTAACAGACTAATTCCAGTGAAGGGGTGTCCATTAAAGCTGAAAGTCTGTTATATAATAAACTAGATTTTCTGAATGCTTATGTTAACAAATTGACAAATTAATTTACTTATTTTTACTTATGTAGACACATTTGTGTAATTAAAAGTAAGTATGTATGAAAAGTTTAATTTCACAGAAAAGTTTTTGTATGTATTACTGTAATTTTAAATGTATAATGAATAGGTGTAGTGGACGTGTGCATTCACCAGGCATGGAGAGTAAACGAATGCACAAGGCTGGGAGCGGCTTAGTGCAGGTCGGAATATCAGCCAGCAGTATTAAAACTGCTGCAGGGCCTTAGCCAGTTTGGCTCGGTGGATAGAGCATCGGCCTGCGGACTGAAGGGTCCCAGGTTCAATTCTGGTCAAGGGTACATGCCCAGGTTGCGGACTCGATCCCCAGTGGGGGGCATGTAGGAGGCAGCCAATCAATGATTCTCTCTCATCATTGATGTTTCTATCTCTCTCTCCCTCTCCCTTCCTCTCTGAAATCAATAAAAATAAAATAAAATAAAGTAATTAAGAAAAAAAACTGCAGAAAGTCACACCATGTGACAACAGAACCAATTCCCTCCTGATGTTGTGTGATTACATGATAATCATTTGCCCAACATTGTTTATGAGAGGCGACTCTTGGATTTAAATATGTAGGCTATAGTTATAGATGTGTAATATTTACTTACGTTGGTGAAATTACTAGTGTTTTTTCCAACATATGGCCTGCTCTCTAAAGCTTGTTAAAAATAACAGTGAATTAATAACAAAAAAAAACACACCCTGTTTATTATAAGCAAATCTTGGTTAAAAGCATTTAAAAATGAACAGGGTGTTAATTTTCACATATGACATATGCACTGGAAATTTTGTCCCTTAAATTCGAAGTCTGTTAAATCGAGGTCCACAAATAGAGGGTTTCCTGTACTTACTTTCCCAGCCCTCCCATAGTTAGGGATGGGCATGCCAAAGGTTCTGGCCAATGAGATATAAGTTGAGCTCAGCTGGGGCAGGGGAGGAGGGACAGTCGTGGGAAAGTTTTGATTTCCTGATAAAAGCTACAGTACTGCTCTTTCTACCTTTCTTTTTGTCTTGAACTCAGATGTAGTGGTTGGAGCTGTAGCAACCATCTAGTGAACATGGGAGAAAGGTTATTGCCCACCTATAGATTTCTTGTTATGAGATGAAAATAATATCTCTTGGTTTTAGCCACTCTAAGTTGGTTATAATTACTTGAAGCCAAACACATTACTAAATAATACGGCTGTCATCTTAAGCTCTTTTGTGATCAGAGTGTGGTCAGAAGAGCAGAGATCATTTTTCTACCCCATGTTGATGTTGGACTCTGGGAAGGGCACTTTTGGTTATGGGCCATTTTTCTAGCGTTAAAAGCTAAAAGAATGCATTTTCGTGGAATGGAGGGAAGCACACCCAAGATCCCTACCTTCTCACTATTCACTTATGGGTGTTCACCCAAAACATTCATTTATTAGAAACCATACTATTCGCATAAATGTCTACAGAATGAAAGATTGAGTTAATGAGGTGAGAAAATAATACTCTAGTCAAGAGACACAGTGAAATAAATGATCGCTCTATCACTTGTGCACACATATGCATTTTTTCTTTTTCTCTTACTCCTTTCCTCCTTCCTTCTTTCCTTGGAAATTAAAGAGCTCAAAGAACCAATGAAAAGGAGAAAGGTGGAGGTTAAAGTAGACACAGGAACAAAAAGCTAGGGAAGGGGAAAGAGAGAAAAAAGTGAATGAGTAAGGAAAAGAAATTTTTATCTCCTCTATCTGGGCTGTACATATCAGGGAAGGTCGTTCTCTGTCATCATTGCTCTTTGGAATTCGGTGAGGGTCCTTAGCTACTTAGAAAAATCCTTGCTATGCTCTGAAAGAAGTGATCTGCTTATATTTTCAAACCTTAATGCTTATTTTAAAATTTTTTATTTTCTTAGGAATTCTAAAGGTTTCATATGAAGGTTTTATATGAAGGAATAATTCAGATTTTATAAATATACTGCAAAGCTAAGAGGTATCTGCTAGTACCTTCCATGTGAACCAAATAATATGGTATTCCAAAGTCATCAGATTACCTTATCCTGGATCTTTGAGAACTAATTGGGGCTTCTTATTTCACAAAACCTAAAGGTAACATTTTAAGCAAAATTTGCCAATAGGTATTTTTTTCCCCTTTCAATCAAATACAGCTTTTTTTGTTGTTTTGTTTTTGGCTTAGTAAATATCCTCCTTTTTCCTCTCCTGAAAACAATCTCACAAATATCAGTAATAAATCTTCCCTGGACAATTGCTTTGTTTTGAAACAAGTTGAACAAGGGCAGTCTGGTCACATGTACAAAATTCCAAATGTATATAGCCTTTGACCTTTTACCAAATTTCACTTGTCTGACTTTATCCTAAGAAAATCAATCAGGTGTGCAGACTGCATGCATAGGCGTGCTCATGGAAATGTTCAGAATAATGAAACATGGAGACAACCTGCGGTAGATTAGATCATGTTTGGAAATATTTACTCTTCATTATGTCCCTTTCTGTGGATCCAGTTATATTCCTGTCCCTGACTTCAGGCTGGGCCATATGACTTACTGTGACATTGGAACATTGGAGAGCAAGATGCCACCCAAGGCTGGAAAAGCATTTGCACATTTTTTCTGTCATCACCATGAGAAGAACATACAACACTAAGTGCCATCAAGATGAGAAGATATCAGGAGGGGATGAGAACTCGTGGAGCAGAGCTTCCCCACCCGCCTCATTGTGTATCAGCACCACCCTGCCATTCTGCAAACCCCTGAGCAAGAAGTTAAGTGCTTATTTCTGTATGGCACTGAGATTCTGTGATTGTCTGTTATACAGCATTATCATGACCATTGCTGACTGATATATATACCCAAAATGTCAAAAAATAAGGAATTTAATAATCCGTGATACTTACAATTGAGTGTTAAACAGTTATGATCTAAATACATTTTGACATGGGCAATATCTAAAATACATTTTTAAAAAAGCAAGTTATAAACATACATGCATAGGATGAGTCCTTTCTTATATAAAAAACATATATGTGTGTATGCTTACATGTATAGGAAAAAGCCAGGGAAGAAATATACCAAATATTGGCAGTGTTTCTCACTGAGTGGTAAGAATATAAATATTTTCACTTTCTTCCTTATAAATATCTGTATTTTTATATTAAAAAGAAACTTATAGCAATTTTAAGTTGATGAAAATAATAAAATTATGTCATTTAGAAAAACAATTAAAACATATAGAATTCTGCCTTAATTTGACTTTCAATAGGAAAAACGTTATTTTCTTTTAAAGAGTTACAGGTATCCTTTTATTTATAAGCTGGCAACTGAAGGCTGCAATATGTTTCAAAAATTAAATCAAATTCCCACCAACATACCCAAACAGCCTAGCCTTTTATTTCTCAAAATCTGTTTCAGACTTTGAGTGGCATATCTGTGAATTAGTCCTTACACAATTCCCCAAAGGTCGAGTTAACCTTCTTCCCCACCTCTCACTCTTGATGATTTGGCCTTGATCTACCTATAAAACCCCCAATCCAGAAGCAATGATTAGCAAAGTGCAGGCTCTAATAAAAAATAATTTGAACTGCGTCAGAGAAAGAGAAAGCTTACCCAATTAAAAGGACTAAGGTTTGGATTGGTATCAGGAACAGAAGCTGTGAACATGATAAACAACATGGACAAGAGGACACAGGGAGTGGTATTTAAGTCTCCTGGGAATTTGTGTGTGAAATACATCCATCTAATAACTCACGGAGGTGCAGGGGAGTCACTGAAAACATTTGACAAAAAAAAAAAAAAAAAAAAAAAAAAAAAAAAAAATCTGCCAGTGATCAGCAAGCATTTACAGCTCCCAGACATGGCTTACAAAAAATTGCTCTAATTTTCCCGCAGGTGTTTCTGTCCCCCTGGACTGCCACTATCAGGGGCCCACTGCTCTCTGGTGTTAAGGATTATAGTCGTTTCAGTTACAGGATAAAAAGCAGACCTGTGGTTTCGTGAAATAGTAAAGACCTGTTTGCTTGCAGAAAAATGACAGAAGCTTTCATTTCTGGTACCCAGCAAACAGTCCCTCTCTCTCTCTAACGGCCCATTAGGGAAGCACGAGCGGAACAGGCTCTCAGAGCACTGCCCAGGGTCTGGAGGCCCAGGTGGTGCGTGTCCCTTGCAATCGCTCAGTTGGTTGCCAGGGACCTCCCATTATAAGAAAATATTTTTTGTTATATGTTACATAATTATAGTGAGTATTTGTGTTTTAAATCACATAAAATGATTCGAATTTTGGTTGCTTCCTAAAACTGAAATTCTTTCCAGTTAAAATTCAAGATCTAAATCTCTCTTCACAAACCTGTACTATTTTATGACAGGTTACTAATGTGCTGTTACTTTGATTTTGTTAATATTTAATACATCCTTTAGGTAGTTGCATCTTTCTACTTAAGAATTATATCTCTACAGATACTATACATGACTCTTCATTTACAAAAACATGAGAACAGAGGGCATAATTCTTTATATTTTATATCCCATCTTCCAGGAGGCTTAACTAAAGATAGGCACCAATATAAGATCATGTAAATTAAAATAAGTAGATACACAATGAAGCCATGAGTGGCATTAGCAGGCAACACATATTGTTGTGCCTTTTCGTGTACTTGCTAGAGATGGGCTCTGAGCTTTCTGCAGTAATAAGACACAGGATTCACGGACCGGGGTAGGCTGCTTGCTCAGCACGAAGACAGTTAATCCTGCTCAGCTAAACCTGAGGGAAATTTCTCCCTTTAACCTAGAACTGCCACTTCAAGAACTTAATTCTACTTATAAGCTCAATGTATGTGCAGAGATCTATAACAAATATCACAACTGTGCGGATTCGCAACGAACTGGGTAAGGCTGGGCTGCTAAGTGAGAAGGTCCCAGCTGCATGTCGCTGCGCATTGTGCCGGTCCCCTTCCAGCTACTCCAGGATTCCGCATTCCTCGCCTTCAAAGCCCACCCCCCCCTCACAAAACAGGGTTCTAGACACCCTCTCCTCTGCCGCTGAAGCTGTGGCGATAGGAAGGGGTGTGCCCTGCCTCTCTTCTCTGTAGGGCTGGGGCACAGTGTGAGCCCCCTTGTTACAGTGGTATGGGTGTGCCAGGCATTCGTGCTGAAGCTATTGCTACTAGAAGAGAAAATAGTAACGTAGCAACAGGTCACCTTGCGGATTTGAAGACCTGGACACAGTAACTCTGAGTAATATAGTCCACAATCCTGGCTGGGTCATGGCCTGGAGAAAATGTGGCTCTTAAAATGATATAGAATGATGTAAAAGCAGGTTAAGATTCACAAAGCTGAATACAGTCAATAAAAACTGTGAAAAGATTGGGTAACATTAGGTAACAAATAAACAAAAAATCAACCCTAAAAATGCACTATTTAAAACAGACCTCACCAAGTAACAGCATCTGCAACCAGTTGGCCCGCACCACCCAGGTATTCTCCCACTAGGGCTGCGGAACACAGCTCCCAGCCTCCACCCCGTTTCAAAGGCTCCATTTCCTCCCAACGCTGTTTTTCTAAATTGGAATGTAAAGTTTACCACTCACACAGTTTCAATTAAGATGACATATGCTTTATGAGAACAACACTCAGTCTACCTCCTGTAAAATCAACCCTTCTTAAAATCAAGATTCCTGTTTCTAAGCAGGTCAGTGAGCAGGACTGCAAAGATGCATTGAGAGAGAACTGTTTCTGGAACACTCGTCTGGGAATGAAGGAAAATTCCTCAGAGAGACAATCCTAGTTTGTCTGACGTGGAATTCTGCCGGTTAGGGGAGCCAAGCCTTTGTCCACTAACAAAAGCGAAGAAACCTTTCACTCGGAGGCTCTCGCTCGGAACTTTGAGGGAGAGCAGCAGTACGGACTTGCCGGCGGTCGGAGCCTGCTGGCAAAGCCCCTACTCAGATGAGCTTTTCACAGGTACTCAGGAGAGTTAGTCTAGAATGGGTCAGCTCCAGCTGGAGGGGATGATGATAATGAATGACAAGTTACAATATTTACTGAGCACTTAATTTGTGAGGACTGCACGCAGAGCATTTTACTGTATTAGGTTTATAAGAATGAAATATTTACAACAACCTCATAACATGGCTACTACTATTATGCATCTCCATGGCACAGAGACGGGTAAGTCACATGGTCACCGGTTACCTGTTAGTTGGCAGACAGGCTAGGATTCCAACCCACCATGTGGCTCCAGAGCCCAGGCTCCCAACCACTGCACAGGGGCTCTCACAACCAATGCTACTGAGCTCTGTGGATGATCTTACTTGAATCTCTCTGACAACACTGCAAGGAAGGTTTTATCAACCCATTTTATAGATAAGAAAGCTGAGAAATAAAGAGTTTGGGAGACTTGTCTAAGGTGGCATACGTCATAGGTCGCTTAGGCAGGATCTGAACCCAGGTGTGTCTGAGCAGAGTAGTGTTTGCTCCCGAGCACGGCAAAAGGCAAATATCTGCCTGAGGTCACAGAGAGGCCAGGGTAGGATCAAAGGGGGAAACGGGAAATGGTGAGCTAGGAGGCCTCAGAGGAGCACACGAGACCCAGTATGCCACCTCAGAGCTGACCCTGGTGAGCAAGAGGGGCCATTGGAGAGGTGAGAGTGGAACACCCTACTCTCAAGGGATGAAACAAAAGGGATTAAGCACATGTACCATTAAGCACATGTAAGGGAGGCAGGGACTCCTGTAAGAACATTCTGGAAACTCTGGCACCTGCCCCTCCCTCCATGGATCTGATTTTTGGATCCTCCACCTGCTTGCGTTCATCCTTAGTTCTGAATGTTACCTCACAGAGGGCCAGTGTGCTCACATTTGTTGTCAGGCGTAGCTGGTGTGGGGCGGGGACAAGCCACAGAGGCAGCAGCCAGAGACAGATGCCCTGCTGGAGAGGGGCCCACAACATAGGAAGGCCAGGGGTGCTCCCGAGATGTCAAGGCCCCGAACCAGCAAGTTCTTTCTGATTTTGCTTCATAAATATATTTTTGCTTAGCTTAACAGCTCAAAAATAAAATAAAGAGCCTGATAACTTTAAATACACTGCCAAACTTTTGAACTGTGTAGGAGTTTAAAGTCCTGACTCAGCCACTTACTAGCTTTGTGACCTTGAGCAAGTCAGTTAATTTGTCTGACTCGGTTTCATCATCTATAAAATGGGAATAATACCAGTATTTACCTAATAAGGTTATTATGAAAATTAAATTAATCAATACATATAAAATGCTTAGAATAGCACCTGGTTCTCCACCACATAAATATTGGCAATTGATATTTTCTAGCTGTGTTTTTTTTTTATCAGATTTTAAAAGCCCTTTATATTGAGATTACAGAAGTGCAGCATTCACATGGCTCTATATAGTCAACCTCTAAGACAGAAATCTAAATTTTCAGTTTTGCTGGTGCCCCCCAGGGTGGGGAGTGAATAGAATAACAAATTACAAAATCCCGTTCCATAATCTTTGGATGCAAAATCATCATTCTAAAAAGTTCTGACTTTTAAAAATCAAATGTGTTGGGGCAACATTTGTTAATATTTCATAAATTTCAGGTGTACAACATTATAATACAACGTCTGTATACAGTATTGCATGCTTATGATCTATTTTCCTTCTGTTATCATATATTTAGCCCCCTTTCCTCTTCATCCTCTCCCCCGCCCCATTCCCCTCTGGTAACCACCATTCTGTTGTCTGTATTTATGAATTTTGTTTTATCAAAGCTCTGATTTTTGATAAATTAGTGGTAATTATGAATTGCTTCTAGAAAAAAAATGAAAAGTTTAGTTTTATAAAAAACTACTTTAAATACTACTAGATCTTCAGGTTAGGGGATCTCTTATACACCCTGTTTAAAGCCAAGAGGTTGTTTCATGCCTTTAGACCTTTGCACAAGTTGGTCTCTACCTATGATGTCTCCATCTCCATTTCCATAGGCCTAGTGAATGCCTATTCATACGTCAAAATCCAGCTCAGGCATAGTATCTGTGCTACTTAGATACTGTGCACATATTTCTACTGTATGCTTTTCTCTATGATATAACTGCATATGTTTAGCTTTTCACCCTCCATAATGAGCTCTGTGAAGACAAAAACCATGTTTCAATTCATCATGTAGCATATGGTGTTCATTCATCTATTCATTAGCAAATATTTATGGAAAGCTTACTCTATTTCAGGCAGCACGTGAAACACTGAGGCAGG
Source organism: Myotis myotis (assembly GCF_014108235.1). NCBI lineage: Eukaryota > Metazoa > Chordata > Mammalia > Chiroptera > Vespertilionidae > Myotis > Myotis myotis. The sequence goes on along the minus strand of NW_023416313.1, from coordinate 113,145,076 downwards.
ATACAACAGTGAGAAAGAGCAGTGTAGTGGAGATCATGGGTAGGGGAATAACCATATTATGGATTTCCTGCTTTCCTCCCCCAAAAGAGCAGTCTTCCCAAGATATATTTGGTGTATATGTGTTGAGCATAGTTGAATACATGTCCAGCTAAATGTATTTGCATGGGTGCTGTTTAGCAGGTAGATATCTGTGCCTCACTTCACCAGAAAGGGGCTATCAGAATAAGTTGGTAGAGAGCTTTTCAGCTTTGAAAGCAGCCACCAGTATATGTCTGTGGACCTGTGAGGCATGGGGGAGCCATACCAAGGACATCCTTGCATTGTTCTTTCACTATTCACCGTGGCTGTTGACGTGGGAACCTGCTGTTGCTTTCTGAGAACTGTTAAATCTGGAATTGCGACCTCAGTCAACTGAAACTCTGATGTTGTATGAAGACCAGGCATATTTGTGGAATTCAAGGTACCACACTGGCACAGAAGCGTGGGGCATGGGCAGTTCAGGGCCCGGGAAGCCAGCATCGTTTATAACATGGAGAAACTGTTTTCAGCAGAATCCTCTTTGGAAGTGAGCTGTAGATGTTTGAGAAAAATATCCCAGGCCAAATGTGAAGTGTGAAGGGAGCCTGATCATATATCAAACTAGGCAGGGCAAGAAAGATGGATGGTTATTGTTATAGGTGTAAGAGTCTGCAGAATGGCCCTAACCGGTTTGGCTCAGCGGATAGAGCGTCAGCCTGCGGACTCAAGGGTCCCAGGTTCGATTCCGGTCAAGGGCATGTACCTTGGTTGCGGGCACATCTCCTGTAGGAGGCGTGCAAGAGGCAGCTGATCGATGTTTCTCTCTCATCGATGTTTCTAACTTTCTATCCTTCTCCCTTCCTCTCTGTAAAAAATCAATAAAATATATTTTAATAAAAAGAGTCTGCAGGATGTCCTCCAATATTTATTCTCCCTTCCTTCCATAGTAATAGAACACCCAGGTGTTAGCTGGGCACAGGTCTGCCCAGAATACAGCCTATATTTCCCAGCCTACCTTGTAACTCGATGTGGCCATGTAACTAAGTTGTGGCCAATAGAAGGGAGGCAGAAGGCCATGTGCAACTTCTAGGAAATGTTCTTAAAGGGGGAGCACATGACCTTCTTGCAGGCTGGAATGTATGTGTAAAGCTGGAGCCACCGCAGTTGTTTTGGATGGTGAGATGAAAGGTCCCGTACTAAGGAAAGCAAAACTGCCTGCCACTCTCTGACTTCCTTAATGTGAGATGTAAAATCACCTCTCATGATCATTTAATCTTCAGTAAAGTTAGCTAGTTCATAAAAAAATAGCTGCATACCATGTGGTTTTGTGTGGAAAATAGATTTGGGAGTTTAACTAACAAGGACACAAGCCAATGCAGCACATGAAGGTGTGGAAGTGAAGAAGCATAGAGAATCATGAAAAAGCAAGCCCCTAGTCTCTGGAAATCATGGGAAGTGCCTTAGGTTTCTAGGCCTTTTCCATCTGAGTTTAATAAGATTTCTTGGAGGGAAAAATTGAGTTAATAGTCAAAATATGTAAGTTGTATTATAAATGTGAGGGCAATACCTCAGAGGGAACGTCCAGTTAAGGTTCTGGTAAGGAAGGCTCTCTAAGTTGGGGATCTCATGTCCAATCCAGTGTCACTGGAATGAAGCTGACGGGCAAGAGGGGAGGACTGGGAGATGAGCAGAGGCCAGGCATGAAAGGCCTCAGAGACCCGTTAGGTGAAGATTTCAGCTTAAGGGCAATGAGGCTGTAGTTTCTCCAGGTTTAATCAGAGGAGCCCGAGATGGGCGCTGCCTTCTGGAAAGGTAGCCCTGGCTGCAGCACAGAAAACAGATCAGAGACTAGCCAGCATGAAGCGGGGGAGTCCAATTCCAGGCCAGGGCAGCAAACTAAGCAAGAGGTAAAGGCGGCTTCCACCTGAGGATGGAAGAGCAGCAACTGAGATACATCCAGAGGGGAACACCAGCACCTGAGGGATGAAGAGGAATGAAACTAGAGTCTGCAGAGAGGGTTCTGCCTCAGGGCCAGAGAAGGGAGGCCTGTTAGGTAACGGACATGACCTCTATGACTTTTGAGGGCCTCTATGTGGAGGCCTTGGAGCGCAGGCAGGCAGTGAGGGTCTGTAGCATATCCAGGTCTGACCTTGTTCCCCTGACCCAGTTTCTCCTCCTCAGGACTCGATTTCCCAAGCTAAGTGGAAGAGGGGAAGAAAGGAGGAAGAAGAAATAGCCTCTAGATTCTCAAGGAAGGGTAGGTCAGACCCCCTTTCCTGCATCAATTTCTTCCCGGGTCCTTGGACAGTTCACGCCTTTGTCACAGAAAACTTGAGCACTTACCCCCCATGGAATTGCCAATAAATATCATGAATAGGCATTCTCCTCTTTGTCACTATTTAAAACTCATGTAAAGTGGCCAAAGCATTCTTTCCCTTCCACTCCCTACTCCAGCTGATACCATGGCTTTATAAACAAGAAAGCAACAAAGCAAGTTTTGGGAAATAGACCATTAGATTAAGCTTTTCCCAACAGGGGAGACAAATACCAACAATGTAACTGAAGTTTGATTTACATGTAGGTAACTTGGGCTGCAGAGATAAAAAGTCTGGGCAAATACAAATTTTAAATTTAAATGCACGTTACCCAGATTTTAAATAATGAGTCCCCTTTCCTTTGGGCTCATTAAATTTGAAGCCAAAGAGAGAGGTCAGGGGGAAAATAAAGCATAAATCTATCATTTAGCTTTATAATGTAGAAAAGGCTTGAAACTCCCCAAAAGGTAGCAGGAACAGCTTTTAAATCCTGCCTTTTCTCTGCCCTGTCTACTTCTCACAGCCACCCCAATTAACTGCAGTGCAAGTGTCAAACCCTGGAACCACAGCCAAGATGCAGTAGGAGCCTGAGCTGCGAAGTTCAAAGGGGATCATTTGTTTATTACTATTATGTAATGATGGAGGCAGCCACACTGAGCATCCTGGGGGAGATCCTGCTTCAATTAATAAAAACCTTGTTTTCTTCAAAGTGAAATACAAGAAGGGATTAATACATTTGAAAATGAGTATAAACAGGCTCATTTAGTAAAGAATTTCAGTGGCTAAAAGCTCAGATTTCCTAGCTTTTAAGGGAGAGCCAAGAGTCCGAGTTCTGTTGCAAGTCACTCACCCACCAGGAAACAACTCAGAGAAGGGCCACACACAAGCACAAATTCTACTTAGTTTGAAGGTTTTAAATGTTCACTTCCACTTACCATTTAGGGGATATACATTGATGTTTAGAATGCATATATTCACTATCCTAGGTAGGGAGTTAACGATTTAAAGGAAAAGGTGATATTTTCATCTCTTAGTCTAATTTGTAATCATAGTTTCGGAAGACCACAGAATAAATGAGCAATTGGTAGCTGGCTACCTAAGTGGAGCTTATGAATCAGGATTCTAAGAATTCTTGGTCAGAAACAATGTACATCTCATTCCTGGAAGAAACACAGGAGCAAGCTCCTTGACATCAGTCTTGGTGATTATTATTATTATTATTATTATTGGATTTGACATCAAAAGCAAAGGCAACAAGAGCAAAAATAAACATCACACTAACATCAAACTAAAAAGCTTCTGCATAGCAAAGGAACCATCAACAAAATGAAAAGACAATCTAGGGAACTGGAGAAAATATTTGCAAATCATAAATCTGAGAAGGAGTTCATAGTCAAAATACATAAAGAACTCATACAGCAGAAAACCAATGTGATTAAAAAATTGACAGAAAAAATTAATAGATGTTTCTCCAAAAAAGCATGCAAATGGCCAACAAGTATATGAAAAGATGCTCAATATCACCACTCATCAAATAAATGCAAATTAAAACCACAATGATATATCACCTCACACCAGTCAGAATGTCTGTCATAAAAAAGGCAAGAGATAAAAAGTGTTGGTGAAGATGTGGAAAAAAGGAAACCCTTGTGCACTGTTGGTGGGATTGTAAATTGTTGTAGCCACAACGGTAAAAAGTATGGAGGGTTCCTCAAATGTTAAAAATAGAGCCACCATATGACCTAGCAATTCCACTTCTAGGTCTATATACCAAGTAAGTGAAATCAGTGGTATCTCAAAGAGAGAGTGTAAACTTCACAGTGAAAACAGGAACTAGTATTGTATTCGCTTACAATTCCAGAAGGAAAGGCACAACTCAAAGAGATATCTGCACTGCCATGTTCACTGTGGCATTCTTTACAACAGCCCGGACATGGAAACAACCTAAGTGTCCACAGAGTAATAAATGGCTAAGGAAAATGTGAGATATCTATATCTATATCTACCTATATCTATATCTATATCTATATCTATATCTATATCTATATCTGTATCTGTATCTATATCTATCTATATCTATAGCTATATCATCTATATCTATCTATCTATTATCTATCTATGAATATTATTCAGCCATAAAAAGGAATCCTGTCATTTGTGACAATATAGATGGACCTTAAGGGCATTATGCTAAGTGACATAAATCAGACAGATAAAAGCAAATACTCTGTGATTTCATGTATATTTGGAATTAACAAAATAAAACTGAACTCATAGAAACAGAGAACGTGGTTACCAGGACAGGGAGTGGGGGGTGGGAGAAATGGGTGAAAATGATGAAAGTTATAAACTTCCAGTTATAAGAGTACTAAGTCAAGTCTGTGGATGTAATATGTTGCATGGTAACTGTAGTTAACAAAGTATTGCACATATTTGAAAGATGCTAAAGAATAGAGGTTAAAAGTTCTTATCACAAGACACAAAATTATAACTACGTGAGGGGAAGGATGTTACCTAAACTTATTAGGGTAATCAGTTCACAATATATACATACATCAAGTCATTATGCTGTGCACCTTAAACTAATGCAATGTTATATGTCAGTTATTTCTCAATAAAACTGGGTTAAACAAAACTCTAAAAAAAGAAAAAAAGAGAAACATACATCTCTCAAAACTGGGGAAAAGATGGAGAGTTTTAAGTGTAAGCATGAGAGGGAAAAATAAGTAGGTGAGACTATGAGACTATGCTAGAAGACAATGAGTGTGTCCCAGGAAAAAGCACCAGAGCTCTACATATTCCATTAAAAAATTAGGGCAAACTGAGTACGCTGCTCACAACTTAATGATCAACTATGGGTAACACAGTTATTTTGAATTGTTACCCTTGATGTTAAGTACCTTTTCATTCTGATCAACTATGGGTAACACAGTTATTTTGAATTGTTACCCTTGATGTTAAGTACCTTTTCATTCTTATCACCAAGGATGGCGGTAGGGACTCACTACTACATTCAGTAAAATATAAAAATAAGTAAGTGAAAAGAAGTAAACCTCTAAGTTCACAGGTAATAAACAGTACTGGATTGGAAAATGGAACCCAATCTCTTCATCTATTTTCCACCCACTGCCTCCCCAGTCTTTCTGACAAGCAAATGGTAGGCTCTGTGATGTAGGGTCCAAGGTGGAGCGGGGTGATGTGTGCTCTACTTGTAGTAATTGATCCAATGGAAGTCATACCCTGGTGGGAAACAAGGTCTGTGCCAGAGAAGATTGTCTAAATCTAGTTATCAAAGCTAAGACCCAAACAAAATGTGCAAGTCAGGGCATGAAGCCAAAAAGATAGAAGAAATCATAGATCCTTACACATAAGGGCGGACAACTAGGATGGTGAGTACAGGCATGTGTTTGAAAGAATTCCTAAGGTGGAACAGGGCTGATCAGGATGGCTTGTTATGGATTCATGTTTGGGTAGTTTGTGTAGTTGTAGAGGGTGCATTAAAAAGTACTGACATGGCACGAACACATCTTGCACAGAAACTTACACTATATACTCAAATATTTAGTGATTTGAATTATGAAAATCCATGAACCTGAGAATGTAAGCATGGGAGAGTACAGACAAATGCAGCTAAATGGGGAGGGGGAGATGAACCCAGGACAACCAGAAAAAGCAGCTGATTAGGAGTTTAGAGACTTGGATTCTAATTAAGATTATAACACTTATAAACAATAGAGGATCAGGGCCAGGGGTCAGTCAATAGATACATCTTCATGAACCTGGAAGTCCTCTAGACTGACCCAGGAGTTTGGTGGTTTGGGAGCTCAAGCAGAAGACAGAATGGTCCCCAGTTTGCTCCATTCCCTTTCGCCCCTGGAGCAAGAAGCAGGTCACTATAACTGCCAATTGTGAATGTCATAGACCCAGAATGCAGTGATTAATCAAGGCATCTGGCAAAATCTCTCAGGAAATTCTTGTGGACAAGATGGAGAAATGCAGACCAGATGACAGTATAATTTGGGCAACACATAGTTGGCTCTCAATCTGCTCTTAAAGGGTGCTGATGGGAGGGGGAGGGAGGTGTCTAGTAACTTGTCAAATGGCTTGGTCACTGGTCCTATTCCACTACAAGTGAACTGAAAACAAAAATAGAAGAAACGCTGATAAAAACTGCAGATGACACAAAGCTGCAAGAAATAACTAATACAATGAAGTCAAGATTAAGAGTTAGCAAATATAAAAATTACTTCAATGGACTGGAACGATGAGTTGGACCAACAAGATAGAATTGGATAGAGATAAGTATGAAATCTTTAATTCAGGTTCAAAAAATAAATTACATGAATACAGTGCTGAGAAGACCTAAACTGACAATAGTTCACTTCAACAAAAACTGAGCATTTTAGTTGATCACAGCCAAAAATAATCCAACAGCTTGACATGGCTGCAAAGAAAGCTCATGTAGTCTCTGGTTACATCAATAGAAACATAACTTCCAAATTAATTGGAAGACACAGTCCCACAATGCCCTGCCAATAGACATCATGCAAAAAATACTTGTCGCACAACTGGAAGGATATGCTACCACATTCTCAGATGGACCTTGAAATTAAGATGGTCAGGGATTTGGAAACTGTTCTCAGAGGAGAAGGCTGAACAAACATGGACTGTTTAACCTGCAAAAGACTAAGGAGACCCACATGAGAGCAATTTTCAAATATTCAAAGGAATTTCACATTTGGTTTTGCTCCAGAGGGGGAAAAATTAAGGGTCAATGGTCAGAATATCTGCAGAGATAAAATTTGGCTCAAATAGCAAATGAGAACTCTGACAATCAGAGGTAATGGTTGTAAGCCTTTTCTCATTGTTGATATTAAAGCAGAGTGGGGTGATCATCCATCACATCTGTAGTGTTCAGAATATATACATACCTACATGCATTGGAAGGTAGGCCTGGAGAGTATCTCAGATTCTTTCCAACTAGCCATAGGAGATAGGATCCTATGATGCCTCTTGTCTTATTCCTTTAGCTCCAGAATGAGCTTCCAACTCACTGGAGTTGGCTTGCCAACACACAAAGCCTTGTGCCAGGCAACCTTGGCTCTGGATTTCAAAGAAGCAGCTAACAAAAGAGCCTGGCCTGCACTCCAGGACTGCAATCCATGAAATGGTAACCTTGTGAAAGGAGGTTCAGTTTTGATTTGTTTGTTCAATTTTCCTCAATGCAAATACCAGGAGAGAAAAGGAAACTGACAGTGCCCATGTGGCTTCATGACGGTGGAAGAAAATCCTGCTGGGAATCGTGATCAAAGCAGACTCTAACCTTGACTTTTCTGGACTGTGTTTTTTGTTTCTTAACAAACATCAAATCAAATGTTTGGAAAGGAATACCTCTTTAAACAGCACTACATATAATATTGACACTGTTTGGTAGTCATATTTAATACTGATGGAACCTACAAATCCCAACAGCACCTTCAGTCCTTTATTTATAGTAACACTATGGGACTTTTCTACTGAAGGGGATCGAAAGTTATGACAGGCTACAGAGAGTGTGGTAGCTCACCCCTAAGTAGGCTCCAACAATTCTTGCCTGCTGCTATTTACGCCCTTCTGAAGTTCCCTCACACACAGAATAAGGCTAATCTGTGTAACCAAAAAGATACATTGGAAATGATGAGGTGGCTTCTGAGGACTGGTCATAAAATGCATTGGGGTTGCTACCATGTGCTTTTTGGGATCATCTGGTGAAGGCAGTCGCCATATTGCTAGACACTCAAGCAGCTTAGATGGTGAGGAACTGAGGCCTCCTACCAGGAGTTGTTTCCAATTTCCTAGTCTTGTGAGTGAGCCATCTTGGGAGCAGGTTGTTTAGCCACAAACGTTTAGATGGCAAGAGACCAATTAACACCTGATGCCACCTTGATGCCAGTTCTCTCATAGACCCCAAGTCACAATCACCCAGTTCCTTTGCTCCTGAATTCCTGGCCCATGGACACTTTGTGAAATAATATTTTTTAAAATATGTTTTTATTGATTTTTAGAGAGAGAGAGAGAGCTAAACATTGATGAGAAAGAAACATCTATTGGCTGCCTCCTGCACATCCCCAACTGGGGATCGAGCCCGCAACCTGGGCATATGCATGGGATAATGTTCAACCACTGAGCCACAATGGCCAGGCATATCTATTATTATTTTTAAATGGCTAAGTTTTGGAGTAATTCGTTACACATCTAGAGATAACTGATAGGGAAGTTAATACAGAGCTATAATGAGTAAAACTCAGTTTTTCTTTGTAGTGCTTAAATAGTAGGGGCCTCCTACTAAGGCCAAAATGGATAAAACGAGGACATTGGAAATAATATGGAAGACACAGATTACCATTTAGTCTCTCCAGGACAGACTACTCTACACGGTGAAAGATTAGATAAACATTTCCAGAGAATGGTGCTCTGGTGACTTCCAATCCCATCTAGCTGAGTGTCAATGACTTGACACCAGCAAGGAAAAATGAGCTTGGCCTTAAACACTAAAGGCAGCTGAACTGTGCTCAAACAGAAAACATTCATCATTGTAACAAGTAGCCCTTTTCTATTTTCACTAAAGAGACAGCCACCAGCCCAGTGAGAGAAAGGCAGAACCCAGTGAGTGAAAAGTGCTGATTTTCAATGGTCCAGGATACATCAGTGCCCTGAGTCATGGACATCTGTCAGACTCTGATGTGAACTCGGGAGTTGAGGTATTGTAGCCAAGCCACTGTCTTCACAATGTGCACACATGTCCACATGCCATCCAGCCCTGCTGGCAGGCATAGTTCATTCAAAATCCATTAGGTTTGGGAGAACAGGCCTGATATTTAAGTGCCTTTTAAAATATCATTTAATTTACTCCTGGGGTTATCTGGGACCAATGGCATACTTTACGTAAAAAAATAGGCAACTTGTATTTCTTCTCCTCCTTGCTACCTACCTGTATTTTTTTGAATGCTGGTAGGTGATTTATTTCTTCTATTAATATGAGCTAGCCTAGTATATCAACTTCTTAGCCATTCCCTTAGGGAATTCTTGGGGAATATGCCAAAAAGAAAATTACCATCAGTATCGTGGGCCACAGAGATCAAGGGGTAGAGAGGGTACAGCTGCAGAGAAACACAAAGATGGGGCCATGGCACTTCTCTTGGGAGAGACATCAGTGTGGCCAGAAGTAGAACCTGGAGACAGGCCCAGAAGTACAGCATATTGGTCACTCCAGGGCCACAGAAGTATGGCAGAAGACAAAATCCAGGCTGTGTGGAACTGACTATAGAGCCTTTAAAAGGGAACATGATCCAAAAAAATTAAAAAGTGTAAAGTTCACTTGCCTAAGAATACTTCCCTTGAATGTATCAATCCCCCTGCCACTATCTAGTTCTGAGCTACACACAATGGCTTATCCTTCACAAAAATATATCTCATTTATATTTTGTTGCAGTTAAAGGATTATGGGTGATCATTTCTTTTGGGGTACATGAGTATCTTTTCAAATTTTTCAAATTAAAAAGGAATCTAAATAGCTCTTGTTTGAAATATTCTATTTAATGTAAGAGATTCAACATTTTGAAGAAAATTTGAAGAAGAAATATTTCAGTCTACCTTAAACCAAGCAAGATGAGCCGAGTACAACACATACCTGCAAGCGCACTGGGGCTGACCAGGCAGAAAACCCACACAAAGATGAGAAGGCCGACGACTACTGAAGATTTGAGGAGAACTGACAAAGGCAGAGTTACACCTTTCAGTTTCCTCAAACATAGTTTGCAACTACAGTTGACCCTTGAACAATGCAGGGGTTGGGGAGCCACAGCCACGAAGAGTTAAATTTCAGGGGATGAATCTCCTCCTCTAACCTCAGGCTGAATGTATAGGTTGGAAACACCTGAATCACCACCACCCAGAAGCCTGCTCCTTTGCAGGCTAGGATGGAAGCTACATCCCATGGGCCTGTACCCTTGCCTACAAGATGTTCATGAGGCTCTCTCATCTTACTGCTTTACCTCCCCATTCCACCCCGACTCTCAATTTCTAATAAGGACTTGTTGAGAAGGATGCAAATATTGGGAAGCAGTGCCTCCAAATGGGCTCTTGGACTCAGAAGGCCCTCAGACCTTGGGCAAACTACAGAATGCACCTGGTTACCATGTGTAAACTGAGGATCATGACAGAATCTACCTAGTAAGATTGGGGATCAGTCAAGATGCTCAGGTGGTAGTGTGCTTAGCAGAGCACCTCACTCATCTCTGCTATGCATGAAATAATACCACTCCTTCCTATTTCAGCAAGTGAGGCATTTCAGTATTTTCACTATCTTACTAGTACGCTAAGGTTATTCTTCTTTGCTACTGGCAAAATTATCCCTGGAAATGGAAGAAATCATGTAGGAAAAGAAATGCATAAGATTGCCTTAAAATCTGAGGTGAAGGGGAATACACAGGGTGGAAAATGCGTGAAGAAACATGCCTTGGCATGTTTAACTGGGGACATTTTCAACTATTTATTTAAGTAATTCAAAAGCAAGCCACAGGAGGAAAAGACAGGAAGAGAAAAGTTCTTTGCTCATACCCAAACCAAACACCACAAAATAAACGCTGTCACTCATACTAGGAGGTTCTAATTGGGGGAGGAAAGCCTGACCTGGTTGACAAAAGGGGCCCAGTCTGAAGGCATCGGCTTAAACTGGGCTGGGCTTGACCCCTGACGCTCTGGCAGGCTCAGAAAGCTCAAGAGAAACAATAGGACCTGAGAATTGTCCAGCAAAGCACAAAGCTCCTTCTTGCTTCAATCCAGGGCCACCCGAGAGGTAAAGGGAGCACTTTTGTCTGTCACACTCCCTCCCTTTCAGCATCTACTGTGTCACACTTCTGTGCTTTCCCCTGCTCCAGTTCCTCCACACTACCTCTCATCTGGGGCTCATCTGGAACATCCACCAACTCATTACACGCTAGGCCTGGGTGTAATGCTGTGGGGAGAACAGCATCTTATTACAGGCCAATTCCTGAGGTCAAAGAATGAATCACTAATGCAGGGCATGGGCTGATGGCCTATGGACCTTCCTGAAGGGACAAGCTGCCTGGAGAGTTGAATGATGGCTGCTTTTTAAAAGGGGAGCCTCCCCATCAATGACATAGGACCAACAAGATAGCTGGTGGAATAAAAGATGTTACTGCCTCCACCATGCTCTCCTTCAAACACTGCCCACCCACCAAATCTCCCATTCGCAGACAGTCTAAGCAAAACCATACTGTTCTCCATAAGCACAGCTCTAGGATATGCCCCGTAACATTGCCTCCAATCTTGGGTCTGCCAGCCCAGGCCCTTCTGATTGTGTCATTGTGGTGCCACCACCACTGCAAGTATGAAAACTTTCTAGCCTGGAGAGGCTTAGCCCTCAGTGTAGGGCAGAGGCAGGAAAAGCAAAGCCTGCTTTCTTCAGCTGCTCACCTCCCCGCTCCGCAGACCTCACCAAGCACCCAGAGCAAGAGATGCCACGGCCCTGAGAAGCCAGATGGGCATTGACTGATGAGAGAAAGCCAAGCCAGAAAGGATCAGCAGGGGAGGCAGATGTTTTTGGATGGTAAAGGTGGGTGTGGGAAGCGAGAGGGAGCTTCTGTGAGCAACAAATCCAACCAGAGAAGATCTAGCTTTAGAAGCAGAGCATACTTATTCCTCCATCTTGCTCCCTTCAACTGAGCCCTGGGGTTTTATTTCTTCAGCCAATTTAGCTGTCTTAGTGTCCAATCCCTTTTACTTTTGTTCCTCTTTGGAATGACCTCCATGTCAGCAAGAGATGTTTGGAGGAAGAGGGGCGGGGCGGGGGGGGGGGGGGCGGGGGGCTGGGCCACCACCACACTGAGAGAGCCTTCTTTTCAATTACCTTCCTGACCACTACGAATGAATTTTAAAGGGCTGTTCTTTTCCTGGGACATTTTTTCTTTGAACTCCCAGACTTCCCTTCATTGCAAGTTGCCATAATATGAACCAGATTTTTTTTCCTCCCTCTTGTTTGCTTAAAAGGCGTTAACTATAAATTAGAGTATCTTAAGAGGGAGGTGTCACATGCGGGGCCTGGGCTCCTCAGCCCTGGAGCCCCACAGCTGGGAGAGGGGCCAGGCCGCCTCTTGCTTTGGCAGCCAGGCTCCAAGCCCCAGGCCAGGGATGATCCCACCCTCCTTTTCAGGGCTATCCAGTTACATCAATGTACAGAAAAAGCCTTGTTTGACTTAAGCATTAAATTTTATTCCTTCTTTTTTTAAAAAAAAAAATTTTTTTTCCTGGAGGAGCAAGGAGGGAAGAGTGGTTTTAAAGGTACACTTTTGAGTTACTTTCCATGTGGTTCTTTCATTCCAAAGGGCATCATGGTTCATTCGCAACAAACATCCATCCAATGCTCCCATGTCTGGAGTTCCTCACCTTTGGGGGCTGCCAGTGCATGGCCATGATGGTCAGTCACTACACAAGGAGGCGACGCTCATCACAGTGTACCTTTTACTGTACTAGCCATCAGAGCCCCATCACAACCTCCGCAGTGGCACACACCCACGTCCCTCCAGGTCTGACTAGCATGCCTCTGGGGGCAAAGCAGATAACCGTTATTTTAGGGTAGTTCAGCTTTGTTTTTTAGGACACCCAAGATCACAGCTGTTACTCAGTGTCAACATTTAGGAAACATTCACTGAGTACCAACTGTTTACCAGGCACAGTACTGAACAATTCCACATCTACTCATGTCACCAAACACCACTGACAATAATTATGCAATGTATTGTTCACTTGCGGTAGGTAACCCCGTGTTGCTCTATGGCCCTTCATCCAACGAGGTATCGAAGGACAAAGGTGACTAGAGCTGTTCCTGAAGTCCATCTCAGACAGAAGAGTTTGACAACAAAGCACTGTGACTTGCAAGAACGAGGTCCTTTAGAGAAAAAGAGTTTAGTTTTGAATTCCAAAGGGCTTGGCCTGCAAGATCACCCAACTGCTGGGTGTGAGCCTGATGCTACAGAGAGAAGAGACAGGCTCTCACAGGGGCTGTGTCATGCACAAGGGACAGGGGTTGTCTTAGCCTGGTTGGGCTGCCACAACAAAATACTAAAGATTGGTGGCTTAAACAACAGACTTTTGTTTTCTTATAGTTTTCTAGGTTAGAAATCCCACATCAAGGTCCACAGAGTCAGTTTCTGGTGAGGACTCACTTCTTGGCTTGCAGACATGGCCATCTTGCTGTGTCCTTACATGGCCTTTCTTCCATGTGTTTGTGTGATGTATGTCTATCTATCTTTCTCTCTATCTCTCTACCTCTATCTCTTTCTTTATCTTTCTATAGAAAGAGCACACAAGTTTTCTGGTTTCTCTTCTTATAAGGGTTCCACCCTCATAACCTCATTTAAACCTAATTACTTCCCAAAGGCCCCTTCTTCAAATGCCATCACATTACCATGAGAGCTTCAACATACACACTTTTTGGGAAAGGGGCAAAATTCAGTTCAGAAAAGGAATAAATGCCTTTGAGAGCTAGGAGAGGAGTGGAGACTGGGAAGGGAAGGGCTGAAGTATGGAACTGGTTTCTTCACCATAGGCAGCTCCCCACCCAGCCCAGCGTAGAGACACGGGAGGTGGAAACAGAAATTTCCAGGACAGCTGGGAACCAAAGCTAAGGGGATGCATGTCATCCTTCCCCTGTGGGAAAGTGGGAGCAGGGAGACCCCTCACTGAGTGTCCCCAGCAACACAAGACAGCTGCAGGAGAGAAGAAACAGTGGTGTGGTGAGCTGAGACAGTGGCCTTCAGTATAGCACGAGGTAGACGGCCCAGAGCTGGGAGCCTAATGGTTATGTAGGGGGCCTGGGAGCACCTATAGGGGAAATGGAACTGAGCTAGGGAGGAGGGACTGGGTGAGGATTGGAGTCCATCAGCCCTCAGTTGTGCTCTAAAAACAGCCTGAGAGCTACATCTGCTGACCTTGGCGCAGATGCAGCAAGGACAGAGGGACACCCAGAGACCCAGGCAATATGGACAACAGTCAACTGGTCAGCAGGAGCCAGCAGGGAAGGACAGCAGGGAGCCAAAGCCTATCCCCCAGCACTTCCTTCTTCACCTGACTCTCCCCAGGAGAACAAATGAGAAAGGAGAAGAGAAGGGATGCTTGAGAAGGAAGGAGAAACTCTGAGAGAGGATTTTCCCAAAGAGACTGAGTTAGTCCATCATCCGTGTCCACCCTGGACAGTTATACTACATCAGAGCCCTGATCCACTCCTTTGCATTATCATGTTGTTTTAACACGGGGAGTAGTTTCTTGTCCTATTTTTAAACCTAAGTGGTCTTTTTCCAAGTGTCTATAAATCCTATTATGCATCTTTGGCCAAGTAATCTTCCAGATACCAGTTGGTGTTCAAATGGCTACTTTTCATTTTCTGGTAGTTTGGGGTCTGAATTTTGTTGCAAATCAATTTCCATCTACTTAACCCTACTTATTTCTAAATGCTACTTTAACTTGAACCCAGTAATAGGTTTTACTGTCAAATTTAACTGCGTTTGCTCCCCACACTTTTTACAACTCAAGTTAAACTGATTATGAAATATTTATATAGGATAGGAAGAACGGATAAGCATCACTGTCCTTTGTGACTTTAATGAATTTGGGAGTAATGACATCATTTTCTTGTGCGCTGACAGTGTAGCAGGTGCTGTGCTAGGTGGTTTTCATAGAACTATCTCATTTGATCCTCACAATGACTCTGAGAAGTAGATTTTATTATTATTTCCATTTCTCTGAGGCTGAGAGGTTAATTCACCTGCCCAAGGCCACACAAATAGTGAGTGATTGAACATGGACTAGAACCCAATTCTCACCAACTCAAAGCTCATGTTCTTCACATTTTACTCTATGGCCACATAGAAACGATGTTCAATATACCCCCAGATAATCTGGTCAGTCAATAGAACAAGAGTTTGACACCATTGGTGTTTAATAATAATATATGTCTTTATAGCTACAAGAATTACTTAAAAACCAATCAGCCTAGTTACTAACTCATCCCAACACATAAGCCTTTTCCATCTCAATAGCTAAGTCATGGCTTGGCAACTGAGTCTCCTATGTGATGATCACCTCAGTACATGACCAACGTGAACAGGGTGGGTCACAGACTGGGTCTCCTGGGGCAGTGCTGAGGCTGCCCACTGGTCAGGCAGGCACACCCAGGTAAGACCAGTGAGTCTGTTTTGGGGTTTGCCTGCTGTGGTTGGCCCAGCAGGGACCCGGGATTTGAAGGGGAATGAACAGAGCGCAAGGGGATTCCTATGGAATCACCAAATGTGTTTACAGCCAGCCCCCACTTTCACCACCTTTCCTTTAACCAATCCAGGCACCCAGCCGCGCCTGAAAGCCACCTATATTTAACTTTTCACCACCTTGATTCAAGAATTTGTCAGTTTCTACCAGGCTGTTAACATTACCAGTCAACTGTTGCCCGGTCAATGTGTGAGTGCCATCTAGACGTGAACGGAGATAACTGCAGGCCACGGCGGGCGAATGTGCCACTGCACAGTTCTTTCCTAACATCTTTCACCGGCCCTTGAAGAGACAGCAGGAAGGACTGCGTTAAGATCCTCAGCACACAACTTTATGCTGGGCTTTATATCTAGCAAATCGTGCAAATATGGCTTCTGCTTCTGAAGACATATTTAGGTAAGCCTGGAAAAAGAACTGAATGAATCTAATTTCTATTACTCCAAGGTCACAGAGAAATTACCAAATGTCTAGAGTGTTAAGGGAGTTACAATTGAGATCAGGATAAGCTGTTTCCCAAACAATCTCTGCCACTAAATTTCAGGCAAATTTGGACAAATGACATCTCTCTGGGCCTCAGCCCGCTCAGCACTGCCTTCTCAGTATTCTGTGAGGAAGCTGGACAGTGTGCTATAAGCCATTCTTGGAAGGCTTGGTTCTGGGATATAACATAATGCTTCCATGTGACACCTTTTAGTGGCTGCTATTTTGTTGCAGATGCTACAACAAATAATAAATTACCTTGAGACCCTTTAGAGGTGAGTGAGACAGGCACTGCAAATGCCTGCACATACACCAGCTTCCTCTCTTTCCTAATTGAGGGGCCCTCACAATGTTGGGGTCAGCAATGTCCCCATAAGACCAGATGCCACCAGAAGTCAGTGAGGTGGAACTTCTGAGTACGCATTTATTTATCTGAGGAAAAGACACTATCCCAGCTGGCAAGTACCTTTAGCCTTTTTCTTGCCTGGACTCAGTAGAGAAGAATAGCCAACTTTTACTATTCTGAGAACATGCAGCCACATGTTAAGGAGAGTAGAACAAGGTGCCAGAAGAAGGCTGGGTCCTGGACAAATGGCAAGAGCATCTTCATTAGCCCGGGGCCTCCTTCTGGGGTCACTGTTCCAGGAGAAAAGCAAAACCTGCCTTTGGTTAAAACACTACGGTTGGGATTCTGTTACAAGCAGAAAGTCACCCCTAACTGACATAAGAACTCAGATTTTGTTATTCATTTTCTTATTCAACAACTGTTAGAGTATGTGCCTGGAACTGTACCAGACACTAAAAGAGTCCAACCCCAAGGCGCTTGTGGTCTGGTGGGGCCAGCTCCAGGGTGGTGTGACACACAAAAAGCACCGGAAGGGATGACACAGAAGTTTTTCCAAGGTGACTCCTTAGTTGAGTATTCAAGAATTAGCCTGGTAGATTACCAGGAATTAACCTGGTACAGGAGGAGAAAGAGGGTGATAGCAGACTCTTGTTTGACAACCCAATGGGCATTTCTCTTCCTCCACAGTGTCAGTGCCCTGGTTTCCATTCCAGTGTCCTTCCCTCCAGTCCCCCACTCTTGGGGCTTCCTTAATTCCCTTTGCCATTGGTTGGTTTAGGATGGGCATGAGACTCGGTTCCGACTAATGAGACACGAGGCAAATTCTGCTGAGAGGATCCAGAAAGCTCTCCTTCACTCCCAAAAAGAGGACACTTAAAGAGCAGTGTGCTCTTCTTGCCAGACTTCATGTCTGCTGAGACCCATGTAGGTATCCTGAAAACGAGGAAGGGGAGACTGCGGAGACCATGAGTTCGGCAGAGTGGAAAGATGTAGGAAACCTTGACCTCAATGGCAATGCTGAACTGCTGCGTAGATCAACCCTAGAATCACCAGGAACGGGCTTATGTTACTAGAATGAGTAAGTCCTCTTAGCGTTACGTCTTCTCGCTGGATTTCTCTGTTGCCTGCAGCTAAATGTTTCCTTCCAGGCAGAAGCCGCAGCAAGAGGAACCAAGAGATGTGACAGAAGATGGCTGGTGTTAAGAACTGGAGGCATTCCCGATCAATGTCTACGCTGAAGGAGTGGCACGACAAACTGGCACTGCAAACAGCAGGGACCCAGAGACTGTGGCAGGACTGCTGCAAGTTCTCATCACGGAGTGACACATTTTGGTGAATAATATTTTAGAAAATGACACTGGCAATTCTGTGTAAGGAGGGGCAATAGTAGAGATAGGAAGAGCTCTACAGTATTTGCTTTACTTATCTACATCAGCAACGATGAAGGCTTGAAGAAAGGAAGTGATGATGGTAAAAAGGGGGGGGGGGAGCAAAATACAAAAACCTATTAAGGAGGTAGATTACTTTACAACCTCGTCACCCTGGGATGCGGTGGGGAGAAAAAAGAGGAACTGAAGATGACACTCATATTCCTGGCCTGGGTGTCAGTTGGGATTGATTGCTCATGGAGATACAGGAGAAAGCATCTATGATAGTAAGGATAGAATGGGGAGGGGATTTGGGGGAATGATAAAGTAAATTCAGTTTTAATTACCCCGAGATTTAGGTCTTCGTTGGAAATCCAGGTGGAACTATCCAGCATGCAGCTGCCAAGGGGGTACAGTATGGTCATGCTTGGCAATAGTTGCTCACACTTAGTGTTTTGGTGAACAGGGAAGGCACAGTATCCCCAGGAGCCCATGCACTGTCATGGGCAACATTTCAATCCTACAATCATGAGAACTTTCTGAGGCTTGAGCATGAAGCTAGGTCCTCACTTGTTCCCAAACAGTGATTCCACCCCTCTGAACTTGAGACTTGATCTTACCACCAGAAAGATTGGAGGGGTCATCTGAGAAAACAGAGAACCTCCAGCGGATCAAACTGATGGGGATCAGAACAAGGATTCTGGGAGGGCTGCTGTAAACGGGACATACCTGCATTATGTGGCCATGAGGTCAGGGGTATTCAGGTAAAACCTGGTGAAGAATGAACAGATCAGATGATGCCAGTAACTCCAGGTGAACAGTGTTGCTTTCTATGGTGACCTCCTAGGTGGCTGAATAAAGGGTCCACTTTATTTTTCCACTTGAACAAACATCTTTTGAGCAAGTACTGTGTGCTGACTCATTGTGCTAGTCAGTGGTCACTAGTTCGAGGTGTTTCTAGGCATCCGTGGGGAGGCGGACATGTAATTTAAAAAGGACAGTAAAGAACTACAGATGTCATGAGAGAAGTCTTTGGGGCACAATGGAGAGAGGCATCCACCCTCTCCTGGGACCAAGAGTAATAGCGCTACAGAGGAAATGACACCTAAGCTGAGTCTTTGCTTTGTAAGGGGAAGAAGAGACATTCCAGGCAGAAGAAGGGGCAAAGCTGAGAGGCATAAAATGGAGACATGGCCTGTTCAGAGTGGTGTGGTTGGCTGGAGTACATGCTTTCAGAGTAGAGAGGTAGGCAGGGGCTGGATCCTGGAGCATGCTGAATGCCATGCCAAGGAGCAAACTTTATCTGTGGACAATGGAGATGGGCATGGTGGGCCCAGAAGCAGAGGAATAACCTATTCTGATTTAGATCTTAGAACCTGTCTGGCAGCAAAGTGAGAGCTGAACTGAAAGAGAATAAGAAAAGAGGCAGGAAGTCCAGTTAGGAGACCCCTGCAGTGGCCCAAAGAAGAAAAGACTGAAGACTTAAAACAAAGACCTAAATTGAGAGGACAAGGAAGGGACGGACACAAGAAGGACACCTGAAGGACACAAAACCTTGGTCACCACTGGATGTGGGGAGGTGAGAATGAGGAAGGTGCCCAGCTGGCTCTGGCTTGGAGATGGGCAGAATGAAGGTGCCACTTCCCCAAATCAGAAATATAGAGAATGAGCAAGGTGGGAGGGAAATATAGATCACGTTGAGCATTTTCAGGTGGAAATGCACAAGAGTGAATTAGTAAGAGTCTGGAGCTCAGGAGAGGCCTGGCCAGAGGGCACATTGATCCTCCTGGTAAATTTCTGTCTTCTGACCAAGGACTAATGGATAAGCAACCAGACAAGTTAGAAATGTCACTTGTGGCCACGGAGGAGATGGTGTCAGTCTAGGACTCTTCAGATTGACTGCTTTAGACGCTCCGCTGACTTTTTTAGAATGACTGGTTCACAGTATCTTAGACTGAAAGGGACCCAGGGATGATCTTGTCCAAACCTGCCCTCAGTTTAAACACTCTTCTCCAGCACCAGGTTATCAGTTTGCCCACACTCTGCCTGCACATCTCTCAATGTGCCCTTCCTCCTCCTCTTCACCGCCCCCCCCCCCAAGTTTATCACACATTTACTGGCACTCACACCGTTTTTAATGGGGGAGGCATTACTACATGAAGTGGGCCATTCCACTGTTGGAAAGTTCTATTTCTTAGGAACATTTTTTTTTTAATGTTGACAAAAGGTCTGTTATATCAGAAACTACCATCTTGGCCTCGGATGATCATATGAGAGACAGATTTACAATTGAGAAAAAAGCATCTGATCTTCAGGAAACCCATACAACAGAAGGGATGCGTGGCAGTCTTTACTTCTAGGATTTGCCTCAGGCTCTTTCTTCTAAAAGATAAAATAAAATAAATTAGAAGCACTTGAAGAGCATTTGCAATGAAGCTTTCATTTTGAAATTACATTTGCCCATTGTAGTTTCATTAAATGCAGAGGTTAACCATTTACAAGGTATTTGCTGTAGAAGGGAATAGGGTAGAAGATAGCTTTGAACATGGCACCTTTTATGCTTTTTAAAGAACAGAGAATGAATTTTTTTAACAAGTGACCTGGGAAGCAGCAGTTCTGCAACAGCCCAGCAGGGGGCCTGGGAGTGACAATATATAGTTTTTCTCCCAGCTCTGAACTGAACATGCATTTTTTACTGGACTGTTCCAATGTTTCCTCTTTGCAAAATTAAGGTTATCCCTCTTCATCTCCAATTCTGAACTACACTGTGGCTGCCAAGAAATGTCAAGAGCAGTGTTCATATCTAGGAGGAGAGGGATCTGTTTCTTAATGATGGGTGGAACCCCAGTTGAGTAGAGCTAACTCAGGTACTGGACTGGCAGGCAGAGAGGACAGCTTCCTCATTTGGACACAGACAGTATTTCTGAGCAGCTTGAGCAGCCCAGGGAGGTCAGGAAAGGAAGGGGAAACACACGACAGGTCTCAGAACCTAGTTCAATACTTTCCACCCCCAAAAAGGCTTTAAATGCAAAAAAGAAAACAGGGCAAATCTTTCATTCACCCCTCCAATTCTGCATTTTGAAGGATTGCAAGCATACAGAAAAGGTTGCAAGATCAGTTCAATAAAATCCACACACTCTAGATTCAAAGAACATTTGCCACACACGTTGTACAGAGCTCCTCTCCTCCCTCTCATATTGCTCAATTCTATCAACATTTCTTAAGCACTTAAAGCTCCATCAGGCCTTCTCAAGGGGCTCATGGTTTATCAGGGAGGTCAGATATGGAAACAAATATGGGCACTACAATCTAATGAGAGCAGAAATTGTGTCAAAACCAGAAACTGTGGGCAAAGAGCAATGATGACCCATCCCCAGAGCCAGGGAATGCTTCCCAGAGGAGACCTAAGTGGGAGGTGGAGGGGAAAAAGGATTCCAGGCAGAGGGAACAGGGCAGAAAGGCAAGGAGGATCAGTCACGTGTCCAGGGGCTGAATAGAATTTTGTTTGTCTTGTTTTAAATCTTCTGCTTCCGTCTCCTCCCTTCATGGCGAGAAGCAATAAGAGTTAACAGAGCGTGCTTACTACGTGTGCCTGGTGTGTCTAAGGGCCTCATACACATCTGCTCATGTAATTCACATATCTTTGCCAGGCGAGTGCCAATTATCAGCCCATGTTACAGAGTGGAAAATGGAGATCAGGGTAGTCAAGAAATCTGACAAAGGAGACCCAGCTTGTGAGTGGCGGAGTAAGTGATCACTTCTTCACTTTACTTTTTTTTTAAAAAAATTGATTTTAAAGAGGAAGGGAGAGGGGGAGAGAGAGAGGTAGAAACATCAATGAGAGAGAATCACTGATCGGCTGCCTCCTGCACGTCCCTCACTGGGGATCGAAGCTGCAACCCGAGCATGTGCCCTTGACTGGAATCGAACTCAAGACCCTTCCATCCACAGGCCGACGCTCTATCCACTGAGCCAAACCAGCTAGGGCTGCACTTTACATTCTTAAAGCTCCTCAGGCAAAACACTCTACCCAAGGCTGCCTGAGACTTCCTCCCATCTTTCTCTCCCGCACCAACCCCAAGTCAGTTGGGCAGTAGCTTTCTCAACCCCAGGGCTTTTGAGGCAGAATGACTCCCTTCACCTGAGCCTCATACAAGCCACATTTTCTGTTCACATCAGGATACAGCTCTCATTGGTCACTGTTCCCATGATCCAGTTACAATCTCCTAGAAAATTTCTGCACCTGGTCCCATCTGCCTTTGCTACCCCATCAAGGTGCAGCAGATGAGCTCCAGACACGTCACTACCTCACTGCCACCAGCAGCACTGCCCTCATGATGCCCTGCCCCCCAGCTGAGCTCAGGTCTCTATAAACCAAACAACATTCAATTCTCCTAGAACTTAATGAGGTGGTTTCAGCATCTCTGTATTTAAGGGGATTTAGTCTCGAAGAAATGATGGGACTTGCTCAAGGTAATTTGGTTGGTGAGTTCAGCACACACCTGATTTGGGAAGGGTCAAGGAGGACTGAACTAAAAAACTGGATTCAGAACTAAGTCTGAGAGCAAACAGCGGTCTACTTTGCATGTCCATACACAATATCCCTCAAGTGTTATTTACAGTTCTTGGTGGTGTCATAAAGAAGACATCAACCTGCTCACACTAGCTGGTTTGGCTCAGTGGATAGAGCATCAGCCTGTGGACTAAAGGGTCCCGGGTTCAATTCCAGTCAAAGGCACATGCCAGGGTTGTTGGATCGATCCCCAGTAGGGGGCCTGCAGGAGGCAGCCAATCAATGATTTTCTCTCATCATTGATGTTTCCATCTCCCTCTCCCTTCCTCTCTGAAATCAATAAAAATATTTTTTAAAAAAGGAGGACATCACCCTCCTAACTCAAATTTGCCCCAGTTATTATCTTCATCACTCCACTTCCACTTATTTTAATTCTGGCCTATTTAGTCTATCTCCAGTCCTAGTTTCTTCAGAAGCTGATTTTAAAGACATGTAATTTCAATACTGAACACTAGATGTCACTATCAACCAGTTATATTAAACAGCCCTTCTTAAGGTATCAGCTAAAACAGGGGTCCTCAAACTTTTTAAAAAGGGGGCCAGTTCACTGTCCCTCAGACCGTTGGAGGGCCAGACTATAGTTTAAAAAAAAACTATGAACAAATCCCTATGCACCCTGCACATATCTTATTTTGAAGTAAAAAAACAAAACGGGAACAAATACAATATTTGCATTTGCATGTGGCCCGCGGGCCATAGTTTGAGGACCCCTGAGCTAAAAAGTCATCACCAGAAGGAATATTCAAGTTACATTTACTTGATACTGTGCTACATAATCTATAAGAGCTGGAAAAGTGACAAGACACATACTTCTTACAAAATAGTGCATGTTCTCTAGCCTCACTCAGAGGGCTTAATATTTATTTTTTTAAAAAGCCTTTTTTTTTCTTTTTATCAAGTGAGAAATATTAGCAAGAATACATTAAGCAACATGGAACACCAGACACTGTACTTGTTTATATTGTATATTTGAAACCTCTCATTGTATGTGTGAAATATTGAGATCGGGCTTTTAGAAACTGATTTGAACCCAAAAGACAATGATTTTTCACCTAGGAAAAGCTCATCTTAGCTCTCACAAGTCTGACAAGCATACCTTAAGGTTTTGCCAAGTACAAGTTTTGGGAAAACAAGGCTAGTATTTGGATACCAAATGTGTGAACCCAAGGTCTTTTTACATATATGATTATACTCACTCCCTTTAAATGACAATCATGGTTAATACTGATCTTCCTTCCTTAGTCCTTTGGGTGAGTTTGGACATAGAGCAAAAAGAGTCTTTCAGGATCTGGTTAGGAGACCAGGTTTATAATATCTGTAAATGCTACAATTACTAGCATTTTGCTGATAATTGGGAAAACAAAACAAGAAAAATAAGCAGGGGAAAATGTAAATTTCAAACCATCAAGGGATGGGTTGATTAATTCTAAAAAATTTGGTAGGATCTGTATAAAATAAAACTCATAGAAGATACTGCCCATTTTCTAAATGGCAGAAAATGATACCAGCGATTCCCACCCTCTCCCTGCCCCACTATTTTGTTCTGAAAAGCAGAACAAACTTTTCGTGCTTTTCAATTAATCTACTAATTTTATCATCTGGAGTACTCTTCATATTTGTGACGTCTGCCATACAGTTCTAAAAATTAATAAAACATAAGTTTTTCAATCAAGTAAAAACTTATTGTAAATATGAAGTCTTGTTAAGTCCCCTAAAAACAAATGGCTTTTCCTAAAGAACCATTTGCATCTGAAGTCCATTGAGTGCCTGAGCTCCAAGCAAAGAGCAAGCTTACCTTGCATAACTTTAAATGCCAGAATATTTTATTTCTGTCAAAATGTATGTTCTTGTATTCAACATGTAGACTAATGGAATAGAATAGAAAGCCCCCACACATATACACACACATACAGACAGACAGACATATCTACATACATACCAAGAGTAACGAAGAGCAAGCCCAGAAACAGCCTGGGAAAGATTTATTCTATTATGGTAAAGGCGCACTGGGTAACCATCCGAAAAAACACAGAACTGAATCCACACCTCACATGAGACATTAAGGTTAATTCCAAATGGATTAATATAAAATGTAAAAATGTAAAAGCATAGAGCCAATTACTGAGAGAAGACATAGCAGAATTTTTCCTTATACTTCAGAGTGCGGAAGAAAGTTTTTCTAAGGCACAAATTCTAGGCTGATAAAAGTGGACATTGCTAAATTCACCACTTAAAAAATGCATGGCAAAAAGTAATGAAACCCCATGTACCTAAGTCAAAGACTACCTAAAAACAAGACAAAACAAAACAACCTCCCCTGCAATTTATATAATAAAAAGTCTTCCATTTCCTAAAAATTAAGAAAGATCAACAACTCAATATAAAAACAGATCACACACAAGGAAGGAAAAGGGTTCCCGGGTCAAAAGGGTACACACTCTTCGGGGCTGGGACTCCAATAGGGCAGGGGAGGTGCCTAAGGCACAAAATTTAAGAAGATCCTGAGAATTTCATATAACTTAATCCTCCTTAAATTGTGCCCCTCACTCCTCTTATTCCAGGCCCTGTGGTTCTTAAACATATGAAAAGATGCTCAAACTCACTGAAAATAAGATAAATGCAAATGAAAACTACCCAAGACGCCATCTCTCACGAATGGGACTGGCAAAAACCCCAGTGCTGTTCAGCACACATACCACCTCAGACATTGCTGGTGAGGCTGTTAGATGTTTCAACCTCTGGAGAGCAAACGCCACCCCTAGGCATTCCAATCACAAAGAGATGCACACTCTTGACTCAATTCTAGGAATTTATCCTACAGATACTTGCAAATATGTTTACTGGCCCACACACAACTGTACTTACAGCAGCATCGCTGGTTATGGTAAAAGACCGGATATAACCTACATGTTATAATAAATTATGGTTAGTTTATTCAGTGCAGTACTGCGCAACCATAACATGAATAAGGACATGCTTTAGATACTGAAGCGGAGAGTTCTCCAAACTATGTTAAGTAAGTAAAGCAAAGTTCAGAGCCGTGTGTGTGATGTGCTACTCCATGTGCCCCCTAACAGGGAAAATAATATAATATGAATGGGCTTCTGGGTGCAGAAAAATATTTGACTTAAAAAAGAAACTATCAAAGTGGTCATTTCCTGTTGGAAAACAGGAACCTCGGTGGAGAGGGAATGGGAATCACACTTCTGGTGTCTGAGTCATGTAAATGTATTATTATCTACAAGATAAAAAATGTGTTTCATCTAGCACTTTTGTCATCATACATACATGCACACATACATACAACACCTCCAGATAGTTTCTAAGGCTTGTCCATCACCCTCGCAATGATACTCACTACTCGGTTTGAGCCGACTCTGGCAGAAGTTTAGTTGAGATGCCCCCCCAGCTTGGTGTTAGGATGATGGGCTTCCCCCTCCATCTTCGCTCAGACTTCCAGGCTCTGCCAGAATCATCATCAGGCTTAACGGCCTGTGTTTTAAAAAAAGTCTGATCCTCTGACAGTGTCACCAGTAAGAGCATGAGCTGACTAGCAAGAATGTGCACAGGGTTCGAAGAGAAAGGGGGCTACTGCTCCCCTTGGCCGTGCTCGTCTGGTAGAGGGCCTGTGGTTTCTGTATGCAGCACAGGTTTCTGCACCCCGAGAATCTTATCCTGTGCCTGTGGAACAGCATCTGAGAGCCGAGCAGGTATACAGTGAGCACTGTGCCACTCTGCAGCCGTGTGCCACAATGGAGCCTACTCAGGCGGGGCTTCCAGTCTGCGTCTGGTTTAGGGGCAGGGATGGGGTGCGCTGGGGCAGAGGTGACTATCTGGCTCTGCTGAAACTCCTCTCATTTCTCAGTCCCAGTCCAGTCACCAGCCCTGCCAATCTGGAGACAACACTTCTTTAGTTCCCTTTGGGGGAATGCTGCCCATTTAAGGAAACCTAGCGGGGAGGAACCCTGAAATTCTCTCTCTCCTGACACTCTGATGTAGGAGGGCCACCAGGAGGGGTAGGTTGGAAGCTCAATCACCTTACTCCACTCTTACCTGAGCAGCCCCTCTTTCCTCTGTTGTAGTCCTGGAGATCCTGTCTGAGCCCCAAACCTGCTCCTGATCCATTATTCCATCCAGTTTCCAGGGCAGTCTTCCTGGGCCTCAAGGATGACTGAATGGAGCGGGTGGAGGGCTGTCTATTGCCAGTGCCAGCGTGTGTTCCAGAAGATGTGTGGGCACCCAGGAGGAACTGAGTATGGCACCATCAGGAGGAGACCCGATTAACAGGCCGAGAGCAGGGAGAAGGCACAAAATGATCACCCCACATCTGTCAGCTCCTGAGCACCGCACAGGTACTGGGTCCTGGCTGGAGACTTGGTCTACATTTTCTCCAAATCCCAGGGGTTGCCAGGTCAGTAAGTAGTCTTGCCTCCACTTGTTACCTCCACCTGCCCTCCCTGGAGACCTTCCCCTACACCCCATGTATGCCTCCCCGCCACTGCTCACTGCTTCAGTTCCTATTAACTTCATAACACTCATCAAAATGTGTAATTCTTGCTTGTTAACTGGCCTTTTCTCTTTATTACTTTCTCCATTAGATTTTAAGTTCAATGTGGGTAGGAACCATGTTAATCTTTTCCATTGTTTATCTACAATGCCTAGCCCAGTGTATGGCAACAAGCAGTTAAGATTATTTGTTGAATAAATTAATAATTATATATTGCTTGGTTGTTAATTAATAATTAATGATAATAATTAATAAGTATGTATTAATAAAGAAATCTAAACATGCCCTGCTGGTGCGGCTCAGTGGTTGAGCATTGACCCATGAATCAGGAGGTCACGGTTTGATTCTGGTTGGAGCACATGCCTGGGTTTTGGGATCGATCCCAGGCATGCAGGAGGCAACCGATGTTTCTCTCTTATCACAGATGTTTCTATCTCTCCCTCTCTCTGCCTTCCTCTCTTTGAAATCAATAAAAACATTAAATTTTAAAAAATAAATCTAAACAGAGTTTTTATGTGAGGTAGTGGTCCCGCTGTTTAAAAATGAGAAAAACCATAGATAATGGGAAAGAAGTGCATATAATTAGGTACATTTCATCAGGTTCACTTTAGATTTAGGATTTCAAAAGGTCTTGAGAACAGGGCCTGGGTTCTAAAATGCCAATACTTTGTTAAACCTATTCTTGATTCTTGTAGGAAAGGTTTCACAATCAGTTTTTGACTTTTTTTTTTTCCGTCCACACATCTATTTTAAGAACATTATTGGATAACTTTCATATGTTAAGCACTGAGGATACAAATATATCAACACTCATTCTCCTTTAGAAGCTCAGGCACATGTCAATACAATAACTATAACTAAAATATAATATAAGCATTTTAATAGCCACAAGCGGAAAGACTTTTAGAACACAGTTAGATGGGGATAGGAATACAAAAGGGAGTCCACAAAGTGTCACATTAGCTGGGAACTCTGCTTCAAGGCTGAACCATGCAAATGTCTAGCAAAGGGGAGAAACCTCACCCAAAGTAATTACTCTCTAAGTCTCATTCAAGTAACGACAGAACTCTAAGAAAAGTACATAAAATAAAGCCGCTCACCAAGAGAAATTAGAAAAGCAACTCAGGGCAAACAGGCAGGAAAAGAGCAGGGTCTGTTTGGCTGGGGACAGCACAGCAGCAGTTGCTAGAGGAGGAGGATGAAAACCCGGTGCCTGAACACCCACAGGACACACAGAGGCCCACCATGTCTTCCTTCCGGTCAGGGCCACACGCAGGTCCAGAGTTTGTCTCTGAACATTCGGAACCAGTTACCTTGCTTTAATTTATGAAATAAATCTGAAACTGTCTGCTGATGTGTCCGGATGGAAGCCTAGCGATGCCTCAGCTGAGGAGGAGATGTGAAAGGCTCCAAGAAGTGTGCTTGGAGGGCAGGCCACAGGAGCCAATTCTAGCATGTCATAATTGCCAGAAGCCAATTCTAGCATGTCATAATTGCAAGAGTTTCATCAAAAGGTTGATGGAACTTGGGGACTCAACAAGGGCTGAGTCACATATGTTGTCACCTGTTGGGAATGGCTGATGGCATTTCCCCAAACCTGAAAAGAGATGATTGTTTGCTGCCAAACAGCTCAGAGCATCTTAATCTACATGTTATTGCCTCCTACTGACCAAACACCTGAACAGCCAGCCGTAGGCTAATTCCCCCATTCTGACAATGCCTCTGTACAGGAAACCCTACCCCTTTGAAGTGTATATCTCTGCCTTGCCTCAGGACAATTTGTGTTAATAAAAAGCATGGGGTCTTGAGACTAGATCTTAGTTCCTTCTAGCTAAGCCCCTCTGACCCCCATATGCCTTTCAAAATTATGCTTCGTCTCTGGACTCTTAAGTTACACACAGCCCCTTTTCCAGATTGCTGAACCCTTCTAGATGCTGGAACAAGAACCCTGGCAGGGCTGACTAGGAAGGAGGGAGCAAGTGAGGGGGGAGGGGAGGGAAGAAGGGGCACTTTCATCTCAACAGAAGGCGCCATGGGAGCACGCACTTGCTTAGGTTTGTCCTGTCATTAGCTCCGAAGGGACTCAGGAAATTGAGAGTGAGCAAAATTAAAAATGAGATGAGAGAGACAGGAGTTTGGGTGCCAAGAAACTCTCCCCAACCTCCAAGGCCTTGGGTTCTGGGGATTGGGCCAAGGGGACTTCATGCCGTTGTTTTATCTGCACTGAGCTGCCTAGCCCAGCCCAAACCGAGACTCTGCTGCATTCAAGACTGATTTCATTTGCTAAAATCCACTAGATTGAGTCATCAAGTACCTTGACTCACTTACTCATTTATTTTCAGCACCTATTCAAAGGGTAGGCATTTGCTAAAGCCAAGTGCCTGGAATTGCTCCCGGGATGGCTGGGTGGCAGGCGGGGCAATGGGAACAAACAGTTACAAGAAGTGGGAACAGAAGAACAGAACAGTACACAAGGGGGTGAGCCGGTGGCTTTTGAACAGAGCACATGGGGCGGACCAAGAGTGGGCACAGCATGGCACTCCAGACTGATGGAACAGCGTGTGCATTCCCTTGGAGGCACAGCCTGCAGCCTGCTGGGTCACGGAGAAACACGTCGCAGCCTGGCCAGCCCTGGGGGCCCAGGGAGGCCTGGCAGCAGACAGATGATGAAGGGCCTGGCCTTTATTCCATAGGCAATGGGGCGCCAGAGATGGAATTTAAGCAAAGAAGAGGCATGTCCTGATGTGTGTTTTGGAAAGACAGTCTTTTTGGAAAGAGGCAGGGAGAAAAATAAACTCAGACTAAGGGAGACCTGAAGCACATAGGCTTCTCCCATCACATACAAACTACTCTGTTTTAAAAGTCAATATTTTTGAATCCTCACCTGAGGATATTTTTCCATTGGTTTTTAGAGAGAGTGGAAGGGAGAGAGACAGAGAAACATTGATGTGAGAGAGACACATCGATTGGTTGCCTTCCCTCACGATCCAACCAGGGCTGGGGATCAAGCCTGCAACCTAGGTATGTCCCCATGACCGGCATCGAACCCGGGACCCTTCAGTCCCCGGGCCTATGCTCTTTCCACTGAGCCAAACCCACTAGGGCTTAAAAGTCAATATTAATAGTCAACCCCTATGCAGCACTTAGTGTGTCCAAGTCATCTCATCTTTTCAACAGTCTTTTGTAAAACAGGGATGAAAATTCCTATTGATTGGCTAATTGTGAAGACAAATGAACTGATGAAACAACTGCAAAGTAAGGCACAGAGCAGTGTCTGGCACCTGGCAGGTTCCAGTGCCTTGCTAGCCTGCATCAGCTCCAACATCTTCTTCCTTTGAGGTTTTGCATCAGCTTTGCAATACAGAGGACTGCGCCTTTACCACCAAAGGAGCAGCGTTTTTGGGTGGATCTTAGAGTGATTCTGACTCTCTCGGTATCATGCAGCTCTGAACGTGGAGGTTTCTGGAAGGCCAGTCTCCAGGGAGTGAAGGTTGGTTTTTTGGTAGTCATTACCCAAATGACCCTGTTCTTTCAAATGCCTGCTAAACCTTTGAAGGCAAAGTTTCATTTATTTGTATTAAATCATGAGCAAAAATAATAAATACACATTTAACTATAAAAATTCAAAAAATTTCAGGCAGAGTTTAAAGCTGTGATCATGTTAAAAATCATGACAGCACAGTTAATGTGATGCTTAAGGATGGATCTCTGTTCATTAGACATAAAGGCTCTCATCCCCATAAGTGGCAATAATGCCTGGGCAGGGCTGGAAGTGTCTCGGAGGCTGCTCTGGAGACGGGCCAGGTGGTCCTCTTTGATGTCCAAGGGAAGGGGTCTGGATGAGGAAGGCGGGAGCTCTGTGAGCTCCGGGTGCTTTAGAGAAATGACAGGGCAGAGCGCTTTCCCTTCAGAGCCTACCCGCATGCAGTCCTCAGCCTGAAGCCAACAGTTGGGGTCCTTCAGTCCTTGTCCAAAAAAGAAGTGTCACCCAGCACTGGAGGGGTCCCCCACTTCCTCCAGCCTCCAGCCTCCTGCCCTCCAGCGCTGGGCAGAGCCTTCCTGCCTGCCTGGGCGGTTCGGCCTTCCGCTTGGTGTCTCTTTTGTGGGTTTCATTCGTTTTCCTGTTTAATGCTTGCTGCCTTTCATTAAGTTTTATTGCAGCAGGGGCCTCTGGAGTTATTTCAGAGGCAGACAGTCATGACCGTGAGTGACAGCTCTCTCGGCCATGAGTCAGCCAAGCAGATATCAATCTGAATTCTGGGCTTCCAATCAAATATTCGGAAAAGGGCTCTGTACCCTTTGAAAGATGCAAAGTAAACAGAATCTCAGCCTGGGAAGCAAACGTACCTCAGATCATTTAAACAGAATTTCTAACGAGGACGGGAGAGTCAGTGGTTCCAACAACTTTAATGAGTGAGTTTTAGGCGAAAGCACAGAAAACAAATAGGATGGAATATCAAAGTTGTCCTTGTAACATCCAATTCCTATGAATCTACTCACACCCTGAGACTGTCTCAGCCTTTCAGCAATTATCAACTTCAAACTGTGTTGCCCTACAGTATGAAAGGTTTTCATCAATTGGTAAGAATGTATATCCATGTCCTTATAGTCCTTATAAGTGTTTGTTTTTCTTTCATATCATCAGTTCAGAGACACTCAATGCAACACTAAGAAAACATGCTTTCCCAGTAGAAAGAGATCACATTTCTTCTTCCTTCCAAATCATTTCACCACTCTGTATTTACATTTCTGATTCTTTGTTAAGTAGGTTTTAATCAGTGTCCTTTAAAACTTTGCTACACAAAGTATAATCCATAAACCAACAGCATCCACATCACATGGCAGCATGTCTGAAAACCAGATACTCCAGTCCTCTCCAGACCCACCCAACTAGAACTTGCACTCCCCAGGAGTCACACTGCAGTGAGAGACCTGCCTCAGAGACGGTATGAGCCCTGACCAGTGTTTCTCAGTGGTTAGAGCAGGGGTGGGCAAACTTTTTGACTCGAGGGCCATAACGGGTTCTTAAACTGGACCGGAGGGCCGGAACAAAAGCATGGATGGAGTGTTTGTGTGAACTAATATAAATTCAAAGTAAACATCATTACATAAAAGGATATGGTCTTTGTTTTTTTTAGTTTTATTCATTTCAAATGGACCGGATCCGGCCCGCGGGACGTAGTTTGCCCACGGCTGGGTTAGAGTGTCAGCCCACGCACACCGAAGGGTCTCTGATTGGATTCCCGAGC
The DNA here is from genome assembly GCF_014108235.1 of Myotis myotis. Lineage (NCBI taxonomy): Eukaryota > Metazoa > Chordata > Mammalia > Chiroptera > Vespertilionidae > Myotis > Myotis myotis. Next base: position 113,112,898 of record NW_023416313.1, on the reverse strand, counting down.
AAGGGCACGTACACCTGGGTTGCAGGTTCAATCCCCTGTCCCACTCGGGGTACGTGCATGAGGCAACCAATCGATGTGTCTCTCTCACAGCAATGTTTCTCTCTCTTTTCCTCTCCTTCCCTCTCTTCCACTCTCTCTAAAAATCAATGGGAAAAAAAAACATCATTGGGTGAGGATTAACAACAACAAAATGATGGTGTGAATCTGACAACTCTGTAATCTACAGAAAAGCAAATACTTTTGCAGTTAAAACTCAAATGCAACAGGACATCAGTGCGCACAAACAATAATACTGACACGGCAGCACGCTTACTCAGTGCAGACCTGTTACAGGGCCTTGCACAGAGTAGCTCCCGACTCTTCACTATGGACAGGAGGTAGGTACCATCCTCCTCAGCCTGTAGATAATGTACAGAGGCCCAGAGAGCTTACAGAACTTGGGCAAGACCACAAAGCAAACCAGCAGAAGAGGCAGGACTTGATTCAGGCAGTCTGACTTCAGAGGGCATGTTTTTAACCATTGCACCGTACCCCTCCCAACAGTGTGCACCTGCACCAGGAGACCAAGCAGTTCATTCAGGGTCTCAAAGAAAGAGCCAGCTACTTCAGGACCGTCATTTCAGTCTCAGCAACACTTAGAAGCAGAGGCCAGTTGAGCTGGACGCCACAAACTCTAATGGAACTCCCTCAGGGCTTATCTGAGGGAGGGGAGGCTGAGAGGGAGTGTGTGAAACCCAATGGTTTTTTCAAAGGAGTGAAAAAGTGGAGGCCAGACTCCACTATACTTCCCACCATGCTCCCTTCCTCGCCTACACAGATTTCTAATGCTTTGGGGGGTTGCTCTTCCAAAGATACCTCACACACATTAGATAGCAAACATAGCTTGTTCCTTTCTCAACTTTCATTCACAATCTGAGACTATCCAGATAAGTTATTCGTATCCTATTCGAAACCTCCTCACTATAAAAAGACTGCGGGGGAGGCCGTGCTTAGAAATCACACTTGAATAGCTCTAATACGGAGTACTGTAGCAATTTACCTTCCAGGTAGAATAGGAACCTTCAGATGTGATAGCCAATCAGTCCTCCAGCTTTTGAGCTTTAATTAAGGTAGAGTTTCAGTCTGGGCTCCAACTAGTCATTTACCTGCTCCGCTCCACCTACTACATTACAGATGAAAGGAGAGTGGCAGTCCGGGCCCACATTCTTGTGGCTGTGGGACTTGTGCCTCCTCATCTAAGATGCCTATTTTTAACCAAATGATGCTTTCCGCCAAAGGTTAGCATCCCACAGGGCTTCTCTCAGGCCCAGAATGTTTGCAGAATGTGTGGCTGGGAGTTCCTGGGACAGACTTCAGAAGGCCAAAGGGGCTAAAAACTCTTCCTGTTTAAAGTACAACTTCTGTTGTAAAGGGCAGGAGACAACTTTCATTTGGAAGCCAGCCCCATCTGGTGAGAGGCAAGATAAAATACAAGCCCTTAAAATGCCACCTTCAGGGCCGATCCAGCAATGGCTGTTCCATAACCTCCACGCCGGAGGGAGGAAGGGGTTCCGGACGCAATGAGCACAGATCAGTGTCCCCTTTGAAGCAAGTAGGTAAACATAAATCACTGAGTAATTGAATACCAGAGTGAGACATGGTGATTCCCAAAGATAAAAAACACAGAGCGGACCAAACAGTCCCATCTCCTCCCACTTCTCCCCGAGCTTATGTTCGGGGGCCTCTGGGCTGGGGGGGGAGGTAGCAGCCCACAGCCTGGCAGTCAGAGCTCAAACAGCCCAAGCACCCACCCCGATGCCTCAGTCCGGGGACACTTACCTTGCACTGCCCAGACACACAGATGGCCGAGCCGTTCTGGTCGCAGGGGGTGCCATCAATGACCTTCTCAGCTTGGCGTACATAGAAGCGATAGCCCATTGCCTGGCAGTTCAACTCACACTTCCGATTGCCCTTTACTACAAAAAAACAACAAGCAGCATCTTTTTTTCCCCTTGTATTTTTTATTGAGATACAATTCACATTACATAAAATTAACCATTTTAACCAAATTGTAAAACTCATCTTTTTTTTGTACGTTCACAATATTGTTCAACCATGACCACTAATTCCAGAACATTTCCATCGCCCCACCAATCTATTTTCTGTTTCTATGGATTTGCCTATGCTGGATGTTTTATAACCACATACTTTAAAATTGCATGAGTACTATTAGATCTCTCATATTTGATGGCAGAGGACAGGCATTGCAGTCTGATCTGCTGGCATATAATAGAGATTTGATGCTGAGTGAGTATTAGAAAGGAATTCTTAAAGAATTCAAATCTACCATGCAAATAGTAGATTCTACTTTTAGACATCCTCTCATTCGTTGCTATACTCATAATTACAATTTATATATCAACAATCATAGAGAGTACACAATTTTATTGTTCTGCTATTGTTTTAACTTAAACTCAATGTAGTTATACCATATTTATGTTCTTTCGGCTGGGGATTCCTATAATAATTCCTCCATGATGAAATATTTTAGTGATTTCCCCATTACCTTAGGTCAGTGGTCGGCAAACTGCGGCTCGCAAGCCACATTTGGCTCTTTGACCCCTTGAGTGTGGCTCTGCCTAAGCCTTAGGAGTACCCTAATTAAGTAATAACAATGTACCTACCTACATAGTTTAAGTTTAAACAATTTGGCTCTCAAAAGAAATTTCAATCATTGTACTGTTGATATTTGGCTCTGTTGACTAATGAGTTTGCCAACCACTGCCTTAGGTTGAAGTCCAAACTCCTAAGAAAGGAATTAAACATCTTTCAAATATAAATAGTCCTATTTCCAACTGTTCTCCCTTAAATCCATGTTCTGTACAACTAAGCGCGTCCTCTGTCCGGCCACTGCTTCGCTGCTCCTTCTGCCGCTGCCTCACTTGTTTAGCACCGCATCTACTGTGTTTTAGTTCCCAGATCACCTCCTCCGGGAAGCTGCCCCTGGACCCTGATCTCACCTATACATCCACCCACCACAGACTGTTCTGACCTTTTCTGCTTCAGGGTTAACCAAGCTTGATTGAAGCATGGTCTTGAGGGACAACAGGGATGTGTCTGTCTTATTTACTTTTGTATCCTCAGCACTCAGTCCAGACCTGGGCACACAGAAAATGCTCAACAAATCCCTGAGGGCCCGGCCGGCGTGGCTCAGTGGTTGAACGTCAACCTATGAACCAGGAGGTCACGGTTCAATTCCTTGTCAGGGCACATGCCCGGGTTGCAGGCTCAATCCCCCAGCCAATCAATGATTCTCTCTCATCATTGATGTTTCTATCTCTCCCTTTCCCCTCCTCTCTGAAAATCAATAAAAATATATTTAAAACAAAACAAAACACAAACAAATCTCTGAGGAATAAAAGGAGGGATGGATAAATGAATATTGGCTTTTCCCCCCTTTGTCTTTCTCTCTGTATTCACCTACCTCTGGGATCACTTCACACGAAGCCTGACACACAGTAGGTGCTCAGTAAAGGTTAAATTAATCACCACTACAACTAATATCTCCAGGGCAATTTCGTTGCCTTCAAAATAAGACCGAGAAAAAATTTTAGGCAAGATATACATTCATATCTAAAAGAGACAGACAAGCCAAGTACACAATGATTTTTTAAAAAACTGTTTTTGGATTCATGAAAATGCTATCCGCAGGCATAGACAGCATGTTCCAGGGCCATGCCTTTGTCTGAAAATCTGATTGCTGGATTGGGTAATACTGACTTTTTCCTACACAAGAAGATACATCATATTTTCCCCAGTGTGACTGCCTGATTATCATAGCAATGAACTTCCTTGTCCTCCACAGCCATTTAAACCGCTACCCGGAAATAACATGGAGCCTCCGGGTCCACAGGGCTTAGGGAAGACTGAATCTTCTATATACCCTAAGCTCTATCTCAGAAGCCAAGAGACCTGGTTTCTTACCCTGGCTGTCCAAAAGTTGTAAGAGATGACCTTGCAAAACAAAAAACAAACAAAAAAAAAAACAAAAAAAAAATCAAAAAAACACAGAATCAGGTACCTTTGGGAATTATCTAAAACTAAAACATCATTTTATATTAAAAACCAAACCACAATAGCCCTAAACAAATGAAGTGACAGGTAGGAGGTAAAACTAGTCTCCTACAACTTGCTTTCTCATGTCTGCTATCTCTATCCAGACCACGCTTCCTCTCTCCCCACTCCTCACTTTCTGAAGTGACAGCAGGAAGTATCCAGGTGACTGCATTTTAAGTAATAAGTGTCTGAAAGGCAGCCTCATATGGGGCAAGGGTTTTGAGTTCTCACCTCTCTCTTGGCTTCCTCCCAACAACCTCTATCCTTTGCAGCCCAATTTTATTTCTCAATATTTACAACCATACCACAGAAGAACATTCTGAGAACAATAACAACAACAAAAATGGTTAAAGGTGAGGTAATTGTGGCAGCATCTCCAAATGGCTACATGAAAATAACCCAGAGGGACGGCCTTAAGTTTGGGCTCCTATCTGTGGCCCAAAGGAGACACTCAGTCCGACCCTCTGCCTAAGTGACTTAGTGCCCCTGCCTTCTCAGACGTGCAACAAGGGGACGGGGGACCCTAGGAGATAACAAAGTGTGCACAGTGTCTCCCGAATGAAACTGCCCAGAACCTGTTGCCTTAGCAACACTCAACCAGTACTTCTCATAAAGTTACACAAGGACTGACTTCTCCAGACCCTGCACATACTCCCCAACCACTTTAACATTTCACATAAAACTACATTTGCAGAGCTTCAGTTAAAGGTTTTTCATGGAGTGTCACTTCATTCCCTTTTTTCCCTTGAATACAGTTATAATTCTGATGCCAGGAGCTGTTTCTCTAAGCACTTTAAAAAAAAAAGATATCAGAGAGGAACAGAGAGAGATAGAAACATTGATCAGATGAGAGAGAATCACTGATCAGCTGTCTCCTGCACGCCCCACACTGGGGATGGAGGCTGCAACCCGGGCATGTGCCCTGACCAGGAATCGTGACCTCCTGATTCATAGGTCGATGCTCAACCTCTAAGCTAATTCTGCCATGGTTTTATTTTGCCATGGTTTTGTCATGGATAAAACAGAAGTGTGGCCACAAGCTGGGTGCAATGGGAAAGAGCAAGTGGGCACATCCTTTTCCTCCCTGTTTATCTCCCTCTTATTCCTCTCCCTCTCTGTTCTCATCTGCTTCCTAAGTGTCCTCCCCACCCCCAAGGGAGCACCTTTAACTTTCACACACTCAAGTAGTGATCCCCAGTGTGGGCCCAGGACCAGAGGCAGCAGCATCACCTGAAAGCCTGTTGAAAATACAAATTCTTGGGCCTCACCTCCAACTTCTAAATCGGAAGCTCTGGGGATGATGCTGGGTGACCTGCGTTTTAACAAACTCTCCAGGTGATTCTGGTGCTTAGTCAAGTTTGGGAGTCACTGTCCCAAGAAAAACCAAGTAGTGAAAAGATTTGGAAGTAGCTAATCATTCTTATTTTGAATCCATAATGTTCAAATTCCACATCTAAATTTAAAAGATAATGTAAGCACCATCTTTAATTAACTTTAGGATATTGCCAAATATCTGGATCCCTGATAATAAAAAAGATCTCTGGTTATTTTTTAAATGCTGGAGAATATACAAGAAAATTCAGTTACTTAGAATAAAGTAGCTAACAGCTAAAGGGTTTCCCTCAAATAGAGATTAAATATTTAAACTACTCATTGAGCTCTGTTCTTTTGGAAAAACCACTGAGTAAAGACACTTTTTTTTTTTAGTGATAAATACAAAGAAAATAGAAAAGGAGTGAACAGTTACAAAATTTTGGAAGGTGGAAGTAGAAAAACCCACAGTAATGACTCAGCAAACCCAACCAAACTAATCCTAGGCAGGAATTGAAGCACCAGAACTACCTCATGATACCTATATGATAGCATTTCTAAACATCAACTTTGGTATTAAAGGAGAATGTGGGCCTAAAAACAGAAATTGTAGGGGTGTTTAAGAGGCAGTTCAGAGGTCCCACTTTCCAGAATGGTTGACTAAAGCCTCTGAAAATGGACTTTGTCATAAAAGCAATGAGAACACTGGCAAAAAGCAGCTGAAGTGGCTACTAATAATAGATAAAATAGACTTTAAGACAAAAATTTTTATTAAAGACATATAAGAGCATTTTATAATGATAAAGTGTCAATCTGTCAGGAAGCCAACAATAGAGGCCCAAAATACATGAAGCTAAATCTGGACAGAAGTGAAAGGAGAACTAGATAATTTAATAATAAAGGTTGGAAATGTGGATACCACACTTCCAATAATGGATAGAACTAGACAGAAGATCAACAAAGAAATAGAAGACTTAAACAACACTATAAATCAATTACACCTAATAGACATAGATAGGACATGCCACCCAACAGTAGCACAATTCATATTCTTCTCAAGTACACGAAACATTTTCCAGAAGGGAACAAATGTTAGGTCATAAAACAAGCCTCAATAAATTCAAAAAAAAATGAAATCACACAAAATATGCTCACTAACCACAATGGAATGAAATTAGAAAATCAATTAAAAAAACAAATTTGGGGATTTCAAAAACATGTAGAAATTAAACAAAATACTTATAAATAACTGATCAGGGGGAAAAGCACAGAAAAATTAGAAAATACTTTGAGATTAATAAAATAAAAACGCAACATCCCAACTTATGGGATGCAATTATGTAAGTATTTAGATGGAAATTTATAGCTGTAAACACCTATGTTAAAAAAGATCTCAAATCAAATAACCTAATATGCCACCTTAAGTAGTGGAGGTAGGGGGAGAGCAAATTAAACCCAAAGCCAAAGGAAGGGTGTAAATAAATTAAACAGAGAAGGGACAGACAATAGAGAAAATCAATGAAACCAAAAGTTGGTTCTTTGAAAATATCAATAAAATTGACAAACTTTTATGTAGCCTGGACAAAAATAAAGGAGAGAAGACTCAAAATATTAAAATCAGGAATAAAGAGGAGACATTACTACCTATTTTATAGAAATAAAAAGGACTTCTACCTAGGGTGATTAGTCAAGAAGAAGAGATAGTACACAGATTGAAAACAAAGAAATAAAACTACCTGTATTCACAGAGGACATGATTTTATATAGAAAATATAAACAATGCACCAAAAATTATTTAAATTAGTAAACAAGTTCATCAGGGTTAAAGGATATAAGATCAATATACCAAAATCAATTTTATCTCTATATGCTATCAATGAACAATCTGACAATAAAATTAAGAACACAATTTCATTTATGATGGCATCAAAAACAGTAAAATACTTAGAAATAAATTTAACAAAAAAGTTTAAGACATACACTGAAAACTACAAAACATTGTTGAAAGTAACTAAGAAAGATCTAAATAAGTGGAAAGCTATCCCATGTTCATGCATTGAAAGACCTAATATTGTTAGGATGGCATACTCCCCCAAATTGATTTACAGATTGAATGCAATCCCAATCAAAATATCAGCTGGCTTTTAATATTGTAGAAATAGACAAGATGATCCTAAAAAGTATATGGTAATACAAGGGACCAATAATAACCAGACAACCTTGAAAACGAAAAACAAAAACTGGAGGACTCATACTTCCTTATTTTTAACAAAATCAGTGTGATATTATCATAAGGCTAGACATATAGATCAATGAATAGAACTGAGAGGCTGGAAATAAGCTGTGTGTGTGTGTGTGTGTGTGTGTGTGTGTGTGTGTGTGTACATATAGACATATACACTGAGTGGCCAGATTATTATGACTACCTGACATTTGTAGGCAAATTAGCCGTACACTGCATCGTACGGGATATGGAAGCCAAAGGCCTGTTCAAACACCTGTGCTGTCTGCAGTTAGCAAGATAAAACGTCTCCAATTCGCACAGGAACACAAAGATTGGACAGTCGAGCACTGGAAAAAAGTCATGTGGCCCGATGAATCATGTTTCCAGTTGCATCATGCAGATGGCAGAGTGAGAATTTGGTGGAAACAGCATGAAAGCATGCACCCCACATGCATGAGTTCAACTCTTCAAGCTGGTGGGAGCAGTGTTATGGTTTGGGGCATGTTTTCCTGGCATGATTTGGGCCCTTTAATTCATGTGGAACAACATCTGAATAGCACAACATACCTAAGTATCATTGCTGATCAGGTTCATCCTGTCATGTTGATGGAGTATCCCAGTGGAGATGGCTTCTTCCAACAAGACAATGCACCATGCCACGGTGCTCATATTGTGCAGGAGTGGTTTCAAGAACATGAGGGAGACTTTACCTTGCTTAGGTGGCCCCCACAATCACCAGATCTCAATCCAGTTGAGCATTTGTGGGATGAAGTTAAAAGAGCCATCAGGCAGCTGGTTCCACAACCATCAAATCTCACAGAACTGGACAGTGCTATTCATCAGGCATGGTGTCAGATTCCTTGCATCACCTTTCAATATCTCGTGGAGTCAATGCCAAGAAGAATCGCCACAGTATTGAAGGCAAAAGGTGGCCCAATGAAGTACTGATGGGGTGGTCATAATAATCTGGACACTCAGTGTGTGTGTGTGTGTGTGTGTGTGTGTGTGTGTGTGTGTGTATACACATATATACATACATACATATATATATATATATATATATATATATATATATATATATCCCACGTTCAAAGGCTGTTAAATTGTGTTGTTTACCCATATCTTCAGAAAAAAAATCACTTCTACTGTCGTGGTAAACAACCTGCTTCCCTATTTATAATGGTCTGGCCCTCTAGCAACTTCAGCGTGAAATTATAGCTAATTTGCCTACAAACGTCAGGTGGTCATAATAATCTGGCCACTCAGTGTATGTATGCAAAGCTTGGACTAAATAATAAAAGTTAATTTTAAAAAGAACGTAAAAAATTACCTCAACAGTTCAGGTGCTCAAAAATGGAATCTTTCTGCAGTTATTGTCCATGGTTGGTTCCTCCCATTTTTTTCAAAATTAACAAAAAGGGTAACAACTCCTTGTTGTCTTTTCAGGAACTTTGCGTGAGAGAGTGAAATGTTGCTCAAGTGTGGAGGTTCTAGATATTAGCTAGCCTGTTACCACCTAGCACTCTCCGAAGGATGGAAGGGGCCAAAAGTGGCAGGAAAGGAGCTTCAAGCTTTTCCCAGGCTGCACATTCTCCAGCCTTCATTTAAGGAGGGAGAAAGCGTGGGGTAAGAAGAGGGAAGAGATTCTGTAAGTAAATATGCAAAGCTTTTGAATACTTGGAGAATGGATAACATCTGTGCTTATTTTTGGATCCGTTCAACTTCACAGGTTCACTCCAAGTTTAGCGCCAAAGCCCTCATTTCCTAGAGTCAAGTTCCATGTTTTTGGTAGAATATACTATAACCCTTTTCAAGAAAAGCAGCCTCATAAACACAGCTCATAAAACTCCACCATGGCAGGGTGCTTACCCAACACATGCTGATGAGTGAAATGTAAAGGAATTTTAAAAATGTGGATGCAATGTCTTAAGAGCATATGCAGGGTTTAAGTAATGTAAAAAGGGGGTTGCCCAAGCAGTGGGCATGGAGCTGGCAGCATTTGGTTTGCAGCATTTGGTCAGAGTGAATAAAATAGTCCAGGGGTGGTGGAGCCAGAGCAGTGCTGGGCTTAACCTCAGTGGCTGCATTGTCTGTGTGGTGTAACTCCTATTTAAGACAAAGGGCCCGCCTGCCCTTGAACTCCACATTCTGGACTGGATGCTGATGATTATTAGTTAGACTGCTTTTCCCCAGACTTCATTTTCCAGGACAAAGATATGGAAAATAAAATGAGGAGAATGCTTCTGAGAGCCCAAACTGCTCTGGAATATGAAAACTATTCTGAAAAAGTCCAAACAGAGGCAAGACTATCTAATTCTAGCCTTTCCTGTTCTAAAAAGGAAATTGTATTGGCCATATTCCATTATTAAAACTTAAATGCAAAACCATATAACTTATCAATTGCCTAAGATCCTAGCCTTCTATCCAACACTCGCAACTGTGTAATTAACATGTAGTCAGATGCAGCACCCTACTGAATCCTACTTCACTGACAGTCTCAACAGGCTGGGGGATCTGGATGAGAAACCATGGACAAAATGTCTTTTAAAAAAAACCCTGAAAATTCATTGGCTCAGTGTTCCAGAGATAGTAAGTTCCTCTTAGCACTGCTCACACTTAAACACAGTTCTATTCTGTAACACTCTAATGCAGTGGTTGTCAAACTTTAATGTCCTCAGAACCACCTGGTGCTCTTATGAGAACACAGACTGACGGACTCCACCCCTAGAGAGTCTGCTTCATAGGGCTGGGGTGGAGCCCTGAGTGTGTATTTCCAACAAGGTTCCAAGTGATGCCAAAGGTACTGATCCAGGAACCAACCTTTGAGAACCACTGCTTAATTGAAACAGGATGGAGAAAGGAGACCTACCTAGCAACCAGACCTCTAGCTGACACCTGGGAATGTATTACCAAAGCCGACATAAAACATGATTTTTGGCTAACTAAATAAAAGTTTACAGACTCCCTGGATCAGAGCGCAGTCTCATCTGTGTGTAACTACAATCTCACAGGGAAGACAGGTGTTAATTAAGTAATCACACAAAGAAATAGGAAATTTTAACAGTCAAGGATAAGTAGGAGTTTACTGTGTGAAGGGGAGGGGAGGAGAGCAGAGCACTCAAGGCAGAGGAATACCAAAGGCCACACCCAAAGGCCAGGAACATGCCCATCAAGAGGCTAAGAGACATTCTGCATGGCTGAAGTACAGAGTGGGGGAGAGCATATGAGATGAGGCTGCAGAGTCAGCCAGCAGCCCAGATCAGGCATGACCACTGTTCTTGTGGAAAGAATGAGCGTATCTGTCTAGAGCTCTATGAAGTGCCGCAGCTTGCATTCCTTGTACTTTTCTGGAGAGCAGAACATGGAACAACCACAGTTTCCCATCTGGAGAAAGTTCCTAGACATGTAGTTTCATGGGAATTGGCTAAGCCAACTTTATCCAAGTTACCCAACCTTTTCCTGCAATGTTTCTTTTTTCTCTCACGTCAACACAGTAAATCTAAGCTGGAAACGTTTCTGGAAACAAACACTGTTCTGGAAAAACACAGTGCTGTTCAAAACCCTTCAAGCTGTGTGACATGTAGTGTACATCCTAAAATTTTACATTTACTAAAAAATGAGTGGTTCTGCCAGTAGAAAGCCAGCTTGGCCAACGGTTAGGAAAGCAGCTTGACAGCTTCAATAGACGCAGAGCCATAACCAGCTCTCACGGCTGGGAAAACAGGTCTCTCTCGAGCAAATGTGGACTTATTAAAATGTGGAATACATACACATCCTCCAGAAAAATGACATGGCTGGGCTTTTTGGTCAAGGACTGAGATTGTTGAAAGCGCTGAGAAAAAAGTGGAGGAGGGAACTCTGGTACAAGTATCATGTAAAGTAAAAGTCTCAGAAGACAGAGAAATTCAGAGGCAGAGGACACAGTATCCACTCTAAAGGCGATAACCAGAGGATGCTGGTTTACTTCCCATCTCCTGCTATTACCATCTTAAATTATATATCTACTAGAGGACGGGTGCATGAAATTCATGCACTCGGGGGGGGGGGGGGAGTCCCCTTGGCCCCGCCTGCACCCTCTTGCAGTCAGGGAGCCCTCAGGGGATGTTCGACTGACGGCTTAGGCCCGCTCCCCACTGTGAGTCAGACATCCTTAGTGCTGCCGCGAAGGTGGAAGAGGCTGTGAGCCCGGCTTCTGGCTGAGCAGCGCTCCCCCTGTGGGAGTGCACCGACCACAAGGGGGCAGCTCCTGCGTTAAGCATCTGCCCCCTGGTGGTCAGTGCATGTCATAGTGACCGGTCATTTCGCTGTTGGATCAATTTGCATATTAGCCTTTTATTATATAGGATATTTATTTATAAATGTATGGATATGTATGTGTGTATATGTGGCTATGTTTGCATATGTGAGTATTATGCATATAAATGTGGATGGAGGAATGTATGTGTGTATATACACATGCATGTACATGTGTCATGCGCATGTGTATATATGTGTATTTATTTATATGTGCATTTTATGTGTAAGTATGTACATGCCTACATGTGTATGTACAATCATGTGTGTGTGTCTTCCAGTCTGTTGGCACCCAGCCAGAGCAATCAACAGTGATAAGAACACAATATAGGCTGGTCCATAGCTGGAAAAATTTACGGCATGAATGTGTGGGCAGACACAGCAGGTCCACATATCTGAAAACCCAGCAGTGGTTCCAACAAAGGCACTAGCTCTCTTCTAAACATTTAAGAGCAGACATGGTAAGACTGGGAAAAGAAACTTTCAGCAGGAAGAAAGTTTTGATGGCTTCAGGAAAAGAAGTTTTTTAGTATGACAAATTTTCAGAATTTAGGGAAAGCTTCAGCTAACCTTGTCTCAACTTTTTAAAAAATCCTCACCCGTGGATATGTTTACAGAGAGGAAGGGAGGGAAAGAGAGAGAGTGAGAAACATTGATATGAGAGAGAAACATCTATCAGTTGCCTCCCATAATGCTCTGACCAGGGATTGAACCCACAACCTAGGTATGTACGCTGACTGGGAATCGAACGCACAACCTTTTGGTGTATAGGATGGCACTCCAACCAACTGAGCCACCAGCCAGGGCTTGTCTCAACTTTTGATTGCAGGATAATATGGAATAAAAGGGCAATGCCTCTGTTTCTCCTGAGTGTCTGGGACCTGCTTGTGCTCAGCACACACTCTGTGCGTGGGAGGCAATGGAGCTCAGTGGGCATTTCTTGACTCGATGTTCTCTGCCATCCCCTCACTGTGTCCTTAGCAGCCATGGAGGGCTCATGGACTCGGCCTCCCCTTTGGGGATTTAATAAAACCTCTGAAGAATGACTTTCATCCTGTTAGCACTCTTCTCACAGCCATCCTGAGTTCCTTCCTGTCCACAGAACATCTACCCTAAGATGGCTTTCAAGGACAGTGTTCTCTACAATTGGATCTTTAACTCTTAACTACTCAAGTGCTTTCTTCACTGTTCTGGAAATACGTCATGGGCATTCTCACTTCTATGGCTCTATTTCTTTTGTTCACCCATCAAGAATGTCCTTGAATTTCAATCTACTGACATGAACCTCAGCATGTGTTTATGGAATATTCAAACATAAAAAATCGTGGCAGGTTAGCCTCCCCAGGAATATGGAACAGATATACTGACTCTGTCTAGGGCAGTGATGGCGAACCTATGACACGCGTGTCAGAGGTGACACATGAACTCATTTTTTTGGTTGATTTTTCTTTGTTAAATGGCATTTAAGTATATAAAATAAATATTAATCTTTGTTTTACTATGGTTGCAAATATCAAAACATTTCTATATGTGACACGGCACCAGAGTTAAGTTAGGGTTTTTCAAAATGCTGACACGCTGAGCTCAAAAGGTTCGCCATCACTGGTCTAGGGTATCAGGAAAGGCTTTACTGAGAAAGAGACTTATCAACTGAAATCTGAAGGATGACTTACTGCTATGAGAGAGGAGATGGGAGGGAAGCCGACTCAAGGAAAGGTTCCAGACTATGAAAGGCCCTGTGGCAGGAGGAGTGGAACGGCAGCCAGTGTGGCTGGAGAGTACACAACAAAACAGCCTGGAAAGGAGTCAGCATGGATAGGTGGCCTTTCTTTAAGTCCAGTTTTCATGATCTCTCTGGATTAGGGATGCCAGGTAAAATGCAGGATGCCCACTTAAATTTCTCATATATTTTATGAGACATACTTACTGGTACACTAAAAATTATCTGTTTCCCTGATGTTGAAATTTAAGTGGGCATTCTTTATTTTTATTTGCTAGAAATGTGGATACAACCAAAGGACATATTTTTCTACATAACTCATTTGTATTTTTAATCACAATGGGTCTTTTTTTCAGTTGTCTTGATGTCTTTTAGTCTCCGATTACCTAAATCAGAGAACCGTAAAACAGGGACAGTCCTTCTAAAAATCAGCTGGCCCAACCTTCTAACTCCACAGACAAGAGCAGGAGGCTTAGAAAGGCACCTGGAGCCACACAAGGTCACAGAGAGATCCCACTGGGGTTTCTTTCATGCCTCCCTGCAGGACCTAGGACAGAGGTGAGCAGATTAATCACTTGCTCTGTTGAATTAACAAGCTCATTTGCATGCCTCTGTACGGAAGGAAATGAACAGATATAATCCCAGACAGCCAGGAGCTTTCCAAACAAAATAAACAGCAAGCCAGACAGAGAAGGGGCCATTTGCACATGCACAAACACAGGGACAGACACAAAGGACCCTAGCAAGTGGCTGCTTTGACCAGCTGGACTCCAGTCTTTTCCTGGGGATTCTACAAGAGTCGGGAACCAAGGCTTTCCTCCTTGGTGGCTTGGTGAATTTACTCCTGCACAGTGGCGCACTGGATTTACAGGGCAACTGTAGACAGTGATCATTTTTACCTAAAGAGAGAAATTGTGAGCCTGAAGAGACACACCAGCCAGCTTCATTTGTCCCTTTCAGGCCCTCGTTATTTGCTAAGAGACTTTCTCCAGGTCCTCTCTGCAGGCAGAACACGTTCTGTCCAAATATGCACAACCACCAAGAGAAAAAGGCAGGGCGGCCCCTCCACCGCTGTTTACGGAATGAAGGCAGCCCTCCACATTCAAATGGATGAATGCAGGGGATAATCCCTTCGAGTAAGCTTGGCTTTCTTTCCTCCAGGGGACTTTAAAAGATGTCAATCTATCCCAATCACAATCAAATGCAAGCATCTCACTTCCCCAAGACAAGCAAGGATTTGGACAAATGAGAGGGGAGAAACTGAGGTTTCCTTGGGGTGGCGTGAAAAGGGAATTCAGCAGCCCCAGATCGTCCTGGAGGAAGCACTGGGAAGAATGCTCTTGCTGTGGCCACACAAAGTGGGGCATGAGCTCATCATGCCGAAACCTAATTGAAACCTCAGGCTGAAACCATGTTTTGTGGAATTTGAAGGAAACGATGCACAAAGACAAAAAGGAAACACAAAGGATGTGTACAGAAGCAGCATGAAAAGCAGCCCACTTCTTGACTGTGGGATAATTTGGATGGTGGCCATTGAGTTAAATGAGGTACAGCCTTCCCCTCAGCCTCGCTGAGATCCAAAGCCATTTTGAAAAATGCTGCTGCCAATATTATGGTTCCATAGCCAAGGTCTTCAGGGCTCACTGGGACCTTCAAAATGCAATTATATTCAAAGAAATGCGCAAAAAGATGCTGGTTAGGCCTGTAGACAAAACTACTGGCATTCGAGGAACTACTGAAAGGCATGGTAAAGAGAGAGAGAGAGAGAGAGCATGGTTTTCTCATGTGCTTACCTGGATTTGTAGCTGAGTTCTGCCACTCACTAAACTTGTGTTATTGGACAAATATGTCTATGAACCTTGCTCTTCTTATCTGTTAAAATGGATATGTCAGTGTTATGTCACAGGCTTGTCTGAGAATCAAATAATAGAATGTTTGTAAAAGCACAGGTGCTCAGTAGATGTTCACTTCCTTTTGTCTCCCCTGAAAGTAGATACACAGGAAACTAGTGGAATGTCTGGGTTTGGAAGCTTTATAAGAATTGCAGACATGGAAATATCTGCCTTTATCAAAATGTGGCAACTGTTGGCATTAAAAAAAAAAAGGTGGCAGACCCAGTCGGCTCAAGGCTTTATTAAAAGTACCCCCTGGCCCGTAGGCAGCTCACTGATTTTAGGCTGCCCCCAAAGCCCTTCTGAGCTGCCTGTTCTTTTAATTTTCTTTGATAATTGTCACAGAAGCATGGCCAAGTTAAAGTATGCCTGGAAGAAGGTTAGAGAGAACGGCTGCACGGCTTTTTGGCTGCACGTCAGGACTCCAGCTGCTCAGTAGCCAAACCTTGGGAATGCTGTTCAGGATCTCATTATTCTACTTTCTTTCTCTTAATGGTTCTTGCAAATAGCCACCTGCAAAGTCTTTGTAGAGAAATGGTTTTAATTTTCCTTCTTCTGAGAGTCTCCAGTGTTCTGAGAGCCATAGTCTCCTGCAGTCAACTGTCATCCACTGACAAACACCAGTGTTAGTGAGGGGCTCACTTTTCTTTTCCTTCAGCGAAAGTCCCCAGCAGCCAGCACACTCAGCCTCGATGAACTGGGCTAAGGCCCTACACCCCAGCCCCGCCCAGCAGTGCAGAGCCACAGCCAGTCAGCCTCTGTGCTACTGGCTCTTTTCCTGGACGCAGTTCCCTACACCACCTTGACTGTGTAGCCAGAGTCTGATGCTCTGGTTTCATCTGGATAGATTTAGGCATCCATAATTACCTAAAAAGCTGGGGGAGAGGGCTGGAAAAATAGAGACTTCTCTTTAAATGTCAATATTTTTTTAGATGAAAGAATGTGATCTGAATAAACCAGATTATTACCATTTTCCTTTCTACTGTACTATGTAGACCAGGCTCCAAAAGAAATTCCTGGATGATAAAATATGTAAACTACTCCTCAGGGCAAAGTTCTGACAAAAGGGCAAGCACAAGTATAGACCAAAGACATTTGAATTTTTTCTGTGGGTTTAGAGTGCTGGAAGCCAGGGGAAGATTATGTGACAGGGTAGATATAGGAAGATACAAGAGGTAAAATTGAATTTAACCTTGTAGACCTATGTAAAGGAAAGTTAAACTTTCCATAGCTTGTCTATGCAATCCAGAAATCTTCCAATAGTTCTATCCATATTTTTAAGTCCTCCCTAATAATTCCCCCACTCTCTTTGTCCAGTTAAGGCCATACAAAGAGTTCACCAAAAACAGATATCCCATGAAAATCAAACTAGGTAACATAACCGAGACGAAATGTAATATAAGCCCTCTTAAACCTTCGACCTACACTCCATTGGGCCCATCCTATTTGATTTTTGTAACCAGGTGTATAGCAGCAAATGGTAGCATTTTCTGATTTGCATCTTCTTACCTGAAAAGGCAGGGATTACTTAGTATATTGTTGTTCATTCTGTTTTATTATTTCACCTTTAAAAAAGGACCCACCCAATATATCCCACCTGTTAGGATGGCTACCATCAAAAGAACATAAAATAACAAGTCTCAGTGAGGACTGAAGAAACAGAAACCCTCATGCACTGTTAGTGGGAATGTAAAATAGTGCAGTCACTATGGAAAACAGGATGCAACCACTCAACAAATTCAAACAGAAGCACCATATGATCCAGCAATTCCACTTTTGAGTATATACCCAAATAATTGAAAGCAGGATCTTGAAGGGTTATTTGTACACCATGTTCATAGCAGCATTAGTCACAAGAGCCAAAAAGTAGAAGCAACCCATGTGTCCACTGGCAGATGAACGGACAAACCAAATGTGGTTTTACATACAATGCAATGTTATTCAGCCTTAAGGAGGAAGGAATAGTCTGACACATGGTACATGGTGAGCCTAGAGGACATCGTGCTGTGTGAAATAAGCCAGTTACAACAAAACACTGTATGACTCTACTTACAGGAGGTACTTAGTCAAATTCACAAAGACAGAGAATAGAGTGACGTTGCCAGGGGGCATGGGTTGGGGAATGGGGAGTTGTTTAATAGAAACAAAGTTTCACTTTTGCAAGATGAAAAGAATTCTGGAGATTGATTGCACAACAATGTGAATGCACTTACTACTGTACACTTAAAAATAGGTAAGGTGGTAAATTTTATGTTACGTATATTTTACCATAATTTTTTATTTTTTTAAATATATATTTTATTGATTTTTTACAGAGAGGAAGGGAGAGAGATAGAGAGTTAGAAATATCGATGAGAGAGAAACATCGATCAGCTGCCTCCTGCACATCTCCTACTGGGGATGTGCCCGCAACCCAGGTACATGCCCTTGGCCAGAATCGAACCTGGGACCTCTCAGTCTGCAGGCTGACGCTCTATCCACTGAGCCAAACCGGTTTCGGCTTACCATAATTTTTTAAAAATGGAGTCAATATGCCAGAATCTATAAAATCATAAAATCAAAAACGCTGCCCTTCCCCTATTATATTTCAAGGAATCAAATTGACACTAATAAAACAATCACTAAAATTGGTGGCCAGATTCCAGTTGCTGGAATGATCTCCTACCAGAACACCCCTGCCCTACAGTGATCTGCTTTCTGGTTTCTATCCTCCTCCTCTTCATATGAAGCCAGGCCCACAGGAAGAGCTGAACAACAAAAATCCTTTCAGAAGGGAACACATTCTTGGTAGGGAGGGGTGGGGGTGGGGATCAGCGGTCCTCTGCAAACAAAAATGGCATTCCTGACCCCAAAACAATCAAGCATGGGCTACAGTTGCTGTGTTCCCCATTACCTGGGCTACATGTCCATGGCTTCATCTGCATTCTCCTACTACCAGTATACAGTGCCTGGACTGTGGCGGTGTCAGGTACTCTGTATGGGTTTGGTGAGCAAATTAATGAATCACAGAAAAGCTAAAGGGAGTAAACCAAGCAGTTCTACAGAAGAGATGTAGGAAGCCCTCAAGAGTGTTAAAATGCAAATTGATTGCTTCTTTCTGGACAAATTTAAGGGATGATGTATGTGAAATGAGTTCAAGTAAGTTCTTACTAGTCTCAGGCTTTAGCTGAGAATGTGTGACCCTGAGTGCAGTTTTGATTTGTCTTCTGTGTATGGAAACCACAAAGGCCATGAACTGCCGATGGCCAGTAATGAATGCCTCTGCCTCTCCCAGGAGAGATTAAACAGCTCTGGGCTGAGACAAAAAAAAAAAAAGACAAGATCAAAAGGAGATCCAGACATCCCTGGCTGGCAGGCAGCAAGAGGTCCCCTGGCCAAGGGAGGGTAACCTTTGGGTGAACTTGAAGGAATGTGGAAAAGGGGTCTGGGCTGGAGAAGAAAATCTCCAAGATGCTTCTCCTAAGCTGTGCTGACCAGGATTCTGAGCTACACGCCTGAAACTCCCTGTTAAGTCTTTGCTGTATATGCTTAGACTTTTTTTTTTTAAGAAAAGAGTTCTTTCCTTTTAATGATAGCACATAAGTTCAGGGTGAAAGTAGTATGTTTGAGTGATTGACTGGTCCAATGCTTTCAGGAAAATAAGGCAGATTTCAGGCAACATAATTCATATCCACTGACCCGTTCATCCCCCCCTTGGAATTTACTCTCAGACCAAATTCTAAAAGTAGAGTAGAACATATTACAGTTTTCCTAAAAATGTGTTTGAATGAATTTTGAGTTCTTTTTAAAAACTCAGTAGAAGGCATTGGGGGAGATAAAACAAAGTCTATTTACACTTAACGCCATGTTGTCTACCTATGACTAACCCTCTATAGGCCCAGCTTCATGGGTACCACTTCCTTGGTTTGGAGACAATCACCCACCACATCCTGAGATCTAAAAAAATATTTCTCTAACACCTGTGATCACCCAGACAACATTGTCTATCAAAAAGATCTTTTTCTATAGCCACTAAGGCAGGGTTTTTGTTTTGTTTTTAAATGTTAATGAGTTATGTCTAGCAGCTAGCTTTCAATAAACAGCTTTTACTAGTAAAGTCTACAAACAGTGAAAAAGCATTGGGCCAAGGTCATCAGAAGCCTAAAACAAAACCCAAGCAAGCTATGAAAACAAATGACCCCAGTGCTTGTTCAGGGCTGCAAGGGAATCTCTAGGGACCAGGAAAAAGGAAGGCAACAAAAACACAAACAAAAAGCCCTGAAACCTAGACTCCTAAAGTAGCAAGTACTGTAATGCAAATGCATGTTGGTCAGAAGGCACACAGAACCCTTTTCTGCCTATGGTTTCCAAAACAAAGCTTAGAAACAAAGTGGGTTTTTTTTTGTTTTTGTTTTGTTTTTTTTTAAATTCTCACAAAGCTAGGAGGAAAGAACTGGCTAAGACTTTCAATCATTTAAAAAGTGAACCCTCTGAATTAGAAACCTAGGTGACGCCTGTGCTTTCTTTAAACGAGTTATTTACATAAAGATCAGAGTGGACATATTTTAGGGTCCTCTCTGTTTCTGCCTTCTAAGAAACAAACCGTCTTGTTCTGGAACGTGGGGAGTCTGCCCCCACCTCTAAACTTCTCATTCACGTGGTAACATCTCCATCTGCTGGAAAGTTGGATGCCTGCATTAAAGGCAGATAATGTTAGTTTTATTTTCCTATAAATCTAGATCAATGTTAAATTCCCATTTTCTCATTCATATGCATTGCCATTTTATATAAAACATCTGCCTTTTCCCCTTATTTCCAAGGTCCCCAATGGTTTTTATTTCTAAGTCATTTGCAGCACCTTCCCTCCAACCCTGCTCAGCCCTCCCCACAGGTTGGGCAGGTCCCCCTCAGTGCTTCTTAATAACTGTACGACCTTAGGCCAATCCTGAAACCCCTCTCTGAATCTGCACCTTGTTTACCTGGAGGTCAGGGGTTCCTGTCCCCCTCAGGCTGGCATTCCTTTGAACTAAGCTTGTGTTCACAGCACAAGCTCCTTTATTTGCCAGAGCAAACTGTTATGCCTGCTTGTCTTTGATTTTAAAAATAAATAAAGCCACACACATTTGGGCAGCGAGGACAATGCTGTGTTTGCCACTCTACTGTTCTGGTGCCTCCAAGTTTCCTGCTTCCAGTGCGCTGGCCTTTATCCCCCCTTGGCCAGGCACCCACCCAGTGAACAGCCCAGGAATACAACTGCATACTGGACATGCACACAACTTCTCCATCCTTCCTGTCTATTCATGAGCTCCTGCAGCATCACTTTCCTCTTCTTTCTTTGGAGGTTAGTCACCATTCTGCCATTCCTTTCTTTAAAGTAAACCAATGTGCAATTCCACTTGTAAAGTACTGCTTCCTGGTGCTAAACTCACAATAGGAACCTGAGCAGCCTTGGGGCCTCGTCTCTTTATCTGCACAGCAAGGAGGTTGGGATGATCTCTTAAGTCCATGCTATGTATGATGGTCAGAAGAAAAAGAGACCAGACAAGTGAAGCAGCCATCTCCTTCTGTAGTCTCTCAAAGACAACAAATTCCACAGAGCCAGAGGTGGGCAAGGAAGTAAAGCTAGGCTCATCCTGTCCTCCTCTCAGGACTGGAGAGGGCTGGTGAATGACATGCTAGGTATGAGAACACCTGACTTTAAGAAAATAGTAGTCAGATAAGTCTAAGACAGCAAATCCTCCTCCATTTTTCCCTAAGAGAACTTAGAACTGTGGAGATGAACAGGCAGGCCTTGCCTTGTCCTCCATAACCATCAGCTAAAACATACCCCGAGAATGAGAAAATGAGAAAAACTAAACAAAAACTCCTCTCTCTTTCTCTGTCTCTCTCTACAGCTGCCTAATTCAGGGGTAGAAGCTTTTGATCTCAACAACTGGTTTAAAACAAGTTACCTTCTTCTGCCTAGGAGAATTAGGTTCATTAAGCAGTGACTCACAAGAGTAAAAGGTCCGTTAAAATGATACATTAATTATGGCTAATATTTAAGCTCATTCCATTAAAAGCAAAAGCATAATGGACTGAGTTTGCGCCCCCAGCACATTATATGATTACCACATATTGTTGTTTCCCTACTTGTGCTCCCACTTAGATTCTGAATTCCTTGAGGTTGATGGAACCTTTTTTTTATTATGTAACCTGGACAGAGATCCTCTCACACACAGGTATTTGTTTTCAAAAAATGCTTATTATTTTGAAATGGATTGGACTGACCACAGCCCATTCTATGATCCACACGTGGAGAGAAGATTGCTGGTGATCTATTCGCCAAAGCACTGGCCCCTCATTCATCTGGTGGGAACTCTCCAGCTCTCTTTCTTGGGCTTTGCAAGAAGTGGAAATGGTGTCCCTTCCTTTTCTACTTTACTTCCACCCAACAGAAAACTGTCACAATGTATTGATATTGTTAAAGCCACTTTAATGCCATCTGTAGGAAAGTTGTCATAGTAAATATGCAAATCACTCATGTTTAGAATCAACACAGTCATAATAAAACTATAAAAAAGAACTAATAAAGAAAAGTACAATGTAAATGCTGCCCCTTAGAGGAAGTAACCTGTACAGTGAACAGCCTGAGCAGCTGTGCGAGGCAGATGACTTCTTTGGGGCATTTATGTGACTAGCCTTGAGAAACTGAGCCTAGGGGTTGGTGGCAAATGGTAGAACAATTAATGTTTTGCTACTCGTGTGAGCTTTCAGAAGAGTCACTGATAGAAAGAGGCAGGCGTGTGTGTGTGTGTGTGTGGTGGGGGGGGGGGGGTGGTACGTGGGCATGTGCCAGGAGGTTGAGAAGGAGCAGGGAGGTGATCACAACTTAGATCACAAGGATTCTAAAGAACGACTTCTCTCCATCACAAAATTCCCAGGCCCAGCAGATTTGACCTGTAAACTTGTCCACAAAAGGATTTCCCTGTAGACAACCTGTTAATTTAGGTATCAAACAGCTGTCCTGATATATAATGGCCCACAGCACTCTGGGTGTTGTCCATAAACACACAGGTACATTCATCAGGGTTGTCTCCTTTCCCGTCCTCTCTGTAGCATTAAAGCTGCAGACACCACTGCTCCCTCAGTGCTCTCTTGTCCCTTCACGTCCCTGCCACTGCATCCTCCTGGTTGCCCTACTCGTAGGCTGTTCCTTGGCTGGTTCTCCTGCTACCCCTGATGCAGGCATTCTCCAAGGGTCATGCCTCAGAGTCTGAAGCTCCTTCTTCACTCTCCCTTTTGTGGCTATCTCCTGGGAGAGGGAACACCCACATTCCTATTCATCCCAGCCCCGCACCCCAACTGTGGTCCTGGGTCTCCAAATGCCTGCTCAGCAGTCCCACCTGAATACTGTGTTTTATCACTCAAGTAAAGGGCTCAGCTTCCTCCCAAACCCCTTCTGCTCCGCTGGCCTTCCCTTTATGTCAGCGCTGTCATTATTCCAGTCACAGAGCTTCAAATGAGTGTCTGTCATCTTGACTCTTCTCTGTCCCGGGCTCCCTGCATTAAGGCAGCCGTGCAGCCTGACTGACTTTCCTCGGCAGTGTCTCCAGTGTTTCTTTCACATGTCAGTTTCTTTCGACTCCTACAACCAGTGCCACTTGAGGCCTGGATAACTGAGGCAGCCTCCTGCTGGTCCTTCCCCTGCTCATCACCCTGCTAGGTCAGAACTCCTCCAGCGCCTCTTTCAAGTGTCACCACCTTCCCCAGCTCAGAGCCTTTTGTGTCTCTCTACTGAAGCATGAAGTCCAACTTCCAGATCTGGGGGATAAAGACCCTCCATAAACTGACCTTACTAATTATTTGTCAATGTTTCAATTCAGTGTACATCGGTTCTTAACCCAATCAGACTGGTCTCCTTTTGGAACCATACCATGTTTTTCATGTTCTGACCTCCATGCCAACGTCACAGGGAGGGCCAAATCTGTATGTGAGATAACATAAGGATTTATATCATAATCACCTAGAGGGCTTATTAAAACTGACTGCCAGGTTCCACCTCCAGAGTCTCTGAATAGGTACTTCTAACAAGTTCCCAGATGATGCTGATGCTGTTTGGTCCAGGGACCACAGTTTGAGAACCACTGCATTTTGTAAAACCCGTAACGTCTCTCCTCTTGTCCTCAACTTATCTCTGGGGCCAGCTGGAGGCCTTTTCCTTGGCTTAAAATGACCTCTTCCATCTCCACTCAGAGAACACCAATACTGCTTATATAATGTGGCAACAAATATTTATTATGCTGGGAGTGACACAGAGAGGCAAAATCCCTGCTCCTACAAAAGTCACAGTATGGGAAAAGGGGGCATAGGCAGTATAACAGTCAATTACAATTAAGTGTGACAAGTGCTGTGAGGGGGGCCGTACAGGCTCTGTGGAAACACATAGCCAGAGAGCCTCACCCAGTATTGGAAAGTCAGAGAAGGCTGCTCAGAAGAAGACGCAACTGAGCTGGGATTTGAAGGATGAGACAAAGGTAGACAAGGATAGAGGGAAGAAACTGCCTTGGGTTGTTCCTCTTTTGCACACAAGTATGTACGCACATGCATACACTCTATCTTATCTCCACGTCTAGAAGGTAACCTACTCAAATAAAGAGAGAATCTTTAATCTACAAGGACATTCCTTAGAGTGCTTGGGCTCTAACAGATGCGGATGTTTTTATTCACTCTTTGAATGCACACATGGCAACAGGCTGGAATTGTTCTGTATTTGGGAAAGACGGGAAAGGAGGAGAGGGGAATGTGAGGACATGTGGGTTTGGCTGAAATCCTCTGGTGGGCTTTTGGTGATTTCTGGGTCTGTGAGGATTTCTCTAATTACGCAGGACAGGGGATTCAACATGGAGCCCCTACAATAATCTCTGCCTCAGCCCAGTATGCTCGCTTATACCCAGTAGCCTATCTACCGAGGGTGATTAATAGCCAGATCCCAGCCCAAGCCACCATCTGTGAACAGTCTCTTGCTTGAGTAATAGCTGTGCCTAGCAAACTGTTTTGCATTTTATAAACAGAGATTGGGTGTTTTCCTCTACTGCCTTATTTTCAGTGATTAGGCTGAGCTCATTCATGCAAGCAACCTCTTTGCAAGGATTCAAAGTTTAAGGGTCAGGGCCATTGCTGACACTCAGGATTCATCCCCCAAAGCAGCCTCCGAGGAGGCTGGGGGGAGGCGCAGCGCTCTGGGAGGTCAAGGCCACCTTTTTTGACTGTCCAGTTGGTAGACCATGATTCCTTCCCCCTAACCCCCAACTTTCTGATTTGGAAATTTAGATGCAGTTTCTTACCACATCCCTTTTCTTACCACACCCATTTATTTGTATTTAGAATGTGTTTGGCTCATGTCCCGCCTGAGATGGGATAAGAA
Organism: Myotis myotis; assembly: GCF_014108235.1. Lineage (NCBI taxonomy): Eukaryota > Metazoa > Chordata > Mammalia > Chiroptera > Vespertilionidae > Myotis > Myotis myotis. The sequence goes on along the minus strand of NW_023416313.1, from coordinate 113,087,978 downwards.
GTGACAAAATTCCACCAGTTCTTTTGTCTCTCATCTATCTTTGTCTCCGCAGAAATGAACAGAGCCTGACATGTACTGTATGGTCAACAGATGGAAAATGAATAAAATAATTAAGATACTGATTCAATATATATTTGAAATGAAGAAAATAAACCAAGTGTTTTGTATAGAAGGTTACACTTCCCTCTGCTTCCCCCATTTGAGAACTTCAACCACCCACAGTCAAGGTATCAGGGGAGAAGGTGCACAGTGAGCGCTAGACACATGTGTCTGCATCACTTTCAGCGAGTACACACATCACCCAGCCTGTGCACAACTGTCCCCGACAAAGAAGATACAAGCCAGCAATGTGCGTATCATTCCAGGTCTTCTCTCTGACCTGGTCTATCATTGCATTCGGTCCAGTGGTCACATAACATACCAAGGAAAGGGTTACCCCAGTGACTTTTACTACTGATTACAGACCAGCAGTTCCAGAATTTTTAAAATAATGATTCTGTAATTCCCAGGAACCAGTGTGCAGTATTTGCCTGTGTATAGTTCTTTCTCCAAGAAACACTCACTTTCAATGGGAACACCCTCTTTCATGAACTACCCGTGACCCTCAGGATGGAAAATGCCAGAGGCTCACACTGCAGAGTCTCAGACTCTGAGAAACAGAATTGACCCTGAGAACATCTGCCCTGAGCCCTGTATTTCATGGGGAGGCAATTTTTTCAGGGGCAAGCTAGTGGCAGAGTTGGGCCAAGAATTCACAAGCCCTGCCTCAACATCCAAAATTGTTTTAGAAGTGGGAGAAAACCTCACCACCACATCTTACGGATCTGGGTAAGATTTCCTGCTTTACTGGGAATAAAATAACGAAAATATAGTTGAGTTTCATATTTGATAATGTTTTCAGTGATAATTTGCTATTTTAAGGACATAAGCACCTCCAAAATATTTTTGTTTTACTGTTGGCATTTCCCTTGTATAAGACCCTGAACTAGAAGCTATGTAAGTCCAAGGTAAGAGGAAGCCACAAAACTCTGTACTCAACAACAACAAATAAGTAAATACATAGTCTTCAAATATCCTTGGTACTAAAACTGCCCAGGTATTAGGTCACCATATAACCCTCACTACATTCTAAAAGTTAGAACTCATTCAGAGCTATATTTCTGACAGACAAACAAACAAACAAAAAACAAAAAACCCCACAACCCCCCCCCAAAATAACCCCAAACAATAAAACTAAAAATTAATGCTAAAATAATTATTTTTAATCTATCTATTAGCAAATTACAGACAGTCCCTTAAGTACTCTTTGATTAAAGAGGCAATCAAAACTGAAATTATGAACTACTTAAAAGAATTGTTTTCAATCCCAGCCCTAACACTATCTGAACACTTAAGGACAAATCCCGTAATCTCTCAACTTCTTTCTTTCTAAAAGGAGGCCTTGCCAAGATTAAAAGAGATAACAAGAAAAAGGGTCCAGCATAGTAGAGTGATGACAGCACAAGAATGTTAAAATGGGCTGTTGCTGTCTCATTTTCAGCTAAGATAGGAAAGCAGTGGATGTTATCTTTTGAAGAAACTTACATACAAAAATTGAAGGATAAACTCAATACATGACGCTTGAATTGATTACTCATAGTGAGGAATGACTAGTTTTTGGGAATGAAGCTTGAAAGAGGACTTTGGAGAGAGCTGTGTTGGCATTTCTCCCTCCTCAGGATGTGGGTGGGCTCTTCTTCATAGGGAAAGGAGCTTCATTGAGATCACTGCATGGGTTGATCTGGGACACAGAGCCCTGGGTCTGATTCCTACCTGGGAAATTTAAAAGGTTAGATGCTCTAATGCACAAGCAAAGGAGAGGTGTCTACTGGGCACTGTTCTGGAGACTGTCAGGGCAGGTGACCTGTGAGTGCTACTTGTAGACCAGAGAGAAGGCATGTTATGTGGGGAGAGAGTCACTCTGGATCTATTTTAAATCTCAGCTAAGAAAATTCCATAGGAAGGTGACAGAACCCCAACTGAAAGGGTCTGTGTAGAGTGGACCACTGGGAAAAACTGAGCTGGAGACAGAGTAGCCAGCCAGAGGAAAATACCACCCATGTGTCAGGGGAAACACAGTTCAATGTGGGGTCTCAGGAGAGCCCACAGAAGAATCCGTGAGAGGAGGCAGCTCTAAAGACCCTCCAGATGATACCTTATAACAGGACTTGTCAAGTAAGAGCTTGCTACCTTTCCCTCTTCTCTCCCTGTACACCCAGCAGAGTTAGAAACCCTGGCACCAACAGGAGGGCAGGGGTGTGAGAGGAGGGCAGGAGTGTGAGAGGAGGGCAGGGGTGTGAGAGGAGGGCAGGGGTGTGAGAGGAGGGCAGGGGTGTGAGAGGAGGGCAGGGGTGGAAGAGGAGAGCGGAAAGGAACCGCAACCTCTCTCACCTACAGCAGGTTCCAGTTTGGAGAGGAGAGCAGATTTAATGTTAAAGCAAGTCAGAAATTTTGATTATTACATAGACTGGACAGTTTTAATAACTGAATTGAAACTGTGTTGTCAACTTCCAGTGGCCCCAGGAATTTTTATTACTTGAGAGTGACCAGAAAAGTCATGGGACTACCTGTGCTTTCAATCAAGGCCAGTGAAAGAACTTCTCCTGAATTACTTTTAAAAGGACAGTGTGAGAAAAAAATAGTTGCTTGGAATTACATCCATGAGTCTCTTCGTCAATTCACAGGTTTCACTAACAAGCTCTATCTCCATTGCAATCCTAACCCACCCAGCTCAGGAGGCTCTGATATCAAGGAGGCCAAAAACCAAAAGAGACCACCTTCCATTTTGCAAAATCTCTTCTCTTCCTCTCTCCACTCCCCTATATTTCTGAGAAGTATCAGCAGATTATGTGGGTGGAGAAAGGCTGTCACAAGGTAAGAGGGAAATGTATGACAGAAGAGAGATTCTGAGAGCACGGAAGGCTTTTCACTAGAAAGGGGAGTTAGGCCAACTGCAGCTAAAAGAAGAAGGGGTGGGAATTCCAGGCAGGCAGAGAGCATGATGGAGTGGAGGGTGCCCTGGAGCTAAGGCTCCTACTCCAGAGTCCTGCCGGGACCCCATTTTGTCAGACTTATACTGTACATCAAGCATGTCAAACTCGCGGCCCATGGGCCGCATGCCGCCCACAACAAATATTTCTGTGGCACAGCCAATATAACGGTATGTAAGAAACGTTTTAATAAAAACTTCATGACTTAATTTTTACAATATTCTGTTATACGTAATAATAATCAATAACGAACTACAATGTTCGTTAATGTCTGATTACTATAATCGTTTTGCATTCATTTCCCTTACGCACCTTACGTGCAGACGCAGCATTTCTCTCCACTAATACCAGCAGCGAATATTTTATCAGCTGATTGATTTGTTTGGTGTGCACAACAGGAAATATTTCGCTTTTGGAGAACAACAACAAAAAAATAGGTTTATTTGCATTATGCCTATTAATTTGTGCAGTTATTCAGTGTCTGGTAAGTTAATGTTCAAGAAAAATATTAATTTTCATTAAAATGTTCTATTATTCTATGTTAACAATTACTCATTTATTTCAGCCCTTTGTATTCAGCATGTCCCTATCAAAATAAACCTACGTTTCTATGAAAATTGAAGCTTTTGGTTTTATGCGACTCACATAAACTTAAACCTTGCTTATTTGGCCCGTGTTAGCCTTTGAGTTTAACATGCTTACTGTACATCACTGACAGTGACATGAAATACAAAGACTGACAATTACAAGGCAAGCTAAGACAGTCAGGAGTCCAGACTTTCTCTGCTTCACTTGGAAATCCTCATAGATATTCCTTAAATCACTATAACCCCAAAAAAGTCTTGGCTGGTGCATTTGTGCGCATGTGTTTACGTATGCATGTGTGTGTGTGGGGTGGGGGAGGGAGAGAGAAGTACAATTTTATGATGATCTACAAGTGAAATGAGCATCATTTCCAATGGTCTGATAAATGATTTTTATATTGTTCCTGGGAGGAAATAAAGTGGGATATGTAGTTGAGGTGCCAAAGTAACAGAATTCCTAAGATAGTTTATTGTTTAGGTGGAAGCAATGGGTCAAAATATTTGTGACTAGGGCTGTCCCCCAAACCTGCAATTTAACAGAACTTTAAATAAACATTAATCCATATGAACAGTGTACATTCCATTTATAATCCATCCCCAAGTAAGCTTCAAGCCATTTCATACTGTTTCCCACTTACTTTGCCCAGAATACATGCCCCTTACCATGACAAGCTTTAAAACTCAGTACAAAGACTAAAGAGAACACACATGGTCCAAAATGATGTGATGAAAATAAGTAAAATAAAACTGAATTATATGCATGCTAATTACTGTGCTGGGAAATCTTATGAAATCTGGAAATGCTGATGTACAAAACATCTATTCATCCATCAGGACTCGACTTAGTGGCCACCTCCTCTGTGAAGCCTCCCTGAGCCCCAGCGGAAAACCAGCATTTCCTGGAACTACTACTTGCCAATTTGTAAAGCAGCTCTGTGAGGTGGATATCAATCATGTTCTGCATTTGCAGAGATAAAGAAGTCAAAGCTGAAGTATTTTGCCCAAGGGCACATCCCATGGAAGGAGGAAAACTAACACTTAGTACACACTGCCCTGGCCCCCAAAGTCCTAAGTACTGAGATAAGTGCTTTCTCATTTAATACAACAGCCTGTGAGGCAATTAATATTACCCCCTAACCATAGATGAGCAAAGGGCCCATCTTGCCCAATGTTGCAGGGGTGGGAAGTAGCAATGTTGGGACTCAAACTCAGTTTTTCAACTCCACTCCTATGCAATGCCACCTCGCCTCACTGCCTCTTCAGACATGGTCCCTGGATGTGTCCACCTCAGCCCCTCACTGAGACGCCAGTCCTCGCCTAGAGCACCACTGGGAAACTGACCTCCTTCCTGCACTTTCACAGGCTTAAGAAGCTGCCGCTGTCAACTATCAAACTGAGTCTGAAAACCTCATGCCTAGATTTCAAGATCTTCTGTAATTTAGAGCAACATGAGCTTACTGAATGTTATTTTTATCATAAAAAATTGTAAAAAACTTTGAAAATATTTTAAAAAAAGATTCCTGAATATCTTTTCCAGGGAATAATTAGACATTGTTTAATAACCTTTTCCAGGTCATCTAATTTTATAGGTCTGTGCCTTTTATTCCCTTTAGCTGAGCTCTTTACAATTCTATAAATTGTAGAAAACTGACAGTAATGGAAATGAGTTTTGTCAGTGGAGATGCAAATAATAAGCCTCCTGGCTCCCCAGGAGGACAGTTTTTCATCTCCAGCAAATTCCTTTCCACACTCCCCATGGCCTTTGTGTGTGCTTGCTCTCTCCTCCGAACTAACTATAACATCATACCAGTTCCATCATAAATTAATGAGCTAAAGAAAATCTTTTACAAGTGTTCATTTTACATTTGACAGATAATTGTGATTTTACCTTTTCTTAAATAATTATTCCTTAACATTCCTATTGCTGCCTGAGGCACTAGATAGTTGGCATGGATTTCTTACTAATCTGTATCTCTCCTTCCATTTTCAGTTTCCTTCTTCCCAGAGACCACAAATGCACACATCTGTGTATGTACACACAGAGGCACACATACCAGAAACATCATCCATTTTCTAGAGGGAGTCAAGGAAAGGGGAGGAAGTAAAAGGGAATATAACAATGAATCCCATGACATCGAACTCTGAACTAGGTGACTGTGGCCCTTTGACCAAATATGGCTTGCTGCTTGTTTTTGTAAATAAAGTTTTATTGGCACATAGCCACGTCCATTAATTTATGCATCATCTATGGCTACTTTTGTGCTACAATGGCAGAGTTGAGTAGTTACAACAGACATTGTCTGGCCTATAAGCCTAAAATATTTACTATCTGACCTTTACAAAAGAAGTTTGCTGACTCTTGAGTTAGACACAATCTTAATTCTCTTCAGAGTTTATAATCTCAATGAGTATACAATGATGAGAATTAAAAATGACAATAAAGTTGGTACCATGTTTGGGAGATGCGGGGGGGGGGGGGGGGAATGAAACTTAGGAAGGGAGATGGTAAAGAAACTAACCAGTTAAAATAATCCCAAAGTAGAACACCAAAGCCATGCCATGTAAATCCATTAATTTGTCTTTGCAAAACAGCTCAAGTGAAAGGCTTATATGCTCAGCTTAATTCACTTCAATATTCTGTCATATTTTGTTTCAGATTTTATTTTTATAGTCTTTCTTTAACTTGGGAAAATGAAGCTAGGTTTCTTTCATTAACTAACCATAAAATGAAGAGGATCCATGAAATATTTATTCCACCCCTAGATCCAGAGAAGTAATGGTTTATTTGTTTGAGTTTCTTGCTTTTGTTTTGCCTCATAAAAACCAACATTCAAATGGTTCAAAATTCAAAAGGTACAAAAGAATAAGAAAAATATTTCCTCCTACTTCTGGACTCCAGCTACACATTATTATGAATAACATATAAATGTATGTTTCCTTCCAGAGATATTTTAGGTATATTTGAGCATATATATATATATATATATATATATTCACTTTCTTTTTACAATTTTTTCCTTTTTATCTAATATTTTATTTTGGTAATCCAACTAGATCAGAATATACAGAAACTCTCATTCTCTTTTTACAAGATTTCATAGCATTTCTTTGTATTAATAAAATATAATTTGTTTGACCAGCTATCTTTCCATGGCATTTAGATTATTTCCAATCTTTTCCAATTACAAACAGGCTACAATAAATAATCATGTGCATCTGATGCTTCCTCTAAATATAAGAATATCTATAGGCTGAGAAATGGGATTGCTAGGTCAAAGAGTATGCGCATTTATAATTTTAATAGATATTTCCATCTATAGGCTGAGAAATGGGATTGCTAGGTCAAAGAGTATGTGCATTTATAATTTTAATAGATATTTCCAAGTTGTTTTTCAAGGAGAAGGTGCCATAAGAAAGCCTACATCCTCACTATCTCAGGTGATATTAGCCTTTCTGATCTTTGATGCTCCAAGAAGTGACAAGTAATATCTTAGTGTAGTGTGAAATCGCATTTTCCTTATTATGAAGGTGAGCATCTTTTCATAAAGTTAAGTCATTTGCATTTGAATCTCTAAGAACTGTACATTCAAGTATTTTTGGTCCATTTACTTTTGAGCTATTGGTTTTTTCTATGGGGAGGAAAGTATCCCCTTAAAATCCATCCAAAATGGTATGGCCATGATAGAGTCTGGGGCAGAGAAGTAAGTCAGTAAGTAGCTTTTAAACTCCTTCCTAGATAAATGTACCATGTGTAGGTCTTGTCCTTCCAGGGAACCCCATTACCTACCAAATCAAATCTAGGCCCCTTAGTATGACACCTAGGGCCCTTCATGCTCTAGAAATACCAAACAGCATGTGCTATCACATACCCCTACCCTAGTTCCCACCTCTTTACCTTGATATCTCAGGCCATTCCTTCTGTCCCAATATCCCCACACCTTTCTTTACCCAGATAACTCCTTCTGTAGACTTTAGATTCATTATGAAGATCACATTTTCCAAGAAATCATTCCTGAACCCCAAATACTGTTACATGTGTCTCCTCTGGGGCCATGTGCAAACTTCCATTCCCAATATCTCTAAAGTACCCATCACCACTATTAAACTGTAGTCTCTTCAAGGACAGGAACTGGGTCTTCTCCTTTGTTCTTCTAGCTTAAGGAAGACCTGAAACTTTATAAAAAATTAACCATATGATTTTGCATATGCCCTCTTGGGGGTCTTGGTTCTCTCCTTTGTAAAATGCAAAGGTGAGATGGATTACTTCTAAAGTCCCTCTTGGATCTATAAATATATGAACCAATGAATAAAAGAGGCACCTGATGAGGATTTGTACTCTAGCAAAATATACAATGGATTAGCAGCTGGGGATAGAGTTAGAACCCAATTAGGAGATGATTGTACTGAATAAAAAATGAAGCACAACAAAATCAGACCCTACTAAGGTGGTGGCAGTAGAATAGAACAGCTAAAAGGGACTTTTTAAAAACATGTTTTTATTGATTTTAGAGAGGGAGGGAGAAGGAGAGAAACATCAGTGTGAGAGAACCTGCAACCTGTGTATGAGCCCTGACCAGGAATCAAACTGGAAACCTTCCTGTGTACAGGACAGCGCGCAACCAACTGAGCCATACCAGCCTAAGAGGGACTGCTTTAAAGCAAAAATATTGATGGGTCTTGGTGACTGATCAGATAAAGATGGTGACCATCAATTCCTTCCTTGACTGTATATACATGCTGCTTCTCATATCAAGAGATAGAACCTGATAACTTGTCCCATTAAATCTGGACTGGCATTAGGAACTTGTCTGACCAAGAAAATGTGGTGACAGTGAAGGTCTGGGAATTCTAAAGCTAAGTCATAAGAAGACTTGCTGCTTCCAATGGATCTTCTAGAATGATTGCTGTGGGGAAAAATCAGCTACCATGTAGGAAATTTGACCACTCTAAAGCCACCATGCTGTGATGAACCCCCAGCTCTTCCCAACCCAGATGCCAAATATGTGAGTGAAGGAGCCTTTAGATCAGCGGTTGCCAACCTTTCGGACCTCATGGGCCACCAGTGGTCCGTGGACTACCGGTTGGCAACTACTGCTTTAGATGATTCTGGTCTCAACCACCATCTGAGTGCAAATGCAGGAGAGAACAAATAAGATTGACCCAGCTGAGTGCAGTCAACCCTCAGAATCATGAAATAATAAACTATTATTTTAAGCCACTGTTTTGGGGTGGTTTGTTACAAAGAGACACATAGCCAAAACATAAAGAAATCAGCAGATAGAAGATAGCAGAGTGGGAAGTGCAGAAGATGGAGTCTTACATACCTGGGTTTCAGTCCCAGCTAAGCTTACTACTTAGTGGCCTTTGGCACGGTTCTTAACCTCACTAAGCCTCAGTTTGTTCATCTGTAAAATGGAATGATTATATTTCCTACCTCCCAGGGTTACTGTGAAAAACAATGGGATGATATTATTGAAGTGACCTGGTATGATAACTAAGGCCTTTACTGAATGGAAAAATATTAGATCAAAATAAGTAGAACCAAAGATAACTCAAGATTAATGGGAAAATGGTGATATAAATGAGGTAATGGGGGTCAGGAAAGAGTTTTAGGCACCCTGAGTCTGATATCCAAGGTGAAAGTCTTGCGAGTCTTCCGTGACTTCTGGGCCACCTAGCACTCCCCTGGATCTGTACAGGCCCTCAACACTAACTGCCTGACCAATTCACAGCAGAAGATAGGATGCAAAGGACAGACATGGAAGGTGGGAAAAGGAGTTGATTGTTTAGAGGGAAGATTATGTTAACTTGTGCCAAATTAAAATAAGTAACAAGGATTATACTTGCCATTACACAGCCAGCCACACTATAGTAAGATGGAGTCTTCCATCCAAATAGCTGACAGGCTGCACAGAACCAGGCTGTGTTGGAGAGGGACAAGGGAACTCATTTTTGCCAAGTTTTCACTAGGTATCAGGCTCTGGGCTAAGAGTCTTCAAATACATTCTTTTTCAATCTTCTTGACAATGCTATTAGCATTATACTCACTTTCATATAAGGAAGCTAAGATTCAAAGAATCAAAGTAACTGGCACAAGACTACCAGGTAGTAAGAAAAGATGATGATTACAGTGGCAATGATGCTAAGAAACATGAGTTGAGCAATAGCAGGCACTGTTCAAAGCACTTTATGTTCATTACTTCACTTAATCCTCACAGCAACCTGAGGTAAATACTATTTTTGTACCCACTTCATAGATGGGAAACTGAGACACAGTGAAGTTATGTCTTTGCTCAAGGCCATCCATTGATAAGTGGCCAAGCCAGGATATGAATTTATGAAATCTGGCTCCACTGTTGAAGCCCCATGTGTGTTCTTGTCTGTCCCTCCGTGAGGCTGTTGGACAGCTGCCTGGAGGCTCATCTTATCCCACTCCACCATTGAAGTACAGTCACTAACAGCTACTAACTATTCCCTGGACTGATAGTGAAGAGACTTCCTTATAAGGGCAACCGTGAGGTGGGAACTCCCCATTAAACTGAACAGAGAGGAGTCAGGAGCAGGATTCCAGGAATAGCTGAGACAGAGGAAAGGGAAACCCTGACAGGACATCATGGGGCAAGACAAACACCTTTGAGGGTCTCTGGCCAAATGTGACCAAACCCTTCAAAGCCCAGAGGACAGGAAGGCCCTGGGGAAGGTATGCCCAAGTTCCAGGTACTTGATAAGAGTCACAGCCCAGGGCCAAAATTAATGCTTTATTTCCCTCTTCAAATCAGTAAAAGCAACCAGTAGCATGATGGCGAAGGAAAAACTTCAAAACAGATTATTTTACAAAATAACATAACTCAATTATTTTCAGACAGCAGAAAGGGAAAACTTATTTCTCGCCACATTTAATTTTCTCACTCTCTTTCTTTTATCCGTCCAAAATCTCTGTCCCTGCATCTGGAATGTGATCCTGATGTACACTCCCCATCCTCTGCCAGAAAGGACTCCAGTGACTGGATTCTGCCAAGACACTTAATCCGGCCTCACCCATATTAAAACTGCAGGCGGGAGAGTGAGCAAGGGTGTGGGGCCCTGCATGGACTCGATGCCTCAAATACTTTCTCAAAACCTGGCAGCCGTGCCGCTGCTCTTGGCTGCACGGCCCACGCCCTCCTGGAGAAGCTGGTCTGCAGGGCGTCCCACGGGTGGACTTGCTGAAATACACACTGAAGTGCGCGTCAGCTCCCACCCGGCCAAGAAAGGTAGCCAAGGAAACACATGCCTCCAGCCAAGCCACCTCCGTGACACGGTACCAGAGCGGGAGCAGCACAGATGTCTCACACACACTGCCGGCTCCATGGGCCTCTAAACCGAAGGGCTCCAAGCAGCATTCCAGCCCGGAAGGAGGCAGGAAGGCAGGAGGGCACATCCCTTTGCTTTTGCTCCAACTACTACACAAAACGAATCGAATAAGAGCATGCTGGGAAGGGAGGTAACGATCCTTGGCGCAGATGCCACAGGACACAGACAGAGCAGCCACCATGTCCTGTGCACCTACTGGGCACTGGGAGCACTGGCATAGACATGCTCTTCTTACCCCAGATCCACAAGGAAAACATCATCTTTCACACTCATGAGGTGGAGAAGCAGGGGCTGAGCTGGGCAGCCCCACTCCCTCTCTGGGCTTCTAGGCTAGACCGACCACCTCCCTAACGTGGGGCGAATGTCCAGGGGCCAAAGTTCCCCTTAGAGAAGGAGCTGTGGGGGCTGAGGAAGTTGGTGTGGAGCAGTTCTGGGCCCCTCGATGCTGAGACAGCTTAGGCAGACTCCTGTCTGGCTTAAGACAGTGCCGTGGGCTCCAGGGGGGTGGGGGGGTAGGTGAACCACACTGAGGGAGCAGGGTACCCCTCAAGAACTCTGATGGCTGTGATCTCTTCAGTCCCAGCTTGCTTAACATAAAATCAGTTAGTGTCCCTGCTCAAGTTCCCTCCTTCCCTCTCTCCATCCTTCCCTCCCTCACGCAATGTCCTTCCTCCCTCCCTTCCTTCCTTCCTTCCTTCCTTCCTTCCTTCCTTCTTTCCTTCCTCCCTTCCTCCCTTCCTCCCTTCCTCCCTTCCTCCTTCCTTCCTTCTCTCAGTTTCCTGTTCATTCATTCAATGCATTTTCATTAAGCAACAACTATGTAGCAAGTATTTTTTGTGGGCTATGGGGACATAGCAGGGGATGTAGCACTAGGTCTCCACTCTCACCAAGTTACATTCTATTGGGGGAGGGGGCAGTCAATCAGTAAATAAGAAAAAAAAATGCCCCCACCGCGTCAGACTATGTAAATGTGTAATGGAGACCAGCCAGGCGGTGGCCATTGCATGGCCTCCTGGGCTGGGCGCTCACAAAGGCCTTTGAGCCTCAGAAGCACGATCTGCAGAGAGTAGTCATCAGCCTCATTGGAAGAAGAAGCTAAGGATAATGTTCTGGAAAAGCACTAGTTAGAATTAACTGGAAGAACCTAAATTAGAACACTGGGAAAGAGTTACTGTAAGACAACCTGCTTGACACATGAAGGAAACACTACTTTATTCCTTGACCCTGGGTCGAGCTCATGGAAACTACTCAGCCTCTAGACAAGCCGTAGCACCCTCCTTGGGCCTTTCACCCGTTCACTCAACTCCCTGAGGCTGGGCCTGGCTGCCCAGGCACACGTCCCCAGCTGAGCAGGGGCTGGTCCAGCAGCCCAGGACAGTCCTCTTCACCTGGAGATCCTTCCTCTTTCCCAGGGCGCCACTGAACAACACAAACTGCAGTAATATCTGGAGTCCATACTTGCCACAAAAACAAGAAACAAACCTCTGGGCAGATAGGGCAATAAAATGACATTCATTTACAGCCTCCATTTTGAGTGTTCACACACACTCACACACACTCATACACACAGCTAATGTCAAACTAGCTAGAAAGTCGTCATGTTTACAAGTCACTTTCAAATACAGAGAGTTAGCTCCTTGGTAAGGTGAGTTTAAGGAGTTCAGGATTAATACTCACCTTATATATTAATAGATCAGTCTTTCATTGCTTGTGGTTTTGCTCCAAGCAAACCTTTTTTTGACGCATTATTTTATCGTCAGTGTGCAGAAATCTCCCATTAAGAGGACTCCTGCCCCAAACAGGGTCATGTATATGAAAGTACCTAGTATGGGCCTAGCTCATCATGGGCATTCAGCAAACGTTATTTTTGTTTTACAGAACATCTGTAATGCTTCCATGTTCAAACAACAGGATGCCCTGGGACTAAAAGAAAATACTCAGATGCAATACTTTTATCCACCTGCCAAAAATGGGCATAGGAACCACACAGGCACAGGAAACACCAGCAAGAACAAGGCTGTGAAGCTTACAGAGGGACATCCTACAAAGGAAGCGATCTAAGCATGACCAGAGTTCTGTATTAAGAACTGAAAGGCATTAATTGGCCCCCACCCCCACCCCAGTCTTGCCTGGGCAGTGATGATAAAGGACTCATTTTAGGCTGGGGACATTTTACAGGTAATCTAGGCTCCATCCCTTAGACCTGGAGAGATCACGTGGCCTGCTCAAGGCCACACAGTGGTCCTACACGTTGTGTGATCAGCTCATCTATGCTGTTAGCATTGCAGAGGTAGAAATAATCAATGTTGGAGCCTAACGTTCTTAAGGTGAGACCTCATGAACTGAGTAGATTTATGTTGAATTAGGAAAAGAGGAGTCTTTAACTAGTTCACCAAGTATTTCCTGAGCACACTTTGGAGGAGTATGATCTGGGATCAAAATAAAAAATCGAAGGTGTCCTGTCAGTCCTTATCTAGCTGGATTCCTCTGAGGCCACTCTGGTAGCACCCTGCTTGACACTCTCCCTCCCTCAGCTCTGGACACTCTTCTTTCCTTGCTTGCCTCCTGGCTTCCTGGCATCCCCTTCCCAGCCTTCTTCATCAGCACCCCCCTTCTCAACAGCCCCTTGGATACTGTTACTCCCCAGGGTCCATCCTCAGCTCCTTCCCTGCTCAATCATCCGGCAATCTCATCTGCTCTCATGATTGCACGTGTGTGAATCTCATTATCTGTTCCCATATTACTTTCCACATTCTCTAGGGAGGGGACCAAAGCTGAGATCACATGCATAGAGAATGGTAGAGTCGGGATTTGAATCCAGGTCTGTCTGCGGCTCAAGTCAATGCCTCCAGTGCACAGAGGCTGGGATTTTTTCTTCTGGGCATTGAAGATGTAGTGGGGACATTGCATTCCAAAGACAACATATAAATAAGTGGCTCCTATCATTTTGGGGACTAACAGACCCTTTTTGGAATTGTATAAATGCACGGACTTTCTCATAGACATAATGTGTTTGTTAGTAGAGAAAATGTGTTGTATACAATCTAAAGGCCGTCTTGGATCCCCCTGAAGCTCATTAATGACTCCCTCTGGACAAGGGCCCTCAAATTTAAGGAACTATCCTATCAAGACACAGCAAACATTTATGAAGTACTTTAAATAGAACCACAGTTTAGGCGTTCTTTCTCAAACTGCTCTGACTTGCCTCTCGGAAGCCAACTGAAAACTGCATCACATCATGTATTCTTTTGCAATCCGACAAAGTGGTTTCTAATAGAAAAAAATGGACATGGCTTATTTATTATTTATTATGAAAAAACTGTACTGGGCCAAGCCAATCAAAGATGTGTCACATGAAGATTATTTTTCCTCATCCCCACTGCTCGCCTAGGTGTGACATCCTGGCTGAAGAAAGAAAAACACTGCTTCTGCTCACGGCCACGTCTGCTGGAGCCACCAGGGCATGGCAGACACGCTGCAATTAAAGTGCTCAGCAGTGTCTGGTATGTGGCACAGAGGTGAATAAATGTGAGTTACTGCCTGCAGCTCCTTGGAAGGCTGGCCAGTGCCCACCTTCATAGCCTCATCTCCTGATCCTCCTACCTACTCAGCCTCTAGACAAGCCACTTCCCAGAGCTTTATGGCTTCTGAGCCTTCACTCTTGCTGTCCCCTCCTTCTAGAATGCCTCTTACCAATGTGTCCATATGGAAAATTCCACCAAGACCCAGCTTAAATGTTAAGCTTTCCATTACCCCTCTCCCCGACCCAAACTGTGGTTGGAATTCATTTTCCTTTCATTGGACCTCATAAAGCACTGTGGATAAACCTCTTATCACAGCACATATGATACTGTGTTACAATTATTCATTTCTTTCCCCAGGTACCTTGGAGCTGGGAGGACAGGACGCTGTCTCTAACATTTGTATCCCTAGCAGACCACAGAAGATCTCCAGAAAGACTCTCTGAAATGAAGTCAGCGACACTAGCAAATCCTTTCAAATCTCAGGGTCTTTAGAAGCTTTAGTGAAGTTCAAATATGTTCTAATTTACCTGGTTTCTCAGGACCCATAACTTTCAACCCTGTTCATAACTGACCCAGCAGACACAGTAATGCCTGCCACTCAGTTATGAGGCCTTGAGTGTGGGAACATCCTGGAATGTATCTCCATACAAGGTCATTGCCAAGGGGAAGAAACAAGTCTGCTTCTCAGAAACAATGGCTGGCGCCCATCAGGGCTTTGGATAAACTCAGGCCGTTTCTTCAGCCAGTTTACCTTGTGGACCCATCATCAAGCCTTAGCCTGACTGCGGACCGCACGTAACAGAAACAGTCAGACCAAGAGCAACGGTGTTTAAAGTTTCAGTCTTTCCGAATGAACACTCAGCATGTTCTTGGTTGGGAAAGGATGCTAAACACAGAGGACAGGAAAGTATCAACTCTGCTGGAATCACCAACCTGCCAAGAACAAACGGACAGTGTAATCTTTTTTGTTGTTTGTTTAATTAAGAGACCTACTTTGCAAGCCAAAGAGGAAAGGTATGAGAAATACAGGGTTGTCATGATTCTTCAAAATGAGTTTTCATTGGTTAGCTGCATGATGTATTGAGAAGTTTTAAAAAGAAACAGGGTTGGAAAATTGGATGGAAAAGTCTAATGACAGAAAGTGGTTTTCCTAAATACAGACCAGGGTCGGCAGGTTACCAGTATTTGGTAAATGACTTCTCAATCAACGCGGCCCCTGTAAGGGGAGGAGGGAGACAGAAGCAAAGGCATGGACCAAGTTGGGAGACGCATTGCAGAAAGGAAACTGGCTTCCATGCTCTTTCTAGTCTAATCTGACCTGAAAAACACCATCACCAGCCCAGGAGAATACCATCTCCAGTCCCTGGTGAGAATCCAGATAAAACTGGAAATAGCTGTGATCCAGAGTTTGCAGCTATGGCCCAGATAATGAGAGCAAGAGCACAGGTGAGAAGTGTTCAGATATAACTTTGAAGTTACAAAAGGATTGCTTAGTTGATTCTTGTATATGCCCTGACCGGGAATGGATGCATAAATAAGTAAAATAATAAATCGATGTCGGTCTGTTTTTTTCCTCTCTCTCTCTCGAAAATCAATTAATAATAAAAAATTCTAAAAAAATAATTGCTTAGTTTTTATACAAGGAGGAACTTAAGAGCAGAGATGGCTGGAAGAAGTAGCAAGGTCATGAAATCCAAAATTAATTCTCAGAAGCAATATAGCTTAAGGGCCTACTACACATGTCTGTTTTACTTATATATATTTTCCCTAAAGCAGGAGCTTTTATAATTTACTTATTTATTTTTTGGCAATAATGATACACACCATATATAGTGTGTTACAGTGGGAAACACAGAAAGCTCAGCGCAGCACCAAGTAGCAGACTGACCCGCTCCTCACCAGCTGAGTTTGGGCTTCTCTTTTACAAAAGACTGGTTTGGGTGCAATGATCTCTAAAGCCTCCTGCAGTGCTCATGCTCATGACGGATGTAGCATGCAGCATGAACTTGTGATGCAGGGACGGTTTCCTACAGTACATATGGGCTTCTACCACTCCCCAGTGGTTCCCCAAACACTCACCTGATACCCAGGACTGAAGCTGGCTTTGGAAACCACTTCCTAAACAGGTCACAGGCAGCCCAGCCAGTGCTCAAAGCAGAGCAGCTTGTCTGATGATGCTTCTTGAACACAGGACCCCAGCAGCCTCATGCACCCAATTAGCTTAAAGATAATAAAACCACTAATCCTCCCAGAGGTGTTTCTTAGAAGAATTATCAACAGTCTTGGTGCAATGACAAGGGCAAAAGTGTGGCCACATGACTTGCCTGCAACTATGTACTTATGAGACTCCCCAAATATGGGGTGGCACGCCCTTGTCATGGACTCTGTTTTTTTTCTTCTTTGCCTTTCCCTCTAAACAAGCCCTAAGCTTAGCTTCCCCGTCTTCCTCCCTGACTTCCTCCTCATCTTCCATGGACATCTCAAGCCTGTTGGACATTCTTTCTAGATGAATTTTTTTGGAACTGAAGAAATTCAACTTCAGAGTCATGTGTAAAGGGCTATGTTGGGAGATTTTTATTTTAAGAAATCAAGAAGGAAAAATAAAAATTGAAGTCTCAAAATGTTCACTCTAGAATATATGGTATGTTGGTTATGGGACAGAGACCCAGGGAGGAAGTCACCAAACCAGTCAACGGGAGCCCCGAAACAGAATGCAGTGCTGCAGGTTCCCAGCAAAGGGTCTGCTGCTGTTCCACTGCCCACATGGCACAGACTGTCTGAATTCTGGGGCACCTGGCTACCCCAAGAATGCATGCTTCAACTTGAAGGTACCAAAAGGAAACACTAAACAGACACCACTATCCCCTCATGTTATACACTGGAAAGCATAACTTGGGAATATTTTTAGTGAGTGAGTGTGGCCAAACTCAGGGACTAAACAGAGTTCAGCTTAAAATAATGAAGCTTAAGTTATTATACCTCACTTTGTTTTTGGCATCACAGTACATGTTTGTTTGTTTTTTTCTTTTCTGGTACTTTGCAATTTATATAATTATAAGCCTGGAAATCTATCGCACCACCTGGGCAAGGATATACTATAACTGTACTAAAATAAAATATAGACAGATATTTAATTATCATGCTACTCATGCTTTTTAAATAACAGTGTGTCAGCACCTCCATAAACCAATTTGCATTACATTAAAATTAATGGCCTGTAAACCTCCGCTCCTGGTGAAATGGACCATGCCCATCTTTCCCTCCTGCTCTAACCTCCTTCCTGAGACCAGCTGCACATCAGCTACCCCTGGCTGGGCCCCCATTGAGTCTCCCCCTCAATTATAAAGCCCCTGCGGCCTCCAAGAGTAAGGACTCTATCCTATTCCAAACACAGAAGCACGCACATACAGCCTCATCCCATTTCTCTAAAACACATAAAAGCAAAACTAAACAAAAAGCTGTTTAATCTCTCAGCAATCCTTCTTTCCTTAGTGACCTTTGACCAGTTCTGGAAGCAGCTGTTTTCACTGTAAGCATGTTATCCAGTGAAGAAAAGATGGGGAGGTTCCTTTCCAGAGGTAAATGGACCAGAGAAAACACAGGATTGTCAAGGCCAAGGGCATGAGCTCTGTGTTTGGGTTACTGACAGATGCTAGGCAGACAGGGAAGTGATGAGAGCAGCTAGTGGCCACATCCTCAAAAAGTTTGTCTTTGGAGGGAAGGGGAGATGGAGTAAGTGAGCAGACTCACGTCACCAGTTTTCTGGATAGTGGAAACGTGCATGGCTGAAAGAAGAAGAAAAGAACTGAGCAGGGAGGGGCCAATACTATAGAGAAAAACAACTAAGAAACAACATTTTGGGGTGCTTTTCTGGGCTGGCACTTCTGTATGCAATTTATCCTTTGTGAACATTCCATATAATTTAATCTGCACACATCAGAGTAGCCTCATCTTAAATTAAAACACAGAAGCTCAGAAAAGTTAAATACTTTGTGATCTCACTGCCAAGAGAAACTGACAGGCTTTGCACCCTGGTTAGCCTGACTCCTCTGTCCTCATTTCCCCACCGCTCTGTGCTGCGAAGACCTAGGGATGAGATGGATTTGGGAACAAAGGTTGAAGGATGATCTGAAGAAAGAGAATGTATGTCTGAGGTCCAGGCTGAATAGTTATAGAGACTGAAATACAAGATGTGACTGTAAAGGGAAATGAATTTCATAATAAAAAGGTGAGAACCTGCCTATTCCAATAAGGGCACTGCTCCCCTGGAGAGTTGGCACTTATTCCAAAAGTGCTTGTCACTCAGAATGTTTACATGACTTTTCATTAAAACAGAGTTACAGAATAGGTGGCACATTCCTTTAAATGGCTCAGTGCTAACAGCGTTCATCCTTTGGAACCAAATCTAGAGCAAAGGTTGTTCTGGGAAGTGTAAATTGTCATTAAAGGCTAAAACAGCCATTATGATTAGGTGTGACTATAAAATAGAGAGACTACATCTTCTAAGCTCTACCTGATTTTGCACACGAGCAAGAACTAAACTCTAGGCCAGCGGTTCTCAACCTGTGGGTCGCGACCCCTTTGGGGGTCGAACGACCCTTTCATAGGGGTCGCCTAAGACCATCGAAAAACACATATATAAATACATATTGTTTTTGTGATTAATCACTATGCTTTAATTATGTTCAATTTGTAACAATGAAAATACATCCTGCATATCAGATATTTATATTACGATTCATAACAGTAGCAAAATTACAGTTATGAAGTACCAATGAAAATAACTTTATGGTTGGGGGTCACCACAACATGAGGAACTGTATTAAAGGGTTGTGGCATTAGGAAGGTTGAGAACCACTGCTCTAGGTTATTTTCTGGAGTGGTGGCATCATCAGAGTACAGACTTTTAAGGCATCTCTGTTGAAAGACAACACTTATCTAGATATCAAGTTTCGGTAAGCCGGTGTCCTGAGAGAAAACAAAGGAAAAATAGAGAAAAGAAGTGATACTTCTGAGATTCAGCATCTCAGACATCCAGACCAACAACATCAGCACCCATCAGGGCCATTAAAATGCAGAGCCTCTGACTCCAACGGGAAGGCCAGCGGACCTGAAGTGAGAGTGAGAGTGTGAGGGAGGGAGAGAGGGAGAGGACCAGTGTGCAGATGTGCATGTGCGTGTGCGTGTGTGTGTGTGTGTACATGCGTGTGTATCAGTCAGATCACACACTGTAATATTTGGAGTGGTTCGAGAGCCACTGCTACCACTACAGCCACTCCCCGGGCACAGCTCCAGCTTGAAGGCCACACCATTGTGAAGGTTTTACAAGGTCCTCCTTGGGAGGAGGCTATGGGGAGCAGCAGTGGCTAGGCACCCAGCCTTGCCACCACCTGGACCCACTGCGGAGAGAGAGGGGGGCTCATAGGCTAAAGAAAATAAATAAATACCTATGAATAATAACCTTGAATGGAAATGGAATAAAAACTCCAGTCAAAAGACATAGGGTGACTGAATGGATAAGAAAAAAATGACCCATATATATGCTGTCTACAAGACTCACCTCAGAACAAATGATACACACACACTGATGGGGTGAAAATATTCCATGCAAATGGAAAGGGGAAAAAAGCTGGGGTAGGAACTTAGTGTAATTACAAGGAACTCAGTAGGAACTACAACAACTCATATCTTACAAAGTAGACTTCAAAACAAAGGATATAACAAGAGATAATGAAGGCCACTACATAATACTACAGGGAATGATTCAACAAGAAAATATAACACTTGTAAACACATATGCACCCAAAACAGGAGCACCCAAATACATAAAAACAAAACAAAACAAAAAACTCTTGATGGACTTTAAGTGAGAGATCAACAGAAATAAAGTCATGTTAGGGGACTTTAACACCCCACTAACATCACTCAACAGATGTTCCAGACAAAAAAACCAACAAGGAAACAGAGGCCTTAAATGACAAACTAGAACAGATGTATCTAACTGATATTTACAGAACGTTTCACCCCAGAGCTGCAGAATGTAAATTCTTGTCAAACAAACATGGAACATTCTAAATGACAGACCACAAGTTAGGACACAAAACAAGTCTATACAAATCCAAGAAGGTTGATATCATACCAAGCATCTTCTTTGATCACAATAGCATGAAGTTAGAAATCAACTAAAATAAAAAACTCAAAAACACTCAAATACACGGAGGTTAAATAGCACCTTATTAAACAATGAGTGGACTACCAAAGAGATCCAACAAGAAATTTAAAACTTCTTGGAAACAAATGAAAATAAACACACAACCACCCAAAACCTATGGGACACAGTAAAAGCAGTCCTGAGAGGGATGCTCATAGAATTTGAGGCTTACCTCAAGAAATAAGAAAAAGGATGAATAAACTATCTAACCCTACAACTAAAATAACTGGAAAGAGAACAGCAAGTAAAGCCCAGAGGAAGTAGAAGGAAGGAAATAGCAAAGATCAGAATGGAAATAAATGACATAGAGATAAAAAAAAAAAAAAAAGAGTACAAAAATCAATAAATCCAAGAGCTGGCTCTTTTAAAAGATAAAAAAGATTGATGAACCTTTAGCTAGACTCATCAAGAAACAAAAAGAGAAGACCCAAATAAATAAAATCAGAAATGAAAGAGGAGATATACCACAGAAATAAAAAGGATTGTAAGAAAATACTATGAATAACTATATGCCAACAAATTGGACAACCTGGGCAAAATGGACAAATTACTAGAAACATACAAACTTCCAAAACTCAACCAGGAAGAATGAGAAAACCTGTATAGGCCAATAACAACTTATAAAATTGAAGCAGTAATTAAAAAAAAAAACAAAAAAAACTCCCAGCAAACAAAAGTCCTGGACAGGATGAATTACAGGAGAGTTTTACCAAACATTCAAAGGAGAACTAACACTTATCCTCCTCAAACTATTCCAAAAAATTCAAGAGAAAGGAACACTTCCAAGTTCTTTTTATGAAGCCAGCATTACCCTAATTTCAAAACTGGATAAAGACACTACAAAGAAAGAAAATTACAGGTCAATATCCCTGATGAACACGGATGCTAAAATCCTTAGCAAAATATTAGCAAATCAGATCTAACAATATATTAAAAAGATCATATACCATGACCAAGTGAGATTTATTCCAGGAATGCATGGCTGGTACAGTATTCTCAAATCGATAAATATGATACATCACATAAACAAATTGAAAGGTAAAAACCACATAATCATATCAATATATACAGAAAAAACATTCAACAACATCCAACACCCATCCTATATAATAAAAGGCTAATATGCAAATTGACTGAACAGCGGAATGACAGGTTGCTATGACACACACCGACCACCAGGGCACAATCACTCAATGCAGGAGCTGCCCCTGGTGGTCTGTGTGCTCCCACAGGGGGAGTGCAGCTCGCCAGAAGCAGGCTCAAGCCTAAGCCATCAGTTGGATATCTCCCGAGGGCTCCCAGACTGCAAGAGGGCACGGGCCAGGCTGAGGGCCCCCCACCCCACCCCAAGTGCACAAATTTCGTGCACCAGGCCTCTAGTTTTTCATAAAAACCTTCAGCAAAGTGGGAATAGAGGGATCATACCTCAATATAATAAAGGCCATATATTACAAACTTACAGCCAACATCATTCTCAATGGACAAAACTAAAAGCATTTCCCTTAAGAACAGGAACAAGACAAGGATGTCTGCTCTCACCACTCTTATTCAACATAGTACTGGAAGTCCTAGCCACAGTGATCAGACAAGAAGAAGATATAAAAGGCATCCAAATTGGGAAGGAGGAAAGTAAAAACAGTCATTATTCGCAGGTGACATGATATTGTACATAGAAAGCCCTAAAGACTCCACCAGGAAACTATTAGACTTAATAAATGAATTCAGCAAGGTAGCAGGATACAAAATCAACATCCAGAAATCTATGGCATTTTTATATACCACTAATAAACTCTCAGAAACTGAAACTAAAAAACAACCCCATTTACCATTGCAACAACAACAACAAATAAGATACTTAGGAATAAACTAAAGCAAGAAGTAAAAGACATGTACTTGGAAAACTATAGGACATTGTAAAAAGAAATAGAAGATACGCACAAATGAAAGAGTATACCATGTTCATGGATGTGGAGAATTAACATCATTAAAATGTCCATATTACCCAAAGCAATTTATAGATTCAATGCAATTCTTATTAACATACCAATGGCACCAAACTAGAACAGATACTCCAAAAATTCTATGGAACCATAAAAGACCTAGAATAGCTGCAGCAATCCTGAGAAAGAAGAACAAAGTTGGAGGGATCACAATATTGGATATCAAACTATACTACAAAGCCACTATAAACCAAACAATCTAGTACTGGCACAGGAACAGGCATATAGGGCAATGGAATAGAACAGAGACCATTTCGGTCAATGAATATTAGACAAGGGAGGCAAGAAGATCGTCTCTTCAATAAATGCTATTGTGAAAACTGGGCAGACACATGAGAAAAGATGAAACTAGACCACCAACTTAGACCATATACAAGAATAAATTCAAGGTGGATAAAACACTTAAATGAAATATATGAAACCATAAAAAATCCTAGGAGAAAACATAGGCAGTAAAATCTCAGACAACTTACATATCAGAATTTTTGTCAATACATCTCCTAGGGCAAGAGAAACAAAGGAAAAAATAAACAAATGGGACTACATCAAAACGAAAAACTTCTTCACAGCAAGAGAAACCGCCATCAAAATGAAAAGGGAGCCCACTATATGGGAAAACATATTTGCCAATGATACATCTGATAAGGGGTTAATTCCCAAATATATAAAATACTCCTACAGATCAACAAAATGAAGGCAAACAATCCAATTAAAAAATGGCAGAGGACCTGAATAGACACTTCTCCAAAGAGGACATACAAATGGGCAAGAGACATATGAAAAAATGCTCGAAGTCACTAATCATCAGAGAGATGCAAATCAAAATGACAATGAGATAGCACCTCACACTTGTCAGATTGGCCATCATCAATATATCAACAAACAAGTGCTGGTAAGGTGTAGAGAAAAGGGAATACTAGTTCACTGCTGGTGGGAATGCAGACTGGTGCAGACACTATGGAAAACAGTATGGAGTTTCTTTTAAAAATTAAAAATGAAACTGCCATTTGACCCAGTGATCCCACATCAGAAGGAATATATGCGTCTCTACATTTGTAGCAGCATTATATACAATAGCTAAGATCTGGAAACAGCCCAAGTGCCCATTAGTAGATGAATGGCTAAAAAAGCCGTGGGGCATTTATACAATGGAATCCTACGAAGTTGTAAAAATGATAATCTCTCACCCTTTGGGACAGCAAGGATGGGCCTGGAGACTATTATACTAAATGAAATAAGCCAGTCAGTAAAAGACAAATATCATATGTTCTCACTTATTTGTGGAATCGAATGAACAAAACGAACTGACCAACAAAATAAGACTTAAAGCAGGGAGGCATGGAACAGACTGACAAATCTTGATGTGGGGGTGGGGGACTAGGAGAGATAAACCAAAGAACTTACATACTTACATGCATAGCCCATGGACACAGGCATATAGCGTGGTGAAGACCTGGGGGGGGAGGGGTTGGTAGTGTTGGGTGTAAGGGTAAAGGGGGGGATGAGAGACATCTGTAATACTGTCAACAATAAAATGCAGAGTCTCAGGCCCACTCCAGACCTACTAAATCAGAATGTCTGCATTTTTACAACATTCCTATTTGGTTCTGCTGCTTATTAAAGTTTGAGAAGCACTGGTCTGAAGGGGGAAGCCCTATACCAGTGATGGCGAACCTTTTGAGCTCGGCGTGTCAGCATTTTGAAAAACCCTAACTTAACTCTGGTGCCGTGTCACATATAGAAATTTTTTGATATTTGCAACCATAGTAAAACAAAGACTTATATTTTTGATATTTATTTTATATATTTAAATGCCATTTAACAAAGAAAAATCAACCAAAGAAATGAGTTCGCGTGTCACCTTTGACATGCATGTCATAGGTTCGCCATCACTGGTCTATACCAAGGGTTGGGTACTGAGGAACTGAAAAAATAAGTTGGAATTGAGGTTTCCAGGAATGACCTAAAAAGCAAGCTTTTCAAAAGCTCACACAAGCAGGAGTTTTGGTTGTTCTCATTTTATAACTGCTGCATCACTAAGTCCCAGAGTTCCCAAGACAGCCTCAGTTTCAAATATTCTGTTCCCTTTACAGCCATGTATCCTGATGGGCTGGGGATGGACCACAGGTGTAGTGAATGAGCAGTCAGGAGTGAGATTAGTGAAGCTGCTTCCATGTGGGTGTGGAGACAGGCTAGTTGGCATTATGGGTGCCAGCTAATCAACTAAGGCAGGGGTCCTCAAACTATGGCCCGCGGGCCACATGCAGCCCGCCGAAAACATTTATCCGGCCCACCGGGTGTTTTTGCCGCCACTGCCTGTCCTGCTTAGCAGCCGACTCGTCCCGGGCCCGCAGTGCGCATGTGTGGAATGTCTGAGGGACAGTGAACTGGCCCCCTGTTTAAAAAGTTTGAGGAACTCTGAACTAAGGTAAAGTAGGAATGAAGGGCAGTCAGGGAAGAATCGAGGTTAAATTAGGAGGAAAAGAGAGGATTTATGTAGCGTATACCAGAGCTATCCAACAGAACCTACTGAAGTAAGGGAAATGTTCTATATCTACACTGTTCAATATGGTAGCTGCTACCACATGTGGCTATTGAGCACTTAACATATAGCTAGCACAACTGAGAAGCTAAATTTTAAATTGCATTTCTTTCTTTTTTTCAATCTTTAATTTCTTTGTTGATTAAGGTATTACATATGTGACCTCATTCCCTCCAACCCCCCCCCCCCACTCATGCCCTCGCCCCCCTGTTGTCTGTGTCCATTGGTTGGGCTTATATGCATGCATACAAGTCCTTTGGTTGATCTCTCCCCCTTATCCCCATCCTCCCCTACTTTCCCTCTGAGGTTTGACAGTCTTATCGCTGTTTCTCTGTCTTTGAATCTGTCTCTTTTCATCAGCCTATGTTGTTCACTATATTCTACAAATGAGTGAGATCATGTGGTATTTATCTTTCTCTGACTGGCTTATTTCACTTAGCATAATTTTAACTAATTTAAAATTAATGTGGCACATATGACAAATGGCCACCTGGACATCACAGGGTACACAAACTCATGGGTCAGAAACCAGGCCCTGTGCCTGCCTAGTAAGACCAGCAGGATCATGTTTAGGAAAAGGTCATTGATGGGACACTAAAGATATAGTCAAGTAAGGAGGACGGTTTGAATGAGCATATTTAGACATATAGAAGAAAGTGTATCTTACAGAAACTAGAAATCAGATAAATAATTATAGCTGATGTCATAGACCCTGGCTAGGCTAAGAAAGGATCGAGGACAAAGATGAAGAAATCCAAAAACAGTTTGTTTGTTTTTAAGTCTCATGATTTCCTCCTTGAAAATTTTGCCTAATGTAACCTGCACCCCTCTTCTCACACTTCTCCCTCACCATTACGTACATACTCAGAATTCTTGGCTCACTTTCCTGACATCACACCTAAAGAGCATTTCCCACATCAGCTGGGCCTGAGAAATAGACTTTCATACCACACCATTTTTTTAAAAATATGTTTTTATTGATTTTAGAGAGAAAGGAAGGGAGAGGGCTAGAAAGACAAAAACATTGATGAGAGAGAAATATCAATCATTTGCCTCCTGCATGCCCCCTACTCAGGATCGAGACCACAACTGGGGCATGTGCCCTGATCAGGAAGGGAACTGGTGACCTCTCATGGGTCAGTGCTCAACCACTGAGCCACACCGGCTGGGCATATACCACACGTATTTCAAATCCTTTCATAGCCCTGAAGATTCTGATGAGCCAAGGCCACATTTGTTGGGTAGATATTGTAACAGATGAACACAGACCCCACAGAGGTGAGCACCATAAACATGGTATTTCCATGGCTTTTTCTGAACATAAAAGTAATGCCCCTATAATTTACTGTTTTTCCAAAATTATGTCTGGCAAGAAACAACGAAAGATAAGCTTATAACACAGTGTTAGGTGTCAAAGCAAGACACGAAGGATAAAGGAGGTAAGGTTTTTTGTTTTGTTTTTTTAAATATATTTTATTGAATTTTTACAGAGAGGAAGGAAGAGGGATAGAGAGTTAGAAACATCAATGCGAAAGAAACATCGATCGGCTGCCTCCTGCACACTCCCCACCAGGGATATGCCTGCAACCAAGGTGCATGTCCTTGACCGGAATCGAACTTGGAACCCTTGAGTCCGCAGGCCAACACTCTATCCACTGAGCCAAACCGGTTAGGGCAGGAAGTAAGGTTTTTTAAGCAATCAACAGCTAGCACCCTGCATGTGTGTCTAGTGAAGCGGCTCACATGTGTTTGGAGAGGCTGCAAACGCTTCACCATAAGGTGGGCATAGAGCTGTGGTTCTCAACCTTGGCTGCACATTAGAATCACCTGGGGATCTTTTTAAAATCCTGTTTTCTGGGCCTCATCCTCCGGAAATTCTGTTTCTTTGTTACTAATGTTGTGGCCCCACCCCATAACAAAGAAACAGAATTTCCGGAGGATGAGGCCCAGAAATCAGGATTTTAAAAAGATTCCCAGGTGATTCTAATGTATAGCCAAGGTTGAGAACCACTGGCATAGAGGACTGTATGCTTCCCTCTCTTCCCAAAATATGTCCAAATCCTGACCCTGGAAACTGAATGGAACCTTATTTGGAAAAAGGGTTGCTGCAGATGAAATTAAGTTAAGGATCTTAAGATAAGATCATCCTGGATTTTGACTCTAAATTCAATGTCAGGTGTCTACTTAGAGAGGCAGAAAAAAATTAGAGTCACAGAGACATGGAGAGGGCCACATGAAGGCAGTGCCAAGATTACTGTGATGATCTAGAAGCCAAGGGAAGCCAAGGACTGTGCCAAGGAGAGCGGCATGGAACGATTCTCCTTACGACCCTCCAGAACCAACCCTGCTAACACCCTAATTTCAGACTTTTGCTCTCTGAACAATGAGAGAATAAATTTGTATTAAGCCACCAAGTTTATGGGCATTTGTTACAGCAGGCCTAGGAAACTAATACAGTGGGAAAGGCAGGTCATTTTGGGGTGGGCTTTGTCTAGGAAAGAAGCAAGTTTCCCTCCAAGTTATGCTAAAATAAGACCAGAATGCACAAAGTCTCTGGCAAAGGCTACTTCTCTTCAAACCCTTCTGTATGCTGAACTGGACAATACAAGGAAGAGAGCAGAGAGCTTTGAAACAAACTAGGACCTAATACGCTTTCTGAGACTCAACACTTAACTCTCTCTAAGGGTCTGGGTGGGCACAATACCAAAGGCCCAAGAGGAAATTCACACACAGAAGGGGGCATCTGGTTAGTGTCCTGGGCCCCCACTCGGTACTGTTGTGGGGCAGGACTGCTCCAGGCTCTGCTTCTGGCTGAGGCTTGGCTCTCCTCCAACACAGTGCGTGAGAGTCAGCCAAAGCGACTCTAGCCATGGAGTGACCCAAGGGCCACTCTGAGACCCGCAGGGTCTATCCTTGCCAGAGCACCCTGGGCCAAGGGAAGAAGGAAACACATGGAAGCAGGAGAGGAACTAGAGAGCCGAAGATATTATACAGTATGGAGATCAGTTCAATGGGAGGTCAAAGAAGGGAGAGACACGTGTGCTGAGATGACAACTCTGTTGTCTCTTCTCTCCTGGTCTCAGTCTGTCCTCCGTTTAAGGGCTCTCTATCTAGAGGGTCTGCTAGGAGGGGACCAGGGACCCGAGCCCAGGACATCAACCCCACTTCTTTATTCGATTCTATGCACATCATTAATATTTTTGCACTTCCCACAACAGTCCTTATGACAGAAAGGGCCTCTCCATTCCAGCTTCCCAAAGCATATTTTAAACCTCAGCAGCTATGTGATTTTTAAACTCAGAAAAGAAATGAAATTTAGTAGATGCTGTTAAAGAACATCTGTTGTCCCATTTTTATTTTAAAAAGCATTTCAGGAGGAACCAAGATGGCAGTGTAGGTAAACACTGGTACTCGCATCCTCCCACAACCACATCAAAATTACAGCTAAAATACAGAACAACCATCATTCAGAACTGCCTGAAAGCTGGCTGAAGGGGAGCCCTACAACTAGAGAATTAAAGAAGAATCCACATTGAGACTGATAGGACGGGTGGAGGTGTGGAACAAGCTGGTCCAACACTCATGTGTGGTGTGCTTTTAATCGGAAGGGATATCTTGGCTAAGGAGTGAGGGGTCCCAATCCCACACCAGATCCCCAGCCCAGGGTTCCAGAGCTTGGAAGAAAAGTCCCTGTAACTTCTGGCCGTAAAAACCAGCAGAGATTGTGGCTGAGTGACACAGAGGCTCTTGGAGTCCCAGAGCAGTTTCTCTTAAAGGGCCCACACATGTACTTACTCAGACACACTCTCTCTGAGCTCCAACATTGGGGCAGCAGTTTGAAAGGATCCAGGGACATATGGGGAGGAACTAAATTGTCTGGCATCAGGGCAAGAACTAGGGGTCAGCTTTTTCCAGACCAAAGTGCTGGGACTTCTTCCCCCACTCCCCTCAGAGCTGACTGGCAGGTACCATATCTGAGTCTCCATCAATCTGACCCACATTGTTCCCCACCTTGGTAATTCCCTGAGATCCCGATCCACCTAATTTGCAGTGCTACCAAAGCTGTTTGCAGTGTCTTTTCTATATGAATGGGCTGTCCTGGCTCAGGCATCAGACTTCCCTAAAATCTCTCAAACAAGCAGTAGGCTGAACTCAGTGTGCCCATACCTCTTAATAAGTGGCCCCAGGACTAGCACTAGCAGCAGCTTGCCAAGGTTCACAGCTTGGTTTCTCCTAGGCACCTCTAAGCCCAACACAATTAGCAGCTACTAGTATCTGAAGATCACTCTGTAGCTTCTGCTGGGGGGCCCCAGGCAGGGTACAGGCAGTGGCTAACATTGCACCTCCCAGTAGGCCCCAGAGCCAGTGCACTCGGTGGACAGCTTCAGACAATAGCAGATAATAAACATACCATATCCACGAGCAACACAAGGGATAGACTCGGTGAACACCAAGCCCTACTAAAGCATGTCCTGCTCCATAGGGATGTCTTCTGCACAGCAGCTCTTCCACTGTAGTCGCAGGTGGTCCTCACAGCCCATTGGCCTGGGGGTGAATTCCTCCCAGTGTCACCAACAGCAATCAAGTCTCAACTACAAGATAGTGCACACAGCTCACACAGAAGTGCACCCAGAGTACCCATCTAAGGTGACTAGGGAGACTGAGCCACTGGGCCCTACAAGGCCTACTACATGAAGAAACTAAGATGGCGGCATAGATAAACACCGGGAAATTGCCGCCTCCCAGAACAATTGAAAAATACCGCAAAGGACAGAGCAGACATCATCCAGAACAACAGGAAGCCTGGCTGAGTGTAAATTCTACAACTAGAAGGAAAGAAAAGCACACTGAGAGCCAGAGGAACTGCGGAGGTGAAGTGCAGAGGTACGGCGGCTCGTGCGCATGCGGAAAGGGGGTGGCACCTGAGGACGCGGCTGTTTTTTTTGAATCACAAGCTCCCGACTGCTCTGAACTCCAAGTCTCTGGGGACCCAGGACTCATACGGGGAGAAGCTGGACTGTCAGGCAGTGGGCGAACTTGAGTGCGGCTTTCCCTCAGAGGTGCTTGCAGCAATTAGCGGGTCACTGAGACGCGCGACTCCTTAGGAGAATCAGCCATAGCTGCTTGCTCCGCCCTTTGACTCCCTGAGACCCCGCCCCACCCAGGCTGCGGCAGAGGCTTTTGCATGTGAATGTACCTAACTGCAGCTGAGCCAGGCAGACCCGGAACTTCCAAGAGAAGGCCCAAGGCCCCGCAGCGGCTTGCATTGCTTCACAGCTGAGCCTCTTCGTGGCTCCTGCTGTGTGGCCTCAGGCAGAGGCTGAATTAGCACCTCCTTAGATCCAGGAGCCACTGTACCCAGTGGTCAGAGGGGACCGTCCAGATTGCAACTCCTCAGATCCATAAGGGACACACTCAGGGAGCAGACTCAGTGAGCACCAAAGCCCCACTGAAGCAAGTCTTGCCCCAGAAGGGTGTCTTCAGCACAGAAGTTCTCCCACTTCAGACACAGCTGATTCTCACAGCCAATTGGCGTGGAGGTCAATTCCTCCCAGTGATCCTACAACAACCAAGGCACCAAGAGTGCACCAAGAGTGTCCACCTCAGGTAACTGGGGAGGCTGAGCCACTGGGCCCTACAGGACACCTGGAGCGCAGGGCCACTCTATCAACACAGGGAAGCAGCCAAAATGCGGAGACAAAGAAACAGGTCACAAATGGCAGAAATGGAGGAAAGCAAACAACTGGATATAGAGTTCAAGGCCACGTTTATAAGGTTTTTCAAGAATTTTATGGAAACCGCCGATAAATTTAATGAATCCCTCAATAAGTATAGTGAGACCATGGAGGACATGAAAAAGGACCAACTAGAAATTAAGCATACACTGACTGAAATAAAGAATAATTTACAGAGATCCAACAGCAGACAAGAGGATCCCAAGAATCAAGTCAAAGATTTGAAATACAAAGAACCAAAAAATACCCAACCGAAAAAGAAAAAAGAAAAGAGATTCCAAAAATATGAAGATAGTGTAAGGAACCTCTGGGACAACTTCAAGTGTACCAACATCAGAATTATAGGAGTACCAGAAGGAGAGAGAGGGCAAGATATTGAAAACCTATTTGAAGAAATAATGATAGAAAACTTCCCCTACCTGGTGAAAGAAATGGACTTACAAGTCCAGGAAGCACAGAGAACCCCAAACAAAAGGAATCCAAAGAGGACCACACCAAGACACATCATAATTAAAATGCCAAGAGCAAAAGATAAAGAGAGAATCTTAAAAGCAGCAAGAGAAAGACAGTCAGTTACCTACAAGGGAGTACCCATAGGACTGTCAGCTGATTTCTCAACAGAAACCATGCAGGCCAGAAGAGAGTGGCAAGAAATATTCAAAGTGATGAATAGCAAGAACCTGCAACCAAGATTACTTTATCCAGCAAAGCTATCATTCAGAATAGAAGGTCAGATAAAGAGCTTCACGGATAAGAAAAAGCTAAAGGAGTTCATCACCACCAAACCAGCATTATATGAAATGCTGAAAGGTATTCTTTAAGAAGAGGAAGAAGAAAAAGGAACTCTTACCATTTGCCACAGCATGGATGGAACTGGAGAGCGGATAAATACCACAGGATCTCACTCATTTGTGGAATATAATGAACAACATAAACTGATGAACAAGGACTGATCCAGAGACGGAGAGGCATTGATTGGACTGTTGGGCCTTGGAGGGAAGGTAGGGGAGGGTAGGGGTAAGGGGGAAAGGTCAACCAAAGGACTTATATGCAAGCATATAGGCCTAACCAATGGACACGGACAACGGGGGGGGTGAGGGCATGAGCGGGGGGAGGGGGGGTAGAGGGTAACGTGGGGACAAGGACACATGTAATATCTTAATCAATAAAAAATATATTAAAAAAAAAAGACCTAATACACAAGGCCACTCTACCAATTCCAGGAGACATAGCAGCTCTACCCAAACAAACACAGGGAAGCAGCCAAATGCTGAGACAAAGAAACATGTCACAAATGAAAGAACAGAAGAATCTCCAGAAAAAGAACTGAAATGGAATCAAGCAAACTACTGGATACAGAGTTCAAAACAATGGTTATAAGAATGCTCAAGGAACTTAATGAAAGCTTTAAGGAATTTAGTGAGAGTGTCAAGGAACTTAGTGAGAATTTCATGGAAATTAGTGAGAACATCAAAGACATGAAAAAGGACCAGTCAGATATGAAGGATACACTAGCTGAAATGAAGAATAATTTACAGGAGATCAATAGTAGAGTAGAGGATACCAAGAATCAAATCAGCAATTTGGAATATGAGGAAGCAAAAAACACTCTATCAGAATAGCAAAAAGAAAAAAGAATCCAAAAATATGAAAATAGTGTAAGAAGCCTCTGAGACAACTTCAAGCATATCAACATTTGCATCATGAGGTTGCTGGAAGGAGAAGAGAGGGAGCAGGAAATTGAGAACCTATTTGAAGAAATAATGACAGAAAACTTCCCCTACCTGGTGAAAGAAATAGATATACAGGTCCAGGAAGTGCAGAGAGTTCAAACATGATGAATCCAAAGAGGCCCATACCAAGACACATCACAATTAAAATGCCAAAGGTTAAAGACAAAGAGAGCAGAAAGAGGAAAGCAGCTAGTTCCCTACAAGGGAGCACCCATATGACTGTCAGCTGATTTCTCAACAGTAATTTTGTAAGCCAGAAGGGAGTAGCAAGAAATATTTAAAGTGATGAAAACAAGGATCTCTACAACCAAGATTACTCTACCCAGCAAAGCTAGCATTTAGAATTGAAGGTCAGATAAAGAACTTCACAGATAAGAAAAAGCTAAAGGAGCTCATCACCACTAAAACAGTATTACATGAAATGTTGAAGGGTCTTTATTTAGGAGGAGAAGGAGGAGGAGGAGGAAGAGGAGGAAATATGAATAATAAAATGGTAATAAATACATATCTATCAACAATTGAATCTAAAGATCAAAATAAATGAACAAGGAATTTAATGAACAAAATAAATTAATGATTAAATAAAACCAGTGGCATGGAAACATGGAACAGACTGACAAATCTCAGAGTGAAGTGGGGGAGAGGGGCGGGAAGAGATTAACCAAATAATTTAATTGGGTGCAGCGGGACAAGATTAACCAAAGAACTTATATGCATATATGCCTTACTCATGGACACAGACAATAGGATAGTGAAGACCTGGGGTGTGGTGGGATCCTGGAGGAGGGCAATGGGAGGACAACTGTAATACTCTCAACAATAAAGATTTTTTTAAAAAGAAAAGAAAGTAATTAAAATAAAAAAGCACTTCAGTCAATTGATGTATTGCTTTCTCCATCAAGATGTCCATCAATCAACCCACTCACCTATCCTCCCTCTCTCTCTTTCTCTCTGGGTTATACATATACATGCATTAGAGATGTCTGGAATTATGTTCATCTACTGTAAACAAGAGTTAATTCTCAGTGGTGGGATCTGGGGTAATTTTTTACTTTCTTCGTGGCTCTCATCTGGATTGTTTGAATTTTTTACATTGGACACACGCTACTTTAAAAAAAACAAACAAACATTACATTAAGGTCAGTGTTCTAAATGAAATATCAAAAAGTCCCGTAGTGGAAATAAGCTGAGAGAAAGAAAGGAGAGAAGGAGGAGAAAAGAATGAAGGGAAGGGAAGACAATAAAAGAAATAAGGAAAGGAAAAAAAGAAAAATGAAATGGGAGAAGGGGGGTAAATAATCCATGCTCAGAAGAAATGCTGAGTCCATTATCTGCATACTCATCTTAGGGCCCACTGTAGGCCCTCCCACTCCCTTTTCACAAGTGAACCCTGAGGGAAAGCTTGTGGAAGACGCTCATTAAGGCCCAAACACCAACCATCTCTCCTACAAAAGAAGCTTGGGAAGTGGGAGGCCTCTATGGCCACGGCCTACCCAGCTTCCAGTGAACTGTGGACCCAGGCCACACTTCATGGTTCCTCTGTTTCACCCCCTTGAGGATTTTGGTTGAGAGACCAGAACTCTGAACTACAGAGCAGGTAACATTTTAGCCTGTCTGGGTTAAGCTCACACTCAGAGGTCCACGACTTCTACCACATCTTGGACTGTAAAGTGACCTTCGACAAGTCACCTTAACCTCTCTGAGCCTCAGGTCTCTTATCGCTGAAATGGAAAATCAAGACCCATCCTACCAAGGTGCTGAACCCAACATGTGCAGCACAGGCAGGTCATGCTGTCCTTCCTTAACAAGTGCGCAGCCTGGATACAGAGACGACACAGAGCAAATCAGCATACATCTGTTGGTTACATGCTAAGCTCCAAGGCTGCAATGGAGCCTGGAAATGCAGATCAACATCAGTAATAGTTAAGACTTATTGAGCAGCCCTGACCGGTTTGGCTCAGTGGATAGAGCGTCGGCCTGCGGACTAAAGGGTCCCGGATTCGATTCCGGTCAAGGGCATGTACCTGGGTTGCGGGCACATCCCCAGTGGGGGGCGTGCAGGAGGCAGCTGATCGATGTTTCTCTCTCATCGATGTTTCTAACTCTCTATCCCTCTCCTTTCTTCTCTCTAAAAAATCAATAAAATATATTTAAAAAAAAAAAAAGACTTATTGAGCAATTATGTCCTCTATACATAGTTCCAATTTGATCCTCACAGCATCCATAGGAAGTGAATTTTTTAATTATTCCCATTTTATACATTAAGAAACTGAGGTAGAGGGAGGTTAAGAACTCCTGAGTTAAAGGCTGGCCTCCAGTCACAAAGCTTTCAAATAGTAGCACTGCAATTTTAATTTAGGCAAATCCATCTTTTAACACTACACCCTTTGCCTACTTCATAACAAGTAAGATGTGACTGTCATTTTTTATGAGGTTACATGTTTAGATAGGGACAAGGCACACAAACAAATATAAAATAGTGCACTGTGATGAATTTATTTTAACAGGTCATATGTGCAAAGTACAGAGATAACCTGGGGGAAAGAGGGTCAGGGAAGATTTCCTAAGAGTAATGAAACTCAACCTGGCTTTTAAAGAATGAATGGGAGTTTTTCTGGGTTAAAAAATAAATAAATAAAAGGGAGGCCCAGGCAGAAGCAATAGTTTGGGTAGACAGAGGGAAAAAAAAAAAAAAAAGCAAGTAACAACACAGTACAAATTTAATAGAGACAAAACATCAAGAATGCTAAAACGCTGGGACGAGAATAGCACAGTGCACACAGGGAGTGGTATCTCGAAGCCTGAAAACAAGGCTGACAAAAGATCTGGGAAGAGGTCAAAGCAAGTTGACCTGAGAAGAGGTGACCCACAGAGATGGCCAGCAGCTAGAATAAGACACAGTGTGACCTCCCTGCAAGAAGCTTAGCTTTCATCCTATAAACAGCCACACCGACTCTTGTAGTTCCTTCCCCACAGGAACAAAGGGGACTCCTAGGACAGACAGCCTTTCACTGACAGCTCCAGAACTGACTCTGGTTTCCAGACAATGGCTGGACCCTGGCCTTGGTTCTGGCCACACCACACTGGACACTTAAATCTTTGCCAAGCTCACTCTGGTGGTTTGAGTTGGAGGGTGTTTCCTATTTTGTCTCAGTTCCCCTTCCCTACATCTCACCAAGTGTCTGTTACTGCAAGAGGTTAGTGATGGGTGCCTCTTCTTCCAAATCATCTCCATTTTCAGTCACAAATTAACCAGACCCAAACAATAGAACTTGCTCAAAAACAAAGGGCTAAACTCCAACCTGATGTGCTGAATGCCTACGTTTCTAACTGCTCTGTCAACAACCTTCAATCTCCCTGCTTTTCTCTAAAGACACCATAAAAGGAGAAATCAGAGCCGAAAGAACCTCACTGCGGAGCAGATCAGCATATTAACTTATAACAGTCCACATACTCTTGGCATTACCTCACAGCCTGATTCTAGGTTCCATGCACGAGTATGAACTAGGACAACATGAAACTCCCTGATATAAAGGCTGGTTTAGGCTCAGGTCCAAAGAAAATGGATCATGCAACATGTAAGCAGACTCTGCTTTTGGATTCTCCCGTGCTACTGCGGAGAGCTCAGAAAGGAGGGGCCTGGGCCATCACATCAGGATTCCTGATATTTCACAGCATGCCAACATTGCAGGCTTGGCTCAAAGTCACCCATCTAATGAGTGAAAACTCTAGGATTCAAAGCTCAAACTTATTATTCAATGTTAAAAAAACGAAACATACTTTGAAAACAGTTCTTAGGGAAATAAGGTGATGGAGTTGTGTTCTGTGTGGGTTTTTTTGGGGGGAGGGAGGGCCGGGGGACAGTTTTACAATAGCACAGGGGAGGGAAATAATGGACACCAGGCTTTGCCAGGTACTGCTGGGTGCTTTACACACATAGTTCTGTCAATCCTCATAATCCTTCAAGGAGGTCATCAGCACCGGCACTGTAGGTCACAGGGAGGGAGCTGAGGTTGAGAATAGGCTTAGAAACTTGACCACAGTCAATTAGTGAATGAGAATCCAGATTAGAACTCAGGTTGACCTTCAAATGGGTCATCTCCCTACATCATGCTGCATTCAGGAGTTGTGTCTGCAGGTGTTGCAGCCCTCCACCAGGCCCTCATGTGCCCCCGCAAAGCTTTATCTTCCACCTTGGCCGAGGCCTCTCTTGCCCAGCGCGGAGCTCCTGAGGTCCTTCAGAGCTGAATAAAGACTTGCTGAGTAGATGACCTGCCAGGGCAGAATGTACCAGGGCTTTCTCAGCCCATCCAGAGCTGGGAAACCTTTTAGCTATTTATCAGGCCAGACCAGTTTATCCAGTTCCAATTTAGGACAAATTTTACACCTTAACTAGTTGGTTCTTGTAGGGTTTTCTCACAAGGCAAGTATTTGTGGTTTTTCTCCTGGGGCAACACACACTAAATAAACAAAGCCAAGCCCTGTAGGGCCAGGTTTCCTCCCAGCTACCCTGCTCCATCTGTTCCTCACTCTTAGTCCACCAATGGCCACAAGGTCTGGTTCTACACAGGCTTACCTGGTACCTAATGCAGCCACCAGGTTCTCTGGGCCTTCATGCTGGATCCACCGTCCATTCTACCTCTGGCTTGGCTGCTCAGCCACTACCACCTCCCACAGTTTTCTCTTGGGGTTGGAAATGGCCACTCAATTTTTTAAGCAGCTGTTAGGGGTTGAACTACAGAAGCAATTTAGTGTTGTACCTAGTCAAGCCACATCTACTGCAAATCTACAGACATCCCCAGCCTAGCCTTGGACCAGGGTGGGTTTAGTTTACACACACATGGCTCCTCTCTTTCCTCCCCTCATCTCCCTCCCGACCAGACAGGCAAGTACACACACACTGATTTTTCTCAAGGTCTGGAAGGGCTACACAGATGATAAAATGTCCCCAGGCTAATGGCACCCATGCAAATAAGGTAAGGGCCTTTGCTTCCCAAGGCATTGCTCAAATGTGGCCTTAATAAATAGCATTTCCCCTGATGAAAGCCTTGCTCATTTTGACAGGTTTGATAGGTTTGTATGTCATTCTTAGAATTGTGATTGCTTCCTACAGAAAAATTAGATTGGTGTCAAATCTGTTGCTTCAGAAACTCTATCTGAATTACCAAATAAAAGGAAGTAAGTTATGAATAAAAAAAGTATTTTGGGGAACAGAAATGATAAATTGTTAAATTGAGCTTCTTGAAAGTACATCTTATAGAAAGCTACTGTTTCTTTGTACCTGTGGTACTTCACACCCAACAGACACACTTAAATGTGGAATATTTAATAATAGGTGGTAACACCACTGTTCCAAATACTTTAAGAAAAACAATCACATTCAAATGATCACTTTACTTTTTTCCTTAAGTGTTAACATGACAAAATATATGGTTCCTTGCTTTAAACATTGCTAATTAGAAATTCTAATATTTCAGTAACTTGAATTTAAATTTATGTTTAAATGGAAAACGAATTTCAGATTTAACAAAATATTACAAACTTGTAATAAAGGACATTAATTAATATATGTATGAAATACCACTTGTTTCCATGTAGCTCATTAGACCATCACCACTCAGACCAAAGCTGAAAAATGTGTTATTATTAAAAGTTGAAAACCAATTGCCCTAAATCACTAAATTGAGTAAATAAGTCCTAGAAACATAAGCATTTGTAGGAGAGAGAGAGTGTGTACATGTGTGTCTCACACATGTTGGGGGCATGGCAGCCATCACATTATTTCCCTAATGGATTATAACTGAAAGGCCATCCACTGAGGTGATTTCTCCCCAATTGGAGACTTGTTTTAATTTTTTTACTGATTGTGCTTTGTTGCAGTCCAACCCCTGAGGTTTGAGCTTCCACATCGTTCCCTTGCAACCCAATCCCATGCCCTTCTAGAAGAAGAATGATCTCAAGTGGGAAACAATCGCCAGCATCTGCTTGGGGCTTTGATCCCGTGGCTTATTTTACACATCCTAATTCTGCAGCAAACTCCCTGCAGATGTGGAGGAGCCCTCGATCACTGACCTCTTGTTAAAAGCAAACAGCCAGAAATCAGGAACATGACCAGGAAGATAAACAGCTGTTCAGGTCTAGCTGCTTGCCAGAATGGCAATGGCCTCACAAATGAGCCACACACTCATCTTCATGGAGGAGGTCAAGCTTGAAGTTCCCTTGTTTAATTAGAGACGGTAAAAGCAGGGCATACGTGCCTTCCCACCCCTCTCCCAAGCCCATCATAGACATCATTAAGCAATCACCATACTCTTGTCCTCTGAAATAAATCCCAGCATTATTCTAAAAAAGGTCTAGCCAGATCCATAGCTCCAGATTAAATCTACTTGCCATCCTGGGAGTCTAGGTTCTAAGAGATGAGGATCATACAAAACTCCTCATGAAGCTAAGAGAGGGGGGTACTTTTTTCAAGTCCTAAACAGAGTGGAAGGTTCTGTTTCATTGAAGTACCATCTCTGAACCCCAAAACATTGATTTAAGCATAGAGCCATCAACTAAAAGAAGACACTGGTGTTGATAAGTGCCTGTATGTACCGAACGTGAGCTATGTGCCAGGTCCTGCTCTATGCACCTCACTTGTATTGTCTCATTTAATTAATAAAAGATGACTCTGACGCTAACATGACCCAGGATCCAAGACTCATTTCTCAGATCCAACATGTTTCACAGATGAGTGCAGCAAGTCACACAGGACAGCTGCATGCCAAGAGTGCTCTCACCCTCTCAGGACTCGAGCACATTAATTCTGCTCAAGAAGGAGGGCTTTCTAACATCCAGCGCAGCCCTAGCCCATCTGTTCCAGTCTGTCACTTAGCCACATTCGAGTTCTGAATGTGCAGCTTCAAAAAGAAACGGATTTGTAACATAACTTCGCCTTGGCCCAGAAGAACAGCACAGCTTCCATGAAGATATACATCTTCCTTACACCATCTACCATATCTGCCAATTTCTGAGAGTTGTGAAGGCCACAAATCTATTCAGCAACAAATCAAGATGATGCCAAGGGCTTAATTTTAGAGAACTGGAGACAGGGAAGCTATTGTGTTTCATCTCTGGGGCTTGGGTCAGACCTAGCCTGCTGCGTCACTTGCACTAATGGGCCAGCAGTTGGCCATCGACTTGGCCAACGTCCATCCTCAGGGATTCTCCATAGATCCTGAGAGATAACCTTGCACCAGCTGCCCCAGAGCTAGGGATTGGCAAATAACAAGAATGATGGTGAAAATAATGATCAAAATGAGAGCTACTAATTCTACTGGATGTTTAGTAAACACCCAGGAAATGTGCCAGATGGTTCAAATATATAATCCCCAAAGCGTCTAGGACCTGTTTACTTAGAAAGGCACGTACCTCCCAGAGGAAGGTTGTGGAGAAATCACGTGTTGGTTTCAAAGCTAGGATTTTGAAAAAGTCCTTTAACTCTGTTTCCCTGTTTGCAAGAAAGATATCTCTCCCTGTTTTACATGTGTATGTCATAAAGAAATATGATCCATGTGAACATGCTTTGGACTACTTTGTGGAAAAGAGCTAACTAAGTTCTCAGTTTATGACTGTTCTGTTTGTTGATATACTGCTCTGGCTTCCTGTTTGCTGGATGTATCTTATCACACTGTCCTCCATAATGTGAATTCTAAATCTTAAAAACAGTCTCTCTTTAAATATTTTCATCAACTAAACTGCAACTAAAATAGGCTGGGAGGTTGTGAGTTTCTTGAGGGCAGAGGTTGCGTCTTACTCATTCTCTGAGTTCCACATATTTGTCATAAAAGAGACAGGCAAGAAAAAGAACCAAATGGTGGGAGAGAGGAGGCAGGAAGAAGCCAGAGCCTTAGCCCACACTTTTCCAACAAGCATCTACTAAGCCTGCAAGAAAGAAAAGCTTGGTACCACCTTAAAAATCAGGTGTTTGATACAAAATGTTACCTTCATGGAGAGAGAAATAGCACTGAGTAAAATGTGAACCAGACGTAATATGTGTTCTCAAAGAGAGCCACAGCCCCTAGTACCCTTGTTCTGCCTGATTCTTGGGAAAATAAAAACACCCACATTGATGCCATGGGAATGTCTCCTAATAGCACTGCCCTCCTGCACTGTACCAGTTGCCAGCCACTCAAATCCATATTTTTCCTGTCCAACATTGTAGATGCCAGAATGACAAGGCTCCTAGCCAAGAAAAAACAAAGGCTCACCCTAATTAGAGCATGTGGAGGGTGAGAAAGCTCAAGTCTGAGAGGCCCACACACCAGAAATGGCAAACTAAAATAGGCAGCTGTTTGGAGTCTTTTTTAAAAAAATATATTTCTTTATTGATTTCAGAAAGGAAAGGAGAGGGGAGAGAGAGAAACATCAATGATGAGAGAGAATCTTTGATCGGCTGCCTCCTGCATGCCCCCTACTGGGGATCGAGCCCGCAACCCAGGCATGTGCCCTTTGCCGGAATCAAACCTGGGACCCTTCAATCCACAGGCTGACGCTCTATCCACTGAGCCAAGCCGGCTAGGGCAGCTGTTTGGAATCTTGACGGCCAGTTCTCCATTTCCATGACACATTAACGGTCCTTTCACAAGTACAGTAACCAGGGGTCTTTGGGTTGGCTGGGGCCCACACCACAGATTATGCCTAGCCTGAGACCAAGCCTCAGTACATTCCTCCCTGTGTCCTCTCAGTCCGGAGATTCCAGAGGAAGGGCATTCATGCTCTTCTTGCGTTGAGTGGCAAAAGCATGCATTACACCCTGCTTCTTCAGGCAGAAAGCACAATGTACAGTGGCTCTCTCCACCATGACCTTGTGGCCAGCAAAGAGGGAGGATGTCCTTCTCAACCAAGCATCCGGCTCCCATAGGAGCACCACTGTCAGAGAGGCCTGGGGGGAAGGGGGAGTACTCATGGAATCTGGATGAGCTACACTGGACACCAAGCTAACGGTATGCACTCTAATATTTACTGAGAGCCTTTAGTGATTACACAGCGTGGACAAAACAAAACAGCCGCCATCAGGGATAACGATACCTACTTTAACCTTGTGGCAACCACTGGATCATATGTTAACATCACAAAACTTGAACTGGGATTCAAATCTCAGGCTGCATTCTAACTTTGAGGCTTCAGGTGCCCAACTTCCCAGGATTTGTAGGGAGAATTAGATTAAGGCAGTAATTTGAAGATCCCTGAACTGGGCCTTTTCTTCCCCTCAGACCCCCTGATTTCAAGCCTGGTGTTCTTCCCTCTACATTCTAAAGATATATATCCATGCACAGGTACACATCCTTAAAATAAGATCTCTACATCACTGATCTCTTATCCTCACAGACACCTTGTAGTGTAGGTATCTGTGGCACACATGAGAATGTTGTCCTTTGCAGACCTCCCACTACAGGCACCGTAACTGACCAGGGCCCTAGCTGCTGGGCTCTGAAATCCATCTCCACTGCAGCACTGCACTGAGCTGAGCTCTCCAGGGCAATGACTGAAGCCAGCAAGGGTATGAGGCAAGTCTGCTCTCAGGATACTCCTCTGAAGCCTACTTTGACTCCAGGGCTCCCCCACATGGCCTTGCTGAACCCTCCTTGGAAATCTGGGACTCTTCCCCCAGTCTTCCTCCCCTGCTCCTTCAATGGAGGACAGACCTGCACTGCTGTCTGACCATTCTCCTTGGCTACCCATTTCCCCTAATAATATCCTTGCACATGTAATCCCAACTTGGTGTCTTCTTCTTGCAAGAACCTGACAAACAGAATCTTATTATCTCAATATTACAGAGAGGGAGGGCCAAGATCAAGGGATAAATAACTAATGTCACATAGTTTGCTCATTAGAAAAGAGCTGAGATTTGATATCAGCTATTTGTGCATCCAAATGCTAGAGATGCTGCCCACCCCTGCCCAAAGAACCCCAGAGATGGGGCCGAGGTGTTTTCTGTGAAGCTGTAAACCCTTCCCAGGTCCCACAACTGATTAGTGGAGGGCCAAGACCAAAGCATAAATTTTCATCATCTAATCAGGGATCCCTTCCACCTGCCTGCCCGCCTGCCCGCCCGCCCGCCCGCCTGCCCGCCTGCCTGCCCGCCCGCCTGCCCGCCTGCCCACCCGCCCGCCTGCCTGCCCGGTATGCCTCAGGAGCCAGGCGCATCAGAGCAATCCCCTCTAGAGGAAGTGTCTGCAGTTCACCCAGCCCGCGGTGCCTGTGGAACCACAGCAGGATTTTGCATTTAGTAAGTGTTTGCAGACAATCATTTCATAAAGCTAATCCGCTCTGCATGGGAGCCAGCTGAGGCTGATAACGTGGGGGCTCCACAAATGTGGATTTCAGAGGCAACGCCACATTTCTTCCCGCTGAGCTGGACGCCGGAGACCTGACTCTCTTCAGATGAAACCAAGCGTGCATGTGCCCACACCTAGATTTTCTTGGCCTGTCCCAGTTGGAGATTTCAGAGCTGCTTCCTCAAAGCCAGGAGGAGCTCCATCACCCTCACAGGCCAAACACCTAGGTGGCTGGGGAAGATGCCCAAACACCACATCAGAAAAACCAATCAACTCTTTCTAAATGACGGCAGCAGAAAGCTGGAGGGGGAGACAAACAGCTTTGCTGGCCAAAGGCCTGAGCAGAGAAATGAGCTCAAGTCCCTGTGCTCTAGGAGAGGCACAGGTGGGAGAGCAAATGAAGAGGACCTGCCTCCCCACTCGCCAAGGTGAGGGTGCAGTGATTCCAGGTAACCAGGCAAGTTAGTGTCTGTGCATTCAGATCACTGATGTCTCAACTGATGTCTGCTTCCTCTTAAGTTACTCACCAAATTAGCCCCTCTCTGACTCTTGGCAGCCAGAAGAGCAATGGACCTGACAGCCGCAGCAGAGACAGGGAGAGAAAGTGAGAAAAAGTGAGTGGGTTTATAAAACAGTATTTTAGGGCAGAAGAAACTCAGTGCAGGGCTTCTCTCAGCAGCTGGGACCCAGGAGAACTGAGCAGGCAGGAAGGAAAGCGCTAACAGTCCCTGAGGGCTTGACTGGGTGCCAGGCATTGGGCTAACGGAGTCACATGTGTGGTCATGTGATCCTCACTGTAACTCTAGGCAGCTGATACTATTATTATTTCCATTTTTCAGAAGAAACTGAAGTTCAGAATGGTGAAACCACTTTCCTAAGGCCTCCCAACTTAATAACTGATCAAGCCTGGATTTTAGTAAGTCAGTCTAACTTTAGAGCCTCCTTTATTGACCACTACATGCATCATTCCCTGTGTTCACTGAATATCTACTGTGTGCCTGGTGTTTTAATTACATAACCTTATGTAATTCTTACAATAACTTTCCATAGTG
The DNA here is from genome assembly GCF_014108235.1 of Myotis myotis. Taxonomy (NCBI): domain Eukaryota; kingdom Metazoa; phylum Chordata; class Mammalia; order Chiroptera; family Vespertilionidae; genus Myotis; species Myotis myotis. Next base: position 113,043,896 of record NW_023416313.1, on the reverse strand, counting down.
GTTGTCATACCCATTTCTGAGAAGTGAGAGCTAAGATTCAGAGAGATAATTAGTGTGTGTGTGTGTGGGGGGGGGGGGGGTACAGGGGGACAGGTTGAAACCGAGTCTTCATGACTCCACTCACTATGAGTCCTTCTCATGGGTACACCCAAGGGGCACTGCAGCCACTGCTCAGATAGCCCAGGAGGGCAGAGCAATAGTAGCAATGATGCTGAATACTGACGGAGCATTTACAACATGCTGAGCACCGAATTTTGCACATATCATCTCATGTAATCATTAACCCGGCCTTGTCAAGGAAGTGGCATTACCTCAGTTTCACAATGCGAGGCTCAGAAAAGCAGGCCCACAGTCATCTGCGCAGAGCTGCAGCTCTAATTCAGGCCCACGTTTCTCTGCCCATGTGGCAGCTCAACTCAACCTTCACCTTTCCACTCAGCTAACATATGCCTTTTGCTAAAGAATCCTCGTAAGGGAAGTTGTTAAGGAGGCAGCAAAGGAAGGTTTCCAGGTTTCACTCTGAACAGGATTTCTTAAAAGAACCTTCTAGAAGTTATGGGCAGTGTGGGTCACCCACAGGCCCAGCCACCTTTCTCTCCAACTTGAACTTTCTTCAGCCAAAGCCTCCCAGGTCTGCCTCAGCCTTCCCAGAAAAAGGCGCTGGCTGTTCAAAGTCAGCGAGTTTCCAGCGGAGGCCTGAGCTGACACAGCCCGCCCTGCCTGTCGCCAGGCAGCCAGTTCCTTGTTTGTCTTCCCATGATGATGGATACAACCTGTCAGGAAAGCTGGTAATATTTTTAGCTACTAACTGATTTTTATCTAAATTTAACTCTGGGCCACAGCACCAGCAGAGTTGCGTCCAGAGGGCAGCCAATGTTTTCATGGCGACACATCATAACTGAGACTTGGTTTTTCTCAGATCCCCTGGCGCTGCCTTTCTGCTCACATAAGGCAAACAGCTCTTCAGGGAAAGAATCCTCATCTTGTAGGACTGGAGTCATTGGGCTGAAGAGCTGGAGGGAATCATGGGTATTATCCAACCTCCTTGTTTTATAGATGAGGAAACTGAGGCCCAGTGAGCGTTAAGTGAGTGAAACCTCAGAGTTTCGTCTTGCTTTCTTTCCACAACACCACACTGCCTCTGGGAACACAGCAAACAAATCAGATGTGATGTCTGCAGAGGGCCATAACTTTTTATTTTATAAATCACTAGAGGCCCAATGCACAAAATTTGTGCATAGGTAGGGTCCCTAGACCTGGCTGGCAATCAGGACCAATCTGTGGGGCTACCAAAGGGATGATGGGGTGCGGGGGGCACTGGCACCCACCTTGGTTGGCTTGGGGCTGGGGGCAGCTCCTGCATTGAGCATCTGCCCCCTGGTGATCAGTGCATGTCATAGCAACTGGTCATTCCGCCATTCAGTCAATTTGCATGTTAGGCTTTTATTATATAGGATAATGTCAAATGCTCTGTGTCCTGGAGCTGAAGCTTGTTAAATTCTGATCTCCAGGAAGCAGTGGCAACTGTCTGGTTCAGCATTTCAATAAACCCATGGAAACTGGACTTTTTCCAAGGTTCAGAGTTGAAAAAGTTCCAATCAAAAAATGCCAGTGGGGCCTGTCCTCCACTCTCCTGTCTGGCATGTGAGGTCCTGGAGAGCAGGGCAGTGTAAATTTACTCACAGCTCCACCTCCAGGCCTGGATGGCACCTGGCACATAGTGGACGAATCACAAATAGTTACTCAATGGCAGACTGGTTGTATAGGCACAAATGAGTAAACATGAGGAAGAGAATGACAGGCCTGGACTGGCCGTTGGTCTGAAGGGGAAAGCAAAGCCACAAGCAACAGAGTAAGGGTACCCTTTGCTCTCCTAACTCCCATGGTTGTGCAACTGTCTCCCAGGAGAATTACATGAAAGGTTTTTTCATGGTCGTACAATAAGATGCAGACCGAAACACCCAAATGGTCACTGTCACTCAGCCGAGGGCTAGTCTGTACAACTGAAGATTGAATTAAAGAGGAAAAAAACTGAAAGAAGAGTGGCAGCCTGCTCCTGCGGCAACACAGCAGAGTCACAGCAGAATGCGACACGGAGTTTTAGTATTGTTAGAGTCCGATCACCTCATGGCTCAGGAAAGGAGCACACAGAGCCACTCAGCAAGGCTGTAAGCGGAGTGGCTTTCCTTTTTGTCCCATCCCCTTAGTAACTTTGCAGGGAAAGATACAGGGAAAGATACAACTTTGCAGGGAAGTGTGGTCGCTACCGTCCATTTATTTATATTGAGAAATCTCCATTCTGTCATAGACATGACTGAATTGATTAATATATTCTGAGGCTCAAATGGTATCTGGTGTCCTGGGCTCCACATTGTAACACATTTATTTGCACAAGTGGGTCACTAAATATATAAACACAAAAGGCTGTATTTGTGTATATGTGAAGGCATATGATGATATAGGAAGTGAAGTGAAGAAAAAGCAGCAAGAGAAAAAGCATGATTTATAAAAAGATATCCAAATACAGCTTTATTTATTGAATGATCATTGTCCTATATAATAAAAGACCAGCAACTGAATGGCAGAATGACTGGAATGACCGGAACAACCACAGCCCCTCACCCCGGCTGGCCCCATTAGGGCAGGCCGACTGGACCCCAGTAGTGCACGAATTCGTGCACCAGGCCTCTAGTATACTATAAAGAATCTGGTTTGGGCCCTGGCCGGGAAGCTCAGTTGGTTTAGAGCATTGCATTGTCCCAACACACCAAGGTTGCAGGTTTAATCCCTGGTCAGGGCACATACAAGAATCAGCCAATGAATGCATAAATAAGTGGAACAACAAATCAATGTTTCTCTTTCTCTTTCTCCCTTCCTCTCTCTCTAAAATCAATAAATAATAAATTTTAAAAAGAAGAATTTGTTTTTGTGTGTGGAGGAGAGGGAATCGGGGGAAAAAAAAGCAGATGAGATTTAAAACATAAATATAATAGAATTCTTCACTTCAAAGAGCTTCAATTTGTTAGGGAGACAAAATAAACACAAACATTCCTATGTAAACAAAATGTATACATTTAGCATAGTAAAGCATTAGTGATTCAGCAAGTCCCAAGAAAGGGAGCTCTAGGTGGTAAGGTCAGTCTGGGAGTGCTTCCTGAGGGAGTGACCAAAACCTAGTGGAAGAAGGCTAGGGTTTAGACATGCAGATGCTGTTTGAAAGCAATAGTGGGTGCCCGGACAGTGTGAGCCCCATCACAAGCATGGGAATTCAACATAGGAGGAAAAGGAGACCACCATAAGCAATTACAAGGAATTAATGGAATGTAGAAGATAGGCTATTGGAGTGCTGAAGCTGTTTATCAAATATCCTTTTCAAGAACACAAGTAACATTTACGGGGCCTGCCCACCATAGCAACTTTAACATTATTTCCTTTGATCATCACTATAACCTCAGGGGAAGGTCCTGCTCCCATTTCACAGGTGGACAATCAAGGATCACCAAAACTCAGTATCACAGAGCTGATGAGGATCAGAGACAAAATGGTGCTCTAGGTCTGTTGACCTCCCACACTGCTCTTCTTTCTACTCTACCTCTTTGCTGAATGTGTTTCATGCTGTTCAAAAAGAAGTTACTCTTCATTCTCTTTCCCTGCCACTGAATCTCAGCGACAGCTGCAATACAACCAGAAAAAAACGCTCCTGATTCACATTAGCAATACTTTTTCCACTTTTCCATCATCATCATCACCACCACCAGCATCATCATCATCACCAGCATCACTATCATCATAACATCACCACCACCATCATTGTCATCACCACCATCATCATCATCACAATCCCCACAATCATCATCTCCTACAATTTATTGAGTGTTCGCTCTGCACCAGGTATTGGCTCTGGACCAGGTATTAACATTAGCCCTCAACACGCATTCGCTTCGGAATCCGCAAAACAACCTGGTACAGTCTATATCATTATTTTCTCGACTTTGGAAATGAGGAAACCAAGGCTTTGAGAAGTTAAATCACTTGCCCCATGTTAGTGGCCGAATATGGGTTCAAACTGTCTTTTTCTCCCACGCCATCCGCTTGATGCTATATCCAACTGACTAAATTCTACCCCTGGCAGCTTTGCAGAGCAGTTACATGAAATCATTAAGCAGATGTTCTTGCTCTACTAGAATGCAACATTTATTACCGAGGCGGAAATTGTTACGGAATTTGCCATAATGTATTTTACATGCATATCATTAGAATTACTCAGGGGTGAGAGGGAAAATAGTTCCCAGTAAAAATCTGTATTTCTTTCTCACTTTGATGTCGCTATAAACCCACAGTGTTCCTCTGCATAAACCATCTAGAGTTCCTGGAGGTATTTTTATTTAATTAATGTCATACTCAGAAGTCAATGGGGCCTAATTTAGCATTGCTTCTGATGCTCTCTGATCTAAGCTAAACCCCAACAACAAAAAGTTTGAAAAAAATCCCTGTGCAGTCAGTACTGCTAGCCAATTGCACAGATGTGGAAATTGAGGTTTGCAACCATCATAAGTCATGTGATCATGTGCCCTGACTAGAGCTCCAGGGAGGATTGGGCTGTGGCCTATCCCAGTTTTGAGCCCCCTTAGCCCATTTTAAAGACCCCTTTGGGTATTCAAGTTCCCTGCCTCCTTTTCATCCTCATTTGCCTCCTTCCCTTTACTGGGCTGTGATAAAATCGGTTTCTGAGTCAACCCTGAAGCACCAGTGCCAGACTCAGGACTGGCTGGCACCAGGTAGGCAGTCAGAAACAGTTGAACTGAGAAATGAAGAGAAAAGTCATGGTGTTGAACCAAAGGGAAAGGAGATCACACTGGAGGTTGTAGGACAGTCTGCTTCCTGCACATGAGAGAAACGATGCCTGGACATGTGTGAGGAGTCAGCTGCAACACTGCCTATAACAAGTAAAACCTGAAATAATCCACATTTTCAATAATGGGGGCGGATATGGGTTATACAAATTGTTATGCACTCATATCCCGAGATCCCATAAAACCTCTATAAAATGTTGCTATAGTGCATGCAGTGTCAAAGGGGGCAAACATTTGTTCTTCGGAGGTAAAAAAAAACAAACCAAAACACTTAGATATTACAATTATTTTCAGACCTCCAAAGGACCACAACGTATAACCAGATATCCCGTATAGCTGCAGTATTAAAATGACATGGTGGTGTTAAAAGTTTCCTTAGAGGAGCAGCACTGCAAAGGAGAAAGACTGTGGGGCAGAATCACTCTTGGCAGAGATCGCTGGTAAAGACAAGTGCTGCCTAAGAGAAGCAGTGACGGCCACATGACACGCCTCACACACACACACACACACACACACACACACACACAGGGATGTGTTTACTATCACTGGGAAAAACTGAGACTATAAATTGAGTAGTATTCTTTGAGTAGTAGGGTTACAGATTATTTTTATTTTCCTCTTAAGTATCTACTTTTTCTAAAGTCTGTATAATATATTCCTTATGTGCAAAAGGGCTCTGTGTGTTTCTAACACACCATTATTATTATTATTATTATCATCATGCTTATTAATATTTTTATTATCATTGTTACTGTGTTTTCTTGTCCTAAACCAAAGCAAAGCCACATAGGCGGCCCTTGATTTTTGCTGCTTCATCCTTTACCTTTCTTCCGATCAGCCGCTGTTCTCTTGCCAACCAGAGGACGCTAATCAACCTCACTGTGAGGATCCGCAAGGGCACCAAAGCTTGCAGCTCCAGATGACCTTCCTGGAACCCAAACCAACCTGAAGCTCTGCAATCAGTTTTCAGGGAGCCTGAGGGAACTGAAGGGGCTTTCTAACTTCCCCACTTCTGTCACGCTCCTTCTAATTCCTCACTGGATGTCTAAGCAATCCCATCTTCTTTCCAATTGGCCTCATCCTTCTCCTTTTCTAAGCTGCTTACCATATGTCGGTCTCTTAGGCCTCCTCCTGTAAGGCTGGCCATAGGCAAACATGGGTTTCTCTGCTCTCCTCATGATCTTTCATCCTTTGTTGCTGTGGTAGTCAGCCTCCGAGAGGGACCCAACGGCCAGTGCCTTCTAGTATTCACGCCCCTGTGTAGTGTTCCCACAGACTGAATCAGGACTCGTCTGCGTCACCAATAGGGAATGGCAAAGGGAGCAGTTTAAGGCTCCTGAGACTAGGTCACCCAGCAGGCTGCACCTTCTCCGTCTCCTCTTTGATTGGCTGCTTTGAGGAAAGCCATCTATGTGCACAGGATGCTCAGCAGCCCAGTGAAAAGGCCCATGTGGAGAGCAACTGGGGCCTCCTGCGCCTGCCAGCACCCGCGTACCAGCCCCGTGAGTGAGCCACTTTGAAACGCTCCAGCCCTGTGAAGCTTCAGATGGCTGCAGCCCCGGCCAGCACCTGCCTCCTCATGGGAGGTGCACATCTGCTGGCCAGCCACTTCTCAACTCCTGACCCACAGACTTTTTGTGAGATAAAATTATAAGAGAAAGTTTATTTAGAAAGTTACAGAGGGGGTAGAAGTGAGCCGAGCCGGCTGGGCTGCGTGGGCTCAGGAAACAAGCTACAGGAGCAGAGAAGGGCCCTGGAAGCTTAGGAGGGAGACAGGCAAAGGGAACGCGCCTGGGGGAGGAGAGGGGGACGAAGGCGCGGGAGTGCTCTCGAGAAGGAGAGCACATTTATTGCTGCTTTTAAGCCACCAAGTTTTGGGGTAATTTATTACATACAATAGACAACTAATATATTTGTGTTTTTAGACTTCTACTTACCCAGGATCATGCAAAACAGACAGGACAGCAAAATTTACAACAGGAGGACAGCACATCGAGAAAACAAACCTAACCCTTATTCTGGTCTGCTGTTCCTTAGACTAAACGTCTTTATTGTTTTTCTGACCCTTTTTCTCTGGATTTTTCTGATATCAAACATCCTCCAGCACAGGCTGAGTCTGTCCAGCCCGCCCGCCGCGGTGTCAGCGCCTGTCTCTCTACCTCAGCAAGTGAGTCAGTGCCCTCAACTCAGGCCGCCTAGGGCCGTGGTCGGCAAACTGCGGCTCGCGAGCCACATGCGGCTCTTTTGGTCCCTTGAGTGTGGCTCTTCCTAAGCCTTAGGTAGGAGTACCCTAATTAAGTTAATAACAATGTACCTACCTATATAGTTTAAGTTTAAAAAATTTGGCTCTCAAAAGAAATTTCAATTGTTGTACTGTTGGTATTTGGCTCTGTTGACTAATGAGTTTGCTGACCACTGGTAGGGGACGTTTCCTCCAAGTTCCTGCCACAGTGCCCATCCCTCCCAGTCGGAATTCCACACATCGTGTGACTTGCAATGGAATTTTAAAAACCATTTTTAGGTGCATTTACATGTACTGCAAGCTTGATTTCAACTCAATTCAACCCACATTAAAACCCAAAAAAGAAACTTATGTTATCATTTTACTCAGTTCTAAATTTTCCCTTAAGTTATTGTGATTAACATTTGCAATTGTTGATTCTGGCTTTTATTTGTTTTAAGCTGCTTTTCAGGGTATTAAGTAATTGTTTTTGGTCCCTATTAAATTAACTATAGTATTTTAAGATTCTTTTCAACTTTGCTCTTTTAATAGGTCTTAAGTTTTTTCAGCTGTTTTTGGTTAAATATTTTAAATTAAAAAACTATCTTCTATGTTATAGCCTTTTAAGAATGCAATTACTATTACATTTATTTTAGTGCTTTTATATTCATAACTGCTTTTAATATCCTAATACCTTATTTAGTTCTAACCTATTCTTGGAACATAATTTCACAATGTTGTAGGAAGAGGAAAAACTATTTTAAAAGATGATGTTAACCTTTTGTTTTAATTCCAAGGGTTGATACAACAGATTTAATGAGGAGGATAATGAAATTCAGAAGCACTTAGTCCCTGTTCTGGCTATTTCAGTCAGACAATAGTCAGTTATTTCACCTCTCCAAGACTCAGTTTTCTCATCTGTAAAATGAGTCATCATATATTTTGGGTCAACTTCGGAAGGTGACATGGCAACTGTTATGATAGCAGTTCCAATCTTCACAGTTTTGCCATCAAATGGACTTCTATGTGTTTACACTGTTAAAAATTTTATTTTCAAAGGAAATACTATCTTACTATGGAAATGGAAAACCCATATCCCTTTCCATCAATAAAGGGTCACAGTAAAATAAATACAAATGAAAAAATCACACAATATTATTAAATTCTAGCAAGGTACTATTGAGGGAGCTCAGTTTGAGAACTGTTAAAGACATAACTAGCACCCAATTGAGACGTTTTTCTTGATGTTACTAAAAAAGGATGCAGCATGGAGTTGAAAGAGAACTGAAATAGGACGACTTTCTCATGTATGTTACATTATTATGTAATTAGACTTCTTGGTTCCACTTAAAGTTGAGGGACAGTCCCCAGCAGCAGCTGAGTCTCGGGTTCTGAGGAGCCCATGTAAATAAGGGAGGTCAGGGAATGTTAGTAACAGTCTAGGAGCGCGTGTCCCTGGGCTATTCAGATCTTCCCTTTTATGTGTTGTCTGTCTCTCTTTCAATCCAAGGTGAGCTGCACTGTATTACAAGGCCAGGGATTTTAAACATCAGTGATATCAGGCACCTAAGCGAGGGGGGATAATTTGTGACCGAAGGAGAGTCCCCTTTGCTGGGATGTGGTGTCACCATGGAAAGAGGAAAGAAAGAGCCTGGGAGAAGGAAAGTTGCTGCAATACAGAAATGCTCAGCAAATAATGCTGAGGTTGTCTCAATCTGGGTTAACTAACTGCTGGCCGCCAGTACATTCCCAACACCGCTGACCCTGCACAGTGGAAAAGCCTTGTATAACTGTTGACTCCCCCAAAACTTAAACTATGAATAGTCCACTGTTGACTGGAAACCTTATTAATAAAGTAAACAGTCAATTAACACATTTTGTGTGTTTTATACTATCAGCATATACTATATTCTTTTAATAAAGTGAGCTAGAGAAAAGAAAATTTTATTAAGCCCAGCTGGCATGGCTCAGTGGTTGAACACTGACCTATGAACCAGGAGGTCGAGGTTAGATTCCCATCAGGGCACATGCCTGGGTTGTGGGCTTGATCCCCATTAGGTGGCCTACAGGAGGGCAGATGATCAATGATTCCCTCTCATCATTGATGTTTCTATCTCTCTCTCCCTCTTCCTTCCTCTCTGAAATCAATAAAAACATATTTTAAAAAAACCATAAGGAAGAGAATATACATTTACACTATTTATTTTAAAAACACACACAAAAGAACCTTGTATACTAGTAAGTGAACCGGCATATTTCAAACCATGTTGTTCGGGGTCAATTGTATACAAAGTCTTTTATGAATTCAAATCTTATACCAAATGTAAGGCGTATGGAATTATCACACTAGGCTGCAATGTGGTTATTATGAGTGACAGGAGAATGACATGCAGTTCATTCACCCTGATGTGAGATGACTAAAGGCCAAGTTCAGGAGAACTAGGAGTTCCCAGCAAACTCTAAAGCAGCATTTCCCAAAGAACTTTCTCAAGAATGTTTGTGCCAAGAGATCTCTGTAAAAACACCCCCCAAATTTAAGAAGGTTCTGTGGTAAAGTCTGGTTACTATACCTTCCCTTTGAAAATCTATAATTAGCATGGGCAGAGTAAAAACTCTGAGAGAATTCCTATAATAAAGAATTTGTAACTCATTGGTCAAATAAGCTCTTGTTATCAGCCTAGCAAAACTCACATTCAGAGCCACCCTGATTTCTCACAGGGCACTACCACCAGCAGGGCACTCTGGAACCAGGACTAAGAAAATATTGAGTAAGAAATAGTGTTCTGTTCTCTTGACTGCTTTAAGTGGTTTTCCCTTGGCATTAATATAAAAGAGTAGTTCCTAGAAATTTTAAGTAGGACTTTGGGAAATTTCAGAGATTTTGAAATTTTTACTTCCTGTCAATATTTCAGTGTTCCTTGTTTCCATGATCAGGTGTATGAAGAGTATCCTAAGGTGAGCAGTTATCACTATGTCATGCTGGAAACAGACCTGGACCAAATACCATTAAATGTGACCAATTAAGAGAAAGTATTTTGCATGATCCGTATTGGGCTCAAGTGATAATTGTTCCACTCAGGACACCTGGCTCTGCCAGTAACCCACATCATGACCCAATGCATGGCCATCCTCATTCTGCAGGTGAGGAATTAAGACTCAGAAAAAAGCAGCTTGTCCGAGACCTCACACCCAGCTTGGATAATCCCACTGGCACTTACGTTCCAGGCCTCAGCTCAGCACTCTTTCCACTTGCTGCACTCTGACTCCTCTGCCCACCTGCTTCTCAGGCTCACACGTGACATCATCTGATGTTTGTCCAGTTGACCTGGGGGTCTGTCTTCCTTCCATCCCAAGTCTTAGAGTCATTGTCCCTACTAGCCTGAGTATCTTGACCCTAGTAACCTCCACCCAAGAATGAAATAATCCAGTGTGGTTCTGCCCTCTCTCAGGGTTCTGACTGCTGATGGCCTGAGCTCCAGACTCCGTTACTGGCCCCTAACTCTGTTTGTGTTGGTTCAAATGATCTTGACTACTCTTGCCCCATCAATGACTCTGTGACTAAACCCTGAGTGCCTTTCCCATTAGGATTACTTACTCCAGGGGCCTTTGTGACCCAAGGGCAGAAAGTGAATCCTTCCCTTAAAGACTCCAATTCTCAATGTGGCTGAGGAACAAAAGGCTCAGGAGGAGAGGGCACTGAACCAGCCCTGCTCCACACCACACCTCGCACCTCCCTACCGCCACTTCCTGACTCCCTTCTGTCTCCCACCACTGACTTCAGTCTTCATCCTGGTGGCCATCCACACACAGAACTGTCCTGTTCTATGTTGACTAGGAGACTCAGTTGCCTGAGTCCTATCTCTCACTGTTTTATCTCTGGCTTATGGTATGCCTCTTGGGAAAGACGTAAAATCTGAACTACCCCCAAGTTGGCCCAGGAAAATTAGGGACACGTAACTCCATGCTCCTGAATCCTTCCTTCCTCCACACCCCCTATATTCCACTGGCAGGTGAGTGTTGGGCAAGAAGTACCGTGCTCCTGGTTATATGTTACAAGCTCCACTGCTTTCTCTATTGTTAGTAATAACAGCAGCGAGGATCAAAAGAACTACTAACATCTACTGAGCACTGACCAAATACCAGGCATTTTGCAAATCAAACACTTTAGGTGGCTTATCTAATTCAACCCTATGAAGGTAAGTACTAGGATTTCCCCCATCTTTACAGATGAGGTAAATAAAGCTGTAATTTGTCAAATGTCTATACTAAGTGCTGGATCCAGAATTTGAAACCAGACCATCCCCAATGTTCAATTAACCAACTGGCCCCTTTGGAATCTTAAGGAAAAAACAAAATTCCCAAGGGGTACATTTCACCACCGTCGACAAATTCCATCCTATGTACACAGAAATGCGTTCACAGGGAACAAATGCCCTTTTCCCTTTCATGGCTGCTCCTCACTTCCAGGTCTCTCAATCACAAATCTGTTTCAGAGGTAACAGACACAGAGAGTCAGCCACTTTCATATCAACTACTTTAGACACAACAGGCAACTCTGAAAATTATTCCTTAGCAGTTTATTCAGACTATTCTTACACAAAGCAAACACTTAGGCAATCTAATCTGTCTAAACATTTACATCCCACCCAATCTTTTTAAAATTCTGGGTTCTGCCAACACTTTTGGAGGGACCTGCAAGCCAGTTCCCATGGCTCATTTTGTGTTGCATAAAAATATAAATGTCAGGACTGGCAATGCTTTATTAGGTCCCACTGAAAACTACAAAGTACAATATTTTGGGTATTTTCCCAACATGGGCTCTCACAAAACAGGCAGAAAACAGGTCTTATCTGAGAGTCCCTATGTTTGACCCTAATATCCACTACACTGTCTTCTTAGAACTCCACTGACGTGCTTGGGACATAAACCTTCCAGGCAGTTGCTGCTGCTCATTGTGGGCCCACGATACCCCCGGCTCAGGGTGCCCCACTCTGCTCAGCTCTCAGAACTAAAGAGGTTCACCTCTAGGTTTAGTTCCAGTCAGCCCTCCAGCCATTAGGAGCCAAGCCTATAAAGCAAGATGGTTCCATGCCTCCTGGCAATGGGCTTGCTTGGGGTGTACTGAATATAAAAGCCAATGGCATCCAGACCTCTTCAGAGGACAGCTCTGTATCATTTGCCTCAGTAAAGGTGGACTGTGTTTGAACCACAGAATCTACAAAAGTCTGGGACAATCACCTCAGTAAAGCCTTGGCCTTGCCCATTCATTCATTCATTCATTCACTCTCTTGTTAGTCCTCTCCCTCCCCACTTCTGCCCCTTCATCTTTGCCTCCATCCCTCTCTTCCTTCCCTCCTTCTTCTTTTCACATCCACTTTCTTTCTAGTTTGTATTGAATCCTCACCATGGCTAGGCACTGTGCTAGGCGCCAGGAAACTTGGTCCTGCCCTCATGATGAAGCATTTCTGATCTGAACAAAGGAACCCCTATATTTACCTGTTGGTCACATCACTCGCTTCTTCTTCCTGAACACAGAGCTAGACCACATTTCCCAGGATCTCTTGTAGTCAGGTGCAGCTATGTGACTTGACTGAGTTCTGGCCAATGGAATGTGGATAGAAGTGATGTATGCTATCTCCAGACCTGGCAGGTTAAACCCCCCACAACACGCCACATGCTTTCTCTCTCTCCTCATATACAGCTTTATGACAGAGGGCCCACTGGAGGTCCGCAAGGCCCTAAGAGATAGTGGATTATAGAGGAAAGAGGTAAAGTCCCTGAATGACTCTGTGGAGCAGAGCACTCCCACCTACCCACCACCTACTCACACTGCTCTGTGATGTGAGAAATACATCCTGATCCTGTTAAGCTACTAAGATTTGGGGGTTGTTTGCTATAGCAGTGAACCTAACCTGACCAACACTCAGTCATAAGATTAAGTGACTAATTATATCTTGTTTTTCTGGCAGGGATCCTAAGGAGGCATTTCTCACAGGAATATTTAAAATTTTGCCCTACTGGAAGGTCCAAAATTTGACTTAATTCTTCACATATACAGCAACTAGTAGGTAGCATCTTAGTGTTGTTCTTGCAGTCTAACAAGGGTTATTTTTAAACAAATGTGTATATGACAGAGGTGGTTTGACAAGCCAGTGGAGAAAAGATGACTATTCAATAAATGGCTAGGACAACTGAGCCATAAGAGAAAATTTAAAGTTAAATTCTTAGTTCACACTGCACAAAAATAAATTCCAGGTGGACTTAAATGCAAAAAGCAAAACTTTAAAGCATCTACAATTGTAACTAGGACAAAGTATTTCATACAAACGGTAGGGGAAATATCTTGAAAAATACACAATGCACAAACAGAAAAGAAAAAGATTGGGAAAAATTGATTATACTCCAATAAAAAATTCAGTATAATAAAAGGTTTCATGAACAAAAAGATAAGCAATAGTCTAGAACTGGAGTCAGCACAGTATGGCAGAAGGGCCATAATCTGGCCCTCTGCCTGCTTTTTTGTAAATAAAGTTTTACTGGAATACAGTCATAACTATATGGGTATGTATTGTTCATGGTTGCTTTCACACTATAATGACAGAATTAAATAGTTGCAAAGAGGCTCAATGAACCACAATGCCTAAAGTATTTACTGTCTGGCCCTTTTCAGAAACAGTTTGCTGATCCCTGATTAGAAGAAGGTATTTGCAATACATAAAACTGACAAAAGATTATAGTGTGTCTATGTCGTTCATGCATATAAGGAGGCACTATCTATAAGAGCTAATAGCTAAACACAGGTGAATGTCCCTCAGTGTGGGAGTAGATAAGTTGTGAAGTGCTTATACACTGGAATATTATGCAGCAGGAGTAAATTAGATCTGTAGATATCAACACAAATAAATTTCAACTGAATGTTGAAAAAGGTAACATACAAGATGATACCGTTTTAAAAACACATTGAACAAATACTACAATATTTTGTTTAGGTACATACATAAGTCATAAACCATAAAATACATAGAGTCACAGCTTTCAGGATACTAGTTTCTGCTGAGGAGATTAAACAATGAGAAGAAATGATGAGGCAGGTGTTATTTCTGTAGCTTTAAAGTTTTGTATTAACTATGGCAAGATGGTAGCATGCCGTAAATATTACTAATGAGTACAGCATATTTTATCATTCTCTATATTTTTCTCTACATTTGAAATTTTCTAATTTAAATAACCATAACATAAAAGATTTAAAAGGCCCAGATCACTGCTATCGAGTAAGCCTTTTACAGCTACCAAATTACAAGGCAAAGACAAGTGTGTCCCCCAAAGTTGGGGGCAGTGCTGCTGTGGGGTAACACCAGCCACTCACTCATCAGCTGTCATTTCAACTATAAAACAAACCCTCCTCTATTCACTCTGAGAACAAACACCTACTTCAAAGGTGTTATGAGAATTAAGTGAGACAATGCACGTAAAGCACTTTGCCCAGTGCAGACACATACTAATTGCTCAACAAATGGTAGATATTACAATTACTATTATTATAAGTGAAGTCCTCTCTGAGAATAAATGAGTACAATAGATACAAAAAATGAGTAAGATGCACATTAATCATAGGTCACCCTAAAAGGCAGAAAGTTTGTCAACACGGTAAGAAAGACTTGGTTAGAGTTGTGTTAAGGTAGTCTGCGGAGAGCAGTTCACAGACGTGAAGAAGGACTGCAGCACTAGAAGGGAGGTGTCTGCCGGGGTCTCCAGAGGGAAGTCCTTGGAGCTTGACTATCTCCAGCTGTGCCCCAGGGAGAGCATGTCCTGGACAAATCAGATACGTATCTGGTTTCTGGACACATGCTTTTCAATTTTGAAAAAGGAATCATCAGACTCTCCAAGACATTAAGCCCCTTGCGGTTCCCTCTGCTCAAATTCAATGATTAAGTGACTTTTTTAAAATAACAATTCTGTAATACCAACAACTACCATTACCATGGTGCTTGGTACTTACACATTATGTCATGTAATCCTTACTACAATTCCAGTATAATGAATGATCACTACCCTATTTTACAAATGAGAAAACAGGTTCTGTGGACTTAGTAAGATCACACACAATCACACACTGTAAGTTTGGAGGGTTGAGTTACAACCTGCGTTTAAGTCACCTTTGTCCAGCTAAACAGCTCAAGTTCATTACATCATATTTGATAATTGCTCGTCATTCAGGACACTAGTGGGCTTCTCCTACACATCTTGCTCAAGGGAGAAGACTGTGGGCACTAGCTAACATGAGTCTAATTCACCTGGCAGCCAGCCGCATTTACTCCTCTTAATAATTTAGAGCTCATGTGATTCAAATCACTAACATCTAATGTCTGACTGTGCAGGGGAGAATCAGGCTCTGCAATGTTGGGTTCAGACAAGTAGCCCCTCTTTGAGGGTGCTGCCAGAATGGCTACTCAATCTCCTATTCTGAAATTACTGTTTAATTTTAACATACTATGACATTAAGGCAACTAGAGGAAAAGAGTGTGGTCCACACAGAAGTTGGTCTCAGAAGGGAGTAAGACTGACCATTACATATAGGCTAACAAAGCATCTGAGACCCCACCTAGACATTTCTAGGTTACACATGCAAATGTGGCAGAGCTGGACTCAGCAAACCAAACAAGAGGTGGTACAAATTATTTGGCACAAGTATTAATCAGCACCTCTTATTTTGCCCTCAACAAAATCATAGGATCACTATTGTTGGAGTTAAAGTGGGAAGATCCAGTACTGACACAGGCAATTTTTGTTAGCCAAGGTGTTAAACAAAGGCTTTCTCATGGTCTCATTTCTGTTTATTCTTTACTCTGATACTATAAAATAAAGATAATTCAGCCCAGAATTTTTTAGGAGGCTCTCAATATATCACTCCTTCTTATGCATCTGATCCTTTGCTCTTAAAATCTATTAAAAAGCTGTAATACAAACTCTAGTGCTATTAACAAAAAAATAATCTTTAAACAGTAATTGTTCAAAAAACAAAGTGAAGATGTGGTACAAGGTGCTCAGTAAGGTTTGATGCAAATAAATATGAGCCAATCATATAAATATATAATCATTTATTTCAATAAAATCCTTTTTGGAAAGCTTATTCAGAGATAACAAAAGCTACAATGTGGTCACACAAACAACGGTGCCATCGTCAAAGTCTACAAGATATTGAATGGGTGTCATGATTCCTGCTCTAGATGTTTTTCATAAGGATGCGGTAGCTTACATTTCCTATGGAATATCAATGTGGTGCTGTGAAAGCTCCCAAGCATCCAACTTGGAGATGAAACTTACAAATTTTCAAAAAAGTTGTTCTGAACTTATCCCACAATTTTCAGCATCTGTCTCTTGTGCAGAGGCTGGATCTCTTAACTAGAGCCACGTGTATAAATGTTATCAAATGTATTTTATAACCGAAGACCTCTCCCAAGACCTCATGATAAAAGTAGTGTTAACAGAATTATAATGATGAAAATGTAACTTGTATGTGGATTTCATATTACTCTCTTTCTGTAGACTCCTGGGCCATTTTCAATCTGGGACTGGTTTGAATATGGGGATAAAACTGGGGAAAACCAACAGTTTTCCTTTATAGGCAAAAATCATCCTCTCTGATAGAGATAAAAAAATAATCAATTGCTAAAGCTTATCACTACATTTCCAAAATCCTCAGGTCTACAATTCAGCATGTGTGGGAATCGGCTTCCAAGAGAGGCTCTTGGCTATGATGGATATCACATCCATCGGATTCCTCTGAAGCAGAAATTTATCTCTGTTGCCATTCCTGGCCTCTATCCCACTCTCTATTCCCACATCTCCAAACAGTTTCCCCTTAATGTTCCAACTTTACTTCCAATTAAGTACATGTAAAACTAAAGCCATGTTTTTAAGACAAATGGACACATAAACAATGAATAAGTCCTCTCTGCTTCCAACTCAAGAGGAGACCTAAGATGATCCTGGTGGGACCGCCATCATTGGAACCCTGTTTTGAAACTTTGAAGCTACCCTAACTTCTTACTCTGCTTGCAACCAATGAGTGAGTGTCTTACTAAGCTTTCCTTATAATTTCTCTTGCACTCCATATTCACCTTGATTTCTAGTTTGAAAGTCACCCCTCAGTTCACTTTTGAGGATAAGGTTAGTGGATTCTACTACTAAAAACACAGCAGGACAATATCTGTGTGTGTAGAACACAAGGGCAATAGTGTTAAATATAATCTGAAACATTTTTATTCCTCGTATTCCTATTTCCCAAGGCTCACATCCCCTCCTTCACTGACAGCAGATATGATCTTGAACAAAGAAGACATTGCTAATTCTTAAAGCTTAAAATAGCAATTATTATTATTATTATTACCAGAGGCCCAGTGCATGAAAATTCATGCACTGGAGGAGGGGCCCCTCAGCCTGGCCTGCGCCCTCTCACAGTCCAAGAGTCCTCAGGGGCAGGAGGTGACCCGACGATCAGGGGAAGGTTACACCCCATCACACCTCTGCTGCTGCCACTGCCGGCAGCACAAGCCTTGGCCGGCCCTGGGTGGCTGGGGGGTTGAGGGGACTGAGGGACTCTGGAGGCAGCCACGTGGCAAGATCGGGCCCACCTAGGGGCGGGCCTGGCCTTGCCACATGCCTGCCACCCCAGGGGGATTGAGGGGACTGGGCACCGCCATCTTGTGGCTATGAGTTCTGCCATCTTTGAGGATGTGGCAGTCAATTAGCATATTCCCTCCTGATTGGCTGTGGGCACTGCCATCTTGCAATGGCATGAGGGTCAATTAGCATATTCCCTCTTTATTAGATAGGATTATTATTATATACTTCTTAAAAAGTCATAAAATAGTATTTTCTAAATCCCTGGTCTAGAAGCTTGTCTAGAAGAGAAGTTCCTAGTCAGGCTTTGTTAACAACCAGGCTTGTTAAAAAGAAAAGAAAAATGTATTTGTGGGTTCCCAGGGGGCAGAGCTTGTAAGACTGACCACAGAGGAACTGTGGTCTGTCACTTAGATCTGGGAGGAACCACCCCCTAGGTGCTACAGGTCAACCAGAGGCAGCCACAGTGGGTGAAAAAGGCAGGGTGGTGTGTAGGCTTCAGAAATATTTCCCTGGGTCCTACAGTACGGAAGCCGTGTGTGGCCTGACAGGGTAATCAGAGTGCTAAAGGGTCCCAAGGACTGTCAGAATTCAGTGTGGGGACAAGGAAAACACAGAGTGTGTTACGTTGTGGCTGGAAGCCAGGGACCATCATCTGCTGCACAGTAAGACCCAGCTGGGAGGGCAGGAGGGTCCAGCTGCGTCAACGAGAAATGAGAAGGGATGAAGGCCAACAGCCCAAGGCCAAGTTGGGAGAATAAGAGCACCATAAAGGATGCCAACAGCACCCAGAGTGCAGTGTGTATACTATTCAGTGCTCCCACTGCCATCACCATGAGGCCACTCCCACCAAGGTGCCACTGATCCCAGAAGTCACCCTGAGGAACAGAGAACCCCAAGCAGAGACTAGCCCTGGACCTTGAATTGACTGAGTTTGACCCTGAGTCTTTGGAGTAATTATATCCAAACGACTGTATTAATTTGGATGAGAGAGTGAGAGTATAAGTACTGCACTTGAAAATAGAAGTTTATTTTTTGATTGCGTTGTTTGTCTTCCTTTTGTTAAGTTGTATGAGTTCCCTGTAAATGATGGAGATTAAACCCTTATTGGAGATATCGCTGGCAAATATGTTCTCCCACGCAGTGGGTTTTCTCGTTGTTTTGTTGATGGTTTCTTTTGCTGTGCAGAAGCTTTCTATTTTGATGTAGTCCTATTTGTTTATTTTCCCTTTAGTTTCCATTGCCCTGTGTTGGTGAAGATATTGCTTCGGCATACATCTGACATCTTGCTGCCTGTGGATTCCTCTAATATTTTTATGGTTTCCCATCTTACGTTTAAGTCCTTTATCCATTTTGAGTTTATTTTTGTGTATGATGTAAGTTGATGGTCTAGTTTCATTTTTTTGCATGTGTCTGGCCAAGTTTCCCAGCACCATTTATTGAAGAGACTGTCTTGACCCCATTGTACTTTCTTGCCTCCTTTGTCAAATATTAATTGAGCATAGTGGTTTGGGTCGATTTCTGGGTTCTCTATTCTATTCCATTGGTCTATATGTCTGTTCTTGTGCCAGCACCAGGCAGTTTTGAGAACAGTGGCTTGGTAATATAGCTTGATGTCTGGTATTGAGATCCCTCCTACTTTGTTCTTCTTTCTCAGGCAACAGTTCTAAATAGATACTTTTCAAAAGAAGACATAAGGAAGGCCAAGGGGCATATGAAAACATGCTCAAAGTCACTAATCATCCGAGAGATGCAAATCAAAATGACAATGTGGTATCATCTCACACCTGTCAGAATGGTTATCATCAACAAATCAACAAATGACAAATGCTGGCGAGGATGTGGAAAAAAAGGAACACTCGTGCACTGCTTGTGGGAATGCAGACTGGTGCAGCCACTGTGGAAAACAGTATGGAGTTTCCTCAAAAAACTAAAAATGGAACTGCCATTTGACCCAGTGATCCCACTTCTAGGAATATATCCCAAGAAACCAGAAACACCAATCAGAAAGGATATATGCACCCCTATGTTCATAGCAGCACAATTTACAATAGCTAAGATTTGGAATCGGCCTAAGTGCCCATCAGCAGATGAGTGGATTAAAAAACTTTGGCACATGTACACAATGGAATACTATGGCGCAGTAAAAAGGAAGGAACTCCTACCATTTGCAACAGCATGGATGGAGCTGGAGAGCATTATGCTAAGTGAAATAAGTCAGAGAAAGATAAATATCACATGCTCTCACTCATTTGTGGACTATAATGAACAACATAAACTGATGAACAAAAACAGATCTAGAGACAGAGAAGGATCAATCAGATGCTCAAACCTCAGAGGGAAGGTAGGGGAGGGTGGGGGTAAGGGGGAGAGACCAACCAAAGGACTTGTATGCATACATATAAGCATAAGTGATGGACGCAGACAACAGGGGGTGAGGGTGAGGGCAAGACTGGGGGGATGAGGGGACAATGGGGGGATAAAGACACATTTGTAATACCTTAATCAATAAAAACTTTTTTAAAAAGAAAGAAAATAGAAGTTTATATTCTGTCATATTTGAAAATAACAGTTCATAAATTGTGTTTTATTATAGAAAAAAATTAAAGTAACTGTTGTATTCATCTGAGTCTACTGTATAAATGTTGAGCCTTCCAGAGGAGGTATATTTACCACTCAAAATGACTAAACCTGCACAGCGCACGCTGCAACCAGTGGTGGTGATGCTTGGTCACAACCTTGTGGGACAAATAATAAGATTACATCTATTACTATATATGTTTTCATCTGAAGCTGAGAGTGAGCACATACTTTGTTTTTTTAAAAAAATGAAAATAGAATATTATAGTAACTGATCAAAATCAGTATTACCAAGCCTAAGTTTTGAGATAATATAAGCAGTTCCAGCCTAAATCAAACAAAAGGGGGGAAAAAAATCAAGGTATAATTTAATCCCTTTCTCAATAAATTGTAACTGTTACCAAACCTTTAAAATGAGCTACTGTCACATGACTGAAATTATCCTTTCTATTCATCTGGTCAATATACTCTAAAGACTGCAAACAAGCATAAAACTTTCAGGGAATTTGTATTCAAAGCCCTCCAGACAGCAGATTCCCCCAGTAAAAGCTTCCATAAGCCTAGTCACCTGAATTAGCTTATTACAGCTCAGTTAAATGTTGGCTTTAATTTTCTTTTGTTAGAAGAAGACTGTGCTGTGCTTTTTCTGATTATCTGTTCTAGCAGAGACAATTCAGTTACAGAAACAGTCATGTAGAAATATGATACCAGTAATGGCATAAAAGCCACACAGAGCTGGAGTTGGTGCTAGTTTACTTTGATGAAGGGAGACTGTGTAGACCACAGGCCATAGCCAGGAGGTCAGCTGCTCCAGGACAGGAAAAGTACAAAATGACATGATCCTCCTAAGACACTAAAAGGCAAACTCTCTCCTCTCCTCAAGGCAGTATTTTTAAAAATTTGCAATTAGCCATATGTTAAAAATACTTTTATCATACATCTACTCATTCATTCCAATTAATATTTATTGAGCCCCATTTTGTGTCAGGCATTGTCCTATCAAGTAGAGATATGGCAGTGAATAAGATAGAGGCAGTTGCCCTGACCAATTTGGCTCAGGAGATAGATCATCAGCCTGCGGACTGAAGGGTCCCAGGTTCGATTCTGGTCAAGGGCATGTACCTGGGTTGCAGGCATATCCCCAGTGGACAGTGTGCAGGAGGCAGCTGATCGATGTTTCTCTCTCATCGATGTTTCTAACTCTCTATCCTTCTCCCTTCCTCTCTGTAAAAAATCAATAAAATATATTTTAAAAAAATAGAGGCAGTCACTGCTGTCACAGAGATTTCATTCCAGGAAATAAGTAAACTGACTCCATAAATCTGAGATTGTAACATGTACTATGAAGAAGAAAAGGGTACTATGAAAGAGAGTGGTGGAGTATCATAGGGAAGACCTCTCTCCTGATAACAAGGAAGGGAACCACAGGAAGATCTGGGGGTCAGACCATTCCAAGAAACATTAATAGCAAGTGCAAAGGTCCTGCCAGGAGAGTGTAGAGAGAAAGTCAGTGTGGCTGGAGTGGAAAGAGAAACACAAGACAACAGAGGGTATGAAGTAGGGTAATGGACTGTGGGGAGGGAATGGCAGAAATGAAAGGCAGGAGGCTACTTGGGAAAGTATTTGCAGTAGCTCAGACAGGAGATAATGGTGGTGTGCACAAAGTTGTAGCATGGGGGTGGAGAGAAGAGGCCAGATACAGAATATGTGTGGGAGGTAGAGAAGACAGGACTTGCTGATGGACTGAACAGGAGCAATGAGAGAAAGACTTAAGGATGACTCCAAAGTGTCCGGCTTGTGCAACTGGATGAACAGTGGTGCCATTTACTGAGAAGGAAACAGATTTTACTATATTACAAGCATGTATAAAAGAGAAACATGACATCAGCATATGATGTGAGATTCACCTTTATAAGTCTAGAACAAGGATGTGTAGTGGTAGAAAGCAATGCTAAGTGGCCAGTTAGAAAGCAAATCAGAAAATCCCTGGATCATACTAAGAAGAGTCCAGTACTTTAATAATTGGTTCAAACAATTTTCTGGAAGAGACTGGATTCCAGGAATTGTTCAACTGATGGGTGTGCAAGAGAATGTCTGCTGTCTTCCAAAACCCATGATTTTCCATAATAGCGTTTTTAGCTGAGTGCATGGCTGCCCCCTCCCAAGATGACATTTCTGGGCCTTCTTGAAGTTAGATGTGGCCACAGGTGCATTTCTGGCCAATGGAATGTAAGCATAATGGTATATGACAATTTCCTGGAAACCTACTTTGAAAAAAGCAGGTCTATGCTCTTTGCTCATCACCCTTCCTTCTTCAATATCCTGTGACCTGGAATTGAAATATGATGGATGGAACTCTGACTGCCTCTTGAGATCTAAAAATTAGGAGACCTGAAATAATAAGAAACATATGTATTGGTCTCTGCCCAGGTTTCTGACAAAGTGCTTCTAAAACCCTTGTACATAGGGACACCAGGAGAACCTTTTGTTTTATTATTAAACTTTGAGCCCAGTTCCCAGCACAGAGCTCCTAAGATCCTTGTAATTTCCTAAGTGATAAGAAACTAGGAGCATCTTTTGTTCTAAAATTTGGTCTTTGTTTGCTGACACAGGGTTCCTGAATCCCTTGGAATTTCCTGGGTGTGAGGAGCATCTTTTGTTTTAATGAGGCAACTCTGAGTGGGCTCCCAGATGGAACTGGTCACCAGAAACACCAAGCCATGTTTAGAACCCTGGAATTTTCAGCTCCAACGCCCATTTTCTAGAGAAGACAGAGGGGCTGGAAATGGTGTTAATGATCCATGTGTATGTGAAGAAGCCTCCATAAAATCCCAATAGTAGAGGGTAGAGGGAGCTTCCAGGTTGGTGAACATAACCACCTACCTAGAGGGTGACACACCCAGCTCCACAGAAACAGAAGCTCCTTGCTTAGGACCTCCCAGACTTTTCATCTATTTCCTTTGTTATATCCCTTAATAAGCTGGTAAACAGTAAGTAAACTGTTTTTCTGAGTTCTGTGACTCACCCTAGCAAATTAATGGAACCCAAGAAGGAGATCATGGGGACCTCTGATTTACAACTGATCAGTCAGGAGCCCAGGTGACCTGGACTTGTGATTGGTGTCTGAGGTGGAGTGGGGCAGTCTCATGAGACAGTCCTTAATCTGTGGCATCTGGCACTGTCTGACACTGCCTACCTGAAACTGTCTCCAGGTAGACAGTGTCAGAATTGAGTTAAAATGTAAGACACCCAATTGGTGTTTCAGAGAATTGCTTGGTGGGGGAAACCCCTCATATCTGATGTCAGAAGTGTCGTGAATGTGGTAGTCATGTGAAAGTAAAAGGAAACACAGGAGGAAGGTGACTTTTTCTCCACAGAACCAAACCCTAGAAATGGAGGAGTGATGAGATGGAAAGTCCTAAGGACTTTGTGGAGTGGAGCCATTATCCCAACATTGGATAATCTGCCACTTAACTTATAAGGTAAGGGATAAATCAACTTCTATCTTGTTTAAGTCACTTTATTTTGGGTGTCTGCCACTTAACACTCCACTAATCTAAGATGATAGAACAGGAAAGGTAGAGTTGGCTCATTGTGGTGGAGAGCATTACACACGTCCTAGGTATCCTTTTACCTTAATGATAACTTGTTTCTAAAGAATGTCTCCCAATCCCATGGTAAAAGAGTGTCCTAAGGTCTGGATTCCTAGATAGTCAAATGGAACTCTCAGAGCAGAACTATTAGGATTAAAGGAGCAGGGTTCCAAGGATCACTGTTTGAAAACTGTTGCCCTACATTACTGTTATCCAACTGGTATCTTTCTATGGTCTACCAGCTAACGTTCTCCTCCAAAGCTGATAACAATTGTATTTTAGGAATTGTATGAATAGTAAATATTTTCAGGGTGAAGACAAGCTGCATAGCTAGGGAGCCATCAATGGCTGGGTGTCCATTGCACAATATGACTGAAAGCAAAACAGCAGAGAGCAGCACTGGGGTTGATCTAGGTGCCTGTATTGTCAGTGTAATGGGGCCTGCACTTCACCATTAATCCTCAAGCCTCGTTTTTTTGTTAAGAGAGAAATGAGAAATAAACCCAGTTACCTATGGTCAACTGATTTTCAACAAAGGTGACAAGATCATTCAATGGGGGAAAAGTCTATTTAACTAACAGTGCAGGGACAACTGGCTATCCACATGCAAAAAAAAAAAAAAAAAAAAAAAAGGAGTTCAACCCCTTCCTCCCACCATTTACAAATATCAACTCAAACTGGATCAAAGACCTAAATGTAAAATCTAAAATTATGAAAGTCTTAGAAGGAAACATAGGTGTAAATCTTCATGACATTGTATTGGGCAATGGTTTCTTAACTATGACACCAAATGCACATGAAGTAAAAGAAAAAAAGATAAATTGGACTTATCAAAATAAAAACTTCTATGCTTCAAAAGATACCATAAAAGAAGTGGAAAGACAACCCACAAAATGGGAGAAAATATTTGGAAAGAATATAACTGATAAGTTTCTAGAATATAAAAAGAACTCTTACAATCCAGAAATAAAAAGACAAACTACAAAAATTTTTAAATGGGGAAAAGATTTGAATAGACATTTCTCTGAAAAAGACATATAAATAGTCAGTAAGCACATGAAAAGATGCTCAACACCATTACCTGTTAAGGAAAAGAAAAATAAAATCACAATGAGATACCACTTCACCCCCACCAGGATGGCTGAAATGAAAAAGAGGAACAGTAACAAGTATTGGCAAGGATGTGGAGAAATTGGAACCCTTATACACTGCTAGCGGGATGTAAAATGGTGCAAGTGCTGTGGAATACAGTTTGGAAGTTCCTCAGAAATGTAATCATACAATTGTATGACTCAGCAATTCCACTTCTAGGTATTTACCAAATTCCACTTCTAGGTATTTACCTCAGCAATTCCACTTCTAGGTATTTACCAAAAAGAATTGAAAATATATGTTCACATAAAAACTTATACATGAACATTCATAGCAGTATTTTTCAGAATAGTTAAAAAGTAGAATCTCCAAGTGTCCATCAACAGAGGGATGGCTATGCAAATGTAATGTATCCATACAATGGCATCTTATTTGGAAAAAAAAAAGCAAGAAAGAAATGAAGAGCTGATCCATGCACGAACATGAATGAAACTTGAAAATATGCTAAGTGAAAGAAGCTAGTCACAAGGATCACATATGATTCCATTTATATACAACTAGAGGCCCAGTGCACGGATTTGTGCACCGGTGGGGTCCCTCAGCCTGGCCTGTGGGGATCAGGCCAAAAACAGCTCTCCGACATCCCCTGAGGGGTCCTGGATTGCGAGAGGGTGGTTCTCGGGTGATGCACCCCAGAATCAGGCTCCCTCCTCTTCGGTTCCCGGTGCATCACCTGAGAACCTCAGCTGCCAAGTGGCCGCAGCTTAGCAGCTCCTTCACTGAGCGTCTGCCCCTGGGTGACCAGTGCACATCATAGCTAACAGTCAGAGCGTCCGGCCCCTGGTGGTCATTGCATGTCATAGCTACTGGTCAGATGGTCAAACAGTTGGATGGTCGCTTAGGCTTTTATATATATGGACTAGAGGCCCGGTGCACAAAAATTTGTGTACCTGGGGGGGGGGGAAGGGGGTCCCTCAGCCTGGCCTGTGCCCTCTCGCAGTCTGGGACCCCTCAGGGGATGACCACCTGCTGGCTTAGGCCCGCTCCCTGGGGGATTGGGCCTAAGATGGCAATCAGACATCCCTATGGCAGCCCAGCAGCCCTCGGGGGATGTCTACTTGCCAGCGGGGAGCAGACCTAAGCTGCAGTCGGACATCCTTAGTGCTGCTGAGGAGGCAGTAGAGGCTCCCACCACCACTGTACTGGCAGCCATCAGCCTGGCTTGTGGCTGAGCAGAGCTCCTCCCATGTGAGAGCGCCCTGACCACCAGAGGGCAGCTCCTGCATTGAGCGTCTGCCCCCTGATGGTCAGTGTGTGTCATAGTGACCAGTCATTCCCAATCTTTCTGCTGTTAGGGTTAGTTTGCATATTACCCTTTTACTATATAGGATAGAGGCCTGGTGCATGGGTGGGTGCCAGCTGGTTTGCCCTGAAGGGTGTCCTGGATCAGGGTGGGGGTCCCGCTTGGGTGCCTGGCCAGCCTGGGTGAGGGGCTGATGGCTGTTTGCAGCTGGTCACACCCCCTTCAGGGTGGGGGTCCCCACTGGGGTGCCTGGCCAGTCTGGGTGAGGGGCTGAGGGCCGTTTTCAGTCTGGCGGGCGACTGAAGCTCCCAACTTCTCCTTTTTTTCTTGGATTTATTTACCTTCTATGGCTGTCACTGGAGCTGAGAGCCGGCTTTAGCTCTGAGGCTCGGCTCCAGCTCTGAGATCTCAGCTCCTGACAGCAGGAATCTAAGGTTTGTTTGGGTTCTATAATTGCAACATTGTTTCGGTCCTGCTCGCTCAGCTCTGACGGCTGAAAGCAGGTTTCTGGGTTTTGTTTAGCTTCTATAATTGCAACATTTTTTCTTAGACTGAAGCTCAGAGGCCGGCAAGGCAGGCAGGGAACATTGGCTTCATCCATCACTGGAGCAAGCAAGCCTCCTGTTCACTTCAGCTGCCTGGCTGCTGGCCGCCAACTTGGTTGGTAGTTAATTGGCATATCACCATGATTAGCCAATGGGAAGCATGTCAGAGGTACGGTCAATTACCATGTTTGTCTATTATTAGATAGGATGTCCAGAATAGGTAAATCTACAGGGAAGGAAGGTAGGTTCATGGTTGCAAGGAGGGGGTAAATGAAAGAAGGAGTTTCTTTTGGAGCTGATGGAAATGTTCTGGAATTAGGTAGTAGCAGTGGTTAAAAAACATTGTGAAATACTAAAAACTAATACTATTATTGTACACTATAAACTGGTTAAAATGGTGAATTTTATTTCAGTGAAAAATAAGTAAGTAAAATTTAAAAAAAGGAAAGAGGCAGAGCTATCTTGACCTTTCATACCAAGGTAAAAAATGGTCTCTGCCATATTTCAATAAGCACTCAGTCAGGAAAACAATATCAATGTAAAGTACCTGTTTTTTTGACTTAAATTCAGTAATTCTAAAAAAGTAGCAACTTACAAGAATTTAAACTGTAGTAGGCGGAAATGGTTAAAAAAGGGCTAACTTCAGTAGGTCTGTGATGTCCAAAACCTGTACGTTATAAAGAAAGGCTTGTCTTACAGACAGGCCCTTGGCCAGACTACTGGGAGAAAAACGTTGAGCACCAAGAATATTGTCCTGATAAGAGTGCTGATGTACACCTGGGGCCTTGGACATGCTATACCAGTGTGACCACATACATTTATCCTCGAAAGATGATTTATGGTGAACACCTGTTTCTGTTTGGAAGTGGGGAGTGGGAAGGTGCCAGAGTCTGAGTAGCTGAGGTCAGTCATACAGGTGCTATATGCCTACATGACTGACCCCAGTAAAAACCCTGAACACCTGGGGTCAGGTGTGCTTCCCTGGTCAGCAACTCTTCACAGGAGTTGTGACATTATTGCTGAGATCGTTAAGTGCATCCCCACACAACTCTACTAGGAATACCTACCGGGACTCTTGTTCCTGGTTTCTCCTGGACTTCACTCCACGCACTCTTTCCTTTTGCTTATTTTAATGTGTATCCTTTCATTGCAATAAACCTTAACTATGAGTATAACAGCTTTCTGGAGTCCTGTGATTCCCAGTCCTCAAGCCCGAGGGTAGTCTTGGGGACCACTGACACACTTAGTCTTAAAGGTTCAGTATGCTGGCATATCCGGTGTATTTAATGTGCATATAAATCCCACAGATTTAGAAAATGAGTCTAATACCAAGTCATATGTAGGAAAGATGGAAACTGAACAGAGGCCTCACAGCCACGGCTATAACTAGGGCACGATGGCTACCTAGGTTCTGAGAGGGGCCCAAGCACACTTACTCAGCCAGCCTTAACAACATGCCAGTGAAAAGGGTCCCAGTCAAGAAGATCAATCCTCATAGATCAAAATCCAAGAGAAGCCCCAAGAAAAAAAGGCAGAAAGTTGTCCCAAAGCCTTGAAGGGAAATGGTTCTGAGGGATGGCAATAGAGCAGGGGCCGAGAGAGCATAAAGGACAAGCACCTGGGGTGGTGCCTGAATATCCTTCCAGGCTTGAAAATAATGCCAAATTAGAAATCTAAGAAATTTATGCTTGTACTTCAGACTGATATTTCCAAAGAATGATCTGTGAAGAGACGCAACAGAGTATTAGCACGTGTTTCACATACCCGACGGAGATCTGCAGTTTGTTTGCAAGACACTGGGTTAAGCAATTTTAAATAGTGGTGTGTGTTTTTAATTGCAGGACTTTCTTGGAGCCTTTACCATGCTAATGTGCACTGTGAGTTGTCGAGCAGGAGTACAACATGTGGCCCTCCCAAATACTTTTGCCCACAGAATTCCTGTTCAAGCAGGATTTCAGAAATCAACTACTCTCTCAGTCACCAGATAAAGGCATATTGTGCATCTACTGAAATATAAACCCACAGTCAGCAAAACAGAAGCGTGTGTGTTTCAAAATTCTTTCCCCTGCAAACTTTTTTTACGTGCTGCTTGGTTTGCTTTAATTTCTTAAGAAAGCTCCTTGAGCAGCATGAAGGTGCACTGGAATGAGCATGGACTTTAAGAAAGATAAACTGGGAGTCTCCTCAGTTTCCTTGGATGATCATACTTCTCAGGGTTGTTATAAGGGTAAAAATGAGATAAAATCTTTGACTTATCTAGCAAGATGTTGGCCTAGAGAAGGCACCAATAAATATACACCCCTTCCCTCCTTATCTTTAAGCCTTCCAGATCTTATACACATTTTCGGGGCAGAGTAGGCATCTTCACACTTCCTCTAGTGGTAACAGAAAGGCGTGCATGTTGGCCAAGATGGCAGTGGTAGTGGTGATGGTGACGTCCCACTCCAGGACCAAGAGAACCTGGGGTGCTTGGGATGACAGTGAGTGGGAACTCCAGAAGGACAGACTTGAAACTGGATGTGAGGGGAGGCCTTTTCCAGCAGGACAGGCCCCACAGTTAGTGGAACATGTAAGCTTCATTCTGCTATTAGAGTAAATAGCTTTTTCTTTACTTTCCTACTTCTCCTGGACAACCGTATTCTCCATCTGTGACAATCTTGTTAATAAACACAATAAAAGCTACCACATCTTAAGTGTATTTGAAGTACTTGGCAGCTTATAATGACATCATCAATACTCCTAAGAACTTATAGTTAACAAATTAAGAACAAATTAAGAACAAATCAGAGAGGCAGAGTAACTTTGAGGTTTACATGGCTCCAAACCCATGTTCACCACTGCCCTCAACTCACTCTGAGCTCCATCCCCTCTCTCAGGGTGCCCCCCCCCTTCCCAGCCCTGCAGCGAATTCCTCCTGCTGGTGGTCTTGGGAAGATGGCTCACCCTCATGGAGAACCTTGTGTTTGATGGTAATTGAATGTCTCCATCTTTCTGTCATTCCAGCTTTACATGGTGGATTGCAGGGGCTCCTCTGAGACTCAGACATGTCCTCTGGGGACTGGTAATGTCTCAGGGTGAAATTAGTACTTTGATGCATTAGGCAAGAAGGTTAAGAGAGAAAAATGTTTTGTCCCAAGTTGGCAGATGATTGGCCATGTGATTTTCATTTCTCTATCATCTGTCAGTTGGTCGTGGGGGAAAGTCTCCTCCCTCCTCAGGGTTTCCTCCAAAATCTTTATCAGAAAACACTTGCCCACCTTTCACCAGCAACAGAGTGGTTGGGGAAAGAGATTAAAAGAATATGTGTAGGGCCACTGGCCATTGATGGAAGAGAGGTGTTATAAACAAGCCTTATGTGCTATTTGCCTGGGCCAAGGAGAGAAATCATCTTTATTGGACACATGTATTTGATAGCATCTGGATCCATTTAGTAAGTATATTTACTTCATAACAACATGAGATCATGATGCCAGGATGATTAATGATCTTTTATAGTCTACCACTCTTTTTGCATAAATCCACAAGTCTATTAGGGAGGTTAATTAGCTGAGATGGGGCAAATAAGCCTCTTGGTTACTTCTTTTACCATGGATCTCTTACATGGAAAACATTTACCACAGACAAGGTTGGAGAACATTGGAAACCGCTTTAGGCGTCTTCCAAATTAGCAGCCCCTGGGGGCTTGGAAAATAATTTCAAGGTTCTTAGATAATGCTCTTACACATCCCAAAGGGAAATACTGATATAATCCTCAAATTGGGCGAGAAACAAGGGAGGAAAGATAATTAGGGCCGAAATTTTAGTGATAAG
Organism: Myotis myotis; assembly: GCF_014108235.1. Taxonomy (NCBI): domain Eukaryota; kingdom Metazoa; phylum Chordata; class Mammalia; order Chiroptera; family Vespertilionidae; genus Myotis; species Myotis myotis. The sequence goes on along the minus strand of NW_023416313.1, from coordinate 113,013,276 downwards.
ACTGCAAAACTTGCTGCCAAAGGCATTTTTAAATATACAGGATAATACTGTATATTATAACTACACTGGAAATAAGTGACATTGAAATACAATGGAATAGAAATGCTATTCTCTATATGGCAAACTTCGGAATAAGTGATGTTTCCCTTGATCTTCCTCCAGGAGGGTTTAGGATCCAAGCTCATGATTGTCAAGGCACCATCTGATCTCTGAAAGCAGCACTAGGCTCCCTCTCTCCCCTTCACTGCTCACATGGTAAGAACAGATAGTCCGGACCAAAGGCCCTGCCGGCCACAGCCAAGAGGCAGGCTTTTATGGTGTTTCACAAAGACTGAAAACAGGTCCTGGCTTTCACATGATACAGTCCTTTCAGTTTGATTTCCAAAGCAAGTTCCCCTCCTGGGAGGGGCATCCCAACACAGATGGAATAAAAGCAACGCAGCTTGAGCCAGCTCTGCTCTTCAGCCCGTAGACCTCACGCATTCCTTGGGGACATGCCCTTCTCAACTTTTACCATCTAATCTGGAAGGTCACAACCAGGGTCACCTAGGAAAAGGGAAATCAAAGTGCAGCCCAAGATTTCTACTGTGAGTAGTAGCTGGGAAGATCAGCAGGCATAACACCCAGTGAGCGTTCAAGTACCTACAGTTGCCTATAGTGATCTTCAGTTAAACGTGCTGAAGCCACACCAGTCACAATGTCAGGCTGGAAAGTAACGAAGAACACCAGCACAGTATTCTCCCTGGAGACCCCAGGCACCAGCACCCAGTTATGAGCAAGTGTCACCAGATGAATTGCACCAAATGCAAGACTCCAGGGAAGAAATGTCAATAGTAATACAGAAAAGCCTGAAAGGGAAGATTCTGGAAGAGGTGACACATTTAAGACTCAATACCAATTTCTAGCAGGCCCACAATGGTTCTTCCCACAAAATCAAAATCAAGCAGAAACCACATCTTGTTTTTTCCACAGAGCTAATTGGCTTATATGAGTTCCACATTTATAGGCCAGAACATATCACATTATTCTTCACTTTACAGGCCATTTATCCTTTGCCTCCCCATTCCCTCTGTAGCCCAAGCAGACAACACTGTCTGCCAGGGATCTGTAAACCCTTAGCCCACGCTGGCCACTCACTTCCTGCCCCACAGCTCCCTAATCTGAGTCGATGTGGGCCCTGCCTGGAGGTTCAGCCACTGTCCTGATGACACAGGGAAAGTGCGGGTGCCTGGAGCCAGTGACAGCTAGATGTGTTGATGGCCAGAATCACCTGGGGAGCTTTTATAAACATGGATTCCAATGTCTCTCTGAGAACTGGCAAATCAGAGTCTCCTCCTGGGGGAGGGAGTCTCAGAATTCAAATGGTGCAGAGTTGTTGAGGTACATGACTCAGAGATGCAGACCTTACATCGGGTCAGCAGACCTAGAGTTGCTTGGAGGGCTCTCCAAATGCAGCTGCCATTATTAAGGACCAAACAAAGGTCTCCCAGGGAAGGGCGGCCCCTTGAACCCCTTGCATAATGCGGAGGGGTAGTGGAGGAGGGCTGCATGAGGAACCAGAAGGCACAGCAGCTTGTGCGGGGCATGGTGCTGGGAGACGAGGAAAGTGAGCATGATCTCTAGTAGCTGAGGGAAGTGACTGACACAACATATGCACCACTTTCTACAGCCAAGCCGACTTCCTGACGGCCCAAAGAGGGGGTGTGCCATAGGTAGGAGTGTGTTGGTTAGACAGCAGCCACAAATCTTCATCATCTGCTGCCTTAGCTCACTGCCCCTGGACACCCCAAACCACCCCCCTTGGACACTGGATGTGAGCAGGGCCCTTTGCAGGTGTATGCACATGCCAGAGACGGGCCTGCTCTGAGCAGCAGCCCAGACCTCTCTGTGGGACGGGATCGGCTGGCACTGCTCATCTCACCTCCCTGACTCTGGCCTTTCCCGCTATGTGTTCTGGCTTCAGGGCTTCCTTCTGCCCCTTTGGTGCCGGTGACCACTGGCTTTCCTTCTTGGGCTCATCAGGTTTTGGCTTCTCCATTTGGATCTCACCTCTGCTCTGCCTACTCCCAGCCTCCACCCATTCTCCAACCTGGGGTAGGAAAACCTCTGGGTAGCCCCAGGCCCATGAAATCCCACATATAAGGACTAAAAATCCTACTAGAGACAGGAGACCCCACCCACTACTCTAAACCTCAGTCTCTGGAAATATGTCCCAAAATAAACCAACCCTAACTTTGCTCCCATGGACAAAACTCCCAGTTCTTGTCTGATCATAAAATCAGAGTGCCCTGGAGCTGTTGGGGCAGGCCAGGGTGGGCATCAGGCAGCAGAGGTCAGACCCCAACAAGCCCCCCACACAGGAGGGCTCAAAGGCACCCCATTCTTCTAATGTCATGTACTGCAAAGACTGAGTGACATTTCCTCCCCTCCCCACAAGTTCCACTGGGTAGAGGAGAGAATATTTACCTTGCAGATGTTGGGTGGAATATAATTTCAACTAAATTGAAGCATACTCTCAAATTAGAAACTCTGAATTATAATTTGAATCTCAAATTACTATAGAAGGTCTCCAAATAGCCCAGAGAAAATCACTATAAAAGAGATATTAAATTACTTCTCAAAAGAAAGCACAAGAATCACTCTAATGTTCATCTGAAAAGGGACAGCCCAGAACATCAAGGAGAACCTTGGAAAAGGCAGAGTAATAAAGGGGAATTAGGCCTGCCCAGTAGTAACACATACTCCTAAAGGAACTACACTGGAGTCATATTAGCATTAGGATACAAAGAGAACTTAAAAATATATCTTATAAAATATAAATATAAAAATTTAAAAAGAAAAGTGTCTCATCCTATATAATAAAAGCCTAATATACTAAGTGTCCAGTCATCCGGTGACCGGTCGACTATTCAACCAATCAAAGTGTAATATGCTAATGATATGCTAAGACCGCCCAACCACTCACTATGACGTGCACTCATCACCAGGGGGCAGACACTCCAACCAGTAGGTTAGCTTGCTGCTGTGGTCTGGCCAATCAGGACTGAGTGAGATGGGCCAGACACACCTCCTAGGCCCTGATCATGCACCAGTGGGGTCCCTCGGCCTGGCCTGTGCCCTCTTGCAATCCGGGACTTCTCGGGGAATGTCAGAGAGCAGGTTTCAGCCCAATCCCGCAGGCCACTCCCCTCGGGAGGGCGCCAGATGCAGGGGTCACAGCTGGTGAGCACGGCTGTGGCAGCACAAGACTCTCCCAATCAGGACTGATTGGGCGCAAGCCTGAGGCAGGCACAGTAGGGCCGGGATGAGAGGGAGCAGCAGGTAGGAGATGCAGGCAGCTATGGACTGCAGATTTCCGCCCAATCCCCACAGGCCACCCTGAGGGACCCCACCCATGCACAACTTTATGCACCAGGCCTCTAGTATCTTATAGGATGCTTGTAAGAGCTACTACTCTCAGAGATGTTTTATGACATTATTGATTACTAAAACACGAACATCGTCTAAATGATTTATATATGTTCCCTTAATCATCACAACAACCCTAGGAGGTAGGTATTATTTTATCACTCCCATTACAAGTGAGAATTTAAGCAACTTGCTCAAGGTCACACAGTTATCGAGTTATAAGTCAAGTCCAGACAATCTAAACCAGAGTCAGTGTCTGCATCCACAACACTCAGCTGCTTCCTCTAGCAAATCAACGAAAATGGTCATTGCAGAAAACAGTTTAAATAAGTTATTGTCAATAAACTCAAAATAGTATTGTGTAGGCCTAAAATCATGGTTATTAAACAAAGAAGTAATTTAGAAAACTGTTCATGACCTTATGGGGTGCAGCTACAGTGTTTTGGACAGGTTCAGGCCTTGGACTGAGGAAAAGGCACAGTCCTCTCATTGCCACGTCCAAGTCCCAGCTTGGAGGGCAGGGCCTTCCCAGCACAATGATAGCCAACATCTGTAGTTGTAAGCTTGAACCTATGGTCCGAACACATGGCCCCACGTGCCTGAGTGATGTAGGCTTGATAGAGTTCAGGTGCATGTAGTTGAGTAGGGTTGAAACCCATGAGAATGTTGTAAACAACTTGATCATGCCCTTACTTTGCCTCATGGCATCTGCTATAAAATAAAGACACAGCTTGTGGGCACTGGCACTGTCCATCAGAGGGGCAGCGTTCCACCGAGACCCAGCTTTCATTCTCTTGTCTATCTATCTTTTCTAAGCATTTCATGGCCCCCACTCAGGGTCACTGAACCAGGCTGAGCTGGCATGGCACATAAGGCGCCCTGGGGCTGAGTATGCCATGGCCATGCCAGCTCCCACATGATCTAATATTAAATTTTTTAAAAGGCAGACACTCTGAGTGAAATCACAAAAAGATGTATCTGTATTTAGGAAATATATATTTATGGAAGCATGCATGATGACTGACCAACACTACAGCAGTGGGCCCACCCCATGCCGGCTCCAGAAGTTTTTACAGATCCAATTGATTCCAATGTTCATCATGATTAGGAACCTCTGGTGTAGAGTTCAGAGCCAGGTGAGCCAGGCTTTGTTTTTTCCCCAATAAATGAGGATAAGTAAATTGAAAGCTAAAGAGAAGCTGTAATTAGCAGAAAACATTAATAAACAATTTATTAAAGTAGGACTATAAAGGACCAGAAGACCTGGAAAGGTACTGAAAAAGAAATTGAGATGCCACTTTTTAGAACAGCAATACACAAAGGTATATGTTCAGAGATGTTTACTGAAGCATTGGTTTACATAGTAACATCCTATAAACAACCATGAGAGCCATCAGTAGGTGATTAATAAAATATATTATGTTTCACCCACTAAATGAGATACTTGGAACACTAAAAATCATGACCTAAGTTTCTCTCTGTTCACCTGAAAGCTGTTTACAATATATTTTTAAGTTCAGAAAGACAGACTAAGCAACATTATATATAGATTATCTTAGTTTCTGTTGGAAGTTAAATACCATATAAAACCAAATAATAATGGCAGTCATTGCTGGGTGATAGCATCAGAGCTGATTTCTTCTCTTGCCATTAGTCCCTAGTTTTGTTTAAAAACATACAAACCACAACAATAAAACCCCTAACCTTTAACGAAAGAAAATTAGTAGGTAATTAGGGGAAAATGACCTTAGGGCAGAGAAGTTTCCTTAGACCTTCAGCAAAGGTACAGATTATCCTATATAATAAAAGGCTAATATGCAAATTGTCCCCTCAACCAGTTCAACCAGGAGTTCGACCAGGGGGCAGGGCTGCCTGCCAGCTGCCCACGACTCCGCCCTGGGGCCAGCCCCACCCCTGATTGGGCCCCCCCATCCTGATCCCGGGCGGGGTTGGCCAGCCAACCTCCACGTCCCATCCTCCTGGCGGCCCTCTCCAATTGGCCCCAATCAGGGCTGGCCAGCTGGACCCCACCTGTGCATGAATTCATGCCCCGGGCCTCTAGTTTTAAATAAAACAGTCTCTGTCTAGATCTTACTTACCTTCTCCCTTAGCAAATTCTTATTTCCTAAAAGGGATTTACTCAAACAAATATTGTTTTGGACAATGGTAAAATGTCAGAGCAAAAGATTCCCCTGGCCATGATTTCAGAAAAAAATATTTTCGGGAAAAAGATATTTACAAGGCACTTTGATGCTCACTTAGAATTTGCCAGCACAATCCATTTATTTTATTATCTGGCTTGTAATTTCTTAATTTGGAACTTAAGTGACTTCTCATATACTGTTTGACTGCCAGACATTACATGAAGCGTTTAAAGCAGACAGAGCAATCAAAAAGAACACATTATACTCTCCAGATTTTTACTGATACGTCTTACTCTTATACTAGTGTATTCATGGATAATTGTTTGGGGATTGGTAAATTTAGGGCTTAAAAAAGCTGACTTCTGCTTTGAACAGGCACTGAGAGATTCAGTGGGAAAAGTGATGAGAAACTTCTATGAATACAGCATCTGGTCCAGAAATAATAACCAAGCCAATCCCTAATACTCAACATGAATCAAAGCACCCCAAGTTCCAGCCATCCCAGTGCAGCTCTGAAAGCCCCTTCTACACAGAGGAGTATCATCTTGGAGAGATACTCTATGATTCCCAATAAAGGTACTGCTTATGTTCTTCTGTTAACTTGGTTAGTACCTAAAACAAACTTAAAACGCATAGGAGTGTTGTATCCTTAAAGACAGAGTAGATTAAATTCATATTTAAGAAAAAGCTCAGTTCTGCTAAGTATTTAGAGGGAACACATCTATACATAGAAAACTTTTCTTTATATGAAAACTTGGTCCTTGTTATACAATAGGGATGATAACTTCTCCATTTGTTCCAGACTGCTCCAATGTAAGAATCTATTCCAAACAGATTTTTTAAACCAATCAAAAGGCACATATATAAAAATTCCATCCCTTATCCCCAAGAGGTATTAGAGTTACCATCTGTTAGTTTAGGGCTTTCTAAACCTGCTTTCTAAACGGTGAGGGTCTCTTCCAGGGCCAGATTAAGGGCCAGGGCAGCCAGGACGATGCCAAGATGCCAAAATATAAGAAACACTTAACTAGAGAGAAAATACTATTTGCCAGAACTCCTCTCAAAGAGGGTTCTGTGAATGGTTGGAAGTCCTCTGATGAAGGGCCTGTGATGGTCCTGACAACATAAGAGGTAGGCCTAAGTGACAGTAGACATCATTCTGGACATCCTTCCTGACGAAGCCGGGGCCAGAGGGAAGCCAGCCGGGTCCCAGGTGCCTCTGGGCGGCCCAGGGGAAGCCAGCCTGGGTTCCAGGTGCCAGAGGGAAGCCAATGCCAGGAGCGGAGGGAAAGAAGGCCTACTCTTGAGCGAATTTTTGTGCATCGGGCCTCTTGTTTGAAAATAAAGCTACAAGATAACCTAAGTATTAAACACCTCAAAAAATGGTAAAATAGTTTAAAATGGTCCCATAAAAGTCACCCTATCCCGTACCTCCTCTTTTAATTATCATTCTGTTCTGTGTTTTTCGTCCCCACTGTCCAGCTGAGCCAGGTGGAGCACAGCTCAGAGCAGACACTCACAAAATGCCAGGGCAGAACCTGAGAGGACCAGGCAGATGCAAGGGAAGGGGTGATGTCCAGCACCAAACCAGGCAGTCCCCAGGTTTAAAGCCATCTGAGAAGGAACTTGCAAATTCCTTATTGCAAAATTCATTATTGTAAAGGAGATTGGAGGCTTTGCAACAATCCAGTACTGGTGCCAGATACTGTAATAGGTGCTTTTCATTCCTTGTTTCAATGGGTCTGAATATTAATCCTGCAAAGTCCACATAACCATCCTCATTTCACAGATAAAAATCTAGCACTCACGGGGTTTAAGAAATGTGTCCAGGGTGCCACAATTAGCAAGGGCCTGAGCCTGAATCAAATCCACATTTGTCTCAATTCAATGTCCATGCTCTTCTTAAGAGATAGACAGAAACAGAACCATCTAGGAAGAAGGCAGTGCCACTGGACTTTACATCAGGAGACAGGGTTCTATTCCAGGTTTCAAATCTTCCTAACTGGGGCAAGTCACTAACCTCTCTAGGAGAGACAATATGCATGTTGATAAAATTGGAGGGTGCAAGAGCAATGATAGTAAAAACGACAATGCCCATTATAATAAAATCCATGAGGCACATTGAGATGAGTCAGAGGTGCCCAGTCTATGGGAAGAGCACCAACATCAGGTCGTTGGGCAAGGTGGAAGGTGCCAAGGTGGGCAGCAGACACCCTGAGAGGTCTCCTGAGCTGAGGGTCCCTAAGGAGGCTGGACAACTATAAGGGGAGAGCTGAAGCCTGCAGCCAAGGGCATCCCTGGGGCCCAACAACAAAGATTCTGCTTATTCAGCCATGGAGAGGATCAAAACAAAATGTCAGCATTAAACCAGGGGCTTAAAGATAAATTAATTAGCCATAAAACCGCAGATGGAGGAGAGAGGTGGAGTCAATCACATGGAAGAAGGGACTATCTAGAGCAGCGGTTCTCAACCTGTGGGTCGCGACCCCTTTGGGGGTCGAACAACCCTTTCACAGGGGTCGCCTAAGACCATCGGAAAAAATATATAATTACATATTATTTTTGTGATTAATCACTATGCTTTAATTATGTTCAATTTGTAACAATGACAATACATCCTGCATATCAGATATTCACATTACGATTCATAACAGTAGCAAAATTACAGTTATGAAGTAGCAACGAAAATAATTTTATGGTTGGGGGTCACCACAACATGAGGAACTGTATTAAAGGTTCGCGGCATTTGGAAGGTTGAGAACCACTGATCTAGAGGAACCTAGAAGAGAAGAAATTAAACCTCATCAGGTGAAAAAAAGAAGTGAGATCAAACATATATATCTTATTTTATAACAGACATAGCTGATACCCTGGTCCAGCAGCAAAGTAAATGTTTATAAGCTGGTCCTGCAGAAGAGTGGGATGGCCTCTTAATAATGGAAGTGTCTTGGGAAAGAACAACAAATTGGAGGGCTCAAACTTCCAAAACTTTAAAACTTGCTGCAAAGTTATGGTAACGAAGACAACGTGGTATTCTCCCAAGGCTAGACATATAAACAATAGAATAAAACTGAGAGTCTAACAATAAATCATTATATCTATGGTTAGTTGTAAAAAGGTGAAAGACTTGTACAGTGAAAACTACAGAACACTGAAGAAAGAAATTAAAGAAGACACAAATGAATACCATCCCATGTTCATGGATAGAAAGTCTTAAGATTGTTAAAATGGCAATAAACCTAAAGAAATCTACAAATTTCTATTAAAATCTCTATTAAAATTTTGTATAGAAATTGAAAAAAACAGTAACTGTACACCTGAAACCTATATAATTTTATTAACCAATGACACCCCAATAAATTCAAATAAAATAAAAGGAAATAAAATAGTTTTACAGATTAAAAAAAAAGAAAAGAAAAAACAGTACTAAAACTCCTATGAAATACAGAAAACCTCAAATAGCCAAAACAATCTTGAGAAATAATGAAGTTGGAGGCATCACACTTCCTGATTTCAAAATATAATACAAAACTACAATAATTAAAATTTATGCCACTGGCATAAAGATAGGTACATACCAAACCAATAGAACAAAATAAAGAGGCCAGAAATCAAACCATACATATAAAATCAACTTATCTTCAACAAAGATGCCAATAATACAAGGGGAAAGGACAGTCTCTTCAACAATTGATATTGGGAAAACTGAATATCCACATGCAAAAAGTGGAATTGGACCATACACAGAACTTAACTTGAAATGAATTAGAACCTGAAATTGTAAAACCCCTAGAAGAAAACTTAGTGAAAAAGCTTTATGACATTGGTTTTAGCAATGTTTTCATGGTTATGACACCAAAAACACAGGCAACAAAAACAAAAATAGACAAGTGAGACTATATCAAAGTAAAAACTTTTGCACAGCAAAGGAAATAATCACCAGAGTGAAAAGTCAATCTAACCTTGTGAGAAAATATTTGCAAACCACATATCAGATAACGGGTTAGTTTCCTAAATTATAAGGAACTCTTACAACTAAACAGCAAAAACAAACAAACAAATAAAAAACCCTATTAACCAGATTTTTAAATGGGCTAAAGACTTAAATAGACACTTCTTCAAAGAAGACATACAAACAGCCAACAGGCATAAAAAAAATATGTACAACATCACTAACCATCAGGAAAATGCAAATCAAAACCACAATGAGGCATTACCTCACATCTGCTAGGTTGGTTATTAAAAAATGAAAAAGACAAGTGTTGGTGAGGATATGGAAAAATTGGAATCCTGGTAAGCTATTGGAGGGAAAGCAAAATGGTGCAGTCACTATGGAAAATAGTATGAAGATTCCTCAAAAAAACTAAAAATAAAACTACCACATGATCCAGCAATCCTACTTCTGGGTATTTATCCAAAAGAACTGAACTCAGGATCTTGAAGAGATATTAGCACTCTCCTGTTCTTGCAGCAGTACTATTCACAAAAGCCAAAATGTACACATAATCTAAATGTCCATTGATGGATGAATGCATAAAGAAAATGTGTGTGTGTGTATGTATGTATGTGTGTGTATATGTGTGTGTGTGGGCGTGTGTGTGTGTGTGTATATATATATATATATATATATATATATATATATATATATATATTACTCAGCCTAAAAAAATGAAGGAAATCCTATAATATGTAATAACATGGATGAACTCTGAGGACACTGTGCTAAATGAAAGAAATCAGTCACAGAAGGTAAATGCTACATGTTTGTGCATATATGAGATATCAAAAATAGTCAAACACATAGAATCAGAAAGTAAAGTGGTGGTTTCCAGAGGCTGGGAGAAGGAGGAAATAAAGAGTTGCAAATCAATGGACAGAAAGTCTCAATTTTACAAAATGAGTAAGTTCTAGAGATCTGCTCTGCAACTGATACCATTAAAATTAACCTAGTTATTGATCACAGGAAAGGAGCAAAGGGAAGGCCAGGCATTAAAAGGTATAGTCATTTGTGCAGCTTTGCCAGGAAGCTGCAGTTTAACACTCCCCAGGGAGCAGATCTACTCCCTGCAGATCCCTGGGGGGAAGAGACTTAACAGGAGGGAGAATAGACACATGCCCAGTAATGTCTGGGTGATATAGGGAGGTAGTTGTGTGTCAGTCACACCTAGGAGCAAGTCATTAGTCAGAGTAGGTGTTAAATATCTAATCCCCTAAACAAAAGAACGCATTCTCCTATCTCCTGGCCCTCTTGGTTCTCTTGGGACTCTTGTTGCAGGGAGCACACTCTCTTGGCTCCCCTGCATTCTCCCACATGGCCAACAGCCATATGGACCCCACACACAAGGGAATAATGGACTGCTACTAGCCTGATGCTGTACTGGACCCAATTCCAACATGGAGCGGAAACTCTAGACACTGGCTTTGCTTCTAGCTCTACTGAATCCCCAGCTGCACTTTTGCTAGGACTAGATTAAGGGAAATGGGAATTTGGAAACCCAGAATGTAATTCCCTGCAAATAAAAATCACCCATCCTCCCATACGAGTTTTAGAAAATTATTTTTCTCAAGATATCATAAGGACCCCCACCCCCAGCATTCAGTGGGGAAAGAGGTACTCCACTTCCACTGATAACATAACATTGTCTCTGTAATTAACTATACTTAAAAATTTGTTAAGAGGGTAGATCTCATATTAAGTATTCTTACTACAATAAAATACAGTTAAAGACGTAATGGAAGATATACAAATGGCCAAGCAGCACTTGAAAATATTTATAAAAATGGAAGAGGGCACAGGAAGAAAGAGGGAGACAGCACTAAAGCCTATTTTAGTTACATTTCACATATTATCTCATTTAATCCTTACAGAGATTCTATGATGTCAATAGTATTAATGCCATTTTGCAGATAAGGAAACAGAGGCTCAGAGCCATTTCAGTAAGTAGTCACAGCTAATAAATGGCAAGGTTGGAATAAGGCTTCTCAAAATGTTACCAAAATGACAGCAACCAAGATTATGACTTAAAGGAATAGGATACAGTTTTCATAGGCACTGAAAACTGGGCCCTTGAGTTTATGGCACTTTTACAGCATGATAACACATAAAAACCTGTGATAAAATTTTATGTCTATGAAGCCAGGGACATGAAGCCTTGGCCTGTGCGGAAGATAATGGAGGACAGGTGCTGCACAGATTTATGCATGCTGCTTGGCCATTCCCCTCCATCCCGCTCGGCACAACTGCTCCTCTGACCCAAAGACAAATAGAAAGACTTGGCAGGAAAATGCAACTTGCCCGAGAGGCACAAACTAATAGAGAAAACTGGCCTCAGTGAGGCTTCGGAGGTCACCTGGTCTTAGTGAGTCGGAACACGTATCCACCGACCAGATGTATCTAAATCACCTTGGAAGCTTGTTAAATCAAATTCCTGGGCCTCACTCCAGACCTCTGGGGAGTAAAGCCCAGAAATGAGAATTTTTAAAAGGCTCCCTGGGGAGCCCTTATATGTTGCTGGTGGGAATGTAAAATGGAGCATTCACTTTGGAAAAGAGTTTGGCAGTTTCCTAAAAAGTTAAATACAGAATTACCATATGACCCAGCAATCCCACTTCTAGGTACCTACCCAAGAAAAATGAATACATACATCCCACAAAAACTTATACATAAGCCTTCTTAGCACCATTACTCATTGTCTGCTAAATCCATAAGCTGAACCAAATGTCCATGAACAGACAAATGGGTAGACTAAAATGGAATACTATTGAGCAATAAAAAGGAACAATCCGCTGATACATCCTACAACATTAATGAAGCTCAAAAACATTCCATTAAGTAAAAGAAGCCAGATGCAAGAGACCACATATTGTTTGATTCTATTTATATGAAATGTCCAGAAAAGTCTATAGAGACAGAAAGTACACAGATTACTGATGGCTTGGAGCAGAATGGGGATTAACATGGGTATGTGGAATGTTATTGCCATGATGAAAATCAGTTCTAAAACTGATATATGGTGAAGGTTGCACAAGTTGGTAAATGTACTAAAAATCATTGACTTGTACACTTGAAATCAGTCAATTTTATATGTAAAATATGCCTCAGCTCCCTGGGTGATTTTGATGCACCAGCAGATTTGGAAACCACTGAATTTCAATATACTTATCTGCCAATGAGAAAACTGAAACTCAGAGGGAAATGATTCACCCAGGGTCACACAATGAGTTTATACAGAGCCAGAATGCCTCTGATCTGTGTCTCTGCGAAAGGAAACAGAGGGCCAGGCATGACCTGATAAAATGAACCAAAGGGGACAGCCAACCTCAATGAGTCAGTCTGCATGAAAGCTTTTCCCCTCAAATAGCAGGAAGCCGGCTTGTTTTGCTTGAATGATCCAGGAAAGGGGCTCAGGAAGCAGCTGGAGGACAGTGGAAGGACCACAGACTTGGAGTCAAAGGCCTGAGTTCAAATCCTGACCTGAGAGTTAATGGTGACCCTGGACAGGTCACTTCGCCTCCCAGAGTCTCATCTTGTTCATCCATCTGTAAATAGAGTGGATAACATCATGCTCCCAGGATCACCATAACATGGGTAAGGAAGACATTGAGTAATAGAGGCAAGAGATGATTCCACATGACTTCCTTCCTGCCTAACTAAAACCACAGATGTCCAGCCCAGTCTGCTTATCTAAATGCCACAGCTAGAGCATCCCTTTCACCGTTAGGGTACTCACAGGTCCTTCAAAGGTTCTCTGATGCAAGCACTGCCAACCCACCTCAATCTAGGTCCCAGTCCCAGCTTCATCTAACTTCCCAGGTGTCATAAGTCTCTGGAAAAGGGGGAATAGGACTGTACTTCTTTACAGATATGGCAGCCCCTGACTGAGAACAATATGTTAAAAATAACAACCTTCTGAGTGGCCACCGATGCATCAAATACTGCATTGGGTGTGGTGTTATTACAAGACCAAGAGAATGTAAAATATCCTGTAATATATCTCAGCAGAAAATCTTTTCCATGGAAAAGAAATCTGTCTTCTGTCTAAGAGGAATGTTTGGTAATTATTTGGGCCTTAGATAAACTCAGGCCATACGTTTTGGGCCAAGCGTTTACATTCTGTACTAATCATAGAGCCCTGATGTGAAGACAGATATTGTAGACCAAGAATAGTGAGTTCCCAAGATGGACAAGGCAGCGTCAGCACTTACAAAGGGACGTGCAGCCTGTGTCAGGATGGGGAACATTTAGGCCAAGATGCTTTTTCTTAGAAGGACAGATGTAAGCACTGGTATCTCCTAAACTGAACCCACTGAAGTGGGGCTGAGCTCTCGGCCCCTGTGATCAGACAATGTCAATGTGGCAGGAGGCACAGGTGCGTAGGCCCCTGTCCAGTTCTGCTTGCTTCAGCCATGTTTTGTTTGCTTTATCTGACTTCCTGGAGGAACCTGTTTGTGTCATTGACTATTAGTTCCTGGTAACTGAACGAGGCACTGACTAACAGACATTCTTTGTAAAAGTCACTTGGGACAGACAAGAAGACAACAGAAAGAGAATCACAGCTTATGACAACAGAGCAGGCATAGACTGCGAGGAAGAAAGCTTAACTTGAGATCATTTGATTCAGAGAGGTGTTAAAGACTTGTTGAAAATATAATTTTAAGCAGCAGTAGCAGAGAATAAACGACTACAGGAGCTATAAGAGGGACGGACTAGGGAAGGAAAAATATGAAGGGAAGCAATGAGTAGGAGGACTAACATCTAAAATGGGAATGGCAAATACTCAGCATCTGAGCTGCAAAGATCCCACCCACGATTTATGGTGGCTCCAGCAGCCCCCAGGCAGCCCCCAGGCAGGGGTGGAGGGAGTGTGGGGTACATGCCTCTCTCAGGCCTGAAGGGAAAGCCTAGATTTTCACTTCCAGTTAAATACAGAGGGGTGACTATCTGCCTTTACCTCCTCTTCCTCCCCAAACCCTACCAATATGTTGGTAAAATAATTAAAAATAATTTAACCCACAAAAATAAAGGGAACTGAAAGGAGACATCAGCAAATAAAGGTGTCAGCAGACTTGGAGAAAAGTGGATGAAAAAGTTGTGATAGAGGATAAGCTGCAAACTCAGTAAAGGATGTTGCTGAGACCAAAGCTAACTGCCGGACCACCCGCAGCTCAGGCCTTGGAAGCACAAGTTTCATGAAGGATGGGGATGGGAATCATGATGGAAAGCAGTCACTGAGCCCACTTTATGCAGCCAAACCCCTGTGCATCCCACAAACCCATCTCCAAGCACACGAGGTTTATTCTTAGGAGGAACTGAGGAGAGGCGGCAGACTCAAGAAGTAGACAAGGTGGAGGTCAGAGGGGAGGGGACAGGGCCTCCAGAACACCAGCCAAATGCCCACCTCTCCAGACAGGTTACCGCAGGATTCTTCTCTGGAGAAAATGAACAATCTCAGAGGAAATACATCCATATATCGACACTGTGTGTAAGGCCAGCTCAAAATCTGTTCTCCCCAAGGAAAGCTCAGCAGCCAACTGACTTTTAGTGCCTTACTCACAAAGTACATACAAGGTGGACAGACATTCAGGCAAAGCCCCTGACATGACAGGCAGCGTCCAGACAGACAGAAAAATAACTTGGGAGGTATGAGCACATGCAGGGAAAATAAAAATAAATTTTAAAATCCTATTATATTCTTAGAGAATGAATAATTAAGATATTGCATTCATGAAACAAGAACAGGGTGTTATATTAAAGAAATAATCAGAAAATAAGAAAGAGCTCTTGGAAAGTACATGTGAATAAAAATTTAAAGCTTAACAGAGAATCTAGATGATAGCCAAGCAAAGTCCCTAGAAAGTAGAGCCAAAAAACAAAACAATGGAAAATAGGAAAGAAAATGTAAGAAAATGGGAGACACTATCCAAAAAAGAGCTCCAGAAATACAGAATGGGGAAAATATAAAGAGGAAACCTATCAAAGAACTATTAAAATAAATGACCCACAAATGAGTTTCTAGCTTGAAAGGCTGCACGGTAAGGTATGCACATGATACAGTAGACACATAAGTGCCCTCCCCAAGGTGTCTCACTGCTTAAGCATGGGAATGCCAGGGGCTACGAGAAGAAAAGCTTCCAGAGGCAAAATTCACATTTCACATGAAGCAAGGAGCTTCAGAAGGGTCCTGCTACAGAATGCCGCAGGCAACAAGGAAGACCTTCAGAATTCCCAGAGACAGAGGAGCTCCAATCTTACTTTCTAAAACTAGTTTAATTGTAAGCCAGTTGTGGGGTGGAATAAGCACCTTTTTTACATATGCAAAAGCTAAAGATAAAATACCTTTGGTGCCCTTCCTTAGGTAGCTGCTGGAGGAGATGCTTCAGCCAAGCAAGAGAATAAACCAAAAAGCTGAAGAGATGGGATATGGTCGACAGGGCCATCGTGATACAGGATGCCAGCTATGCCCCAGTCTAGAACAGAAGCAGTCCAGACTGGAGCAGGAGGGTAAAGGACTAAAGGGGAAGGTTTCCAAGAGGAAGCAAAATGTAAATGGTAGGCTATTTTATGTATTTGAGCACTTGGAAAAACTGATAGATGCCAAAAGGATACTGTGACAGCTCTGGCCAGTGTGGCTCAGTTGGTTGAAGTGTTGTCCCACAAACCAAAAGGTCTCAGTTCAATTCCTGGTCAGGGCATATATCCAGGTTTCAATTTGATCCCGGATTGGGGTCTGTGGGGAAGACAAAGCCCTCTCACATCGATGTTTCTTTCTTTCTCTCTTCTCTCTCTTCTCTCTCTTCTCTCTCTTCTCCTCTCCTCCTCTCCTCTTCTCCTCCTCTCCTCCTCTCCTTTCTAACTCTCCTCCTCCTCCCCTCCCCCTCCCCCTCCTCCTCCTTCTTCTTCTTCTTCTTTCTCTTTCTCTCTCTCTCTCTCTCTCTCTCTCTCTCTCTCTCTCTCTCTCTCTCTCTCTCTCTCTCTCTCTCTTTCTCCCTCCCTCCCTCCCTCCCTCCCTCCCAGGTGCTTCCTCTCTTTCTATCTTTTTTTTTTAAAGGTGCTGTGACAATTTTGTGTCAGCTTGACTGGGTCACTGGGTGCCCAGATATCTGGTCAAACATCATTCTGCAAGTGTCTGTGAGTGTCTCTGAGTGGGATTAACATCTGATTTAGTAGACCGAGTAAAGCACACTGCCTTCCCTAACGTGGATGGGACCCATCCAATCAGCTGAAGGCCTGACTAGAACAAAAAGACTGACCCTCTCTCAGCAAGAAGGAATTCCTCCTATCTCAGTGGCTCGAGCAGGGACATCAGTATTTTTCCTTCCTTTGGAGTCAAACGGGCCTGCTGGCTTTTGGAATGGAACTCCTTGTGTCTCGGGCCTGCTGGCTTTCGGAATGGAACTCCTTGTGTCTTGGGCCTGCTGGCTTTCGGAATGGAACTCCTTGTGTCTTGGGCCTGCTGGCTTTCGGAATGGAACTATACCACCTACTCTCTTGAGGCTCCAGCTTGCGAACGAACTGCAGATCTTGGGACCTGCCAGCCTCCACAATTGTGTGAGCCAATTCCTTATAATAAACTATATATCCCCATCCTATTGGTTCTGTTGCTCTGGAGAATCCTGACTAATACAGATATATCAAATTATTGAGAAAAATGTGGTAACATATGAAGAACTGTAGTGAACAGTATTTCCATAGTCATAATCATGTAAACAATGACTATTTAAAGGTTCAGTTATAACTACATGGGGAAGGTGAAGGAGGGGAATTGAGGCTGG
Organism: Myotis myotis; assembly: GCF_014108235.1. NCBI lineage: Eukaryota > Metazoa > Chordata > Mammalia > Chiroptera > Vespertilionidae > Myotis > Myotis myotis. The sequence continues at coordinate 112,995,952 of NW_023416313.1, read as the reverse complement.
GGGTGACTGGTGAAAGACTACTAAATACAGTCACCTTACAAGAAGGACTATCCAAAATGGATTCACATGGTCTAGAAATATGATAAATGCCAAAAGAAATAGCTCATGGAGTTGAAGATAGCTGCCTCTGGGGAGGGGAAAGTATTGGGTGGAATACTGTTTTTCATTATAAGTCTTTTAAGACTGTTCGATTTTTAAATTATATGCATATGTTCATAAATAAAATTTAATTTAAAAAAAAGGAAAAAGAAAGGAAACCAGATTTTCAAGACAGATCAATTAGGGTGTGATTATACATGTTAAAAATAAGTTGATTGCAGTTGGCAGTAGAGACAAACCTCCCTGCCACCTTTAACACGTGATGACAAGGTTACTTATTTGTAACCAAAAGTCTTTATGCAGTGAAGTTTGTTATGGGCTATAAACAAAACACAAAGGTACTAACTTATCTGTTGTGACCAAAATAGATATTCATATTATAATTTTCTCTGGTATATTTTCCAGGCAGTCACAGTTTTTTAAATTAAGCACTATGAACGATGTATCTCTGCTCTTGTTAGTAATCAAAGCCTGAAATAAATCTAATTACCATGCATTCAGTTTTCTTGGAATTCAATTCTTGGAAGAAAAAACTTTTGCAAGATAATTGTAAACAAGATAATTTTTTAAAGCCACCCAGCTAGTTTATAGTCATGGAAATCCCAAAGAGACACTAAGAAGACAAAAGGGAAAACAAGCCAAATGACATACAATTTCCAATGGCAGCATCGTTCATGGATTTTAAAAGTGCTCTATTGCACACAGAGCACCCAACCCACCCCAGCTGGTTTAAGCAGAATACACATTTAAAGGACAGGAGGCAGCCACAGGATCTCCAGGAGAGCCAGCTCAGAAGCTACTTAGCCAGGAGCAGAGGACATGCTGTCCCAGCGCTGCCACTGGGAAGCCCTAAGGGCAGACCCTGGCACCATCACCTATAGCTCACAGCATCCTAACATACTAATAACATGATTATTCAGCAAGGAGGGGTCATCCAGTTAAAAAAAATAGGAAAATGAATCCCATCAGTCATTCTCCCATCAGCAGAAAGCTAGAGACATGTTCTGTGACAAGGATGAGCCCCAAACAAAAGCTGGAAAGCTTAGGCTAGGGCTGTGCCAGGCAGTTCAGAACTCTACACTCTATGATCCTTTGTTCTTAAAACAGATCATCATGGCCTGTTTTCTGAGTCAGGTAATGTCTGGAACTGCTCTGGATATAAAACATTTAATTTAAAAATATCCTCATATGCATAGCCAAGAAGAATGTAAGGATATTAATATTATCCCATAACACTTATTAAGGTAGCACAATGGGTGAAAATCGTGATCTGTTGATTTATATATAAACACTGTGAATAATATTATTTTCAGTTTTTCTTTGGCTTCACCAAATATTCTCTAATTAAATATCATCACAATCCTATATAAAACCCTAATATGCAAATCAACCGAACGGCGGAATGACCGGTCGCTATGACGCGCACTGACAACCAGGGGGCAGACACTCAACGGTCAGGGCAGCTCCTGCGTTGAGTGTTTGCCCACCCCTCTGCCCCCCCCTCCGAGAGGCAGGTGACTGGTGGAGGCCATTGGGGGATGGGGCTGGCCAGTGGGCAACACCAGGCCGCTCGCCAAGGCAGGTGCCTGTGGGGGGGGGGGGGGGCCCTGATCACCCCGCCTGCCAGTCACCCCACAGATCGGCTCTGATAGCTGGCCAGGCCTAGGGACCCTACCCTATATATTGGGAATATTCTCTTACATTTAAAAATTAAAACCTGGCAAGGCTACTCTAACACTGAAAAAAACAGGATGATGCAGCAATAACATGCATGGACTCTGGCTTGCACATTTTTTGTTCAGCCCTGATTCTGACACTTATAACTGTGTGATAAAGCCAATTACTTAACTTGTCTCTGCTTCAGTTTTTCCACCCATTAGATGGAAAAATGATACTACTGCCTCAGAAGGATCATGTTATGCACTACTTTTTATAATCAGGGCAAAAAAAATGTAGCTGCCCATACAACAGCAAGATGTCTTTCACCTGTATGAAAAGTATGGTCACTGGTGCATGCAGCATCCTGGATTGTGAGAGGGATGTCTGACTGCCGGTTTAGGCCCAATCCCACAGTCAGACATCCCCTGAGGGCACAGACCAGGCTAAGGGATCCCTCCACCCCTCGCTGGTGCATGAATTTTGTGCATCAGGCATCTAGTATTCCTTAAGATGATGAACCTTCCTGCATTTCCTTATATAAGTACTAGAGGCCTGGTGCACGACATTCGTGCACTGGGGGCGGGGCGTCCCTCAGCTTGGCCTGTGACCTCTCGCAGTCCAGGACCCCTCAGGGGATGTCCGGCTGCAGGCTTAGGCCCATGGATATCCCCTGAGGGGTCCTTAGCACTGCCGCGGAGGCGAGAGAGGCTCCTGCCACCACCACTGTGCTCGCCAGCCGAGAGTCCAGCTTCTGGCTGAGCCACGCTCCCCCTGTGCAAGCACACTGGCCATGAGGGGGCAGTTCCTGCGTTGAGCATCTGCCCCTTAGTGGTCAGTGTGCGTCATAGCAGCCGGTCGTTCTGCTATTCAGTTGATTTGCATATTAGCCTTTTATTATATAGGACAAGCACATAACACTGCTGTATTCAACCACTCGAAAGGCTACTCCTGGACTTTTCCTTGCTTCCTACATATTTCATTTTCTCTAGTATATTTTCCAGGCAGTGACAGCTTTTAGTATTAATTTATTTATGACCATGACTTTAACTCAAATATCATGCTTCTCAAACAGGAGTCTGCACATCCCTAAGAATGGTGATCATTTGTCAAAACTTGGAAATCTGAAGTATAAACTTTTAAGAAAAAAATGTGGAAGATAATCTGAAAGCAGCATAAGTTTTGAAATCTCCTCACTATAAAATTGACAACAAATAATAATAATAGGAAAACAACAATAATAAAAATAGGATGATCCCAAACTCAACATATAGCAAACGGGTCACAATCAATCTAAAATGCATAGAATTTATACGTGTATGTCAAATTAAAAAAAAAAAAAAAATCTACCTACATGTAAAATAAAGAGTTACCACTGTAGAGATACAAATAAGCCCAAACCTAACTATTTTTATTAAAAAATCTGAGTATTAACTACATGAAAAAATTTCTTGCAATGATATTAAGAAATTATAGATTTAAGCAGAGCTGTAGTGAACAGATATCTTAGAGAACCAAGATGGCTGCCGATGGGACGGCAGGCTGCAAGACAGTGCATGAGTGAGAGAACGAAAGGAAAGTGTGTGGACGTGCAGGGCGTGTCTGTATTTGTGAGTGAGGGGACAGCTATATTCCACAGGACTGTTGGGGACTGGTGGACCAGGCTCCCCTGGCTGGGCAGCCTCTACTGTTGCTGAAATATCTCTGGATATTTCAGAGATATTTCTGAGTGGCTGGTTCTGCTGCAGAGGCCTCGCCATCTTGAAGGGGAGACCAGCTGTGATTGGAAGCCCAGCCTTACCTTCAACCAGGGAGACCTCAGATACCTCCGAGGACCTTACAACCACAATGCCCAGGGACCAGCTGCCTCAGTTGCAAACCCACGAACACCGAGACTCCAGCCTCCCCAACCGAGGGCACCTAAAAAGTCTGTTCAGGGGGAGACAAAGTGGTGCCAAATATGCAGACAGGCCCTGCGACTGATCACAGAGCAGATAGAAGGAACAGCTGAATCGAACAACACCCACCCAGAATTGGTGAATTAAGCACAGCTGGTGAGGCAATCCATGGACAGAAAGGTCAGATAACGCCTAGAGAAAGTCAACGCAGGAGAGAGAAAGCTACACAACCAAACACCCGAAAAGAGTGAACATGGGGAGACAAAGAAACAGCCCGCATATGAAAGAAAAGGAGGAATCACCGGAAAGGAAGTAAATGAAATAGAAGCAAGCAATATGTCAGAGAAAGAATTCAGAGCAATGGTCATAAGGACACTGAAAGGGATGGAAGACAAATTCAACAATATGTGGAAGAACCAAGAGGAAATGAAGAAGAACCAAGAAGAAATGAAAAATGACATCGCTGCAATAAAGAACTCAATGGAAAGCATTAACAGTAGACTAGAGAAGCAGAGGACCGCATCAGTGAGCTAGAAGACAAGTAGAAAAAAATAGCCAAGCAGAGCAGCATCTAGAAAAAATACTTAAAAAACAGGAGGAGAGCCTAAGGGAACTTTGGGACATGAAACAAAACAACATCCGCATTATAGGGGTGCCAGGAGAGAAAACTGGGCAAGAAATAGAAAACCTGTTTGAAGAAATAATGACAGAAAACTTCCCAGATATTGGGGGGAAAAAACCTCACACAAGTCCAAGAAGCTTAAAGAGTCCCAAACAAGATGAACCCAAAAGACCTACACCAAGACACATTATAATTAAATTGGAAAACACCAATGACAAAGTAAGAAACAACAGTGACAATTTTGTGTCAACTTGACTGGGCCACTGGGAAATAGGCCTGTTAGACTTGGTGAGTTCAAATTCTTGCTCTCACTGGCTGTATGAGCTTGTTGACCAAGCAACCATGGGCAGTAGTGTTGAAAATATCTGACTTGCCTACCCCACTGGTGCACGAATTTGTGCACTGGGCCTCTAGTCATCAGATAAATACCCAAAAGTGGGATTGCTGGGTCAAATGATAGTTCTATTTTTTTTATTTTTTGAGGATCCTCCATAATGTTTTCCACAGTGGCTGCATGGAATATTAATTAGTTTGGCATTAAAAAAAGAATGAAATCTTATCATTTGCAACAACATGAATGGAGCTAGAGGGTATTACCAAGTAAAATAAGTCAGACAGAGAAAGACAAATACTATATAATTTCACTTATATGTGAGATCTATAAAACCAAATAAACAAACAAACAAAACAGAAGCAAACTCATAGATACAGAGAACAAACTGATGGTTGTCAGATGGGCTGAATGATAAAGGTGAAGGGATTAAGAAATACAAAGGGCAGTTACAAAATAGTCATGAGGATGTGAAGTTCAGCATAGGGCAGTGATGGCGAACCTTTTGAGCTCGGCGTGTCAGCATTTTGAAAAACCCTAACTTAACTCTGGTGCCGTGTCACATATAGAAATTTTTTGATATTTGCAACCATAGTAAAACAAAGATGTATATTTTTGATATTTATTTTATATATTTAAATGCCATTTAACAAAGAAAAATCAACCAAAAAAATGAGTTCGTGTGTCACCTCTGACACGCGTGTCATAGGTTCGCCATCACTGGCATAGGGAATACAGTCAATAATCCTATATAATAAATAGGTAATATGCAAATTGACCGTCACATCCTCGCACAAGATGGCTGTCCCCATGTGGTCACAAGATGGCCACCACAAGATGGCTGGCAGAGGAGGGCAGTTGGGGGGGACCAGGTTGGCAGGGGAGGGCTGTTGAGGGCTATTGGGCTGGCAGAGGAGGGCAGTTGGGGGCAATCAGGCTGTCAGGGGAGCAGTTAGTGATCAATCTGGACAGCAGGGGAGTGGTTAGGGGGTGATCAGGCTGGCAGACAGAAGTGGTTAGGGGCAATCAGGCAGGCAGGCAGGTGAGCGGTTGGGAGCCAGCAGTCTTGGATTGTGAGAGGGATATCTGACAGCCAGTTTAGTGGGATTGGGCCTAAACCAGCAGTCGGACATCCCCTGAGGGGTCCTAGATTGGAGAGGGTGCAGGCTGGGCTGAGGAACAACCCCCCTCCCCCCGCCAGTGCATGAAATTCGTGCATGGGGGGTTGGGTGGCAGTGTGTCCCTCACGTGGCCAGCACCCTCTCACAGTCTGGGAACACCCCCCCAATCCATTGCCCCACAGAGGGAGGCACCTGGCCACCCACCGCAGCACTGCTGCAGGATAGCCATGGCCTCCCTCTTTAGGGGGATCAATCATGGGGCTCTGCAATCCATTGCCCCAAAGAGATAGGCCCTGTCCACCCGTCCGGGGCTCCGCGATGGATCGCTACCCATCCCCAGGCCCCCGCAGAGGGAGGCCTCGCCCACCTGCCACAGCCTGCTGTTTGTTGCCTGGGCCTCCCTCTTTGGGGTGATCATGGGGCAATGGCTGGGCCCCCGGTCAATCGCATCACACCCGCCTTGGCTGGTCTGGCGCCAGTGGGTGTCATAGCGTGGTCGTCCAGACAGTTGTCTACTGTTTGGCCATTCAGTCTATTTGCATATTATGCTTTTATTATTATAGATATGGTTTCAGGTAGGTACTAGACATATTAGGGAAATAACTTTGTAAGTTAAATATCTAACCACTATGCTGTACATCTAAAACTAATGATACTGAATTTATACTATAATTGAAATATAAAAATAAAATTAAAAACAGAATAAAAACCACTCAATAGAAAATAAAATATTGCTCAGCTTGAGTTAACTGATCTCATCTTTGGGACTGGAAAAATAATAATAGTAGGAATCTAAGAACTAACATTTAGTGAGCACCTACTAGGTGCAAGGTGCATGAAGTATTTCATTTAACCTTCTCCACAGACCTGTGAGGGGAAAACTATTACTATGCCCATTTTATTGATGAAGAATCTGAGGCCACTGGTTCCAGAGCAGGTAAATATCAGGGTCATGGTTTTAAAGGCTATTCTCCATGGTCCTAAGCCAAAAGGCAAAGAATATGGTGATGGTTGAGTATGACAAAATAACAACTTTTGATACCAAACAGCTTTGAAAATTAGAATAATCTATAATGCAAAAATCCCTCCTGTTAAGAAACCAAACCTATAATTACTGAACAAGAACCTTTTGTACATGCAAACTGATTCTTCAAATGAAAAAAATCGTTATCTTAAGATGCCCTAAGGCCATGAAAAGGGGATTCCACTTAACATGATACAGGCATCCATAAACAGCTGGATACTGAATTTCTATAAATCAAATACTAACTATATTTTCTGAAGGACTTCTCTAGGGTAAACATGCAGTATTTAATAAACTGGAAAATCATTTTGCAATCTGAATAGTCGTTCAATAATTGCATTTACAGCAGACTCTTGACATTCCTGAGGCATACATTCAGAACCTTCTTGAATTCCCAGATTTACAAGTACAAAAACGTTTAAAGAGGCTCCCAGCTTTCTCTCAAATCACATTTCCATGGAAGGTCCCATGAGTTTCCTGTTCTCAGCCTTACACTACACACAACTTAACCATGCTTTCATATGTCACTACAGGCTTATCCCTCACTTGATCACCATTTTTCACAGAAACAAGATTTCTAATTAATGAATGAATATTATTGCGAATGCACAAATGAGTAGCACTAAAGCTATATGACCATTCTTCATACACATATTTTACAAAGCACACTTTCAGATTCATATTTCAGTAAAAGTTTGTGCCACAGGCCCTCAAGGAAAGGAGTCACAAGCCTACAAGTTAATCCTAGGGACTAAACACATTTATTAAGTTTGCTTTAGCAGGGACATAGGCCATATCTATAGAATCCATTAAAATGCCACTGTTTTTATGAACCCAAGAGTTACAGAAGTCAACTGAGCATTTTGGCAATGAGTCTAGAAAATTTGATTATAGAAACATTAGCCACATGAAATCACAGGAATTTGCCTACTCATTTAAAATACCTATACTGTACTTGGTATGGTTGGGGTTGGTGAAAATTAAAGGTGGATGATTTCATTGCCCTCAGTAATGGAGCGAAGTCACAGCTGGCACAATGGGCACAGAACCCCGGCAGCTAAATCTTAAAGCACTGTGCTGGAACACTCAACCTCTGGCTGCGTCTGGACCCCTCAAGCTCCACTAACCATGACAGATGGGAAGGCATGAATGACTGAGAGAGAGCCCTGGAGGGAGGGAGGGTGCAGGGAGGGAGGGAGGGGAGAGACGGAGGAAGAGAGCAAGAGAGGGTAGAGGGAGGAAAGGAGGGAGAGAGGGAGGGAGGGAGGAGAGAACGCAGAAAAGAAAGAAAGGAGATAGAATGAAAAAGGAATTTGGCTGCTGTGAGGGGAAAAAAAGATATCATTTCAAAATATATACCATATACATTTCAGAACATATTCTAAAATACTAGTGTCAAATTTTCAAATTTATTTATACCCCTTCTTGTTCCAAAGAGGTTTTGCAGCATTTTGCTGCCAGATTAATTTTCTTAAGTTCAACTCTGATCCTGTCACTCCCTTGCTTACAAACCCCAATAGCTATCACTGCCTATCAAATGAAGTCCAATTTCCTTAGCCTCCTGTTTGAGGCCCTCCATTATCTGGCCCCATACTTCTCGCCCAACCATCTCCTGCCCTTCTTCCCGTTATACACCTCAGTTCCAGCCAAAGCACACTCTCTGTTGCTCCTAATACATTCTGTATTTTCCATCCTTGCACCTTTGCCTGTGCTGTTCCCTCTACCTGGAATGCCTTTCCTGGCATCTGCATTTCTTTATACTACTCACCCTTCCTGCCTCTGCTGAGAGGACGCAATGCATGCAGAGGCATCCACAGAGGAGCTTACAACATTGATACACATGCTTCAGATACATCATCTCACGGGACCCTCACAAAGGGAGGAGGTGATTTCTTAATGTGGTCCAAGGAAGCTGGAGCTGGTTCCCCTGGGGTTGTGTTCTCCATCCACTGTCTTTCCTGCTACCCTAAGGCTATCTCTCACACAGAATAAAAAGTGGCTACATGAATCAATGCCGGATACTACAACAATTTTTTTAAGGTGATAAAATGCACCTTGCAATTCGCTTATCTAGTCTGGAGGCAGTTTCATTTGGCAGCCCCTATGCAGCCCTCGCCAGACTCCATGGGGCAGGACAATACTGATTCAGAAGGCAGAGGCCCAGTGGTCCAGGGAGCCAGCTGGGAGTGGATACCCCAGACGCCCCTCCACGATCCCCACCCGGAGATGCTACGAGATAATACACGGAAGGAGACCCATGACCACTGTAAACCTCAGTGAGTCAAGTTTCACGCCTTTGCATCCTAAGAACATTGACAAAGGAGTTTTTGAAGGTGCAACTTATCACCAAGGATAGGAGAGCAGGTTGGGAAAGCCATTTATACAACCTCCAAAGCTGGCTCAGACAAACATGGCAACCGGGTGCAGGACAAAGATCCCAACTGACTGATGGGGTCTATGAAGCACACGAAGCCGCCAATATCCACGTGCTCACTGGACAAGGACCAGAGTATTAAATGATGAGCAGTTATGTAACCTTGAGTACAAATGAAACTTGGGTTGGATGCAACTGATATCTTCCCTTTCTAATGGCATCAAGAGGTTACATGAATAGACTGGAAGGTAAGAGGCCTCCCTGCCACTTTCTCCCTTTCCTAAGTGACAGGCAGGCCGGATGGCCATAGCAGAGACATCTCATCATAGTTCCTGCGTGGCTTCCCCCAAACCAAAAGCCCCACTGCCCTGTTTAAATCTATGTTTAATGGGCTATTCAATTTAAATCATGAACAGTCACTGGAGCATGACTTTCTATGAGAGCTGTTTCCAGGGACTAATCCAAACTTCCAATTACTCTCCCTGGACAAAACTCAATGCAGCCCAATCAATTATGGATCATGGTAAAATTCTAAAGCAAAAATTAATTCAATAACCATGTGAAATCTACGGGTGCCCTGCCAGTCTCTTGCCCTATTGTGCTGTTGATTCTGGCCTCACTAAATGCATGACAAGGCTTGCCTGTTTAGAGTTTCTGAGACCTGCAATGCCTGGCTCTCTTCCCTGATAGCCTGCCATATTCTGGTCTCTCCCAATGGCTGGACACCCCTCCCCAGTCAGTGACTACCCTCCATAAAGAAATAGCATTTGCATACAAATTAAGAGAAAAGTATTAACCAAATACAATGTAGAACTTTATTTTACTAAATTGTTCTTGTTAGCAATTACTAAATAGCAATCTTAAATGGTAAATTCTGTTGACCAGCTCCAAAACTTAATCACTTACATTTACAAAACCTATCTGCTTTTAGCAGTCTTCAGTTCAAAGCTAGAAATTCAGATGGAGCCTTTCCCTATTTCACTTCTGAATCATTTAAATATATCCAAACAGATGTTTGCCAACAAAGTTATATGTTGGTCTCCTCACAGAGAGTGTTGGTGGGTATTATTGGTGCAGGTTGTGATGGTGATGGAGGGGTGTGTGTGTGTGTGTGTGTGTGCGCGCGCGCGCGCGCGCGCATGTGTCATTGGGCAACCCAAAAAGAGAGAATGATAAACTACAGATGAAAAACTAAGCACTACCAACAGAAGGGATAGCTGAACAGGAATCTGATACAATGCAGTAGTGATGACCACCTTGGCTTTGCTCCAGGAAGTTATAGAACTTGTGCCATCTTAGTTCCAGCACAAAACAGGTGGAGAGGTGTGCTTCCTTTAGTGGGCCGCCCAAAGATCCGTGGACATCATCAGAGGGTGAGAATGGAGCAGTGACAGCCGCAGAACAGGAAAGAGAGGGAAAAGCAAAAATCCAGAAATTTCTCCTATGTGGAGGGAATGGTTATGAACGAAAGCCTCTCACCTCAGGGTAATATATATAACTAGAGACCCGGTGCACAAAAATTTGTGCACTCCGGGGGAAGGGGGGGTCCCTCAGCCTGGCCTGTGCCCTCTCGCAGTCTGGGACCCCTCGGGAGATAACGACCTGCTGGCTTAGGCCTGCTCCCGGGTGGCAGAGGGCAGGCCCAATCCCTAGGTGCAGCCCCTGGTCGGGCTCAGAGCAGGCTGATTGGGGAGTTGGGGTGCATTCCCCTGTCATGCACAGAGCAGGGCGGATTGGGAGGTTGCAATGCCACCCTCAGTCACACTCAGGGTAGGGCTAATTGGGGGGTTGGGGCACCGCCCCCTGTCACACTCAAGGCAGGGTCAATGGGGAGGTTGCGGCACCACCCCCTGTCACGCACAGAGCAGGGCCAATCCGGGGGTTGGGGCGCTGTACCCTGTCACTCACAGAGGAGGGCCCATCAGAGGGGTTGGGGCTCCTTACCCTGTCATGCAAGAGCAGGGTCGATCAGGGGGTTGGGGAGCTCCCCCCTGTCACGCACAGAGCAGGGCCCATCAGGGGGGTTGGGGAGCTACTGCCTGTCATGCACAGAGCAGGGTCGATCAGGGGGTTGGGGAGCTCCCCCCTGTCACGCACAGAGCAGGGCCCATCAGGGGGTTGAGGAGCTCCACCCTGTCACTCAGAGAGTCGGGCCGATAGGGGAGTTGGGGCACCGCCCCCTGTCACACACAGAGCAGGGCGGACCAGGGGGTTGGGGCACCGCCCTCTATCACCCACAGAGCAGGGCCGATCAGGGGGTTGGGCGCCGCCACTCTCACACTCAGGGCAGGGCCGATGGGGAGATTATGGCTCTACCCTGTCACACACAGAGCAGGGCTGATCAGGGGGTTGGGGTACCGCATGCTGTCACACACAGAGCCGCAGGGTGATCAGGGGGTTGGGGAGTTCCCCCGTATCAGGCACAGAGCAGGGCTGATCAGGAGGTTGGGGCGCCTTCCCCTGTCACGAACAGAGCAGGGCAGATAGGGAGGTTGTGGCCCCACCCCCTGTCACACACAGAGCCGCAAGGCGATCTGGGGGTTTGGGTGCTGCCCCCTGTCATGCTGATCCCAGTGCCAGGAGGCCTCTCGGCTCCACTGATCCCGGTGCTGGGAGGCATATTACCCTTTTACTATATAGGATAGAGGCCTGGTGCATGGGTGGGGGCCGGCTGGTTTGCCCTGAAGTGTGTCCTGGATCAGGGTGGGGGTCCCCACTGGGGTGCCTGGCCAGCCTGGGTGAGGGGCTGAGCACTGAAGCTCCCAACTGCTCTTTTTTTCTTTTTTTTTTTATTCTGGGCCAGCTTTAGCTCTGGCTCCAGCTCTGAGGCCTCTGCTGCTGAAAGCAGGTATCTGGTTTGTTTGGGTTCTATAATTGAAACAATGTATCAACTCCAGCTCTGAGATCCCGGCTCGCTGAAAGCAGGTTTCTGCGGTTTTGCTTAGCTTCTATATTTGTAACTATGTTTCAAACTGCAGGCTCAGAGGCCGGCAAGGCAGGCGGGGAACGTTGGAGTCCTCCGTCACTGAAGCAAGGAAGCCTCATGTTAGCTTCAAGCTGCCTGGCTGCCGGCCGCCATCTTGGCTGGCAGTTAATTTGCATTATCGCCATGATTAGCCAATGGGAAGGGTAGTGGTCGTATGCTAAATACCATGTTTCTCTTTTATTAGATAGGATTAGTAATCTTAAAGAAATATATATCCCAATGTAAACTGAGGTACTAAGCATTAACTAGCTGTTATTGAAGCCTAGGGAAGAGGTGTCAGAATGATGTGTAAAGTTAGGACATAATGACAGCTGGGTTTGGAAGCCGGATGATTGGAGACAAATTACTGCTGCTACCTCAATTTTGTTTTGCTGCGGTAGATACTGCATCATATGCAGAAGGAAATACCATTCCAAAATGAAATAAACCTATTTAATACATAGATATCAGACAATCCAATTTTTAGAATTATCCTTGATTTAGTTCCTACATCTCTAGCTACACTGCAACCCTAAAAAGAATCCTTAATTCAAGGCAGGTGTGGGGAACCTTTTTTCTATCAAGGGCCATTTGGATATTTATAACATTATTAGTGGTTCATACAAAATTATCAACTTGAAAATCAGCCTGTTATATTTGGTCAAACATTTAATTAACTCATTACCTTGGCAGGGCCAGACCAAATGATTTCTTGGGCCTTATATGGCCCTCAGGCCGGACGTTCCTCATCCCTGATTTAAAGGATCACTCTTGGCACCATTTCAGTCATCCTAATGTGTTCTCTTACAAATGACAGTCAGAGATTGTTTGGCTTTAATTTACATTTTAAATGGAACAAATTTTAGATATATTTTAGATATAATGTATAATGACATGTGCTCCTCATATTTATTGGCATAATTTCCCCATATTTTAAAATCAGAAGTTTTATACAAACATTTGTAGCAGGCCTAATGCAATGCTTGTCAAACTTTGTGAATTATTTAAGAGTCTCATCTCTGTTCAATAAGAATAGGAGCTCATCCCAAATTTCAAGCAACTAAAAGGGTTAATTGGCACCTCTGTCATCAGCAGGATAAACAAATAGCATGCTCCAATGCCTAGGGAACCCATTGAAGGAAACTGAAATATTCAGCAGGCCAGTGAAACCAGAACCTAGTGAAAAAATGACTACTTTCAACTATCTGAAGGGAAACCTGGACATAACATTCAATTGGCTCCAAGGGGTAACCAGGCACTAAATAACCCTAGTAGAGGAACCAGAGTGGCATTATAAGAATGTGTGTGTGTGTGTGTGGGGGGGGGGGGCAGAGTTTAGGCAGGATGAGGAGGCAGGGAAGCAGCCTAGAGGGGTAAAGGATGACTGCAAATGCATGCTCTCTCCCTTTTTTCCATCCACAGATACACAACATAGTTTTCCTTTAATCCTTTGCAAACAAGTCCTATTGATTCACAGAATGTTCTCAATGGGATGTCTAAGAAATAGAGACTAAAGGCACAGTTGCTGTTTAATAATTTTGGGGGAGGGACTGTACAGTTAGGGGAGAATTTCTTTGATGTATATGTAAGGGATGGGCTGAATTTACAATCTACACTAATAAAAGAGAAACATGGTAATTGGCATACGACCGCTACCCTTTTCATTGGCTAATCAGCGAGATATGCAAATTAATTGTCAGCCAAGATGGCGGCCGGCAGCCAGGCAGCTTGAAACTAACATGAGGCTTGCTTGCCTCAGTGACGGAGGATTGTTGGAGGAAACCAACGTTCCCCGCCTGCCGGCTGCAGGCCTCTGAGCGGGCAGTTTAAGAAACATTGTAACAAATACCGCCGGACTTCAGCCAGCAGATTCGCAACATTGTAAGCAAAGGCCAGAAACCTACTTTCAGCAGTGGAGGCCTAAGAGCTGGAGCCAAGCCTCAAGGTAAAGCTGGCCCAGAATAAAAAAAAAAAAAAGGAAAAACGGAGCGGTTGGGAACTTCAGTCACTCCCAGCCTGAAAACAGCCCTCAGCCCCTCACCCAGACTGGCCAGGCACCCCAGCGGGGACCCCCACCCTGAAGGGTGTGTGACCAGCTGCAAACAGCCATCATCCCCTCACCCAGGCTGGCCAGGCACCCCAGTGGGGACCCCCACCCTGATCCAGGACACCCTTCAGGGCAAACCAGCGGGCCCTACCCATGCACCAGGCCTCTACCCTATATAGTAAAAGGGTAATATGCCTCCCGGCACCGGGATCAGCATGACAGGGGGCAGCGCCCAAACCCCCTGATCGACCTGCGGCTCTGTGTGTGACAGGGGGTGGGGCCCCAACCCCCTGAGCAGCCCTGCTCTGTGCCTGATAGGGGGGAGCTCCCCAACCCCCCCCCCACAGGCCCTGCTCTGTGTGTGATGGGGTAGAGCCATAACCTCCCCATCGGCCCTGCCCTGAGTGTGAGAGTGGCGGCTCCCCAACCCCCTGATCGGCCCTGCTCTGTGGGTGATAGAGGGTGGCGCCCCAACCCCCTGATGGGCCCTGCTCTGTGTGTGACGGGGGCAGCGCCCCAACCCCCTGATCGGCCCTGCTCTGTGGGTGATAGAGGGCGGCGCCCCAACCCCCTGATGGGCCCTGCTCTGTGTGTGACGGGGGCAGCGCCCCAACCCCCTGATTGGCCCTGCTCTGTGCGTGACAGGGGGTGGTGCCGCAACCTCCCCATCGACCCTGCCTTGAGTGTGACAGGGGACGGTGCCCCAACCCCCCAATTAGCCCTACCCTGAGCGTGACTGGGGGTGGCATCGCAACCTCCCGATCCGCCTGCTCTGTGCATGATGGGGCGGCATCCCACCTCCCCAATCAGCCCTGCTCTGAGCCCGACCAGGGGCTGCACCTAGGGATTGGGCCTGCCCTCTGCCACCCGGGAGCAGGCCTAAGCCAGCAGGTCGTTATCTCCCGAGGGGTCCCAGACTGCGAGAGGGCACAGGCTGGGCTGAGGGACCCCCCCTCCCTCCCGAGTGCACAAATTTTTGTGCACCGGGCCTCTAGTCTATAATAATAAAAGCATAATATGCTAATTAGACCGGACATCCTTCTGGATGACCTTTCGGATGAAGCAGGGCTGCGAGGGAAAGCCTGGCTCCTGGGTCCCAGAGGGAAACCCAGGTCCCGGATGCCAGAGGGAAGCCAGTGCTGACAGCCGGGGGAAGGAAGGCCTACTCTTGCACAAATTTTGTGCATTGGGCCTCTAGTCCTATATAATAAAATTATAATATGCAAATTGACAGGTCGGTGGGGGGCAGGGCTGGCGAGCAGGCAGCACCATCCCCTGATAAGTCCACTGGTCGCCTCCTGCATAGGGCAGGGAGCAGGCCTAAGCCATCAGTTGGACATACTCTGGGGGCTCCTGGAATGCGAGAGGGCACAGGCCAAAGTGAGGGACACCCCCCCCCGGCCCAGTGCATGAATTTTTGTGCACCAGGCCTCTAGTTTAAATATAAATTGCATATGTGTTGATTACTTTCTAGCTCTAAACCCTCTAACTCTAAAAAACTTCTTGGTGTTGGCCCAATACTAATTTCTGGATGTCTATGCAAGGTGCAACACAATGTCCCGACCACTCCCACAGTCACATCCCCACAATAAGAGACCACTCTGCTCAGAGGGTGACAGAACTGTGCAGCAGGGACTAAGACAGAGTCCCCAGACTGCCTGGAAAAGTCTTAACAGTCTTGATGTAAAATGAATCTGTTTGTTTTGAAAGGAAACAAAATCGGTCACGGTTTGGTTAGGTTTGGTTACACAGAGGGAGAAATTCTTCTGTAGCCCCTAAGGCAAAGGACTGTTCTCAGCTCATCAGGCTGTGATCCTGTAACTTCCCATTTAATCTGAATCTTCTATTTTATTCTGTGACCTCGGTCAGACCACTCAAGCCTTAGTCAATGCATCTGTGGAACAGGAGCACTGCAGGACATCTGACCTTGCCCATCCTGGCCAGGCATATGAGGACTGAGGCAGTCTTTGTAGAAAGCTGAGCTTCTTGAAAAAAAAAAAAAAAAGAAAAGAAAGCTGAGCTTCTTGGAAGAGAGAAACTACAGAATTGAGTCTCATTATTTCATATTTTGCAATGGGTTTAAGCTCTATCCTTGGTTTTAAATATTTTAAATTATTCACATTTAGACTAATCTGCTTATTAGATGTTGAAATATATCCTGAGGGTTTTCTTTACTAATGACCTAGAATGACCCTTGTTCAAGTGTCAAGAAAGAAATTGCTTTTACACTAATCACTTACACCTCCTGGAATACCCTAGAGCAGGGGCAATTTTTCCTCCAAAAAAATCTTTACTTTTCCAAATCCTAATTTCCCAGTGAAAAGACAGAGAGAGATGTGTAATAACAATGGCTCCATCCTCCATTCTGCTTACTCTTCAGAGAGAAAGAGAAACACAAAGTACATGAGAATATGCATATTTCACATACATAATCCCAGCAGGGAGCAGGAGACTAGACTAGGCCCGAGGATTATGGAAATCAAGGGGATACAACAGAATCATTAGCAACCCCCTTAACTTCTCCCTGAGGTCACCTCCTGACGCCACAGAACCTCAGCCTCTCTCCAAGCCCCTGTGTCAATGCACACTGACCAACCTGAATTATACCAGTGTAACACTTGGGAGCAAAGGGGACCCACACAGTCACATGCCTTATATCTACAAGGAGGCCTAACTGTAGAAATCTTCGGAAATGTAAACACGACTAGAAGAATGAGTGATACTTATATGTTATATTCCAATTCCAATAATCCCTCTAAGGCAGTGGTCCTCAACCTTCCTAATGCCACAACCCTTTAATACAGTTCCTCATGTTGTGGTGAACCCCAACCATAAAATTATTTTTGTTGCTACTTCATAACTGTAATTTTGCTACTGTTATGAATCGCAATGTAAATATCTGATATGCAGGATATATTTTCATTGTTACAAACTGAACATAATTAAAGCATAGTGATTAATCACAAAAACAATATGTAATTATATATGTGTTTTCCGATGCTCTTAGGCAACCCCTGTGAAAGGGTCGTTCGACCCCCAATGGGGTCGTGACCCACAAGTTGAGAACCGCTGCTCTAAGGTGTTAAGAAGCCTTGTGAGTCTCCTGATGAAATGACAGCTGACAAGCCAGGAGGGCTGTCTGACTTGTCATTCACCAGTTTCTGTCGTGGACATTGGTCACTTTGGGCCATCCAGGATCCACTCTCACCTCTTTTGATCCAGCATCTGGATTTCCTTTCTGAGAATTAATTCTCCCCCTCTGCAAGTATCTTGGTGGGAATATCAAGCAGGACCCCCAACCTGCCTCCCTCAGCCAAGGGGCAGGCATGTGACACAGGCCAAACCAATCGAACTCTTATTTCAAGGGCTTTGAATCTTGGATGGAGAACCCCATTGGAAATTATCCTCTACAGCAGTACCATGCAAGTCAGACCATCAGTTCTCACCACCTGGACCCTCAAAGCTTCCTCAGCTGCTGTCCTTCACCATGCCTGGTTCTACATACTTCCTGTTGATTCTCTGAGCTACTGGATATCCTCCCAATAAAATCCTTTTATGTTTGAATTAGACAAAATTGGTGTCTGATTGCAAACAAACAAACAAAAGGAATGCTAGCTATTATGAATGTCCAGCTTGCTTCCTCAGATTCTAAACCTATCTGACAATTTCTAGGCCCAAAAAAGCCCTATGATCCTTAATGATTCTAAAAAATGACATGATGCATATGAGTCTATTTTCCCTAAAATTCTTTTGTTCCTCTACGGTTACTAAGAAAGAGTACCTATCCTATCAAATAAAAGAGAAACATGGTAATTAGCGTACATCTGTTACCCTTCCCATTGGCTAATCAGCGAGAAATTCAAATTAACTGCCAGCCAAGATGGCGGCTGGCAGCCAGGCAGCTTGAAACATGAGGCTTGCCTGCTTCAGTGACGGAGGACTCCAACGTTCCCCGCCTGCCTTGCCGGCCTCTGAGCTTGCAGTTTGAAACATAGTTACAAATATAGAAGCTAAACAAAACCCCAGAAACCTGCTTTCAGCAAGCCGGGATCTCAGAGCTGGAGTTGATACAGTGTTTCGATTATAGAACCCAAACAAACCAGATACCTGCTTTCAGCAGCAGAAGCCTCAGAGCTGGACTCAGAGCTAAAGCTGGCCCAAAATTTAAAAAAAAGAAAAAAAGGAGCAGTTGGGAGCTTCAGTCACCCGCCAGCCTGAAAACAGCCCTCAGCCCCTCACCCAGACGGGCCAGGCACCCCAGTGGGGACCCCCACCCTGAAGGGTGTGTGACCAACTGCAAAAACACATCATCCCCTCATCCAGGCTGGCCAGGCACCCCAGTGGGGACCCCCACCCTGATCCAGGACACCCTTCAGGGCAACCCAGCCAGCCCCCACCCGTGTACCAGGCCTCTATCCTATATAGTAAAAGGGTAATATGCCTCCCAGCACCAGGATCAGCGGAGCCGCGAGGCCTCCTGGCACCGGGATCAGCGTGACAGGGGGCAGTGCCCAGATCGCCTTGCGGCTCTGTGTGTGACAGGGGGTGGGGCCACAACCTCCCTATCCGCCCTGCTCTGTTCGTGACAGGGGAAGGCGCCCCAACCCCCTGATCAGCCCTACTCTGTGTGTGACAGTGCGGCGCCCCAACCCCCTGCCACGGGCCCTGCTCTGTGATAGGGGGCGGCGCCCTAACCCCCCCCCCCCGCCACAGGCCCTGCTCTGTGTGTGACGGGGTAGAGCCATAACCTCCCCATCGGCCCTGCCCTGAGTGTGAGAGTGGCGGCGCCCCAACCCCCTGATCGGCCCTGCTCTGTGTGTGACAGGGGGTGGTGCCCCAACTCCCCTATCGGCCCTACTCTGTGAGTGACAGGGGGGAGCTCCCCAACCCCGATTGGCCCTGCTCTGTGCATGACAGGGGGTGGCGCCGCAACCTCCCCATCGACCCTACCTTGAGTGTGACAGGGGGCGGTGCCCCAACCCCCCAATCGGCCCTACCCTGAGCGTGACTGAGGGTGGCATTGCAACCTCCCAATCCGCCCTGCTCTGTACATGACAGGGGGCGGCGCCCCAACACCCCAATCGGCCCTGCTCTGAGCCCGACCAGGGGCTGCACCTAGGGATTGGGCCTGTGTTCTGCCACCCGGGAGCAGGCCTAAGCCAGCAGGTCGTTATCTCCCGAGGGTTCCCAGACTGCGAGAGGGCACAGGCCGGGCTGAGGGACCCCTCTCTCCCCCCCAAGTGCACAAATTTTTATGCACCGGGCCTCTAGTATATATATAAAAGGCTAATATGCAAAGTGTCCCCTTGGGAGTTCAACCAGGAGATCGGAAGTTTGATCACTCGCAGTGACGTGCGCTGACCACCAGGAGGCAGTGCGGAATGAAGGAAGGCCCCACCCGGCAGCTGGCAGCCAGGGAAGGGAAACCCCGGCTGGCAGCTGGAAGGCCCCGATTATCCCTGATTGCTACCTGTGCACAAATTTCATGCACACCTAGGGACCCTATCCATGCATGAATTTCTTGCACTGGGCCTCTTGTTTAAAATAAAATAGGGGAGAAAAAGGTGGGTGGGAAGGGCAAGACTTAGTTTGGTATCTCTGAACCTACTCTATCCTAAAAGAAAAGATGGAAAATAGGCATTTTCCTTCCTCTGGGAGAAAGTATATTATTGGTTCCACATGGTAAATTTACACTGGTTCTAAATGTCACTTTTAGGAACTGGAGAGGCAGAGAAAGAAAAAGATTAATGGCCTTTTTAAAGTATAATTTATATATAATAAAATACATAGATCACAAGTGTACAGTTTGATAGGCTTTGACAACTGTATACATCTGTATAACAACCACATCAATCACATACAGAACATTACCATCACTCCAGAAAAGTCCATCATGCCCCTTTCTAACTAAGCTTTCCCCATTCCCAAAGACAAACATTATTCTGACTTCCATTAGCATGGCCTAGTTTTCCCAGTTTTAGGACATCATATAAATGGAATTAGACAGTATGTACTCTTCTATCTGGCTTATTGTGCTCAATATAATGCTTCTGAGATACATCCAGCCTGTTTATCAGTAGAGTGCTCTTTTTCATTGCGGAGTAATACTCCACTGTATGAATGTACCAGTTTGTTTACTCAGTCTCCTCTTGATAAATATTTGGGCTGTTTCCAGATTGGGACTATTATTTAGAAAAAGAAAAAGCTGTTGTGAATAACCTTAAGTCCTCTTTATGGACATACTAGAGGCCCAGTGCATAAAATCTGTGCATGGGAGGGGGGTTCTTCAGCCTGGTCTGCACCCTCTTCATTCTGGGACCCCTCGGGGGATGTCTGGCAGTTGGACATCCCTCTCACAATCCGGGACTGCTGGCTCCTAACCATTCACCTGCCTGCCTGCCTGCATGATCACCCCTAACCACTCTGCCTGCCGGCCTGGTTGCCTCTAACTGCCCTCATCGCCCCTAACCGCCTCTGACTTGGCCCCCGCCACTGTGGCTTTGTCTGGAAGGATGTCTGGAAGATGTCTGATCTAATTAGTATATTACCCTTTTATTAGTATAGATTAGTATAGATGATTGCTTTCATTTCTTTTGAATAAATGAATGTTTGTTAAATGTTGAAGAGTCTTTCTTAAGTAGCTTGCAGAGAAGCAATAATATACTCGCTCCTGGAAGGGAAAAAAATGACTATTTTCCATCTTTTCTTCTAGGATACAGTTGGCTCAGAGATATCATTCTATTAACCCTGTATTTCTCTCTAAAAACTTCATTCTCTCAATCTATAGACATCCTCATTTCTCTACCATTCTAAACAAATCTTTCTCTTTCCCTTTAACCTAGCCAAAACTCTGACTAAGCCTTCTTCGTGGCAATTTTTAAAAAGAAAGCTAGCTGTACTCACTGATTACTCTCTTTATGTTCTCATCGGTAATGTTCCCAACAGCCCACTCTAGGCTTATTTTCTCAGTTCTCATTCTCCCCTTGACCTCTGCTCAGCTGTACTGACTGTGGTCCCCCTCCCTCTACTGAGAAAAGCTAAAATTTAATTACTCAGGTAGTTTTTACAATGAAGACAGGTACGTAAAGACTCATCTTAAATGCTCACACCGTTCAGATCCTTCTCCTGGCTACCACACACATTGCGTGAGAGTAGAGATTCAGTAGCCAAACTCTGGGATTTGAACTTGGCTCTTTCTCTGGCCACCTGGGTGACCTTGGGAGAGTTATTTAACTAGTCTGTTGCTCTGTTTCCCCTGTAAAATTAGGCTGATAATAGTATCCACCTCACATGGTTGTTGTGAAGATTAAATGAGTTAGCATTTGCAGCTGTGTCTGGTGTGTAGCAAGCACTCAACAAATACAAACAATTTCTGCGATCTCACTTGGACCTCATTGTGGTATATATAATAGAAGAACTTTGTAAACCACAATATTTTATTAACACAGGAAATGCTCTAAGGCAGTACAATGCCTTGGTGCCCTCTCTCCTCCAGCTTTCTTAATGGTTGAGCCTCTTTCCGCCGCTTCTTTAATGTGGACATACTCCAAAGCTCCTTCCTTGATCCTCTGTCCTCATGATTGTTTAAGGACTTATCCTTCTCGGTGGTTTTAATTATGACATCAAGGTCAGTAACTTCAAGTATAGGTCTACAACTCTAAAGTCTATCCCTTAAACTTCAGTTTCCATCTCCAACTTCCTGCTGAGCATCTTGTTACCACTCATTCAAATTCAACACGTGTAACACCAAAATCACCGTTTTGTTTTCACAAAGAGGTTGCCTCAGGATCTTGCTCCTCATTGATACACTCATATGCTAAGTAAATGTAGCCTAGTCTTGCCAAATATTCCCAGGCGTGTATAAGAGAGCTTAAGAAAGAATCATGAGGGTATTATTGAAATACTTCTCTTGTTTCCCTAAGGCTTCCCAGTACACTCTGAAAGGTCCATGCAGGAGGGGTGTACTGGGGGAGAGAGTTCCAAGTACCTAGGAATGAAGCTGTTTCATTAAAACATGAACACTCTTGCCCTGGCCAGTGGCTCAATGGTTAGAGCATCAGCCCATGCACCAAAGGATCACGGGTTAGATTCCCAGTCAAGAGCACATACCTAGGGTGCAGGTTCAATCCCTGGCCCCAGTCGGTGACGTGCAGGAGGCAACCAATTGATGTGTCTCTTTCACATTGATGTTTTTCATTGATGTTTCTCTCTCTCTCTCTTTCGCTCTCTCCTGCCCCCCTCCCCACTGCCTCCCTTCTACTCTCTCTAAAAACCAATGGGAAAAACTATCCTCAGGTGAGGATTAACAACAACAATAAAAATGAACCTCCTCATCCCAGGTTCACCAGCACTTGAACCTAAGCCTTCCTCCATCATGTACCACACTTTTGATAATAATTTCCATATTTTTTTCGGCATCCTCGCCCCATACCCAGCATGATGTCGTGCCAGGGCAGACTGCTGGACTGGTAGAGGAATCAGCAGCTTACCTGGGCACCTGGAGCACATTCCATCTCTGTACCTCAGAGCTTTAATCAAGAGAAGAACTTAATCTACTAGTAAGTGGCTCAGAGCCCTGTGGCTCATAGAGACTGTGGCACCTTCCATATCCCCTACAGCAAAATCTACTATTTTTGCAAGCAGTCTAATAAATGTCACGTGGACTTAGAGAGCAGGCATGAAGGAAGTTCTGTCAAAGCGTCCTGCCTGTGCTAATTGTTAGGGCTGCTCATAGATATTCCATTTTCTCCTCCTTCAAGCATATGTGGGATGGTACCTCCCTGCTGCACTTGAAGTTAAGTGTGACATGCACCTTGCTTTGGCCAATGATATGAGAGCAGAAGCTTTAAAAACTCGTGCCTGATGCACTTGCCCTTTCCCTGTCTCAGTGGAAGCATGAGTTAAGATGCCGGTTCTACCAGCCTGGATCCCACATACTTCATTACATATGGAGCAGAGCAAGAGACAAACTTTTGTTTGTGGAATCGATAGGATTTGGGGGTTCTTTGTTACTGCAGCATAAGCTTGTTACTCCTGACAGATACAATGGCCCTATTCATTCGACAAGATGACAATCTCCCATTTCTGACCTAGCCTCACCTCTGACTTTTAGATTTCCACTCTGTTCAGTTCAGTCTCAGGGTTCCTTGGTGCACTTAAGCTACCCAAATCTTGGTTTATGGTTAAGACCTGCTGCTGTATAGCCCACAGAGACTCAGCAAACCCTGGACTCTAGTGCTGCCCAAACCCAATACGCTAGGCATGGAAACAGGCACAATTTCCCCCAATTGCAGCACCTAGTCTTCCTATTAAAGTTTCCCATTCTAGCTAAGTTGACCATATAAATTTATTGCCAAAGTGTTTTTGAGAGTGAAAGGGGAGTGGGATGACAGGCTTAGTCAGCACTGTTCTAGGGAAATAGGGATGCTTCAGTACCCGAATTCTACTCTGTCATCTTCACAATAGAGGTCTGGGGCTGTGAGAAAAATTCCTACAGGCCTTATCTGAGGATAGATCACCATTCCCAGGAAATGCGATTAAAGGCCTAAGAAAAAGCATGTGGTGAAATTAATGTGTTTATCAGAGAGTGGACTCTGCTTTTACTATTACATGTGGCCTCGGACCACATGGGTGCAGCTGTTTCCCTAAGTAGGCACATGCAAATAGCAGTAGACATCCAAACAAAACCAAGAGCCCATGCAAAATCCAGCCATAAAGTATGAACACCCTGCAGAAACATTAACAGCATCTTCCTTCCACGGGTCAGCCTGGGAGTCATTTCAGAGGAAGAAGGACAAAATCAAGAAAACAATCTTAGCAGCAAAAGTAACCATTTAAACCAGTGGCTCTCAACCTTGGCTGCACATTAGAATCACCTGGGAATCTTTTAAAAATCCTGATTTCTGGGCCTCATCCTTCGGAAATTCTGTTTCTTTGTTATGGGGTGGGGCCACAACATTAGGAACAAAGAAACAGAATTTCCGGAGGATGAGGCCCGGAAATCAGGATTTTAAAAAGATTCCCAGGTGATTCTAAGGTGCAGCCAAGGTTGAGAACCACTGATTTAAACAAAGCCACTGTTGATGCAACTTCTGTAGCCACAGGCCCCTCCTCTACTAGGCATGTGAAACATTAAATGTCAGTACATATTTTTAAAGAATGCTGACTTCTCTAGTTAAAGTAACACATTGTAGAAGACAGCTGATTTCTCTAATCTGCTGCTATTCTGCATTTTTCTTTACTTTATGAATCATCAGGATTCTAATTGGCTCATTCAAAATTTCAGTGGTCAGGAAGTACAGAAGATTCTGTTTTTCAGTCTGTCCCAATCCCCACTTCCCCAGAGCTCCACATTAGGCGATACGGGTCCCCAACCACGGGGTTGTCACATGACCTGAGTTAGGCCAAGTACTCCCAAGCCCCAACTCAGGTCCAGAGATGGGAATATGAGCCAAACAAGATCACAGCATGTTTTTTCTGGGATTGAAACCATCTCTGGGTATCTTAGATTTCTAAGCTGCCATACCATATTACCACAAACCGGGTGGTTTACAACAATAGGAATTTATTCTTTACAGTTCTGGAGGTTAGAAATTCTAAAGCAAGGCAGTGGCAGGGCCACGTGGGTAAGAATCTTTCCATGACTCCTCCCGGTTTCTGATGGTGCCAGCAGTCCTGGCTTGTAGCCATATCACTCTAACCTCTGCCTGGGTTGTCACATGGTCACATCTCCCCTCTGTCTGTGCCTGCGGCTTCACAGGTGTGCTCCTTTCTATGTGTGTCTCTATTCTCTTGTCTTTTTACAAGGATGCCCATCGTACTGGATTAAGGGCCCACGCTACTTCAGTAGGCCCTCCTTTATACTTACATCTTAATTACATCTCAGACCCTATTTCCAAAAGAGAGCACAGTCACCGGTACCAGGGACAGGACTTCCATATATCTTTAGGGGGGACGCAAATGAACCCATAACACTAAGTGAGAAAGAGCTTCTCCCACTGACTGCCATGTAAGCCTGCCCCCCCACCTGAGAAGTAAACAGAACCAAGAGATGGAGGAAGGGCCCTATGTTATTCAATTCCTGGAATGCATCTATGTCCCAAGCCCAGTCCACTTCTTGGATTTCCCAATAACATGACAAACAAAATGCCTTTCTTATTTAAATGCATTTAGAATGGATTTCTGACACAATCAAGAGTTCTAATTAATACATCTACCAATGAACAATACTATATAAGGTTATGTCAAATAGTTTTCCATAATCTAGGTGGGGAAGAGAGGGTGGGATATATATGACTGGCATGAGCAATAACTGTTGAAATTAAGTGATGGGTATATAGGAGCTTATTTTATATATATATATATATATATATATATATATATATATATATACACACACACACATATGAAATTTTCTAAAATGAAAAGTTAAATCAAGGGTTAAAAACAAATTTCCCCAAGACTCACACTTAAAGTCCAGCACAACTTTGGAGGCTGCTTTCTTTGTGATGGAAAGAAACAGCTCAAAATTTAACACTTCTCAACCCAAAAGCCACACTAACATCTGGATTTCAACAAAGATAAATGGTTCTGGGACCCAAAGCAGCACTGACAAACTCTACCAAAATCAGATCTTCTGTCATTTTGAAACAGCAGGAACCTTGGTCTATGGACAATGCCTGCCTATCACATTTCATCTTTGGAAACAGCATGCGAGGCTCCTCTCCCCCGACAGGAAAGCCAAACAAATGTTAACCCTGCATTCCTGCAGTTTTCTTAAGCCATCACACCAGCCCCTGCGGCAGAAACCAAGGAAAAGGGGAACTCCATCCTGCTCACTCCTCACAACCTCAGTTTGAACCTCGTGCTCCAACCCATACCCCTCAAGCCCTGTCCTGTCCCACTCACCCTGCCTCCTCAGATTCTGCTTGTTCTATCAATGCCTCACCCATCTGCTGACGGATGGTCCAGGGATCACCTGAGCTAGACTACCTTTGGTGAAGACCTCTGTAGGCTCCCCTCTGCCCAGGGGTCATACTTCCTCCTCTATTGCCACTTTGGTCAGGATGACCAATTCCTCCAGCATCAACCTGAAGGCAACAGGGTTAAAAAAGCAGACAAAAATAATTCCTACAGACAGGGCTGGGTCTATTCTTACCTTCTGCAAATGGTTCCCATTCATAAAAGCGGCCCATGAATGGCTTGTTGTTGTAGGATGCACACTGTACCTCCCGAATACTCCTACTGCTTTCTGGACACACCTAATAAAGCAAATAGTAAATACGCAATTAGTGTCCACATATATCTTTCTGTAGCCCCAGTCAAATCCCGGAAGACTGCTCCAACTTTAAATACCAGTCCTCTTATACCGAAACCAGGACTTGTGAAAATTTGCTGATTTTAACTCCATCAGAAATTTTAAATACAGATTCCAAGGCTCCACTCCAAGTTTACTAAATCAGAATCTTTGTAAGGACACTAGATTTTTAGCAGGCTCCCCAGTTAAGTTTCGGAATCTGAAAACTACTAACCTAAACCTTCTGCTCCTGACAAGTTGGTCTGCTCACTTCCGAGGTCATGCATTTCTGTCTTTGGTCATGCCATTCACGTGCATGGCTTAATATTCCCAGCAAACATGTACAGAGAAAGCCCTTACCATGTGCAGCCACTGCTTTAAACATGTTACACATGTTGACTCATTTAATCCTCACAACAACCAATGAGGTAGATAGGAGAGTTTGCAGACTCCTCACAGATGAACAATCTGAACATGGAGGAGCCACACAGCCAGCGAGGACAGAGACTGGATTTAACTCCAAGCAGTTTGGTCCCCACCAGGCTGCATCTCAGTGTCCTCCCCACCTTGTCTACATTCTGGTCTAAAGTCTCTCCACCACCTAGTGAAGGACCTCGCAGCCGTTAGCATGCAAAAGCATCACCCAGAGATCTCCCGAGAAATGCAAATTCCTACATCCCTCTCCCAAGGCTTATCTTTCAGTAAGACTGGGATGAGATCCAGAATCTGTATTTACCTAATTATCCAGGTGATTCTGATACTCTCAACTAGTCAAAGAAAATATCCAGCTCCCTATGGCTTCTTTCTTATTTGTAAATACTACAAAAGAGCAAAGAGTGACATAAAATAAATAAATGTGAAATAAGATAGTAAGATCAGAATCTCTCATCCAAATCATGAATAAAGTAAGATCAAGCACTTTTTAAAATATATATATATATATATATATATATATATATATATATATATATATTATTGATTTCAGAGAGGAAGGGAGAGGGAGAGAGAGAGATAGAAACATCAACGATGAGAGAGAATCGGCTGCCTCCTGCACAACCCGTACTGGGGACCAAACCCACAACCTGGGCATGTGCCCTTGACTGGAATCAAACCCTTCAGTCTCCTGGCCGATGCTCTATCCACTAAGCCAAACCAGCCAGGGCTGATCAAGCACTTTTAAACCTAGCTACGCTCTGTTTAAGTGTGGAGTGTGTGCGTATGAGTGTGTGTTTTAATAATCAGGAAGGAGAGGAAAGGAATCTGCCCCCTTAAATATTAAAACCCTGTATATAAGAAGTCTTTGGAATAAATTTTATATATCAGAAACACCATGTTTCCTGGAAGATGAGAGAACAGGAAGAAGAATGAAACCAGGTGGGAGGAGAGCATCTCCTGCTCAATAAAGGACAGTCGGGGAAGCTGCTGGTACAACCCTGCAGCAGCCTGAGCCAAACCACATGGAGCAAGAAGCCATGCAAAGTAGAACGTGATGGAGACTGGTGGGAAAAATGAGCTCTGACATCAGTGAGAAGCCGACAGGCCAGAAGGGCTCTGAAAGCCACGCTACTGGCAGCCCAAAAGCCAAACGCCAGGTGTCTCCAGGAAGGATTTCGTGTTGATGCCTTTTACAACCTTTTGGCCAGAACCAGAATTCAACTAGGATGTGATCAAGTTGGGCAACTTGGGAGAAGGCACCATCCTTGCAACCAGAAGCAATCACAAGGCTTTTGCTAAAAATACAGATCCTCAGGGCTCACACCGTGGGAGGGTGGGGAAAAGGGCCTAGGAACAGATGCTGGATTTGCTCTCTCAGGTGACTCTGGTGCAGTCAGCCTGACACCAGACTGTACAGCCACACCCAAACCTCAGTCGCACTCCAAATCCCTTAATATGCAATCACAAAGTGGTAGAGCTGTGAGAATCAATTCCAACCCCTTTGAGGAAACAGGTCTGGAGAAGTGGCATACTTTGCCAAAAGCCCCACAGTGATAAGAGACAGAGCACTGTCACCACCCACCCTGGCTATAAAAAAACAAAATAGAGATCAGCTGCTGGGTGGCAGATTTTCTACGGGAACCAGACCAGAGCAAGTAGGCCAAATGTCCTTTTCCCAAATAACCACGCCTATGTAAAGCCACCTGCCTGCCATGAGGCCCCAAACTACCCTAATTAACCGGCTGGCAGTTACCAGAATTGGAAGCTGCAGACCACAAAACTTAGCCTGTCTGCTTAATCCCTTTCTCTTCATCAGCAAAATAGTGCCAATAGGCCAGATGATGAACCCATGCACTGTCAGAATCATTGTGAACTGCTCAGAATTTGATCATATAAATGTCTATTTTACCTACAACCCATTAAGTGAAAAAAAGTGCTAAAATGATGATGTGGTGTGTGTGTGTGTGTGTGTGTGTATGTGTGTGTGTGTGTGTGTTTGTATAAAGAGAGAGAGAGAAGTTAAAAGTGTTATCTCCAGAAGGTGGGTTATAGACATTTTCTCTTCACAATTAACTTTTGGTTTATTTATACTAATTTTTCTGCAGTAAATATGTAATACTTATGTAATAAAAATATGCCAGAGGTGAGCTCTCCCAAACACATCTGGCCTTTAGCCACTTCATATGTGCTTCTAGTTTATAACCTCACGGTGTGTTTCCATGTCCCACTACTGCCTGGTGTACTGATTACATCCATATGCATCTGCCAAGCCAACCAGTTACAGGTGATAGATGGGTCATTCAGGACCCCCTTTCTCTAGTTATCAACAAGTACTTTATATTTGAGCACGGTCAGAGGCACGAGGACTTAGGTGGCATCCAATCCACAGTAGGGGGTCACCTACAATTGCCAGGAGGCAGCCAAGCCCAGAGGTTGACTATCCAACTAGCAGTTAGCATGGGGAGGTACAGCAAGAAGTAACATGCCCTGGCAGATGGGCATGACACTGTGTGTGACCCTGAGCAGGGACCCACATGATGCCAGGCAAGCTGCCAGTTAGAAGCAGGGCGCCACTTCCTGAGATGGAGAGGGATCTGGTAAGAGAAATGCAAGGCTCACAGGGCCCAGATGTGGAAGTGAGTTACTGAGATGGAATTATGGTGCAGATGAGGAAGCAGAAGCATGGGGTGGTGGTGGTGGTGATGATATTAAGAACAGGTAACTTTTATTGAGTACTTACTAAATGCCAGACACTGCACCATGTGATTTATGTATATTAGTTCATTTAATCCTCATGACAGTTAATATACTCATTTTACAGATAAGGAAACCAAGACAACAGAAAGTTAAATGAGCTGCCCAAGATCATGCATAGGGCTAATAAGGGGTGGAGTCAGTATCTGAACCCAGGCACTCTGTGTCTAGAACACATGCTAGTAACCACTATGCCATGATGGCCCTTGAGACTGTGTGGACAGCAAAGTTAATAAGCAAAGAATTATCAGACAAGAGGGCCTTGAATGCCATCAGGAGAAATCCTAGAGGCTAAGGTCAGAGTCAGCCTCTGAGGTATGGTGAAGTGGCCCCGGTGTCAGTAGCTGGAAGCTGTGGGCTGAGGATGAAAACCAAGCTAGGCTGAGGAAATTGTTTCAGGTCTCTTTTGTAGTTTAGATTTGTTTTTACTTGTTATACTATTATCATTACATGATCTCCTCTCGGTTTACAGACTGTCTAAAATTAACACTTCATTTCACATTAGTTATGGTTTAAGTGGGCTCTTTCCTGATACCATACATAGACCAGGGGTGGGCAACTCCTGGCACGTGTGCCAAACATGGCACGCCAGTAACTTTTGCTGGCATGCGAAACCCTCTCTTATAATCTTCCATTTACAATTTTTTTCTTAATATTGACTTTTTTATTTTTCAGATAAATTCAGTGTAGGTGCATTTTAGATAAATAAATAATTTTACATAACAAGTTATCTTAAAGACCATAGACATGGCTGACTTTGAAATGCAGTTGACTGAATTTCAGAGTAGCTCAATTTGGAAGCAGAAATTTATTGACCTTAGAGTTGACTTGGAAAACATTGGAAAAAAGGCGATTAGAGACAGGAGTACCAGAGAGAAGTGTCGAAAACGAACTATTGAGGACTTGGAATGCCATTCCAGAAAATTTTTTCTGTTTAAAAAACTTTGCAACAGCGCTACTCTCCATGTTTTCATCCACATACGCTTGTGAATCTTTGTTCTCAGTGATGAATTTTGTTAAGTCTCGAAATAGGAGTAGCCTGACGGATGAAAGTAGTAGCTCATGCATATCTCTGAAGGTCATGAAATATAAACCTGATGTAAAATCTCTGTCATCAGTGATGCAACAGCAAAAGTCCCACTGATACTATCAAACAGAGTCATAAAGTTCTGTCGGACTATCAGTGTACATGTATACATTAAAAAATAAATGTATTTTTCATCATCATATACTGTGTTTTTGTCGCTTGAATGAATTTTATTACTTCTTCAAGGTTCTTCACATATGTACACCTTAAGAGATATCAAGTAGGAATAACATGTTCTCAAAACATTAGGGTTGGCACGCAGAAGAATTTTGAGTCAGAGATTTTGCTGGTTTTGGCACGCACTCACAAAAAGGTTGCCCACCACTGCCATAGACTGAGTCACCCTCACCTTATCAGTAATTTTGTTTTACACTGTGAGCTAGCTTTGGGCAGATTTTCTGCAGACAGCAGATCCCTTATGGACACAGATTCTTGGAATTTCAGGCCAGAAAACTGTGACAGGGAAAAAGTCATGTTGATAGAGATCAGGCTCACTCAGGATGGGACCAGAAAAGACTGGAGCTTCGGAGCCAAGTGATGCCCCCTGGGAGATAAGCTCCTTCAAATGAGTCTCTTCTGCCCAAAGAAGGAGGGATGTATCCACTGGTCTCTTATGGAAGAGGAAGAAAGATGCACTTCAATATAAAACTCTCAGGCCCTGGCCAAAGTTCCATCTAGACAACTGTCTGGGGTTGCTATGAGTCACAGGGAGTGCTATGGAAACTGGGGCTGTGTTTCCAGTGACCCTGGTTAATTGGAGATAACAACGGACTCCACCCAACTTCATGCCACTGTTGGTGATCACACAGTTAATTTTTGGTAATTAATTACTTTCAGTTCCCCAGGAGACTAAAAAGCATCATCTGCAATGAAAGTGGCAACAGGGAACATGACCTTGAAGTGTGCCTGAGTAAAATATGCACTTTTTTTATCCTTTGCATTGCTCTGGATTCAATCAAAAGATCAGCTATCATAGCATCATATGATGTATTTAATATCACCACAATAAGGAAATCTAAAAAAAAAAACACCCCACAAAAACAAATCTAAAAAATATGTCCACACTACCATAAGAAAGTGGCTGTGACCTTGGGCAAAGCACTTTGCTTCTCTAAACCTAAATTATTCTATCACCCACCTCCCAGGGATTTTGTGAGAATTAAATTAGTAATACGTTTAAGTTTCAAGCTCATAGCAATGCTCAATAAATGTTAGCTGAATTGGAATCTAAATAGACAACACAGGTGAAGCCACCAGTTCCAGAAAGTTCCTGAAAGGTAGGTGTTTGGAGCAAAATCCTCTCCTTTGTTTTCCAACTATAGAATAATGTAACCATAGACCAAAATTTCCTACAAGTAATCCAGCACATTTTTCAACAAATATATTTATTATCTGCTTTCTCAAACTATTCGGAATTCAACTTTGCAAAAACTCTTCTGCCACCCCACCACTGCCAGCATACCTCACATGGAAAGAGAATTGGTTTTTATGAAGCCATAATAATCCTAATTCTAAAACTAGATAAAGACACTACAAAGAAAGAAAATTATAGGCCAATATTCCTGATGAACACAGATGCTAAAATCCTCAGCAAAATATTAGCAAATGGGATCCAGCAATATATTAAAAAGATCACACACCATAACCAAGTGAAATTTATTCTGGGGATGCAAGGCTGCTACAATATTCACAAATCAATATATGTGATACATCACATAAACAAAATGAAAGATGAAAATCACATGATCATATCAATAGAGGCAGAAAAAGCATTCAACAAAATCCAGCACCATTTTTTGATAAAAACTCTCAGCAAAGTGGAAAGAGAAGGATCATACCCCAATATAATAAAGGCTATATATGACAAACCTACAGCCAACATCATTCTCAATGGGCAAAAACTAAAAGTGTTTCCCTTAAGAACAGGATCAAGGCAAGGATGTCTTATTCAACCACTTTCACCACTCTTATTCAACACTAGAGGCCCGGTGCACGAATCCATGCACCAGTGGGTTCCCTCGGCTTGCCCTGCGGGATCAGGCCAAAACTGGCTCTCTGACATCCCTCGAGGGGTCCTGGATTGCGAGAGGGTGCAGGCCAGGCCAAGGGACCCCACCAGTGCACAATCAGGGCCAGGAAGGGACGTGGGAGGATGGCTAGCCAGGGAAGACCTGTGGGAGGAGTCCTGGGCATGTCCGGCCCATCTCATTCAGGCCCAATCGGCTGGACCCCAGCAGCAAGCTAACCTACCGGTCAGAGCGTCTGTCCCCTGGTGTTCAGTGCACATCATAGTGAGCGGTTGAGCGGCCTTAGCATATCATTAGCATATTACACTTTAATTGGTTGAACGGACTGGACACTTAGCATATTAGGCTTTTATTATATAGGATAGTACTGGAAGTCCTAACCACAGTGATCAGACAAGAAGAAGAGATAAAGGGCATCCAATTTGGAAAGGAGGAAGTAAAACTGTCATTATTCGCAGATGATATGATATTGTACATAGAAAACCCTAAAGACTCCACCAGGAAACTACTAAACTTAATAAATGAATTCAGCAAAGTAGCAGAATACAAAATCAACATCCAGAAATTAATGGCATTTTTATATAACAATAATGAACTCTCAAAAAGAGAAACTAAAAAAACAATCCCATTTACCATTGCAACAACAAAAAATAAGATACCTAAGAATAAATTTAACCAAGGAGATAAAAGATCTGTACTTGGAAAACTATAGGACATTGAGGAAAGAAAAAGAGAAAGATACAAACAAATGGAATAATATACCATATTCATGGATTGGAAGAATTAACATTACTAAAGTGTCCATGCTACCCAAAGAGATCTATAGATTTAACACAATCTCTATTAAAATACCAATGGCATGCTTCACAGATCTTGAACAAATACTCAAAAAATTTATATGGAACCATAAAAGACCCTGCAGCAATCTTGAGAAAGAAGAATAAAGTTGGAGCAATCACAATACCGGATATCAAACTATAGTACAAAGGCATTATAATCAAAACAGTCTGGTACTGGCACAAGAACAAGGATATAGAGCAATAGAACAGAACATAGACCCCAGAAATTGACCCACACCATTATGGTCAATTAATATTTGACAAAGGATGCAAGAACATGCCATGGAGTAAAGACAGTCTCTTCAACAAATAATATTAAGAAAACTGGACAGACACATGCAAAAAGATTAAAGTAGACCACTAACTTACACCATATACAAAAATAAACTCAAAATGGATAAAAGACTTAAATGTAAGCCATGAAACCATAAAAATCCTATAAGAAAAAATAGAGTAAAATCTCAGACATATCACAAAGCAATATGTTCACCAATACATCTCCTAGGACAAGGGAAACAAAAGAGAAACAAATGGGACCACACCAAAATGAAAAGCTTCTGCACAGCAGAAAAAAAAAAAAAAGCCACCATCAAAATAAAAAAGTAACCTGCCGGAAGCCGGTCCATCCTTGCTGCTTGACACAGTTGCTGCAGGATAGAAACATCTGCACAGCATATGTTTCAAGGGACCTGGCGTATATAGCATACTGTTCTTAATATGTTTGCTCCCCTTAGCGCTGTGTGTTTTAACCAAGGTCACCTCTCCGAGAAAGGTTGTTTCCCCAGGTAGGAATTTTTCCCTGAAGTCAGGGAGGGGATGCCTCTCCTAGAAAGGTTGTTTCCCCAGGTAGGAATTTTTCCCTGAAGTCAGGGAGGGGATAAAACTCCTTAACTAAGTGCCAGGCGGGTAGTTAATCACTACAAACAATCATGCTTAAGCTACATAATCTTTACTCCCTGGAATGGAGATAAGAAACGCCCTAACCTTTGTAATAGAAATTGACAGGATTAAAATCAACTGGTATAAATACGGATGTAACAAAACAATAAACAGCAGAACTTCGCTGGAGATCCAGACCAGAACTTGGCTGGAGATCCTGGCTAGAGATCCTGGCTGGGCTGCTGATCAACTGAACGCTGTCTCCGTGTCCTTCCTTCTTCGCCGACTCCGTCCACACCTTTGGGGACCCCTGGACCCGCTGGGGTTGGACCCCGGCAGTAACCCACCATATGCAAGAACATATTTGCAAATGATACATCTGATAAGAGATTAATATCCAAAATATTCAACTCAATAAAAGACAAACAATCCAATTAAAAAATAGGAAAAGGCCAAATAGACACTTTCCCAAAGTGGACATACAAATGGTCAAGAGACATATGAAAAAATGCTCAAAGTCACTAATCATCAGAGAAATGCAAATCAAAACAATGAAATATCACCTCACAGAATGGCTATCATCAACAAATCAACAAACAACAAGTGTTGGTGAGGTTGTGGAAAAAGGGAACCCTAGTACACTGCTGGTGGGAATGCAGAATGGTGCAACTACAGTGGAAAACAGTATGGAGTTTCCTCAAAAAATTAAAAATGGAACTGCCATTTGATCCAGTGATCCCATTTCTAGGAATATATCGTAAGAAATCTGAAACATTCATCAGAAAGAATATATGCACCTTTATGTTCATAGTAGCACAATTTACAATACCTAAGACTTGGAAATAGCCTAAGTGCCCATCAGTAGATTAGTGGATAAAAAAAATATGGTACATTTACAAAATGAAATACTAAGCAGCAATTAAAAATAAAGAACTATTGTCATTTGCAACAGCATGTATGGACCTGGAGAATATTATGCTGAGCAAAATAAGCCAGTCAGAGAAAGATAAGTATCACATGATCTCACTCATATGTGGAATCTAATGGACTAAATAAAATGATGATCAAATAAAGACCCAGAGACAAAGAAGCATGAACAGACTGTTGAACCTCAGAGGGAGGGCAGAGGAGGGTGAGTGGAAAGAAATCAACCAATGAACTTATATGCATAACCTGTGGACACAGACAATGGGGTGGTGAGGGCCTGGGGGTGGAAAGAGCTGGCTGGAAGAGGTTAATGGGGGGAAAAGGAGGACCCATGTAAAACTTTCAACAATAAAGATTTTTAAAAATGGCCAGAAGACCTGAATAGACACTTCTCCAAAGAGGATATACAAGAGACATATGAAAAAATGCTCAAAGTCACTAAGCATCAGAGACATGAAAATTAAAATGACAATGAGATATCACTTCCCACCTGTCAGAATGGCTACCAAAAAATTAAAAATGGAACTGCCATTTGACCCAGCAATCCCACATCTGGGAATATATCCTAAAACCTGAAACACCAATAAAAAAGAATACATACATCCCTATGTTCATAACAGTGTTATTTACAACTAGAGGCCTGATACATGAAATTCGTGCATAGGTAGGGTCCCTAGGCCTGGCTGGCGATCAGGGCCAATCTGTGGGGCGACTGGCAGAGTGATCAGGGGTGGGGCCCCCGCTGGCACCTGCCTTGGCTGGCCTGGGGCCTGCGGGCTGGGGTCAGCTCCTGCATTGAGTGTCTGCCCCTTGGTGGTCAGTGTGTGTTACAGCAACCAGTCGTTCCACTGGCTGTTCCACCATTCAGTTGATTTGCATATTAGGCTTTTATTATATAGGACTAGAGATCCGGTGCACAAAAATTTGTGCACTCGGGGGGATCCCTCTGCCCAGCCTGTGCCCGCTCACAGTCTGGGATCTCTCAGGGGATGTCCACCTGCTGGCTTAGGCCCGCTCCCCAGGGGATCGGGCCTAAGCTGGCAGTCAGACATACCTCTGGCAGCCCTGGAGTCCTCGGGGGATGTCCGCTTGCCAGCAGGGAGCAGGCCTAAGCTGCAGTCGGACATCCTTAGCGCTGCTGAGGAGGCGGGAGAGGCTCCCACCACCACCTCTGTGCTGGCAGCCATCAGCCTGGCTTGTGGCTGAGCAGAGCTCCCCCTGTGGGAGCACACTGACCACCAGAGAGTAGCTCCTGCATTGAGCATTTGCCCCCTGGTGGTCAGTGTGTGTCACAGTGACCAGTCATTCCCAGTCATCCCGCTGTTAGGGTCAATTTGCATATTACCCTTTTATTATATAGGATTGCTAAGATCTGGAAGCAGTCCAAGTGCCCATCAATAGATGAATGGTTAAAAAAGCTGTGGGACAGTTACACAATAGAATACTATACAATTGTAAAAAAGATCATCTCCTACCATTTGGGACAGCATGGATAAACCTGGAGACTATTGTCTAAGTGAAATAAGCCAGTCTTAGAAAGACAAATACCACATGATATCACTTATTTGTGGAATCAAACAAAATGAATTGACCAACAAAATAAGACCTGAAGCATGGAGGCATGGAATAGACTGACATACCAAGTGTACTGGTTAATAATGCGGATTTTTTTTCAATAGATGGAGTTACACATATGTTGATATATATATGCGATTTGATATGTATGCTATTTTGTTGTATTGACAGCAAGCTTCAAAACTTCATATGTCAAATTTTCTGAAGGTGTTAACATTATAGATATTTTTATGCTTAAAAATGTCAAATTTCGTGCCAAAAAAAGAGCATTTGCGGGAAGTTGTAATTCATTACTTTATTCTGAAGAAAAGTGCTGCTGAAAGTTACCATATAATTCGGGAAGCTTATGGTGAACATGCGCCATCTCAAGATACTTGTGAACGCTGGTTTAAATGCTTTAAAAGTGATGATTTCGATGTGAAAGACAAAGAACGTCCAGGTCAACCGAAAAAATTTGAAGACCAAAAATTACAAGTATTATTGGATGAAGATGTGTGTCAAACTCAAAAACAACTTGCAGAAAGATTAAATAATTTCCGATCATTTACAAGCAATGGGAAGATTTTAAAGGAAGGAAAACGGGTGTCACATCAACTGAACGAAAGACAAACGGAAAACCGAAAAGTCACCAGTAAAATGTTGCTTCAACGGTATGAAAGAAAGTCTTTTTTGCATCGAATTGTGACTGGCGATGGAAAGTGGATTTATTTTGAGAAACCCAAATGCACAAAATCATGGGTTGATCCAGGTCAAGCATCAACATCGACTGCAAGGCCAAATCGCTTCGGAAAGAAGACAATGCTCTGCATTTGGTGCAATCAGGAAGGTGTGGTGTATTATGAGCTTCTAAAACCAGGTGAAACCGTTAATACTGGTTGCTACCAACAACAAATAATCAACTTGAATAAGTTTTGATCATGAAACAACCAGAATGTGCCAGAAGACACGGCAAAGTAATTTTGCTTCATGATAACGCACCATCACACACTACAAAACCAGTTAAAGACACGTTAAAAGATCTTGCCTGAGAAGTATTAACCCACCCGCTATATTCACCAGACCTTGCTCCTTCAGATTACCACTTGTTCTGATCAATAGCACATGCACTTTCTGAGCAGCACTTCAAATGTACGAAGAAGTGGGAAATTGGGTCTCTTAAAACAAGAAAAGTTCTATTGGGACGGTATCCACAAATTACCTTAAAGATGGGGGAAATGTGTAGCTAGTGATGGACATTACTTTGAATAAGGCACTTTTGATGTTTTCTCTTGAAATTATCGTGTTTTCTTTGATTACAAAATCTGCATTATTAACCCGGTACACCTGGTACCTGGATGTGAGGGTAGGGGGATGAGGAGAGATAAACCAACTTATATGCATAACTCATGGACACTGAGAGGGTGGGTAGGGGCTGGGTGAAGGAGAATAAAATGGGAGATATCTGTAATACTATCAACAATTTAAACAGATAGGACACGCACTGCGGCAGCCAACCAGCCTAATCTGGGCCCCAATCAGCCCCCCGCAACCGCCTGGGCCTCTGCCCCGCCCCCCACCTGCCCAGCCCCTGATGGGCCCACCCCACCGATTGGGAGC
Source organism: Myotis myotis (assembly GCF_014108235.1). NCBI lineage: Eukaryota > Metazoa > Chordata > Mammalia > Chiroptera > Vespertilionidae > Myotis > Myotis myotis. The sequence continues at coordinate 112,957,401 of NW_023416313.1, read as the reverse complement.
AGGGTGGCTGGCAGAAATTTGAGGTCTGGAGACCTTGGAGGTGCTTGGTCTTGGGCAGCTGCACTGGACCTGGGATCAGGGCACCTGAGTGGGAAATGAGGCGGGGAGGCTTACCTGGTGGCCGCCACAGTCCCCGCGGCCTGTGCATAGCAGCCAGGCATTTGGCCCTAGTCGGAGCAGTGGAGGGAATAGGGGTGGCAGGACGCCCAGGAGCCAGGAGGCGCGAGGCCCAACCTGGGTGCTTACCCTGCCCACGTGGGCCCAGCAGCACCAGCAGGCGGGGCATGGTGCGCTGTGAGGAGCTGGGGCTCCATAGCAGACCAAAGGGGAAGCAAGCTGGGAGGGTGAGGCCCTGGGCCAGCAGGAGCCCTGAGCGACGTGGGCGGGGCTGGAATGTACGGTGCGCTCTCATTGGCCAACAGGATCTCAGAACTCATGCGGGGTGGGCGGGGATGGAGCTGGAAACGCTAGTGGAGTGGGCAGGGCTGCAGACCAGTGCCTTTTAGGCCTTGGCCTTGGAATTCTGCAGGCGACCAGTGTGCTGGCTACCAGCGCGTCAGAGGTCAGCCCTGCTTCAAGAGAGAGGACGTGGCGGAAAGTGGCAAGGCCACAGGAGGGATGGGAAATGTTGTGGCCATCTCTGGGAAACACAGCTGCCATGGTCTTCAGTAACTATGAACAGATAATCTTTGGTCTCCCTTCTACAGAAGAGGAAGCTGAGACTCAAAGAAGGGAGCCTTCCACAACACCTCACCCGCTTCTCAGACCTGAGTCTGTGCAGGATTGTTTTCGTTGAAAGTAGAGGATCCAAAATGTTTTCAGATCGTTGCTATTTTAGGCAGGAAAGAATTTAGCACAGGGAATTGGTGCTTGGGAAATCATCGGAAAGCTGGAGGAGTGGGTCTTAGGCTGGCCCCCTCAGCCACAACTGAATTCTAGGGCACTCTGGCACAGCTGTGACCCGGGGATCAGGGAACTGCTGCCCCTGCAAGTGCCCTCCAGCTCCCACAAAACTGGTCACTGGGCACTGCCTCTGCACAACTGCCTGTGCACAGCCTGGATTCCGCTGCAGAAAACCTCCACATCTCTGCAAACATGGTCACCAGCAATAAACAGCCCAAATGGCGGGAAGGAGCCTCTGCCCCACTTCTGCCTTCAAAATATTGTGCAAGCGCATCCAATCGGCAGAAACGAACTCATATGCAGAAACCTAGCTGCGAAGGAGTTTGGACAGTTGTATAGTTTAATGCAACATTTTTAAACAAAAAACAATGTGCAGCCAGAGTCTTATTTTATTCCAAATGCAACTGATAGACCATCAGAACCATATGCAGATGTTTTAAAATACATGCAAATATTCTTAAAGGGGATGTGTATATCTGGTGCTGCTGATTTATAAAGGAGGCATTAGACTATCGGCCCTGGGGCCGTTCGGGGCCAGCCAGGGGCAGGTTGGCTCTGGGAGTGCACTGACCTCCCGGCTGGCCAGGGTAAGGGACCCCATCGGCGCATGAATTCATGCACCAGGCCTCTAGTATATATATTTGAAACCTATGTAATTTTATTAACTGATGTTACCCCAATAAATTAAATAAAAATTAAAAAACAAAACAAAAAGAGTTGGGTCAAGGCTTTGGATTTTAAAAAACTAAGGTCTCCTTAGATTTCAAACACTTCTTTTCCCCATTCAAGTTCATAATGTTCTCCTAGAGCAGCAATTTTCAACTGGTGTGCTGTGGCAGGCACACTGGTGTGCTGCAATAATTTTTAAAACATGCAATTCCTGACTCTTTAGTCAGGGGCACTGACCTCTTTTTCCTTAGATTGTCAAATAAAAAAAATGACAACAGCCAACACAACAACAGATGTCTGGTGTAAATTATTCGAGATTATACCTATTTTTTTTTTTTTCAGGTCAGCAAAAACTCTATTTTTTGGTGTGTCCCAAAATTTTAGTAATTAGTCTGTGTGCCATGAGATGAAAAATGTTGAAAATCGAGGTCCTAGAGAAAGGTGTTTCCCTCTCATTCAATGCATACATCACAGACCCAACGGATGCTAAAATCTAGGCCTATCCTAGGAGTGCTTGCTTATTTCTCCCTCGTTAGAATATTAACATCTCTATGCCTGTGAGAAGTTCTAAAAGAGAACAGCTTTTTTCTAACTAACCAGGAAGTATGGCAAGATGCAAACTTTTTAAAACATTCAAAACTCCTACTTTCCCAAGGAGCATAAATTTCCTAGTGGCTACTTCAGGGATCACATGAGTAAGATTGATTTCCTTCTCTCTGCTGTCTGCTAGGGCAGGATGTGAAATGCCTTCAAAGGTAAACAGTGACTGTGCTCCTGCCATATGCCAGGTGTTGTGGATTAAGGATACAGAGAAGAACTCCTCATAACTGTCTCCTGCAAGGATTTCACAGGTCAAGGTGAGAAAAATACATCAACCAAAATACTGGGTGGGTAAAAGTAGGTTTACAGTTGTTCGTATGGAAAAAGATACACAGGTTATGATTATTACAATAGCTTTACTAACTCAAAATAATGTCATTCATAACTATAAACCTATTTTTGCACACCCCTAAGTAGTAATTCAATGAGAAAAATTTAATGAATTATTTGGACACTAAATTTCTAATCTTGCAAAACAAGGAGTTAACTGATCCTTCCTCATGTTGATAAATTAAGGAAATAAAAATTGTCAGTATACTATATATAATTTAAAATATAACTGAAAATTGAAATGTGGCTAGCAGAGATCAGCAGAGTGGGAGGACAGGGGTGAGTGAGGAGTTGACAGAGTGAGGAGTTGACAGAGAAAATTTGAAGTTGATATATCAAGAAGCAGAGGTATTAGTGTGCTATTTAGAGTTATGGGAAGAATGACCAGAAAAAAATAAGCATTAAATATAGCTAACTGTGATTGTATCTTGGAAGAGGGACTAGGATATACCTCTCTACTGCTGTTATTATTATTTTTTATTTTAAAGCAAGAATGAGAGCGAGAGAGAGAAGGGGAGAGAGAGAGAGAGAGAGAGAGAGACATCAATCAGTTGCCTCCTGCTCGTGCCCCAATCAGGGATCCACAACCTGGGTATGTGCCTTGACCAGGATTTGAACCCACCACCTTTTAGTGTATGGGACGATGCTCCAGCCAACTGAGCCACATCAGCCAGGGCAACCACTGTTCCATTTCTTACTATTTGTACATTTTATAATCATGAAAAGTGACAATTGTGAACAATTCATATACTAGTATAGGTGTGAGTGATTCATACTTTCATAGTTCATACATATGAAATATTTGTGACTATTTCCATTTAATATTTATAGATTTAATAAGTACACTTAATATTTATATATTCATATATAGTTCACATAGGTATATGCAAGGCCACTGACAGAATATGAAGAAGTCAACTGGAAAACTTTCTGTGGAAAATTCCAAGCAGTGTAGAAAATGGAAAGCAGAATGTTCTGAAAAGCTCTGACACTAGCACAGATTTCCCGAATAAGAAGGTTTGGAGACAAGCTCACGATAAGAGAAAGTTCACGGTCCTGTCCGTCCGATAGCTGGCCCAGTCACTGGCAAGTTTTGCGCCTTCCGGAATCGCATTAAACTACTGCCTGGCCCACCTGCTACGTTTCTTCTTAAAACTGCAGTCAGGAAGTTGTCAACTTCTCTTCCATTCAGTGTCAAGCTAAAAATGGGGCAAAATTAGAATCTACCTGAACAGAACATGCTTAACTACACTGGAGGTTTGTCCAGCATCTTCCCTTGATTTCACATACTGCGAGGCAGAAACAACTCCACACGAATAAATCCAGGGTCAAAATCCAGTCCCACTCCTCCCCTACCCACGCCCCCCTCCAAGGAAATTTACTGAAGAGACACCCATACCAGAGCTCATCACATTCCTGCTTTTAGCAATAACTGCAGGCCAGTTATTGGATGGACAGGACCTCTAACTTTCTCTTATCGTGAGCTTGTCTCCAACCTGCTTATTTCCTCTCATAACATTAATTGTACTCTGCCTAAACTCCCTTGGCAACAAAGCACCTTAAAAATGTACACTCTAGCCCTGGCCAGTTTGGCTCATGGATAGAGAGTCGGCCTACGGACTGGAGGGTTCTGGGTTCGATTCCAGTCAAGGGCATGTACCTTGTTTGTGGGCACATCCCTAGTGGGGGGTATGTAGGAGGCAGCTGATCGATGTTTCTCTCTCATCGATGTTTCTGGCTTTCTATCCCTCTCCCTTCCTCTCTGTAAAAAATCAATAAAATATATATATATTTTTTAAAATTACACTCTAATCCCTGCCTTGCACTTACAGCCTCCCTTATGGAGGAGCTGGAGCGCCAGTCCCTCTCCAGGAGAAAGAAGTGCTCCAGAGAAGGCAGCAAGAGACACCACCTCCAGCAGTGTCCTGGTCTGCTCATGTATTTAGCAAATAATAATACAAAACCCAGAAACAGAATTTTACTTTAATTGTATCCCCTCAGGCACCAGAATAACTGCGGTTTGGTTTCCTTATTCCCCAGTTTCACCCCTTTAAATGCGCTAGTTCTTTCGTTCCCAAGTTTTGGCCAAGAGTTTCCATGAAGAAGAAACAACTATTTACTCGAGTCCTTGAGTATTTGCTATTTTTTGCCACAGCTGAGGAAATGCAGGGCTGTGCGTGTTAGCCCTTCCCTGCTGAAGACACACTTGCAGGTGAACACCGCTCACTGGGCAAACTTCTGACTCACTGACAGGTCTCCCCCACACTCACTCTTGTTCCTTGGCCATGATGGGAGTATAAAGGGACTCTAGATCCCTGTCACTCCCTCTTCCTAGAAAACTCTCCCCCCACCTGGATAGCCTGCTTCTCTGTTAGATTAGTATGATTTTTCACAATATTGCCCTTTCACCACTTCCCTCTTTGAATAGGAAGATTTGCATAATTGGGGATTCCTGTCATCTCTTCATGTTGGACATGGGAGAGTATATGTCATTGGTGCTAAGATGCTGGAGCACGGGGGTCCACATGGAGAGTGTGCAAGTAAGACTGAACACAGCAGGACTGAGCCTGCTCTCCTTAAGAAGGGCCTGCTTGCAAGGTTGGTCCTTGGCTGGCGTCTGGAAACTTGGAAGTCAGACGGGTTTCCACCACTCCCTAAGTGATAAGAGTGACTCACTATGCCCAAACCATAGTTTATGCTAAACATATGCTTTTCTTTTGGACTCTGGAATTTTGTATGTGGCAGGCTGAGAGTGCCTTCATGACCAGCCCCCAATAAAAACTTTGAGCAGGGAGTCTCTGACGAGCTTCCCTGGTAGACAACCTTCCACAGATGTTGTCATAACTCAATGCTGGGGAATTCAGTGTGTCCTGTGAGACTCCACTGGGACAGAACCCTTGGAAGCTGGTGCCTGATTTCCTCTAGACTTGGCCCCATGTGCTATTCTCTCTGTAGATTTTTCTCTATATCCTTTCATTGTAATAAATCATAGCTATGCATATGACTGTAGACTACATGCCAAGTCCTGTGAGTCCTCCTGGCAAATCATCAAACCTAGGTGTGGTTTTGGGGACCCCTAACAGAGAGTTTTAAAGTGTTCATAGGGTATAAAACTTCTAATCAAGATGGTCATAAAGGTGAATACAGTACTCAAATCCTCTCACAACCATATCAAAATTACAGCTAAACTACAGAACAACCATCATTTAGAACCTCCTGAAATCTAGCTAAACAGAAGTCCTACAATTAGGAATATAAAGAAGAAGCCACATCAAGACTGGTAAGAGGCGCAAAGAGGCAGAATGGGCTAGTCCTACACCTACAAGTGGCATTTTAAGATCAGGAGGGATATCTTAGCTATGGAGGACACCCTTGAGGAGCAACGGGTCCCAGCCACACCAGGCCGCCAAGCCTAGAGTTCCATTTCTAGGAATAGGAGTCCCAATAACTTCTAGCTGTGAAAACCAGTGGCTGAGTGAAACAGAGGACTGCTGGAGTCCCAGGCATTCCTCTTAAAGGGCCCACACATGGACTTACTCAGATTCACTTGATCTGAGCTCCAGCACTGGGGCAGCAGCTTAAAAAGTACCAGGGACATGTGTGGAGGAAATGAATTATCTGGCATCAGGGAGAGAGCTGGGGGACAGCTTTCTGCCAGACAAAAGTGATGGCAGAGGCCATTGTTCCTTTTCTTAGACCGACCCCCACCACAGAGCCAGCATGTGGGAACCATACTGAGTCTTCATCAACATGGCTCACATTGTTTGTCTTGCTCTAGTGATTCCCTGAGACCCCAGCACCACACAACTTGCAGGCCCACCCAAGCTGTTTCCAGTGGCTTTTTCATACAAATGGCCTCTCTTGTCTCGTGCTTTGGACTTCCTTAAAATCTCTCAAATAAGCAACAGCTGGCCTCTTCATACACCATACCTTCTGCTAAGGGCCTCAGGCCCAGTACTAGCAGCAGCAGGCCTTGGTTCACAACTTAGCCTCTCCTGGGCACCTCCAAGTACAGCACAAGAAGAAGCCATCTGCAGATCATTCTGTAGCTTGTGCTGAGTGGCCCCAGCCAGGGCACAGGCAGTAGCTCACCTTGTACCTTCTGGAATGCCCCAGAGCCAGTGCACCTGGTGGAAAGCTTCAGACCACATCAGATTTCAACCTTACCACTTCCACTAATGGCACACTCAAAAGGTAGACTTGATGAGCAACAAAGCCACATTGAAGCAAGTCCTGATACATATGATTGACTCCTGCACAGCAGCTCCTACACTGCAGTTGCAGCTAGTCCTCGCAGCTGAATGGCCTGGGAGGGGGGAGGGGTGCATCAACAGCAATCAAGGCTCAACTACAATAGGACAGTGCAAATAGCCCACACAGGGGCACACCTTGAGTACCCAGCTTGTGTGACTGGAGAAGCTGTGTGACTGAGCCCTACAGGACCCTACTATACAAGATCACTCTATCAAATCTGGGAGAATTAGCAGCTCTATCTAATACATAGAAACAAACACAGGCGAGCAGCCAAAATGCAGAGACAAAGAAACATGTCCCAAATGAAAGAGCAGGAGAAATCTCCAGAAAAAGAACTAAATAAAACAGAGGCAAACAAACTACGAGATACAAGTTTAAAACAATGGTTATAATTATGCTTAAGTAACTCAGTGAGTACTTCAAGGAACTGTAATGAGAACTTCAACAGCATGATAAAGTACAAAGAAAACATTAAAAAGACCACTCAGAAATGAAGGATACACTAACTGAAATGAAGAATAATTTACAGGGAATCAATAGTAAAGTAGATGAAGGTGAGAATCAAATCAGCAATTTGGAATAGAAGAAGCAAAAAACACCAAATCAGAACAGCAAAAGAAAAAGGAACCCAAAACAATGATGTAAGGAGCCTCTGGGACAACTTCAGGGGACCAACATTCACATCATGGGAGCACCAGAAGGAGAAGGGAGAGAGCAAAAAATTGAAAACCTACTTGAAAAAATAATGACAGAAAACTTCCCTAATCTGGTGAAGGAAATAAACATACAAGTCCAGGAAGCGCAGAGTATCAAACAAGATGAACCTAAAGAGGTCCACACCAAGACACATTATAATTAAAATGCAAAAGGTTAAAGACAAAGAGAGAATCTGAAAAGCAGCAAGAGCAAGCTGGTCAGCTACCCACAAGGGAGCTCCCATAAGACTGTCAGCTGATTTCTCAATAGAAACTTTGCAGGCCAAAAAGGAGTGGCAATAAATATCCAAAGTGATGAAAAGCAAGGACATACAACCAAGATCAATTACTCTACCCCGTGAAGCTATCATTTATAATCAAAGGACATATAAAGGCCTTCCCAGACAAGAAAAAGATAAAGAAGTTCATCACCACCAAGCCAATATTAAACAAAATGTTAAAGAGTCTTCTTTAAGAAGAAGAGAAGAAAAGATAAAAAATATGAACAATAAATTGCAAAAAATACATGTTTATTAATAATTGAACCTAAAAACAAAATAAACAAGCAGAACAGAAACAGATGCATAGATACAGAGAGCATTTTGATGGTTGCCAAATGGGAGAGGGGTTGGAAGAATGGGTGAAAAAGGTGAAGGTATTAAGAAGTACAAATTGGTTGTTACAAAATAGTCATGGGGATATAAAGTATAGCATAAGGAATATAGTCAATAATATTCTAATAACTATATATGGTGTCTGATGTGTATGAGATTTACCAGGATGATCACTTAGTAAGTTATATAATGTCTAATCACTGGGGTTTACACCTGAAACTAATATAATATTGTTTGTCAACTGTAATTGAGAAATAGAAATTATTTTAAAAATAATTTTTAAAAATGAAAGTGTTCATAAAGTATGGTCCAAGTCACAAGAAGCCATGGGCTTATAAAAAGAAGATATACAGTAATAGAACTGCTAAGGAATGCTTACTCAATAAGAGTAAATAGGATGTGGCTTGGGGTGATAGGGTGCACTGGGGAGGACACTGTGCAAAGTGTTACAGCAGAGAAGGCAATTAAACTTGAATGATCCTTTGCCAATATTTTATTATTATGTCTACTACATCTTTGTCCTGGGTTTGAAACATTGTTTTGCCTATTTCCAAAATATAATGAATTCACAAGAATTTTTGAAGATTCATCGCAATTCAATCTCCTCAGTAGTGGAGTTACCCCAGAACCTAGAGAAACCATGTTTGATACATGGGCTGGACAGCCCTGCTATGGAAGCATAGGTCTGGCAAGAAGTGCCCGGTCTAAAGAAATGTAGGTTAGATGAAAAAATGCTTAGAAAATATCAGGTCCACATATATGCCAAATACCCTCTCCCTTTTCCATTATCTTTGATTTACTTGGTCTTCAAAATTAAGAAACAGACTAGTCAATGGGAGAATGAGTTCTCCACTGGAAATGAATTCATTTCATCTTAAAAGAATTGCAATGAATGAACAGGGACCATGTCTAATCACTGGCACTAATATTTCTTTTTGATTTATGGTCCTCACAACTTTGTTACAAGACGAGCAATGATGCTCAATTAAGACTTACTGGTTGACTGATTAGTAATGGCTTTCGAAAAATCGCTGCTTTACAAAAATTCCTGAAGTCTGTCAGTTGAAGAACAAGCTAAAAAGCAATCCAGGAATTCAAAGAAATTATTAAAATCACAAATTAAGTCATTTCTATGGACTCCATGGCAGGAAATATATCTTTAATGAGGAAATTGAAGCTAATATATAACAGCTGTCCTGTTACCCAGTAACAGAGTATTAAAGCAGATTAAATTATTAATTAAAAATATAGCAACTTGGAAATTTAACCTTTACACATTCTCCATTCCTTTCTCTTTTATATATAGTTTTTAAACTGATACTTTTTAAACACATTTGGTCATATTATGTAGTTTCCATTTATAATTTCCTTTGCTATTCATTAGTTGTGAAATCTTCAATTACTCACTATCAGACTTTCTCAAGGTCTGTATCTAAAGTGTGTGTATGCCTGGAAGAGCAGGGAGACTCCAAGGAAACTTACTGAGTGATACCAAGGCTAGTCAAATGCCTAAACTCCCACTTATTTGGTGCCACCACTGGCTGCCCTAAATTAGCCAAACTGCACTTGACCCACAGATCCCTGAGAAATTGTTGACATAAAGCCACTGAGAATTTGGAAGTTGTTTGATATGAAGCAATAGGTTGTCAATAAGTGATTCAAGAAATTATTTTGGGGAGAATAAATGGAGAGAAATGAGAGGGAAGGAAGGTTTAAAAACTGAAAACCATGGCCTAGCACACAGGGGAACTTGGCTGTGAAAAAAGGACTTTGTGTGGTACCACCACTTCCTCCTCCTTTGGTCTCGGCGCCTTTCACTGGGTTTCTAAAAGCACTATGTTGGGACAGAGCACCTCGAAGTTCACAACTTCCATGGTCCGTAGGAGCCACCATGAGGAGGGCCCAGGGAGGAATTTGCCATTTCCAGTGGAAAACAAGTGGCGGTTACTAGTTATGATGATTATATACTTTGGATCAGGATCTGCCACACCTATCTTTCTAGTAACACCAACAACTTAAGAAATAAGGGTGTTTTAGTTACTCCATGAAATAGGTAATTACTTAATGGATTTCTCTTATTCCCAAAGCAATGTTTTCCCTTTATTTCTTTTTTCCTCCTTTCTGCACTCCTCCCTCCAAAAAAAATTCCAAAAACATGGCCTAGAAAACCATGTCTTGCTGCCTTCCACATCTTCACTGCCACGCAACAGGAAGGTAAGCTAGCAGCCATCCCAGGCCCAGAAGAGGCATGTACTCACGTTGGTATTGCACAGCTTGTATTGGCGATAGGCCCCAATGCAGGAGATTGCTGCAGACCGGGCTGGCTGGGCGAAGCTCAGGGCTGTGCTGTGGGCTCCCATGCCATGGCTGCTGCTTGTTTCTGGGCTGTGCAAGGAACTTGAAGCTACAGGGAAGCCCTGGTCATGGGTCAAAGGCAGCTGGTAGATGGAAGCCTCTGAGGCCTGCAGTCCAGAATGAGGGCCACTGTCACTCCGGTACAGAGGTCCATGGTGGGGGGCCCGGCCACGTGGAGGGCTATAGCCATAGCTAGGACCCGATGCCTCTTGGGACCTGGAATGCCGGGACGAGGACCTCTGCCTCCGAAGCCTCTGCGGTGAGTGTGTGGAGTCCGTCTGCAGTGGTAAAATGTACGGGGCCTTCCCATAGCCATACTTGCCAGGGCCGATGGGACCTCGGGTCCTGCTCCTACAGACACAAGAAAGGAGATGAACAGTCATGGGAATGGTCACGTCCGCCCAGAAGTTCTGGTCCATGGTAGAGGGACTGGGTAGAGAGGTTTAGGAGAGAGCCCGTGGTGGGACAGGGAGGCAGAGGGTGCATTCCAGGAAGAGGGAATGTCCTGGGGGCTGGAACAGGCTCTGCAGTGGCTGGAAGACAGAATGAAGGTGGGTGATGTAAGCAGTTGAAAATGAGTTTAGGACGGTGAGCTGTGGTCTGTACATGACTTATGTCAGGGAGTTTGGGTATTTTTATAGGTTGTAAGGAGGAGCCACTGAAGGTTTTTTGAGAAGTATAAAGATATAATTGTAATTTCAGCTATAGTAACTTCCTGTCCATTTTTTTCTGATAGTGGTTTGTGGGTTTTTTCTCACTCAACTATGCCTGATATTTCAGACCCTGTTTCCATTACCATTCATGTCCAAATAGCATTTCTAGATAAGTAGTATTTAGCCAAGCAGCAAAATTCTAATGTAGTCCTAGGCCTGACTTGCACTGTGTCAGACTTACTCCCTTAAGAAACCAGAGGAGGTTGAGCAACTGGCTACACATCACTCTTGAAGCAACCCATGCTGAACAATGGTCATCTACACATTGGTATGGATTTATTGAGACCTGCTGCCTTGTAAGACCTTATGAAAGTCATGTAAAAAGTAGTGTGCTGGGAAATGTTCGACAACTGGCATTCCAGGGCATAAAAGTTCTGATCTGTAGAATTTTTTTCACTGCCAAAGTGTAAATATTCCCAGCATGGCCAACTTCAAGCTGCCATTGTGAAGACACAATCAGCTCCAGTGAGGAGAGGAAAACCAGGTCCAGCACAACAATGCATGTAAAGTGACTATAAAGGAGCTGTTTGCATAATATAGGAATGGTAATGAAATACAAGAATGAATCAAGCATAGTTCCCCAAGACCTCAGCCTTACAACTAAAAGCAAGTAGAACATAATGCAGAGCAATTTAAAGGTTTTGGAGGCATTGCAAAAATGGTGCACTCAGAACTGGGAGGCAAGAGGAAGCACTTTCTCCTGTTAATATGTTGTTGTTGTTGTTTTTATCTGAGAGAGAGAGAGAGAGAGAGAGAGAGAGAGAGAGAGAGAGAGAGAGAGAGAGAAACATCTATCAGTTGCCTCCAATATGTCAGAGACTGACCTGTAACTTGGGCATGTGCTCTGACCAGGAATCAAACTGGCGGCCTTTTGGTACATGGGACTACACTCAACCAACTGAGCCACACCGGCCAGAGCAAGAGAAAGAACTTTTGACTGGAGGGATCTGGAAAAGTGTCAGCCACGAGTCTGAGAGTTGGGAAGCGCAGGTTCCAATATTCTGTGGAATGACTTCATTAAGTAAGTCATATAACTCTTACTTATTTGTAAAATGACTGAACTGGATTAAATTACTACGAAGGTCGTTCCAACTCTAAAGTCATATGCTTCCATAATAATTCTACTTTTACATAAAATTGGAAATGTGCCCAAGGGTTTCTACAAGATGGCTCCATTAAAATAAGCACATTAAGTAGCAATCAAGGTGAAACATTAATTTCTGTCCTCATGGGGAAATATCTTCACTGAACATACTAGTAACCACTGAATATAAAATTTAACAGACCACAACCAGTTATTAACATCTTCATCACTAATTGCACCTTCATTCTTAGCTGATACGGTTTTGAATTAAACTATGCTACAGTGCTTATTTTGCCTTTAGGCATTTCTCAATTAATCTTGGCAACACTTGGGATTCTGTTAATGATGGGAGATCCAGCATGTTGCTTTAAGAGATGCAGTTAAGAAGTTAGTCTTAAAAATATGTATAACTTGAATGTAATTTGCCTTTTTCTTTCTTGTGGCAGGCCAGGTAAAATGAATGACATCATGCAAAGACAAAGGAAAGAATTTCTCTCTGTGCGTGTGTCTTTTTTTTAAAGATCTGAAAGCCTACCAAAAATTCTAGCCTCGAAGTAAATACTGGGTGGAAACACCCAGTTGAAGGCGACTGAAGGTGTCAGAAATGGAGCAGATCTTCTCAAACATGGATGTGCCCAGGAAGCACCAAGGGATTTTGTTAAGAGACAAGGTCTGGTTCAGGAGGTCTGCGGCAGGGCCTGAGATTCTCCATCTCCAACAAGCTCCCAGGTGCTGCTGGTGCTGTTGGTCCACAGACCCACCGCTTTGAGAAACAAAGTCATAGGATGGAATTGAAATTCCAAACCAAAAGGTGAAAATTCAACAGCAAAATTTGTCATATTTAATGAATAACTATAAGTATAAAGTTTTACAAAAACCCTCTGAGTTTGTGACATATGTCAAAAGACCTAGGCCAGACTGCACTGCGGCAGCTCACCTAGTGAGAGCTGATGAAGCAAGACTGACTGGACCTCTGTCCTGGGAGCAGAGCAGCCACAGTAACTGCTGTTGGCTAAGGACTTGTACAAGCATCTTTCCAAAGGCTGCCCATCACTCCTGAGGGTAACGTGTACATGTGAAAATGTATATTTTTCTTTTCACACTGCCTTGTGGGAGGCTCTACCTAAGCAGGAGAACCATTCAAAACCCACAAATAGTAACACCATCAGAAAGATGATCATTTGTAAATAAATGACCAGCTAATTCTAAGAACCAGACTAATGAGAATGAGCAGCCAATCAGGCTGTGATAGTGAGATGTGATTTCTGAATACTTGACTCGGCGGCATGTTCATCCCCACTTGGCCAGGAGGACTTGTGTTTTCCTTACAGCTGGTCAGAGCCCATCATCCTGACCATTCAGAATGGCCTCTTCCCCGCCAACACAAAGTACATCTGGCCACTTGCAGAGCAGCCGACACGAACCAGGAAGGTTTATGCAGAGTTGGGAAAATGAGCACAGATGTGGCCAAGGCGGACTGTGCGGCCAGTTAGCCCTCCATGTGGAGGGCTAACCCAGGGGTCCATGCGGAGAGGCCGGGGGCTGTTAAGTTGAATACTTCTGCGTGGTCTCCCCATAACCCATCGCCAGAATTTTCCCCACTTGTCACAGCCCTGGCTAATTTCAGAAACTGAAGCCATAAGAAAGAAATAGAAAAATCCCAGTTTGGAGATCAAAGATATATATGATGGTGTAGTATAGTAGTTGTTGACTTGGACCCTGAAGCTCAGTGTTCTGATGCCTCAGTGTTCTGATGCCTCAGTTTCTTCAAACAGGGCCAAGAGCAGGATGAGGCCAGTGAAGCACAAAGGGTCAGGCGAGTGCTGTTTGAACCTGAAAGTGATTTCTTAAGTTTGGGACCTAAGGACCTTCCCCTGGGCCCAGTCCTGGCCCTGTATGCATTTGTAAATAAAGATGACAAGGCCATCTTCCCTAAAGGCTGTTGTAAAGAGTAAGTAACTTAGTAAGAGCAACGGATTTAAAGCACGACTAGCAAGAACATGGATGACACAAGTGTTTGCTTTTAAAAAAGATCTGAGTTGGCCACTTAATAGCTCTACAAACTCTGGCAAATAACGAAGCCTCAGGTTTCTGACCGATAAAATGAGCGCATAGCCACTAGGATGGCTAGAGTAAAAGGACAGATAACAACAAGTATTGGAGAGGATGTACAAACACTGGAACCACCATGCATTTCTGGTGTGTAAAATGGTGCAGTCCTTTGGAAAACTATCTGGAAGTTCCTCAAAAAATGAAATGTAGAGTTACCATATGACCCAACAATTACAATCTTGGATATATAACCAGGTAAATTAAAACATATATCCACACAAAATCTTAACTCAAATGTCTAACAACTGAGAATGGATAAACAACATATAGTATATTCGTAGAATTGGATTATTAATAGCCACAAAAGGGTTGAAATATTGATATTTTCTATAATATAGATGATCCTTGAACACATTCTAGGTGAAAGGAGCCAGTCAAAAAAAGGCATGCATTATATGATTCCATTTATATGAATTGTCCGGAATAGGCAAATCCATAGAGACAAAAACAGTAGATTAGTGGTTGCCAGGGGCTGGGAGAGGAGAGACTAAGAAGTGATGCTAAAGGATATAGGATTTCTTTTTGGGGAGATGAAAATGTTCTGTAATTAGATAGTGATGATGGTTGTACAACCTTGTGAATATACAAAAAGCCTGAGTTATATACTTTAAATGGTGAATTTTATGGTATGTTAATTTATCTCAATAAAGCTGTTATTTTTTTTAATGAGAAGATGAATAATTTTCATCCTATCAACTTAGAAAGGTGTCAGAAAGATCAAATTGAAAATGAATCTTTTAAATCTGAAAACAGTTTTTACCATATGTTTTCCATCATTTGTTGCAACAACCTTTAACAAACCTTCATTGAGCATCTTCTATGAACATCTACTCAGCATCTGCTGTGATGTTTTTTCTGCTTGTTCACATTTCCAGCCCTGACAACGTAAGTCAATGCAGCGTCCCCATCCCCCACAGCATGGCTCAGTGACAAGAACATAACAGTAAGGGTTCTGACACCAGGTACCAGGCCCAGTTCTTCCAGTGAACTACCATGGGTGTTTGGGGAAATTGTTTCTTGAGATAATGGCTGCAAATAGCATTTTGGAAAGGGTAATAAACACACAAAATATTTTGCTCACAACAGGCTGGCTGCCATCAAGGGCTCATTATGTGTGATGTTGTGTAGCTTTGTGATGTTAATGCTAACCAGTCACTGTGATGATTCATACAAGGACGCCACATCCAGTCTCCTAACTACGTAGGAACCCTGAAAATGTGTCATCTACAACCATCACCCACAAATGACAACAACCTGTCCTCAAAGTCAACCACATAGACCCGACTAACCTCTAGACTCGGGCCTGCTTCTCACCTGTGATGTGCAAGCAAATCACATAGGGATCTAGTCAAACTATAGCTTCTGATTCAGGAGGTCTGGGGAGCCTCTGATTCTGCATTTCTAACAAGCTTCCAGGTGATGCTGATGCTGTGGGTCCTGGGTCCACAAATTGACAGTCTCACCTAGACCTCCTCACACACATATTTTTTTAAAAATCTTTATTGTTGAAAGTATTACAGATATCCCTTTTTCTTCACCATTGACCCTTTCTAACCCACACCTGCCCCTTGCCCCAGGCCTTCACCACCCTATTGTCTGTGTGCATGGGTTATGCATATGTGTACACAAGTACTTTGGTTAATCTCTTCCCATCCAAACACCCACTGCCTCCTTCCCTCTGGGATTCCATATCTGCCCCATGCTTCTATGTATCTGAATCTATTTTGTTCATCAGTTTATTTTGTTTTTTAGAGTCCACAGATGAGTGAGATCATATGATACTTGTCTTTCTCTGACTGGCTTATTTAACTTAGCATAATACTCTCCAGGACCCTGAATGCTGTCTCAAAGGGTGAGAGAGCCTCCTCTTTTACAGCTGCATAGTATTCCATGGTGTAAATGTCCCACAGCTTTTTTTATCCACTCATCTACTGATGGGCACTTGGGCTGTTTCCAGATCTGAGCTATTGTAAATTGTGATGCCATGAACGTAGGAATGAAGATATTCTCTCTGATTGGTGTTTCAGGTTTCTTAGGATATACTCCTAGAAGTAGGATCACTGAGTCAAATGGCAGATCCATATTTAATTTTTTCAGGAAACTCCATACTGTTTTCCATAATGGCTGCACCAGTCTGCATTCCCACCAACAGTGTACTAGGGTTCCCTTTTCTGCATATCCTCGTCAGCACTTGTCATTTGTTGATTTGTTGATGGTAGCCATTCTGACAGGTGTGAGATGGTACCTCATTGTTATTTTGATTTGCCTCTCTCAAATGATTAGTGACTTTAAGCAGTTTTTCATATGTCTCTTGGCCATCTGTATATCCACTTTGGAGAAGTGTCTAAGTCCTTTGCCCATTTTTAATAGATTATTTGTCTTCCTTTTGTTAAGCTGTAGAAGCTCTTAATATATTTTGAAAATTAACCCCTTATCAGATATATCATTGGCAAATATGTTCTCCCATACAGTGTACTCCCTTTTGATTTTGTTGTTGGTTTCTTTTGCTGTGCAGAAGCTTTTGATTTTGATGTAGTTCCATTTGTTTATTTTCTCCTTAGTTTCCTTTGCCCTAGATGTATCCGCAAACATACTGCTCTAATAGATGTCTGAGATTTTGCTGCCTATGGTTTCTTCTAGGATTTTTATGGTTTCACAACTTACATTTAAGACTCTTATCCATTTTGAGTTTTTTCTTGTGTGTGTATGGTGCAAGTTGGTGGTATAGTTTCTTTTGTCTTTTTTTTTGCAGGTATCTGTCCAATTTCCCCAACACCATTTTTGAAGAGATTGTCTCTACTCCATATGCTCTTGCCTCCTTTGTCAAATATTAATTGAGCGTAATGGCTTAGATCAATTTCTGGGTTCTCTGTTCTGTTCCATTGATCTATATGCCTGTTCTTGTGCCAGTACCAGGATGTTTTTATTAGAATAGCTTTGTAATTAAACTTGATATCTGGTGTTATGATCCCTCCAACATTGTACTTCTTTCTCAAGATGGCTGCAGTGATTCGGGGGTCATTTTTGGTTCCATACAAATTTTTGGAGGATTTGTTTCAGATTTGTGAAATATGCCTTTGGTATTTTAATACGGATTGTATTGAATCTATATGTTACTTTGGACAGTATGGACATTTTAATGATGTTCTCTCTACCAATCTATGAAAACGGTATATTCTTCCACTGTTTATATCTTCTCTTTTAAACATCCTGTAGTTTTCTGAGTACAAGTCTTTTATCTCCTTGGTTAAGTTTATTGCTAAGTATCTTAATTTTTTTGTTGCTATGGTAAATGGGATTGTTTTATTGGTTTCTCTTTCTGAGAATTCATTATTGCTGCATAAATGTGCCATCAATTTCTGAGTGTTAATTTTGTATCCTGCTAAATTACCAAATTCATTTATTAAATCTAGATTTTGGTGGAGTCTTTAGGATTTTCTATATACAATATCATGTTATCTGTGAATAATGACAGCTTTACTTCTTTCCAATTTGGATGCCTTTTACCTCTAATTCTTGTCTGATCACTGTGGCTAAGACTTCCAGTACTATCTATCTATAAAACCCTGATATGCAAATAGACCAGAGGAACAACCCAATAACCAGTGCCTATGACATGTGCTGACCACCAGGGGGTGCGTGTGGAACATGGCGTGTGTCGGCTGTGGTGGGATGGTGGAGCAGGTGAGCAGGGGCACCAGACCAAGGCAGGGCACCGGTCGCTGTCACTGGGGCAAGCCTCTTGTGGTTACTGAAAATTCTTTGCTCCCACGTGCTGCGGTCCCGCCCGGTGCTCACACCTGCTGCCGGTGCCAGCCCCACTTGCACCCACTGACAGCGCCAGCCCCAGTCGCTCCACGCCATCAGCAGGTGTGAGCAGGGCCAGTGCTGTCAGTGCATGGGAGCGGCATCAGCGGGAGCAGGGCTGCTGGCAGACAGGGGACTGGGGGCCGCAGTGGGAGAGGCTGGGCGGGGGATGTGGAGGATGGGCTGAAACTCGCCCCTGTGCCCACCACAGCCTTGCAGCCCACAGTTCCTTTCAAGGTGCACAAATTCGTGCACTGGGCCCCTAGTGTTGAATAAGAGTGGTGAGAGCAGACCTCCTTGTCTTGTTCCTGTTCTTAGGGGAAATGGTTTTATTTTTTGCCCACTGAGTATGATGTTGGCTATAGGTTTGTCATATATGGCCTTTATTAAGCTGAGGTATAATCCCTTAACTCCCACTTTGCTGAGAGTTTTTATAAAAAATGGGTGTTGAATTGTATTGAATGCTTTTTCTGCATCTATTGATATGTTCATGTGATTTTTCTATTTCAATTTGTTTATGTGATATATGTTTACTGATTTTTGAATATTATACCAGCCTGCATCTCTAGAATAAATCCCACTTAGACATGGTGTATGACCTTTTTAATATATTGCTGGATCTGATTTGCTAATACTTTGCTGAGGATTTTAGCATCTATGTTCACTAGGGATATTGCCCTGTAATTCTCTTTGCTTGTAGTTTCTTCATCTGTTTTTGGAATTAGGGTAATTCTGACCTTATAGAAAGAACTTGAAAGTGTTCCTTCCCCTTGGATTTTTTGGAATAGTTAGAGGAGAACAGGTGTTAATTCTTCTTTGAATGTTTAGTAAAACTCCTCTGTGAAACCATCCAGACAAGGGCTTTTGTTTGCTGGGAGTTGGTTTTTTTTTTTTTTTTAATTATTATTACTGCTTCAATTTCATCAATTGTTATTGGTCTATTCAGGTTTTCTGATTCTTCCTGATTCAGTTTTGGAACACCGTATTTTTCTAGGAATATGTCCATTTCATTTACATTGACCAGCTTGTTGGCATCTAGTATTCACCGTATTTTCTTACAATCCTTTATATTTCTATAGTGTCAGCTGTTACTTCACCACTTTCATTACTGATTTGATTTGGGTCCTCTCTCATTGTTTCTTGAAGAGTCTGACTAAAGGTTCATCCATCTTGTTTATCTTTCCAAAGAACCAGCTCTTAATTTCATTGATCTTTTGTATTGCTTTTTTTTTTTTTTTTTTTTTTTTGCCTCTATGTCATTTATTTCTGCTCTGATCTTTATTATTTCCTTCCTTCTACTTACTTTGGGCTTTTCTTGTTGTTCTAACAATTTAAGTTGTAGGGTTAATTTATTAATAATTTTTCTTGTGTTTTGAGATAAACCTGTAATGCTATAAACTTCCCTCTCATGACTGCTTTTGCTGTGTCCCATTGATTTGGGTTGTTGTGTGTTCCTTTTCATTTCCAGGAAGTTTTTGATTTCTTTCTTGGCCCATGGGTAAACCATTCATTGTTTAATAACGTGCTATTTAGCCTCCCTGTGTTTGAATGTTTAGTGTTTTTACTGTATTTGAGTTCTAATTTCATGCCATTGTGATCTGAGAAGATGCTTGATATGATTTCAATCTTCTTGAACTTATACTTGTTTTGTGTCCTAAAATGTGTTATCTCTTTGAGAATGACCCATGTGCACTGGAGAAGAATGTATATTCTGTAACTTTTGGGTGAAATGTTCTGTAAATATCAAGTAAATCCATCTGATCCAGTGTGTCATTTTGAATCACTGTTTCCTTGTTGATTTTTTGTCTGGAAGATCCATCCAGTGAGGTCAGTGGGGTGTTAAAGTCCCCTACTATGACTGTATTGCTGTGAATCTCTCCCTTGAAGTCCTCTAGAAGTATTTTTTATATATTTATATACTTCTATATTGGGTACATATATGTTTATTGGGGTTATATACTCTTGTTGGGCCAATCCCTTTAGTATTATGTAGTGACCTTTATTATCTCTTATTATGGCCTTCATTTTGTAGTCTATTTGGTCATATATGAGTATTGCTACACCAGATTTTAAGAATATATTTTTATTGATTTCAGAGAGGAAGGAAGAGCTAGAAACATCAATGATGAGAGAGAATCAGTGATTGGCTGCCTCCTGCACACCCCACAGTGGGGATCAAGCCCACAACCTAGGCATATGCTCAGACCAGGAATCGAACCATGACCTCCTAGTTCATAGGTCGATGCTCAACCACTAAGCCTCACCCGCTGAGCACCCTAGCTTTGTTTTCATTTCCATTTACATGGAAAATATTTTTTGATCCATTCACTCTTATCCTGTGTGGTTGGGTCTCTTGTAGACAGCATATATTTGGGTCATGTTTTCGTATACATTCTGTGGTGCCGTTTCTCTGTAAATGCCCAGTGAGTGTCACAGCAGCTCCTGTGTTGAGCATCTTCCCCCTAGTGGTCAGTGCATGTCATAGCAACTGGTCTGACACTTAGCATATTAGCCTTTTATATATATAGATTATATATATAGACAGGTACTTACTGCCATTTTAATTATTTATGCCTAGATTTCTCTCTCTCTCTCTCTCTCTCTCTCTCTCTCTATATATATATATATATATATATATATATATATATAGTTCTTATTATTATTACAGCAATTACTTCAGCATTTCTTGCAGTGCTGGTTTTGTGTTTTGTGGTGTTAAACTCCTTTAGCCTTTTTTTTTTTGTCTGGGAAATCTTTATTTCACCTTCTATTTTGAATGATAGCCTTGCTGGGTAGAGTAGTCTTTGTTTCAGATCCTGGCTTTTCATTACCTTGAATACTTCATGTCATTCCCTTCTGGCTTGTAGAGTTTCTAATGGAAAATCAACTAACAGCCTTATGGGAGCTCCTTTGTAGGTAACAAATTGGTTTTCTCTTGCTGTCTTTACAATTCTCTATGTGTCTTTAATTTTTGACATTTTAATTATGATGACTCTGGGCATGGGCCTGTTTGGGTTCTTTTTGCTTGGGACTCTCTGTATCTCCTGAATTGTGTGTCTTTTTCCTTCACCAGGTTAGGGAATTTTTCCGTCATTATGTCTTCAAAGAGGTTCTCTATCCCTTGCTCACTTTCTTAATCTTCTGGTACTCCTATAAGGTGAATATTATAATGTTTCATGTTGCCCCACAGCTCCCTTAAACTGTCCTCCTCTCTTAATTGTTTTTTCTTTTTTGTTCTCTGATTCAGTGATTTTTCCTACCCTGTCTTCTAATTCACTGCCTCACCTAATCTACTGTGTATTCCTTTCAATGTGTTCTTTATTAATGCTATATTTGTTCTCATGCTGTTGAGCATCCTTGTAATTATTATTCTTTACTCTATATCTGATAAGCTTCTTTTTTTAAATATATTTTTTATTGATTAAGATATTACATATGTGTCCTTGTCCCCACGTTACCCTCTACCCCCCCACCCCCCGCTCATGCCCTCACCCCCCCCGTTGTCCATGTCCATTGATTAGGCCTATATGCTTGCATATAAGTCCTTTGGTTGATCTTTCCCCCTTACCCCCACCCTCCCCTACCTTCCCTCCAAGTCCCGACAGTCCAATCAATGCCTCTCCATCTCTGGATCAGTCCTTGTTCATCAGCTTATGTTGTTCATTATATTCCACAAATGAGTGAGATCATGTGGTATTTATCCGCTCTCCAGTTCCATCCATGCTGTGGCAAATGGTAAGA
The DNA here is from genome assembly GCF_014108235.1 of Myotis myotis. Classification (NCBI taxonomy): domain Eukaryota; kingdom Metazoa; phylum Chordata; class Mammalia; order Chiroptera; family Vespertilionidae; genus Myotis; species Myotis myotis. Next base: position 112,935,524 of record NW_023416313.1, on the reverse strand, counting down.
GTTCCTTTTTCTTCTTCCTCTTCTTAAAGAATACCTTTCAGCATTTCATATAATGCTTGTTTAGTGGTGATGAACTCCTTTAGCTTTTTCTTATCCGTGAAGCTCTTTATCTGACCTTCTATTCTGAATGATAGCTTTGCTGGATAAAGTAATCTTGATTGCAGGTTCTTGCTATTCATCACTTTGAATATTTCTTGCCACTCTCTTCTGGCCTGCATGGTTTCTGTTGAGAAATCAGCTGACAGTCGTATGGGTACTCCCTTGTAGGTAACTGACTGTCTTTCTCTTGCTGCTTTTAAGATTCTCTCTTTATCTTTTGCTCTTGGCATTTTAATTATGATGTGTCTTGGTGTGGTCCTCTTTGGATTCCTTTTGTTTGGGGTTCTCTGCGCTTCCTGGACTTGTAAGTCCATTTCTTTCACCAGGTAGGGGAAGTTTTCTGTCATTATTTCTTCAAAAAGGTTTTCAATATCTTGCCCTCTCTCTCCTTCTGGTACCCCTATAATTCTGATGTTGGTACGCTTGAAGTTGTCCCAGAGGTTCCTTACACTATCTTCATATTTTTGGAATCTCTTTTCTTTTTTCTTTTTCGGTTGGGTATTTTTTGTTTCTTTGTATTTCAAATCTTTGGCTTGATTCTTGGGATCCTCTTGTCTGCTGCTGGATCTCTGTAAATTATTCTTTATTTCAGTCAGTGTATGCTTAATTTCTAGTTGGTCCTTTTTCATGTCCTCCATGGTCTCACTATACTTATTGAGGGATTCATTAAATTTATCGGCGGTTTCCATAAAATTCTTGAAAAACCTTATAAACGTGGCCTTGAACTCTATATCCAATCGTTTGCTTTCCTCCATTTCTGCCATTTGTGACCTGTTTCTTTGTCTCCGCATTTTGGCAGCTTCCCTGTGTTGATAGAGTGGCCCTGTGCGCCAGGTGTCCTGTAGGGCCCAGTAGCTCAGCCTCCCCAGTTACCTGGGGTGGACACTCTTGGTGCACTCTTGGTGCCTTGGTTGTTGTAGGATCACTGGGAGGAATTGACCTCCAGGCCAATTGGCTGTGAGAATCAGCTGTGTCTAAAGTGGGAGAACTTCTGTGCTGAAGACACCCTTCTGGGGCAAGACTTGCTTCAGTGGGGCTTTGGTGCTCACTGAGTCTGCTCCCTGAGTGTGTCCCTTATGGATCTGAGGAGTTGCAATCTGGATGGTCCCCCTCTGACCACTGGGTACAGTGGCTCCTGGATCTAAGGAGGTGCTAATTCAGCCTCTGCCTGAGGCCACACAGCAGGAGCCACGAAGAGGCTCAGCTGTGAAGCAATGCAAGCCGCTGCGGGGCCTTGGGCCTTCTCTTGGAAGTTCCGGGTCTGCCTGGCTCGGCTGCAGTTAGGTACATTCACATGCAAAAGCCTCTGCCGCAGCCTGGGTAGGGCGGGGTCTCAGGGAATCAAAGGGCGGATCAAGGAGCTATGGCTGATTCTCCGCCCAGAGTCGCGGGTCTCAGTGACCCGCTAATTGCTGCAAGCACCTCTGAGGGAAAGCCGCCTTCAAGTTTGCCCGCTGCCGGACAGACCAGCTTCTCCCCGTATGAGTCCTGGGTCCCCAGAGACTTCCCGGAACCGGAGTTCAGAGCAGTCGGGAGCTTGTGATTCAAAAAGACAGCCGCGTCCTCAGGTGCCACCCCCTTTACTCGTGCGCGCGCGAGCCAGCCGTACCTCTGCACTTGTACCTCTGCACTTCACCTCTGCAGCTCCTCTGGCTCTCAGCGTGCTTTTCTTTCCTTCTAGTTGTAGAATTTACACTCAGCCAGCCTTCCTGTTGTTCTGGATGATGTTTGCTCTGTCCTTTGCGGTAATTTTCAATTGTTGTGTGAGGCTGCAATTTCCCGGTGTTTACCTATGCCGCCATCTTAGTTTCTCCTCTGATAAGCTTCTTATCTCCATTTCACTTAGCTCTTCTTCTGGAGAATTCTCTTGTTCTTTCATTTGGGGCTTGATTTTTGTCTCCTCATTTGGGCTGCCTGTTTGGGTTTGTGTCTATGTATTAGGTAGATCTGCCAATCTCTGGTGCAGGACCATGTCAGACGCTGTTTTTCACTGGCCCTGAGTACCATTTGGAGCTATCAGCAATCCACAGCTTGTGGCTCCTCTGCTGGGGCTAGATGCCTTTGTAAATGACCAAGATGTGCACCAGAGTCTGCTTTTCCTAGAAGAAGAGCAGGCAGACTCAAAGCCTCCAGAGATCAGCCTCTGCCTGCAGTCTGATTATTATTAAATCTTGATTAGCCTCAGGCTATCAACCACAGCAAGGTGTAGACTCTCCAGGGTGGGGCAAGATTATCCAGGATGTTTTTCAACAGGGTGGGGCAATTGCTTTCCGCCCCCCCTCCCCCCTTCCCCCCTCCCCAGGTAAGAGCTGCCTGGATGGTAATAGTCTTCCTGAGAAAGATGGCCTCTGCAGTATGAGGCAATGACTCAACACAAGAGACCAGGGTGTCTGCCTTCCAAGCTCTACCCCTAAGCCCCCTACCCTGGATTCTCCTCACATAGCTCTAGCCCACTCTGCCCTCCATCTGTCAGAACCCAAGGTGAGTGGCTGCACATGAAATTTTGTGTGTTGGCCCTTTAAGAGGGTGCCTGCATTTCCAGCCATCTCTCCCTGGCAGACAATAACCCTGCTGCTTTTCACAGCCAGATGTTATATAGGCACCTCTCTTAGTTCTGGTGCTCTGGGCTGGGGAGCCCAGCTTGGAGTTTAGACCCCAGAGTTCTCAGTGGGAACCTCCCACAGCTGGGATATCCCTCCAGGCCTTCAACTGCTGTCTGTGGGAGCCCAGCCAGCCTTCTCGCACCTCTGCCCTTCCTACACGTCTCTATGTGGTCTTTAGTTTCTATCTTTGGTTTAAGGGTTCTCTCCAGCTAGACTCCAATTGATTATCCAGGATGCTTTTTCTTTATTTTAGTTGTAATTTCAGTTTGGTCCTGGGAGAATGTCAGTGTAGCTTCTTGGACTCTGCCACAACCTTGAAATCTCTTCCCCACAGACATCTTAATTTCAACACATTCAAGCCCAAATTCATCATCTTTCCCCACCAAAACTATCCTCTTTCTAATTCTTCCTATGTTCTCTATCTCAGTCATTCTCAAACTTAAGGAACCATCAAAGTTACCCGGGAATCTTGTTGAAATTGTTCAAATGGTCATTCAACCCCACTTGCAAAGTTTGTTTCAGATCTGGTGTGGGGTCTGAAAATGTGCATTTCTAACAAGTTCCAGGGAAGAATTAAGAGGTGGATGGTACTCCACGCATGCCTATCAGAGCTGTAAAGCCACCCAGGCAAGGCTGTCTTTCAGCTTCTTGAAGCTAGAAGATGGCGTCACACTTCTTTCCTTAGTTTCCAATACGGAGCTGGACAGGCAGAGTGAGAACCCTGACCTCCGGAAGCCAGGATGTTTGTATTTCTTATATTCTACTTGTTTATCCCACTTTTGTTTTCTCTTAGAGCTCAGTCAGGTCTCTGTGAGAGGCCTAGCCTCTCAGCTGTGCTAACATGAACCACATATGGGCCATAACATCCCACAGAGCAGCAGCCTCGGGAAACAGCCTTCGAGGCCCAGCAGTCTGAGCCTGCCGGCCTGGGACAAGGTGGTGAGTCAGCTGCCCCTGTTCAAGTGAGAAACCTCCTTGCGCTGCTTCAGCTTGAGACTCTGGGTTTACAGTACTAAAAAAGTGGCATTTCTTGCAGCTATGTACCTGAGTTGAGTTTTTAGGTAAACAGACATTGGAAGATTATTTATTACTGAAGATAGCTGACAAAATCAACGTGGATGAAGTCCCTGCAGTAGAAGCTGTTGATTAAATCTAAGAACCTACTGAATCTTGCGATAGCTAATGAATAATCTCCATCTGCTTTAAATGGATCCTTTATGCCACATTTGCAGTTTGCACTAACATTAAAACTAAACTCTTACCCAGCCAATGTTTTGAAGCAAATTTACGTGGCCAGTCTTAGCACTGAAGACAGGCCAGAAGGAACGAAAAGGTGAACTTCACAGACTCCTAGTCACAATGAACGAGTTAAATCACAGTAACTATCAGAGTACACAGTGGAGCACTGCACGTCTGTTTAAGAGAATGAGGCAGGTGTGTACCTGATACAGAATGGTCTCCAAAATACAGGTAAGTTAAAAAGAACAAGTCACTGAAGGCTACACAGAATAGACATGCTCCCATTTGTGTTTAAAAAGAAAAAAGAGAAAAAATGTACAATGTGTGGAACTGCATACATATGTATGTATATATGTAGGACATATTTCCGAATTGATACAAATAAAATGTTGGGCAATGATTTCCTCTGGGAAACAGACCCACAGGCATGGAGCAGAGGCAGATTCATTTGTCATTTATTATTCCTTTGTGCCGCCATAAAAATTTTTGTTTGCCTTTTGCACAGGCTTTCAATATATGAAAAACACTAACCCATTTTCCATGGAACCTTAAGAAGTGTAACTGTGGATGTGGGAGGATCCTGAGAAGCAAATGCCATTGAAACTCCCAGAAGCTGAATCTGCTGTACAGGCAGCTTCACTAGAGGAGCCACGTCAGTGCACCTGATATTTCAATGTGCAGACTTTATGACCAGACACAAACACTCCCTCCGAAATAGGCTGTAAGCCCCAAAGACTGAGGGAGCAGAAATTCTTCAAGGACAAATTATTCTTCTGAAATGTCACTAACAATAACTAAAAAGTCATAAACTCCCAGAAATATTTTAGATCAACAAAGGCCATCAGCAGCCTCATGTGCAGATGGTAACATTGTTGAGTAAAAGGCCTGGCCCCCCCCCACAAGTCTTCTAGTCCTTCAGGGCAAGGCTTGCCATTTTCTTATCCTGAGTGCATAATCCCTGAGACTGGCAGTGGGTCTGACCCAGAGGTACTCTGTGCAGGTTTATTGAAATAACAATATGAGAGACTATAGCTTAATTGCTCAACATTTCTAAGCAATGGGTCAATGAAGGCTGCCTGCCTCTCTGGACCTATTAATGGAGATAAAAAGGCTCTGAGTTCCAATAAGCAAGAAGTCAGGACAGCCCTGCACATCTGGGTGGGAAGCAAAGGGAGCTGATGAAATTAAAAACCAGTAGCCAGCTGAAGGCAGAAACCTGCGTTCACAGAGGAGTCACGTGATCTGGTGAGCTGGACCAAAAGGAATCTACAGCCTGAAACTGGAAAGAGAGCCCCATGTTTCTAAAATCCTCTCTGTTCCATTATGATCACCTGCCAAGCTAAGTTCAAAGAGGCTATGAGCAAACGGTTTAGGTTGAGTGCGTCTGTCTTCTGGGACGTTCAGAACACTGGATGCTGCCAGGGCTGCTCTGGCAGTCACTGACCTGGTGTCTACAGAAGATAAAACTCTGACCACTCAGGGAAACAAAAGTTAAGATGATGGAAACAAAAGCTTTCCTGCTTACCTACTGTGTGACACACACTGTCACAAACATTCCCCATTTTGCCCAGATCTACTGCTGATCCCAAGAAAGTATTTAAGGTCTGCATCTAAAGACCAGTGTGAGAATCAGCTGACAGGTTTGCTCTGAACCTTCAGGAAGAAGGATCCCAAAGTGGGGGAGGAAGAAGGGGAAGGACGGGAAGAGGGAGGGACACAGAGGGAAGTGATGAATTTGTACTAATAAGAAAAGAGGTCTTGTCACAAATGGATTCAGAAGCACGACTAGGAGCCCAGAGGCAAGTGGCCTAGCAAAGGAAGCAGAAATCAACTGTGAGTTTAAAAGGCCCTTTTAATATATATATGTATATATATATATATACACACATATATATATATACACACACACACATCCACACACACACATACATACATACACACACATATATATTTATATATATGTATATATATAAATGTATATATATATGTATGTGCATATATATTATTGCTTTCAGAGAGGAAGAGAGAGGGGGAGAGAGATAGAAACATCAATGACAAGAGAGCATTGTTGATCAGCTGCCCCTTGAATGCTAAAGGTTTTACACCAGGAAGCCAAACCTAAAGAAGACCTATCTTCAGTGACCCACCACTGGCCTCCCAGGAGGTGAGGGTCACAGGATGGCACCCAGGCATCCCTAAATAAAACCGAGGGCAGCCTTCAGAACTGACCCAGACCATCTGGGACAATAACCCAGGAGATGACAGACCGATTCCAGCTATTGCCAACAGGCTGCTTCTTCTTGTTTAGAGGATGATGTTTGCAAATGAGCCAAGCATCCCAGAACAAATCATCCCAGTGCTCACTGGGCATCCATGTGGTCCTGGATTTCCAGGACTGGTCTGCAGGTGCCTTATTCAGTGTGGACCAGAGGGGTGGAATAAGACGAGTAATTTCAGACCAACAGAAAGCAACGGTGTCTAGTGTCTGCAGAGATGCCACTTAGAGCTGAGCAGGCTATTCACCGCACAAGGACATCTGGGTGCTGAAATCCAGTGTGGGGAGATGAATCTGGCCAGAGGAAGAGGCATCTTGTTTGGATTCACACAAAGGTGAAAAATGAGCTGATGGAGGTTCAACATAGAGGCATTTCCAGTTAAGGCTGGGCCAATATTGGAGAACTTAGAACAAAGAAGCAATGGCCCCACCCTCTGTTGTGCTGGGCAGGGCATCCTGGTAGGTGAGGGTCAACTAGGAGAGGGGTAGTAACATAGGATGGCAGAAAGAGTCTAGGCATTCCAGAAAATAGGCCAATCAGCCACAGATTACCTGTGTAACCATGCGTAAGTCACTCCCATCCCTCATCCCCAGCAGTAAGATGGGGATAACAATGCCTACCTCATCTGGCTATCACATGGATTAAATGAAATAATGCAGGTAAAGTACCTAGCACAAGGCTTGGCCCTCAGTGGACACTCCATAAATGGTGGTTTCCATGACAGCAACACTGTCCCAAAGGTGAGAGGCACAAAGCTTCCAACCTTGACATGTGAGGGTCACTGCAGAGGCAGCCAGCCAAACACGGGCTGAGAGGTACGGAGCCAGTTTTTCATGAAAGAACAGTAAATGCTTTCATTTCTCCAGCGTAACTGAGAGCAGCCCTCTTGGGAGTCAAACCTGTTGCTGGTATGGGTTGTAATCTGAAGCTGAGCAACCCTCCAGGACTACAGGGGTTTAGGAAAACCAAATGAAATTACCTGTTGGGCACAGTGCCTGGTCAGGGCAAGTGCTAAGCAAATGTGAGTTCCTAACCCCTCTCCGCTAGGGAGCCTCAAACAGTGCCCCTGCCCCAGAGGCGGATCCCCAACAGCTTGAAGCAAGTTGAACTCTTTGCTTTAAGTTCTGCTGAATTTAAACCAATTATAATGCAACTTACATTTCTTAAGCATCTTTTATGTGAAAGGCCCATGTAGGAAGCAATGTTATTTCTCTCATTAGAGGCCCGGAACACAAATTTGTGCATGGGTGGGGTCTCTCTCAGCCTGGCCAGCGATCCGGACCATGGAAGGTTGGCTGTGGGAATGCATAGCTACCAACTGGTCGGCCAGTCGGCCGGTCGTAATGGTCGCTTAGGCTTTTAAATATATAGATATTCTGGAAGTCTCCCAACTCTGAATTTTTGTGCTGTTGTTGATCCTCACCCAAGGGCATTTTTCCATTGATTTTTAGATAGAGTAAAAGGGACTAGAGAGAGAGACAGACAGACAGACCAAGACATTGATGTGAGAGAGACACATTGATTGGCTGCCTCCCTCATGAGCCCCAACAACCAGGGCCGGGGATTGAACCTGCAACCTAGGTACATGTCCTTGACCAGAATTTAATCCAAGACCTTTTGGTGCAGATGTTCTAACCACTGAGTAACACTGGCCAGGGCAGCAACTCTGAATTTTTATACCACCTTCCATGTGTCCGCTTACCATCTATCACTTCATTTTTTTTCTTTGTCATAAACATGAAATATTTTAAGTATGGTAATTAAGTGTGAAAATGATGCATACCTTTTTCCTTTGCATTAGAGGAAATTATTTAGGTGTCAGTCTGTCACCCTTAGTTAATTGAAGGAAAGAGGGGTTTGTTCTAGAGTTTTTCCCCATCCTTCAAAATATTTAGCCTCATGCACTTGAATAAATTCGGTATTCAAATAGCAACAATTTACTGAACACCTGCCGAATGCTATATCTGTGTTATCCTACTTAGCCATCACTGCAAAAAGCAAAGGAGCCATTACTCCTCTTTTATGTATGAGAAACCGGAGTCTAAAACACATTGAACAACTTGTCCAAGCTGGTAAGCCTGTGTGAACAAATATTATTGTAACAGTAACAAATGTTACTGAACGAATGAACGGCAAGCTCTTACGGAGCTTAAGCAGCTGCAGTACAGTACAGCTTATAAATACCAAATGCCATTCACAGAGCACTACAGGAACGAACTGTTTGGAATGAGACTTTATTGGAAAACAGGGAGCAAAATGACTATTTTCCTCCAAATCCAGAAAGAAATGTTTTCTGCACTAGCCCACAATGAACTGTGTTCTAATTACTGAGGAAAAGGGAGTCTCAGTTAACCGCTGTTTGGCCCACCTGGTCCACAGGGGACCAAATGTTTCCATATGGAATTCATGAGAGAATAAAGAAAATAAAGTATGCCTAGAGGTCAAACCTTAAAGAGGAACAGGAAGGCTCTAGGGGCAAGGCTAGATCTTGACCTTGGCCTGGCCTATAGGGCATTGGGGTGAGAATGGAGTCTGGAGCAGGAAGGGAAAATAACACAATGGTTAAGAGCAGAAACTTGGATCTAGAGTCTGACTCTAGTTCAGATGCTACAACCTCCCAGCTCTGGAACCTGAGACTCCTCAGGGCAGCGTTCCTCTCATTTAAAAAAAAAGGGGGGGTGGGGGGATAACACAGATACTTTATGTATGAGTCCTTTGAGGTTTAGCTCAGAGCCTTAGACATAGTATATTAGTTTCTTAGGGCTGCTGTAACAAACTACCACAAACTTGGTGGCTTAAAACAACAGAAATTCATTCTCTCACAGTTTTAGAACTTCAAAATCAGTATCTATGGGCTGAAATCAAGTTGTTGGCAAGGCTGTGCTCCCTCAGGAGGCTCTAGGGGAGAATCTGTTTCCTTGCCTCTTCCAGTTTCTGGTGGCTGCCGGCATTCCTTGGCTTGTGGCTGCATCACTCCATTCTTCAAAAACAGCATCTTCAAATCTCTCTGTTCTATCTTCAAATCACCTTATCCTCTGTGTCTGTGTATCGGCTCTCTCTCTGCCTGCTTCCTCTAAGTATACTCATGGTTGCATTTAGGGTACGCCTGTATAATCTAGACTAATCCCCACTTCTCAAGATCCTTGATCACATCTGCAAAGTTCTTTTTCCAAATAAATTAGTATTTTAGGGCTCCACAGATTAGACTCTAATATCTTTGGGGGTGCACATTATTCAACTCCCTAGACAGCAAACCCTCAGTAAACATCAGTTAGGAATACTCTTGTTACTGTTCATAGAGATTAGCCAAAAGTACTACACATCCAGGAAAAGGTCTATGGATGGACAAGAAAGGGAGGCTATTAGCACTTTGCCATGAGAACCAACAGAGATGCCACAGGGTTGTTCCCCAAATCCCTCACATACAGGCACATTACCTGGATCTACATTACAAGCTCAGAGTGGCAGTGAGAAGAGTGGGGACATCGGGGTCAGACAAGCCTGCATTCAAATCCTACTCTGCTCCTTATAGGAGCACGACACTGGGATTTCTCTACCTCAGCTCAGTGTAACTATAAAATGAGGCTGCTTGAGGTTCAAATGCCCATGTAAATGACGTGGACATGATAGGTGCTCTGAAAATGATTGCTATTAATACAAACGAGCCTGCAATGTGTGCAGGAAGGATGAGTAAAGGAAATGACAGTAACCAGCGCATGCAGGAAACACCCCCCTCCCATCCTTACTCAAAAGCATCTCATGCTGCCACCAGGCGTGCATCCAAGGAGAAGCCCTGGGGGTCTCAGATGCAAAGCTGAGATCCTCCTTCTGGGACACACATATTGTAGTCAGGCCTTTTCCATAGCCCATCGTATCTTTCTTCTGGAATCCAGAGTTATGAATGACTTGGAGGGGGTTCAACAAAACATTCTTATAGCAAATGTGATCTTTGTTCTGATAACTAATGAAATACTTCTGACACTTAATGAAATGCCACAAGAAATGAACAAGGGCTCTTTGGAGCCTTGTTTGAGATCAGAGTAACTCAAGCTTAAAATCTGGCTCCAATCTTTCCTAACCTACAGGCAGAAATGTACATACCAGTGGGCCGGCTCTGCTACAAACTCTCCCACTAAACAGGGCTAGGGTTTCCGATTTAGAAACCAAAGCATATTAAAACCCCATTTATCTGGTTAGCATCAACAGGTAACTTCTTGTCAAACAATTCAGGGACTAAGTGGAAATCCTGTCTCAGAAGGTAAAGAAATGAAACTTTTCCTTGCAGGAGCAAAACAAAAAACACCAAAAATGTGAAGTATACATTTCAAACAGATGTACCTGCTTTCTCTGCTGACTGCCCAGGATTGCCAGGGAGGTTTTCCAAGGAGAAACACAGACAAGGCCAAAGATTTCCCTTCTCTTTGCCATGTGGTTTCTGCCCCCCTGTATGTAATAAGACTCCCTAGGTATCGACTGAGGGACAGGAAACCGGCATGTGGCTTTGTGAAGCTTAATTAACAACAAGTTTCCTATCCCGCATCATGGAACCCACTGGCTCCAGGGGCCCACAAGACAGAAATAACATATTGCTCCAGAGTTATTAATGATGAAATGCAAATAGCCTCCAAGAAAGTGGGCAGGAAAGGAGGAGCTGAAAAAACAAATGATTCCTACCAGCAGCCAGGGACAGTTCCCTGGGGAGGCAGGAAAGGGTGACTAAAGCCTGTGATCGAAGCTTGATCCGTCTGTCCTGTCTCAAAACTAATAGCCCTTTCAAGCAAACACGCACACGCACACACACATGCACACACACACACATAGCACCAACACACATGCACACAAATATGCATGTCCATGCATACATGCACAGGCACGCACATGTATGCATGCACACATACACACATACTGCACACTCACACTCGTATACATGCACATGCACACTCATACAAGAAGTTAGAGAAAAAGACACAAGGCTGTCAAACCCAAAGATAATATGGTAAATGACAAAATAATTGGCCATGTTGTTTTTGAAGTGTCTTATATTTTTCAAAATACTTTTATAGCTATTACCTCATTTGACCCTCTCAATGGGCCTCTGTGGTAGACAGAAGACATATAATTATGCACATTTCATACATAAGACTATCCAGTTAGCAGATAATAGTGCTGAGACAGGAAGTGGGGTCCAATGACGCCAGGCCCAGGGTTTCTCCAAGGTAAGGAATGTGAATGCTTCCAACAGAAAAGGGCAAGGCCCGGGGGGCGGCGGGGGGGTGGGGGAGACCAATAAAAGAAGGTCAGGCGTGTTGATGGCACTTTTAAGAAAAACTCATGTTATGAGACAGAAATCTGAACAGAGGTATCTGAAGGGAGTGATGTTGTATCTAGAAAGAACAGCCAACAAATTCTAGAGCATGTTTGAAAGTCTGTCTGAGGGCTGTGTCTCCCAGCCACCTTCTTCCCTTTCAGTACTCAGGATGACAGGATGGTAGTGGAACATTTAAAGCAGCAACTGGTCCTCAACAATGCATCAGTATCTAGCAGGAGACCTTAATGAATGGGATAGACCCCTTTTATTTTACAAACATGTAAACCAAAGCCTAGAGAAATGAGGTGATTGGTCAAGGTGAAAACATTGGAGAGAGTTGGAATTTGGACCCTGAATTCTGGACTTGGGATATAGGGCTCTTTATGCCTTCCAGCGGCCTTGGGCATCTATTATCTTTAACCTCATTACAGGTACCGGTCTTGGCTAATACTAGTGCCCAAAGAACACTGAACGATAGGGTGGGAAGCATGGCTTTCCTTTTCTTTTGGGGGGACAGAACTGCTAAATTTCCCATGGACAATCACTAGACAGGATGTGGGGAAGTGCCAGTGGTCCTGCTAGCACAGAAATTGTCTTATTCCTTGGGTATTTTTAAGACTCCAAAATGGTTGGCTGGATAATCCTCTACCCCTACCCCAAAGGCATCCATGTCCTAATCCCCAATGATTTATGTGGAGAAAGGGCTTTGCAGCTGAGATTAAGGATCTTGAGCTGGAGGAGGATCCTGGTTATGAGTGGGTGCGATGTGAACACAAGGGTCCTCGTAAGCAGGAGGTCTGAAGATGAGGGTTAGCAAAGTGGGAAATGACAGAAGCAAGAGGGTGGGTGAGGGGAGGAGCTGAGGAATGCAAGCAGCTTCTAAAAGCTGGAAAAGGGAAGGACACAATTTTCCCCTGAAGTTCCCAGAAGAAATGTAGCCCTGATAACATCTTGATTTTAGACTTCTGACTTCCAGACTGCAAGAGAATAAATTTATGCTGTTTTAAGCCACTGAATTTACGTTAAGAGTTACACCATCAGTGGGAAACTAACACAACTAATACAAAACTAGAGGGGCAAGTCTTTACTCCTCAGGGAATAAACGGGCTTCGTAAGATGTGGCACAAACGTTTTTAAAATCACAAAGGCATTAGGAGATATTTAGACTGACTATACACTAGATACACTGTCTTGCTTTAAAATAGAAAAGAATTGGTTAGCTGTGTTTATGGGGATTTCTTTCTCAGATAACTTCTAGTTTAATTCCCTCGGACTGCTCCATGGTCCCACCCTGGAGGGGAGCGCATGGACCTTCCCGTCCAGCCTAGACACTCCCTCAGATGCAGCCTGTGCTCCAGCCGCAGCAGGCTGGCTCTGACTTCTAGAACATCAGGCTCACTCATGCCTCCAGGACTCCATCCTGCACTTTGCTTTTTGGGCAATGCTCTCCTCGCCCTTGGGCTCTGCTAAAATCCTTCTTCCTCAAAGCTCAGCTCAGTCAGCACTTCCTCTGAGAAGCCTTCCCTGGCCTCCCCAGGCCTCTCTCCCACCCACTCCCCACACCCAGAGCATCCCTCTTCAGAGAGCCCTGAACCCTTAGTCTTATAAATGTATGTTTGCTTATCTTCCTCCCCACCCACCAGCATGAGTCCCTCAAGGACAAGAGACCTTCTTGTTTCTGTCACCAAAGCACTGCCATCCCCTATCCATTCCAAGCACTTCCTGGCTCCTTCCAACCTGAGGAAGGCAAGCTCCTCTTGATTCCCCAAGAATTAGCCCCACCTCGGTGCTCCCAGTGTCCCGGCAAATGGAAGGCAGTCTGCCATGTTCACTGAGTGTTTATGAGTTGCTCTAACTGTGCTGAGTGCTTGTAGGAATTATCCATTCATAGCAACCCAGTGAAGCAGGTGTATTATTTTCCCCATTAGGGAAAGTCTGAACAATGCCAGCAGGGCACAGGACTAGTAAGTGGCCGAGCTGGGTAGACAATCACACCTATCAAACCCAGGGCTGAACTGTTCACTATCATGTGTTAGCTCCTGTCCCCATACCCCACCTCATCATCTGAAGGTCTGGCTAACAGAAAAACAGTCATTGAGAACTGAGCACAAACTGCTCTTGGGCTGTGGGTCTGCGCAGCCTCTGTAAGAATACCCCTGATGTAGGCAGATTCCCTCTCAACACGAAACCAGCTCTCCTTCTGCAGGCAGTTCTGGGACGCCCACCCTCGGCACCCTTTCTGACACACTCCACCTAATGAAAACAGTGGCCGTGATTTCCACAGATGTGACTGTCAGCTCCCAGGCTCCAACAACTGTCTCCCGTAGACACACACAGCCATTCTACACTTGCAATGCTCAGTAGGGGAGGGGAAGAATGTGCCAATCTTGAAAAGCTCTGAATTAAAGTATCAAGCTTCCCATTCCTCAGATGCCACTAGTGCACATGTGTAACGATAAGAAAAACTGGCCACTGTAGGCGAGCGTAAGGAAGGAAGCCCAGGGGTAAGGAATGCGGGCTCCCTGGCACCCAGGGAGTGAGAAAGCCCTGCAGCGGTCCTCGATAGGAGTGGCCAGCGCCCTCATAGCCTGACTTTGTGGAGGCTGAGTTAGACTGGCCAGTGGACATTCACATGTTTCTCTAAGGTTATGCACTTAGACTCTGGGCAGCAGAGACTCTCTCTGGGTGCCGTTTCCCCCAGAGATTTTAGGAATGGAAAGGAATCCATTTGGTTTTGGTGTTATACAAGGGAACACTCTGCAGTAGCTCCCTCCAGTCTGCAGGTATCCATTCTGGAAACTGAGGGGAAAGGCTCTCCTACTTTGGAGTGTTGTCAATGCCACAGGAGTGTGCTGCTGCTATGGTGTACAGGCTACCAGACTCCCCTGATACCCTCCTCCTCCCCCCCCCGCCCCTCCCCCTACAGCCACCACAGGGCGAAGCCTTGGGCAGGGAGAGAGGGAGGAGTTGGTGAAGTGCCCTATGGAATCTCTTGATCACGACCTGCAGGCTGAACACGCCCAGTCCAGAGCCTCCCCAGGCAGCCACTCCCTTAAATCCCAGGGGAAGGCCACCCTTTGTGGAGGGCTTTCCTGAGCCGTCGCACCAAGAAAGGGCAAAGGGCAGGGTGCCGAGGCCCTGGGATGCTGTGCTGCCCAGAGTCCTGCCCTCTTGGACTGGACCTCAGTTCCTGGCTCCCCATCTTCCTGTGTGGCCCCATTTCTCCACCCGATCGATCGTTCCTGCAGAACCACAATTCTAACTGGAACTGCCTAACGCAATGCCCAGCGTTTAAACCCATAATGGGAGTTAGAGCTATAATTTATTGGGCACCTACTATGAATTGGGCAATACAAATATTTCATTTAATTATGCAATAATCCCATGTGATAGGTATTATTATTATTACTCTCATTTGAAAGATAAAGTCCCTGAGGCTCAGAGAAGTTTAGTAACTTTCCTACGCTCAGGATCTTTGGGAGAGCTCCAATAAACACTGATATGATTTATATGGCTTTTAAGAATGTGATTTGCAGTGTATGCATGTGTTTTAATGAAACAAAGGTCTGATATGGAAGCAAGGGAACCCAAAAAGTTTCCAGATATATTCCAGCTAAGTAAATTCTACTGATTTCTTCAAGGTTGGGTTCAAATCCTACCTGCTTTGTGCAGTGTTCCATGACAGCTCCATCCCACAGGGAATTCCCATCTTCCTGAACTCTGGTCACACCTTTACTGTCTCCCACCATGTGCAGTGTTTCCTGGGTTTCTACTCATCCACTACCACAGTATCAGGCCCCCAAGAATATGGACTGTGTTTCCAATTTTTTGAATCCCCCTGGTGCCTAGGACTAGAGGCAAAGATTTCGCTGATGAAGAGCTCTGAACATTGCAAGAAAGAGATGCAGTTCTTTTTAAGCCTTCAGGGCCAAATCCACCCACTTTTCAGGGTGTGGCCCAAACTGTCCAACCTTCCAACAGTTTTTCTGATCACACCTGCTGGAAGTAGGCTGCCTCACTTCCAAAATAACCATTTCCGTGAAAAGGACATTAGTGCCTGATTCCAACAGACCTCCATGGAATTCTGGTTCTGGTGCTTCTGAAGGGGGTGATTGGAGCAGTTCATTTCATTCCTCTGAGCCCGTTTCCCTTCTGTGAAATGCAAATCTGCCTCCAAGGGTTGAGGGATGAGTGGTGCATGTGTATCTCTGTATCTGCCTCCCAGGGTGGAGGCACCTGTGGTCCATGTGCATCTCTGTATCTGCCTCCCGGGGTTGAGGGACCTGTGGTCCATTGCATCTCTGTATCTGCCTCCCGGGGTTGAGGGACCTGGGTTATAATGCATTTGATGTCGTGCCTGTACAGAAGACATGCTCCAAATGGTAGCCACTATTATTCCCATTACTATTTCATCATACTAGCCCATAAGGAAAGCATTTATATCCATGTCTCTTCTAACCTTCTGGAGCTCTGGTTCTGAAACTCTGGAGTCTGTCAGAATCATGTAAACGAAGTTACCTAGATCACCTCATGGACTATAAAATAATCCCCATTAGGCACGGGAGATGGTGGGGACCAGACTGCTCTACTTTTAACAATACTCCCCAGCCCACTGCAAGTGATGCTTATATGTGCTCACTAAACCTGGAATACTAGAAAGTATTTGATTCCCAAATTCTTTTCCATGGAACCTTAAAAAGTTCCCAAGATACTTCCAGACCTACGATTCCCAACCTTGGCTGGATTCTTTCCATGTCTACGGTAAGTACAACCCTTAGAGACTCAGATGTTGGTTTGGGATGTGACGAGGGTGTCAAGATTTCTAAGAAGTAGGCAAAGGACTCTAATGGTCAGCCAAGGTTAAAAACCACTGCCCGCTTTGTATCTAGTCCCCAGGTTTTGGTTGTTGTTGTTTAATCCTCACCTGAGGATATTTTTTCCATTGATTTTTTAGAGAAAATGGAAGGGAGAGGGAGAGAGACAGAGAGAAACATCGATGTGAGAGAGACACATCGATTGGTTGCCTCCCACATGTCCCCGACCAGAGCCAGGAGCCTGCAACCAAGGTACGTGCCCTTGACCGGAATCAAACCCGGGACCCTTCAGTCCACAGGCCGACGCTCTATCCACTGAACCAAACCGGCTAGAGCTAGTCCCCAGGTTTTTATAGTGATGTCTCTAAAACTTCAAACAGAGCAGCTCAGCTTTTGTCTGTTACAAATTGAACCTCCATCTAAGACTGATTTTGCACAAAGAATTCTTATGCCTTAGAAAAAAAAAGTTTGCCAGCAGCTGCTCTAGCCTGTCAGTAAGAGTCTGATGCCTCCAGCCCTGTTTTTGTTATACCTTTGTGTCCCAGAGCCTTACAACACAGTAGATGCTTAATAAATATTTGTTAGAAGGTTGAATAGTTTTGTTTTATTTGTTATGTGGCTCCAATTAAGTTTTCAGTTGCCTAGCATAACAACCTAACAGTTTCTTAAACATCTAAGCCCTAACAGTCTCCGCCTCAAACCTCAAACCTGAAACAGAGAATGAGGCAGACAGCCATCCAGAGAACACACTGACGTTTCTTCTGGGGTCATATATACTATGCAAGTTCCTAATCACTGATAAACATAAGCAAATGCGATTTTCATCAGCCGGGAAGAGCGTGACATTTTTCAGCAGCACAGGCCTCCCAGGCTAATATTTGGATTATTTCATCTGAAACTGTCAAATTACAAGAGCATGATAAAAACTTGTAGGAACTTCATAGTAAACAGTAACTGGCCCCTTGTCAATAAGTTAGAAGAGAAAACTTTCCTGCTGCCAAACGCATGGGCCGGAAAGCCTGCAGCCCAGGCCGGCAGCCAACTAGAGCCTGTTCCCTGGGCAGCTTTTCTAGGTTCTCAACCACAATGGCTGGAAGAGACGTTCCTGAGTACTCTAGGGATCTGGGAGTCAGCAGCACCTTCAAATCTCAGCTTTTCTGTGGCTTCATTTAGGACTCTGACTAGTCATTTAATATCTTAGAGCCTCGATTCCTTATGTGTAACATCTACTTCATCAGGTCCTGATAGCCACGGCTCCCCGGGTTTGAATCCTAACTCTTCGCATACTAGCTGCGAAGCCTTGGACAAGTTACCCCACTTCTCTGGGCCTCCATTGACTCACCTCTAAAATAAGGATATTAGCGGCCATTTCATAGGGTTGTCAGTGTAAAGCGACAGGAACAGTGCCTGACATAGGACAGGCATTCAACAAACCTCAGCTATTATAAATCTGCAATCCTGAAAGCAAGAGTTTTGAAAACTGAGTTTTTGTCTTTCTTTTTCTTTTAATGTTTTTATCAGTCTGGTGTCAAAACTCATTGGGGCAGCCAACCTGACCTTAACAGGCATGGTCTCTTTTACCCTACGTGATCTGAAATCCATATGCTTCACTGCAGACGTAAAAATGTGTTTAATTATGGGATGCTGCCCCACACCAGAGAAGGAATGTCATTAAAGTGTGAAATATGCCGTGAATTACCTTTCTAAAATCTGAACAGTTCTGAATTCTAAAATGCACTGACCATAAGTATTCCATATAAGGGACTGGGGAGCTATGTTACTATGAGGTGTGTCTGGAATGAAAGGAGCTAACACATGATAAGCCCTCAGCCTTCAGTAGTGGCAGACCCTCCAAGTGTCGAGTGATGTTGGAGGGTCTTCAGGTTTCTACACAGGAAGAGAGAGAAGGAAACATTCTCTCCCAGCTGGTCCCTCTCTTTACTCTCCCACTGACAGGCCAAGCCAAGCCTTGAAACTCTCGGCTCTCTTCTTCTCTCTTCTATCAGCCCAAACGTGGTTTATTCCTCAGAATTCAGCTAAAGCATCTTCTCTGTGAAATGGTCCCCTCCTGACCAGGCCAAAAGCATGTGGCGGGGAGGCTGGGTGGGTAGTATCTCCTCTGCACATCCAGTCAGTGGCAGGGACAGCCTACAGCACTGGGCTGAGGAAGGACTCTCACGAACCATCTAGCCATAGTGGGAACGGGTGGCCATCCATGCTGAAGTCTGAACTGCAACTGATAAGAGAGGCTAGACTACCCACCTAACAGGCTCAGGCCCTGCCTGGGATGGGCATTAACTTGGCTTGACTTCTAAATTATACCTTTCTTAAGCAGAGGGATTATATCTAACACTTTTTGTTTTTCCTGTAAATGTTCGTTTGTTGTTGTTAATGCTTTTGTATGAATATCCTCTCAGATTCTATTATGAGCCTAGGGCACCCAACAAATACTGTTGAATGAATGCCGTAATCTGCAAATATTGTTTGATCAATTCACTGACAAGCTCTTCTCAGCCCCTTTGCCATGGGCACTGCCTAGTTTGGCATATTTATGCAGGCCTAGCCAGGGAGGCTTCTTAGGGCTATACAACTATCTATTTTAATGCCATGACACTGTGTCTAGAGCTTATATTTTATTAAGTCTCTAGACAACATCTAGGTCCTCAATTAGACACAGCCTCAAAGCTGTGTGTTCACTCAAAATACACTGGAGAAACTTTCTAGAAAAGTTCATAGAATCCTGAAACCTACAACCTGAGAGCAGGTAACACTCCAGACATTCAACGTGTCTAAGGATTTGAAACTCATATGAACTTAAAAGGCATCTTGGGTTAAAAGCACCTTGTCCTCAGCTCAAACCCACACAGCCTGCGGCCAGGGTCTCCCTTTCCTCCTGCACCAGGCCAGCTGTACTGGAGGGAGGTCTCCCAGCACCCACTCCCTCTTTACCCTCCACAGGGCCTCCCTAAGGTTGATGCCTAAGGGCTTCTAAGAATTAGCTTCACTTTGAAGACTATTCAGAACCACAGAGTGGGGTGGGAGTGGCCTCAAAGCTTTAAAAAGCTGCAAAATAAATCAAAGGATGAAAGGAGATTGTGGAGCCAAGAATTCCTCCCCACCCGGCAGAAGCAATGCATTAACCAAGCAATCTGTGGTGCAGAGCCGCGTGCAGCACGTCGGGCGGGCAGGGAAGAGACAGGGCCAGGGCAGCGCAGGGCGGGCAGGAGCCTGGAGGGCGTGTACCTTCTCTCCGCGGTGGGTTCGCGGACCCGCGTCTGCGGGTGCCGGCTGCCCCGGAGCACGGGGCCCTGGCGGCTGGCGTTGAAGCCGGCGGGGGCGCGAGGCTCTTCTCGGCTCCGGTGCAGCGGCACTGAAGTGCGCACAGCCGACACCACGTGGCCCGCGAAGGCGTGCGCGGGGGCTCGGGGCCTCGGGCCGCGCGCGCGGTGGGGTCCGGGCAGGCAGGGCCGCGTCTGCTCCATCACGCCGCCGCTGCAGCTGCGTGAGCACGCGGACCAGGGGCCCCAGGCGCCCCACACGCCGGGGACGCCGCCGCCGTCCTCGGGGGCGCCCTCCGCCGCCATCCGCTGAGGGACCTGTGGAGACAGAGGCTGGTTAGGGACCGGACACACCGCTCCTGCTCGGCCCTCAGAGGCTGTGGGTCACCTGAAAGGTTTGCCTATTGGGCACCAGTAGGCACAGAGCCTGTGTTAAAATCTAAAGAACAAAATTATAGAATCCCGCCTGGATTATATTTGTCTCTATACCAGCGCACTCATAAAATATAATTTTAAATATTTCTATGGAGGAAGCAACACACCAAGCACAAGTGCTCGGGCTCACGGAAGTCCTAACGCAGCCCTTGCTTTGGGTGCTCCGGCCTTGGAGCGCTCAGTTTGGCGCCCTCTCCTCTCACTGAGGCTCTCCCCTCAGGCGTTCCCCTGAATCTGGGTCAGGCCATAAGGAGATTTAGGTCAGGTCAACCATGTGCACAGCAGAGAGCTTGGCACTAAATGCATATTTGTATGCACCATTACGACAGTCTTTCCTGCTTCCGTGGTGAACCCGGGGAGGTGGGAAGTGTCAGAAACAAAGTTCTATCCAAGGGGTGATTCCACCTTCCCATTCACTTGCCATTGCAGAGGCCTACCCGGCCCAGCACGCCTGGTGCTAAAGGAGGTGCAGCCTTCCTGCGCTCTGCAGGCTGCTCTGAGCACCAGCGGGGCACCAGCACTGAGCGAGGCCCTGAGGACAAAGAGAAAGCACCCAGGTCCACACAAATGGCCTGGACCCAACAGCAGGAAAGCTCTAAGCAGCTAATATGAGATTGGGGTAGGCTGGTTGGGTGACAGGGTGCGGGTGGGAGCAATGAGAAAGCCGCAGAGGTGGGGCTGCATGCCCACTCAGTGCCAGTGACACATGTAATCGCCACCCCACAGCAGCTCTGGTCACCACCACTCCCACCTTTCAGAGGTGAGGCGCCCGGCTGAGTTTCAGAGATGTGATACCTGCCCCAGACATGTCAATTTAGCAGAGTTGGGATCTAAGGCTACCTAGCTCCCTGTACCTGGAGCTCCAGCAGCCCTGCTGTCTCCCCAGCAGACAGCGCTCTTGTGCTTCCGGATCCTTCTCTTGAGATGTCCTTCCTTTCAATGAGCACCACTGTGACTTTCCTTAGAAGGTGGGATTTTCAATGGCCCTCAGGCTCACATATAAAGTGCAAAAGTATCTCCAGATTACCTGAGCCTTTTTTTGTTTTTTAAGATGTTGGTTTTTGGCAGCTTTGTTTGGCCCAAGAGCTCAAAGACCTGTCACACTTGCACTCTTCCTCTGTCCCTCGGTGCCCTGAGCAGTGAGAAGGTCCAGGGATTGCCTTCCCCTTTGTGTGGAATTCCTTCCCACCACGGGGAATGAGAGATGGAGCCAAGATTACTTCCGAGGATGACTGTGAGGAAGCATGAGGAGACCTAAGTGCTCAGTAAATGCCACCACTGTTGTAGCGGAACCATATTGCTAAAAGCAAGGACTCGCCCTTGGGTAGAGGTCTTGCCCCCAGGCACTCAGCCAGCCTGAAGCCATGGGGCGGGTTTAAATGGGGCTACTTTCTGTCAACTACGGTCCAGTACACAGAGTGGTTCGGAGATGACCTTTTAAGCTTAAATTGGATTCCTGAAGGTTGAGGGAGCAACAAGGCAGGATGAGTGAGAGAGGGAACCCAGGGAGCAAACAAGAGTCTAACCAGAGAGTGAAGCCTAGAGCTGGATATCGAACAGCCAAGCTACAGGAGCCCTGTTCAGAGAACCGAGGTGGAGCCATTAAAGATGGGGTCAGAGCAAGGGCATGGCAGGGGTCCCGTGACAGGGAGGCTGCAGCTCCTTGCCACCCACATGTGAGCAATGTGAGCGCCAGATGGGGATGAGCACAGGAATGACGTGCTCAACTCCTCACTGCTAAACGGGGGGCCCGGAGAGAAGACCTTTTGCCTGCTTATGAACACAAAACAAACAAGCTTTTGTTCTTTCTTCTCTTCCCTTACATGTCCTGATTTATTAATATCAAAATGATCGTAGATTCACTGAGGTGGTTATAAAAATGCCTATCAGGCCACAGTCTTGACATATAAAGGAACCCCTAAAGTGTGGGTAGTGGGTTGAATGGTGACCCTCCCCAAAAGTATGTCCATGCCCTGACCCAGAACTTGTGAATGTGCCATTAATGGAAAAGGGTCACTGTAGATGTAATTAAGTTACAGACCTTGAAATGAAATCTTCCTGGATTTTTCCCGGTGGGACCCACATCCAATGACAAATGTCCTTATAAGACAAAGACAGAGGAAGAGTCCATGTAACCACCAAGGCAGAGACTGAAGTGATGTAGCCACAAGCAGAAAGGCCGGAGCCAGCAGGAGCTGAATGAAGCAAGGAGAGAGCCACTCCTAGTAGAGCGTGCAAGTGGCCTCTGGGCACCTGGATTCTGACCTTCTGACCTCCAGAAATACATTTCTGCCATTTTAAGCCATCAGGTTTGTAGTAATTTGCTAGGACAACCCTAGGAAACCGATACAGTGTGTTAGTACGTCTGAGACAAGAGAGGAAAGTGGACAGACATTTGCAGAGCACCTTTTCTGTGTCCAGCACTGCACAAACAGCTCACATGCATAAGGCTGGGTTCTATGGCACGGCCCCTCAGCCACCCTGAGGTGGGAGTTATTTTGTCTCTCTTACAGAGAAAAGATGAGGCCCCCAGGGTTGTGTGACCTGCCCATGGTTCAGGCTAATGAGGGGCACAGACAGGACTAAACTGAGGTATCCTGACTCCACGCCAGTGCTCTTGATTTCCCCCATTGCATGTCCCCCCCCTGCTGATGTTAGTAAAAGCAGAAGGGCAAGATGAGCAGAAATAAATCCACTTGTATAGTTCCAGCAGAAGGATAAATAAACGAAGGCAGAAGTATGTTTCTGAGACATTTGGGGATTTCACTTATCACCAAGTCCTGATTTCTCACTAACATATCTCTAAGGCACTATCTATAATTTTAGGTTAAATGTGCAGCTATACTAAAAATCCGCTTCCTAGAACTAATCCCATCCTTAATTTACTTTCCTGTAGCGCAGTTGGGCTGGGTCCCTGGGAAAAGAAAATACAAAACCACATTCCATTCTATTCTATTCATAAGAATTCTCTAATATATACATAGTTGAATTATGGTGAGTGACTTGAAATTCCATCTCAGTCCCCATGGTGTGAATCTAACCACATTCTCCAGAATTGTGTTTTTATAGTATGTAGCCAGAAACATAGGGAAAGGGTGCAGAAAAAGCAGAACGGGTTAAATGCAGAGAAAGAGAAAGAACCTCCATCCTCCTTCCACTCCTTCCCACCTTCCAAATAATAGTCAAAGAGTTTTCTGTGAGGCAAAATGAGTAAACTTCCAAGTGTTCTGTGACGTAATATTCCTAAAATTAGGACTAACAGGACCTCTGTTAGTCAATCACAAACAACAAAACCAAAGAAAAAGTCATGGTAAAGTACAAAAACAAACAATCCAAAGTCAAAGCCTGTAACCTGCCAGCATGGTGCCCCTTCCCCAACACTTGCAAAGACTGAAGCAGAAAACCTGAGGTGCTTCTAAAAAACACCCAAAATACTGATGTTCCTCATTTACGAAGAAGTCTAACCAATTAGTAAGAAAAACACGAACAACCCAGTGCAACTAGGGATGATGGACATGAATGGGTAGTTTACAGTTGTTACGGACGGAAAGTTTATGACCCCTCAAAATTCATATATTGAAGTCCTAACCCCCATTGTGGTGGTATTTGGAGATGCGACCTTAGAGAGGTCAGATTTAGATAATGTCATGTGAGTGGAACCCTCATGATGGGATTAGTGTCCTTATTAGAAAAAGAAAGGCCAGAGCTCTCTGCCTCTCTGCCATTGAGGACATAGCAGGAGGCCAGCTGTTTGCAAACCAGGAACAGAGCCCTCACCAGGCAAACACATCTGCCAGCACCCTGATCTGAGACTTCCTAACCTCCAGAGCTGTGAGAAACAAATTCCTGTTGTTCAGCCACCCAGTCTGTGGTATTTTATTATAGTCCAAGCTGACTAATGTAATGGGGAAATATATATAATACATGGAAACTGTTCAACATGTATCATCAAGTAAATGCAAAATAAAACAACAGAATTCTAGTTTATAGCCATTAGATTGGTAAAGATTATAAAGTTTACAAGATTGCTATGGCAAGAATGTTCACTGCTATTGGGAATCTAAATTGGAGCAACTTGGTTGGAGGGAACTTCGAAATAGCTAACCAAATTTTATTTTATTTTATGTAAATTATTTATTGTTGAAAATATTACATATGTCTCCTTTTCCCCCCATTGACCCCTCCCAGGCCACTCCTCCCCCCACCCCCGCATATGTCCCAGCCCCCCTACTATCTGTGTCCTTTGGTTATGGTTGATCTCTTACCTCCCCCCTCTCACTCTCCCCTTCCTTCCCACCGTTAGGCCAGCAGCGCTACTTCTAGTAGTTCACTCTACAGATACTCAAAACTAGTGCATTAAGCTGTGTAAGTTGTGTACATAGACTTTTACTGCATCCTTTTTTTAAAAATAAAACAAAAATATCTGAAAACAAACTAGGAGCTTGGTTCAGTGAAATCTAATCTGCCCAAACAATGGAATACAATTTATCTGTTAGATACTGGATGGCTTCAGCCTTCTATGACATATCCATTAAAGTGGACAGCTCTCCATAATATATTAATTAGTGACAAAAAGCATATAGAGAATAAACCTATCTGCATATATCTTTCTTTAAGCATTAGGCTGAAACATAAACAAACAATTGCTGATATCTGACTATTCTTAATCTACAAAAATGCAATTTCATGATTCATTGTTTCAAATGATTCACGATTCAACCCAATATGAGCAATTCTCTGAACCAGCCATGAAAAGAGCCCAATTAGAAAATCTTTTACCACTAAACTGGGCAGCATGAATGAAAAACCAGAATGTAGTGTGGCCTCCTCACCCACCCACCACCACCTTTGTATAACTGGCTGGTTGCCCCTAAAAGTCACCTCAACAGCTTGGAGCAGCTGGCAGGCCAGGCCTATCAGCACATATTTAACAAATGATACTAGTAACAACCATCATTTAGTACAGAATAGGGGCCAAGCTAAAGGCTAATTACTTTATATGTATTACCTAATTTAATCCTCAAAATAGCCATGTGAAAAAGCTATCATCCTCTTCCCTTTACAGATGAAAAACTGAGACTTAAAGAGGATGAGTCACAGAGTTAGTAAAATTCATAACAGTTCATGAGCACACAGGACTTCCCCTTTGGAGCTTTCCGATAATATTTGGATTGACCTTTGGGGTAATTAAGATTCTATACTGTTCAGCCCTAGCTAGTTTGGCTCAGTGGATACAGTGTTGACCTACAGACCGAAGGGTCCTGGGCTCAATTCTGGTCAAGGGCACTTACCTCAGTTGCAGGCTCCTCCCTGGCCCCAGGCCCTGGTCAGGGCTCATACAGGAGGCAACCAATTGATGTGTTTCTCTCCCATCGATATTTCTCTCTGTCTTTCCCTCTCTCTTCCACTCTCTAAAAATCAACTGAAAAAATATCCTTGGGTGAGGATTAAAAAAAAAAAAAAAAGATTCTATACTGTTCATATGTGAACAGATGGTCACTACAACTTGAATGGTTATTTTTAAATGGTTTCACACATAGACTGCTGGGCACTAAAAAAAATTAGGATAAAATTATTTAAATGATAAAAATAAATAAATAAATAAACAAACAAACAAAAGAGATCTTGTATTATGGAAAGTGATACACTGTAAAGAAAGGAGTGGATGATGAAGATGACACTGGATGACTTCAGCCTTCTATAACAAAGATAAGAACTGCCTCTGAGATGAGTGGGGGCAAACGGGAGAATTACAGAAAGAAAAGGTGTAGAAGTAGCAATAATACCCTTTATCTGCCTGAGCTGCTATAATACAAGCCCAATATCTAATACAAGATTCACTTCAAGGATTTTTATTTCCATTTTGCAGATTTATTCATTGAGGTATAGAATGCCCTAGTGGATGAAGCATGGGCTTTGAAAATACATAGAAGAGATAAAATCATGCAAATATGATGGTGTTGTCAGGTAGATTAAATGAATGAAGTAAAGCATCACACCCACTACCAGTCATCAGCAGGAGCACTGCAGACCTCCATTTCATCCCTTCAATGGGAGAACTTACATCACGAGTCAAAAGTTTTAAATATGTAATCAGCAGTGTAATATGTAATATGTAAATATGTAATCAGAGAACCAGAATGGTTCTTTCCATTCCACCGGAGATTTTAAAAAATAGGGGCAGGGTGGGCATAGGGGTAAGGTAACAGAATCAAAACAGAAGCTTTTGATGGGATTAAAGTACACACGCCATATTATGCTCCTTTCCCCAGAGGTTATGCTAGGTCCTGCCTAGAGTGAAGCTAAGGTGGGGTTAAGGGACACACATATGTTCTGGATAAAATCTTCCAAACCTTCTGTTATTCCCTTCCTCATATAAAAACTACTGCTTGATATTATGCTGCCTCAGTAAATAGTACTACGGGGCATAAGCCAGGGAGCAGGAGAAAAGGAAGGCATGCAGAGATGTAGGAGAATCAGGTAGAGTCACATCCCTCTTTAACTCAACTTGGGCCATGCAAAAGAAGAGGCTGTGCCAGAACTGGAGGGGGAAGTGAAAGCCTCCACAGGTCTGGAGTTGGCTGCCGTAACTAACAACAGTTTGGGATTGGTTGTATGGAAGTGAATGTTAGGCAGGGGTGTTTGTGTAGATGTATGTGGATGGGAAGGTTGTGTGTAGGGCAGCCTGGCAATCATTCTCCTTTCCCTGGGTCCTTTAGGAATCACCCCTCCACACTGGATGAAGTGTGGTGGGAAGGTATTCAGGGGCCCTGTCAGCTGAAGCCAAGGTAGGCAATGTGGGTCAATTGAACACTCCCTCCCTGGAATTTGAATCTCCAGTAAAGTGACCAAGAGTCCACAGATGGTGCTGAGTCCTTTACCCTAGCAGTAACTCCTCTGACCCAACTGCTTATGCTTTGAGACCACCCCTCTTACTCTCTGGTATTGCCTCAATGCCCACCTGCCTCCTAGGCTTGTTCCACTAAATTCCCCATTAGTTCTCTTAGTGTTTGTTGCTTATAATAAAGAACCCTACATCATATCTAAATGATTGCAAATATCATCTCTCTATATAAAAGCCCAAGCGACCATCACAACTGGTTAACCAAACGACCGGTCAACCGGTCGCTATGATATGCACTGACCACCAGGGGGAAGACGCTCAACACAGAAGCTGCCCCCTGGTGGTCAGTGCGCTCCCACAGCCAACCGGAGCCCTAATGGGAACTGGGCAAGATGGCCCCGATCGCCCCAATGGTCGGCTAGGCCAAGGGACCCCACCCGTGCACAAATTCGTGCACTGGGCCTCTAGTAATATATAAAGTATAGTAACCAAGACAATGTGAAATAAGCCGGGTCTACCCTTGGCACAGGACTTGGAGGGGAGAAAACAGTGATTGGGATGATCAAAGAAAGTCTAGACCTGCCAGAGCCTCTGGATTAAGGGAATCCAGGGCTGGAGGATCCGTATGGAGACAGTAGTTGACCACATTCAGCATAACCAGAAAAGAGTTCCACAGGGACAGACAGAAAGTGACCTCACAGAAGATCAGGAGAAACAACAATCAGGGCCATGTCCGCCATCCCACAACGCCTCACACGCTCCAGGGACGCTGCCGGCGCCCTGTGACGCCAGCCAGCACCCCGCTCTGCCCACCACGAGAGCTGCTGCTCATTTGGTCTTGATGCCATTACAGCGTCACAACCACAGGCCTTTTATGCTATAGATAATATTTTTAAGGGGGACATATTTGATTGTAATAGAAGAATGGGCTTAATAAATTAGGGCTTAATAACTCAATGAAATATCATAATCATGAATAATACAGAACAATATGGAAATAGTCTTATAATACAATATTAAGTGAAAAATGCCAAATTCAAACTTGTAACTATATCATGATTATGATAATGTAAAGATTCTGTAGGAACATGGATAAAGCCTGGAAGGGAACATGGAAAAATGAAAACACACAATCTGTTACTGAAGCTAGACATGGGGTAAGTTTCCTTGTAATTTAAAAAGTTCGAAACCGGTTTGGCTCAGTGGATAGAGCGTCGGCCTGCGGACTGAAAGGTCCCAGGTTCAATTCCGATCAAGGGCATGTACGTGGGTTGCGGGCACATCCCCGGTGGGGGATGTGCAGGAGGCGGCTGGTCGATGTTTCTCTCTCATCGATGTTTCTGACTCTCTATCTCTCTCCCTTTCTCTCTGTAAAAAATCAATAAAATATATTTAAAAAAAAAAAGTTCAGTCATGGTTACAATATTGCTCGCTCAATAAATAAAAATAAATAGACTAAATAGAGGAAGATTCAGAACAGATTGTGGAGTATGCGAGGCAGGGAGTAAACCAAGAATTGGTAGTCCTTGTCACAGAAAGCCCAGGCATTTCTCATCGCCACCAGTAAAGCCATAACTAGGAACAGCTCTAAATGTTTTCAATGTATTTGGTTTCGGTCTTAATGTAACATCATGTAAGATTTCACTGGTTTCTAATTTTCTTTCTACAAAATTAAACCCACCATCTGTTTTTCATAGAAAACGAGTAATATGCAAAGTCTGAAATTCTAAAGTCTCATTCTAGGAGAGACTGGAAAAAGTAGGTTTGGTTTTAGCCACATAACCAAGTCACCACCTTAAAGCAAACATTACAAAAATACACCTTGGAGTTTGAGCCCAGAGAGCAAAGCTTTGGACAGCTGAGAGCAAATACAAGCAGGAGCCTGCAGCTGGCAGCTCAGCCAGGACATTTGTGACCTGGGACCCTGCACAGGAGCAGGGGGAGGTGGCGCAGATTGATAAAGAAGCTCCAACCTCAAACCAGTTTTAAATTAAGGACCACCACGATGGTTTTCTCCAAGACACAAATTCAAGCTAACATCTCAATAAACTCTCTTGATTCTGACATAACACGCTGCAAAGGTTCCAAATCTTACCTCTCAGCAATGCCAGCAGCTAAAAAAAATGTTAAGAACCTCTCGCAAGGGAGATGAGCACAACACTCTCAGCCTGGACCACTGACTCTGAATCCCACACACAGTAATTTATATATGAATGAGTTCTACAAGTGCATTCCAGGCACAGCTGAAAGGCTTCATTTGCACAAAACCATAACAAAGGGGGAGTGAGTGGAGGCCCAGGGAGAGATAGATAAATGTGAAAATCAAGTCATAGCTACAGCAGGAGCAGACAGAGAGAAAAAAACATTGACTTGCAACCATCTGAAAGCTCAGCAGGTGGGGATTTGGTTGCCCTGCAAATTCCAGCTCTTTGTGTAGGGCCCTGAGGCTTTCTCTCACTATCTTTGTTTTCCAGTTGGTGAATCCTTACAGTGAATGATCTCATATGTCAAACTGTACCATATTTATCCATATATATGGTATTGAGTATAAACTCTGACCCAAACACTGGAGAACAACACAGATATACCCTTGTCCTTCTATTCCTAGTCTTGTGTTGTTTCTACATGTTTGACCCACAGGGTACCTGCAAAACAATCAACCTACATCCACCTCAGACGTGCAGATTCCTGGCTCCTGGATCATACCTAGTGAATAAGATCCTCTGGGGTGGGGCCCAGTAGTAAGCATTTTAAATGAGCTTCCCCAGTGATTTGAATTCATCCTCTGGTTTGAGAATCCCTGGCTCCTGGATACTTCTAGGCGAGGCTCAAAGAGGAAAGCACTAGGCTGACCTAAACCTCCAGGTTTTGGAGCTCCACCAATCACTGCTATTTCCTTAACCCCGAAGTGCTTAGCCACATTATTTCATTACCCTCAAATCCCCTGCTTTTTGACCTATCCCTTTTATTTCTTCCATTCAAATTTGAGGTCAAATTGGAATTTATCATATGAGACAAGAAAACATTGGTGGAATGATACCTGACTAACCTGAGATCCATGCTAAGCAGACTCCATTTGTAATGTACTTTCATAGCAGGAACAGGAACTGTGGATATGAAAGAAGAGGGAGGGGAAGACTCATGGGAAAGCCTGGACTGGGCCCTGTGTTCCAGTCCCAAGTCTACTCTGCTCACTCCATATATTTGGGGCAAGTCAGTCTGTGGCTCTGGACTTCAGTTTCCGTATCAGTAACATGAGCCGGTTGGGCTTGATGAGGGCTGGGGTCCCTTCCAGTGCTAACAGGCTCTGATTTTTCCTGGAAGAGAGTTTACATTCCTTGCCCCGTATTGATTCTCTTCTAGAGCCACAACAGAAAGAGGCAATCCCACAGGTTGTGCCCAAGGCTGCCCACTGCCCGCGGAGCAGGCTGTAAGCGCAGAATATCTTCCCTGGATGCAGTGCAAAGGAGGCCAGGGTGCCTGGCCACAATATTCAGAGGCAGGGCCCAGCCAAAATGATGGAATGAGGTAAATATTTGGATGTGATCTGCATAATCGGAAACACTCCCACTTCTGAAATTGACCTGACTCTTTCATCACCAGCCACATGGAAACCGTCCTGGGTTATAACTAGAAAATAACTCAGAGCATGTGCGTGGGTACCGAGTCCGCCCTGTGCTGCCACACAGTTCCTCAGGAAACAGAAGCAGATGTCTCTGTGCGCAGTGCCAGGCATGTTCTTTTGTTCGAGGACTAGTCCATTTGGCCTTGTGCTCTCAACAGCATTTGCCTATCTGCAACCCAAGGGCAGTCAAAATAATGACTAATTCACACAATAAAGAGTGCCGGCCTCTGGACCCTGAGGTTAACTTGGGGAACAGCAACCTTCCAACAGAGAATCCTGCCTGGTAATTGGGCCATCTCCATCTAGCAGTCCTTGGGAAGCAGCTGGATCCAGCAGGCTCCTGAAAAATAGGTGCTTCAAAAGCCTGTCCCTGGAAGGTGGCAGCATACAGCATGGGGCAGAGCACACCGTAGGTATTCTATAAATACTTTGCTAAATAAATAAGGCTGCACATGGTTTGAGATAGGACTCTACCTGGATTCCCTCAGTATTTTCCTTGCTCACTCAGACCTCGCCAGGCTATTTTCTTGAAATCTAGCTCTACTGTGTTACTCTCTTGCTTACCAATGTCTCTTGAGTTCTCACTGTCCAACAGATAAGATCCAAACTAGTCTTTGCCATGGCATTCTAAGCCTTTCATAATCTGGCCTCACCCTTCCTTTCAGCTTCAATTCTACCACTGCTGTCCCTGCCGTCCTGAGGCTCACACCATGCATGATATAGGCCTTGCCCTTTCTCCTCTCCTGCCTTCACCATGCTGCTCTCTTAGCTCCAATGCTCCCCCCCTTCTCCCCTACTCTGCCTATGAACTTCTACTCACCTCTGAAGACCTTTCCCATCCAAGTCAGATGGTCTCTCCCCCACGCTCCAGAGCCACTGCACCCATCCCCCTCCAAAGCACCTACCACGGGCACTGTAGTTATCTGTGCATACGACCAGCTCTCCAACAACACTGTGAGCTCCCCAAGGCAGGGATTATGTCTTATTTATCTTCGTGTTCGATCTAATCTCACTAACAGCACCTAATACGGAGTCTGTCACCTGACAGGCCTTCAGGAAATATTTGATGGATGATTGAATGAGCACATGGACGAATGAATGACAAATGCACCAACTGCTTGGTTTCTGCCCATTCATTGGTGAAATGTCAAACAACTCTTCTCTCTCGAAGCACATGTCATGGCTATTCAGCCACTGGGATGGTGATCTCTGAGGCCTCTCCTGTGTTCCTTGCCATATGTGCCTAAAGGACGAGAGACTGACAATCCAAATGACAGCTCTCCTGTCTCTTCAAAGTAATCCACAGGGTATTTCATCCCCTGACTATCTCTTGCTTATTGAAACTTTCTCTCTCCTTCACTCTAGGACGCTATATTGTCCTGGTTTCCTCCTAAACTTCGAGCTGTCTTCTCCTCTTCTACCTGCTGGCTGCTCCTTTATCTGCTCCCCGGATGTTAGGACTGTATTCCGGTACTCCTCAGCTTATCCAAACCGTTTTAATAAGATCTTCCTGTTGGTCTCTTCCTTATTCACAGGTGGCCCCAGCTCTCTCCCAAGCACCACATTTACATTCCCAATAGCCAACCAGACATACAACTACCACCAGGATGATGCATGGGCTTTCCATACCCATTATGTCACCAAACCAGGACCCGAATACCTGCTCCATCTCTGAACTCTCCATTTTCCGATTCATCCAGTGGCCCCACCCCTGAATCCGCTCCTCCAACTGCATGCAAATTACACTAGTTTTACCTTAGAAAGATCTCTGCACACTTTCCCTTTTCCTCCATCCTCCTAGCCCAGGGTTGGGCAAACTTTTTGACTCGAGGGCCACAATGGGTTCTTAAACTGGACCGGAGGGCCGGAACAAAAGCATGGATGGAGTGTTTGTGTGAACTATTATAAATTCAAAATAAACATCATTATATAAAAGGGTACAGTCTTTTTTTTTTTAGTTTTATCCGGCCCGTGGGCCGTAGTTTGCCCACGGCTGTCCTAGCCTGTGGTTGGATCAAGGCCTCATTCCCATTTGCTCTTACCTGGTCTCTATCCATCTCCCCACTTCCAGAATTACATTCTTAAAAATCACATCATCCAAGCCCCATGTTTATTAACCTTGCTGAGCACCCTTTGCCTCTAAGACTAAACTCAGTCCACCAGTCTGGTTCAGTAGGCCCTTCACTCTGTGACTTCTAGCTACCCCTACAGCCTCACCTGTGGGCACTTCCCTGCTTTTAACCTCTCACTCAACCATGCCAAGCCTGTACACCACTCTGTGCCTCAGACACAGACCATCCATGTCACTGGCCTTGAAGGACCTCCCTCACCCCCAGCTTACTTCTTGCTCGTCCTTTAAGATCTACTGAATGTTACACCCTCTGTGTAGACAACCCCAGCTCCCCAGGCAAGGATAGTTGCTCTGTCCTTTAGGCATCCACAGCATTTTGAGTACACTTCACCACATTTCATTTTAACTTCTGTTTTTATGTGTCCCATACCCCAAGTTGTGAAAAAACCAGGTATACATTTCTCATGCTAATTTAAAAATGGCATGAATATAAAACTGAAAAGAACAAAATTCAAATTAACAATATTAATTTCATGTGATGCATAGTTGATAGAACTAAGTAGACATTGTTGGGTGTGCCTATAGGAGGTATGTAAGACTTTGAAGTTTCACTTATTGATTACATTCTTTGAATTTGAGCACAATGAACCATCATTTTTGTTGTTGTTTTTTCCTTTGGAAAAATGAACTTGTTTTAAACCACCAATCCATTACATTGGAGGGCCAATCTATAAGGCTGAAAAGTTTTAAATGATGCTTAATGAAAAAAGCAACACACTAGTATTTATCACTGTACTTGTTGCTAATGAACTAGTGTGAGTTGGGTCTCAAAAGACAGAACCTAGCAGTACAGCTGAAGGTGGACATGGTGTGATCTCTACAGGTGAGGGTCTTGGGAGATTAGGACCCTGTATGGTATCTCAATATCTCCACCCTTTTATGGATTCAAACATTTAAAAATCTTCTCTCTCTAGCATGGAGGTATTCAGTTAATAAACTATCTCAGGTTATCTAGAATAGACTTACGTTAATATTTTCAGGTTATCAAATTGAAAATTCTAAACTAAAAATAATTTAAGTTGCAGACCACCAAGCATATACCCAAGATTCCAGGGACCTATAGGTCCTCAGTTTACAAAACACTGTTTTAATTTTTATTTTTAATCGCAGATGTGGCTCTGAGCCAGGATTTTCCCCCAGGTCACGCTGACTCCAAACCTCTGACTCTCCTCTCTAACCCCAGCATGCTTAATGCTCAAGAATACTGCTACCAAAGGGCTTCACAGACCATAACATCCTATACAATTGTCAGTTTAGGGTTTGGTTACTAGTATGTAAAAGACAATACTTTTAAAAAGGAACTGACATTTTTTAGGAAATGTACAATATAATGCTTCTTTAAGGAGATAATAATTATATCAGTTCTTCCCATATATGTAAAAGGTTACAACTCAAACTTGATATTATTTGATTGAGGAGGTGAAGATATTATAGTGGTGGGCAAAAATAGTATCACACCATGAGTATGCAAAACACAGAGCTTATTCTTGTATTATTATTTATTAATTATTGTATCACCTATTATTATGATTAACCTACTTTTACCCATCCCTGTATTTACATGCTCCGTGAGAGCAGGTCATGGCAATAGGTAAGTAGAAAACCTAGGCCTCTACAACAAAGAAAAAGGTGCTGGTGAGCAGGGGCCCAGGTACAAACATGATTAGAAAGATCCTCTGCTTACACAAAAGCACTTGAGTAGCCGTCCCCAGAAGAGGGGCAATAATCTGGGCTGCAAACAACATTTTAACTGTATCATTTCCAAAGTCTACTTAAAGTCCCTGGTTACTGTTTTGAGACCCTTCCAATCATATCTGATGACTTATAGTCGATTTCCCTGTGTTTAAATTGCATTTCTTTTATCTTGAAGAGAGACAAATAATGTGTACTAAGCCCCTCTACCATGTGCCAGGCACTTGACTAAATTACTTCAAAGTTGGCTCCCCCTTATCAATCCGACCTTAATTTAAATATCACCTCAAAGAGACTTCTCTGGCCACATGCCTACACACACACACACACACACACACACACACACACACACACACGGTTGTGCGCACATCCACATGCACACATATACTGTCACTGTCACTTTGCCCTGTCTGCTCCATTTCTTCATAGCGGTTATTACAGTCTGAAATGCTTGTATTTGTTTACTTGTTTATAGTCTGTTCTTCCCATTTAAAATAGAAATTCCTCATTATGGAAGAGAATTCTATGCTTCTTACTCACTTCTAGTCCTGTTACCGGGAAACCCCCAGCTGGGCTCAGGCTGCCTGTCGCTGTGTCCAATAACAAAGGCAGGGTTGAATCATACAAGGTGTGTATTGAGAAGGCTAGCCAACCAAGAACACAGGGTGCTTACAAGCATTCAAATCCTGTCTTATAGCAAGGTGCAGGGACAGGATTATAAAGGGGAAGCGACTAGGGAAGCCGTGGGCAAACTACGGCCCGCGGGCCGGAATGAATAAAACTGAAAAAAAAAAAAAAAAGACCGTACCCTTTTACATAATGATGTTTACTTTGAATTTATATTAGTTCACACAAACACTCCATCCATGCTTTTGTTCCGGCCCTCCGGTCCAGTTTAAGAACCCATTGTGGCCCTCGAATCAAAAAGTTTGCCCACCCCTGGACTAGGGTGAGGCAGCCCTGGAGGTCCGCAGGTGTCAGCTATTGTCCTTTACTAGTAGTCATCAGGTGATGAGATGATGTTGATGAGATGATGTTTTGACTCCTGGTGGTTCGGTCTGACCCTGCTTATCAGTTCTGCTTGCTGGATTCACAGCTGAGTCACCTCCTCAATCCCTTTGCACAGGCCTTAAAAAGGAAACTTAAGAAAAACTTAATCCCCTATTCACATAAATATATGTGTTCTAAGATTTAAAATAATATGATTATTTTTCAGATTAATTCAGGTGCTATATCAGATTATAAGTCCCCTCCATCAGTCCTAGCTCCTATAACAGAACCTGGCACATGGTAGGTGCTTTATGGTTGGTGAATGAACAAACCCTACCAGGTAGGAAATATCCTGCTGTTATAACTGAGGAGGTGATATAAACTGCCTAAGGTTAGGCTGTTAGGACGTGATATAGTCAAAATTCAAACTCATATCTACCTGCTTTAGGAGCCAAGATGCCCGCCACCCAGGCTTCTCTCAATGAGGTTATTAGAAGTGCACTGAGAGACCCCAGACATTCCAGAAGAAAATGTGGCATCTTCCCAACTATCAATTCCTAAAGGATTTAAAAATAGGTGTGTGCATGGGAGTTTTGTCCTAATGTTAAATAAGTTAAAATATTGTACAAAAATGAAAATAATCAGTCATGTTTTGGGACAAAATGTCACATTTCCATGAATGTTTTAAAAAATAATAGATATCAAATAAAAAAAAATAAACCCCAAGGAAACTGAGCCTTCAGTAGGCCACTTTGGGCTACCCCAAAGGCTGGATGTGTACATAAGTGTGTGCATGTGTGTGCGTGTGTCCACATGTTCACACTCTTTTGCTGACACAACATTTGGGGGGAGACAATGGGAAGCCCTGAACTGTACTGGCTGCCACCCAGAAGTGCTAACGTTGAAATGATTTAACAGAGAATAAGGTATCTGAGGGAGGACCACTCTGAACAATGATCTTCAAGGTCAAAAAGGGTGTTTCTACAGAGAGAGATGTCAACAGGCCTCAGCTAAAGGGGTTTGGGTGAGAAGGCAAAAGCACAGACATCACTAAAAACCAACTCTGTTTCCAGGGTGGTTGCAAAGTCTCCTTCCCTGAGCAGTTAGAAATAGAACAGCCTCGTTGTTCTGGGATGGCATAGGCGTGGTCTCGCCTGAAAGAGAAGATCTCTGGAAGTTATTTCCATCTCAAGATCTCTAAGGTCTAGACCACCAGTGGCAAACAATTTGGGAGCGTCCTCCCCCCAGCTCCCCACTATTTCTGGAATGATCAAAAGGGTCCCTCTTAACAGTCTGTCTCAATCTGAAATTTCTGCCCCAGATATTCACAGCACTCCGGCAGTGCCCATCATGGCGGTGAGCTCCTCCTGCCTGTCAGGTGCACAGGAACACCTACCTGCCCATGCGGACCCGGGTCACTGTATGGCAGAGAAGGGGCCTCTCGCTGCAGCACTCCTGGGCTTCCCCAAACATTTAACATCTCCCTGGCTCTGAACCAAGAATCCCTCTCAGAGCCAACAGCTTACAGCCCATTAAAAACCCTGTGTGATTGCAAACACTCTTTCCATTAGACAAGGAAGAAACAAGAACCACGTCTTGGGACCAAGCTAGCAGTTGCTGAAACTAGACTAGGGGCTAAAGTCCCTGAAGAGGAAATATCACTGTATTAAAAACCACAACTATTTCCAATGCTCACAGTCAATTACATGGGAGACCAGAGGTGCCGCTGGAAGCGCAGCAGCGAAGGAAAGCCTACTCGGCCACATTCTGGCCGGGCTGCTTTGGGGAAACTAGAGGCACCTTCAGATTTTTGAGCTGCTTGGGGCTTGAGGCCTGGTGTGTTTAATAGTAAGAAGACTACATTAGGGCATGCATAAGTCATTTAATCCACACCCCAAGCCTGTGAGATCAGCATCATCCTCATTTTATCCAGAGCAGAGCCACTAATCTGTTAGAATTGAGATGCTAACTGGACCACATTCATTGGAGAGCAGAGGCACCACTTAGACAGCCTCCATCCTTCTTGCCCTTGCTTCTTCTCCATGGAGCTCTCCATCTCTTTATTTTACAACTACTTGGGAGTGTTGGCCACTGCTCTGGGCTTAAAGAAGACAGAGGCTCCACTTAGACCTCAAGTCCAAGCTGTGTAATCCACTTGAGCTTCATAGGAGCGCTGTATAGAGTCATTAGGCTCTGAACCATATAAAGTGTTTTCTGGCACTTTATTCACAATATAAATCTTTATACTGTGAACTGAGTATAATGAAAATGATTAAAAATGAGCACAAGCACCATCACCTGGATATCGGCCATCTGAGATGCCCATGGGAAGGCAGTCTCGGGCTCGGGAGACATCAGGGCGCACACAACACAGCCTGTGCACCCACATGGCTTGCCGTCCTGCTGCTGGTGGCTGAGAATGGAGATGCTCTGAGGTCTGATTCTGTGCTCCCTGCCCCCAGCATCTCCTTTCAATTTTCTACTTTATTGATTATAACAATAGATTATGATGATCATGGCCTATAACTTTTACCAAAACATACTTTGTAGCCATTAAAACACTATTAATTAAATTCTTACAGCAAAAATTATATTGTTATTGCAAGTATAAAACTCTTGAACACAACCCTTTCCTTCCTTCAGAACAATGGCTTTCACCACTTGAGCTCTCAGGAGCAGAGCTAGGCATTATAACCAGACACACCATTCTCTGTTTCCCATCTGTCACTGTCTCGGGGTCTCTCTCCCTTAGGAATCCCACTGGCAGAGTTCAAGTATTTCAGGGCCTTTGGCCATAATACTACTCAATGACATGGTAAGCTCACCAGGACACAGCACTGACCTCATACATGGCGTGCTCTAAGTCACACAGCCAGTGAGAGGCAGAGCTGGGACACCAGCCCAGGATTGCTCGTGCTCTGTCCACCACCCCTATCCCCATCAACTCAGTGTCCAAGAAGCTGCAGACCAGCCAGTCTGGGACAACAGAACAATGTGAGGAGTGGTGGGGTTTCTGGCTGAAAGAAGAGCCACAGGAAATGAAAGAGAAGCATGCTGGGCCCAGGAATGGGAGGGAGCTCTGGGAAATGCCCTCAGGCACCCCAGCAGGATTGCCTCAGAAACTCCCTATGGAAGTGGCCGTTCCTCCTGCTGCTGCTGCTAGAATAATGGTTCTCAACCAGGGGCAATTTTGCCCACCAGGTACATTAGCCAATGTCAGCAGACAATTTTGCTTGTCCCAGCTGAGGAGGTGGGGGATGCTACCGATATTTAGTGAGCAGAGGTCATGGATGCAACTAACAGGCTACAATGCATGAGGCAGACATCCCTGTCCCTGCCCCGCCCCGCCCCCCCCCCCCCCGCCCCCGCCCGTTATCTGGCCCGACATTTCAACAGTGCTGAGGGGAAGAGACCCTGCTCTAGAGTAAGCAGGGATATCCTAGACACTTCTCAGCACCTTCTTCTTCACCTTTTTTTTAATCCAGAAGATATTTTTTCACTGATTTTTAAAGAGTAGAACAGAGAGGCAAAGACAGAAATATCGATGTGAGAGAAATACATGGATTGGTTGCCTCCTGCAAGCAACCTGACCAGGGCCTGAGCCGGGGAGAAGCCTGTAACTGAGGTACGTGCCCTTGACCGAAATCGAACCTGAGACCCTTCAGTCTGCAGGCTGACGCTCTATCCATTGAGCCAAACTTGCTAGGGCGCTCTCAGCATTTTCCCTGTAGAACCCCATTTCTGGCATGTACAGAGCAGAGGAACCCAGTCTCCAGTTCCCAGAGGAGGAAACGGGGGAAAAATTAGAAGGAGCAAAGCTACAGAAAGAATGGTCTACAGGAAACTGGAATGTGGGAGTGCATATGTGGGACCCCTAGTGGTTCCCTTGGCTCTCCTTCTAATGTGCCATGACCCCCATGCGAAGAGCCTGAGTAGGCTGCTTGGTTCCTGGTGCATGGCTGGAAGATGTTGACATGGGTTATTTTTAAACAAGGTCATTAATACAATGACACATCAGGGAATTTCCAGTGAATCTATTAATAGGGCAACTTCTTATGCCAATTGATTAAATTGATACTACTGAGATTAAATTGGGAAGATACCCAGACTGGAATTATCAATTGGGATGACAAGGAATGCTGCTCAGATTCATTAAATGGTTGAGACAGGGCCCTTGAAGTCATTGGTCCATATGTGAAGTTTTATGCAAAGACACCTGGCTCATCCATATCAGTGGGTGGTAGTGTGCTCTCACATGCATGGCTGAAAGAATTAACTAGATCTGACACATCTCATTGCTCTTCTTGGGTGCCAGGGATACCTGGACACGGGGAAGAAACAGATCATGCAAGGTTAACAAGCTCCTTATCCTGAATCCAAGCATCCTTCCGACCTATACTGCCCTCCAAAGCTACACTTGTGACACTGAGACACCAATGACTTATATCCCTCCAACCCTGAGCAAAGGAGGGCAACTGTCCAGCTGGGGGAGGGGGGCGTCCAGAGAGGATGAAAGGGGTGATAGATGAGCCCCAAATGCCCTCCCAGCCTAACATGCAAGAATTTTGGTGTCCTGAAGAGAGCCCAGGGGAGAATGATCTCAAAGAAATTGGGCAGAGCTGCCCACCAAGAGGAGCCAAGGAAGGAGACAGCATTCGGGCAGCACAGCCTTCCTGTGCCAGCCTTGGGCCACCTTGTCAGCCTTTCCTGTCCGTTTTGCTCTCTTTTCCCTACCACATCCTCCAGCTTCTAAGTCACACATGTTTCCTGCCAGAAGCCCTTATCTCTGTACCAAGTCTCCCAAGAGAACCAAACACACATAGAGCCATACACTCACCCACCTCCCCACCCCCATCCCCAGTGAGGCTGTGTAGGGAGCAGACAGGAGGCAGGTGTGCAAGACCCCCAGGCAGATAAACACAGAATCCTGCGGCCCCTGGCCCTCCAAAGGACAAGAGGCCAGTCCACAAAGCCCATGGTGTATCCTCTGTGCTGTCTTAACCTCCAGAGCAGTCTGGGGCCCTTCCATCTGCCACGGAGCACACTGTGTGTTTCCCATGGTATGGCCAGTGAGGCAGCACCAGCCAGCAGAAGGGGGCTCTGGTCTCTGTATGAACTTGGGGACCAAAATGAAAGGAAGCTCTGTTGGAACATCTGGGCCCCCCAAAAAACAACAACAAAAAAAAAACATAAAAGTATGGGAAGTTCTAGAAATAGGAGATTCTTTTTAGTAATGAAAAGCCACACGAGGCAGCAGAAATCAGGCATGATAGACTGAACAGCCCAAACCACTGAAGAAATGATGTCATTCCCAAGGAAACACAGGCTTCCCCAAGTCCAGCAGGAAATCATACCCCCCGCCCCTCATAACTGCCCTTCATTCTCAGATGTGTCTTTAAGAATTCTAAGCATAATCAAGTGAGTGTCACTAAGCTCCAGGCACTGTGTGCATGTTGTTCAACCACCGCTTGTGATTCCTGGGACCACGCCCAGCAGCACAGCCTGCCTGGGGCAGGCAAGAGAATGCCCATTCTACAGATGAGGAAACAGAGAATAAAGGTCTTGGGATAAGTGGAGGAGTCACATTTCAACTCAGGTCTGTATCAAGAAGGTTTTCTGGGCCTTTCAAGAACAGGGATTTGTCTTTCTCTAT
Organism: Myotis myotis; assembly: GCF_014108235.1. Lineage (NCBI taxonomy): Eukaryota > Metazoa > Chordata > Mammalia > Chiroptera > Vespertilionidae > Myotis > Myotis myotis. Next base: position 112,894,537 of record NW_023416313.1, on the reverse strand, counting down.
CTCCTGCACCAATTGCAAGGCCAGGCAAATAGAAGCTAATAGGACATGTGTGGTGAGTTGACCTGGGCCTCCTAAGTTCAGGCTGCAGCACTAATCCTGAGTGCATGGCAGTCAGAGAACTCCCTTGGAACCGACTCCCCCATTGGTTTCTGCCATGAGCACCATGATGCTATTCTTCCTCTTCCTGCTCCTCTGACAGCTACTTCTGCTCCATCCCTCATCCTACTTCCTCCAGAATCTCCCCGACATAAGATGCTCTCTCTTTGCTGTGCTCCTACTCTTCCATATTCACCGCTTGTCTAGAATGTGCATCAGGGAATATGACTGAAAATGGCCATCTGGAATTTCTGTAGTATCTTGATGGCCACATCTCTGAAACTCATCTCAATACCTTCTCATCTCAACCCCTCAAGATCCCCTCCTCCTTGTGACACTTTGGGTCTGATGGCTGTATTTCCTCTCTCCTAATATCTAATATCCAAGGCTACAAAACAGTCATTATTTTTCTCTCTGAGTCTCCTTAGCTCAGTTACCAAGTGTTCTTGATTCTTCCAATCATCTCTGCCATTTGCAATTTGATTATAACTCCCCTAGTTTGAATCCCAAATTCATAATAAATATCCCCACCTATATCCCCAGTCTAGGCTTTGAAAGAAGTCAGTGTTGAATTCACGTGCTGGTTCTGCCAATTATAAGCTCTGTGACTCTGGGTGGGCTGTTCAACACAGATAAGCTTCACTTTCCTCATGAGTTAAGTGTATTCTCTTTGTAGGGTTGTTGAGTAAGACTGAAATCATATGTGTGCAATACCTAGCACCTTGGGGATGCTCAAAATTGGTTATTATTATTATTATTATTATTATTATTACCACCAGCTGGTTTCCCTGCCATCAGTCTCTGCCCATCCCCATCCATCCTACACACACTCCAGTTGATCAGATAAATGTCCTCCCTCCATCTATTGGACAATTCCAATACTGCCTCCCAAACCACTCTGGATCCCTGTAGAGCAGTTGTCCTTCCCTGGCAGGACATACTAGTACGTATAAAGGTTTTAACATTTCTTAGCATCTCCCATGGACTGAGTACTATTAGGTACATTCACAAATGTTGCATTCACCTTCTACAGTGGGTGAACACAACACCTTGCACATAAAAGCAGTCGGTAAATATTTGCTGATGGAAGAAAACAGTCCTCAGTGAGAGTGTGGAGGGCACATTGCATATCATGGAGGATACAGGCCCAGACCCAGCCCTGACCTGGATTCCTGTGTGCCAGGCTCTGTTCCATTCTTCTTCCTGTGCCTCAGGCACCACCAGCTCTCCCCAAAGGACTGCAGATGTAGCAGCCACAAGGGATAGCTACGTGTGGTTCTCATGACTCTACAGTGAAGCCACTGAAGGGGGTCCCATCACCAGAGTACAGGTGTGAGCCCCTGAAGGAGAGGCCACTGAGGACCAGGAACTGCTGGTGTCCAGAAGGCAGAGGTGTGCAATATTGTGCGGCACTTGCAGGACACCACAAAGGAGGTGCAGCCTTGGACTGGTAGGATCACAGTGGGTTTGTGGGGGCCTTTCCAGATAGGACCTATATTCAGGGTCAAGTCTTGGTTTCAGTGAAAAAATGAGTGGCAATCAGAGACCAGGCCCGGCAGGGCAACAGGCCACCAGGATGGGGCCATAGGGAAACTACCCTTATACTCCCATAGGCTCCAGAAGGCTAAATTCATCCCCTGAGTCCGGGTGGGCTATGCTCTCGGTGGCAGGTTGTAGGCACTGCTGGTGGCTGGCTAGGGCTAAGTCAGTGGTGAGAAAAGCAGCCTGAGCTTATAGAAAAGAGATGTGGGCATCACTTTTTATCATCTATTAGAGGGAAGAAAAAAGGACAGACTTCCTATGTCCTTCGTATCTCCTTCATGTGCACCTGCAGAGTGCTTCATTCTTAACAAGCCCGGCAGTTGTTCCTTTAGGTAACTGTGATTGGTGACAGATCCAGGGGTGGAAGGATCTAGAAATCCTAGCAGTTATGGATCATAAAATTGTACCAATTACACCTAGATGTTTATTTTACTACTAGAGGCCCAGTGGGACTGATCAGGGCCGGCCCCGCCCCCAACTGGGGTGAGGGGGTGTTCGGGGGGGCGGGGCCAGCAGGGGTGAGGGGCCATGGGAGGTTGGCCGGCCAGCCCTGCCCCTGATTGGGGGAGGGGGGGCAATCAGGGCCACAGTGCATGTCAAAACAACCAGTTGTTCTGGTCGTTCCGGGCATTCTGGTCGTTCCGGTCACTCCCGCGTTCCGGTTGCTTGGCTTTTATATTTATAGATATCATAGCTCCATGCTACGTGTGTTAATATGGTTAATCTCTTGTTTAAGTGCTTGTTACTATTATTCACATAGTCCTGTATGAGGCATGCCAGGAGCTGCTACCCCACTCACCAACCTGTGCCAGTGACAGGCTGGTGTAAAGCCAAGGTGGCCCTATCTGACTGAGGACAGCCAGTCCATCTCAGAATGGAGCAGCGAGGCCATGTGAGGGTTGCGCTAATACTCGGATTTTCAACAGTGGCCCAGCTCCTGATCAAAAGCAGGAAAGGCGGTGTGTCCCGCGGAGTCCCGCCCATCCTGCTAGAAGTCATTTGTACTCCTGTGCAGTCATCCGTTCTCAGCCAGGTTTGGCTGGGGGAATCCTGCTGCTCATTTCTCTCCTAACCTCCCTGGTGCACAACCAAGTCTCCATTTTATTCAAACTTTAAGAACAGAAATGCATGAAGAAAAATGATTCCCATAAAGAATGGAAAACCAATCAAACATGTGATTACTGCTGTGCAGGGCACTGCGGGGGGGGGGGGGGGGGGGGCACCTGAGCAGAACAGCTCCCAGACGTGGGACAGCATCTCTTGGCCTTACTCACATCATCCTGCACGGATGGCTGGAATGGACAAGAGTAGGAAATCAAAATCATCAACAATGATTTGAGGGATCACCCCACACAGGGAAGCATGCTGGGAACTGTTGGAGACTGAACTAAGCTTATGACATAGTCTCTACGCTCAAGGGTTTATAACATATCCACAGAACAACACTGCCATACTTGAAAAGGGGATCCAAAGACATTATACCAAAAAAACAAAACAAAAACAAAAAACAGAAAAAGGCTTTTGGAATCCAGAAGGTGTGGAGAGGTCAAGAAGACTGAGCTTGAGAAGTAACACTGCTCTCGGAGACTGCATGTCACCCCAAGGAATTGAGCAAAAATGTAGAGCAAAAATGACATGACCTGGAGACCCAGGAGTAAATGGTTCGTTCTAACTCTTACACAGGATAACAGATGCTAGGGCAGATCTAGAAAAGCCTCGTGTGCCAACCCAAGGAGCTTGGTCTTTATTCTAGGTACTCTGGGAAGCTGCTGAAGGCTGGGGCAAAGGGGGTGGCAACTGAGTAGAGTGATTTATGAGTGAGGGCTCAGAAGCCCAGAGTAAGCTCAAAATTCTGCCCACCCCTCCACTTGTCAGTGGCTAGGAGCTCTGGCCAGGTTCCTAGCCACCTCTACATGTCTCTTCATGGGAAAAAGAGGGATAATAATAGTGTCTACGAATCATAAGGTTGTGTCAGGTTGGAATGGGATAAGAGCATACCACATGCGCACAGCAAGCACTCGAGATGTCTGCAGCCAGCGGCAGGAGTGTGAGCACATCAGAAGCAGGACTGAGTGCAACGTACTCGGGAGGAGAGTGGGGCCTGAGGGTGGGTGGTCCTGGAAGATTATCACAATCACCCAGCAGCAAGGTAGCCGACCGGCCATAGTGAGAGGCATGAGGTACGGGTATCAACTGGACAAGGGCGTTAACCTCCCTGAGACCCCACCCCTGGGAAATCAGAAGAGAGTGGGCTTGATGAGAAGTAGGGGAGTATGGAAACAGGGCCAACTGAGTGGACACAAAAGAAAGCTGTTTACAGATGCTGTCGGAGACCTGGTCTCAGAGCATCTGTCAGGCCAGTGCCGCGGATCTGGGGAAGGAATCCAAAGGAAGGAAGGTGTGCAGAGAAGTGCTAAGGGACAAGGATGGCAGCACTGGAGAAATGCTCCCGTCTAAGGAGCAAGGGACGGCAAAGAAGGTAGCGAAGGAAACAGCGAAGGAGAAGAGAGGAGGCAGGAGCAACAGGCTGCAGGAAAGGAGAGGGTGGCCAATGCTTCATGGAGAGTAGACAGAACGTGAAGTGCCCGTTCGGAGGGCATGGTGACATTAAGAAGGGCAAATTGAGTGGAGCAGGCGGGCAGCTGTGAAGAAGGGAGTCTTGGGAAAGGCACAGCACTGATGCGTCTGGCCAGTGGCTCCCAGCCTGACGGCACCTGGGAATCACCGGTGATGCTCACAAAGCTGCCGACACGAGGACCCACCTCCCAACACACCGATGCAACTGCCCTGGGAGGGGGCCCAGCAGCAATAGTTTTATCATTTGTTTGTTTTGTAAACTTCCTAGGTGATTCTAACATGCCGCCAAAAGTCCAGGACCGCTCCCAAGGGTTTCCCTCTAATGCACACATAGGGCTCAAGTTCCACAGACTTTTTAAATTATTGATTTGGGAAGTGCCAGTCAGACTGTCTAGCTCAGCACACAAAACAATTCAGCGTGTGAGCCAACCCCATCAGACTGGGGTTGACGGCACAGAGACGAGAGGGGCGGTGGGCCCATGTCCAGACTCAGTTCAAAAGCCCACAGGGATCCTTCCAGGGTGGGAGGGAAGGGGATGGCTGGTCATGTAGCTTCTCTAATCCTAGCACAGACTCCACAAAATAGACTCACATAATTTGGGTGTCAGTCAGAGACCATGGGCCCGAGTGCAGCAGTCTCTGGCCTGGATAACATCTGGGACAGCCAGGGCAGCGGCTCCAGCTCCCAGGGTGCGCTCCCCGGGCCAGCACAGTCAGCAGCTCCCGAAATACAAATCTCAGGCCCTACCCAGGATCTGCATCAGAATCTCTGGGGTTGGGGTCCAGCATCTGTGTTTAACATGCCCTCCAAGAGATGCACCCTACACACACACACACACACACACACACACACACACACACACACGCCTAGGCTCACCAGGATCCACTGAAATAGAATCTCTGGGGGTGAGCCCAGGAACCTGAATTTTTTAAGCTCCTCAAATGGCGGTGATACACATTCAGGCTAGGATACCACTAACTGCATTCTGCTTTCTGTCTTATGTTTAATTTCCTCGCCAGCATCCCTGGAAAATAATCAAACTACTCGCAGAGACCTGTGTCTCCGGGCAACACATTCAACACACAGCTGGTCACCTTGAGCAGCTCTCAACCTTCCCGAAACTCATTTGCTTCATCTGTGAAACAGGCGATCTCATAGGACTGACTGTTCTTGTGACAGTGAAGCGAGCATCTAGCTTAGGGTGTAGCTATGTCTTGGGCACTCAGAAAATGATCTTAGTTGGGGGGAAAAAGGAATGAAGAACAGAGTAGCAGACATAAGACAAAATGGCTAGTTTGGCAGCTCATGTGGAGCCTTAGTTCTGACTATAGTCAAGCAAAGTTACTAATGAGATGATCACCCACCAGAACAGATAAGCGCCCCATGCTGAGTCATCCTCCAACAGCCCTGTAAATGTGTGCTTTTGGTTATGTCCTGTCAAAAGTCATGCTAAAATAATTTTAACTGATGTTAGAGCAGCAAGCTCATGTCAACTCGTGGCTGAAGGCTGCTACTTAGAGGAAACCAAAGACACCAGAACATCCGTTTGCCTCACCTGTCACATGTGGAAATGTGAACTGACCTAGTTCACAGCGTGGCCGTGGGAGAGAGGCAGGACGAGTGGCGTGACGGTGCAGAGCACAGTCCAGAGGCAGCCACTGTGGTTCAAATCCTGCGTCTGCAACTCGCTGTGTGTGGCCAGTCCTAGACCAGGACCTGTTCATCTTTGCTTTTTCATGCCAGAACCTAGGGCAGTGATGGTGAACCTATGACACGCGTGTCAGAGGTGACACATGAACTCATTTTGGGTGACACGCATCAACAGAGATAAAAAAATGCATAATTTGAATATTTGTCTCTCTCAACGGCCAGAGTTGGGCATCACTCGAGTAATATTATTACTCACGTTACTCATGATCAATAATGCAGTTCTAAAACCGGATGTAAACATGTATATCGGTGTTGCGTAGCAAAGATACATAGTGAAAACATCCAAGATACACTGTTCCAATATTGACATTAATATGAAAAGGTTAAGAATTGCACTATAAATAGACTAATCTTTACTCATGACATTTTATTTTTACTCGAGTGACAAAATGCCCAATTCTGGAAACGGCCTCGTTATTGTCAATATGTGCCTCGGGTAAGCTTCCCGTGCGTTCGGGTGCATTCGGCAAACGGACGCACTTGATCACCATGTTCATTAGGAGTGGGAGGGTTAGAAGAAAAAGATATACAGTGCAACAGTGCTCGACAAGACATTCTGCATGTCGGATAATTGATTACAGCACCATATATTTGTTGGTTATACATACTATCTTTGAATTGTTTTGCACCAGGAGTGAGTGCAACAACACTGCAAAAAGTTAATAGGTAAGAAACTTATCAACCTTTTATAAAAAACGCCTTGATTTATATTTATTTATTTTTGCAGGCTTGTGATGGAGAATCAAAAAAATAAAAAAGCAAGATTGAAGGATAAAGGAAGTGGAAGTAGCAGTAGCCAACCCTTTCAAGACATACGGACCGAGATGTACGGGATTGTCGACAGAAACAACAGATCATTGTGCATACTGTGTAATGAAACAGTAGTAAGCAGAACGTGGAATGTATAGAGACATTTTGAAACTAATCATTGTCAGCTCTTGAAAAAAAGTATCGATGAAAGGAAGGAATACATTTCTAGGCAGCTACACCTCTATAAAAGTCAATCAAATTCCATCATTAAATTTGTAAGATGCTCTACAAATTTAACATCAGCAAGTTACTGTATTGCTCACTCCATAGCTCAGCATGGAAAAGCCCTCAGTGACGGAGAATTTATTAAGGAAACATTTCTAAGATGTGCACCAGCTCTATTTCACGATATGAAAAATAAAGATGATATTATTAAAAGAATTTCTGAGTTACCACTCAGTAGAAATACTATCAAATACAGAATAATAGATCTTAACAAAAACGTACAACATTAATTAAAAAAAGACTTAAATAGTTGTAAATATTTTTTGATTTCTCTTGATGAAACTACTGATGTCACATCAAATGCTCGGTTGGCCATTGTTGCTAGATATTCTGATGGTCTCACAATGAGAGAAGAGTTGATCAAGTTAGAATCAGTGCCAAAAAGTACATCAGGAAATGAAATATGTAAGGTTGTTATAAAAACATTCAGTGACCTAAACATTGATATCTCTAAAATTGTGTCAGTCACGACAGATGGGGCGCCAAATATGGTGGGGGAAAATGTGGGATTCCTGAAATTGTTTATGGGAGCTATGAGACATCCACTTGTACCTTTTCATTGCATTATCCATCAGGAGGTGTTGTGTGCCAAATCGGGATTCTCAGAATTGAATGATTTAATGTCAGTTGTAGCAAAAATTGTGAAATTTATAGCTTCTCGACCCCTTCACAAGCGAGAATTTTCTGCACTTCTACAGGAAGTTCAACCTACAGTGGACTACTGATGTTCAATAATGTGAGATGGCTGAGTCAAGGTAAAATACTTGAGCGATTTGTGGAGTGCTTTGAAGAAATTGTGGTATTTATTGAGAAGAAGGATCTGGCAAACTTTCCTGAGATCAATGATCATAAGTGGGTCAGCAATTTGATGTTTTTTACAGATTCTCTGTTCATATGAATGAACTGAATTTAAAATTACAAGGTTTTGGCAAAAGTATTGACGTTATGTTTGGATACATCAAATCTTTTGAAAGTAAGCTTAAAATTTTCAAGCGAGATATTGAAACTAAAACTTGTAAATATTTTCCTCAGATAAAAATGTATTTCGAGAAGGCCACTACAATGAGTGTAATGGAGTCCATACTTATGTGCCAGAATATAGTAAACTCGTTATTTGAACAGTTCAGCGAAAGATTCGACCAATTTAGAAGCCTAGAACAGACCATTAAAATAATTAAGTATCTGGATGTAGTTGTTTACAGTACTTTGGAATTAAAGGATTTCCAATGGATGCAAATTGACGATTCAGAGATGCAACTTGCAGATTTTCAAGGTAGCATTTGGACTCATGTGTTTGTTGACTTAAGGTCGAAACTTGAAAATCTGGAACGAAATCATTTGAATAATGAAGAAGAGTGCAACTATGAACAAGAAATTTTGAGTGCTTGGAACAGAGTACCTGACCCTTTTAGGGACATAAAAAATCTAGCGATGGCTTTGCTAACAATTTTTTCATCAACATATTTTTGTGAGACTTTGTTCTCAGCCTTAAAATAATATTAAAACGAACAAAAGAAACCGGCTAACAGATGAAGTTAGTGGCGCTTGCTTGGCCTTGAAGTGCACCAAGTATGAACCTGCAATCGAAGAATTAGCAGACAAACTTCAGCACCAAAAAAGTCACTAATTTCTAGTTTTCGTACCATTTGATTATCATTACCATTGTTATTATTATTATTTTTTCCTAAATGTACATTGTTTTTCTGTTTTTGTTCATTTTATACATATTTTTGGCTGATTTTTCTTTGTTAGATGGCCTTTAAATATATAAAATAAATATCAAAAATACAAAACTTTTTTTTACTATTGTTGCAAATATCAAAAAAAAATATATGAATATTTCTATATGTGACATGGCACCAGAGTTAAGTTAGGGTTTTTCAAAATTTTGACACACCAAGCTCAAAAGGTTCGCCATCACTGAGCTAGGGCTTCTGCCAGCCTCCAGGGTGAAGCGCTAATTCCCTACCTGCCCCCACCTCTCCCGTTGTTCTCCCCTCTCCTCAGGAGAAACCTCCATCTGTGTGGCCCCTTGAGACCTTGAACACGTTTCCTCACAATGCTCCCCACATTCATCCAGGCACCTTTCCCCCCTTCATGAGTCCTCATGGTTTGAAGCTTAGGCCCCATAGTCTCCCTGTCAACCTCAGCCCAGGCTCCTTCCCTTCCTCCTCTGACCACCTAGCTACCTCTGTCCCCACGTTCAACCTTTCCATTCATGCTTCCTGCCCTTCTAATTTATGTGCACTTAACAGGCACAAGCAGGATGGCCCATCATTAACACTCCTGAGAGTGAATGGAGGTGCTATTAATAATTACCTCAGGATAACGGGCATAATAAACAAGGATGTTCCCAAATGAAGCCAGATGTCTGGTGACCTCAAATTTAGCTCCCTTGTTCAGTCGATACCCACACCCCATGCCTCTCACGATGGCCACTCTTGCCTTTTTCTCCTTACATCCTTCTCAACACCTGGGCCTTATAAACATGAGCTGACAAAGTGAAATGCTGGGAACTAAACTAGCTTTCGATGGAGATTTAGGAAAATTAATCTGGCCATGCTGTGTCCAGGAGACGGGAGACGAAGGCTAGAATAATAACAGCTCACAGTTATGAATAGAAATGAGTAAATGACATGCAGCCTTTATTTCATTCTCTATAGAAATGCAAATGCAGCCCAAGGGCTGGCGTGAGGGTGAAACAAGCCTTGCATGAGAAATTCCGTTTGCATAGTTTAATACAATTTAATATCTACTCATGGCCAGCTAAGCATCTGTCTCTAATTCCACAGCCACGGTCCTTTCAAACTCACTGCCTCTGGATGTAAGCTCCTCAGAAAGAATGCGCCTGTGTCCAATGCCTGGAAAGCAACAGCATTTGGCCACTGAGCTCCTCTCTATCCCCACCAAGCAGCCTTTCCTGTTTTGTTTTTAGCTCCAGGGAAAGGACAATGGACAAGTCAATCAGTGCAGATTACCCCGCACGGGGAGGAACGGCACCTGACGGCCAAGCCCTTCACAAAGTCCGTAGGGCAACACGCAGGGTGATCGGGTGCATGGAGAATGCAATTCTCATCAACCCCGAAGTGGCTTCATTGTTTTGCTGTTTTCCAGAAAGTCTTTAGGGTGGAGGGAGGTTGGGTGGGAAGGCAGGGCTTTGCCTATTAGCAGATATTTCAATGCGATCACCCTCCACCCCCAATCAATGTCAGGGATCAGCCCTAGCACAGGAGCCGGCATCACACAGGCACAATCAGGGCTCCGGGCTGCTCTGTCCTGCTGCACTCTCGACCTGCCTTCCCGGATGAAAAGGCTGCTTTCCACTAGGCATGGCCCATGTATGGAAAAATTCCACCTCTGGTTTGCTCTCATTGTACCCACCCGCTGCGAACTCAGACTGCGTGGAGCAGAGGCCAAGAAGGTTTTCCTAGTAACCTGCCCGCTCTACACACTAGTATAGGGCTTAGCTCAGTGATGACTAGTTACGGAATCCTGAGATGTGGGATTATTTCTTTGTTTCTCACCTTTCACTGAGCAGTGCAGAGGCTTTCGTTTGAATTATAATTAATCACGCGAAACACCTAGCTCTAACTGGTATCCCCATTGTACAGATTACAATGCTGGAGGCTCTGCAGTAGGTTCTGGGGATACAGACTTGAGCATCCTAGGGACAAAATGTCACGGAGGTTACTAATAAGTGAGTTGCCCAAGGTGACCTGAAATCCATCCAGCTTGAAAGACTGAGGACCTGCAGCTCTGGGGCTTTCCCACAGAGGCCCAATTCTTATTGGGCCCAAGCCTATGCTCAAGGTCACTTGAATAACCACTTCAAGGCTGAGTAGTTCACCCAATCACTTAAGAGCATTACATAATTAAGGGCCCATCACTTGAGGATGGAAGAGAGTTAGAGTGGGGTGCCGAGAAGCACAGACTGCTCTTTGATAAAAAAGGGTCACATGCCCTGGCCAGTGGTGCAAAGTGGTTAGAGCGCCAGCCCTCACACCAAATAGTCGTGGGTTCAATTCCCAGTCAAGGACACATACCTGGATTGTAGTTTCCATCCCCAGCCTGGTCAGGACACGTTCAGGAGACAACTAATCCATATGTCTCTCTCACACCTCTCTTCTCTTCTCTTCTCTCTCTCTCTCTCTCTCTCTTCCTCTTTCTTCCTCCCTTCCTCTCTCTCTAAAAATCAATGGAAATGGAAAAAATATCCTTGGGTGAGGATTATCAAAACAAAACACTGTCAAATGGTTGAAATCCCTTGATTGTGGGCAGACCTGATGCTGTACCCCAGCTCCCAATGCCCCCTTGATACACAGAGGTCATCTCACCCACTTGCCTCTGCACTTGCTATTCCCTCATTCCAGAATCTTCCCCTGGATAATTCTTACTTGGCTGGTAAGACTCAGCTTAGGGAAATGCTCTCTGAGCCTCGGCTTCCTCATCTGTAAAATGGGGATAATCGCAACTTCCACCTCACACAGTTGTTGTGAGGATTAGAAAAGAAATAATGTGTAGAGGAACCGTGCCAAGGATGAAGAAAGTACTCAATAAATGTTAGTTGTCACTATCAGCAACATCACTCTCCTCTGTGATCCCACACACATTGTCCGGGCGATCACAGCATCTCTCCGACTGCATGCCACTGTTTATCCCCACTTGGCTCTGAGCTCCAGGCAGGGGCCACGTCCCCCCACATCCCCGTTGCCTATGTGGTGTCTGCACACACCAAGGGCTTGTTAAACCTCCAGCATTGTTTGAATTGGTGATTAATTCCAGTCTGAACCTTCAGCCCTCCTCCTGTGGGCCTATGCATCCGTGTGTTGTGCCTTCCCTATGAAAGGCACACGAGGGAAATAAAGGAAGAGAACTAGATGTTCTCAAGGCTACTCAAAGACTTTCTCAGGTCCAAGAAGCGCGGAGAACCCCAAACAAAAGGAATCCAAAGAGGACCACACCAAGACACATCATAATTAAAATGCCAAGAGCAAAAGATAAAGAGAGAATCTTAAAAACAGCAAGAGAAAGAAACTCAGTTACCTACAAGGGAATACCCATACGACTGTCAGCTGATTTCCCAACAGAAACTTTGCAGGCCAGAAGGGAGTGGCAAGAAATATTCAAAGTGATGAATGCCGAGAACCTACAACCAAGATTACTTTATCCAGCAAAGCTATCATTCAGAATTGAAGGTCAGATAAAGAGCTTCACAGATAAGGAAAAACTAAAGGAGTTCATCACCACCAAACTAGGATTATATGAAATGCTGAAAGGTATCCTTTAAGAAGAGGAAGAGGAAGAAAAAGGTAAAGATACAAATTATGAACAACAAATATGCATCTATCAACAAGTGAATCTAAGAATCAAGTGAATAAATAATCTGATGAACAGAATGAACTGTTGATTATAATAGAATCAGGGACATAGAAAGGGAGTGGACTGACTATTCTTGGGGGGGAAAGGGGTGTGGGAGATGCGGGAAGAGACTGGACAAAAATCGCGCACCTATGGATGAGGACAGTGGGTGGGGAGTGAGGGCGGAGGGTGGGGCAGGAACTGGGAGGAGGGGAGTTATGGGGGGGAAAAAGAGGAACAAATGTAATAATCTGAACAATAAAGATTTAAGAAAAAAAAAAAAGAAAAAAAAAAGATTCTACATAATTCATTTGTACTTTGACATTTCACCGCCTTGATTTTCTCCCAGTGCATTCTACAGAGGCTGATGTTTTGTCTAAAAACTATAAGGACAATGACCTCAAAGCCAAGGGTTTTCAGACAAAGTGGAAAATTGATCTCCCTGTGCTGAAAACCATCCTCTTTTCTTCCCCATGTTCACACTGACTGAGCTTGTGATCCACGTGGCCTCAGTGAGAGGAAACTGAGGTAGGCCAAAGGAAATCAGGTAACATGGATTTATGGTCCACATTATTACCTGTTCGTATAAAGTATTACTGTAACAGAGGGGGAAATACACCATAGCTTCCAAATGGCCAACATATTTTGAAAAGTATTCAATACAAGAAAGAGCCAGTAAAGGCCTTGAAGTTAGGTAGAACTTTTGTTCCATACTTCGTTCTTTATATTTGGCTTAGATGGAGTTCTGTGTCTGGGATAGAACTGAAGGTATACTAAGAGTGACCACTTTTTGCTTATAGGATGAAGTTTTAAAGAGGTTGGTCTTAGGAAAATTTAGATGTTAGGACACCCAGTGGCAGCAAGGTACATTCTGTGGCCTAAGGGCTTAGCTCCGAAGTTTTAATCCAATTGCTAAGATTGGTTTACAGCACAGTGAGTCTTGTCAGTGGCAGAAGCTCAGTCCGTGTGAATATGGGGAAGAAAAGAGGATGGTTTTCAGCACAGGGAGAGCAAAGACATGGAGGTGGGGTCAGGGTGGGTCTCAGCTGTGACATCATTACCACAAAACAAAACAAAACCCATCACAGTTCAGGTGGGCCTGGGGCTCCTGAGTCTGTGACCAGGAGAGATCTAGGAGCCTGAACCTAATTAGGGCCCAGGCAGGGGACATTCCAAGGAGTGGGCTGCTGCTTTCTAGAAACCAGAGGGAGGCAGTGCCTGTGCTGAGATAGACAAGCATCACTGGGGTTCAGGACCTGGGGGGTCAGCCACCCGGGTGTGAGCCCACGCTTCTGCCACTTGATAACTGTGCACTCACTGTCTCTAAGCTGAAGTTTCCTCATCTATGAAACAGAAATAAAAATAACTGCCTTCAGGGACAATGTGAACAAGTGCTTAGAGCAGCGGTTCTCAACCTGTGGGTCGCCAACTTGTGGGTCGCGACCCCTTTGGGGGTCAAACGACCCTTTCACAGGGGTCGCCTAAGACCATCGGAAAACACATATATAATTACATATTGTTTTTGTGATTAATCACTATGCTTTAATTATGTTCAATTTGTAACAATGAAAATACATCCTGCATATCAGATATTTACATTACGATTCATAACAGTAGCAAAATTACAGTTATGAAGTAGCAACGAAAATAATTTTATGGTTGGGGTTCACCACAACATGAGGAACTGTATTAAAGGGTCGCGGCATTAGGAAGGTTGAGAACCACTGGCTTAGAGCTTGGTAATGGGAAGCATTCTCTCCGTGTTAACCAAGGGTGCTCACTCAGCAAGGGGAGAGGGAAACACGCGATCCAGAGCCCGGCCATACAATCTCCCCGTATGACCCTTCGACCCCTGCTTGCTCTCCATAGCAATAAGCAGTGAATGCCTTAAACCAGTGGTTCTCAACCTTCTGGCCCTTTAAATACAGTTCCTCATGTTGTGACCCCCAACCATAAAATTATTTTTGTTGCTACTTCATAACTGTAATGTTGCTACTGTTATGAATCATAATGTAAATATCTGATATGCAGGATGGTCTTAGGCGACCCCTGTGAAAGGGTTGTTCGACCGTCAAAGGGGTCGTGACCCACAGGTTGAGAACCGCTGCCTTAAACGACAAGGGGCCGCCCTGAACAGAAGTTCTAGGGAGACTATGCCCCTCCTTCCTGTTTCTAGACTCTAGAGAAACCCATGGAATCAACAAAGAGGAAGACTTCAAAGAGGAACCCCCGTCCCTCCAACACACACACACACACACACACACACACACACACACACACACACACTAAGAAGGCCTCAGCAGTAACAGCAGAAATGTGCCTGTTTCCAAACATGTGGCTAAGAGGCACATGTAACAAATAACATGCATCTTCATAAACAAGCTCAGGGAGCCGGGGCCGGCACTCAGTGGTTAGAATGTTGGCCCACAGACCACAGGGTCATGTGTTCCATTTCCAGGGGGTGTACCTCGGTTGCCGGTTTGGTCCCCAGCCAGGGTCAGGGCACGTGTGAGAGGCAACCAATCCATGTGTCTCTCCCACATCGATGTTTCTCTCTCTCCCCCTCCTCCCTCCCTCCCACTCTCTCTAGAAATTAATGGAAAAACTATCCTCGGGTGAGGATTAAAAAAAAAACAACACAGCTCAGGGAGAAGACAGTAACATGTAGCTAGGGCTTAGCAGCTAGCCACAGAGCTGCCTCTGCAGGAGGATTCACCGTTTAAATAGATGGGTCTCAGCTGGGGCACCTTTGTTGCCCAGGAGGCATTTGGCAATGTCTGGAGACGTTTTCAGTTGTCACAACTAGAGGAGCATCTTACTAGCATCTAGTGGGTAGAGACCAGAAATGCTGCTAAACTTCTAACAGTTCGTGGGACAGTCCAACAACAAAGAATTTTCTGGTCCAAAATACCAGCAATGCCAAGTCTGAGAAACTGTGCTCTAAGAAAATCAGGCCTGGGCAGAGATTGTGCCCATGAGGTTAGGACAGGAGCATTGTGAGAAGAAGCATGTTTTGGCACCAGAATGTAAGCACAAGGTTGGCACTGGTCATAACAATAATTGCAAACAATGACAACACTCACGTAGCATTAACTATGGGTCAGATAACACCTTAAAGTCCTTATCTACAATTCATATCATCCTTCAAACAACCTATGCCATAAGTACTATTATTATTCCCATTTTACAGATGATAAAACTGGGGCACAGGGCCTTGGCCAATTTCCAGAATTAGTAAGCAACAGAGTGAGGATATGAACAAGGCAGTCAGGCTTCAGGGTCCAAATTCATATACCAGGCAATTGATGAGTGTTCGATGAATTAATGGAAAAAATGAACTTGGTCATAAGTAAAAACATGCATGAAATACACAAGAAGCAATACAAAGAGAATAAAATTAGAAACAAAAGGATTTTGACATCTCCCCTATTTCTCAAAACTGACCAAGGAGTGAACATCTTGCGGTGGGAAAAGAAGGGGCTGTCCCGTGAAGACTCCAAATCTCCCTTCATTGAGAATCAGGTAACATCATCATTTGGAGGAGAAGGTGGGCCACTAATATACACATAAGGATATTGGCCTCGAAACTGTACTGTGATTCACTTTCTTTTCCAAAGAGCAAGATTTGTGGTGTATGTGACAAGTTATTCTGTCTGTCAAAAGTTTGTTTTAACTATAATCTGGCTATTGGAAACATAACATAGTGGGGAATTTAGAAGTTATTTAAGAAGTACCTTTCTATGGTTTGAGTTTTGTGTGCATAAGTGTGGGAGGGAATGGAAAGTTCAATAAAAAATTAAAGTACAAAAATACTAATTTTTCTTATAACCTGTTACAGTCCCAAAGTCATCACTTTATTAGGGTCAAAACACACACACACACACACACACACAATTTATCCTGCATGACTTGGCTTGTTTGCAATAAGATCACATTTGAGATACAAGGTAAAGTTTGTTCAGGCAATAATCTGCACTAATAAAAGAGAAAGATGCAAATTGGCCATACCTTCATGACACCCACCAGCCAATCAGGAGTGGGTATGCAAATTAACCCAACAAAGATGGTGGGTCAATTTGCATATGCAGGCGCCATGGCAACGATGCAGGTGTTCAGCACAGCCCCAGCTGCTCTGGGCCTCTGGGTAGCTTGGGAAGGCAGAAAGGCAGCTCCGGGCCAGAACAAAGGCAGAAAGACAGCTCCAGCTGGAGCAAAGGCGATGCTGGCAGCCAGGGGAAGGAAGGCCCATTCTTGCATGAACCTTTGTGCATCAGGCCTCCAGTAAAATTATAATGTATTTACTTTTAAATACCATTACAAATGGAACTACACACTCCAAAGGAAGGAATTTATAAAGTTGGATTGTGCATGTTTCTGTGAAACAAGAAAACAAACACTTAAAAAGAAGTATTCACAATATAGAAAAACAAATTTGTATGCCCCTGAACTAAGTATCAATTAAATACCAAAAGGAGTTCTTCAAAGAAATCAGGGAAGAAGGTGTCATAGAGCCCTGACCGGTTTGGCTCAGTGGAAGGAGCGTCGGCCTGCGGACTCAGGGTTCCCAGGTTCGATTCCGGCCAAGGGCATGTACCTTGGTTGCAGGCACATACCCAGTGGGGAGTGTGCAGGAGGCAGCTGAACAATGTTTCTCTCTCATTGATGTTTCTAGCTCTGTATCCCTCTCCTTTCCTCTCTGTGAAAAATCAATAAAATATATATTTTTTTAAAAAAAAGAAGGTGTCATAGAGAAGGAACACTCAAAACTCAATGATTATCATTTTTTGGAGGTTTTTAAAAAATATTTTTATTGATTTTTAGAGAGAGAAAGGAGAGTGAGAGAAAGAGGAAAAAACATCAATATGAGAGCAAAGCATGAACTGGCTGCTCCAGCATGCCCCTACCTGAAATCAAACCTGAGACCCAGGCATGTGCCCTGATCAAGAATGGAACAGGCAACCTTTTGGTGCATGGGACTACCCCCAACTAACTGAGCCACACCGGCCAGGCTGTTATCATTTTTGCCATTAAAAATGTGGGGTGGTTGCCTCAGTTTCCCATCTTACATTATGTCTGCTTTCTCTGATGGTCCCTCAACATCCTCACAAACTTCTAAAAATAGAATGGGTGAGTCAAGTTTTTCTAGGTCTTTCATGTTTATCTTCTTGGTTTGGAGCTTTCCTACAAGATAACAACTCCTTTCACAATCTAGAGATGGAGGGATTGGAAGCAGGTAAGGGTTAACAACAACAATAAAAAGTTGAAGGCAGAGCCATCATGATGGGGGGGACGGTTATGACTTCCCTCCAGTCTGCCTGGCATTAGGCACAGGTGTTGATACCAGGGTGGATGGGACCAAGACTCCTTCTCCACAGGAGAGACCTGGTAGATAGCACAAGGCTGGGAGGACAAAAGCCAATTCAAGTCAAGTCAGCCAAGTATGGAGAAGGCAGAGGTCCCCATGGACTGGGCAGGTAGATCCTGTCCGCGGTTGAAGTCAGTAAGCACTGGCCACCATGAAAACTGGGTGCCAGGCAGAGCTGTTGATTCCATGTCCCACCCCGTGCCACCTGCACACGGTAACAAGCACACTCAGAAAAAAATTAGGGATAGGAAGGGAAACCTTGGCCCCAATCCAGCAAGAGGCTAGAGGCCAGGGCTGCCCCAGTACGCCCAAACTAAAAGCCTGAAGATGTCCTCTTTCTGCTACGTTGTAACAGGCTTTCCAAACACTAAGTCCTACGTTTGCTGCTCTGTTAGGAACAGAAGCTGATTTGATTTTTCTGCCATTGAATTTGAATCCAAGAGATTTGGCACACCATGAATTAATGAACATTGACATTGTTCCCAGGCCTTAATAAAGTCTCTTTTACTCTAATTTCTTCATTTCTCATAAGTAAAAATACTCTTAATTTTTCAGAAGCAGTCAGTTACATTCATGCCATTAGAAACAGAAGGCCTGACAAATAGCAGCTGGAAAAGGCACAGTGCCTGCTTTGCAACTGGCTTCCAGTTCTGGAAAGGTTCTGCAGCCAGGCCCTGGCTCATGAGAGTGCACTTCCCGCTGTCCTTTGAAGAGCATCTTTGTCTCCTGGTAACTCTCAAAGGATAACAACGCACTGCTCCAAAGACTTCTATTGCCAATTCAGTGCTAGCATCTGATGCACTGCGTTGTCTTACTCCTCCTCCTTCTGTTTATTGAGGTATAACATACATAAAGTGAATAAAGTACACTCATTGTAAATGTATGAGATTTTACACTTTTAAAGACATAAATAACCACCACCTAGGTCAAGATTAAGAATGGGCCCAACCTCCTGGATACCTATGTGCACATTAATACCCAACCCCCCCCCACACACAGGTACCCATTATTCTGATTTTATTTTTACTACAAACTAGCTTTGCCTGTTCTTGAACTAAATATAAATGGAATCATACTTCATACAGTAAGTAGTTTTGTGTCTGTCTTCTTATGGTTAATATGAAGAAATTCATTTAGTGAATGAATTCACATGAAATGCATTCAGTTTGTTGCCTATGTCAGGTGTATATTCTTAATAGCTTTATTGGGGTATAACTGACATACAATAAATTGCACATACTTGATGGGTAAGATTTGGTAAGTTTTATAATATGTCTTCACCCAGGAAACCATCATCACCATCAAGATAATGTACATATCCATCACCCCAAAAGGTTCTCTGTCCCCCTTGGTAATTCCCCTTCCTCCCCTCCTCTTATCCCCAACAAACACTGATATTCATTGTCATTATAGCTTAATTTCCATTTTCTAGAAGTTTATATAAATGGAATAACACAGTATGTCTATGTTTTTATACATATTCTTCTACTCAGAGTAATTATTTTGAGATTAACCCATGCTGTAGCATGTAAAAATAGTTCTTTTTTTATTACTGAGTAGTATTTCTTTGTATAGATAAACCCACTTATCCATTCACCTGTTGATGAACATTTGGGTTGTTTCTAGTTTATGGCAAATAAAGCTGCTACAAACATTCATGTACAAGTCTAGGTATGGATATATATTTTCTTTTCTCTTAGGTAAATACTGGATCATATGATAGGTATATTTGTAACTTAATTATAAAGAAACTTCCAACTCTTTTCCATTTTTATATCCCCTCTCGCAGGGTATGAGAGAACCAAGGTCTCCACAAGCCATCAGCACTCTGTATGACCAGTCTTTTTAACTTTAGCCAGTATAATAGGGATGTAGTTGCATATCGTTGTGCTTTTAATTTGTATTTCCTTAATGACTAATGTTGTTGAGCATCTTTTCATGAGTTTATTTGCCAACCATGTATCTTCTTTGGTGAAGCATCATAAATGTTTTCTCTCAGTCTGTGGCTTGCCTCTTCATTCTCTTTAATGTTCTAGAACAGAAGTTAGTAGTTTTGATAAAGTTCAATTGGTCAATTTTTTCTTTTATGGATTATGACTTTGATGCTTTATCTAAAAAAAAGTTACCAGTATTTTCTCCTTTTGTTTTCTTCTAGAAGGCTTAAAGATGTAAGTTTTAGGGAACTCATACAACTTAACAAAAGGAAGATAAACAACCCAATCAAAAAATGGGCAAAGGACCTAAATAGATACTTTTCGAAAGAAGACAGAAGGCCAAAAGACATATGAAAACATGTTCAAAGTTACTAATCATCCGAGAGAAGCAAATCAAAACAACAATGAGGTACCATCTCACACCTGTCAGAATGGCTATCATCAACAAATCAACAAACAACAAGTGCTGGCGAGGATGCGGAGAAAAAGGAACACTTGTGCACTGCTGGTGGGAATGCAGACTGGTGCAGCCACTGTGGAGAACAGTATGGAGTTTCCTCAAAAAACTAAAAATGGAACTCCCATTTGACCCAGTGATCCCACTTCTAGGAATATATCCCAAGAAACTAGAAACACCAATTAGAAAGGATATATGCACCCCTATGTTCATAGTGGCACAATTCACCATAACTAAGATTTGGAAACAGCCTAAGTGCCCATCAATAGATGAGTGGATTAAAAAACTGTGGTACAGCTACACAATGGAATACTACGCTGCTGTAAAAAAAAAAAAGAACTCTTGCCATTTGCAACAGCATGTATGGACATGGAGAGCATTATGCTAAGCGAAATAAGCCAGTCAAAGAAAGATAAATATCACATGATCTCACTCATTTGTGGAATACAAAGAACGACATAAACTGATGAACAAAAATAGATCCAGAGAGCGAGAAGCATAGAACAGACCATCAAACCTCAGAGGGAAGGCACAGGTGGGGAGCAGGGGTAGTAAGAGACCAAAGGACTTGTATGCATGCATATAAGCATAACCAAGGGACACAGACAGTAGGGGGGTTTGAGAGCATGTGCTGGGGAGTGCGAGTGGCTGGGGAGAGGTCAATGGGAGGGGGGAAGGAGACATATGTAATACTTTAAACAATAAAGAATTACATAAATAAATAAATAAATAAATAACTAAATAAATAAACTCTAGGTCCAAAGTCTCATCTAACTATAACCTAAGTGAGTATGGATAAAACTGAAGGTATGGTTTGTTCTGTGGCAAACTGCTCTCCAGTTTAGAACCTGTGAGATCAAATATGTTACATGCTTCCAAAATACACCAGTGAACAGGCACAGGACATTCCCATGCAAATGGGAGAAAGAAGAAAGTAGAAAGGAAAGAGAGGTTCTAAGCAAGTTTAAAACCCAGCAGGGCAAATTCCATTAGACTTTAAACCTCAAGAATAATCCTCTTTGGCTTGCTGCTATGCCATCCAGGCCTCTAGGGCAGTGGTCCAGCCTGCAGCTTTGCTGGACAGAGGTTGGGGCCCCAAGGCTCCAGACTGTCCTGCCCCGACAGCTTTGGGCAGCCCTACCCCCCACTGTGGCTCTCCAGGATTGGGGTCCTGAGACCACCTCATCCAGCCACTGGAGCAGCACCTGGGACAGCCAGTTGCTCAGCACCAGAGTGCAGGGAGAGGAGCCCACCAGGGGAGGTGGTGCAGAGGTGAGCCAGGTTCAGAAGAACCAGCAGCCCCTCCTTTGCAGTATCCCATTGTCCTAGACAACAGCTCCTGGCTTCCGTCAAGATGGCTTAGTGTTCTCCTTACAAACGGTCTCTCAGCAACACCCTTAGCGTGCTTTCCTGAACAGGCTTTCTCATTCTTTTCAATATAAATAAACTGAGAATTCTCCAAATCATTAAGTTCTATGTTCTGCTTACTTTCCAATTAACAATTCCATCTTCAAGTCATTTCTCTCTTCTCACATTTTACTACAAGCAGTCAAGAGAAACCAGGCCATAGTTTCAACACTTTCATTAGAAACTGCTTAAGCTAAACATCTAAGTTCATCACTTACAAGTTCTACCTTCCACAGAACACAAACACAGTTCAGCCAAGCTTTTGGCCACTTTATGACAAGCATGGTCTTTCCTCCCGTTTCCAATACCATGTTGCTCATTTCCATCTGAGACGTCATCACAATGACACCATTCATATTTGCACCCACAGTGTGTTAGGAGACTCAAGTATTGTCTGAGGCTTTCTCTACAATTTTTTTTTTTTTTTTTCGTTCTGAGCTCTCATTGGAATTGCCTTTAAAAGTCCATTCATGGCCATGCAAGCTTTTCTGGTATGCAACCTCAAACTCTTCCACTGCCAGTTCTAAAAACAAGTACCATAGATTGGGTGCTTTGTAAACAACACAATGCATTTCTCACAGTTCTTGGGGCTGGGAATCAGGTATCAGGGTGCCAGCATGGTGCCTTCTTCTGGGTTGCAGACTTCTCACTGTATCCTCTCATGGCAGAGCAAGCTATCTCAGGATTCTAATAAGGATGCTAATTCCATTTGCTCCCAAGACATATTCACCGCCCAAAGGCGCATAGAGATGGGGGTAGGGTTGTGTGCAAATTTCCAACATGATGTTTAGACCTTGGCCAGGTTTTCCATTCATTCAATCATTCAACAAGTATTTTATTGAGCACCTATAATATTCTGATTCCAGGAGCTGAGAATATGACAGTACACAAGGTAGGGCAGATCCCACTTTCATGAAGCTGACATCTGAGTGGGGCATACAATGCAATACAGGTTTATATCAAGCCTAGAAAAACAAAGCCAGAACATAATACCCAAACCTAAAAGAAATTAGACTAATCAGGCAAGAATATTAAGAACTTCTCCCAAGAAGGTTCACATCTAGGCAAACCCATACACACTCTTTTCTCGTTCCCGTCTCTCCTGGACTTCCCCTGTGAAAACCCCGTCTCAGGAAAGGTTCCAACCGACTCAGTCACGCTTAGGTACACACAGCTCTGAAGTGTCGGTGTTTTGTTACAGGTAGACATGAGGTGGCAGAAGGGAACTCCACAGACCCTCTCAGCGTCATATCGTGCATCTACCTCTAAGGAAACATCCATCACGCACCTGCACAAGGCTGGTTTAGGCAACAGTGAATAGTTCATTTACTATGAAACACACAGAGCCTGGAGGGAAGTGTGCTGGATACTGTCTGTGCGTGCCTCCAGATGCTCTGTGACCCTTCTCCACCCAGCTCTGTGGCCCCAGGAGGCTGGCCTTCAAGGACTGCATCAGGGCTTTTTGTCTTCTGTCTGTGGTTGGATTCAGCTAAAGGGAATCACCACAGGAGAAAGAGGGGAGGAGGAGAGAGGGCCAGGTCCTGATTTCCCTGCTCCCTCCCTGCCTGGCTGCTGGCTGGCAGTGGCTGTGTCCTCTATCAGAAATCATGGCTCCCTATTAGGGTTCCTTTTCTATAGTCACAGCCACAGTCACAGCCACAGCTATCTATCGCTACAGCCGTCTCTCTAATCATCCACACCCCTTGCCCCTGGTGGTGCCCCTAGAGCAGTGGTCGCCAATTTTTCGGACCTCACGGACCACCAGTTGGTGACCGCTGCCCTAGAGGGCAAAGCTCCATGCTGGTGCCCACCATTCCCAGGTATGTAGTCTTCTCACTGCCCTCTCTCACCTGCCCCATTCTAAAAGGCACAGGCTGCAAAGCCAGCACCACCCTCTAATCAGAGACTCGGAGCTTCATTTTTCAGCTCCAAGGACTTAGGGGGTTTTGGAGGGCTGGTGAACATCCTTTAAATGGTGTTTCCTTGCAGAACCAGCGGTGACTCACCTCCAAAAAGAACAAAACTCAGGGTGGTAACTAGAGTGACACCAACCCTCTGTGCAGAGAAGAAAAGCCTCTGAATGGCCATGGCTTACCTTTCTGTGTTCAGTGGAAGGATGTGAGCCGATGAGCTGGAATCCTAACAGCAGCAGGTAACCCAGGACTCTGAGAAGGAAAAACAGCAACAGGCAGGACGGTGAGCATGTTCCAGGCAGCAACACCAGCAGAAGGAGCATTTCCGTCTCATCACTGGAAGGGAGACACCAGTCCAACCCGGGGTCTGGGATGTGACCCAGTGAAGAGGCAAAGGGCAGCCCCCGGGAGGGGAGGCAGCGGACTGTGGGCAGGGCTGTGGCACCGGACAGATCTGGGATCAAACCCAGCAATACCACTTACCAGCAGGGTTTCTAGGTCAGAACAGTTAACCTCTTTGAGCCCCGTCCTCTTCCTGGTAAGGTGGGGATAACACAGAAGCTGGGCCCAAGGGTTAGGGAGGACTGAATGCAACAATGTGCCATGTCTGACACAGTGAGTGCTAGTGCACGCTGAGTGCTCCCGGAGCCGGTTAGGTCTGGGCTCTGGAGCCGGGCCAGGGGAGTTCCTCTCCCACACACAGGCCGTCCTCAGAGCCTTTTCCTTGCCAGTCCTTGGTCCTTGGTGTCACATATGTTCCCCCGGGGCGGGATTAGCTGTGTTAAGCCCCACTGTCACCAGCCCTGATTAGGGCTTGTCATCAAATAAAGGGAAGGTACGGAAATAGGAGCCAGCTGGCCCTGAGACAGCGAGTGTGCTGGGAGAGCGTGAGCTTTGGATTCAAACACATGGAGGCTAGAATCCCAACTCCACCCTTCCCATCGGGGTGATGCTGGATCAGCTGAGTCTGCGCCTCCTTGTGCTCATCTTCTGTGAGGATCACTGACGCCTACAGAGGTGAAAACTCCCGCACAGACAGGCAGGCAGGCAGAGGAGACAAGTATTGTCAAGTAATTAAATGCCCAAAGCCCCCTGATTTCAAACCAATGGCATTGTTTTAAGCATCCCTACAAAAGGCCTTGGGCCCTACTGAGCTGTCTTGAATCCTTTCTAGAGGTTAACCCTGAGGACAGAAGGTAAGCAACCCAGTGGTCCTCAACCTGACTGAGACCTCCAACAGAACTGAGAGATAAAAAACACTGCCTTGTCCAAGAAAATACCCTCTGTGGAGGTGGAGATGAAGAAGGAAGCCTGTCTGAATCTGGGCTGAAGGCTTGCGGCATTAGAAGAGGCTCCTACCGTCTCTAAGAATCCTAAATTCCACCCAAACCCCCATTTTGGATGTGAATGAGCCCAGCCCTACCAGACCATACAGCACGGATATGACAAACTGGTTAGAGACTGCGCTGGGGCAGGAAGCAGGGTGAAGGGACATGCAGCCAGGTGTTAAATGCATCCTTCCTGCTGAGGCCCCAGCACAAGAACCAAGCGTATTCCATGTGCACACATTCCAAAGGGAAGGGCTGAACGCCTCTGAGGACTGAAAAAGGATGTGCACCTCCCCAAGATATCTTCCAGCAAAGGGGCAGGGGTGTCTAAAGCAGTGGGCGTGCACATGGAGGTAGAAAAAACACAGCTTTTTTCTAATGGTATCCTTACTGGATCCAATTTGTGCTCTAAACCAAGAAACATGTGCATCATGACTCAGGAGTCTATGTGCTTTGGTTACATGACCTTGGGCAAATCACCTCTGTGCCTCAGTTTCCTCATCTATAAAATGGAAATAATATTGCCTGCCCTGCTGACCTCAAATGAGTGAATGTGCGAGAAAGCACATTATGAACCATGCCTACAAATCTGAATGATTTGTAACACATCCTGGCACTGTTACTCATTTAAGAAAACAACAACATAGCTTGGTGTGGTTTTGTTAAAAAAAAAAAAAAAAAAAAACAAGCAGCAGCTCTATAAATGTGTTACACCCCAGGCCCTCAAAGTTCTTGGCAGGCACCTAAGCCACACATCTATAATGTAATCAGAAGCAATTCTGCATAACTGCTCATCCCAGGTTGCACTTCCAAAACTTCAGGGCACTTGGGGCAGGAAAGGGCGAGAAAGACTGGAGGAGGGAAGAGTCTAAATTTGTCCCTGTCTCAGAGGAACTGCTCTCCAGGTCGCCTGGTCAGCTGTACTCCCAGATATTCCTGAGCTTGTTCCCTCACCTCCATGTGTCTTATGGAGAAAAGGCCCCCTGGCCCTGAAGAAAACAGCACTTCTCCCCCAGGCCGGACAATATTTGTCTCCAGCACTTACTATCTCACAGACGATGACTTTATTCATTTAAAGTACACCTCTGCCCACTGGAGTATAAGCTCCAGGAGATTTGAGAATTGTTTCATCTCTACTTTATCCCAGCAACTAGCAGTGTCTGCTATATAGTTAGAGCTCAATTCATTGAATTAATGAATGATGTCACATCATCTTGAAATGTCAAGATAAGTGGAAATAGTGTGAATTACCATATTAAAAATGTCCAAGGTAATCTGGGAAATTTTGAAAAGTTCTGTCATGAAAAACTTATAAAAATCAGTTACATTTTTTAATTTCTATGCGATGCCCCAAAATCCATTCTCATAGGATTGACACAAGGTATGGCAGCAAAACGTTTGCTAGTGCCGCCTGTTACAAAAATTCAACACTAGTAGTACTTAGATGTTCAAATGCTTCTTTTCTTCATTGAGCTGGGCCCCAGTGAGGCTAAAATGCATAGGGGACCCAATACAGTTCATCCTGAAATAAAATCTTAGTTACTCAATGGGCTCTGGTCTGAATGGACTAGAATAAATCCCCCCAACGGGGACATTATTCTGTGGCTGCAATAGCAGCAGCGCTAGCAATATACAGCCCCGGGGCCAGAGGAAACCCCACCAAGGGCGGTAAGTTTCCCACCCCTGCTCACAGACTCTGCCTTGGGATACCCCGCCCTGCTCACACATACCTATCCAATTGGTAGTCTGTAGCTGTGCCCACACCTTTTCAACACGCCAACAATCTAGCCCAAATCCTTGTTCCTCCTGACCCAATTCGAAATTAATGTTCAGGGAATGCGAGAGCATGTGTGTGTCTGTGTGTGTGCAGCTCCAGCTCGTGTGTTATTTCACTTCGATAGTTTGCTTTGGCAAACTGCTCCCAGCTTGCAACATTTTGACAGACTGAAGGCTACCAGGGCCTTTGGCAAACAAATCACAGTTCCCTCCGAGCAGTGGGGGAGCCACATTCCTACCAAGGCTACCTGATTCACCTTGTAGGCGAATTTCACACCAATCAGAAAAAGAAAAAGATATGCCATCTCCCCGGTGTTGTCCTAGAGTTTAAACACACCATCATTCCGTTTTCTCATGTAGAAAATAATTCGCATTGAAATTTGGTACAAGATCTGCATCATGGAACTGGGGCTCTGGACTTCTGTGTTTGCCTTGCCCCCCCACCCTCATA
Source organism: Myotis myotis (assembly GCF_014108235.1). Classification (NCBI taxonomy): domain Eukaryota; kingdom Metazoa; phylum Chordata; class Mammalia; order Chiroptera; family Vespertilionidae; genus Myotis; species Myotis myotis. The sequence goes on along the minus strand of NW_023416313.1, from coordinate 112,867,587 downwards.
CCCACCCACGATCCTCAACTCCAGTGAGGGTGGGTCATGTCACAGCCACTGTGTTCCTCAATTAACTCAACACCACTTGAGCATATCAAGTAACAAAACAAGGAACACAGAAAAAAATCTTAACTTCTTTTCTTCTTTAGTTAATACAACCCAAGAGATATTTGGGGAGCAACCTGATCACTAATAAAATTATATTGACCTTAACAAAAGAGAGCCAAAATCTTAGCATTGAAGTGAAATCTGTACCTACTGCACTCTGGAGATCAAAAAAGTTTGCTAAGCATGCATTTTACATCTTCGCTCAATCTTCTGCCTTCCTCAGACAGCAGTTAAGAGTAAAAAAAGCAATGATCTTGGTTAGCGATACTTGATGGTTACCACCAATATCAATTCTTACAAATATTATTGCATTTAATCCACAACCATCCCATCAGATACTTTTATTATACCCATTTTGTAGGTGAGGAAATTGAGGCACAGAGAGGCGAAGGCATCTACTGAAGGGGAAAAGCCTAATTCCCATGCCAGCAGTCAGACCCTTGGCCTGGACCCTTAACCACTGTGCTCTGGGGCCTCACTGGAAATAACACACCTTTAAACCAAGCATTCACATTTGATCACATCAATTTCCTTCCCCAGTCTTATGAGGCTGTGGCTTCACACATCTTGTTTTACTTTCTGTCACTGCTTGCAAAAATAACCAGAAAATGAGTGAATGCAATACAATCTCGTTTATCCAGCCTCACCAGAGAACATTAGAAGTTTTAAAACAATTGAAACTAACCATTTAAACTTCAACCTTGAAAGAAAAATCATTCTATTTATTCCCTCTGCTTTCTCATAAAACATATGTTGAGCTTAAGTAACCTTTCTTAGGTGGGTCACCAGTGTGCATATCTACCAATCTGCGCAGCAGTAGGTGGTGGCCTTGGAGCAGAGAGGTTGAGAGCCCAGTGCCTGGGGCTCTCTGAATCCCACTGGCCTTTTGCTGTCACCTCCCCGCTGTCAGGCATTGCCTCCTGGACTGTGGATGAGCCTGTGTACTCCTAATCGGCTCCCTTCGGGGCGGCCTTGACCTTGGAACCCTTTTGACAGCCAAGCTGCAGCCAAACCAAGACCATACAGACTCTGGAGAAAGACCTGTCTGGCTTTTGTGGGGCAAATATTTCCATTTTAAAGCATCGACTTTGGGACACCTATTCTAGCTGCATATTGGTTTTTATTGCTTATTTCCAGCTTATCCACTCTTGCAGCCAGTTCTGGTTTCTAGACCAGGGCCTCTGGAAAAGTGAGGTGTTCTGTCACTGCATAGCTTTTCTGGGCACAACATCCTTTGGTAAATGTCCCTGCTCTCCAGAAAACAGTTCTGATACATCTTTGCAGCTAGCAGAACACTCAGCAGAGTCCACACTCAGGGATAGTAAATAGGAAGTGAATCAAAGAATGGCATGATGGAAAGAAGAAGGGAGAAAGAGGGAGGAAGTATCAGCCACAAAAAAAATGAAAGTGCTGCTGTGACAGACACTTTTCATCAACAAAGTGTTTTCTAAGTGCGTCCAGAATTCTGTCATAAAAATAGAAGAACTGGGAAAAGGAACACAATCGTGAAAGGAGGATTTCTATAAGTTGGAGTCATTGGTTCTGATCCCAGAAGGTCGGTGTTAACTGAGGTCTATAAATCTACTTGGATACGTAAGGAATGGGTAGCTTGAAACCCAATGATCACACCTTGACTTCATTGAACCCTTTTGGTACAGAATGTTCTAGCAAATCCCACAGTCAAGTATTAAGTGATGAGGACATGGTCCAGGTGCAGGGCTGTGCCAGGCATAACAAAAAATCAATACTGTCCGAATCCCTGCCATCATTTTATAGGAAGGGTTTGCCAGGGCAGTCTTCCAAAAATCAATTTTATTTCCTCCTGGCCTCTATGCCTGCCATTCAGATGGCTCCTACCGGGCTTCCCAGAACTCATTCCAGCAGGTTCTTGCTGGTACACTTGTGTTCGTCTGCTCTCACCAGATGACTTGTGTTTATAGAGAGTCAACCATGGTCCCATACCTGTTTATGCCAGTTGCTTTGCGATTACATAAAATATTCATATAACACACAGACCCATGAAATAGAGTGCAAAAATTAAGAGTAGTTGTTAGCTGTTTCTACAAAATGAAGCTGAATGCTTTGTAAAGATGCATTAAAGAAAAGTAGCCAAGGGGAAAAAAAAACTGCTGGCAAATTAGGTGTAGATGAGACAACCATAAATGATTAGGGGAAAGAAAAATAAAACTCTAGAATCATTCTGTACTCAGATTGCTTTGCAAATGTCTTTAAATTCTCACTCCACGTTAAAGAAACCCAAATGCTGAGATAATGCTCATGGGTGTGGTTTGTGCAGGAGAGACAATCGGGGGTTCATGCTCAAAGAAAAGTCCTTGGCCTCACATAAAAACTGGCGAGTGAATGCACATGTGTTTTAAGTAAAAAATAAACTGTTAAAGGTGTGTGTGTATAATTTGTATGATTTTCTACTTTAACCTATTTTATAATTAATGATCCTGGTCAGAAAAGAAAAATTTTCTCCTTTACTCCTTTAATATAAAAGATAATTATTAATTTATTCATTCAATATTCAACAAATATTTATTAAGCATCAACTGGGCAGCGGTTTAGATGTGGGCTACACTAACTGTCCCTGCCTATTAACACCATGAGGTTGAATATGTATGACCCTCCTCTTTTTCCCTCTCCCCCTCCTCCTCTTCTTCTTTCTCATCTTCTTCCTTCCCTTCCTCTCCTCCTTCTCCCCACTCCTTGGTCACTGGCATAAGGACACTGAATTATCCATGGTCCTTCCCAATTCTCACATACTAGGGGCCCAGTGCATGAATTTGTGTATCTTGAAAGGAACTGTGGGCCGTGAGGCTTTGGTGGGCACAGGGGTGGGTCTCAGCCCATCCTCCGTGCCCCGGCCCAACCCCTCCCACCACGGCCGCCGGTCCCCTGTCTGCCAGCAGTCCCGCTCCTGCCACTGCCACTCCCATGCACTGATGGCGCGGGCCCTGCTCGCACCCGCTGACACCACAGAGAAACTGGGGCCAATGCCGGCAGCGAGTGCGAGCAGGGCTGTTGCTGGCAGTGGGTACGAAAGGCAGCTGCTGGCCCTGATCACCCCTCAGGAGCAGGGGGAGGTGGAGAAGCCCTGAGGGGTGATCGGAGCCGGCAGTCGCTGCTTGAACTTGCTGACGGCACTGAGTATCGGGGCCAGTGCTTGGCGCTGGCAGCGGGTGCAAGCGGGGCTGACACTAGCAGCAAGTGCAAGTGCCAGGTGGGACCGCGGTGCACAAGAACAAAGAATTTTCAGTAACCACCAGAGGCTCACCCCAATGACAGCAACTAGCACCCCGCCTTGGTCTGGTGCCCCTGCTCACCTGCTCCACCATCCCACCATGGCCGATGACACCCGCCATGTTCTGCACTCTGCTGCCTGCTGCCAACACCTCCCATGTTCCACATGCGCACCCTGGTGGTCAGCACACATCATAGTAACCGGTTGTTCAGTAGTTTGGTCTATTTGCATATTAGGGTTTTATATATATAGATTTCTTTGCCCCTGAGGGGAATCTCTGTTCTCACTGTTGAGTCATACCTCAAATATCACTATTTTGGGCATTCTCTTTCTCATACATACAAAGACACTTTTTTTACCCACTTTCTTCCTTTCTGTATTCAGGATCTTTTTCAGTTGCCTGAAGAACATCAGCCATCTTTCTCTTTCTCATTTCCTCAATCCCTTTAGTTGTATTTCTAAGCAAAGTAGCTGACAGGCATTACAGTAATATTATTCACTGAAATGTATATCAAGGAAAGGAAAAGTCTTTCTTTTCAGAAGACTAAAACCAGACACTTGACCTAGGGCCATCAATCTGTACAATGCTTAAAATGATCCAGAACTCCCCATAAAATCTATAAAAATCACCATCTAACTCTGTAATCTCTCTAATTACATCTGCATTTCTTCAAAAACTACCATTCAAAATAAGAATCACTGAATCAACTTTATTTCCTGCCAATTTAACCAATCATTTGGTATTTTCATAGTTTTGTTTTCTTCTGTGTTTTCATTTTAAACATAAAACATATCAATTACACTAAAGCACTCCACCAGGTAAAGGAAGAGCCCCAAGCAAGCAGACTGGCTCTAACAGACTCAGCTGGCTGCCCATGGTAGGCAGTCGTCATCGCTTGTTACAGAGCTTCTGGGGAGAATCTGTTTCCTTCAACTCAGTCACTGAACAAGCACATAAGGATGTACCTGTGCATACAAAGAAAAAAGGTACACGATTTGGAACATGTATTTAGCAATATAAACACTTCTCATCACTTAGTACCTTTTCCTCTCTACCTTGGAACAGATTAAGGAACATTCCTTAATCTAGCCTTGACTGACTCTTTGGTCCGAAAGGATTTTACTTACCTTATATTTTGCATGGCATCCAGATCTGGTCCAAGGTTCAGTGACAGCCACTAACCAGTTCCATTAAACGTTTAAATCTTATATTTCTTCTGCTACTGGGTTTAACCGTGATTCTTTTTCATTACTACGGACTCTGAGTGAGCCGAACTATTCTTGCTACATTAGTAGTAAGGGCTTCTCTGTCCCTTTTAATGAGGAAGAAGCTGACTTTATGCTTTTTTGTGACTTGGCAAAAACTGAGCAGGGATTTTTAAACTAAATCTCTACATATCAGAATTGTGAATCCCCTTAAATGTTTTTTCCTCTGAGGGATTTTCTTGGCAGCTAACTTCTAATTTTGACCTGCTTTCCCTATAGGCAGAGAAGTCTGTCAGCTTCTCCAATAGATCTTTACCCATTTGGTCGCCTTGATAAATTTTAAAAAGGCCTAAATATGTGTTTCTCATCTACCATTTTTATCAATGACCTCTTACTCTTAAAGTAACCATAGCCCTTTTCCCCAGAACATTTTGAAAAGTATTTAAACAAAAGACACTCTATGTTTGTTTTCTCTTGGGTGTGGAGAGTTGTGTGATGTCTGTCCAACACTCCCACCACCCGTCCCCAGTTTACATGGCTCTAGAAACAGACTGTGATGTGAAATAGTTTGAGTACCTGGCTTAGGAAGGAGACCTAATGGGAAACTCCAGCAGAGCTCTCCCAAAGAATCTGTCCTCACAATTCACAGTTTCCCCCACCTCCCGCCCGAGTCCTCAGGGGAACTGTCCGGCTGAGCAGCCTGGTTCAAACAATCCCTTCGCAGGGCCCAAAATCCAGAGTCCTGCCACCAGGAGAGCAAGGTGACGTCACACTGTCAAGTACTCCCGCCTGCTCATTTCTAATCTGTGGGCACTTTCTCTGAAATACACTGAGTGGCCAGATTATTATGACCGGCCAGATTATTATGACCATCCCATCAGTACTTCGTTGGGCCACCTTTTGCATTCAATACTGCGGCGATTCTTCTTGGCATTGACTCCACGAGATGTTGAAAGGTGATGCGAGGAATTGGACACCATGCCTGATGAATAGCACTGTCTAGTGCTGTGAGATTTGATGGCTGTGGAACCAGCTGCCTGATGGCTCTTTTAACTTCGCCCCACAAATGCTCAATTGGATTGAGATCTGGTGATTGTGGGGCCACCTAAGCAAGGTAAAGTCTCCCTCATGTTCTTGAAACCACTCCTGCACAATACGAGCACCGTGGCATGGCGCATTGTCTTGTTGGAAGAAGCCATCTCCATTGGGATATGCCATCAACATGATAGGATGAACTTGATCAGCAACAGTACTTAGGCATGTTGTGCTATTCAGATGTTTATAATGATCTGGCTCTCTAGCAACTTCAGCGCGAAAATATAGCTAATTTGCCTACAAACATCAGGTGGTCATAATAATCTGGCCACTCAGTGTAATGCATAGCTTAGAGGTGAGCCCGGGACCCCCTTGATGGGAGAGGGTCTCCACACCACAGATCCTTACAAGGCTATCAGTTAAAATCCTAGGACATCAAGAAAAATATTTGCAAAAGGGGATTTGTCCCAAGTAAAGCCCTTCCTGTGTAGCCTGATGGCCACAATTGTGAGGGTCCTCAGTACTTTTAAGGGCTTTTCCGATAACAGCCAGAAAAGCCAAAGATCTGTTTTCTCATTGATTTTAGAGAGAGAGGAAGGGAGAGGGAGAGAGATTTTACTCTTTTTTACCACATGGTAAACCCAACTTTGGTCATCTGCTGCTCTTTTCAGTTCAGTATGTGACTGTGACATCCACTTCTCTGTACCCCCTTAGGTACTAGTGTTCAACGAGGCCAAGGTCCCTCTGTGGCCAGTGGTTTTACAGCAGTGTGGTGGAGCTTCCACAAAACACATGTATAGTGCATGACTTCAAATACCTTTTAAATTATTTTTTAAACTATTGCTTAAAAATGCACACATGCAAAATTAAGTTAAATGGCAAATATTAACCCTGCAGAGACCATAAAACATTAACGTGGGCTGTTCTGATAATGGCTGGATTTTGCAGAGGCCTCTAACTGTTTCTGACACACTTGTGAATGTCACTGATGAAGAAGGTTGCAGCTCTGCACAGGTTTTTGAACTTCAGGCCTGCACATGTCTGTTCATGTAATTATACAAGCAACTACAGACTACAGTGCACACACACGCACTACTGCACTCAATTAAATGCCAGGCCTAGGCCTAAGAGCACCTGCCAGGCAAATGCTCAAGCACTGGTTGGGCAATCGTATGTGGCACCATCATAATAACATACTATAAACCATTTTACTTTTTAGTAGTCCCTCCACAATAATGTATCGTTATGGGGGGGGCGGGGAGGGGATTACACAATATCCTTGGTGACTCAACTTTGAAACAGAAGGTTCTTCCTTCCCATCTTTCTAGATTCTGAATTAAGTAATCTAAAGAATATCCTAAGATTGCAAGATGAGTTTTAGCAAAAACTGTTACTAATTGCAATTATTTACCTGTACGGATCAAGGTTTTCTTAATACTATGCAGCTAAAACAAGTGTAAAATCAACCAGGTGATGAGGCTGATGTACCAGCTATCAGCCATAAATCCTGAGTTCAAATTTTGGTGTTTACCCAAACAGACTCAATGACCTCATAATGTGTAAATATTACAAAGCTGAACTTGTAAAATAAATTTATCTTTCTTTTTTTTTAATCCTCATCCAAGGATCTGTTTTCTCATTGATTTTACAGAGAGAGGAAGGGAGAGGGAGAGAGAGAGAAACATTGATATGAGAGAGCAACATCTGTCGCCTCCTGTACGTACCCTGACCAGGGATGGAACACACAACCTGGGTATGTGCCCTGAGCAGGAATCAAACCTCGACCTTTTGGAGTATGGAATGACACCCAATTAACTGAGCCACACTGACCGGGGCTAAAATAAATTTATCTTAATGAACTAGTGCCATTGGCTATTTTATATATTGAGATTTTACATAAAATTTTGATTAAAGAATTTTTAAAAGGGTCTATTAGCTTAAAGCTTGAAAATAGCCTCCATGCCGGGGACTACAGTTCCTGAGCGCAGAGCCCTTTTTCTGACTCTACCCTGAAGGAACGTGGCACAGCAGCTGAGGACTCTGAGCACTGGTTTCTGTTCTGCAAATTAGAGAGACTAGTGCTTGTCCCACTTACCTCGCATGGTTGATATTAGGATCAGACAAAAAAATGCAGGTGAAAGTCATAAATGTTTTGAGCAGATTTTGACTTAACTGATCTGGTTTCTTATTCTTTTTTTAAAAGGTTCTCCACTTACCTGAGAAACCCCATGAAATTGGAAACCATGATGCCAGGGTCCAGGGAAAAAGCAAGGGCTCCTGGGAGATGTTGCCAATTTTCTGCAGGTGGGAGTGGTATTCAAACTCCTATAGAAGGAACAACAATGCTATTTTTAGCATGGTGCTTGGGAAAATTCTTCAGGCTACAATGAAACCAGAAGTGAGCAATGGAAGACATGAGAACACAAATTCCACTGACCAGTTATGGTTACCAGATTCCCCAGTTGAAGTCTAATTGTGTATGAACATGAGGCACCAAATTTATAGGCCATTCAGCACAGTGGCTAATCCACACAAGAGGGCCAACAAATACCTATCGATGATGATCTCTGAGACCCTAAGGAAAAGATACCTACTAAGAAAAGCTCCAGGTGGCTAACTGGGCTCAAACTAAAAACCAAATAAATAAACAACAACAACAAAACAGAGCCTAGCAGCCATTTCTACGCAGGAGCCTCTTATGCAAATTGCACTTCGTGGAGAAGCCCGCATTGTGTTTCTGCCATCTGAGCCAGCCCTTGATGAAAGAATTCCTGAAATCTAATTTCAACCAATAGGACTGAGGCTTTCCCTATACAATCAGAGATGTGCAGCTTCAACAAACCAGAGAAGCTCTATGCTGATCCAACAGGATAGAGCTTTTTGGACCAATCAAACTGTGAAGATTTGGAGTCCTCATTTGCATGAGAACAGGCCAATCGGGGAATAGGAGCTGGGACTTCTGTCTGTATAAGCCAGCTCCCCTCTGGTTCTGAGAACGCACTTTTCCTGTCCACCTAGGACTGAAAATTGCATTACCCTGGCTGAGCTGAACCACAAATATGTCTCACTGGAACGGAGTGGAGCAGAGCAGAGCATTGCAAAGCAGACCAGAATGGAGCACAGCAGACCAGGAGGAGAAGAGCAGACAGAGGGCTGGCCCCACAGGTGCCTCACAGCCCTGCTGTTTGCACAGCCATATTGTATCACAATGGGGCTGTTTTGTACTGAAAAAAAGTTTCCTTTTTCATTGCATTCAAAATTGGGGATTCTGTTGGCAGTGAATTGGTACCAACCACCATCGGTTGATACCACAGACTCCAAGCTCATAGCCAAACTGGCATTAGGCTAACCTGCATTGAAAATTTAGCCCCATCTATTGAAGGCTACTTAACCACAGGAAAGTCATTCTGCCTCTGTGTTTGGGTTTCCTCAGTGTACAACTGCCCTTCTTGTGCTCCTCGATGTAACCGTTTCCTTTGAGTGAGAGGTGGACAGCAAGGGGTGGGGGCTGTGGTTGAGGGTGGGGCTGGGACCAGAGTTAACCTCAGAAGTGGGTAAAAACACTAACAAACAAAGAAATTACATACGGACACATGCTACAACATAGGTGAACTTTGAAAACATCATCCTAAGTAAAAGAAGCCAGCCACAAAGATCAAAGATTGTATGATTCCATTTGTAGCAATTGTCCAGAATAAGCATATCTACAGAGACAGAAAGTACATTAGTGGTTGCCACCATCTGGTGGTTGGATGGGGCTCATGGGAGGGTACAATGTTTCCTCCTGGGGTGACAAAAATGTTTTAATATTAGATTGTGGTGATGGCTGCACAGCCCTGTGAATATATTAAAAGCCACTGAATTATACACTTATAAGTTGGTGAAGTATGGTATATGAATTATACCACAATAAAACTTTTAAAATACTGCATAAAAACTACTCAAAGTAGTTGTGACAATTAAGTGAGTGGACATTGGCCCAGTGCCTGGCACAGAGTTGCACTCAATAAAAAGTAGCTCTGATGATACTCATGCAAGAAGAGGTGAAGCGACGCTTAAAATGTGTTATCACAATAACCTCAGGAAGCTAACACTCCCTCCCCTACTTTATTCAGAATCCTTCACTAAACAGAATTTCTAAACATTTCAAGTGATCCAACAGTTTCAAACTTTATGAAAGCCCAGAATGGGAGGTTTGGTTGAAATGTGATGGAAGTTGGGAAGTAAAATCATGGCCCAGCCTCCTCTCCTCCCACACCTCTTTTCAGAGAAAGACAAATAAATGAGCAAGATTTCCAGGTGTGCCAAGGGGTCCTCTCTAATGAAGCCAGTTTTCCAAAATCACTGGTTTCCAAATTCTTCCTAGGACTTGACATTTCCTTTTCACAAGAAAGGGAGGATGAGAAGGTAAGTTATAAGCACTTAAGAAAAGACAGTCGTGAGAATCAGAAAATTCCATTTACAGGAGAAAATAATCAAGGTTTTAAAAGTTACCACTAGTCCTTTCTGAGGGTTAATAAGAAAGTAGAGCCTCTTAACCATAATCACCCCTAATTAGCCATCAGCAACTCATGAAATTACTCATGGTCCTGAAGACCCTTAAATTCTTGGGTCTCAGCCAGAAGTTGAGATCCACCAGGAAGAAAGCCAACAAGTGCAAAATGGAACAGTTAAAACTACTCTGAATCCGGTCTTGCTCTTGGCTGGGGAGCATGTATGTGCAAAGACAGGATTTAACTTGGGAGTCAGATGAAATCTTTGTCATCCTCCTGATGACAATCAACTAATCAGTAATATTTATTCAGTGTGTGGAGTCCTCAGGTCCTCTCCAAGGGATTAAAGAGAAGAATGAGTCAATGCAGGGTCTCACTTTACAATCTAGCTTAGGTAGGTGAGGTTTAGGGAATGGAATTATCTGGGGGTAAGTGATGTTATTCAGAACAGCATAGAATAAATGTTGTTATACGGAGACCCTAAGTACTAATCAAGCCAGTTCATTCAACACAAGGAGACTCACTGTAGAGGGTTGGCGGGGCAACAGCAAGGATGGTGGGACTTAAGATCAGCCCTTAGCCTATGCAGGTGACCAGTGAACAACTTAGAGCAGTTGGTAAGTGTACACACTGCAATCTGAAAGGCCTGGGTCTGAGACGAGCACCCCCACTTACTAACCCAGTGACCTTTGGCAGTTAACCCTTTGTCTTTCAATTTCTTCATCTGTAAAATGGAGATTCTGTTTGGAACTACTTCATAGAGTTGCTGTATTAATTATTTTTTGAGACTGCAACACATACACACACACACACACACACACACACACACACACACACAGCAGGCACGGTCCCTGCCTTCAAAGAACTTACAGTCTAGATACTAGAGGGCTATATACTTTAAACAAACTGAAACATATTAAGTATAAAAATGACATTGTGATAAGAGCCTCAGAAAGTATACTGGGCAGTGGTCAGAGAAGGACTCTCTGAGGAAGTGACCTTCATGCTGGGGCTTCAGGGGCGAGGAGGAGTCAGCCAGGCGAAGGGGCTGGGGGCCGTCCAGTGAGAGGGGGTCTGGAGTGTAAACTCCTGTGAGGACTGGGAGGAAGACGGAGCCCAGGTGGTGGGAACTTGGCAATCCAAGGAGAATGTGGGGAGATCTGACCCCATATTTACCAGACTATGGTAAATAAATGGTTGAGGGACAAGGGAAAGAAAGGTGTCAAAGATGACTCTCTCCACATTTCTGATGGACGGAGGCAGCCAAAGGAGGTGCCAACAGAGCTTTTCGGTTTTGACAGGAAAGGAAGGGCAATGTTAAGGGTAGAGAGTGTGATATAAAGCAATGTTTCTCAAATCTGACCAGAAGTCAACCAGAAAAACATCTTAAATTACCAAAACAAATTGAAAACTGATTTATAACTGCTGCTGAAACCCATGAACCTTGTCCTCTGTCTGTATTTTGCCTTCAGATATTTGCTGATAAAAAAATGAAGCTACCATGAGTAACATGTCAGTATGAAATATGGTCTCTTTCATCTTTAGCTGATCCTTTTAAAATTTATGTTTTGAATGTATGTTTTATATGCTCACATAATACATTGATAGGCTAAAAAATAACCAAACATATATTAGAGTTATACACTCAAACATATTTTTTTTTGTTAATCCTCTCCTGAGGATATTTTTACATTGATTTTTAGAGAGAGAGGAAGGGAGAGAGAAAGACAGAGAGCGAAAAACATCTGTGAGAGAAACACATTAATTGGTTGCCTTCACACACGCCCCGACCAGGACCAGGGGTCGAGTCTGCAACCCAGGTACATGCTCTCGACCGGTATCAAGCCCTGGGCCTTTCAGTCCACAGGCTGATGCTCTTTCCACTGAGCCAAACCAGCTAGGGCTACATGCAAACATTTTTCACTGATGGGGTGTGCAATCAAAAAGAAATTGGGGCGGCCACTGCTCTAGAATATTTTGGGACCAACTTTTTGTCAGATTTGATGAGTCCATTTTTTCTCCTGACACAGTTGTCCCTGGAGAGTTCCTACCAGCTCTGCCATGTCCTCCGTGTTCACTGTGCCTCCGTGATTAGCACTATGTTAAGCTGGCTCTGCTTCTCAGACTGTGGGTCACCACCCATTAGTCAGTCTACCATGAAATCAACCTTGTGGGTCACACTTTTTTAATGAAATAGAAAAGATTGAAAAGAAGAGCAAACACCAGTGTTTACCACACACAGGAAGGGTGAGTATTTCTTACTGTGGCTGCCAGAAAGGCTAATGCCCTGGCTCTGGAAGCCGGAAGGCAGTGAAGGATTCTGTGGCCTGGGGAATAAAATTGTGAAGACAGGAGAAGCCCTCCCAAAGCCCCCGAAAGGTGGCCGGAGGAGAAGTTAGGATGAGATGGGCAAGAAAGAGCCACTGTAGGTTCTGGAGCAGGGAGGGACCTGATGAAAGTGAGGTCTCCCGAAAATCCACCAGGCAGCATTGCCTGGAGCAGACCAAGGGGACTGAGTCAACAAGCCATCTACGGCGCCGAGCCGCCTTTTGAGGTTTGCTCCTGCTGATTTATAACCCTTCTTGACAGTGAACAAAACATCTAACCATCTAGTTTCTGTTACAGCATATGCTCGCTCGGGGGGTGGAGGCCCCATCTTCTCTCCTTTCCACAGGATCCTACAGGAAGGCTGACCAGTCACCTGATTTGGTTTAAGACAACGTCGCAGTCCCCACACACTGGGTGGAAGTGGCAGGAAGGTTCGAGGCTCACGACAGCAGGGACAGAGAGAGGGGCCACCACAGATCCAGCCCAGGGCAGACAGTGGCTTCCTGGCCCCAGAAGATGCCAGACAATGGTGCTACTCTGCTGCTCCTTACCCACCGCCCCGCCTCTGAGTGTCTCCCTGCCCCTTCTCCTCAGGCCCGACCAGAGCTCCTGGTTTTAGGCCGATTCCGGAAAAGAAGGCTCTACTCAGCCTCCCATGTCTGGGTTCAGAAAGACCTCCTTGAAGCCACATCCCAACTACAGGGCAAGTTCCACCTCCCTCCCGCCCATGCTCTAGCTTCTCCCCCTGGAAGTCGCACAAGGTAAAGCAACCACCCAGACCAACAAGAGCCCTAATCCCAGTGGGAAACAGTGAGTCCCAGCACAAGAATGTGGACCAGAGATTTCAGAGGGAGGCAGTTCCAGACCCCAAATCAGCACCCACTATCACATGGTGAGGGTGAGTCTCAGAACTTGCCCGTCTGTGAAAGCCACCCGGGGGTCCTGACAGACAGGGAGCCTCCACATGGGGCCTGCATCCTGCCCCATCCTCTGTCACCAACACTACCAGCGCATTCTCTGCCATTTACCCAAACTTCCTCACAGTTTGTAGCGCCCCGAAACTGACATTCCAGCTGTCTGTGAACGAAGCACAGGATGGTGGTCCCAGCATCAGAGTGTGTCTAACCCGCCCTTGTGCTGCATTATAAGAAAAGTAGAAGAAGAGTCAGTTATCAACTTTCACTAAGCACCAATAGCTATTTGATCCTTACAGCAAAACTGAAGCCACACGGTGGGCTGAGGGTAGGGCTATGACTGCACACAGACCACCAACACCAGAGTTGGTCTTCTCTTCACTCTGTTAGACTCACTGGCTTCCACCTAGTAAAGAATCATGCATAGCTAGACACTCAATAAGTAAGTGAATGGATGGATGATGGATGAGTAGGTGGGTGCTATCCCATAGATTTGCTGGGAGACAAAACCTTTCAGGAATGACTGTCTATTGTGCCATGAGCATCACCTCGAGCAAAGTAGAGCCAAGATGAGTGATTTAATAACCTACTATTTCAGATAATAATAATAAGGAGGCTGAGGATACTAGCAAAGTCTATGGGTGATTACCGAGCATCAGATGGCAGACATCTGCTAAGTGCTTTACACATAGCAACCCACTTTATTCTCGCAACCCCTGAAGGAGACACCATTGGGAAATGGAGGCACAAAGGAGTTAACTAACTTTTCCAAAGTCACCCAGCTAGTAGTGTGAGAATCAGGATTCAGTCCCAGGTAGTCAGAGCACTTCACCATCCTCCGACTGTCTTCTACCCCATACAAGCAGGGCTACCTTAATGACCAAACACGGGCTGCTGGTGCAGGTCGTTTCCCAGGTGTCATCTTCAGCACTGGTTTGGAGATAAAGAAACATTACAGGCCTCCATGCGTGACATCCTCAAGTCACAACACAGCAGAGTGGCCCGTGACCCGTATTGGGCTGGCCCCAGTCCTCCTGAGGTCGTGGGGTGTTTGTATGTGGGGCAATCAGGTCACCAGTGAATGAACACTCAGTGCCTACTGGGTTAGGCTTCATGCAACACACTCAATATATTGGGAGGGGGGTCCCCTGCCCTTGAGGAGCTTACACTTATATTGAGGCAGACCAATAAACAAACAAAAAAAGTACACAAGTGACTATTTCTTTAACAATGATAAATTACTTCAGACTGAATGCCCAGTGTTTGGTACAGGCAAAGTGGAGCCCCAACATTCCAAGGCAGTAAATAGCACAGCAGACCTTACGGCGAGCATGTCCTTATTTTTGCTACACACTGGTCGCTGCACTACGGACAGTACGTACCAGCTCATCTAACCTCATAACAACTATACGAAGTAGATAACGAGTGCTGTCCCAGGTTACAAAGGAGAAAACTGAGGCACAAAAAGGTTAGTGGATTTTCCCATGTCCCACAGCTAGTAAGTGGTCGCACTGGTGGGCTTCAAAGCCAGGCAGTGTGACTCCAGACCCCATCCTCTGGACCCCGTCCTGGTTGCCTCGTGGGCTTGGAGTTGCCTCCATGGACCAGGCAGGCTTTAGGGATTAGAAGAATGTGAGCTGGCATGTCCGGCACAGGGAATAATAATAGCTGGCTGAGGGATGAGGTTTGGGGAAAAACAAAGGCTTCTGAAACCTTCAAAAGAAAACAAGGGCCCGGCTGGCATGGCTCAGTGGCTTAGCATCGACCAGGATGCTAAACCAGAATGTCATGGATGAATTCCAGGTCGGGGCACATGCCCTAGTTGCGGGCTCGATCCCCACTGGGGGTGTGCAGGAGGCAGCCAATCAATGATTCTCTCTCACTATTGATGTTTCTATCTCTCTCTCCCTCTGCCTTCCTCTCTGAAATCAATAAAAATATTTTTTTAAAATGAGGTTCTCATGTGTTTTGTGAATGGACAAACTCTCTAGTGGAGAGAGAGCACAGTGTGAATGAATAACAGAGGGTAGAGGACCAAGGAGCCACCATCACCCAGTTAGCCGAAGAGGAGCAAGCTGGAAAATGGAACACAGGGGGAGGCTGTCCTGCACTGTCCTGAGGTGGGGTCCATGGAGAAGGATGTGCATGCAGGGTGTCTCTTACTCCCCTCCACTGAGAAGATGTGGGGAATCTGGAGAAAGGACTTTGGCTGGAGAAGGAAGAAGGCTGCCAAGAAGAGCAGGCATATAGAAAGCAAAAGGCAGAAAAAGAGGTGTTCTTATTTCTTGAAGGTACACCCCACTTAAAATGAAATGATTACCCAGAGCAGAAAGAACAGAGGGAGGGATACCCTTTAAATAGTCCCCATGAACACTGTCACGGGCAAATGTGCAGCCAATAATGGAGGGACAAGGCAGGGTAGAAGCTTAAAAGAAAAGGGAGCATCTTCTCTTTTAACAGAACCAAACATGCTGTGCATATGCTTGTCTCTCACTGGACAGGAAGCTTCTCAAGGCAAGGGCTATGTCTTCTCATCTTTACACCGTTACTCAACTGTGCCTGGTGCAGGTGGCCATGCAATGAAAGTCTGATGAATTAATGTGTGGATAGATGGATGGAGGAACGACTAAAGGATGAATGGCATATGTCTCTAGTACTTTCACTTCTTAGAAAGCAGAGTCCATGTCTGATTACTCTCTGTCTGCTATTGCTGATTCAGCGATGTCTACAGCCTTAGCATGTCTTCCATCTGCCCTAGGACCAGATGGAAGACATGCTAAGCCACCTCAGATATGTGCTGCCTCCAGGGAAGGTCCGACAGGAGCCCTCTGGTGGCCAGCATCACTTGCCATAGCCCTTTCAGGAAATTCTGCTCCAGGTAGCAGGGCACTGGGGAAGCTGACATAGGAGCCTCAGGCTGGTCACCTTTCCAGCCTCCTCCTCCTGGGCCTTGGGCGGAAGCCAACCAAACACTCCCTTTGCTCTGGGTCTTTGCTGAACCCCGATGCAGAGCCCATCCCTGTTTCCGGGTCACATTTAAACTCAGCCACAGAGTTTATTTCTTCCCATTGAACCTCCACACCACAAACTCGCTGGTTTGCCCACAGCAACATGAACACCGACAGAGTCTGAATTAAGAAAAAATGTTGAGGAGATCTATTAAAACTCCCATACTTTCAAGCTCACACATTACAGTGGCTTTTGTTACTCATTAAAGGAACACCTGACTTCTTTCTTACCTAGAGAAATTAGGTAATCAGCACAGATTAGTTAAGGACTTCAATACAAATTGCATCATTTCCATGGTCATTAACATTGCTGGAATTTATATTTGTTTTCAGTCTAAAAGGCATTTCCCAGGTAACGAAGGAAAACCTTCAAGGGCAGAAGTATCAGGCAGGTAAGATATTTAAAATAAATGAGCCAGTTTTTCCTGCTTCTGCACAGTTGCTTTTTCCATTTCAAGTGACATGATACCGCGGATCAAAGGGAGACACGCAATGGAGTAAAAGCGCTTTCTCTCCTCCAATATTACTTAGTCATTGATTTACAGCATTTGATAAACCTGGTTGAATTTCTGTACTTCTGTGTAAGTCTCATGTGGAGAATTCCAATTTAGCAATTGTGTATCATGATGATTTATGCTTGTCTTTCCTCCGCGTAACATGGGATTACAAATGAGTAAAGACTCTCTTCAAAGCCTCATTTCTTATGTTCCTGCTGCCGAGAGCAGCGCTGTGGGTGTTCTGCGATGACTGACAGAACTGACATTCATCTCATCTCTCTTAAAGCTGAGTATGTTGTGTTGTCAAGGGGCTGTGCTGCCCAGCCCAGGATTTGAACAGCTGTTTTACTCTTCTGTGTAGGTAACTGCTAACTGTTTCTGAAATTAACATCATTAAGGTCATTCTCTGCTGGACTCCGAAAACACACAAACAAACAGCTGCGATGGGATGCAAGTCCCTCTACCTAGGAATCAAAGCCACTCAGAGACACACTCCCGCCTTCCTCCCACTCAGATTCAACCTCTCCCCACCATCCTCTGCCACAAGCAGTTAGTAACCCCTGGGCTATAGTTATCAAAGGAAACATGATCAGACAACACAGCAAGGGAACCACAGATTTTCTGATGTGCTACCAAGGCCTCTCCAAGATGATGATCCATCTCATTCCCAAAACCTGTATACTCGACAACCACTTTGGTCAAAGGCAGGTGGCCATGGCACTACAGGCAACTTTGGCTCAGGCTAAGCTACCCTCCTTCCTGGTCTACCTTCCCTTTCTTCTGACACAAGGCCCAGGTCCTGCCACCTACAGATGGTTTACTGCCACTCTGGCAAGCACCTGAGTACATCTGTGTGCAGCACACATGAACACACACACACATGTGTGTTAAAAAAGGAAAGTGTTCCAAGTGCACTGACACTAAAAGAACAGCCTCATAGAGTGTAAGTACCACATTCATCTACAAAATAGGTCTAGGTGAGACTTCAGGGCCAGGTGGAACAGAGCTAATGTGGTATTCTTTTAGGAAAACAATTTGTCTACAAAATTATACATGTTTATTGAGAAAACTTTGAAAACTGGAAAAAGATAGATAGGAAAGCTATATTTACTCATAATGTCACAATCCAAATTAAGCACTACGAAACCTTTTGGTGTTCTTCCTTCTGGTCTTTATTCTATACAGAATACTTACACATATTATCAGCATGTTTTACATATATGTCTACATAAACAAAATCACATATACAGTTTTGCATTCTGTTTTTCACTTTAAAACATCAACATCTCATTAGTAATATTCAGAAACATTTTTAATAAGTTCATCCTATGGAAACCAGGTAGTATACCTAATAAATTCCCTTTTTGTTGGAACCTGTGATGAACATCATTGTATAAAATTCTTTATGTGCTCCTCCACTTAGTTCCTTAGGATAGGTTACTAAAAATAAAATCACGAAGCCAAAAGGTATGACTATTTAAGGTCCTTCATACATATGGGTTTTTTCAAAGAGCAAATCCACCTAAAATCCCACATGTAGTGGATGAAATAGACACATTTGCCAATAGTGTTAGCATTATAAAATCCTTCCTAATTTGATACTTAGCTAGGGTAGGCTAACTGCTGCAACAAACCATCCCAGAATTTCAATGGCTTAACACAACAAAAAGTTGTCTGTTCAGTTGACTGTCTAAAGTGGGCTGGCAGGGCCATTCTGGTCCACACAGTCCCGCAGGCATCCATGGACCAAGTCTCTTTTCACCTAGTAGCTCCAGCATTGTCTTGGGCCTCAGAATCCCTGGCTGGTTTTTTCCCATCAATGAACAAACGAGAGAAAAGAGAAATCGTGGCAGGTTGAGCTAGCAGCTTCACTGCTACCACTTGTGTTCCATTACCCAGCTTAGACAGGTTGACATACCTAACTGCGAGAAAGTGGAGAATGTGCTCTGCCTGTATTCCCAGGAGGAAAACTTTGGTGAACACCTCCTGGTACAGGGTGGGCATTCAATGTATTGTTGTAACGGGGGGGGGGGGATAAAGGAAGTCAGTGTACCCTTTTGATTATTAGTAAATTGGAGCAAATTTTTCCTTTTTACTAGTCAAGTTACTGTCTCTTCTTACAACTTCTTTACCAATGTTTCTGCAGTGTTCATAATGTTATGAATTGATTTTTTAAGAGCTCTTTGTAATATTAAGGATACTAACTTTTCTTTTGCCTGAGACTTTTTTTCAGGTTAATTTTTGTCTTTTAATTTTGTTTATAATTTTATGTAAATAAGTTTTTATGTCTTTGAATATATCAGTTATTTTCTTTGTGACTTTTCAGATTAACATCACAGAATTGCAAAGCACAAAAAACTGGGAGATTCTCACCCAACTCTCCAATTTCATTATTTTGTATTCATAATTTACAGGTGAATAAATGATACTCAATGAAATAAAATAAATGCTGCAAGGTTTTGCAACTGATTAAAGGCAAAGTCAGGGTTAGGGATTTTAAAAATTGATTCTGTGTATAATATGTGACAGGCTATGCCAAACACTTTTCAAAGTTTGACTATGATGTATTATTTTAATTGATTCTCAAGACAACAGGAGGTAGATGCTATTGACTTCCCCATTTTACAGAAAAGGAAACTGAGGCTGCAAGCAGTGAAGCAATATGCCTGAATATCCCAGAGTTAGTAAGTGGAAGCCCATGATCTGAACCCAAGCCCACCTGATCACTGGAGCCATGGTGTCACGGCACTACAATGAACGTCCCGCAGGTCTCCTGACACAGACCAAATATACAGCCCCAGAAGGGTGCCGCCCGGGCCCTACCCAGTGGAGATGCTGTGCATGAGGTTGTGTTTGGCCTGTTCACTCCTGGTTGGCTTTGGCCTGGAGTCCAGGATATTTTCTCAGTGTCCCTCTGCACTTGCCAGTCCAGAATGCATCCCGGCTCAGTGTGCCACAGCCACCATAAATCAGCCCGCCACACATGCTGCCCTCGGTGCTTCTGAACATCAAGGGAAAGGATTTGCCTTTTCCTGCTCCGTTCTGCATTGACATTTGAGTTATGTCATTATTTTTTTAAGCCACAGAAATCTAGTCAATGATCTGTAGCAATCACTGCTGTGCAGGGTATGCCAAAAGGCTCCATATATCCTTACAGAAGAAAGCAGGAACTTAGCAAATTAGTCTTACTTCCTTGACACAATTCTGTGATGGGCTTGTATTAGGTAAAGCTGAAATCAGGTGCGGTGATTAACCGATTATAATAATGTGAAACAGACAGCCATCTCATGAATTAGGAAACATTTTCAAGGAAATCAAGAGAGGCAAGTCATTGGGGTCAAAGGTCACCTAGAAGTCGAGGGGAACAATAAAAGGTCGGGTTTAGTAAGAATAAAACTGTTACCATACCCTTTTTCTTGAACTCCATTGTCAATGGCCATGCAAATCTGTTCTCTTCCTGTCTCTTCTGTCTGCCTGGTTAGTATCCCTGTGACCTAACTCCGGATTAGAAAAATGTCAACAATAACCAAGCCTCTCTTCGATTATTATTTCATGCCGAGGCCTCAGAAACCAACATCTCAAGACCTATCCTCTCATTCAAACTGCTTTCCTGTATTTCTAGTTTCCTCCTGCTGGTGGCCCATCCAAGATGAATAATAAAAGGACCAGTTAGTTACCAGCTCCACATCAAGTTCTCCACTTGTTGAGGTTTCCTACTCTGGTGGTGGCATCACCATCCTTCCAGTGACTCAAGCTCAACACGTACCTGGGCTTCTGTGATTCCCCCTCCCCTCTGCCCTAGGTCCAGTCTTTTGCCAACACTCAACTCTTCATTTGCAGTATCTCTCAGAAAAGTCTTTCCTCTCCCTCCATTTCTACCAGCCTCATACAAACCATCATTCAGATCATTACAGTTAGTGTTTCTTTAATTTGCCTATCCACCTCTGTCAAAAATCAGAGGGGCATATTTCTGGCTTCTCTATTCTGTTCCACTGATCTATGTGCCAATTCCTCTGCCAGTACCACATCGCCTTGATTACTGAAGCTCTGTAAGTCTTAAAACTGAGTAGACTGATTCCTCCTACTTTGGTCTTCTTTTTCAGAACTATTTCTGAAGTTTGACTATGATGTATCTTGGTATGGATCTCTTTGGGTTCATCCTCTTTGGAATTCACTAAGCTTCTTGAATCTGTAGGTTTGTGTCTTATCCTAAATTTGGGAAGTTTTCAACAATTATTTCATTGAGTGCTTTTTTTCAATCCCACCCTCTTTCTTCTCCCTTAGGATTTCAAATACAGATTACATTTTGTTACAACCCTACAGGTCCCCGGGACCTGTTCTTTTTTCTTCCCCCAGTCTATTTTCTCTCTGTTGTTCAGATAGGGTAGTTTTTATTGTTATATGTTCAAAATCACTGATTCTTTCCTTTGTCATTTCCATTCTCCTGTTTAGGTCATCCAGTGAGATTTTATTTCAGTTACTGTTTTATTCAGTTCCAAAATTTTCATTTGGTTCTTCTTTATATTTTCTATTTCTTTGCCAAGACTTTCCCTTTTTCTCATTTTTTAAGCATGAATATTGCTCGTTGAAGCATTGTTATGATGCTGCATCAAAATTTTTGTCAGATAGTTCTCACATCTCTGTCTTCTCAGCGTTGGCATCAGCTGATAGTCTCTTTTCATTCAGGTTGAGATCTTCCTGGTTCTTGCTAAGATGTGTGATTTTCAATTAAAACCTGGACATGTTAGGTCAAATGTTATGAGGCTCTGGGTTTGCCTTAAACCTGACAATGCTCCAGCAGGGGGAGGTGGGCCCCACCTCATTATGACCCAGTAGGGATAGAAGTACAGGGTCCCTACTTGACCTCCACTGGCACCAAAGAGGTAAGGGAAACCATCATTACTGTTGAGCAGGGGTGAGAGTTCCAGCTCAAAGTGGTCTCCATTAATACTTCCCCTGGCTGGGAAGGATAGGAGTACCTCATTACTGTGCCTATGGCACCACTGGTGTGGGTGAGGGTGGAGAGAGGGGTCCCAGACCGGGATACACGGCCTTGCTGAGTGATGGTAAGAGTCCTAACTCTCCACAGGCATCCTCTAACCACCAGTGGGGACAGGAGGGATGTCTCAGTGCTGCTGTGGGAGTGAAAATCCAGGCTCCCCACATATCTAACAGAGAAACAGGCTCTCAGAAATGGGCTAGGCTATCACCATTCATTTAGGAATGAAGAATTATGACTCCAGATATGAAGAATAGGTTGCTGCAGGTCAAGTGGCAAGTTAGTGGCAAAGTCATAACTCAATGCCTATGCCCATGGCTCCAGGACCACTTGTCTGTGAACCAAAGAGTCCTAAAGCACAGGAGAAGCCAGCCCCCAACCCAATATGATAACGAAAAATCTGCCAAAACCGGTTTGGCTCAGTGGATAGAGCGTCGGCCTGCGGACTGCAAGGTCCCAGGTTCGATTCCGGTCAAGGGCATGTACCTGGGTTGCGGGCACATCCCCAGTGGGAGGTGTGCAGGAGGCAGCTGATCGATGTTTCTCTCTCATCGATGTTTCTAACTTTCTATCTCTCTCCCTTCCTCTCTGTGAAAAATCAATAAAATATATTAAAGAAAAAAAAGAAAAGAAAAATCTAACCAGCCCAAGGTCAATGGCTGCCTCCCTTCACATCCTGCCAGACCCCAAGGCCAGAAAGCACACAAGGTTATGCACCATCATCCCCTAAACAACACAAACACACGTATACTCAAGACAGACCTTCCATCCAACACACACAGAAAAGCACACTCGTGAGCCAAGAACTACAGCATCACAGTCACCTTCAGGGCTGGTGGTCTTCCATCTGGAGAGGATCCTGGCTTTCCTGCCGTTGGAATCCCTGACACAAAGATCCACCCAGGAGCTGCAGCACTCAGGGCAGCCTGAGGCCAAGCTTCCCCCTCCTGGCTGGAGAGCTGGGTCTGCACACCGCTGGAGGTGTAGGCCTGGCCTCTTGTCTGGCAGCCCTGGCTGCTGGTCTCAGCACAGCACTGCTTATTCTCCCCAAGGGAAAGCTGGTGACCCAGGAGAGGAAACAGCCTTTGTTTTGTTTCCATTTTAAAAGGTTCCACTGACTTTAGGGCACGTGGAAAGAACCAAAGTAACAATTTCAAAGAGGCACAGCTTGTTTTGGAGCTGACCAAAGAGACAGAGTTTCTGGGTGGGGAGTAAAAGAACAAACGTTCATCCTACATGTACCAGTGCCAGACACAAGCCTCGGGGCACCTGCCATGCCCTCCCCTGGCTTTTACAATAAAAATTCCAGGCAGCCAGAACCCAGCTCCAAACCCCTACCACAGGCCATCAGTCTGCTGAGAGTCAGGCAGAGTTGTTAGACTCCAGGATGGTATGAAATAATAAACAGTTTTATGGAACACAATTGAAATTGTGAAATTTAATAAAGTTATTTGATGCCTAAATTTCTAAATAATGTGATTTAAGTTGTTAAATTCATTAAAACCCTTTAACAAATTATAAATTGTGTTGAGGTAATTGCCTGTTGGTTATCTACAGGCTGAGAAATACCCATAATCTTTTGATAGAACTTGTGAATTAAGCTATGTTTTATGAGCTCTGGGACGTCTATGAGTGATTTTGTTGACTATTGGGGTATTTTAATGTTCACTCTTTTTACAATTTAAAACAATTTTCAAATATTATAGTCATCTAGACCAGGGATCAGCAAATCCTGGCCAATGGGCCAAACCTACCCCACTGCCTGTTTTTGTTACATTTTCAAATGGTTGAACAAATATCGAAAGACAAAAACTATTTTATGATGCAAAAATTATATTCAAATTGCAGTGTCCATAAATAAAATGTTGCTAGAATGCAGCACAGCCTATCACTCATGTACTGTCTGTGGCGCTTTTGTGCTCAAAAGACAGAGTTGATTAGTTGCAACAAAGCCCATACAGCACCAAAGCCAAAATACTTACTCTCTGGCCCTTTGCAAAACAAGCCTGCCAACTCCTGATCTAGACAGTCTGTCGAATGATGATACCAGACTAAAGCTCACTGAGATGATAGTGCAGCAGCAACAACAACCAACTTGGCTACTGAGCAAGCCAAGTAACCGTCATGCGATACCAAGTAGGCAATTTATAAGCAAACCCACTGTGCAATGTTAGAGCCATCACCCACAATGTGAAAAGCAACATGAAGGCAAAACTCTGACACATTCTGAGAATGCATCAAGCACAAGTGCTCCCTCTTTACATTTATTCTACAGGGGGTGGGGGATAGTCTGGAATCTGGGTAATGAGAGATCATCTGAATCCTGTGAGGTCTTCAAGAATGCAGCCCTCCCTTAAAACAGAACAGCCTTCTACTTCCTTTTTTCCCCTTGACACCCCAGATTGTTTCCCTCTGTTAAGGTTGGGGGATGGCCCTAACCAGTTTTGCTCAGTGGATAGAGCGTGGGCCCAGGTTCGATTCCAGTCAAGGGCATGTACCTCAGTTGCGGGCTCCTTTCCAGCCTCGGCCCTGGTCGGGTTGCATGCAGGAGGCAGCCAATCAATGTGTCTCTCTCACATTGATATTTCTCTCTGTCTTTCTCTCTCTCTCTCTCTTTCTCTCTCTCTCTCTCTCTCTCTCTCTCAAAAAATTAATTAATTAATTAATTAATTAATTAATTAATTAATTAAAAAATCAATGGAAAAATATCCTCGGGTGAGGATTAAAAAAAAAAAGGTTGGGGGGATAGCTCAAGTTTCTCTGAATTCCCATGAATCTCAGTCTGATGCCATTACTGCATAACGTCAATCACATTCGTTGATCATCCTCTCTGCCTGCCCCTCTAAGGCTGCAGGTCCCCCCAGGCAGAAACACCATCCTCCTTATTTTTAACCTGGATGGACCTTGCAGTACTCATTAAGGCACATAGTAGGTGCTTTGTTTCGTTGTAGGAATGACACTATACATATGCTGTCTTCTCTAAATCCTTCCCTAACTCCTCATTTGTACAGTTCACCACACAAACGAGGAAACAAGCTCAAGGCGGTAGCTGTTCAAGCCACACAGGCAATAATACGCGGCAGAGTCAGGACTGGAATTCACAAAGCAGGGTACCTGATGCCTAGTAGAGGCTCAGAAGTATTGGATGCAAAAGAGAATAGGCGCATAGCGATGCCCATACAGAGCATATACGCACGATCTCAGAAGTTGCCAAGACAGTGAAAGAAGCCAGTCGCAAAAGAGCACGCACTGCATGAACACTGACATAACTTCCTCGTGTGGAACTAAGAAAGGCCCCACCTCACAGCACCTCCTACATCTCTTGCTAGGAGAGGTGCTGAGCTCCTCAGTGTGAGCCTGAGGGAAGAACGGTGCCTACTGAGGAAAAGAAAGGGGAGGCCGAAAACAAGCACCCATTCTGTTTCTGGGAACGCTCACCTGGGCTCCCGGTGCACCTTCCTGCCGAGTTCCTGAGCAGCATGAATGTTAACAGAGAGACTCCTGCTTTTGACCTGGTAATTACATGGCCAAGAGCTGAGTTTTCAAAACAGAATGTGAGATCAGAAGAAGAAGAAAAAACTACAGCATATTGAACATTCATTTTAGTAGCACTAATTTTTTGATCTGGGAAAAACTAGAAACAACTGGATTGCTAACAGTGAGTAGGGAACCCATGATGGAGAAAAATTATGGAAATCGTCATTATGCTTAAAAATGGGAACCCTGACTAGGTCAAGAGTGGGAAATGTTTACACAAAATCATACCAGTACTATGTGGAAAAAGACAAATGTGCACATGCTCAAATTAAAATATAGGCAAGTTTCAAGGAGAAGACAGAGGGATGTAAGCTGTTAGTGTACTATGCATTTATGCGAGGTGGGGAGGGAGGGCAGAAGAAGGAAGAAGAGGAGGAAGGGGGAAAGGAAAAGGGAGGGATGGAGGATGGTTCGGTAACGTTACATATACGGTAAAACTCAGATTAAAAAATAACATAGTTGTGGAGTTATAAAGCATACAGTCTTTCTAGCAAATATCTTAAGAATATTTCACTTTTTGCCCAGAAACATTACGATGCATTAACAGAAGTATTTAAAAATGCACAAAACAGCCTCCCCAGGATGAACCCCCATAGCTGTACCAATGGCACGAGCCAAGGGCAGCCCAACAGGGTGCCCAGAGGGAAGAGGCTGGGCCTCCCTGCTACTCCAGACCTGGGCACCCAGCCAGCCCCCCGGACCCACCTGCACGCGGGCAGGGCGCTCACCGCACCCGCCCCCTTTCCCACCTGCCCCCTCTCCACACTGGGCACCTCCTGAGCCGCATCTGTCCTGAGACGGTAACCCCACCCCTTCTCTGAGCAGAACAGTCAGCCTTACCTTTTAATTGAAAAGTGGGGAGCGGTGACACAACGATCAAAAGGAATGGAGTGCTGATACATGCTTCACCGTGGACAAACCTTGAGAGTGCTTTTCTTAGTGAAAGCAGAAACTATGCGGCCAGTCACCAAAGACCACATATCGTATGATTCCATTTACACGACATGCCCAGAATCCACAGAGACAGAAAGTAGAGTAGTGGTTTCCAGGGACTGGATGAGGGAGGAGTGGGGAGTGACTGCTAATGGGTTCTGAGTTTCTTTTTGAGGTGATGAAAATATTCTGGAATTAGATCATGTTGATGGTTGCACAACTTTGTGAACAAACTAAAAACCACTAAATTATGCACTTTAACATGATGAACTACAATTGCGCTTTCCAGTGGATTACAATTAGACTGAGGCACTAACTGGCTCATTAGTTCCCCCCTAGCACATGTCTTGGAGTCAGATGAATTGGAATTCAAACCAAACTCTCACATCTACTTGCTGTGTGAGCCTGTGCAATGTCCTAACCGTCCCTGAACTTTGGGTTTCTGGGCAGTAAACTAGGAATAATAATGTCTAGCTCACAGGGGCTGCTGAGAGGATTGAGTAAGGGAATGCAGGAACTGACACGGAACTCTGTACCACACGCTCCCTCTCCCTGAGCCGGCCAAAAGATCCTTTGAACCTCAAGCAGAGTGAAATCCTGGGCCTCAACTAAAACATCATCACTGAAGTCAAGCCGGTCCTGGGTACCTGTCTGTTCTGGAAAAGACACGAAATGGAGCTGGAGGCTGAATGTCAGAGCACACCCTACACTGAGTCTTCAAAACCGGCAGGCATGGCTCTGCCTCCAAGGCTCACCTGTGAGCAGCAATAAACTCCCTCAGGCGTCTCCGAGGGCCTCCCTGTGGGTCTGACCTCCTCTCAACCTCTGATAGTGTTACTATTATTAGCTTCAAGCAAGGATGAGGCAAAGGGGACTCAGAGAAACCAGAGAAAGAAACAGGG
This sequence comes from Myotis myotis, assembly GCF_014108235.1. Classification (NCBI taxonomy): domain Eukaryota; kingdom Metazoa; phylum Chordata; class Mammalia; order Chiroptera; family Vespertilionidae; genus Myotis; species Myotis myotis. Next base: position 112,840,389 of record NW_023416313.1, on the reverse strand, counting down.
CTTCAATTCACATCCAATTTTTAAAAACTTTTTAAAATTTACTTTCTCAAATAATACATTTTGCTTTAAAAAAGTTTACACAGTTAAAAGTGAGGCACATGTCAGCAGTATCTTTATAATACTAAAAAACTAAACCAAAGACTTTATTTTCTTTTTAAACACCTCCAGCCCCCACCTAAAATGTTGTTATGAGCCGTATTGTAGGAAGGGCTGTCTCCACACTCCCAGGGTGGCTCTCAAGGCAGCTGCCCTCGCTGCCCTCAGCCGCTTCACTCGGGCTGCCAGGGCACAGGGAGGCTGGCATCAGGCAGAGCTGATGTGGAGGTGGCTGTGCCACAGAGGCCCAGGCAGGCGTCAGTCCACCAGATCTGGCCCCCAGGCATGGAAGCCAGGGCAAGGGGCCGGCAGTAATAAAAGGGCAGCTGGAGGCCAGGGAGCCAGCAGCAAAGGGAGGTGGGAAAGGGACCAGAATTCCAGGCATGTGAGGGTCAGGGGTCAAACAAGCAAGATCAATCAAAGAGTAGCTGTCAATTCACCCTAAGCAAGTCTTAGAGGGGGGAGGAGAAGCTGCTTAGATCTTAGGTGGGTAAGTGAGAAAAATGACAGCTCACATTCACCTCCTTTTAAGCATTTTACATTGTCATGAATCACACCCATTTCACAGGCCGGAAAACTGCAGCACAAGAGGTTAAGGAGACTGTTCAGTGACACACAGCACGGGTGGAGCCAAGGACTGAAGACAGGCTGTGGCCTCAGAATCACGGAAAGAGTACCAGACTCCCTCTTTTATCTTCCTGGAAACGACAGGTGCTCAGGGCGCTGCGTTTCAGGAAAAGTCTGTTTGGCAACGACAAATCTGTAACTTGCTGATATGATCAAAGCAGGGAGAACAGCCTCCCAGCAGTCTGTGTATCCATTTTCTTAAGAAATTCATCTCTCTTGACTGAGCTCCCAAGAAAAATGGTTAAGTTCAAGACAGGATTTGTCACCCACCCCGGCCCAGCCGTCCTGTGGCTGCATCCATGCAGCAACTCCAAGGCCAGGCTCCCCTTCATCAGAAGCCTGCAGATAATCCCCTCGCCATTGCCCCGCTGGGGCTCCAAGGCCCATGGCCTAAAGGGTTAACCATCCCATTTCCTCCTTGTCTTTCAAATCTTAATCCCCATCCTGAGCTGGGTGCATTCCAAGCCCACCTGGAACAGGTCAAGACGAGCCTGGCCATGGCTGGCCCTTCATTTCCCCTGGCAGGAGATTAGATGGGGCGCCCATTAATCACTCATTACTTGGGTCCTCGATGCTGGCCAGCCCTCAGGCAGCCAGCCAGCTGCCTGGGAGGGTGGGGCAGGCACCGCCCCTGCCCAGCGCAGGTCCTGGGCCTCCCAGTGCCACCCTTTTGGGACAAGATACCACAGTGCAAGCCTGGCCCTCTACCATCTGGACCATGTCCAAGAGGAGAGGGGTTAAAGGGCAACACTACCAGGGTACCACTAAGCAATCAGTTTCAGCATGGCACATCAGAGGGCACTGTGCATTGTGCAGTTAGTTGAAAGATTAGGTAAAAAGAAGACATAGGTGGAAAGAGACCACTGTCCCAGGACAACTAATCATTAATAAAGAAAACTGCTGCCCACTGCTTCTTAAATTCTTGGAGGAATCTGAAGAAAAACTGGAGAGAGGAGAGGATGTTGAATGGAGAATTCTTTATTATTATTACTGCACAGCTAGGACTGTTCATTTGCTGTGTTTCCATATAAGGTTGCAACAGTCAGCCCTTTAGACACAAAAATCCTGGACCTGAGGGGGCTTAAGATTATATATTTTTTTACAGCACAGATATTGAGCACCAAGATCCTGCCACGCACTGACCAGGTACAGAGTAGATAAGAGAAATGGGATGAGAACAGACACTGAGCACCTGCCATCTGCCAGGCATTTGCCTAACGCTCTGCATGCTGTGCACTGGTCCCTACACACCCTCCGGGCTTTGTCCATTCCTTTGTTACAGCTGAGGAAACAGAGGCTGGCGACTGGAGAGGGGCAAAATAAAAGTCTCTAGAATGAAGGGTACCTGTCAATCACCAGACCCCATGCTAGTGCCACTCACCATACCTGGAGGGCATGGCTGGCAAGGTGTGGTAGGCCCTATTTGGGGAGTTCTAGCCCATTTCTCGCCCCAGGAAAGTTGAGGCTCCCAAAAAACCCACCCTGATCCTTCTCCCTCAGCACTTGCTCAAGCTCAGGAATAAATTCACAATGAGCCTGATGGAGGCAGGGCTTCCACGCCTGCTCCCATGGGGGTGTGGGGAGCCTGCTTTCAGGGTGCACTGAAGACCCCCTTCACCAAAAGAGGGCTCTCCACCTGGCCCGGGCCGCGATGCATCCTTGCTCACCCCCTTATCAAAGGTCCCTGTTAAAAAGGAGCATGCTACCTGGGGGAAAGCGGCTTATGAACTGACCACCTGACACTAGCCCCTCATTGTAAAGGCAGCCCAGGGCAATCGTCCTCAACCTGAACCTTCAGAAGAACCACCTGAGACAGTCTTAAAAATGCTAACTCCTAGGCCCTGCCTCCACCCTGGAATCTGTTTTGTTTTTGTCCCTCCTCCCCACACCCCACCCTCTCACTGCCGCCAGATCCTAACTCTGATTCAGATGTTCTGAAGAAAACGCTTTCAGGAAAGAGCACCAGACTTAGAGACCTGGGTTCTAAGATTTAGGTTCAAAACCTGAGTTGTTGACATCAGGCAAGTAACCGGACATTAGCATTCATATCCTTATAAAATACGAATGCTAATGTCTTCGTCATAGGTTGCTGGGAAGATTAAAGCACCAAGTACAGAACACAGCCCTGCTCATTGAACATAACCTGAATGAGTTCATCAGGCCAGTGGGGCTCCAGAAACCAGAGAAGACAATTTTGGTGAGTTGGGGAAAGAAGAGAGGGCAAAATAGGCCCAGGAGATGAGGGGGACCCTGAAAGGGAGCAGGAGTCAGAAGAGGCTAAAGCCAGAGCCTCCCACAAAAGCCCCCCATACCCAGCATCAGCCTGTGCTAGCCTGTATCATACGTTAGCTTTTAACAAAACATTTCTAATCCATTATTTTCAGAGAAGATAGCCAATACATATACACATGCAGCCTTTATATCCACATATACATAAATATGTGGATACAATTCTGTGTACACACACACACACACACACACACACACACACACACACGGAAAAAGGGAGGAAGTGTGGAGGAAAGAGGAGAAAGATGGGAGAAGTGAGATGGCAGGTCAAACCCAGTCAAGTCACAGTGTCGACTTTGCTGTGCTGGTGATGTGATACCCCCTTGGAGAGGCCCAAGGAGAGACCAACTACTGCTTGCAGAAGCTTCAGGGTGTCTGGGAAGATGGGGCTCGCCCACTAGGACATGTCCAGGCTGAATACAGAGTCAGTGCAAATAATGCAGGAGAGTACAGAGGGGATTCTGGGGGTGGGGAGGGCAAGAAGGCTGGGATTCACTTCTTGGCAGGGTCTGGATTAGTAGAGGGGACATCTGAATTTCTGAGCCACAATAAAGAGAATGGGTAAGAGGAGTGAAGGGTTTCAGGCAAGAAAGAATTGGGGTGCTCTTGGATCAATAAAGCAGACTGGAAATTAAGCCAGTTTTAAATGCCCCAATAAAGAATGACCTTGGTTCAAGCTGTCCATAAAAGTACTTTCATATCTCCAGGGCTTTGCTCAAGCTCTTCCCCCTAACAGGAATTCCTCCTCCTTCCAGCCTTTTCCATCTCCTTGGAGTCCTCCTCATGCTTCAAGCCCAGCTGTAACCTTCCTAGCTCTTCCCGTGCAGAAAAACAGTCTCCCTCATCTGTGCCTCCTTGATGGTTTGCACACCCCCAATATTCTGCATTGTTTTGTGGTTATTTCTTTATGTCTCTTTCTCTCCCAGGTGGCCATTAATCATCTGCTAGCCTGTCAACAAACTGAGGGCAAGGATATTGTCTTGTTCTTCCTGAAGCTCCAGCATATAGTAACAGTCCCTGGCACAGCAGATACTCAGCATATCTGCTGGCGACAAATTAAACAGAAATGAATATGGGGGTTGGGGTGGAAGGCCGATTTTGATTTCTTGAGAGGAATGATGTGGTGAAATCAGAATTTTAGGAATATTAATCTGTCAACATAAAAGAAGATGGATTAAAATGAAAAAAGAGACTCATGGCCAAGAGTCAAGAGAGGAGATTATCACTGTAATTTGGGGCAAAGGGAATGGAGACAGAAAAATAATTTTCTGAGATATCACAAAAGAATGTAGAAGGGACTTTGGTAATGAATGAGCTATAAACGTGGGGGATAAGGTGGGGGTAGTCTGGACCACTCAAATATTGAGACCCCTGGACAACTGGGAGACAAGTGAGAGAAAAATGTGGTTGATCAAGGAGAGGGGTGATGCCTGGCCTCTCTCTAGGATAATGTATTGCAATTACAAGCATTTCTCAGCAAAACAAAGAACAAAACCCACAACACCTCCAAATCACAATTTCTAACTCTGATCTTACTCCCCAACTCTGGCTTGTATTTTATTTATTTTTTCCTAGCAGTCATTTAGAAACATTTCTTCATGGCAGGGGAAACTGAGATAAAGATAAGACCCATCTGGTGCCCTGTTCAGTGCTGGGCATGGATGAGCCCACCAACCCTCCCCGCAAAAGTCCAGTGGGATGCACTGCTCATTCAGTGTGCACTCCAGTATTCTGATCACCCTCTCTTCCTTCCCGTGCCCAACCTCTGGGAAACCCCTGTTCCAGCCCTGCAAAGGTTTACAGGAAAGTCCCAGGACTCCTGTCTGCTTCCTCGCATTAATTCCAGGGCGAGGATTTTGTTTTCTAAAGGAATCCAACTATGGTGCCAACAAAAATCTATAGGAATTGAGGAGTACTGTATTCAAATAACGTTCTTAAAATGTTTGCTTCTTTGTATATTGAGACCCAGTAAGATCCTATTATCCAACCACTTCGTCGCCTTTATCAGTGAAGTAGAAGACATGTACAGGTTATGCAAGCTCCAAGAGTCGTGCAATTTTGAAAATCTTTACACTATTCTGTGCCTGGATTAGCAGAGGGAACTGCTGGACAAGATAATTCTGTAGACCTCTCTTGGGTCTCTATTTCTCTTACTCCAAATTCCAACAGGCATCTCATGATCATTCAGCTCCCCAGGTCCAAGATTTCAGATACACTTACTGCCTGCAAAAGGGAAAAGCGCTGGTGGTGGGGTCACAGAGGAGACAGGAAGAGATCCAAGTATGCACAATTAATAGGCAGTGGTGGAGGCTGGGGGGCGGGGGGGGGGGGGGGGAACGTGTGGACTGCTGAGGAAACACCAGAGCCACACATTCCAAATGCTAAGTGGGCCTGCGAACGCCCTGAAAACCCTTCCCAAGTTAGCGCTAATGTTCTTTCAAGAAAAAGAATGAACTCCCAGGTCCCTAAAGCCCCAGGGTGAGCCAGCTCTGGAACAGCTAATTCTAAGAGCGCACCGAGGGGCTGCAGGTACGTGGGCTGCACTTGGGGACGCGTCCGGAGTTGGTGGGAAAAAGCCATCCACTCCGACCCCCACTGGCTCAGCGTCGCCGCGGCTTAGCTGAGACACACACGGATTCGAGGCTTCCTAGAAAACGGCGTGGCCAAGGCCGCGTTTGCAGCTCGACGCTCGCCGACCCAGAGCCGACCAGCTCAACTCTCAGGCGGCGGAAGGAGGGAGGCGAGGCTGAGGTGGGGGGCGCGCGGGCTGGCCGTGCATTCGCCGGTCCCCTCTGCCCAGACCAAAGCGCGCGGGCCCCGACTCGGGACGGCCAAGGTGGGCTGTCCCTGGAGTTTCAGAGTTGGAGGGCAGAGGGGAGAGTGCTGGCGCCGGCAGGCCGGGCTAACCCACCGGGAAGGGGAGCGAGGGAAGGAGGTGCTTTGCACGGACCAGCGCCGCGGGCTTCCAGAACCCCGTGCGGGCGCAGCCCCGGGCGCCCCGGACACACCCACTGCGCCCCGGCGCCGCCGATAGCCCGCCCGCACGGCCGTGCAGAGCGGGCAGAGGAGGTAGCAGGGGCTGGACCGGGTCGGAGCGCGCGGGCGGAGCGCGGGGGGCGCGGGCAGCTCTGCTCACCTGGGGGTCCACGTCCCGGAGCGGCCGTCGGCCGCCTCCCTCACCTCGCCCAGTGTAGTTCCCGGCGCTGGGCAGCCCGCGCCCGCCGCCGCCCCGCGCCCACCCAGCACGGGCTCCCGCTGCGCCCCGGTTCCGCGTCGGGCTGCGCGGGCGGCTAGTGGCTCGGGCGCGCGCGGAAAGCGCTGGCTCGGAGTTTGCGATCCGGAGAGCCTGGACCCGCGCTCGCTGCGTCCCGCCTCCCTCCCCCATTCGCGGCCTCCTGCTGTCATCTGGAGCCGCTCCTGCCGCCCCCTGGCGGCCGCCTCGGGAAGGACAGGCCCCAGTTCACCCCTGGGACTCCTGAGGGTCCCCTTGCAAGGATGAGCAAGGAGGATCCTTGGTATTATCCCGTATATGGGAGGACAGACTCTACCAGAGGTTTAAAAAGTCCTCAAACTTTTTAAACAGGGGGCCAGTTCACTGTCCCTCAGACCGTTGGAGGGTCGGACTATAGTTTAAAAAATAACTATGAACAAATTCCTATGCACCCAGCGGTGGCAAAAACACCCGGCGGGCCGCATGTGGCCCACGGGCCGTAGTTTGAGGACCCCTGCTCGACAGAGGCAAGGAGGACAAGAGCGGTCCTGGCTGGCCAGGACTAGTGAGACCAGTAGATAAGGTAAGGCCAGATGGTGGAAGGTCTTGAATTTCATGTGAATCTTATCCTGAGGTCTGTGGGAGTCAGGGAAGGACTGAAGCCCAGGGGGAACACGGCATCCTCAGGTTTTGGAACAACCATTCTGGCTGCAGCAGTATAGGCCTGAGGCTGAAGCAGGGAGCCAGCAAGAAAAATTATTCTGTAAATCAGAGCAGAGAAGGCAGTGACTGTAAGGATAGCGAGGGATACGCCCTTGTCTAAAGAGGATGCACAGTCACACTCCCCGGCATATTCACACACAAGAGCAGCCTTCTGGATGCAAGAGAAAAAGACAAGAGTCCTGCAAATTCGACCTGGGGCTGGACAGCATGGGGGAGAGAGAAACTCCCTGACAGGAGCATGGCTTCTTGTCTTATTCGGGGTAAAACTTTGGGAAGAAAAGAACTGCCACAACATCATCATCGTCCTCATCCTCACCATCCAGCTGTGATCTGTATATCCAAGCCCCTCTTTTTACTAATTTGGAAATTGTCCCAAAGAGGGCAGGATCAAAATTACACAGCTCGATGGTGTCTAGTTAACTGGAGCCCACGTTTCTTGACTCCTGATGCAGTACTACATCCTTTACCTTCAAACAGAGGTGTTTAGGGCTAGTGAGGTAGGAAATAGAGTGACAGAGAGGAAGTGTCCCTCCTCTCCAAGGAGGGGAGGGTGGCCTGAAACATTGGAAGCAGCTGTCCAGACACAGGCAGTCTCCCTAAATATGAGTCACCTGTGTGTTTATCACTGCCTCCCAAGTACACCAGCAGGAGTTGTTTTGAAAGTGCAGGTACAGGGTGGACAATGAAGGCAGTGATAGAAGGCAAGCTGCCTGTCCCAGAGCCAGGCTAAGCCAGGGATGGGTGCCCTGTATGGGAGAGAAAGGAGAGCAACAGGGCAGAGAACTCTGAGGGGGTGTGGGAGGGGAGTGAGGGGAGTGAACAAAAGAGAAAGTGGCAAAGTTAGGCCAATGAAAGAGAATCAAATTTGAGTGCTGACTACTGCCCCAGAGCCTGGGCAGAGCCAGTTCTCACTGATTCACTGGCTCAAATGGGTTGAAATAATTCCACACTTGATCAAACAGATTCTGATTGCAGGCACCTGGTGTGAGTGGGATTAAATTAATTCTGAGTGTCACAGGTCCCATAGGTCCAGGTTAAGTGGATCTAACAGTTCTAGTCAATTTTGGCCAATTTAAGCCATTTAACATGATAGAAAAATAATACAACATCAGAGTGTACTCAAAGCCATTGAATTATACACATAAAAATGGTTAAAAGTATATATTTTATGTAATGCATATTTTACACAATTTTTAAAAAGAAAGTAAAACATAAAAACGTGTTTGAATTGATTTATCAATTCATTTAAGAGATATGTACGGAATACTGAAAAGGGCTTGGTGTTAGGAGGTAAGGGTGAAATGAAAAATTTTTTCCAGTCCAAAAGAAGCTCAGAATAAGGTGAGGAAGTTGTCATATAATCAGGAAATCATACTAGTAGGTGGTAGGTATACTTGGGGATCTGCAGAAGCATCTGAGAGCTCACAGGAAGGGAGGGGGAATCTGAGATGTCCCTCCTGAGCTGAGTTTTAGAGGATGAGGGGAGTTCATCAGGCAGGGCTTGTGGGTTTATTAGTCTTTTGGGGGGAAAAAAAACTAATTTTAGATTTACAGACAAGTTGCAAAAAATAGTACAAAAAAATCCCTTATATCTCCCACCCTTATATCTTCCCCTAATGTTAACATATTACAAACCAAAGTGTACTTATTTATTGACCAAACTTGATCCATCAAACCTAGTCTGGCTCTTCAGAGCTGCTTCTGGTCCACTTCAAATTGCTTTGACCATATTTTGTTTGCAGATAATGTTCTTTATTTGAAGTCAAGACTATATTGCAAAATCTGCTCACATTTTACATGAAAAGGTATTTGCATTGCATATAGCCACCTGTGTATTAATTATTAAAAGCAAGTTTTTAATCTTTCAGTCCAGGTATGTTTCTACTTTTATCCAAATGTGTATGTATGCATGCGTCAGATTGGCAGGATTTGGTCCCAGGTAGGAAAGGAGCTACTAACCCTCAGCAGTAGAGGGGACAAAGCGGGGTGGGTGCCTCGGATCACAGAGGCCGCCGCACGGGGCCTCCCTGGCGTGTCAGTGTCTTCTATGCACAACATCTTGGCGGGTGGGCGTTAGTTACCCGGTGGCGTATCTCAGTGCATACTGTCGTGGGAGGCTCTCTATTAGAAAGCCCCTTTCCATTTGAACTGAAAACTTTCTCCTTGTGACTACTCCCCAGTGGCAGACAAAAAGCATAACTTTCTGCATGTGTGAGCTCTGTATATGCGGGACAGTCCTAGCTCACACCTGATTTCCAGGTGTAATGACTAATTTATGATTAATAGTGCCCCCTTCACTCTGTTGTCCCAGTTGAGATGCTACATGATCTGGTCCTCCGTGCAGAAGACGTCCACCACCCGCCTCACTAAGGCTGCCCCTGCGAGGCCAGTCCCAGCGTCCAGCCAGTCCTCCCGAGGGGTCCGCCTGGAGCAGAGTCAGCGTACCGCGAGGGTGCCCAAGTGCTGGAGGCTGCTGAGACACTTTCTTGCTCCAGCAAGGTACTAGGACCCATCACAATACTTACAAATTGTTTCATTTTCTTGGTTGTAACCTTTGTAGCCTATAAAGTCAAGGCGAGCTTGTATCCAGTGAATAATAAGGAAATAAGGGAAGTGCCACACAACCCTTTAGAGCTGGTAAATTTGTCATTGTTTTAAGGAGTTTCTAAGCCCCCAGGGTGTTTCAAGAAGCAGGTTGCCTCCTTAACTCAGTTCCTTGGATTTCAGAGCAGGGTGTGAACAGGCCACAGGAGAGCAGCGTGGGACCCCGGACCCATGTTGGGACTTGGGAGTCACACACCTGCTCTTCAGGAGGAAGCACTGACCACAGGGCCTTTCACCAGCACAACGTTTCTGGGGCTGAGAGTCCCAAAAATTACAGTTTGAAAAACACTGCTCTGCATTCTCGGCAAACACTGGTGTTTTCATCCTAATGGCATTTCAGGGGGCTGCGTCCCAGCAGGGAAGGAAACCCTTATATTATCCCGACTTTGTTAATGTTTGGGAGGCGGAAGGGAAACAGACATGTATTCAAACCCCTAATTTCAGGCTCCAGCAAGGTACTAGGACCCATCACAATACTTACAAATTGTTTCATTTTCTTGGTTGTAACCTTTGTAGTGTGTAAAGTCAAGGCGAGCTTGTATCCAGTGAATAATAAGGAAATAAGGGAAGTGCAACACAACCCTTTAGAGCTGGAAAATTTGTCATTGTTTTAAGCAGTGTCTAAGCCCCCAGGGTGAGTTTCAAAAAGCAAGTTGCCTCCTTAACTCAGTCCTTTCTCTTCCTACTCCAGAGCCTTTGGGATGTTGACCTCAAGACTGCTCTGTGCCCCTGCCTGGGGCTGGCTCCCTGCTGGACCTGTGACCCAGGACCAGGCAGAGAATGGAAATCTGCAATCACCACTCCAAGGGCAGAAGCAGAATGGTTTCTAGGTGGAAAACCAAGGTTTCCCATGAAGTGTTGGAGCCTCAAGCTACATTTCAGGTTCCAATTCTCATTAGAGCTTCACTCTCATTCTTTCTTGCCCTGTGTCCAGTCAGCGAAGATAGAAAATTTCATGTTACCTTGTACAAGACAGCTTTTGGAATCCCAAATATTCAAATGATTTCCCTTTTGCCTCTTTGCAAATGATAATACCCACCGCGAGGAGGCATCACCCAGACGGCAGCCGCCCTCTCGAGGAGTAGCCACGCTGAGCTGGTTGGAAGGTGGACATGGTGGCCTCCAGATTCTCAGGCTTCCTATCTCCTGGTGATAATTAGCCAGGTGAAGACAATAGCCACCTTTGGAATAAGTCCATTTCCAAGTGCCTGCCTCTCTCAAACATGATTGATCATTCACTCATGTTTATTGAAGCCAACTATGAATGATTGAAGGGAAGATGAGAATTGTTAACCAGAGTCAAAGGGGGTGGTGTAGGAGAGACCATTCCAGACAGAAGGACGCACACGTGCAAAGGCCCTGAGGGGGGCCGGATGCACTCAGGGAGCACAGGAAGGGCTGTGTGGCCGGGGCTCAGAATCCAGGACGGAGAAAGGAGGGAGGTGCCGGGAGCAGGAGGGCGTGATCTGACTGTGTGGAGCCTTCCCGCCATGACTAATAATCCTTTGACAACCACAAAGGAATGGGCATGTTGCATCAGAACAGATACAAGCCATAGGTGGAAGCAGGGTTCCGGAGCCCTCTGCTGTACCAGAGGCTGGATTTGGGGGAGATCCAAGGATCCCAGAGTGGAAGTAGTGAGGGCAGCTTGGGGTAGTGGCTGTTAGTCGACCAATACGGAAGTATATCATTTTGTAAACGATTGGAAAAACTGTTCTGTGCGAATCTGTTAAAAGTCAGTGATGCTTATGGCCATTTTTGCGCATTGGGTTATTTTCAAATGAGCAAGAGGAAGCCTCTGAGGAGTTTACGTGGAAGCTAACATGATCAGATCTGTGTTTATCCAAAGGGAGAGGGGAAAAAACATCCCTTTGTTATTAAGGGAAAAAGAGGTAATACAAAAACATCATTCCACAATTCTTTTGTAATGAAAAACAATAAATGCAAAATAAAACAACCCCATCGTTCTAAAAGAACACCCTGTGCTTGCCTTCCCTGCTTCCTGGGAGACTCCTAATAAGGTCCCGTCCCTCACCGTCCCCAGCTGCCCTTGTGACAAGCACTGCAAGCCTCCAGGACAGCAGGGGTGAGAGGTCTCCAGCGGGAAGCAGGGCCTCCCTTTGAGGCTTAATCAGCTTACACTGTGCCTGAAACTGCTGTCACCTTGGCCTCTTTGGCAATTTTCCCTCTTTAGTAAACTGGCTTTAGTGTTGAATGAATTTGTTTTTATAAAGTCTCAGAGATACCGCATATCTAGTGAACACTGGGCAGGTATGGTTTGTGTATAAACCCAGGGCACTTCAGACCAGGAAGGCACACAGTCTCCAAGTTCATTGCTTTTGCTTGCCCGCTCACCTTTGTCTTGCCTCTGTTTTCAGTGTATAGAGGACCTACTGTGTGCCAATCATGAAATCTTGCCAGACTTTGCTGCCAAGATTCTGTGGGTCCTACATTCCTTTCTTTCCCTTCAAAGTTTTCTGTTTCCCTTCTCTCCGCATGATGGTGGAGTCCTCTACTCAGGGACAGCAGTTTAGGGTGGAAAAAACGGCCGTGAGTGCCCCAACTACCACGCGGGCATCACCGCTCCTAGCCCCGCCATCGAAGAAATCCCCAAATGTGTCTCCTGGTCTGTAAACGGAGAGAGCATGTGTATTCCTGTTGGAAGGAAAGGGGACTGGCTCACACCAAGTGTTGAAGCCCCTTCCAGCTCTCAGATCTGTGACTCTCAGAAACTGCAACAGGAAAGTTATGCAGCTCCTTCTGGATCCATCTGGGAAAAGATGACATACACAGAGAAGTATGTGACTTCTCTTTAAAAATCTCAAGCTGCACTTGAAATGGCTGCTTTCACACCCTGTAATGTAGAAAATGACCACGCAACTGCAGTGCCCCTTCACAGCTTCGAGGGAAAACTGCCCACGGCCACATCCGGAGCGGTTCAGACTCCCTGGGATGGCCCCTGAGGTCACTCACTGGGGTCGGATGAGACCAGGCCTGCTGCGTGGGCCAGCCCTGCGGTGGCTCCTGTGTTCCTCCAGAGTCACTGCCAGCCAAAAGCTGCAGGATCCATGTCCATGCCAGCTTCTTCCCACGTTCATTTTCCCTATTTCAAATCATCGAATTCTAGCGGTGAGAGAGAGCATCTCCCCTTACACAGGTAAGGGGTGGGAGTTAGTCCATGGGTGGAGAAAACGGGGATCTTGTGCTGTCAGAAAGAGACATCGAAACCACTAAGCACATCTTGAGGTTCAAATCTCTTGCGAGTTAAAGCTGAGGACTTCAGGCCCTACTCAAAGCATATTTAACCTATTCACCTTATCTTTTTCCTTCGTTGGGGTTAAAACAAAAACACTGCTGCCCTGGCCAGTTTTGCTCTGTGGATAGAGCATTGGCCTGTGGACTGAAAAGTCCCAGGTTCGATTCCAGTCAAAGGCACATAACAGTTGCAGGTTTGATCCCTGGTCCTGGTCAGGGCAGGTGCAGGAGGCAACCAATTGATGTCTCTCTCTCTCTCTCTCATCGATGTTTCTTTCTGTCTCTTCCCCACCTTTCCACTCTCTTTAAAAATCAATGGAAAAATATCCTCAAGTGAGGATTTGAAAAAAACAAAGCAAACAAACAAAAATACTGCTGGGTCTCCCTCATGGGCTCGTCCAGAGGCTCAGCCCAGTACGTGGACACAAGTTCCTACTACTACCCACGCCCCTTTCCAGAACTCTTCCAGGTCTTTTCAGGAAGAGTTCCGAGGCCTGAGAAGCATTTCTACTCAAGTATTGGGGGACTACCATCTCCCAAGCAGCGGGGCGACTGCCTCACCTTTGTACCTGCTCTTGCAGCTGCTCTTGTAGCCGTCAGAGAGCAAGCAGTGTGAAGGTGGGTGGCTTTACACAGGCAGAGCTCCCCCTGCCTTCCTTGCTATGGCAGCCTGAAGGGCAGGTTCCCAGGAGTAGGAGGGTAGGTGGAAGGGTGCCGAGTAGAGTGGACAGGAAACTAGATATGATTCAGAAAAACAATAGCAGCTGGTGTTAATCTGCTTTAGCCATGGGACCTTGAGCAATCACTTAACCTCTCTGAGCTTCAGTATCCTCACCTGCAGAGTGGGACTAGCACTCACTGCTGACTTGTGCTCACTGGGGAAATGGGTAGGGAGCGCTCTCATGCCCTCTGTCCTCCCTCTCAGAGCTCCAAGTCACAGGGAAGGTGGGCTGTGTACTTGGTCGGTCCCTTTTGTCTGATTAGCTATGTTGTCATTCTTTCATTGTCATGGGGACGTTCCAAAGGATGAATGAAGGGTATGGGATCAAGCAGAGAACAAACATAAGCAAGAACAAGTGTGCTGATTAAGATACACACTTCTCCTGACCCGTCCTAGGAGTGGAAAATACCACACAGTGGGAAAGAAGCCAAATCACCTTGACATGCAATTGGATATTGTGGGGTGAGGGGTGGGGAAATGGCAAAGGCCTGCCTGGCTTGTTTTATGTTTTCTTTTTTCTTTTCATCTCTCTCTCTCTCTCTCTCTCTCTCTCTCTCTCTCTCTCTCTCTCTCTCTCTCTCTCTCTTTCTCTCTCTCTCTCTCTCTCTCTCTCTCTCCTTTCTTTTTGCTGAAACAGATTGTTGCAAGGAGAGAAAATAAACTCATTTTCACAAAATTAACTTTAATTGGAGGTCAAACGTTTTACTTGTCAGCATCTGAAGTTCCCTTGAAGCTAATAAGAACCATCTCTGTACAATGGTTTCATGAAGAGGAGACATCTGAGCTGTGGAAGATACATAAGTTTTACAGCCTAACAGATGTGTGCCTGCACCCTCGCTCTGCTAACTTATTAGCTGTAAGACTTTGGAAAAGTTACTTATTAGAGTAAGTATTTCAACTCTAGGGTTGAGATAACAACTTAAGGAAATGGTCTGGGTAGTCATTACTGAGGGTCGCCATTTCCTCCTTAGGGACAAGAGAGGATTTAATTTCCCTGTCCCTGGGAAGTTAAATGTGGCTATATGACTTTCTTTGGCCAATGGAAGGTGACTTCTCCTTTTAAAAATAAAAATAAAAAAAGGAAAAGACCGAAAAGCTTGCAGATGTTTTAAGAATCTACAAATCATCATGTTACATTTCCATTGGTGCTATGATTATGGAAGCTACTGCCAGGATGTAGCTTCAGTTAGCCTGGTTCTCAGAGGTCTGTGGTGAGCAAAGCACCCACTACTCCTTGCTGTAGGTATAGCATCTTTTGTTGTGTTAAGCCACTGAGATTTGGGTTTGTTTGTTATTGCAGCAAAACCTAGGCATACTATGACGTGTACAGTGGTGGTTACAATAAAATGTGATGGTGCTTGTAAATACCATTTGGCAGTGGCAAAGTGCTTGAAAAGCTTTGTTATTCCACTACACAGAGGCAACTGTGCTGATTAATGGGCTCAAATTAAGGGGCAACTTCTTGCACAAGTCAGGCAGGCTTTCAAAGGCTGCAACTCACTCCAGACTATTTGTCTCCACCCAGGGCCAGAATCAGGAAAATCCTGAAAAATCTGCCCTAGTAGATCTGCCAGGATGACCTAAATGCCACCTCTGCCTTTGAAAAAGCTCCAGTTAAAGGGTCAATCTGTGTCCTGAAAGGGGGACTGCTCTGAGGAAATCGCCAGGCTCTTAGGTGGAGAGATGCTAAGGAATGGGGGGAGAGGGGGAGGACATGATCGCGGGAGGGTCTGGAAGAACAGCATCTAGAACCGAGGCCTGCATCATGGTGGGAAGTCCTTGGCAATGGAGAGTTTAAGCATACTTCTGCACATGTCTCTGTCTCTCCTCTCGCCACGCTATGTAGTCTATCCTCCCAGATTAATTCTTTTCCTCACACTTCCACAACAACTTGTTGAGAGTCATTCTTTATGCCACCAACTCTAACCTCAATTCCAGGGTCCCATTTCCTGGAAATGTTGGCAGTCTCTTCAAGTCAATGTGTCACGGATAGAACACATCACCTCCCACCTCACCACCACCAAAACCGTGTCCCATTCCTTACTCCATATCTGGATGCTGGGGAAACATCTTCCCAATCACTCAAGCTCAAAATCACACAGTTTTTATGGCCTTCTTGGAACACTCTTCTTTCCATTAATGTGAAAAGGAAAAATGCAGACAAAACAAATAACATAAGGTATTATTTGGGCCAGGTGAGGTTGTGGTTCAATCTTGGTGTGAGTTTATTGCTGTGAAAATTTGTCTTGAGGGGAATGTCTCTGATAGTGGAGGTACGATGTGGACTGCCTAACTCTTTCAGGCCATAGTAAAGGGTTGTTGCTGGTCAATGAAATTTAAAATGAAACTTTTTTCAATAAATTTCATAAACATAAACTAAGATTCCATTTCCCACTTAGCCAATGACCAATGATTTAAAAAGCAAAATGAGATGTGAATTCCAGAAAAGATGGGATAAGAAAGGACACACTAACTGCAACGATAAATCCTGGACAGATGGATGGAGCAGCTCTCTGAGGACTCTGAAACATAAATTGTAGCAAGCAGATTAGGGAAGGAAGACAGAATGCAAAGTCCCACTAGCCCAGCAGTGGGCTTGCCATTTTTTCATTTTTTATTTTTTCCTTCAGAGTTTTATTTTTTCATTTTTTATTTTTTCCTTCAGAGTTTTATTTTTTCATTTTTTTTTCATTTTCATTTTTTTTTCATTTTCATTTTTTATTTTTTCCTTCAGTTGTCCAACTGAACTCAAGGAAGGCAGAAACTCCGCAGTGTGCACCAGGGCAGAAGAAGCTTCCAGAGAAGCCCTCTTCTTCTGTCCAACAAACAAGAAAGGGGGCTGCTAACCGTCAGAGAGATGGGGGATATCCTCTGGCTTTTGCTTCTCTTCTCTTTTTTTTGTCTTTAAATTCTTTATTAGTTAAGGAATTACAAATGTGTCCTCATCCCCCTCCCGCCCCCCACTCATGCTCTCATCTCCCTGTTGTCCACGTCCATTGGTTTGGCTTATATGCATCATACAAGTCCTTTGGTTGATCTCTTCCCCTTACCCCCGCCCTCCCCTACTTTCCCTCTGGGGATTAATAGTCTGACTGCTGTTTCTCTGTCTTTGGATCTGTCCCTGTTCATCAGTCTATGTTGCTTCTCTTCTTTCCAGCCTCTCCCACAGGCAACGCTGTGGCTTCAGAGGCGGGAGTGGTGGGGGGAGGGGGCAGACACCTAACACTCTAGGGGAGGGGATCTGCTTTAAATGGGCAAAGCTGGTTTTAATCTGCAAGAGCAAAATTATTGAAATTAGAGGTGATTTGAACCAAGCTACTTTGACAAATGCCACTTTAAACTGGTTCCATTCCGTTGGAATCTGTTTGCTCTGCCAGGAGTCATTGCACTATTTTGTTTCTAATGTGAAGCAGTGTCACGTGGCTGAACCCAGTTTCCCTCTTCTCAATGGTTATGACTCCGTCCTGTTGATCTGACCCAGTAAGAACAAGTCAGAACCAGGCTTATCTGGTCTCAGTCCGATGAATTGCTCTGAACCTGGTCTGTCCCGGGTTGCAATGGTTTATTCCCCTTGAGCTGGCTGTACACAACTTGGTCCAGGAAGGTTGGATTTGACCTGGTTAAAACCAATTAAAAACTGATTTTAGCTGACCTGGAATCCATCTGCTATTTTGAGAACCAGTTGGTTTCTGTTAGAAACCTGACATTCGGGAATGGGTTGGCTGGTCTGAGCCCACTGTGAGCTGCACTGACCGCATGAAGTTGGAACCCTTCAGTCTGGTCTGAAACACTAAAAAAATGGGAGGAGGGGTGCAGAGGTTAGGGCCTAAGAGGGGTGAAGGAGGAAAACAAGGTATTATATCTACTCTCTTCTACATATAGGTCAGTATGGAGGATCAAGGTCCCAGAGAGGTAGGAGAGTATAGAATGGAGGGATTGGGTCAGAAATCAAGTAGGGACAAACTTTTATTGTAATTAAATAAGGAGGGGAGAGAAATTATATGGATGTGGTAAATGTTAGCTTTAATATCATATGAAGGAAATCTTAAATTTTAGAATAGAATAGTAACTTTGGTTAAACAATTTATGTATTCTTTTGACAAGTCTACCAAATTTCCAATAGCTGCAGTTTCAGCCCTCTGAGACTTGGAGAGCACACACGCATCATGTCCTGGCCTCACTATACCTCCTCTGTCCCCAGGAAAGACAGGAACCTGGGGGAGGGCCTTTGGCAGCCTAGGGAAGATGTTACAGGAGTTTGCAATGGCCTCCTCAAGTGACCCTACAAACGGACCCACGTTCTGGGCTGTAGCGAGTGAGCACCTCTTCACCACTCCCTGTTGTCATGTAAGTGTCAGGGCTGTGGCAAAGGCAATCTCCTCCTACCCCTTCTATAGAGGTGACACTGGTGTTAGGATGACCATCTGGCCTGTGTGCCCAACACAGTCCTGGTTTGCATCTGAGGTCCCAATGTCATACTTAATAATGGTCCCTTTCCTCCCGAAGTTGTAAAGTTTGGGCAACAAATTACATGATGGAGCTCTCTAAGCCCTGCCTCCTCCCATCTGTCTCTCGGTTCCTGTCTCTTTTCTCTTCCACAGAGACTGCATTCATTCTCATGGCTTAAAATTCCTTCTCTTTGAAGATAACTCCAGAACTTTTTATCTTTGTCCCTTTTTCCCTGAGTTCCAGTCCATAATTTCCACTGGGATATTAAAAGAATCACCCACTTGGTGCTGGTGGAAATGACACAGACTGACAGGTATTGCTTCAGCTTGCTGCCCAGTACACACCCTCCACCCAGAAACTTGTTGCCTGAGGATTTATCCAGCCCAGCCCCTCACCAAAGAAAGTTGGGAAATGTGTTCCCATGTTAGAAAATAAAAGGTATTTGCACATATTGCCAGGGTGCTTCTGGAGAGCATCCAGGAATCATTCCAGAAACTCTATTTCCAGGTGTGTGTTTCCTTAGAGTCTAAGGAAACGTTGTGCAGCTGAGATGGAACACCCTGCCAGGTGCCACTGGCTGTAGGTGTAGCTGTGGTGAAATAGCAAAGGGAAGCGTCATGGGAGAAGTAGCACATGAAAGGGCAGAGCGCACACTCCACCCCTGAGGAAGCCATAGGCAGGTAGCTGTTGCGTTTCCAGAATGTGCACATTAAAGGGACCCACTTCCCCAGCTGCAGACCTACAGCAAGGACATGCTCCAGAGGAGACAGGCTCCACTCTGGATCAGGGAGCCAGCTCATACTTCTGCTGGACCCTGGGCCCCCACAGCAGGCTGTTTTGCACCAGCCTTAGCCTGGGAGAGAAGCAGGGTGCCTGCCTTCTTTGGGAACTGAGGAAGAAACTAGGGAGACAGAAGTGGAGGCCAGTTCCGGAGATGGGCAGCTTGTCCAGAGTCAAGATTTGGGCTGATTCATTCATCTTGTCTGTGAAGAGAAGGACAAACTCCAGTGGGAAATTTCTGAATCATGTGCCCGTATTCACCCAGAAGGGCCCTCTTGAAGTGCATCTATTTCTTTTCTTCTTTTTTCAAATCCTCCACCAAGGATATGTTTTTTTAATTATCGATTTAGAGAGGAACAGAGAACAGAAAGAGAGAAGCATCGATGTGATAGAGAAACATGGATCTCTTGCCTCCTACACATGCCTGAACAGGGATTGAACCTGCAACCTTTTGGTGCACGGAACAGCGCTCAATCAACTGAGCCACCTGACCAGGGCTCGAAGTGCATCTATTTCTTTGATTATGAAATATGGCCCAAATTCCATTGAAAAAATAATTTTAATACCATTTATTAGAATAATAAAGGAAAAGAAAACTTACGTAGTTAAATACCTACTAAGTACTAGGCTCTCTGCTGGGTGTGTTACTGAGAGGAGTTTATTTGAATCCTTATGCAAACCTCCAAGGAGAAACAGCAGCCAACTTGGAGTCTTTGTAGTCAGCGACTTAATTCACCAATTTGAGCTGCCGTTTTCACACAGACAAAATGAGCTGACCCTACCCTGCCAGTGTCCATTGCAGAGTGACTGACAGCTCTAAATGAAATCGCAGCCCACAGAAGCTGCAGAATGTGCAGCTCATGGAAATGTAACCCAAGCTTGAAGGGAAGTGGGTTGGCTCTTCTGACGTGATTCTTGGATATTGTTCCCTTGAGCAAGTGTTGTCATTTTAGGAGAGGGAGTCTGTCCTGGGTGGGGTTTCCCCAAAGGCAGACCCTGAGCTGAGGATTCCAGTAATTGTAACTTACTTGGGAGGTGATCTCAGGAAGCATGCGGGGGAGTGAGGAGGTGACACAGGGAAGAAAGGAAAGCTAATACAGGTGTGTTGGTCAGTGGGTTAGCACCGTGGGCAGCTGGGGTTCAGTCCTGCTGGGGATCCTCCGGGGACTGTGGAGCTTTCCAGAGTTACCACCAACTGCTGCTGCTCACTGGGCAAGGGTCCTCTTACAGTGTTAACTCACTAGCAGCTCCGACATGTCCCCTAAGGCAAAGCCTGGGCTGGGAGTGCCCGAAGCACAGATGAAATGAGCTGACCCTACCCCGCACAGAGATCCAGGAAAACATTCCTTGGTGGGGAACTGTCTGCACATAAACTCCATGGCAGACCCAGGGGATATGTTGGGGGACCAAGAGCGCCTCCTAAAGAGAGCCCCAGCCTCCTGCCCAGAAAAGGAGGAAGGGAGGGCGCCTAGAGGGGAGTGAGGGGGAGAAGAAAGGCAGCCCGCGAACTTGCAGAGTTCAAAGCCTAGGCTTGAAAGTTTAGAAATTGGTCTTCCAGGAGCAGAGTGCTTCTGTCCCAGGCCACTTGTATTCCTCTCCTTCCCCCAGGCCCCACACCCCACATGTGAAGTGTGAATCCATTTATAGGGGCTGGCAGGAGAACCTGGGGCTGAAAGTGCCCTCAGGACTTTTCCTACGCAATGGTGGCTCTCTTCAGCCTGTTAGACAATGGCAGGAGCATTTACGGTGGCCACATGGCAGAGTGTTTAAGCAGGGAATCTTAAAATGATACCTTCGGGACTTTAACTTTTGGAGTGAGACCAGTCTGGGTTCAAGGTCTAGTGCCTTCCCCTTCTACTTGTGTATCTCAGGCCAGTTTCTTCATCTTTTCATTCTAAAGTTTCCTCGTTTGTAAAACTGGGTAAAATCATAGTAAACTTCCCATAGATTTGCTGTGAGAGTTAAAAGAGCCATTGCATCAAATGTCCTTTTCACAGTATCTGGCGCATAGAAAATACTCAGTGAACTCTAGTTGTTATTATTTCTCACTCGTTCAACAATCACTTATTAAGTCTCTTC
Source organism: Myotis myotis (assembly GCF_014108235.1). NCBI lineage: Eukaryota > Metazoa > Chordata > Mammalia > Chiroptera > Vespertilionidae > Myotis > Myotis myotis. The sequence goes on along the minus strand of NW_023416313.1, from coordinate 112,819,555 downwards.
CATGTGTCAGGTCCTATTTCAGGCACTAGTAACACATCAGTGAACAAGACAGACTCAGTATTTCCATGAAATTTAGATTCTACTGCTTTAGAGTCAGACAATAAACAAGTAAACACATTAATGATCATTATAATTTCAGGTAATAAGAAGTGCTTGAGCTCTAAATAATGTGAAGAAGTAAGGATGAAAAGATCCTGAGGCAGCAATCTAGGCAGAGGATATAAGAAATATGAAAGCTATAAAGTGAGAATAAAGTTAGTGGGTTGAGAAAAAGCAAAACAGTTGGTATAGTTAGAATAAGGAGGGCTAGAGAGAGAAGGTGAGAGTGAGAGGCAGCCATGGTAAAGGAATCTGGATTTCATTTTAAGTGTTTAGCTGGGGTTGACATGATTTTATTTGTATTTTTAAAATATCCAGTTGGGTGACAATAGAGTGAGGGAGGGACACCAAGCAAGGAAACAGAGATGAGTTATGAGACCATTAGAGGGAGATAGGGTGGCTCAGAGAGGTAGCATCAGAAAAGATGTTGAGAACTGGTTGAATCTAGCATGTATTTTGAGGATGGGACCAATCAAACTTATTGATGGTTTAGATGTGGTGTAAGGTGAAGAGAAAACTGAATTACAACTCATAGGCTTGGAGCCTGAGCATCTGGGTAAATGGTGGTGCCCTTGACCAAGAAAGGGGTAACTGAAGAAGACACAGGCATGGAAAGGAGGTCTGGCAGGAAATTCAGAGTTCTACTTTGGACTGTCCAGCAGGTATACAAGTGGACATGGTAAGAAAGCAGTTGGCTTAGAGCGGAGATCTAGGCTGGAGAAATGTTTGGGAATCATTATAGTAAAGCCAGTATTTAAAATTACTCCTGGGTAAGATCACCTAAGGAGTGAGGGGTGGTAGAGAACAGCCTGACCACTGAGCCTGGAACACTGACATTTAGAGGGAAGAAGAGGAGGAGAAGCCAGCAAAGGGCATGAAGGAGTAACCAGCGAGTAGGAGGATAGCCAGGAGAACTGGCTACTCCAAAATTTAAGCAAAGAGAATGTTTCCAGAAGAATAAAGTGACCTACTGTGCTAAATGCTCATGAGATCAACTAATATGAAGACTAGAACTGACCAGTAGATTTAGCAAGATAGAGTTGTTGGTGACTTTCAATATTGCTGTGAAGACTAATGCCTGGATGATATGTGTCCAAAAAAGACTAGAATAGGGGAATTAAAGATAGTAGCAACAGCTGCTTTGAGGAGTTTTGCTATAAAGAGAACAAAATAAATAATAAATGAAGGAAGAACTGGAGGTTGAGGAGAGATTTATTTATTTATTAATATAAGAAGGGATGTTACAACACATTGATATGCCAATAGGATGAACCACTAGAAATGAAAAAATCAATGACACAAGAGTAATATGCAAAGTCCTTGAATGGGAAGAAGGATGAGAAGAAGGAATGGGACCCTGTGCACAGATGACAGGTTGCTATGGACACAGACAGAGGCAGGTCATCCTTTGCAACAGGAAGAAATGCAGAGAGTAGAACTACGGCTGCATGAATGTTCCTGGATGCTTAGGAAATTTACTTCTTTCTTTAGAAAATTTCAAAAAATTCAACTTAGCACCTAGTAAATAGCTCAGCTGGAGCTGGAGGTTTTGTGCTACCTGCCAAGCAGTTGAGGTTCACAGCTAATCCCAAGAGGGTAGGGAACATGAGGTTAGAGACCACATTCTTTTCCACCCTTGTAGGCTTTCGATAAATGTTCATTGACTTGAATTATGAAAAACTAAACTTCACTTGCTGAAGGTCTCCTTAAAAGATATTTAAAAATGGTTCAGGAAACCATTATTTTAGGGCATGAAAGTAGCCTCCACAGTAGTCTGAGCAAATCTGTCTGCAGATGAGAAACAGGAAAGGATGGAATCTTCCACCCCTGAGAGCTAGGTTTTGTCCACTGACTTGGCTTCTGTCCAATAATATGGCTTCCTCTTAGTCCCACTTACCAATCTGACCATGCCGGATGGCAAGCTCCCTGAAGGAAGAGGTCATGTCTTAGGCAATAGTCTATGGCTTCCCCAACCACCCCAGGTGCTTAGCCAATGTGTGTTAGTGCGAACGATGGGGCCTCTGCTGACAGTTATTAGGGACGGAGAGCAGATCTCCTAGATATAAAAGAAGACCCTCTTCACATCATGTTCCCTTAAAGGATTCTGACTGAAACACTGAGCCTAGACCCCAAATACCTCTGAGAAAGAAAATTTCAAAGTTATCAATGAGAAAAAGCTTCCACGCAGGAAGATCTGGAGTTCTAGTATATTCCCCTCATCACCTAGCAGCTCCTGCAATGATAATCATTTTCCCTGGGGTTTCCTGGCCCCTCAGGAGCTGCCTTATCCACACAGTCTTCTCTTCCTTTCTCTCACCACTCCATTGGGACCTGTGCCCACCTCATTCCCCTCACCTCCATACCTAGGGGTCCCGCTTCTCTTTGACCCTCTGTTGAGGGTCTCAGATCCATGGAACCTTCTAAGAATACTTCTAGGAAATTTAGAAAACCAGCTCTCATAGTCAAAGGCCTTTATAGATATAACGTAATGAATCTTCCAGACTTTCAAAAATGGCCTCCTCTTGGCACGACCCCTGCGTGTTTCCAAGCCCCCCTAATGTTTCCATGGCTGCATGGAAAGTCTGTGGAAGGGGCTGAGGCTGCAGAAATAGGCCTGTCCTTCCAGGAAAGCGTCCACATCTGAGTGGCTGCCTGCCTACCAGAACTGGGTACAAGGCAAATTGCTTTTGAAGACCCCGACCAGCATGTACATGCTGAAAACTTGCTTTTCTTTATTGGATGGTCCAGAAAGGATTCAAGGCTTCAAAGCAATTCTGCACACAAGATGGTAATTGCAGCTGGAGGAAGGGACCATGAGTGAGGAGTGCCCCCAAACTTGGGTCAAGTTGCTCTTTTAGAGCCAAACCTACATATCAGATTATGAACAGATATAGCCACCTTACAGAAGGTGAGGCCCGCAGGCCAGAACAAGACTGTGCATTCGTTAATTGATTAAATTAGCATATCTAAAGAAAGAGTGTGTGAAAACAAGCAGAAGTAGGTCAGCAAGGAAATTATAAGAACCTTCATCAGAAAGGCCCACTTGGGAAGAGTCCATCTCCGCCCTGAGTTGTACTTACAGTCACCTCATCACAGTCACCATCCTGCTGGCTTAAGTGAACTGGCTTAAAAGGTGAACGCCTCTGGAGTACCCAAACATCAGCCTTTGGTAGATCCAAACACTCCTTCCTTGTCTCCGATCTTCCTCTGCTCCTCATGGGTAAATGGAGACTGAGAATGGTATATACACAGCAGGGAAGATCCTGGTATAGGGAAGCAATTACTCTGTGAGGTGGGTCATGGGACAGGAAGAGAGAGAGGTCAACAAAACTATTCAGATCAGAATCAATACCTTCCTTTAACCCCACCTGGTTAAAAAAAAAATCATCAAATTCCTTGGTGCAGAAGAAGTTAGTCATTAACTTTAGAACCCTGCCCTGTAGTGTGCATAGTTTAATGTTGTAGCAGGAGTTCCCAAGCCCACCAGTGATTTGCTACAGGGACTCATGGGACTCTGGATGTGGCTTCACTCATGGCTATGATTTTTTACAGTACAGGGTACAGAGCAAAATCAGCACAGGGAAAATGTGTGTGGGGAGAAGAATCACAAGTTCCCAAGAGCCCTCTCTTGGTGGAGCCACACAGGATAAGCTTAATTCCTTCAACAAGAAGTTGTAAGAACATATCAGGGAAGCTAATTGGAAATTCAGTGTATAAGTTTTTTATTGGGGACTGTCACAGGGATCCAGTGGTACAAAATTTTTGACTCCCCAAAGAAAACCAGTATTATACACACAATAATATTATACACACAATACGGGCACAGTGAGCTACCCTTGTCATTTAGGAAACGTTACCTATTAGTGTGGGGGACTGTTTACTAGCCAAGTTCCCACACACCAGCCATGGGCCAGCCTTGGGAGCAGGCCTCTCTAAGGACAGCAATCGGAGCCTATGTTAACCCTTGCATAATTAGACTTACGTTATCCATGTAGGAACCATATAAAGTTTTCTTTCGAAAGTATAGGTCCAGCTCTTCCCAGGCCTGGTGGAGCAGAGGCACCATCATGGGGTTGCAACTGCCACAACGAAGAGTGAAAGGTTCATGCAAGTTTCCCAAGAGCCAGGGCATCTACCTGAGGCCTTGGCCAAGCTGTGTAGGTTTCTGGCCAACAAACCAACTCCACCTTTCAAAAGGTTGTGCATGGCCGAAACTGGTTTGGCTCAGTGGATAGAGCGTCGGCCTGCGGACTGCAAGGTCCCAGGTTCGATTCCAGTCAAGGGCATGTACCTGGGTTGCGGGCACATCCCCAGTGAGGGATGTGCAGGAGGCAGCTGATCGATGTTTCTCTCTCATCGATGTTTCTGACTCTCTATCTCTCTCCCTTCCTCTCTGTAAAAAATCAATAAAATATATTTTTTTTTTAAAAAAAGGTTGTGCATGAGTCGCACCAACCCGCTGCCTCTGTCCTTTCCCCAGAGGATCAGAAGATGAAGCTTCCTGGCCGGGAGGGCAACGCTGCTGTGGTTGCAGAGACTACAACTGATGAGGTGCTTGTCCAGGAGGCGCCCAAACTGAGGGTGCCTGCACTTCATGGGAAGAGCAGCACAGGAGCCGCAAGGCTGGAGGCAAGATCCTCACCTTCGACCAGCTGGCCCCGGACTCCCCCCAGTGCCATGGACCGTCCTGCTCTCAGGACCTCGCAAGGGCCCAGAGGTGCCAGCATTTCAGGAGACCCCGGGAACCTCAAGGCACACGGAACCCTGCGAACATAGGTAGGATCCAAGGGCGGGAAGGGCCAGCGTGCCAGAGGCCCAGGGCCAGCTGTGACTACAAAACAAAAACCAACCCTAGATCCTACCTTGCTATTAAAAAGATTTTGGATGCTGGAAAAAAAAAAAGTATAGGTCCATATATTATCAACATCCTTTGCTATCTTCTTAAGAGTCCTGAGCTTAAAGCACTCCTCCAGACGTGGACGTGAATATATTTTTCTACCAGGAAGACACCATGTGCCGCTGCCATCAAGATTCTAGCTCCAAGTTGGCAAAACAGCACAAAGGCCATACTCTGCCCCTTCACACTTCCTCCCAGGGCCGCACAGTGGCTCCTTGCTGAATTGGGCTCGAACACAGGCCAACTTGAAGTGCTAAATATTGTTCACAAATGTCCCTTTCTCACCCTTCCCCAAGCCAAAGTTCATCAGCGTGGAGGCTCCACAGCACCCCTCGCCCTGGAGGCAGCAGCCCTTCCTCCTGAGTGTAGAAAGGCACCTTCCCACAGCGTCCTCCCTTCATGCTCCACCTTCCTCAGTCAGGACAGTATTTACTTATTTTTGCCTTTCTGAAGTAAGCTGCTCCCCCAGCTCAGGCTAGGTCATAGGGAAATTTTCATTAGACAGTTTCTCTAATATCCTGTGATATATAAACTCAACCACCTTAAAGTCAACCTTGAATGTATGCAATGGGAATGATTCAGTTTCTCTTAGACCCATGGATAGCCTAATCCCCAACCCCATTTCACACAGGAATGACTTAGCCTGGTTTACCTTTCTTTTCTTTTTTCAAAGGACAGAGTTTAGGGACGCTGTGAGAGATTAACCCCCCACCCCGAGCCTACCTAGTTCAATCAGTCCATTCACAGGAGCCAGACTTGAGTGCCCCTCCACAATACAGAACTTTGCCCCAGTAGGAATTCCCTTTCTGTTGTTTCCCTTCCAAATTTAGAACCTTGGCCCTATGTGTGTGTGATGGTAGGGGGGCGGAGGTGGTGCTGTTTTAGGACAAATGACATCATGCAGACCCATAGAAACAGATGTTCGGACTTTCTGTGCTCTGTGAACTCAGTTTCGTGCCACCTACTGAAATGGAAACTCACCAGTCAGCACTGAGGGATTTCTAAGATGAGTGGGTGGGACTGCACTGCTTTCCTTTCATTAAAACAGGAAGGGTCTGGGCTGGAACATGTTAGTGAGGATGCCAGAAAAGGGCATGAAAGCCGGTGCTGAAACCTGAAGTAGGCAAGGGCTCCAGTCCACTGAGCAGCTTTGTACGCGAGATGCTGAAATAATTTTTCCGCTCCACCTCCCCACTCCCTACCTCCAGAAAGGCACAGGATATTTTTAGCAGGAAAAATAAATGCCCCATAAAAATGAACATAAAAATACCATACAGGAGACAGGGCACCCTCCCACCAGTTTCCAAGAGATCCCTGGAGTGACCATTAAATTAAACAGGCTTCAAAGCCAGTATTGGAGGCGTGGATAGGCATGGCAGCACTGGGCCGAAAAGAGCTGGGAAGGAGAACAGAAAAAAGAAACTGGCTCAAAGAACCCCACACATAATTCAGGGGAGCTTGAGGCTGGGTGAAATCCACAAAGCACCCAGTATGCCTCTTCTCTGACCACAGAACCATTTTATTACCAAAGCCGATGACCTTCCCTCCATGCTCATCTTCCCTGACCCCTCTGTATTCCACACATTCCTCCTGCTCTCGGCTTCTGTGGAGCTGCCTTATCTTCATGTTCTTCCCTATCTCTGCTGCAAGCTTAACAGGTCAAAATTTGAGACCCTGATTTTCCTCCCCAAACCTGCTCGAATCTTCATTCCTCCCTCCATTAAAGCACCTCCAGTTCCCCAGGCCTGGACTTTGGGGTCATCCTTGACTTTTCCTCTCACACTCCACATCCAATCTGTCAACAATTCCTGTTGGTTCAACTTTCCAAATATACTGAGATCTGACCACTTTCACCACCTCCACTGCGCCCTTCCCCTGACCCCATCCAAGTCACCATCAATTTCACCTGGATTATTGCACTGCCTTGCCCTTGCCCCATTCAGATCATGGACTCCCAGTATAGAAGTCAGTCACATATTACTATAATGAAAGCCAGGTGATGTCGCTCTGCTCAAAGCCTTCGAAGCCTTTTGATTCTACTTTGAGGGGAAACTGAAGTTCTCATGACAGCCTTTAAGGCCTCTCCTGGTCTAGTGTCTCCTAAGTGCTCCTGTCTTTCCTCTCCCCAGTGAGCCCCTTGGTCACTCTGCTCCACCACAAGGGCTCTGGGCTGGTTCTCACAGCCCGCACTTGCTCTCCCGCTGCCAGAAATGCTTCCACCAGCTGTCCTCACAGTTCACTCCTTCAGTCTCCTCAGTTCACTACTCAAATGCTCCTTCCTTGTCCCTCCATCAAAAACTGCAACCATCTCATTTTGGTATTCTTTTCCTTCCTTTATTTGTCTCCTTAATGCTTACCACCACTACCCTACTATAGAGTAAACTTACTTAACTTGTTACTAGAATGTAAGATCTGTCTCTTTTTGGTTTGCTTTGCTACTGCATATCTAGCAGAATCTTTAATTGAATAAATGGAATAAATTTATATTAATTCAGATACCAGAGCTAGAATAAATTGAATGAATGAGACTATGTACTAAAGTCCGCTACTCTCCTAACCTTCCTGCTCTATGAATATGAACACCACTATTCACATCTTCCAGCTCATGTGAGCTCTCCTGAGCTGCCAGATACCCAGCTGAGCTGCTTCCTCCCCCAACATGAATGACAGTCTCTGCTCAAGTTGAGAAAATCATAACAATCCTCTCAAAATAATGCAGGGCAAGTGGCTTTGACAAACTCCACACCTCTGCTTCATCTGTAAAGAAGGTGTAGTAATACGGACTCAGTTAGGTTGTTGTGAGGAAATGAGGTAACTTGTCTATAGCATTTTCCCTGTGTCTGATACAAAGCAGATGGTCCACTGCCACTGTTGCCCTTCTCTCGGTGCCTGTGCCATTCAGAAGGGCTCTGATGGCTGCCAGATTCCCCTGAGGGTATCTCCCTTCAGTCCCTTCACCAAGCTGGCCATCTTGTCCAATATTATGCAATTTCTTCAGATTACTCTCTGGTCCAAAAATCCACACATTTCTTCAATAGAGGGGACATTTCATCAAATCCAACATACAGAGTTAAAAGAAACCAAATGAAATAATTTTGATGTCAGCCCAAGCAAACCAATTTCTTTGCAGGAGCTGCTCAGTAGATAATTGAGTGAAGATGAGGGCCCAGCCCAGCCCTCCAGGAAGTCTGTTGCCAGTTCATTAGCTGAGCACTCTGAACCATCCTATCTAATAAAAGAGAAACATGGTAATTGGCGTACGACCGCTACCCTTCCCATTGGTTAATCAGGGTGATATGCAAATTAACTGCCAGCCAAGATGGTGGCCGGCAGCCAGGCAGCTTAAACTGAACATGAAGCTTGCTTGCTTCAGTGACGGAGGACTGCAACGTTCCCTGCCTGCCTTTCTGGCCTCTGAGCTTGCAGTTTAAAAAACATTGTAACAAGTATAGAAGCTAAACAAAACCCCAGAAAACAGCTTTCAGAGAGCTGAGATCTCAGAACTGGAGTTGATACAGAGTTTCGATTATAGAACCGAAACAAACCAGATACCTGCTTTCAGCAGTGGAGGCCTCAGAGCTGGAGCCAAGCCTCAGAGCTAAAGCTGGCCCAGAATAAAAAAAGAAAAAGAAAAAAAGGAGCAGTTGGGAGCTTCAGTCCCAGCCTGAAAACAGCCCTCAGCCCCTCACCCAGACTGGCCAGCCACCCCAGTGGGGACCCCCACACTGAAGGGGGTGTGACCAGCTGCAAACAGCCATCATCCCCTAATCTAGGCTGGCCAGGCACCCCAGTGGGGACCCCCACCCTGATCCAGGACACCCTTCAGGGCAAACCAGCTGGCCCCCACCCATGCACCAGGCCTCTATTCTATATAGTAAAAGGGTAATATGCCTCCCAGGACTGGGATCAGCGCAGCTGAGAGGCCTCCCGGCACCGGGATCAGCGTGACAGGGGGCAGCGCCCAAACCCCCTGATCGCCCTGCAGCTCTGTGTGTGACAGGGAGCGGGGCCACAACCTCCCTATTGGCCCTGTTCTGTTCGTGACAGGGGAAGGCGCCCCAACCCCCTGATCAGCCCTGCTCTGTGCCTGATAGGGGGGAGAACCCCAAACCTCTGATCACCCTGCGGCTCTGTGTGTGACAGGGTGTGGTGCCCCAACCCCCCCACCCCATGGGCCCTGCTCTGTGTGTGACAGGGTGCGGCTCCCCAACCCCCCCACCCCATGGGCCCTGCTCTGTGTGTGACGGGGTAGAGCCATAACCTCCCCATCGGCCCTGCACTGAGTGTGAGAGTGGCGGCACCCCAACCCCCTGATCCGCCCTGCTCTGTGTGTGACAGGGGGCGGTGCACCAACTCCCCTATCGGCCCTACTCTGTGAGTGACAGGGGGGAGCTCCCCAACCCCCTGATCGACCCTGCTCTGTGCATGACAGGGGGCAGCGCCCCAACCCCCTGATAGGCCCTGCTCTGTGCGTGACAGGGGGTGGCGCCACAACCTCCCCATCGACCCTGCCTTGAGTGTGACAGGGGGCGGTGCCCCAACCCCCCAATCGGCCCTACCCTAAGCATGACTGAGGGTGGCATCGCAACCTCCCAATCCGTCCTGCTCTGTGCATGACAGGGGGCGTCACCCCAACTCCCCAGTCGGCCCTGCTCTGTGTGTGACAGGCGGTGGCGCCACAACCTCCCCATCGACCCTGCCTTGAGTGTGGCAGGGGGCGGTGCCCCAACCCCCCAATCAGCCCTACCCTGAGCGTGACTGAGGGTGGCATCGCAACCTCCCAACCTGTCCTGCTCTGTGCATGACAGGGGGCGTCGCCCCAACTCCCCTATCGGCCCTGCTCTGAGCCCGACCAGGGGCTGCACCTAGGGATTGGGCCTGCCCTCTGCCACCCGGGAGCAGGCCTAAGCCAGCAGGTCATTATCTCTCAAGGGGTCCCAGACTGCTAGAGGGCACAGGCCGGGCTGAGGTACCCCCCTCCCCCCCCAAGTGCACAAATTTTTGTGCACCGGGCCTCTAGTCTACACTAATAAACGACAAACATGCAAATTGACCGAGCCTTCGCTATGCCTTAAGCCATGCCCACCAGCCAATCAGAGCAACTATATGCAAATTAACCCAACCACGATGGCGGCCAGCAGCCAGCAGCCACAGAGCTGTAGTAAGCAGGAGGCTTGGTTGCCCCAATGATGGAGGAAGCCAAGCTTCCCGCCTGCCGCAGAGGCTCTGAGCTCCACTCAAAGCAACAAAGTTTCAATTATAGAAGATAAATAAACCCCAGATACCTGCTTTCAGCCGGCCGTGGCCACGGAGCTGGAGCAAGCAGGAGGCATGGGTTGCCCATGGCAATGGAGGAAGCCAACTTTCTCTCCCGCCCGCCCTGGCTGGCTCTGAGCTCTTCTCAAGGCTACAAAGTTTCAATTATAGAAGGTAAATAAATCCCAGAATTAAAAAACATGAAAAAAAGGAGAGACTGGGAGCTTCCGTCGCCTGGGGAGGCTTGGCCAGCCTGAAAACAGCCATCAGCCCCTCACCCAGGCTGGCCAAGCACCCCAGTGGGACCCCCACCCTGATCCGGGGCACCCTTCAGGGAAAACCAGCTGGCCCCCACCCGTGCACCAGGCCTCTATCCTATATAATAAAAGGGTAATATGCAAATTGACCCTAACAGCAGAATGACTGGGAATGACTGGTCACTATGACACACACTGGTCACCAGGGGGCAGATGCTCAATGCAGGAGCTGTCCCCTGGTGGTCAGTGCACTCCCACAGGGGGAGCTCTGCTCAGCCACAAACCAGGCTGTTGGCTGCCAGCACCGCGGTGGTGGCGGGAGCCTCTCCTGCCTCCTCAGCAGCGCTAAGGATGTCCGACTGCAGCTTAGGTCTGCTCCCTGCTAGTAAGTGGACATCCCCCGAGGGCTGCTGGGCTGCCAGAGGGATGTCTGACTGCCAGCTTGGGCCCAATCCCACAGGGAGCGGGCTTAAGTCAGCAGGTGGACATCCTCTGAGGGGTCCCAGACTGCAAATTTTTGTGCACTGGGCCTCTAGTCCTATATAATAAAAGGCTAATATGAAAATAGACTAAACAGCAGAACAACTAGAACAACTGGTCCAGTGCTATGACACGCACTAGCTACCAGGGGGTGTGCACAGAACAAGGTCGTGCGGGATGGTGGAGCAGGTGAGCAGGGGTGCCAGAGCAAGGCAGGGCACCGGTCACTGCCATCAGGGTGAGCCTCTGGTGGTTACTGAAATTCTTTGCTCCCGTGCTCTGCAGTCCTGCCTGGCGCTTGCACCCACTGCCAGCACCAGCCCCGCTTGCACCCATTGCCAGTGCCTGGAACTGGTCCTGATCACTCAGTGCCATCAGCAGGTGTGAGCAGCAGCTGCTGGCCCCAATCACACCTGAGGGCTTCTCTGCCTCCCTCTGCTCCTGAAGGGCAATTGGGGCAGCAGCCGCTGCTCACACATGCTGACAGTGCAGAGCGATTGGGGCCAGCACCAGCAGTAGGTGCAAGTGGGGGATGGGGAGTGAGGGAGGAGAGGAGGCCACAGTGGGAGGGGCCAGACGGGGATGCAGAGGATGGGCTGAGTCCCACCCCTGTGCCTACTGCAGCCTCGCAGCCCACAGTTACTTTCAAGGTGCATGAATTCGTGCACTGTGCCCCTAGTTTGTAGATAAATGCAAGCAGCACATACTCTTCCTTGTCTCCAAGCCATTGTGAAAGCTGCCCCCTGAGCCTAGAATGCCCTTCGCCTCTTTCCCCTCCTGCTCTTCACCCATCAATAATACCACACCCTCGGGACACTTAGGAAAGCCCTCCTTTGAAAAGCTCACTCTGTCCCCTCCCCAAGGTGGCTTAGCTGCCCCTCTACTGTGTTCCCATCATATAATCTGTTCACCCTAAAGCATGGGCCATGCTGAGGGACATCTGCCTGTGTAGTCATCCACTTCCCCAACCTAGGCTGTGGTCTGGGCTGGGCAGGGGCCATGTCCTACTCATCCACCTAAACTAGTATCTGAGACAATACTCGGCACATGGTAGGTGCTTGGTAAATGTTTTTTGAGTGAATGATCAAATGAGGCTGTGAAAAAATGGATGACTCAGAAACTGAATGAAGAAATGCAATACTTCACCAGCCCAAGTGGAGGTGTGTGAGGGCATGACGAGACTGGAAAAACACACATTTTAGGAACAGAACCAACATGGCACCCGCCCCACTGGCCTTCTATCCTGAGTTCTCTCCCTGCACACACTTGTTCTCCCTGAGCCGCCTCACCCTTCCCGGAGGCTTCCCTTCCCATCTGAATGTCATGGATTCCAAAAGGGTGTCCCAAATTCTGTGGCAAACTTAAGACAAGCTTTCCTTTTCTTTTTTTATTTTCTTTTTTAATATATTTTATTGATTTTTTACAGAGAGGAAGGGAGAGGGATAAAGAGCTAGAAACATTGATGAGAGAGATACATCCATCAGCTGCCTCCTGCACAACCCCCACTAGGGATGTGCCTGCAACCAAGGTACATGTCCTTGACTGGAATTGAACCTGGGACCCTTCAGTCCACAGGCCGACGCTCTATCCACTGAGCCAAACTGGTCAGGGCAAGACAAGCTTTTCTTGCCTATGGCTTTTTCATTTGAATTTTTACTGCCATCATTTTCTCCATGTGAGAGCTCTTGTATCTCTCAATTCAGGGAGTGTTCACACTCCAGGAACAAGGAGCTCTTGTGCAGACTGTGTTCTGACCTCCACTAACTGAGGCAACTCCTGCCATAATGCTCAGGTTCTGGAAAGGTCTTAGCAAGTTTGGCAAAGGTAACTTCATCCTCTATTCCCATGGGATGTGGTGTTTCACAGTGACAGAGGACAGAGAAGCAAAATTACACTTATTTACCTTGAAATGCAGTAGAAAAAATGTAAAACCCAGGGCCTGGAAGTGTAACGCAGGAGTGGGGAACTTCTGGCCTCTAGCTCTTGGCTTGGTTTTCTTCCAACCTTTGGCAAATAGAACAAACAGAAGTACATTAAAGAAGAAAGATACTTATCAGTCAGATACCACTGTCTGGAAATTATCCAGAGCCAACTGGAAGGCATGGGTGGTGATGCATTTTACAAGCATGTTCTCCATTAGCCTATTCCAATTCAGAGTTCATTTTGGCTTTTAACTTTTCAAGTCAGCTCTTTCTCCAGAACCTGTGTTAAGTTTTAGAGGAAGTCTTCTGCTTCCCACTCTTGTTTATATTGTTGACTGAAGCCATAAAGTCACTAGACCTAAGAGTTGGAAAGACGCTTATAGATTACCTGGTCTAAACCCCCCGTTTTATGGCTGAGGAAACTGTCAGAGGCAACCTTTACTTTGAATTTTATGAGGCCTATTAGTGTTGACAACAAGATTGATCACTCTGCTCCTGAGACTGAAGGCTTGCAAGGGGGAACATACTCGTACAGAAAAGGCGGTGTTCTTCCTTACAGAGGGAGGGAAGGGAGCGTACAGCGCATCTCCGGCTGGTGGAAAGCAACCACAGTGGGATGGCTGTAGGAATTTGCTGCTCCTCTCAAAGAGAAAAGTATTAAAAGGTCAGAGGTCACTGCCCTTGGTGGTGATTCGGGCTGACAGTTAGGACTCAGATCCCCCGAAGCAATCTGTTCAGGCAGCAACACCCACTATTCCAAAGGGCTTTCTCTCAGGGTTCTGGCTGTCTGGGCCTCCTTGCATGAATATGCTCCTACACACTACAGCTGTCCAACCCTTCCCTGTTGAGCAGGGTTTTCCTGGGAGGGAGGCGTGGCTTGATTGGGAGCTTACACACATTAGGCGGTGGTGCATGATGCTGGGTCTGAAGCTCAGAATCGTTCTGGAAGGACACGAAGTTCAGAGCCAGAAAACCAAATCAAAGCCTGTTCACAGAGCCCGTGGAAAAGGTCAAGAATGGCAGACTGGTGTCCTGTCCCCTCCGAGTAGTGGTACCTGCCAGGAGCGTTGGATTGAGCGGCTGAGCAGGGGAAGAGTCCCCATTATGGATGGTGCTGCCTGCATTGGGCCTAAGGTTGGAGGAGCAGCAAGTATATATTTTCTTTTTATACATTTAACTAGAGGCCCAGTGCACTGGGGGGTTGTCCCTTAGTCCAGTCTGCACCCTCTCCAACCCAGGATCCCTCGGGGGATGTCCAACTGTGGGATCAGGCCTAAACCTGCAGTCGGACATCCCTCTCACAATCTGGGACTGCTGGCTCCTAATTGCTTGCCTGCCTGCCTACCTGATTGCCCTTAACTGCTTCTGCCTGCCAACCTGATCACCCCCTAATCACTCTCCTGCCAGGCTGATCAACGCCTAACTGCCCCCCTACCGGCCCAGTCTCCCCCAACTGCCCTCCCTGCAGGCCTTGTTGCCCCCAACTGCCCTCCCTCCCCTGCAGGCCTGGTTGCCCAACTTCCTTCCCCTGCTGGCCAAGGATGGAGTTACTGCCTTTATTTTCCAAGGCTGTTTATTATATAAACTAGAGGCCCAGTGCACGAAATTCATTCACTGGGAGGGGGGGGTGTCCGTCAGCCCAGCCTGCACTCTCTCCAATCTTGGACCCCTTGGGGGATGTCCAATTGCCAGCAGTCGGACATCCCTTTCACAGTCCGGGACTGCTGGCTCCCAACCGCTCACCTGCTTGCCTGATTGCCCCTAATTGCTTCTGCCTACCTGCCTGATCACCCCCTAACCCAGGGGTCCTCAAACTATGGCCCACGGGCCACATGCAAATACAAATATTTTATTTGTTCCTGTTTTGGTTTGTTTTACTTCAAAATAAGATATATGCAGTGTGCATAGGAATTTGTTCATAGTTTTTTTTAAAACTATAGTCTGGCCCTCCAACAGTCTGAGGGACAGTGAACTGGCCCCCTATTTAAAAAGTTTGAAGACCCCTGCCCTAACCCTTCCCTGCCAGCCTGATCAATGCCTAACTGCTCCCCTGCATGCCCAATTGCCCCCAACTGCCCTCCCCTGCTGGCCTGGTCACCTCCAACTGCCCTCCCCTGCCAGCCTGGTCTCCCCCCCAATTGCCCTCCCCTGCAGGCCTGGTCACCCCCAACTGCCCTCCCCTGCCAGCCATCTTGTGGTGGCCATCTTGTGACCACATGGGGCAGCAATCTTGTGACCACATGGGGGTGGCCATCTTATGCAAGGGCATGATGTCAATTTGCATATTACCTCTTTATTATATAGGATATCTTTGAAAAGATAATCCAGATAAAGCTGACAATGTCTCTGCTTAGAAGACTGAGAGGAACACAAGAGACTCATGAAGAATTGTCCCTCAACAATTGCTCTTTGGTTATTTATTTCTAACATAATTGTGCTGTGGTCAGAGAACACAGTCTGTGGGTTTAGATCTTTAAGGCACATATGGAGAAGGCTGGGGAAGGCCTCTAGGAATGCCAGCACCACACAGCACAGCACCTGAGGCCAACTCCATTCTAAGCTGCTATACCAGGCATTGCCTCCATTCAGAGAATCTTCTTTAAATTCTTGGAAAGAAGCAGGTTATCTCCAAGAGGACATAACCTTGTTAGTCTGCAATCCGCTGTCATTGAAGGTGTGGAGAGAAAGGCAATGAGGAAGCAAAGGCCTTAGGGCAGCCAGTTGCCCATCGTACCTGTGTTCTAACCAGATTCTCAACCTGGGGGATTTCGAAGCAGCCCAGATATTCTCCCCAACTTCCCAACCCTTCCATTTTCCCATACACACACCTGGCACCTGGGTTGCTCTAGCTAATTTCCATCCTACAGAAGTGATGTAGAAAATAAGATCTTGCCAAAGCAATGTGGAAGAGATGTCAGAGCAAACTTTTCCCTCCATAGCTGTATCCCCACTCTGTTCCCATCACAGACTGCCTCAAGCTTCAGACAGTTCATAAGGGTCTTTGATCTCCTCATGCCTTTTCAAAGTTTTTATGTTAGTTCTGCAGACTCTGCCTTCTCTCCTCCTCTATCAATTTCTTAACCCTAGCTGCATATAAGTTGGATCTGAGGAGTATTTTAAAAATAATAGTGCCCAGATTCTACTTCTGGACATTCGGATATAATTGGTCCAAGGAGGACCTTTGATTATCAATAGATTTTATAGCTCCCTGGGTAATTCTAATGTGCAAAAGAGGTTTGCAACCCCTGTTTCTAATTTCCTTTGAAATGATTTTGGAAAGGGGCCTCACAGCCCAGGTTTCTTAATCTTCTTGTCAGGAACTGGACACTTATATTTTATTGTTGCATTTTTTAAATTTTTATTGTTGAAAGTATTACATATGTCCTCTTTTACCTCCTATTGACCCCTTATAGCCCAACCACACCCTCTGCCCCAGGCCACCACCATTTTATTGTCTGTGTTCATGGATTATGCATATATGCATACAAGTTCTTTGGTTGATCTCTTCCCACCCACCCACCCACTCACTTCCACCTTCCCTCTAAGATTCTACAGTCTGTTCCATGCTTCTATGTCTCTGGATCTATTTGTTTATCAGTTTATTTTGTTACTTAGATTCCACATATAAGTGAGATCATGTGATACTTGTCTTTCTCAATATTGTGTCAAAGGGTAAGAGATCCTTCTTTTTTACTGTTGCATAGTATTCCACAGTATAAATGAATCACTTTTTTATCCACTCATCTACTGATGGGCACCTGGGCTGTTTCCAGATCTTAGCTATTGTAAATTGTGCTGCTATGAACATAGGGGTGCATACATTCTTTCTGATAGGGGTTTGGAGTTTCTTAGGATATATCTCTAGAAATGGGATCACTGGGTAAAATGGCAGTTCCATATTTAATTTTTTGAGGAAACTCCATACTGTTTTCCATAGTGGCTGCATCAGTCTGCATTCCCACCAGCAGTGTACTAGGGTTCCTTTTTCTCCACATCCTCATCAACACTTGTCATTTGTTGATTTGTTGATGGTAGCCATTCTGACAGGTGTGAGGTGATACCTCATTGTCATTTTGATTTGCATCTCTCCGATGATCAATGACTGAGCATTTTTTCATTTGTGCCTTGGCCATCTCTATGCCCACTTTGAACAACTGTCTGCTTAGGTGCTTTGCTCGTTCTTTAATTGGATTGTTTGTCTTACTTTTGTTAAGTTGCATGAGTTCCTTATATATTTCGGATATTAACCCTTTATCAGATGTGTCATTGCCAATATGTCCTCCCACACAGTGGGCTCCCTTTTCATGTTGTTGATGGTTTCGTTTGCTACACAGAAGCTTTTTATTTTGATATAGTCCCATTTGTTTATTTTTTTCTAAATTTCCATTGCCCTAAGAGATGTATCTGTAAACATATTGCTATGAGAAATGCCTGAGATTTTGCTGCCTATGGTTTCTTCTAGGATTTTTATGGTTGCACGACTTACATTTAAGTCATGTCCATTTTGAGTTTATTCTTGTGAATGCTGTAAGTTGGTGGTCTAGTTTCATTTTTTTGTATGTATCTGTCCAATTTTCCCAACACCATTTATTGAAGAGTCAGTCTTGATTCCACTGTATGCTCTTGCTTCCTTTGTCAAATGTTAATTGAGTATAATGGTTTAGGTCAATTTCTGGGGTCTCTGTTTCATCCCATTAATCTATATGCTTGTTCTTGTACCTCCTACTTAGTTCTTCTTTCTCAAGATTGCTGCAGGTATTTGGGTTCTTTTTTGGTTCCATGTATATTTTTAGTATTTGTTATAGATCCATGAAATATGCCGTTGGTAATTTAATAGGGATTGCATTGAATCTATAGATTGTTTTGGGTAGTATGGACATTTAAATTATGATAATTCTACCAATCCATGAACACAGTATATTCTTCCACTTGTATATATCTTCCTCTATCTCTTTGTTCAACATCCTCTAGTTTTCTGAGTACAAGTCTTTTACCTTCTTGGTTAAGAGTATTCCTAAGTATCTTAATTGTTTTATGGCTGTGGTAAATGGGATTGTTTAGTTTCTCTTTCTGCCAATTCATTATTAGTATATAAAAATACCATTGATTTCTGGGTACTAATTTTGTATCCTGCTACATTTTCGAATTCATTTATTAAATCTACTAGTATTTTGGTGGAGTCTTTAGGGTTTTCTATGTACAATATCATGTCATCTATGAAAAATGAGAATTTTACTTGCACCTTTCAAATGTGGATTCCTTTTATGTTAATCTTCTTGTCTGATCACTGTGGCTATGACTTCCAGTACTATGTTAAATAAGAGTTGTGAAAGCAGACACACCTGTCTTATTCCTGTTCTTAGGGGAAATGGTTTAAGTTTTTGCCCATTGAGTATGATGTTGGCTGTAGGTTTATTATATATGGTCTTTATTATGTTGAGATATCCCTCTATTCCCACTTTGCTGAGAGTTTTTATCAAAAATGATGTTGGATTTTGTTGAATGCTTTTTCTGCCTCTATTGAAATGATCATGTGATTTTTATCTTTCATTTCATTTCATTTATGTGGTATATCACCTTTATTGATTTGTGAATATTGTATCAGCCTTGCATCTCTGAAATAAATCCCACTTGGTCATGATATACAATCTTTTTAATATATTGCTGGATGCAATTTGTTAATATTTTGTTGAGAATTTTAGCATCTATGATCTTCAGGGATATTGGCCCATAATTCTCTTTCTTTGTAGTATCTTTATCTGGATTTGGAATTAGGATAATGTTAGCCTCATAAAAAGAGCCTGAAAGTATTCCTTCCTCTTGGATTTTTTTTGGAATAGTTTGAGGAGAATATGTGTTCTATGAATATTTGGTAAGTCTCCCCTGTGAAGCCATCTGGACAAGTTGTTCATAGTATTTTCTTACAATCCTTTGTATTTCTGTGGTGTTAGTTGTTACTTCACTGCTTTCATTTATGACTTTATTTGAGGCTTCTCTCCTTGTTTCTTGATTAATCTAGCTAATTGTTCATTAATCTTGTTTATCTTTTCAAAGAATCAGCTCTTGGTTTATTGATCTTTTGAATTGCTTTTTAGTCTCTATGTCATTTATTTCTGCTCTGTTCTTTATTATTTTCTTTCTTCCATTTACTCTGGGCCTTTCTTGTTGTTTTCCTTCAAAGTCTTTAAGCTGTAGGCTTAAATAGTTTATTATTAATTTTTCTTGTGTTTTGAGGTAGGCCTGTAGTGCTATGAACTTCCCTCTCAGGACTGTCTCTACTGTGTTCCATAGATTTTGGGTTGTTGCGTGTTCATTTTCATTTGTTTCCAGGAAGTTTTTGATTTCTTTCTTGATCTCATTGGTTATCCATTTATTGTTTAACTACTGGCCTAGTGCACAAAATTTGTGCACATTTAAAAGGGAATTAATTAGAGGAAATATTTTAATATTGCTATTTGCCCTTTCCCTATAATAGAAGTGTCAGAGATGAAAGAAAATTATTAAAATGTATATGGAAATAATATATAAATTTATTAATAAATAAACAATAACAACATCATGTCCCCTGCTGGCGCCAGGTGGGGGACGCAACCTCACATCCCCTGGCTGACGTGGGGTGAGGGACACAGCCTCACATCCCCTGGCCTCACCACGCACACAGCCCTGCCCACCTCTGCCTCCTGGGCATGCAGCCTCCTGCTGATCTGTTGTTATGGCGTGAGGGCATCATGACCATTTGCATATTGCCCTTTTATTAGTATAGATAACATGCTATTTAGCCTCCCTGTCTTTGAATTTTTTTGAATGTTTTTACTGTAGTTGATTTCTAATTTTATTCCATTGTGATCTGAGATGTTTAATAATATCTCAATCTTCTTGAACTTGTAGAGACTTACTTCGCATCCTAACATGTGGTCTATCTTTGAGAATGACCCATGTCCACTTGAGAAGAATGTATATTCTACAGCTTTGGGGTGAAAAGTTTTATAAATGTCAATTAAATCCATCTGATCTAGTGTATTATTTAAATATCTGTTTCCTTGTTAATTTTTTGTCTGGAAGATCTATCCAGTGAAGTTAGCAGGGTGTTAAAGTCCCCTACTATGATGACTATTTCTGTCAATCTCTCCCTTAAAGTTCTCCAGAATATTTTTTTATATACTTAAGTGCTTCTCTATTGAGTGCATATATGTTTACCAGGGTTATAACCTCTTGTTGGATAGATCCCTTTAGTATTA
Source organism: Myotis myotis (assembly GCF_014108235.1). Lineage (NCBI taxonomy): Eukaryota > Metazoa > Chordata > Mammalia > Chiroptera > Vespertilionidae > Myotis > Myotis myotis. The sequence continues at coordinate 112,799,406 of NW_023416313.1, read as the reverse complement.
TGTAGTGATCTTTATTGTCTCTTGTGATGGCCTTCAATGTGAAGTGTATTTTGTTGTCAGATATAAATATTGCCACCCCACTTTTGTTTGTTTCTATTTTCATGGAAAAAATTTTTTCATCCCTTCACTCTCATCCCGTGTGAGTCTTTTGTTCTGAGGTAGGTCTCTTGTAGACAGCATATATTTGGATTATGTTTTAGTACCCATTCGTCTACCCTATATCTTTTGATTGGAGCATTTAATCCATTTACATTTAAGGTTATTATTAATAGGTACTTATTTATTGCCATTGTAATTCTTTATGGCTATGTTTTTCTTTCTCTCTATTTCTTCTTCTCATTACAGCAGTCCCTTTAACATTTCTTGCAGTGCTAGTTTGGTGGTGACAAATTCCTTTAGCCTTTTTTTGGACTGGATATAGTAATCTTGGTTTCAGATCCTTGCTTTTTGTTATCTTGAATACTTCATGCCATTCCCTTCTGGCCTGTAGAGTTTCTGATGAGAAATCCGCTGAAAGCTTTATGGGAGCTCCTTTGTAGGTAACAAATTGCTTTTCTCTTGCTGCCTTTAAGATTCTCTGTCTTTAATTTTTGACGTTTTAAATCTGATGTGTTTGGGTGTGGGTCTGTTTGGGTTCTTCTTGTTTGGAACTCTCTGTGCCACCTGAATCTGTATGGATTTTTCCTTCATGGGGTTAGGGAATTTTTCTGCCATTATTTATTCAAACACATTCTCTATTCCTTGCTCACCTTCTTCCCCTTCTGGTACACCTATTGTGCAAATATTTTCACACTTCATGTTTTCCCATAACTGCCTTAAGCTATCCTTCTGTGTTTTAATTGCTTTTTCTTTTTGCTTTTCTGACTGATTTTTTCTACCCTGTCTTCTTATTCACTGATCTGATCCTCAGCTTCCCCTAATGTGCTGTGTATTCTTTCCACTGTGTTCTTTATTAGTGCCATGTCATTCTTTATAGTTATTATATCATTTCTCATGATGTTGAGCATCTTTGCCATCATTACTCTGAATTCTATGTCTGATAAATTTCTTATCTCCATTTTCATTTAGCTCTTCTTCTGTAGAATTCTCTTGTTCCTTTTTGGGGGGGCTTGTTTCTTTTTAATTTTTGGCTTCCCATTTTGGCTTCCTATTTGGGTTTGTGTCTATGTATTAGGTAGATCTGCTATGCCTCTCAATCTCTAGTGCAGACAGTGTTAGATGATGTTTCTGACTGGTTCTGAGTATCCTGTTTGGAGCTATCAGCAATCCACAGCTTGTGGCTCCCTCTGCTGTGGCTAGGTGCCTTTGGTAAGGACCAAGATGTGCACCAAGGTCTGATTTTTCTATCCCTGTGTCCCAAATTAGATCAGGCAAAGACTTAAAGTCTTCAGAGACCCACCTCTGCTTACAGTCTGATTGTATTGTCTTTATCAGCCTCAAGCTATCGACCATAGGGTGGGGTAAGATGTTTTCCAATAGGGTTGGGCAAATGCCTCCCACTCCCCAGGAAAAATCAGCCTGGATAGCATATGCCCCCCCCCCCCCAGAGAAAGATGTCCTCCAAAGGGTGAGGGAATGACGCAGCATAGGAAACTGGGGTTCTGTCTTCTTAGGTCTAACCTCAGAGTCACCAACCTTGGCTTTTGCTCACACATCCCCAGTCCAACCAGCCTCCCTCTGTGGAAGCCCAGGGTGAATGGCTACACACAAAATTTTGTGTGTTGGCCCTTTAAGAGGTGGCCTGCATTTCCAGCCATTTCTCCCTGGCAGACAACAACCCTCCTGCTTTTCACAGCTAGATGTTATGTGGGCACCTTTCTCAGTTCTGGTTCTCTTGGCTGGGAAGCCCAGCTTGGGGTTTAGACTCCAGAGTTCTAGTGGGGAACCCCCCAACCCCCAGCTGAGATATCGCTCTCAAACCTCAGCTGCTATTTGTGGAAACCCCACCAGCCCATTCATGACTCCATACTGCCTACCAGGCTTTATGTGGTCTCCACTTTCCATCCTTGGTTATCAGCATTCTCTCCAGCTAGTCTTCAGTTTATTATTCAGGGTGGTTTTTCTGTAGTTTAGTTGTAATTCCAGTTTTTGTCTTGGGAGCATGTCAGTGTTGCTTCCACTTATTCTGCCATCATTTTTAATATCTTTTGATATTTTGTTTAATCCTCAAATTATTGAAGTCATATAACTAATAAACAAATATTTTAAAAATATAACTAATAAACAAATATATTAAAAACAAAATATCTTGAAATTTAAGCTGACTATAATTTGATTAAATCATTTACAATCATTTAAAATGCAATTATGCATTTACTATCATAAAATTTACTATAATAAAATATCATAAAATTTAACACAAATGCAGAGTAAAAAGCTTATTATTATATTTACTAGAGGCCCGGTGCACAAAAATGTGTGCACTCGGGGGGGAGGGGGGTCCCTCAGCCCAGCCTGTGCCCTCTCGCAGTCTGGGACCCCACGGGAGATAACGACCTGCTGGCTTAGGCCTGCTCCCCGGTGGCAGAGGGCAGGCCCAATCCCTAGGTGCAGCCCCTGGTGAGTCTCAGAGCAGGGCCGATTGGGGAGTTGGGGCGCCGCACCCTGTCATGCACAGAGCAGGATGATGGGGAGGTTGTGATGCCACCCTCAGTCATGCTCAGGGTAGGGCCGATTGGGGGGTTAGGGCACCGCCCCCTGTCACACTCAAGGAAGGGTTGATGGGGAGGTTGCGGCACCACCCCCTGTCAAGGAAAGAGCAGGGCCAATCAGGGGGGTGTGGCACTTCCCCCTGTCACGCACAGAGCAGGGCCAGTCAGGGGGTTGGGGCGCCACCCTCTATCACCCACAGAGCAGGGCCGATCAGGGGGTTGGGGCGCCGCCACTGTCACACTCAGGGCAGGGCCGATGGGGAGGTTATGGCTCTACCCTGTCACACACAGAGCAGGGCCCGTGGGGTGGGGGTGGGGGGTGGGGCGCCACACCCTGTCACACACAGAGCTGCAGGGCGATCGGGGGGTTGGGGAGCTCCCCCCAACAGGCACAGAGCAGGGCTGATCAGGGGGTTGGGGTGCCTTTTGCTGTCATGAACAGAGCAGGGTGGATAGGGAGGTTGTGGCCCTGCCCCCTATCACACACAGAGCCGCAGGGCAATCAGGGGGTTTGGGCGCTGCCCCCTGTCATGCTGATCCCGGTGTTGGGAGGCCTCTCAGCTCTGCTGATCCCGGTGCTGGGAGGCATATTATCCTTTTACTATATAGGATAGAGGCCTGGTGCACGGGTGGGGGCCAGCTGGTTTGCCCTGAAGGGTGTCCTGGATCAGGGTGGGGGTCCCCACTGGGCTTCCTGGCCAGCCTGGGTGAGGGGATGATGGCCGTTTGCAGCTGGTCACACACCCTTCATGGTGGGGGTCCCCACTGGGGTGCCTGGCCAGTCTGGGTGAGGGGCTAAGGGCTGTTTTCAGGCTCCCGGGTGACTGAAGCTCCCAACTGCTCCTTTTTTTCTTTTTTTTTTTTATTCTGGGCCAGCTTTAGCTTTGAGGGTTGGCTCCAGCTCTTAGGCCTCCGCTGCTGAATGTAGGTTTCTGGCGTTTGCATACAATGTTGCGACTAAAGCAGGTTTCTGGGGTTTTGTTTAGCTTCTATATTTGTTACACAGTTGCTTAGAGTTGCAGCTCAGAGGCCTGCAGCAGCAGGCAGGGAACGTTGCAGTCCTCCATCACTGAAGCAAGCAAGACTCATGTTAGTTTCAAGCTGCCTGGCTGCCAGCCGCCATCTTGGCTGGAAGTTAATTTGCATATTGCCCTGATTAGCCAATGGGAAGGGTATCAGTCGTACGCCAATTACCATGTTTCTCTTTTATTAGATAGGATACTTGATGTATTCTAAAGCCCCAGAACAATGGACTTATTTATTTCTTTGGTAATTTATGTGGTTATAAACTCTAGGGGATATTGATATACTTATTTTTAATATCTTCCTAGGGTTTCAGTGCTATATTTTTATTTCTTCCCATGGATCAAGTAATAGTATTAGTTCCCAGAGAGAAAATATATGTGCTCATCCCAGCAAGGCTACAGGATATGGATGACTTGCTGACCCACTTGGTCTGGGGCAGGACTCATCATCAGGCTACATTCACTTCACATGTTACTGCAACATAATTTTTAAGGTCACACCTTCACTTGAATTTAATTTTTTTACAACCTGGTGTCTTTCAGGAAATGATGTAGTACTTTTAAATTCTCACTTTGCCAGAGTTACAAAACCCACTTCCTATTGACTTGGTCTGTTACCTTTTAAAAGAATTATGTATTCCTTGTTGGTGTTTTATTAAAATGAGTAGAGACATCTAGTAGTTTCATTTCCTATGAGATGCTCCCCCTTTGGAACATTTTACTAATTCTTCTTTTTGAGAGACCCTGCTGAACTTTTGCTTGGTAATTTTGTGTGACCACAGATCCTGATTAAGTGTTGAACCTTCTTTCCACCTAAATTATTACATGCTAATCCCAATACCAACCAAACCAGTACCCCCTCTTCTTGCTGTGTCCTGTTTTATCCTACATTATTGGTTTACTCAGTTCCATAATTTTATTTCCCACAGACATAAATATGCACATATATTTATATTAAAAAGAACGTAATTTAGTGGGTGAGACAAAATAGCCCTAAGTAAATAATAGATACTTGTTAAAATCCGTCAACAAGAAACAAACCTATAAGTGTTCTGGGTAATAGCCCATGTTTGGTTATCCATTTGTGAACTACAACCATATTTCTGTACTCATTGTGTTAAATTTTTCTCTATTGAGAGTAATTACGAATCCATGATCTTTCATAGCTTCAACTTACTCCAAGTAAGCACAGTAACAATATTATATTGTGCTTAAATTATCACCCCTTGGTTAATGGAAACCCTTAAATTGGGTCCTTTGGCCTTTTGATATTGCTCCTAACATTTTTTAAATATAAAATTCTGGCTTTCTGGTGACAACGAGATATTCCAGGCTCATTCTGATCCACCACTCCCCACTCCTGCTTTTCCCAACATAAGGAGCCACCAATCCTTTGGGCACTCTTGTGTTTTTTTAAAACTTGATAGTCACGTGTAATAGTGGGCATGGAAGGGTGCATATATGAGCAAAAGTTCTACCACTGCTGTTAAGCCATTTGCATTGGAAATTGTGACTTTAAAAATACCCATAGGCCCTGGCTCATGTTGTTCAGTGTTGGAGCATCAGGGTCATGGGTTTGATTCCCTGTCAGGGGCCTGTAACTGGGTTGCAGGTTTGATCCCTGGCCACGGTCTGGGCACCTACGGGAGGCAACTACTTGATGTATCTCTCTCACATCATTGTTTCTCTCTCTCTCTCTCTCTCTCTCTCTCTCTCTCTCTCTCTCTCTCTTCCTTCCCTTCGTCCCTCCTTTCCACTCTCTCTAGGAATCAATGGGGAAAATATCCTGAGGTGAGGATTGATCAAAAAGAATATTCCATGGTTTCCAATGATTTTTCAAATTTAAAGATATTATATTGTTGTACCCTGCATGATGTAAGGATATTAAAATTCAGAAATCAAGGGCTGTTTCTAAAATGAGAATCCAAATTAAGTGAAACTGGTTTACTGCACAAACCCCTAGATAAAGCTTCATTACCCATCCAATTGTTTTTCCTAAATATGCTGGAGAGAGAGCAATGAAGACGAGTTCAGATATAGTCAGGGATCCTACAGACCTATGGAAGAGGAGGGCAGATAAATTACAAGTAAATTCTAAGAAAGAAAGACAGGGGCCTGTGCACACATTGATAAGGATACCTCACGCACAGGAGACGGAGTATAGCTTAGCTAGATGAAAAAGTAGAAAGAAATGTTGCAAAATGCCCAAGGCCTTAGGGAATAGAAAATTAGCATGGTATGTGTGGCAAACAGCTTCAAAATGGCTGCAACATTATTTCCAGTTTCACATGCTCTGCTGACACTGTGACTTCGATACTCTACCCATCGAAAGCTGAATCTACATGATCCGGGATCTGAAGTGATGCTTGTGATTTCTGAGGCGCGGTCATACAGACCATAGAGCCTGGGATGCTTGCTCTTGGGAGCCCGTCACCATGCTGTGAGGAAGCCCAATCAGCCACCTCACGAGGCCATGGGCAAGTGTTCTGGGTGATAGCCCCAGCTGAGGTCCCAATAAGCAGCTAGTATCAACCACAAGGCGTATGAGTAAGTAAACCTTCCAATTATTCCTGACCCCAGCCTTTGCATCTTCCTTGCTGAGGCCCCAGATATCATTCATGAGAGAGAAAGTACGGCAGTAGAGAGGGCTTCATGCATGGTTCAATTAGCTCTCCTTCTCATTTCTCTTTAATTTCTCAGCTCTCCCCTTGTGGATGTGGGTGGTTTCTTCATGGTATTAAAGTAGCTGCAGGAGCTCCAGGCTTCACATCTGTGCACCTTGGAGAGAGCGAGAGAGGGAGTGAGAGAGGGAGAGAGAGAGAGAGAGAGAGAGAGAGAGAGAGAGAGAGAGAGAGATCTTATTCGTAAACATTCAAAACAAACAGACAATTGCACTATTCTCTAATTGACCTGAACTGAGCCAATTTCTGATGTTAACGTCCATATGTTAATTGGCTTAGGCCTGATTCACTGTACAATAACTGTAGCAAAAGGCATGAGACTCTGTTAAGCAGCTCATGTCAATCAAGGCCGATCCTGGAGCTCGGATGTGAAGGCAATCTTACCAAACTAAATTTCTGCTATCCTGGTGGAGGGGATATTTAAAAACAAACAAACACCTATATGCATGTTCCTCAAACCACTTTCTCTAGAACACAGGTGGACCCCAGCACTCTAAATGAGAGGGCTACTGATAAAAGGTCAAAAATAATTTTTAAATTGTTTTCATATATGTACAACAAATTTGGAACATAAAAAATTAATTATTTTCACAGAAATATAAAAATGCTCTTATTTTTATATTCTGAAAGAATATCCATGTTCCAATCAGTTGTTTTCTGCCAGGAATCAGTCAGTATAATCCCTCTGGGCCAAGGTAGCTTCTCACCATTCACATTCTATTGTCCACTTGACTATGACTTCTGTGAAGCTGCAGCCACTCTTGCTTACTTGTATACCTCCAGCCACAGCACAGTGCCCGGCATATAGTAAATACGCAAATAAATATTTGTTGAATAAATGAGTTTCCTTAGTTTATATGTTTGTCATTTCTATTATGATGTTTTTTTCCCCAATTCACAAAAATGGTTTATTGGAGATTAAGAATAATGATAAATTTATTATATTAATGCAAATAATAGAAACCTAAAAAATTAGCTAAGTCCAGTGCAAATGAGATGAGAAAGTGAATGTGCTGGGCAAATGAAATTGTGTAAAATGAGAATTTGACACAAATAGGTGAAAAAGAAAAGTTTGAATATGAAGTACAACTGTACCTTGCCAAGTCTAATAAAATGTGGGCTTTATTGAACTGGTGATGTTTTTATCCTCAGCTCTAACTTCATTGTTTATTATGAATCTACCTATCTATCTCTCATAGCAAAACCTCCATTTTATATATTCCTAAATTCATACAGGAAAAATGAGTGGGTGAAAAATTCCCAGTGATTCAAAAGGGAGCAATTAAGGAGGAAAACAAAACATGGGACAAGTGAAATCACATATTGAGTAGGTTAATTTAAACCCAGTTAGTTTTATAATTCTAGTAAATATAAAAGGACTAAATTCAACCTCTAGAAAGCTAAATTGTGAATTCGATAGAAATATAAATTATATGCTATTTAAAAGAAGCTCACCTAAAACATAAGAACATAGAACGGTTCAACTTAAAGTGTACAGAAATATCTCATTCCAATGTTAATAAAAAGAAAGCTGGTGTAGCTTTATTGAACTAAATTACTTTAAGGCAAAAATAATTTCTAGAAATAAAAGAGAGTCATCTCATAATGTCAAAAACATCATCTAAGATAGGTCAAGTTTTTAACTTGTTTTTTGTTAATCTTCACCCAAGAATATGTTTTTCCCATTGATTTTTAGAGAGAGTGGAAGGGAGGGGGAGAGACAGAGAGAAACACCAATGTGAGAGAGACACATTGATTGGTTGCCTCCCACCCCGACCAAGCACTTGCCATCAAAGATAAATTGATGAATGAAATTTGTGGATGAAAAGGGGCCACATGCTAACCTGACTAGCTCAGGGAAGGCCTGTGTGGTGGCTTTGCAAACTCAGAGACCTAAAGTAACCACAAAGGATGGTCTGAAATTAAAAATCTTTAAATTAAAAAACAGTCATGCCCTAGGCTGGTTATCTTCCCTGCAAAAGGTCAATCTTTACCGTAACTGAGCCTATTGTCTTTTTGTATCTATGATAACATATCATTGGAATGTCAAGGTAATTTTCCTTTTTTCCAAACCCCTCAAAGTGCAGGCACCACTCTGGGTAGACCACAAATCCCCTCACTGTTATTGAGTTGTTGACTGTTAACTACCCTGCACTCACCTAAGTAAAAGAAGCATGTGTCCATCATTCTACTTTTTATCCAAGCCCAGAGGTTTCCCACTTTGCTTTCTCCCATCTCCCTAATCTCTCACCAGTGGATTTCATGTAACCCACATGCGTCTCCTCTTTTGGTTGTAATGCATAAAACAAGGTGCAAAATGCCATTTTTGGGGCATCATCTCAATCCATTGTCGAGGTTCCGCTTCCAGGCATTTGTTGACAGTTTGGCTCAAATAAACTCACAAAAATTCTTCACAGGTTTGAATGTTTCTTACATCAACAAACTTTATCATAATTCAAAACAAAAGCATGTACCTAAAACATATACATAATTCATATAAATCAATAATAAAAAGACAAACAATTCAAGTCAAAAGAAACAGGCAACAGACCTGAGTATTTGATTCACAAAAGAAGATATAAAAATGATCCAAAAGCACATAAAAATGTGATCAACATCATTAGACATCAAAAAAAATAAAATTAAAGCAACAATGAGATGGCTGAAAAAGCCCAGTGGAATAACTAAAAATAAAAAGGTCTCAAAAATAAAAGCTGGCAAATATGTGGAACGGTTGAAACTCTCCATACATTGCTGAAGGGAGTGTAAAGTTAAACAACCACTAACAAAACGTATGGCAGTGCCTTCCATAGTTAAACTTAAAACTATTCTATGACCCAGCAGTTCCACTGCATGAAAATGTCTCTTTATAATAGCCCCAACTTAGAAACAACCCATTGGAATGGTTAAACAAATGTTGATATTTTCATACCATTCAGTAAAAAACAATCAATTACTTATACAGGGAACAGTATGGGTGATTCTCAAAAACATTATGTTGGATAAATGAAACCCAATACAGAAAAGCACACGTTATTGTTCCACTCATAGGAAGTTCCAGAATAGACTAATTAATGGCAAAAGGAATTAGAGAAATAGTTGCTCCCCCACTGGCTGCTCCAAAAAGCCATCTTTGCATTGTTCCTTGTCCGCAGCTTTCTGGTCAGAGTCCGAGAACTCCCTTTGTAAATAACCCGCTGCATGGGGTCGCTGCTGCTCTACCCAGCCAGCCATGGCCTGACACCAGCTCCAGGACCGCCACCCAGGACTTTAAGGAGAAGAAGAAGGTTGTGGGGGAGGCAGAGCATGGAAGAGACCATAAGAGGAAAATGGGGAGCAGGAAGCTGACAATGAGGTAGAGGAAGAGGAGGATGGGGAGGGGGGATGGTTAAGGCAGGAGGCTGAGGCAGCTACCTGCACGGGCTGCTGAAGGTGGTGAGGATGGCGACGCTGACCCCAAGAAGCAGAGCACCTCTGAGGATGACTAAGCAGCAAAAAAGGAAACGTTAAACTTAAAAGTAAAAAATAAAAAAGAACACGTGACCTAGTCACTCTCCACTTCCCATCTCAGAATTTGCAACAGGGGAGAAAAAAGAACCCAAACTTCCAAGGCCCTGCTTTTTTCCTTAAAAGCACTTTAGAAAGGGAAATTTGTTTACATTTTTATTTACATTTTCTATTTTTATACATATTGTTAGGGTCAGCCATTTTTAATGATCTTGGGATGACCAATCCAGACTCTAGAGCATGCTGTGTCTTACTTCTGCTTTCACTTGTAGTGAGACCATGTTCATTATAATCTCAAAGGAGAGAAAAACCTTGTAAAAAAAAAAGCAAAACGAACAAAACAATCTTATTCGAGTTGTCCAGTAACTTTGTGTATTTAGCTGTACAATAAGCAGTTGGTTTGTGGAAGATGGTTAAAAAGGCCAAAGTTAAAAGATTTTTTTCCCCCCTTTTCTGTTTATGAAGTTGCTGTTTATTTACATTGTTTATTTTTTGGCCTGTTTGGTTTATGTGTAAAACAATGTTGTCCAACAATAAGCTGGAATTTTAGTTTGCTGAGTTGTTCTAACAAAAACTAAAGTTGCTCATAGGGGAAGGACAGGATTGACTAGGAGACCTTTCCTGAAGTGATTAAAATGTGTCATATCTTAATTGGGATGTTGATTATTTCTAAAATTAATCAGTTATACATTTATGTGCATTTCACAGTATATCAATGCCATCCTATCAAATAAAAGGGAAACATGGTAATTAGTGTACATCCGCTACCCTTCCTATTGGCTAATCAGTGAGATATGCAAATTAACTGCCAGCCAAGATGGCGGCCGGCAGCCAGGCAGCTTGAAGCTAACATGAGGCTTGTTGCTTCAGTGACGGAGGACTCCAACGTTCCCTGCCTGCCTTGCCAGCCTCTGAACTTGCAGTATGAAACATTGTTACAAATATAGAAGCTAAACAAAACCCCAGAAACCTGCTTTCAGCGAGCCGGGATCTCAGAGCTGGAGTTGATACAGTGTTTTGATTATAGAACCCAAACAAACCAGATACCTACTTTCAGCAGCAGAGGCCTCAGAGCTGGACCCAGAGCTAAAGCTGGCCCAGAATAAAAAAAAAGAAAAAAAGGAGCAGTTGGGAGCTTCAGTCACCCGCCAGCCTGAAAACAGCCCTCAGCCCCTCACCCAGACTGGCCAGGCACCCCAGTGGGGACCCCCACCATGAAGGGTGTGTGACCAGCTGCAAACAGCCATCATCCCCTCACCCAGGCTGGCCAGGAAGCCCAGTGGGGACCCCCACCCTGATCCAGGACACCCTTCAGGGCAAACCAGCTGGCCCCCACCCATGCACCAGGCCTCTATCCTATATAGTAAAAGGGTAATATGTCTCCCAGCACCAGGATCAGCAGAGCTGAGAGGCCTCCCAGCACCAGGATCAGTGTGACAGGGGGCAGCGCCCAAACCCCCTAATCGCCCTGTGGCTCTGTGTGTGACGGGGGCGTGGGGGGGGGGGCCACAACCTCCCTATCCGTCCTGCTCTGTTCATGACAGGGGAAGGCGCCCCAACCCCCTGATCAGCCCTGCTCTGTGCCTGATAGGGGGGTGCTCCCAAACCCCCTGATTGCCCTGTGGCTCTGTGTGTGACAGGCTGTGGCGCCCCAACCCCCTGATGGGCCCTGCTCTGTGCATGACAGGGGGGAACTCCCCAACCCCCTGATGGGCTCTGCTCTGTGCGTGACAGGGTACGGAGCCCCAATCCCCCTGATGGGCCCTGCTCTGTGCGTGACAGGGGGCAGTGCCCCAACCCCATGATTGGCCCTGCTCTGTGCCTGACAGGGGGTGGCGCCACAACCTCCCCATCGACTCTGCCTTGAGTGTGACAGGGGGCGGTGCCCCAAACCCCCAATAGGCCCTACCCTGAGTGTGACTGAGGGTGGCATCACAACCTACCAATCTGCCCTGCTCTGTGCATGACAGGGGGCGGTGCCCCAACTCCCCAATCAGCCCTGCTCTGAGCCCGACCAGGGGCTGCACCTAGGGATTGGGCCTGCCCTCTGCCACCCGGGAGCAGGCCTAAGCCAGCAGGTCGTTATCTCCTGAGGGGTCCCAGACTGCGAGAGGGCACAGGCCGGGCTGAGGGACCCCCCCCCCCCCCCGAGTGCACAAATTTTTGTGCACTGGGCCTCTAGTCCTATATAATAAAATGCTAATATGCAAATAGACCAAATAGCAGAACAACGGAACAACTGGTAGCTATGACATGTGCTGACCACCAGGGGGCATGCACAGAACATGGCACGCATTGGCCGCAGTGGGATGGTGGAGCAGGTGAGCTGGGGCGCCGGACCAAGGCAGGGCTCCGGTCGCTGTGATCAGGGAGAGCCTCTGGTGGTTACTGAAAATTCTTTGCTCCCTCGTGCTGCGGTCCTGCCCAGTGCTTGCACTAGCCAGTCCCGACTGTGGGTGTGAGCAGGGCCGGCGCCAGGAGCAGGGCTACTGGCAGACAGGCAACTGGGGGGCCGTGGCAGGAGGGGCCAGGTGGAGGCTTAGAGGATGGGCTGAGACCTGCCTCTGTGCCCACTGTAGCCTTCAGGCCCACAGGTCCTTTCAAGATGCACAAATTCGTGCACTGGACCCCTAGTCTTTAATAAAAGCTCTTGAACAATCTGCACAAAAGCCATGCTCAACACACACACACACACACACACACACACCATAAACACACATGCTCATATTAAGCATCAGACTTGCAAAAATGAAAATCTAATTGTCAGTGAGTATGTGGAATGACTGTAACTTGTATTCTGTTTTGGGAGTGTACACAAGCTGACAGTATTTAATCCAGGCAAGTGTGTGCATGTGGCCCAGCAATTCCACCACTAACTGTGTACCTCCCCCAAACCACATGCAAATAAGTCCTGTACATTCACAGCAGTATTGTCTGTAGTAGTTATAAATCAGACGTCACCAACAGCAAATTGACGTGTAGATGGTGTGTCACCCACGCCACCGAGTGTCGAAGAGCAGCAAAACGAAAAGAGCAGAGTTGCTCCCATCAGTGGTTGCTGAGTAGAGCTGCTCAGCAGCAGAATATTGAGTGAAAAAAAATGATGCAGAAAAATATACGTTGCATGATACCATTTATACTAAACTTGAAAACAGAAAATCTCAATTCAATAAACTCCCTATGCATGTATGCATAAGTAGAATGGTATGAAAACATGAATGAATATTAAGTATTGAAGTCAGGATAGTGGTTACCTCTAGGGAGGGAAAGAGGTACCTAGGAACTCCATCTCTATTTATAATGTTTTATTTAAAAAATCTAAAGCAAATGTGGAAAAATATTAATCTCTTTGTGCTCGGTGGGATATAGGGTATTTCTTTGAGATATTCTTCTACATGCATTTCTGCATGTTGAAATATTTCAAGGTAAACAGAGAGAAGTCAACTCTCTGACAACTCAAGAGAGACTGGTGTAAGGAATTAATAGTTTCATTGTCTCCTGAAGAGAAACTAAAACTGTCCCACTGCCCAAGAAATATAGGAGTCATTTATTCTTAGGAACTTTGGGTGTACTTTAGCTCATTTATTTATCCTGATCCTCTTTCCACAAAGGAGTCAAGGTAGCTTGCAACAAAAGATACATACAATGAGCCCAGAAAACATAAACATCAAAGATAAATATCCCATCAATACTGGTTAACCACGGTTGATGTGATCAAGTTTCAAACTTGGCTCTTCACTTCTTGGTAACAGTAACCATTCCACCTCCAGCTGACCCATAAAAGCAGGTTATGAAAACTAACCTTTGTTCTTCAGAATTCAAACTTAATATTTTCCCGAGCAGTCTCTGTATCTATTTTTCATTTTGCCTTGCTAAGTAGCCAGGTTCTTCTTTCCCTTGTTCTGTTGTCTCTCCCTTCCTCCCTCCCTCCCTCCCTCTCTTTTCATTCTTTATTTTTCCCAAATGCCAGGTCCTTAAGACTGGCAGTGGTTTTGAATGCAGGTTCAATTTACTATTTATTGGCTGAAATACCCTGAGGTGAGATTTTTAACTTCTCTATGCCTTAGTTTTCTAATGGTCAAATGGGGATTATCTATCATACGGATATCACAGTGGTGGGAGATTACATGAGATAATGCACGTGAAGAGCTTTGAACGATGCTGGTCACTGCTCAGTCACCCTTCGCTGTTGTTAGGATTATTACTCGGTGGAGGAGAGTATAATCACAGTGTATGTCATGCCCCGCTCAGGAGCAGGTCTGGAGCGGGGTAGGCTTTCCTGTCTCACATGCAGGACTGGCAGTGGTGTGAAGCTCAGGAAGTGGGCGCTGACACCACCACCCTGAGACGCCGCTGCAGCTCCCCCTCAGGTCCAGGTGCACTTAGCAGCCACCGTAGAGCTAGCAGCACACTCAACCATCCAGCTGCTGCGCCAGAACACGAGGGGACTGGACATTTCTGCTTCTGAGGCAAACACAGATTCTGTTGCTGCTTGAGAGTCATTTCGGAGAAAAGCAGGCCTTCAGTGCAGACTGGCCTGGACGGCCTCAGACCCCGGATGTGCATCTCTGCCCTTCCCGAAGGCCCGGGAAAGCCCAGAGGACAACTTATTCTAGGCGTCACCTCTGCCTGCCTAGGAGCCTCACTTGATTCCAGGCCCAGCAGAACCTGCTCCTTGTCCTCTCATCTGGAGATTGTCTGAGGAGCTCCGACAAAATGGGTGGGAGGAAGCTGAGCCGAAGGGGAGAGGAACTAGATAGGATGACATTGGGGGTTTGGAACCAGGCAAAATAAGGGTCCAAGAAGTAGAAATCAATCAGTATGGGCAGAGGGGCAGACAAGAGGGAGCTCAGGTACAAAGGGATGAAAGACCAAGTGACTAAGGCTGGGACATAAGGAGGTTTGGTTTCAGGAACATGATAGACACCCTATTACTAGGCCTGAAGCAGAGGGTCTAGGCCAGGGGTGGGCAAACTTTTTGACTCGAGGGCCACAATGGGTTCTTAAACTGGACCGGAGGGCCGGAACAAAAGCATGGATGGAGTGTTTGTGTGAACTAATATAAATTCAAAGTAAACATCATTACATAAAAGGGTACGGTCTTTTTTATTTTAGTTTTATTCATTTCAAACGGGCCGGATCCGGCCCGCGGGCTGTAGTTTGCCCACGGCTGGTCTAGGTAGAGCCAGCAGTGCCTGTGGGCTTGCTGCCAAGTCATCGAGTGCTGACTTAGGGTTCCTTAAATTCCCAGAATAACTGAGGAGGGCCAAGAATGCATGCACATGTGAGGGTCAAGTCCCTTTAGCATAAGGGATGAGAGGGGTGAGGGAGGAGAGGCGAAACATTAAGGAAGCGAGACAGATTACTTATTAAGCCGCCAGTCCGTTCACCGGCCAGCCCTAGAGCCAGCAGCAGTCCCTGCACTGCTGAGCAGTCATGAGTTCTTGCCTTTCCTATTCACTAGAAGCCCACAGCATGGTATTCTTATTCTTGCTCAGCATTGCTCTCAGGTGGGACCTCATTTCTATGTCAAACAAGATATAAACTCAGGAGAGAGCACCCTTTACTAGCCAGATGAGAGGTCCATGTGTTTCAATTTAGAGACTGAAGGATCATCAAGAAACGCTAATAGCTTTTCCTGTCCTGGGGCACCAATTCTGTGGTTCAACTTGTAGCTAGAAGAATAATAGCTCCATTTATTGGCTGTTCACTGTGTGCCAGGCATTATACTAACTGCTTTAGATGCATTCTATCTCATGTGATCCTCACAATATTATGAGGTGGGCACTGGTATGAGGAAACAGGTCCAGATTGGTTGCAAACTCTCAAGATGGTAGCTCAAATGTCAAGATACAAACCCAGGACTGTGTGACTTAAAAAGCCACATTCTGGCCTGGCCTGTGTGGCTCAGTGGTTGAGTGTCGACCCACACACCAAGAGGACGCACATGCCCGGGTTGTGGGCCCAATCCCCAGTCGGGGGCATGCAGGGGGCAGCTGATCAATGTTCTCTCTCATCAATGTTCTCTCTCTCTCTCTCTCTCTCTCTCTCTCTCTCCCCCCCTTCCTTCCTCTCTCTGTGAAACAATTTAAAAACATATTTTAAAAAAGCCACCTTCTGAAACATGATGCTGACCCCTAACCTCGAGCACGCCTTTCTGGGGGAGGAGGACCAAGAGCTCCTACAGATGTGGGGCCCGAGAGCTGCAGCAGCAGCTTGCCTGCTTCCTTCCAGCATTTCGGTTTGACTTTGTTGTCCTCTCTCATTCTTGTTCCACATCTTGGTGGGCCTGCTGCCAGTTAGCAGCTGCTAGGCGAAATCTGAGCAAATTGGAGAAGTACCATTTACTGACCTGTGAGATCATTTTCTAACATGGTCCCATCTCTAGCTGCGGGAATGCACTCCAGCCAGCCTCCTGAGTGGCACAAACATGGACAAACCCCAGCTTACCACCTGTTTCCCCGTTTGGTCTTTAAATGAAATTGGAACCGTTCACCTGTAAATCCCTACTACTTCTGGGGTACAGGTACACAGTCTGCCGGAAAAAGAGCCCAAGAATAGCTAACAGCAGAAGGAAACACCTTTCAGAGAAGCCGAATTGAAACTGCATTTCACATTCATGAAGGATCCCTTAAGACAAAGCATTTTCTTCCTGCTGGTTTTGACTCATTTTCGTATTTCCTGCCCCCAGTGGCCCTTGGATCTCCTGTGGTGTCCCCAGGGAATGCACCTAGATGAGGGCCTCTTCCCACCTGAGTGAAGAGACGGCTCCGACTCAGCTGAAGGGGAACTATACAAGAAAATGACAATTCTGACGGAATAATGAGGCAAACATACTTTGTTTACTAATTTATTAATACGTTTAATAATAAACTTATATAAAATAACATATTTTTGGCTTTGAAATCATGACATAAAACAGGAAGGCAAATAATTGGAAATTATCGGCTGAAAGATGGTAGAAGCAACTCATGCTGAACCTGAGTAACACTCCAGCCGGGCGGGCGGCAGCAGGGCGCACCAGCCCAGCAGGAGGGGAGCGCAGTGCTGCTCCCAGCCAAGCTGGCTCTGCACCTGCACAGCTCCCTGCCGTGGTCTGGTCACCGCATACAGGAAACTGGGCTTGCCTCTCTCTATTCCTTCTTTCCGTCCTGACTTGAGCTACGAGAATAGTGATGCATCTTAGTTTGTAGGATAGTGTTGTTTTCTTAACTTGTTTGAACTACACGTTTTCGACCTTCAAGAACAAAAAACTGCTAAAATCAACTGTTAACTATAAAGCCATTTCTATTTTTGGTCAGCTATCTGCTGTAGGCAAAGCTTCATGTAGGAATTTTTGTTGCGAGTTTCCAAGACTGCATCCCTAACAAGCTCGATGAACATCTGTGGCCAAAGCTTCTGCAAGGCCTCTTTTTTCATGCTGATCTCTGTGGCTTCCTTCACAAGGTCCTCTATGTAAATTTTGCAGAATTTCTTTTTTTCCTTTGTTTCCTGTTAAAAAAAGGAAAATCTGCACTGAATCATAATTAACCCAAAAGCTAAAGCAATAATGAGCCGAACCAGAGAAACCTGAATACTTTCCCTTCCTCTCTCTCTAAAAATCAATAAAAACATATATTTTTTTAAAAAGATAAAGTTCTAGTAATAGGGTGAAAAAATGTTATAGTAACTTAGGCATAATAAAAATTTAAAGAAGTTTTGGATTATGTATCTTAAATAATTTATACATAATACAAATAGAAACAAACTTTTCATAATTGGCATAGTGCAATTTTTGGTGCTTTAAAGTTTTCTGCTATAGTTTCTTCCATTACTTCTTCACAAACATATTGATACAGAAAGGTGTCTGCTATAATAACCTAGTAACTGTGTTTGAAAGCATTTTCATTTCATCTCTTCTCTCCTCCAAGCCAATTACTCTGCATCTCCATGTAGTGCACTCTAAAACTCGTCAGGTGTCTGCCAGCACACCCCCTCTGCCCATCCAGAATGATCCTGCTAAGAAGCACATTAGCAATACCTCTCTTGTCATGACCGTTAAGGAGTTGTTGCTCTTTGAATAATGCTCTTCCCATTCTCAAATGCTTTCAGATACTTATGTTTTTCTATCCCACAATATCCCTGTGTGGTTCATAAAGCAAGTCCAATTTTATAAGTACAATCCTGATGAGATGAATTATATACAATCTTGTTTATATTATTTTATTGAACTAAAATGTTGTTGTCATGAAGATGGCTAGAGGGAAAAAGTAGACCAGCAGTGGGATTTGTTATGAAGTGATTTTAACTATAATGATATTGTATTGGGATTTAATCCATATCTCCATTTTATAAATAGGAAACTAAGGCCAATAGAAGTTGAGAAACTTGATCAGGATCAGATATCATCTACTACTATTTGCCTAGGGAAATCTCTAACCTAGTCCTTGAAGAAACTGCGGTCTAGTTGGAGAGATGGCCTAAGCATATAAAAAGCTAACTTAAAAAGATGAAACAGTAAGTAAGTGCTGAATGAGATACTGAAACAGCAGATACAACCAGTGTTCTGAGAAGAAAGCCCTTTTGCACTAGGTGGTCAAGCAGACTTCGGAGAGCGGCATGAAACACTGTGACCCAAAGTCAGGAACCAGGGGTCTGAGTTCTGGAAGCAGCTCCGTCAGTAACTTTCCATGTGATCCGGTTACCAGTTTGCCTCATCTGTCTAAGGTCAGGATTGGATTCTAGAGTCCCTTTCAGCTCTCTGATTTGACATCCATCATAAATCTTTTTTAGAATGAATCAGGAGAATGGATGGGCAATTACCAACCGACAGAATTATGCATGTCATATGTATTATTGTACATGTCATATGTACAATGAAAGGGTCTGCCTACTCTCATTTGTGAGGAACTCATTTCAATGAACTCCCCCAGTATGTACAGAAGAGAGTGTGAGCACTTTATGCTATAGAGATTTAAAATTTTTTTTTCAAGAAGTGGAGAGGGAGAATATATGGTATACGTGAAGGAATGCTGGGTTGTGAGTCGAGAGAGTGATTAAGGGACTAGAGTAAGATCTATCAGTGGTAGAATCAGGGGCCCAAATCTAAGTCTCCTGGTGGCCTAATGTTCTTTTCCAAAATATCATGTGACTTCATATTCATTCTTTTCCTTTGGTATTTCTCAAAACAGGAGTCAACGTTCCCTGTCTTTACTTCTTCTTGCTTATTTATGATCAAACTACTTTAATCAAGACTCTGCTTTTATGACTCCTTTGAAACGATTTCTGTTACACACACACACACAGACACACACACACACACACACACCAAAAAAAAACACACAAAAAAAACCACAAACCAAATAAACCCCAATGACCTTGATTGCCAAATTTATCAATATTTTTTTCTTTCTAGTTTGTGCCCTTGGTGTGTTAGAGAAAATCTTAGCTTACCCAACCAAGGTCATAAAGGTTTTTCTCCTTTTAAAAAAATGAGAACTTATTTTTTTTTTTGCTTTTCATACTTGGATTTTTATTTAATCTGGATTTAATTTTTGCTGTATGGTATAAAGTACGCTCAGTACCATTTATTATGCAGTCTGTCTACACTAGTCTGCAAAACCTGCTGTCTGTATAAAGATTCCCCATACACATGGGATAATTCTGGTTCTATTTTGTGCACAGGCCTATTGTCTATTCCTGCACTGCCTTCGTTACTATGCTGTATAATAATACTTGCTATCTGGTGAGGGAAGTTCTCCCACTTTTACTCTTGTGTATTTTAGGTCTATCAGGTAATATTTTAAGAAACTGCTCTATCAGATAACTTTTATGATAAAATGGTGAATTTCCATAAATAACTGTCCACATTTTAATAAAAGCTGCCTTATAGTTATGGGTAGATTTAGGAAGAATTGACATTTTTATCATGTAAAAAGTTTCTGTCCAGCCCAGCTGGCATGGCTCAATGGTTGAGGAAATCATGGTTCGATTCCCGGTCAGGGCACATGTCCGGGCTGCAGGCTCGATCCTCAGTTGGGGGCGGGCAGGAGGTAGCTGATCAATGATTCTCTCTCATCATTGATGCTTCTATCTCTCTCTCTTTTTTCCTCTCTGAAATCAATAAAAATATATTTTTAAAAAGTTTCAGTCCATAAACATTATCTATTTAATGCTTCTTCGGTGTCTTTCTATAAAATTTCACAATTTCATTGAAACCTCCATAAAGGACTTAAACATATTTGATTATTCATGCCTACAACGTTTGTTTTTGTGGTAAATGGTACATTATTTGAAATTAGTTTTTGAATAAATAATACAACCTAGATTAAATAATTGACTCCTTTCCTAAAAGCTCTTTATAATTTAGATAGATCGTTGCAAACTATTTTTTGTCATTTATCTTTCCTTATTTTATCCCCCTGAAGGTCTTTCTCATCCTAATGATACACATTAATTTTCCATTTCTTGTATAATTTTTATGCTTTCATTATAAACTTTTAAATCTCTGATCCATTGGGAATTTATGCTGGTGTAAGACATAATGACCAAATCCTGTTACCCCCCTCAGTTTCATAATTATTCTCAAATCATTTATTGGAGATTATTCTTTATCATGTAATAAAGTCTCTTTTGCATTTAGATATATACTTGACTTTTCATCCTATTCCATTAGTCCGTTTCTTCATACCATCTTGTTTGAACTGGTGTAAGACACGGTAACCTGCCCTAACACCGAGCAGTGCTGGGCTTCTTCTTCAGAGTCTGTATGGCTATTAGTTATCTTCCCAGATGTCCTGCAGGATCCACACACCTCAGTGTAAAATGTTTGTATTTTTATTGGAATCACATTAAATCTGTAAATTAACTTAAGGAAAATTAGCATTTAACTTTAGGTCCTTCTTATCCAAAACGTGGTAAGTTTTTTCATTTGCATAAATCTTTTGTATACTTCATTAATGTTTTAAAGTGTACTTCAGATAGTTCTTGCATATTTATTAATTAGTTTCTTACTAGGTATTGTATCTTTTTGTGCTGTTACTATGGGTCTTTCCTCTAATATATTTACTTTTTCGTTGTTATTTATATATATGGAAGCTGTTGATTCTTGCTCCATTACTGAATTTTCTTACAGTTTTTTATAGTTTCTCAATTAATTCTCTTGACATTCCCAGGTATTCAATAATATTTGAAAATAATAAATTCACTCTCTTCTTAAGTTACCAATGATTTCTTTCTCTGGTCTAACTGTATTATTTGCTTTGATAAATAATAATAATGGTGATATTGGACATTCTTGTCTTGATACTGACTTCAATAAAGCATTGGTGTTTATTGCTGTGCACAGATTACCTCAAACTTGGTGGCTTAAAACAACAGACATCTATTATCTCACAAGTTTCCATGCGTCAGTCCAGGCATGGCTGAGCTTGAGGTCCTGCTCAGGACGTCAGGAGTTGGCCTGAAGCTTGGAGCCCTCTTCTAAGCTCAAGTAGTTGTGGCAGAATTCACGTCCTTCCAGCTGTTGGACTGAGGTTTTATTTTCTTGCTGGCTGTCAGCAGGCAGCTGCTCTCTAGAAGCTTCTCACAGTTCTTTTCCATGTGACCTTCTCAAAATATGGGGGCTTATTACTTTAAGGCCTGTAGGAGAATCTCTCAGGGAAATCTTGAATCCCCTTTTAAATGATTGCCTGATTAGGTCAGGCCCATCCAGGATCATCTATTTTTACTAACTCAAGGTCAACTAATTAGGGATCTTAATTATATCTGCACAATTCCCTTATCCTTGCCATATTCCACTGGTCAGAAGCAAGTCAGAGGTTTTACCTGCACTCAGGGGAGGATATAATCCAAGAGTGTGAATGCCAGGGGATGGGAATCGTGGAGGCCCTCTCAGTCAGAATTCTGCTTCCACTAATGCAAATGTTCCTAGAGCTCCCCCATCATGCATGATGTTTACTATCCAATTTCTAGTTCTTCTATCTATCTAAAGAAAACTTAGAATGGGTGTTCAATTACGTGAAATGCCTTTTCAATACCTATAGAAATCATCACAATTTTTCACTTTCGATCTATTAATTTGCTAGAATTGCACTTGGCTATAGTGTTTGTTATTCATTTAATGTTCTGCTGTATTCTGAGTGATAACATTTTAAAAGGATTTTTGCAACATTAATATTCTTAGGTACCTGGTCTGGCTTTTCTTTTTCTGTGCAATCCTGACATAACATTTGAAATCAATGTTATCCTGGCAACCTTAAAAAAATGTAAAGATGTTCTTTATTTTTTGGTGCTTTTGAACAATTTAAAAATCACTGGAATTGTCTGCTTCTTAAACAGTTGGTAGATTTCTCTATGAAACTGTCCTTGTGTTGAATGCAGCTCTTTCATATTTTTCTAAATGTCTTTTATAGAAATTGTATTAATTTTTCACTCATTAAAACAACTGCTTTCAGGAAGAGAAGGACTCATAATCCTGACAGCTTGGCTTTCATTTTCCTTTTTTGACACAATCAGGAAGCCCCTGATGGCCAAAGGATTACATTCAGTCTCTTTCACGCAGCCCTCCTTCTTCCTTTCAGGCTTATCTTTTAACCATCTTCCTCAGTCTGTGCTTCAACAACACTAAACTGCTTCTAGCTCCTGGCCCTTTCCTTGTCTTCCTATACTTCCACGCCTTCTATTCCCACTGTTCTCTTTGCCAGCCTTGCCATTCCCTTTGGTATGTAGTTATTTTACCCTTTAAGACTGACACCAGGAAGCTCCTTCTTTAGAAAGCCTTCTTTGACCTGGGGCAGCCATCCCTCCTGCACTCTCTTGATATATTGATTTGTTATTATCCCTGTGTATGTCCGTCTCCACTATTAGAATGTAAGATCCATGAGGCTAATACAGGAACTTCTTATAGCCCAAGTATTACATGTGATAGGTGCTCAACATAGGATTTTTGAATGAGCAAAAGTATAAATGTAGATAGAATTAAAATGAATATTAGCTGACTAAGTATTTGAAGAGTTTTCTTAAGAAAGGGACTTGTTCTCTTTTTGACACAAAGCAGTACTAGAATCATAAAAGTTATTAGCTTAATTTGGTAAGAATTTCTTCATAGTTAGAGTTGTTTGGTGATATACAGCTATATCATGAAGCAGTGACCTTTCCTGCACTAGAAGAATTGAAAGTAGAATCTGAACATCTTTTAGGAAGCTATAAAAATATTGTTACACAGTATATTGATTTTTCAGGTGATTTTCAAGCTATGTTCCACAGAGCCCTATGGATTCCAAAGAGATGCTTGAGGATTGGGGTGAAATGTGGGGAAAGGAGAAGAATAGAAGATCCAATCAAATGAAGCTCTGAACCCACTACTTTCCCTCTGCAACAGCAGCAGCTCTGCTGTCTTGCTTTGTTTTGACATAGTGGGTTTTCAGCTGCAATATGGTTTGAATAAAGAGTCCCATAGCTGTTAAAAAGCACACACATTTGAAAACTACTTGCCTATTTCACTTCAAATTTTATATGTCTATGATACCTATTCTATATCTATATCTAGATTTGGATCTAGATGATGTATCTATGTATGTAATTTTATATATAGTGCCTTGCACATAAGTCATAGGTGCTCAATCAATGCTACCTGATCTTTTTCTCTTATTCTTTTGCTCATTAGTTCCCTCAAAATCTCTTGTAGAATCAATCTAACATTCTATTGTTAATTAGATGACTTGTTTCCTCAGCTTTTTTATGAGCTCCATCAAGGCAGAAACTGCATGCTTTTCCTCTTTGTAGCTCATGTAGCACCCTAACATTGCATTCCCCCAATAAACCTCTGAACTCATTGCCTTTGTAGTTACAGTGAAAACAGAACAGGTCAAAATTATATTATATGATTAAGAATACAGAAGTTCTTTGGTTGAAGCATTACCAATGGAGACGACATTAGGGGGCTGAGGGCATGTACCGGGGGGGTGGGAGTGGCCAGGGAGAGTTCAATGGAGGAAAAAAAATATTCTAATAGCTATGTCCAGGCCGGGGGGGTGGTACTTGAAATATCAGGGGGACCACTCTGTAAAATATGTGATTATCTAAACACACACACACACACACACACACACACACACACACACACACACACACACAAAGAATACAGAAGTTAATTGTGTAGAAGATTGAAAGAAGTGAATTAAAACACCTAGGACTCAAGCAAAGGGAACAGAAATGTGTCCCCTGCCAGTCTGGCATGAGCTAGTTAAGTATTCACAGCAAGCCCTATATCTCTTTTCTTTTAAGTAGGACCTTTGGTCCTACTTTGGTCTAGATTTTTGATACAGATTTATTTCTTTTTTGTTTGTCTATTAAATTTATTGGGGTGACATTGGTCAATATGAGCATATAGGTTTCAGGTGTAGGTCTCTATGCTATAAAGATCTGTATATTGTACTGTGTGACCACCACCCAAAGTCAAATATTCTCTAGTCACCATTCAAATTTCTTTTGAAGATTCTTTTTCTGCAGAAATAAAGATATTGGAACTATGGGCTCTAATCTTCTTCCTAATGCCATGGTGCCTACTTTCCCCACCTCTGTATATTTAAGGCTGGCTAACATTCCAGACAGTAACAACACTAAAAGGTTATCTTGACTGTTTGAGGGAGAAATGTACACCCTCCAAGTCCTAAGCCATGTGATATACACCCAGGCACTAGATTCCAAAAATCAATGGTAGTTTTACCTCTAGCTTTTCATTATAAAAGTCTCTTGTGGTATAATTTAGCATAGCACGATTTGTATTTTCTCCTACAAATCTTTTGCTATCATTATTTTCTTCATTAACAATACCATGTTTTTTCCCCTTGGTTTCTTGTAGATAGCGGAATTGCTTCTTCCTGCAGAAAGACAGTAGAGAGATATAGAGTTACTTAAGAGATGTATTAACATATGTCCATTTTTTTGTTGTTGATTTTAGAGGGGAAAGTATACTCTTTTGAATGTTTTATGAGATTGAGTTAATTATTTCCTTGAGCTCAGTTCAGTACTCCAGTCTTTCTACTAATTAAGCTATTCAACACAAATTCTTGTTTCATAACTACCAATCATCAATACAAACATATCTCAAGAATTTCTAAAGTGAAAAAGACTCAACATTAAAAAAATCAATACAAAAATTAAGTAATCACAGAGCACAAAACAACCCAATTAAAGATGTAGTAGACCAAACTTTCAAAGTCTTTATATTCCATAAAACATGTTAGTTACCCTCTTATAAAACACACAAATACCTCATAATCCCACTATGAAGCTCAGTAGTATTATAAATAGCTAGAAAATGAAATGGGATACTGGTTTAAGTTCAGACAAAATCAAAACAAAAGCTTCCAACTATTAGCATATCAGTTCCAGATCTCAGTAGGAGGCAAATAATGAGAGAGGAGCCTCAATTGATTAAGAAGAAGAACGTAAGTGGTGCTCATAATATCACTTACAGACCCATAAACCTAATGCAGAGGACTCCAACTCATCCTCCATGAAAGTTGCTTCTGGTTTCCACCACTTGCAGTGGTTCTCAACCTTCCTAATGCCGCGACCCTTTAATACAGTTCCTCAAGTTGTGGTGACCCCAACCATAAAATTATTTTCGTTACTACTTCATAACTGTAATTTTGCTATTGTTATGAATTGTAATGTAAATATCTGATATGCAGGATGTATTTTCAGGGGTCGCGACCCACAGGTTGAGAACCACTGATAGAGTGTCTATACATGAAGTGGTATTACTACTTTACTGTGAACTTGAGACTGGGAGCAGAAGAAAAATATTTCTTTTAAAATTTCTTCCATTTTCCAATTTAAAAGTGTATGACAAACATTTGAGAAATTGTAAGGAATACAAATTTTTGAATAGTATAAAGAAATAGATAAAATCACTCATAAATCTATAGCATATATATATATATATATATATATATATATATATATATATAAACATTGTTCACATTTGACATATTTCTTTTTAGGCCTTTTCTATAAATTTTTGTAAAATGTTAAAATCATACTAAACATCCAATTCTGTACACTGTTTTTCACTTAATGCTATACAATAAATTTTTTCCATGTCATTAAAAATTAATAATTTTGCCCTGGTCTATGTGGCTCAGTTGACTGGAGCATCGTCCCATGCACAGAAGGGTTGCAGATTCGATTCCCAGTTAGGGCACATACCCAGGTTGCAGGTTCAATTCCCAGTAAGGCGCGTACTGGAGGCAACCGATGAATGTTTCTCTCTCCCATAGATGTTTATCTCTTTCTCTCTCCCTCTCTCGCTCTCCCTTTCTCTCTCTCTAAACATATTTTTAAAATTTAATAATTTAATGAATATATAAAATCAATTATTATGTAGAACACAATTTACCTAATCAATCATTTTTATTGGATATTTAGACAGTATAATACTCTCACTTTTAAAAAGAAAAAAGGTCTTTATCTGCATTTATTTTCTTTATTAATTTTTAATTACAAGAACAATGTAAACATACATTTTATATCACTTTTATTAGTCTTTTCAAATGATCAACTTTTCATTAATTCTGTTTTTAATGTCATTATTTCTTTAACTCTTCAGAATTATTTTGCTGTTCTCTAATTTCTTTAGATACAATGTTTAGCTCATTCATTTTCAGGCTTTATTCTTTCCTATTACATTCATTTCAGGGCTAAAATGTTCCCATTTAGCACCATGGTAACTTGATCCCACAAGTTTTGAAATATTGTATTTTTATTATATTTCATTTCAAAGTAGTTTCAAATTTCCATTATGAAACTGTCTTTAATCTGTGGATTATTTAGAAGTGTTCCTTAATTTGAATCTGTTGACTTTTGCTTTACAAATAGTATTTGGTTAATTTTTATAAATATTCCATGTAAGCTTGAAAATAATGTACAATCTACAGTTGTTCAGGGCAACGTTCTCTAAATGTCCATTAAGTCAAATTGTAAATCATGTTGTTCAACTATTTCATTTTTTTCTATTAATTGCACAGAGGTATATGAAAATTTCTCAATGTAATGTGGATTTGCAGTGCTGTCAACTTTTGGCTTAGACATTTTTAAGGCTATGCTGATGGATGCATACAGATTAAATTAGCAGATTTATCATTATATTCCTGGTGAACTGAACCTATTATTTTGAAATGGTCCTCTTTATATTTCTATTTTTGCTTTTAAACTTAGTCTATTTAGTCTTCAATGGCTATTCTGTTTTTATGCTGGTTAGTATTGGTGGTGTTTATTTTTCCCACTTTTTTACTTTCAAACTTTATATAACCTTATGTTTCAGACGTGCCTCCTGTAATAACATATAATTGAACTTCACTTTTTTATTCAGTTTCACAATCTCTGGCTTTTAACCAGTACATCTAGTACATGTGCATTTTATCACTGAGGTGGATTGGTTATACTGATGGTCATAATAGCTTCCTTGAATGCATACTCTTTACAATGTGATTCTGCAGCTTGGTAAAGTCTACCTCCAAGTCCCTTAAATTTTGCTCTGTGAGTTGCTTTGACCAATAGAATGTGGAAAATATCAGTGTATCAGTTCTTAACCTAGACCTCAAGAGGTCTTATATGATTCCACTCTCTCTTCAGACTTTGCCTCTGCCATAACAACAAATCATGTGGAGCAGAGATTTCTGCAGTATGACAGACCATGTGAGCAGAGACAAGTCCTAGTTAAGCGCCTTCTTAGACTAGCATATAGTCAGCCAACCCCCAAACAAATGATAGAGCCAGGCTAGATCAGCAGTGGTGCCTGCCCAAACCACAGGGGACTACAGATGCACGAGGAACCTGGCTGAGAGCAGAAGAACCACCCAGCTGACCTAGAGACTGCGAGGAGGGGGGAGGGGGGAGGAGGGGAGATGTGTTTTGTTTTAAGCCACTGATTTTTGGTACAAATGTAAGTGCTAATATAGTAGTATTCAGATTAAATTTGACATTTTCTTTCCTATTTGACTCACATGTCCCATACTTTTTTAATTTTTCTTCTCCCCATCTTCCCACCCCTATCCTTACTAGTCTGGAAGCAATATATTCTTTTATTCTTTGGTTACCACAGAAGCTACAATATGCACTCTTAAAGTACTGACATCTAAAGTTAATGACTGTATCTCCATCCTACGCAATACAAGAATCTAGAATACTATATCTCCATTTACTCTTTCCTAATATATACTACTGTTATAGTGATATCACTATATATATATATATACTAGAGGTGCGGTGCACAAAAATTTGTGCACTTGGGGGGGGGAGGGGGGTCCCTCAGCCCAGCCTGTGCCCTCTTGCAGTCTGGGACCCCTCGGGAGATAACGACCTGCTGGCTTAGGCCTGCTCCCCGGTGGCAGAGGGCAGGCCCAATCCCTAGGTGCAGCCCCTGGTCGGGCTCAGAGAAGGGCCGATTGGGGAGTTGGGGCACGGCCCCCTGTCATACACAGAGCAGGGCGATCGGGAGGTTGTGATTCCACCCCCAGTCACGCTCAGTGTAGGGCCGATAGGGGGGTTGGGGCACCATCCCCTGTCACACTCAAGGAAGGGTCGATGGGGAGGTTGCGGCGCCACCCCCTGTCACGCACAGAGCAGGGCCAATCGGGGGTTGGGGCATTTCCCCCTGTTACTCACAGAGCAGGGCCCATCAGGGGGTTGGGGCTCTGTACCCTGTCACGCACAGAGCAGGGCCAATCAGGGGGTTGGGGCGCAGCCCCCTGTCACGCACAGAGCAGGGCCCATTAGGGGGTTGGGGCGACGCCCTCTATCACCCACAGAGCAGGGCCGATCAGCGGGTTGGGGTGCTGCCACTCTCACACTCAGGGCAGGGCCGATGGGGAGGTTATGGCTCTACCCCGTCACACACAGAGCAGGGCCCGTGGAGGGTGGGAGGGTTGGGGCGCCACACCCTGTCACACACAGAGCCGCAGGGCGATCAGGGGGTTTGGGCGCTGCCCCCTGTCACGCTGATCCCGGTGCTGGGAGGCATATTACCCTTTTACTATATAGGGTGGAGGCCTGGTGCTTGGGTGGGGGCCAGCTGGTTTGCCCTGAAGGGTGTCCTGGATCAGGGTGGGGGTCCCCACTGGGGTGCCTGGCCAGTCTGGGTGAGGAGCTGAGGGCTGTTTTCAGGCTGGGGGTGACTGAAGCTCCGAACCGCTCCTTTTTTTCTTTTTTTTTTTTTATTCTGGGCCAGATTTAGCTTTGAGGCTTGGCTCCAGCTCTTAGGCCTCCGCTGCTGAAAGTAGGTTTCTGGCCTTTGCTTACAATGTTGCGATCCTGCTGGCTGAAGCCCGGCAGGTTTCTGGGGTTTTGTTTAGCTTCTATGTTTGTTACATAGTTGCTTGCAGCTCAGAGGTCTACAGCGGCAGGCAGGGAACGTTGGTTTCCTTCGTCACTGAAGCAAGCAAGCCTTTTCAGTCATGTTAGTTTCAAGCTGCCTGGCTGCCGGCCGCCATCTTGGCTGGCAGTTAATTTGCATATCGCCCTGACTAGCCAATGGGAAGGGTAGCGGTTGTACACCAATTACCATGTTTCTCTTTTATTAGATAATATATATATATATATCACTATATATATGTATATATATCTCACTAGTTTTTTAAAAATAATAATTTATTGATTTTTAGAAAGAGAGGGAGAGAAACATCAATGTGAGAGGGAAACATGGATTGGCTGCCTCCTGCACACCCCACAATGGGGATCGAGCCCACAACTGGGCATGTGCCCTTACGCGGAATCAAACCAGCAACCTTTTGGTGCATGGGATGATGCTCAACCAACCGAGTTACACCAGCCAGGGTTATCTCTATATTTTAAGACTCCACTATAAATTGTTATTGTTGCTTTACACAGTTAATATTCATTTAGCTTTATCCTACAAATTTAATACTTCCCTTGTTCTTGAACATAAGATCTACTATCTGGGATCAACAAGCTTTATTATTTTTGTTTGTTTACTGGTTGTTGGGGATTTTTGTTTGTTTTTTAATCCTCACCTGAGGATATTTTTCAATTGATTTTTAGAGAGAGTGGAAGAGAGAGGGAAAGACAGAGTGAAATATCAGTGTGAGAGAAACACATCAATTGGTTGCTTCCTGCACAAGCCCTGACCAGGGCCTGGGTAGGGGAGGAGCCTGCAACCAAGGTACGTGCCCTTGACCAGAGTCAAACCCGGGACCCTTTGGTCCGCAGGCTGACACTCTATCCACTGAGCCAAACCGGCTAGGGCAGTGGTTGGCAAACCGCAGCTCGCGAGCCACATGCGGCTCTTTGGCCCCTTGAGTGTGGCTCTTCCACAAAATACCATGTGCAGGCGTGCATATACAGTGTGATTGAAACTTCATGGCCCATGTGCAGAAGTTGGTTTTTGGCCTGGACGAGTCTATTTTGAAGAAGTGGCGTTAGAAGAAGCGGGGGGTGTCAGTCAGTCGGGCGACGGGATAGGCAAGCATGGGGGAGGTGCGCGCAATTCATGAATGAGTTGAGGATGGAAGAGTTGGAAGGGGTCGACCTCAGTGAATGTACCTCAATCAGAGTGAGGACGTTTTTAGCAAAGGCCAGCTTAGGAGTACCCTAATTAAGTTAATAACAATGTACCTACCTATATAGTTTAAGTTTAAAAAATTTGGCTCTCAAAAGAAATTTCAATCGTTGTACTGTTGATATTTGGCTCTGTTGACTAATGAGTTTGCTGACCACTGGGCTAGGGCACTTTATTATTTCTTTTAGAGCAAGGATACTGGTGGGAAATCTCTTGGGTCTTGCTTTTATTATTTTGTTTTAATATGTCTATTTCATCTTCATTATTGAAGAACATTTTTGTTGTATATAGAACTCCAGGTTGGCAATTAGTTTCCTTTAGTATTTTGAGTGATATCATTTGTTATTCTATCTTGTGGCTTCCATTACTTCTGTTGTGAAATTATTTGTTGATGTGGATACAGCAGAGAATATCCTTTACTCTCTGATGTATGTTTCTTTGAAAGTCCAATCAACATATGTTAAATCTTCTAACTCACTCCATCTTAAAATTTCTTAACTGCTTTCTCTGTTCTTCTTTTTCTTTGGAATGCATTCTACAAATTCCACTAGCCTACTTCCCAATTTACTGATTTTTTTTTCTTTTTTCTTTTTCTAACACTTATATTTCAAATTATTCCAATCAAAGGCAGATACAGACTATGTGGAGACTGAAGCATCTATAACTTTATTGTCTCTTTTTTTTAACATGAATACAAAATTGTGAATATAAAACACTATTACATTTCTGAGCTTCAAATAGGCCCCAATGATTCTCCTTTATATTGTATCTGATTGGCTGTTAAATCTCTTAAGTTTTAAAAATTTTTATTGATTTTTTCACTTATAGAACTTCCTTTGGTTTCCTTTCAGATCTGCTGGATCACTTTTTAAAATTTCTTCTTTGCTCCATATATTTTCAACCTTGTCTTTTATATCATGAAATATACTAGGCATAGTCATTTTATAATCTACTAGAGGCCCAATGCATGAAGATTCATGCAAGAATAGGCCTTCTATCCCCTAGCTGCTGGCACCACCTTCACTCGGGGTGAAGCCGCCTTTCCGCCTTTGCTCTGGCCCAGAGCTGCCTTTCCACATTCCCACACTGCCCAGAGGCCTTGAGCGGCTGGGGTGGTGTGGAACGCCTGCATTGTCACCATGGCGACAACGCAAGCATCCCGCCCGCCCTGCCCCCAGCCGCTTGGCACATGCGCACTGCCCACAGGCCCGCCATCTTTGTCAGGTTAATTTGCATACTCACTCCTGATTGGCTGGTGGGTGTCGTGAGGGACGGTCAATTTACATCTTTCTCTTTTATTAGTGTAGATGAATGATAATGCAAAAATCTAAAGTATTCATGGGCTGATTTTTTCCTGCTAGTTCTTGTATATGGTGCTTTATTTCCTAGTGTGCTTGGTTATTTGTATGTGTGTTAGTCATCGTTCTTAAAAATTATTCATGGGGCCCTGGCCTGTGTGGCTCATGTACTGAGGGGTTGCTGGTTTGATTCCCGGTCAGGGCACATGCCAGGGTTCCAGGCTCAGTCCCCAGTAGGGGACATGCAGAAGGCAACTAATGGATGTTTCACTCTTACACAGTTTCTCTTTCTTTCCCTCTCCCTTCCTCTCTCTAAACATCAATTTAAAAAAATATTATCCATGGGGATTCTCTGAGATAGGATGAAAGCAACTTTCTCCAGAGAGGAGGTGCATTTGGTTTTCCCAAGCATCTAGAGAATGTAACGTTTAAACTTAGAAATTATTTATTTATTTTTAATTTCTTTATTGATTAAGTTATTACATATGTGTCCTTATTCCCACATTACCCCCCATCCCCCCATTCATGCCCTCACCCCCCTGTTGTCTGTGTCCATTCGTTAGGCCTATATGCTTGCATATAAGTCCTTTGGTTGATCTCTCCCCCTTACCCCCACCCTCCCCTACCTTCCCTCTGAGGTTTGACGGTCTGATCGATGCTTCTCTGTCTTTGGATCTGTTTTAAACTGCCCGTATATTATGAATTCAGGCTGAAAATCTATTAAAAAACTGACTTTTGGTTATAACTTCTTAAAGACAACATTGCCACTTTTCTGCTCAAGCCAAGGCAACTTTCCTTGTAAAACCTTGAGAGTGGGAAGAGAAAGAAAGGTTTATTTCTGATAACCCTTACCTTGATGGTGTAGCCATTTGGGTTCTAGCATAATCTTGGGAAGATCTCAATTTATATTCACCATTTTAGATGGGGTCCTGGGCTGTGATTTCTATCATTCCATTTTTGTAGCTAAAAGTCTCAAAATTTAAGTTTCCCTGAAATGCCTTGAGGATAAACATAGTCTGTGTGCTCACATTCTCAATGTTCTTTTCCCCATAGAGCTTAACTTAGTAATTTTGTCATATAGTGTCATCTCTTCAATACTTTTATGGAGCTTTTAAAAGTTTTGTCCAGCACTTTTAGTTGTTTTTAATGGTCAAAACAATCTAACTCATCATTTTCATAAAGCAAGTCCAATATCTCAATGAAAAGTTTCAAATTGTACAAACATACACAGAGTAAAACTTGAAAACCACTTTCAACTACTCCACCACCATTTCAACATCCACACCCATCCAGGTGTTTATTTTTTTTAGTTTCCTTTTTATGCTTCTGTATACATATTTAATTTGTTGCTTTTTATAATAGCAGTGGGTCATAACAAGTATTGTTTTATGCCTTATTTATTTAATTAACTGTCTGCCTCTGGATTATTTCATGCCAGAACAGACCTACCTTAATCTATATATACCTTAATCTATAATGTAGGTAGTATCATTGTAGGTAGTCTCATGTAGATACTACATCCATAGTATAAAAGTATCATGGTTTATTTAGTTTTCCCTATCATTAGGCATTTAGTTACTTTCCAAAGTTGGGTTACTACAAACAATAAAGCAATGGCAACCTTGTACATATATCATTCATGCCAATACATATGCATTACAATGAGTTATATTCGTAGTACTAGAACTTCTGCATTCAGAAATAAGAGAGATACTGCCAAACTACCTCCTCCAAGTTATACTTTTGCTAACAGTAGAGTGTACATTTCCCTGAATACTAATAAATCCTTGACATTATTGGTTTAAAATTTTTAATCAATCTCATTGGCAAAAAATGATATCTCATTATTTTATTTCCCTACTTACAAGTTAATTTGATCTTTTCTTATGTTATTTGGCCATTTGTATGCTTATGAATTCTCTATTTATAGACTTTGATTTAATTTCCCATCATGTTGGCTGTCTTTTTCTTACTAAATTTATAGAACTTCTTTCAAAATTTGTTAAATATGTTGAAAATATATTCTCCCTGTATGCTAATGTCTTTTATTTATTTATTTTTATTTTATTTTATTTTATTTTTTTATTGCTTAAAGTAATACAAAGGGTATTACATATGTGTCCATTTTTCCCCCCCGCCCTAGACAGTCCCCTAGCCTCCCCTATCCCCCAGTGTCTTATGTCCATTGGTTATGCTTATATGCATGCATACAAGTCCTTTGGTCGATCTCTTACCTCCCTACCTCCTGTCCCCCAACCCTCCCCGGCCTTCCCGCTGCAGTTTGACAATCTGTTCGAGGCAGCTCTGCCTCTGTATCTATTATTGTTCAAAAGTTTATAATGGCTTATGTCTTTTGACCTAATTATATATGGCTTTTATTATAAAAAACTTTTAAATTTTTATGAGCAAAATGTGTTAAACTTTATGGAAGTATTAGAAAGTATAGTAGAGTAGTTTTTAAAATTTGGGATAATGAATGCCTTCCTAAGATACAAATTCATCTTGTTTGTTTTATTGCGTACTCTCATTAAGATTTTTCATTGGGAATTAGTAAATTTGCGATTTAATTTGAATACATTTGCATATTTTACTATTAAATCTTAGAAATCATTAAATGCACATCTCTCCGTTTCTTACTTTTTTTATTCCTAATTTCACTGTTTGCTTCATTGTTACCGTGTGTCAGATGAATTTCCTGGTGTTTTATAGTTTTTATTGTTTGAATAAATAGTATACTTTTCTAATACTATTTTCGATAGTTTATTAATGTAATGAGGAAATGTTAATTATTTTTGTATGCTGAAGTGGTGTCTGACCTCCTTGCACATTTTGACTGGTTCAAAGACATTTAATAGTTGAGCTCTTAGAATTTAATTAGAAAATTATCTTTATAAAGAGTGAATTTTTGCTTTTACTAGAAAACTTCATTTTTCAATTTCTTCTTTCTTTAAAAATTACTGTTATATTTATGAATTTATTTTATTTCATTTTATTTTGGTATTTTCTAGCTTCTTGAATTAAAAGCGTCATTCATTAATTTATAATCTTCATTTTCTAATAAACATATTAATGATATATAATTTCCTCTCAGTACACTTTTAGCCCCATCTCATAGATTTTGACATATAGTATTTTTGTCAAATTCATTTATTTGTGACTTATGACTTTGGTTTTATTTTTTAAAATATTTTTTAAATAGATTTTTAGAGAAAGAAGGAGGGAGAGGGAGATAGAGAAACTCTGATGTGAGAGTGAAACATGGCTGCTTCCTGCAAGGCTCCTACAGGAAGATTGAACCTACACCCTAGGAATGCGCCCTGACCAAAAATTGAATTCACAACCTTTCAGTGCAAGAGATAATGCCCAACCGACTGAGCCACACCGGCCAGGGCGACTTCGGTTCTATTTTATTCTTTAACCCAAAAAGGTTATTTTCTGAAACCCTTTTTTAATAACTATAATAAGAAGAGAAACAAAAATGAAAATAGAGCAAAAGCCAAAAAGATAATTTGAGCACTACATACAGATATACAGAAAAAGCAAGCATCTGCATACTTTGAAACCTTAGGGTCCTCACTTCAACTTATAGGGATAATCATTTAAAAGAACACACAATTTAAATTACACTAGAATATCTCTGAAATGCATGTTCTATTTCTCACAAAATGAAGCATTTTATGCAATTGTTCTATACATTTTTACTTTCTACAACACATTAAAGACTGTTTTATATCTAAATCTCTATTTTTAGAGTTGCAATTGGTCCTCTATTGATGGACATTTAGTGAGTTTTCATATTTTTCCTATTATAAACACTGGTTGCAATAAAATTTCCTTGGACACATACATTTGTGCACATGTAGAAAATATTATCTGCATAATATTCCTTTAAGTGAAATCACTAAGTCAAAGGGCATGTACTTAAAAATTTGTTAGGTATTGCTAAACTGTGAAAAAATTGCCTCAATTTTCATTAACACCAGTACTGTATATAAATCCTGTTTCACTATCAAACTTCTAGTCTTTCTCCACAAAGTTATCTTATTGTTTAAAATTTTCATGTCTATAAATTTGATTGAGCTTAACATCTTTTTTAAAATTTAAAGACATTTCATATTTTGCGTTCTGGGAATTTGCTTCTGCTGTTTCTTTGTTTTTCCAATTCCAACTGGATACTTTTTGCCTCATTATTTATTATAGTATAACTAGAGGCCCGGTGCACAAAAAATTTGTGCACTCGGGGGAGCGGGGGGGTCTCTCAGCCCGGCCTGTGCCCTCTCGCAGTCTGGGACCCCTCGGGAGATAACGACCTGCTGGCTTAGGCTGGCTCCCGGGTGGCAGAGGGCAGGCCCAATCCCTAGGTGCAGCCCCTGGTCGGGCTCAGAGCAGGGCCGATTGGGAGGTTGTGATGCCACCCTCAGTCACGCTCAGGGTAGGGCCGATTGGGGGGTTGGGGCACCGCCCCCTGTCACACTCAAGGAAGGGTCGATGGGGAGGTTGCGGCGCCACCCCGTCACACACAGAGCAGGGCCAATCAGGGGGTTGGGGCGCTGCGCCCTGTCATGCAGAGAGCAGGGCCCATCAGTGGGTTGGGGAGCTTCCCCCGTCACGCACAGAGCACGGCGGATCAGGGGGTTGGGGCGCTGCCCTCTATCACCCACAGAGCAGGGCCGATCAGGGGGTTGGGGCGCCGCCACTCTCACACTCAGGGCAGGGCCGATGGGGAGGTTATGGCTCTACCCCATCACACACAGAACAGGGCCCGTGGGGTGGGGGGGTTGGGGCGCCGCCCTCTATCACCCACAGAGCAGGGCCGATCAGGGGGTTGGGGCGCTGCCACTCTCACACTCAGGGCAGGGCCGATGGGGAGGTTATGGCTCTACCCTGTCACACACAGAGCCGCAGGGCGATCAGGAGGTTGGGGAGCTCCCCCCTATCAGGCACAGAGCAGGGCCGATAGGGAGGTTGTGGCCCCGCCCCCTGTCACACACAGAGCCACAGGGTGATCAGGGGGTCTGGGCGCTGCCCCCGTCACGCTGATCCCGGTGCCGGGAGACCTCTCAGCTCCGCTGATCCAGGTGCTGGGAGGCATATTACCCTTTTACTATATAGATTAGAGGCCTGATGCATGGGTGGGGGCTGGTTGGTTTGCCCTGAAGGGTGTCCCGGATCAGGGTGGCGGTCCCCACTGGGGTGCCTTGGCCAGCCTGGATGAGGGGATGATGGCTGTTTGCAGCTGGTCACACACCCTTCAGGGTGGGGGGTCCCCACTGGGGTGCCTGGCCAGTCTGGGTGAGGGGCTGAGGGCTGTTTTCAGGCTGGGACTGAAGCTCCCAAATGCTCCTTTTTTTATTTTTTTTATTTTTATTCTGAGCCAGCTTTAGCTCTGAGGCTCCAGCTCTTAGGCCTCCGCTGCTGAAAGTAGGTAATCGAAACAATGTATAACTCCAGCTCTGACTCCAGCTCTGAGATCCCAGCTCACTGAAAGTTGGTTTCTGGGGGTTTTTTTTTTAGCTTCTATATTTGTTAAAATGTTTCAAACTGCAGGCTCAGAGGCCTGCAAGGCAGGCAGGGAATGTTGGTTTCCTCCATCACTGAAGCAAGCAAGCCTCATGTTAGTTTCAAGTTGCCTGGCTGCCGGCCGCCATCTTGGCTGACAGTTAATTTGCATATCTCCCTGATTAGCCAATGGGAAGGGTAGCGGTTGTAAGCCAATTACCATGTTTCTCTTTTATTAGATTAGATTCCCTTTGGGCTTAATAAATGTTCAATTTTTTTCCAAACTATTTCTTAGGTGTTTGAATAGTCTTTTTTTGTTTGTTTGTTTTTTAATGAATTGGGAATAATTTTTAAATACAGGTTGGGGAAAAAGTAGATTTACAGAAGTTTGTATAGGAAATAATACAATAATTAATAATAATACAACAATAGGCTGGCCAGTGTGGCTCAGTGGTTGAGCATTGACCTGATTTACTAAGAGGTCCCTGATTCGATTCCTGGTCAGGGCACATGCCCGGGTTGCGGGCTTGATCCCCAGCAATGGAGTATGCAGGTAGCAGCTGATTGATGTTGATGCATCAATGTTTCTATTGCTCTCTCCCTCTCCCTTTCTCTTTGTCTAAAATCAATAAAACATATCTATACTAATAAAAGGGTAATATGCTAATTAGGGTGGATGTCTTCCAGACGCCCTTCCAGATGTCCTTCCTGACAAAGCCGCAGTGGCTGTGAGGGCCGAGGCGCAGCTGCAAAGGGCGCAGGCTCGGGCAGCTGTGGGTGGCTGCGAAGAGCCCAGGCTCAAGCTGACAGTGCGGCAGCAGCAGGGTTATGAGGGCAAAGCCTTCCCCTGATCCGCCAGGTCGCCTCACACAGAGGGAGGCCAGACTGCGGCTTAGGCTGGGGGCTGAGGCAGAGGTAGTTAGGGGCAATCAGGCAGGCAGGCAGGCATGCAGGCAGGCAAGCAGTTAGGAGCCAGCGGTCCCGGATTGTGAGAGGGATGTCCGAATGCCAGTTTAGGACCGATCCCACAGGACATCCCCCAAGGGGTTCCAGATTGGAGAGGGTGCAGGCCAGGCTGAGGGACCCACCCCCTGTGCATGAATTTCATGCACTGGGCCTCTAGTTAAAAATAAAGCACAACAATAAACTCTGTTTTGTGTACTCACAACTATAAACCTAATTTTGTCCCAACCTGTATATTTATTTGATAAAATGTGTTAACTGAGTTATTCAAATCCTATTATTCTTTTTTATTTTGGTTTATTTGATCTACTGATCAAACAGATTAATATTTACCACAATAACTGAGACTTTAACAGTGTATACTTGAATTTCTCTTTCTTTTTTGGTAATAATATTTTTTATTGATTTCGGAGATGAAGAGAGGGAGAGAGAGAAACACCAATGATGAGAGAGAACCACTGATCGGTTACTTCCTGCATGGTCCCTACTGGCAATCGAGTCCACAACCCAGGCATATGCCCTGACTGGGAATTGAATTGTGACCTCCTGCTTCATAAGTATGTACTCAACCACTGAGCCACACTGGCCAGGCTATACTTGTATTTCTTAATATTTAGAAGCTGTTATCTTTGTTAAATTAAGTTTAACATTATTATCTTTTTTGGTGGATTGTAGTTTTGGTGTCATGAATTCTATTATCACTAATATTAATATACCTGTATTTGTTTGTTGTGGTGGTCAGCATTTGCTTGTTATTATTTTCCATTCCTTTATTTCAATCTTTATATATTGCTTTCTTTAGGGGTATCTCTCAAAAACAACATGTAACCCAATTTTTACTCCAATCTGAGAGCCACTATCTATTAATAGGATAATTTCATTCATTAATATTTATTGTGATAACTGACATTTTCCTGTTTTAATTCCTTTCCTGCTTTTTGTTGATCAGTGTTTTTTTCCCCCTTTTAGTGATTTAGAAATTATACAGCTTTTGTTTTTCTAATGATAGCCCTTAAAAATTTAAAACACACAGTTAAACACATATTTTTCCATCTATTTCTGGTGTTAATTAATACCTATTATTTCTCCTAAGCAGGGAAAGAAACCTGACAAGTTTAAGTTCCTTTTGTTTAGAATTTTCTTGGATTTTAATCCTCAGGTTATTAAATTTTTTTACATCATGCATTAATATTTTTAGACAACTATAATTTTTACTGGTTTATTTCCCTATCATTTCTTAAATTCATTGCTTCCTATTTGTTGCATTCACTGTCAATTTTGTAGCCTTATCTCCCTCAGTATTTGTTTCTCAGAGTGGTTCTATAGGTTTTCAATGGGATTTTGATTCCACCAATTAGATACACTTGGATTAAGTAAGAACTGAGCTAAGTGGGGAAGTACAGGTAGCACATAAGATACCTGTTTTGTTGGTGTAAATTACATCAGGGGTTCTGGAGCAGGGAGTGGGAAACCTCCTGATTACCAGTGTAATTCAAATGGTATGATCCTGGAACCCACAGCTGGGACAACAGTCTCCTGATCACCCAGCTCCCTGATTGTAGCAAAGGTGGCAGTTCCTTTGGTGGGCTGGCCCAGTCTAGAGACTGTTTTTCCAACCTTTGTAATGATTTTGTAGACAACTAATTCCTTTTATATTAATCATTTTCTACATTACTCTAGTCAGAGTGAATTCTCTTATAACTGAATCATGACTGGCAGACCATCCTTGACTTTTCTCCATCCATCTCTGCCACATCCTGTCAGTGAGTGTATTCAGTCAGATACATCTCTTCTAAATATTTTTCAAATTATCCTCTTCTGCAGCCTCACTGTCTTAGTTCAGGCCGTCGTAATCTCTCTCCAGTACTATATACTAGCCTCTTTATTGGTCTCCATTCCTTCCATCCATGTCTGCTCAAATAGCAGCCTTTCTAGAACATAAATCTAACCAAATGATTGTTGGGCTTAATTACAAAGCACAAGTTTTCACTTTTGTTTTGTATGGACTGCAAGACTCCTCAAAATCAGACCATAGTTGATTTTTCTAGCTTCATTTCCTATCACTATTCACAATCATCTCATGCTCCAATTATACTGAACTATCTCCAATTCCTTGTGCCTCTGCAGATCTCTTTCCAGCATACCCTCTATCTGAAATACTCCTACTGATTCTTAAAAAACTAGGTAAAATGTTACCTCTTTTGTGACACCTTCCCTAATGTTCTTCCAAAATGTTGTTAGTCTCTCCTATGCTCCCATGGACCTCTTACAGCACCTGAAACATCTATATATATAAAAGCCAAGTGACTGGAACGACAGGTCGCTATGATGCGCACTGTGAGGAGATCTTTCTAGCTTCATTTCCTATCACTATTCACAATCATTCCATGCTCCTCCCCAACCTTCTGTGGCCCCTCCCCCCAGCCGGCCCCACCCTTCATTGACTCACCCCCCCATTGGGGGGCGGGGCCTGCTGGCCAACCTCCCACAACCCCTCCCCCTGCCAGCCGTGCCCTGATCAGCCCTCATTGGGGCAGGCTGGCTGGCCTCCACTTGTGCATGAATTCACATCTGGCGCCTAGTTTTATTATAATTGCTTATCTATATCTTTAACTTATTAGCTTATAACCACATAAGAGTGAGGACTTTGTCTTATTCATCTTTATGTCCCCAACACTTTGAATAGGGCCAACCACAAAACAAACAGGATAATTGTCTGTGAGATGTATAAATGGCAGAGTGAAGAGGTGTGTGGAATCTATTCCTTTTTCTAGTACAACAGTAATTCTATGAAAATGATAGAAATTAAAGGTTACCTGGCATCACCCAGAATTGAAATCACACGGTAATGGGGTAACTCAGAAGATGCTACATGAGCTAGGATTCCAAAGAGTCTTTCAGCCATTATCATATCGTTCTGTGTCACCTGAAGATATACAATGGAGATGGTTCAGAAATGACACTGTCTCTTAGCTTCATACAACATTCCAAAGAAATGCCCAGATTAAGTATTTTCTTTTTAGCCCAGGAAACTACATTGTCCTGGGCTAGAAGAAGAGAGTTCTCATTGACATTTCATTTTCTTCCCTGAGCTTAATTAGAAGATGTACAAAAGTGGCTTATGGTGACAGAGGATGACTACAAGTTGAGTTTGCATTGACTTATAAGGTATATTTCCTGAGAATTATACTGAGGCACCTTAGATTCTTAATGACTTTTTTAGAAATCCTATAGCTTTTTGAGGTAGAATGATGTAGGGGGAAATTACTAAGTGTCAATGAAATAGATTCATTTCAATAATGTTTCAAAGGTACAACAAGGTGTTGTTCAGACCTTGCTCTTATAAGCATAATTTTGTCCCTGCCTAAGAGTTAGAACACTGGATTAGCAAGGATACTCCTGTTCATTCTGAAGTTATGTCCACCTTTCACACTACAAGGATTAACTTGTCACAGATATTCCCTGTGATGGTTCACTCAGATATTAACCTAAGCCAGCAGGTGGTCATCCCCTGAGGGGTCCCAGACTGCGAGAGGGCACAGGACGGGCTGAGGGACTCCCCCTCCCCGCTGACTGCACAAATTTTTGTGCACTGGGCCTCTAGTATATATATAAAAGCCTAAGTGACCGTTATGACCAGTTGACCAAACGACCGGTTGACTGGTCACTGTGATGATGCACTGACCACCAGGGGGCAGACGCTCAATGCAGGAGCTGCCCCTGGTGGTCAATGTGCTCCCACAGCCAACCTCCCATGGCCAGCCAACCTCCCGTGGTCCCTCCCTCCAGCGGCTAGCCCTGATCGCTGGCCAGGCCAAGGGACCCCACCCATGCACGAATTTATGCACTGGGCCTCTAG
Organism: Myotis myotis; assembly: GCF_014108235.1. Taxonomy (NCBI): domain Eukaryota; kingdom Metazoa; phylum Chordata; class Mammalia; order Chiroptera; family Vespertilionidae; genus Myotis; species Myotis myotis. The sequence goes on along the minus strand of NW_023416313.1, from coordinate 112,757,363 downwards.
TTGGTATATAAAAATGCCATCAATTTCTGAATGTTGATTTTTTTATACTACTACTTTTCCAAATTCATTTATTAAATCCAGTAGTTTTTTGTGGAGTCTTTAGGTTTTTCTATGTATAATATCTGCATGCATTTTATTTTTTCTTCTTGTTTTATTGCTGTGGCTAGGACTTATAGTACTATCTATAATAATAAAAGCATAATATGCTAACTAGACCGGACAGCTGAACGACCTTCTGGACGTCCTTCCAGACGACCTTCCGGATGAAGCTGGGGCTGTGAGGGCCAAGGCAAGTCACTGCAGCTGGGAGGGCTGAGCCCCTTGCATGAATTTTGTGCATCGGGCCTCTAGCGTTGAATAAGAGTGGTGAAAGTATACATTCCTATCTTATTCTTGTTCTTAATGGAAACGTGTTCAGTTTTTTGCCTATTGAATATGATATTGGCTGTAGATTTGTTATATATGGTCTTCATTATGTTGAGGTATGATCCTTCTGTTCCCACTTTGCTGAGAGTTTTTATCAAGCACCAAAAATGGGTGCTGGATTTTTGGAATGCTTTTTCTGTGTCTATTGATATGATCATGTGATTTTTATCCTTCATTTTGTTATGTGATGTATCACATTTCTTGATTTGCAAATATTGTACCAGCTTTTCATCCCTCCAATAAATCCCACTTGGTCATCATGTATGATTTTTTTAATGTATTGCTGGACCCAATATACTAATGTTTTGTTGAGGATTTTAGCATATATGTTTATCTGGGGTATTATCTTGTCGATCTCTTTCCTTGTAGTGTCTTTATCTGATTTTGGAGTTAGGATAATGCCGGCTTCATCAAGAAACAAAGAGAGAGGACCCAAATAAATAAAATCAGAAATGAAAGAAGTGAAGTAACAACTGACACCATAGAAATACAAAGGATTGTAAGAAAATATTATGAATAACTATATGCCAACAAACTGGACAACTTGGGTGAAATGGAAAAATTCCTAGAAACATACAACTTCCAAAACTCAATCAGGAAGAATCAGAAAACCGGAATAGGCCAATAACAACTAAAAAACCTGAAGCAGTAATAAAACTCCCAGAAAATAAAAGTCCTGGACTGGACAGCTTCATAGGTGAGCTGGTTACCAAACATTCAAAAAAAGAACTAACACCTATCCTCCTCAAGCTATTCCAAAAGATTCAAAAGGAAGACAGACTTGCTTAGACTTTCATAGTTATTGAGGCTGTTTCTCCCACATACCCTCCTTGTAGCTGACAGCTAAGTTGTGTGGTCTAATACAGTCACCTAGTGGTCAGTGCAGGCCACTACTCCATCTTTTCTTCTTGATGTTCATAATTCAATTTAACTCTACCTCAAGCAGTATCATCCTCTCTTCCACAAAGAGAAGTAGAAATATCATAACACATTACTATCTATTGTCAAGGATGAGTAAGCAGCTTTATTTTACGTCTTTTATTAAAGGGTCAAATATCTCTGGCCTTGACATTTTTGGAACTTTAAATCAGAATAAATCATATTGGTTCTTTCTCATTCTTTTCTATTTTCTATAATTATAGTATACTATTCCTTTGTAGTTCTATAATAAATTATTACATTTCTAGTAGTGATCCATTACTGGGTAAATATACTTACTATTTAGAGTTAAAGGGTTAATCAGGCTAACAGTTTAGCTACTAATGAGAGAGAATTACTCACCCACAGCCAAAATAGTCATTCTACTTCCAGTTCACGGTGGACTAGAAGTAGCTTTGGAAACTTTGGACTAAATATTAGGTCTGACCAGGGATTCACAACCTATGTGGGGAAGTACCAAGAGGGTATACAAGGGTATACAAGACTGAACCAAATCTCTTAAGAACTAGCTAGAGAAATTAATAGTTACCGAAGTTTCCAGATTTGCCCTTATCTTCAACAGATGGCTGACACTGTGGTCATGGGCCTACCCTGGCTGATGCAAATTTCACAAGACTCTTATATAATGGCCCAGAGACCCCCAGACTCCTAATAGTATGCTGGATTTGTGGAGTTCTGGGCCAGAGCTATTTGTAGTGTATCAGCTGCAGGGAAATACAGTGTCTGTTACTACCTGCCAACAAAGTTGATTACAATTGATTTTACAAGAAGAGGTCCTCTGAATTTTAAGAGATAGTCACAATAAAACTTACAGTGCATTAAAGAATTTTTTTCCTTTGGAAGATTTAAATTTACTTCAGGAATTTCTCAGTAGAAGGAGGAGCATAATTTCTCTCTTTTCTTCCTAAATAATATTTAAAGAGAACATGGTCTTTGGATAGCTGGGGGAATGCCCTTGTGACTAGCTTAGGAGAATCAATCTGAAAAACAACTTTTCATTATTAACTTTCCAGTTACTCAGGCTCCAGGCCTGAGCTATAAAAATGCAAATATGCCACATGCAGCTCTTAGAAACTATTAAAAACGCAGTCCAGACATTTATTTATGCTTGTTTTATTTCCTATATTTCTCTAATTTTTTATTTCTCTTTTATCTTTCCTCCTTGATTATTTCTCCTCCTCCTCCCTTCTTTTATAATCACTCTTATTCCCTGTATATATTCTCTCTTTTCCCCATTTTGCTCTTAACCTTCCTCTTCCACAACCTTTACTAGTTGACATTTGGGTATTATTTCCCTATCCCCTGTTGCATGCCTGGCAGTCTACAAAGCACTTTTACAATACAGAGGTCATGAGAGATTCCAGAATGGTGGTGGAGTAAGTAGAAGCTACACTGACACTATCCCAGAAACAAACTGGAAATAAAACTAAAATACAGAGAACCACCCTGAAAATTCAATTGAAGACTAGCTGGAGAGAACCCTGATAACCAAGGACAGAAAGTGGAGACCACATAGAGACTAGGAGGAAATGCGGAGGTGCGAGAAGGCTGGCCAGGCTCCCATAGATAGCAGCTGAAGTTCCAGATGGTTAGCTCAGCTGTGGAGAACTCCGGGGTCCTAAAACCCAAGCTGGGCTCCCCAGCCCAGAGCACCAGAATTTAGAAAGGTGCCCACACAATATCTGGCTGTGAAAAGCAGCAGGGTTACTGTCTGCCAGTGAGAGACTGCTGGAATGCAGGCTCACACTTACAGGTCCAATGCACAAAATTTCGTGTGCAGCCATTCATCCTGGGCTCTTGCAGAGGGAGGGCAGAGTGGACTGGAGCTGTGTGAGCAGAAACCAGGAACGGGGGCTCTGGGAATGGAGCTCAGTGGGCAGCCACCCCGGGTTCCTATGCTGAGTCATTTCCTCACTCTGCAGAGGAAATCTTTCTCCTGCAGATCCAGGCAATTTTTGCCTGGGGGAAGGCAGTTTCCCCCACTCTTGGAAGACCTGTCCACCCTCCCTGTGGTTGATAGCCTGAGGCTAATCAGGGCTGATAACAATCAGACTGCAGGTGGAGGCTGGTCTCTGGAGGCTTTGAGTCTTTGCCTGATCTTATCCCTGGACTGGGGCTAGGAAAAGCAGACCTTGGTGCACATCTTGGACCTATCCAAAGGCACTCAGGCCCAGCAGAGGCAGCCACAAGCTGTGGATTGCTGACAGCCCCAAACAGGGTACTCAGGGCCAGTCTGAAATAGATTGGGAGGAGTACACAAGCCCAAACAGAAAGCCAAATGGGAGACAAAAAAAAAAAAAAAAAAAGCCCCAAACAAAAGAATAAGAGAATTCTCCAGAAGAAGAATTAAATGGAGATAAGAAATTTACTAGACATAGAATTAAGAGTAATGATGGCAAAGATACTTAACAGCATGAAAAAAAGATATCTACACTAATAAAAGACAAACATGCAAATTGATGGTACCTTCACTGTGCCTTAAGCTATGCCACCAGCCAATCAGAGCGACTATATGCAAATTAACCCAACCAAGATGGCGGCCGGCAGCCACGGAGCTGGAGCAAGCAGGAGACTTGGTTGCCCCAATGATGGAGGAAGCCAAGCTTCCCGCCTGTCGTGGCAGCTCTGAGCTCCACTCAAAACAACAAAGTTTCAATAATAGAAGGTAAATAAACCCCAGATACCTGCTTTTAGCTGGCTGTGGCCACGGAGCTGGAGCGAGAAGGAGGCGTGGGTTGCCCCTGGCGATTGAGGAAGCCAAGCTTCCCTCCCGCCTGCCCTGGCCGGCTCTGAGCTCCTCTCAAGGCTACAAAGTTTCAATTATAGAAGGTAAATAAATCCCAGAATAAAAAATAAAAAAAGGAGAGGCTGAAAGCTTCCATCGCCGGGGGGTGGGGGGGCTTGGCCAGCCTGAAAATGGCCCTTAGCCCCTCACCCAGACTGGCCAGACACCCCAGTGGGGACCCCCTGCCCTAAAGGGGGTGTGGCCAGCCTGAAAACAGCCATCATCCCCTCACCCAGGATGGCCAGGAACCCCAGTGGGACCCCCACCCTTATCCAGGACACCCTTCAGGGAAAACCAGCCAGCCCCAACCCGTGCACCAGGCCTCTATCCTATATAATAAAAGGTAATATGCAAATTGACCCTAAAAGCGGAATGACTGGGAATGACTGGTCACTATGACACACACTGGCCACCAGGGGGCAGATGCTCAATGAGGAGCTGCCCCCTGGTGGTCAGTGCACTCCCACAGGGGGAGCTCTGCTCAGCCACAAGCCAGGCTGATGACTGCCAGCACAGCGGTGGTGGCGGGAGCCTCTCCCACCTCCTCAGCAGCACTAAGGATGTCCAACTGCAGCTTAGGTCTGCTCCCTGCTGGTAAATGGACATCCCCCAAGGGCTGCCAGGCTGCCAGAGGGATGTCTGACTGCCAGCTTGGGCCCGATCCCCCAGGGAGTGGGCCTAAGCCAGCAGGTGGTCATCTCCTGAGTGGTCCAAGACTGTGAGAGGGCACAGGCCGGGCTGAGGGACCCCCCCCCTCCGAGTGCACAAATTTTTGTGCACCGGGCCTCTAGTAGTAACTATAAAGAATGACACAGCACTAATAAAGAACACAGTGGAAGGAATATACAGCAGATTAGGGGTAGCTGAGGATCAGATCAGTGAATAAGGAGATAGGGTAGAAAAAAATCATTCAATCAGAGAAGCAAAAAGAAAAAACAATTAAAACACAGAAGGACAGTTTAATGAAGCTGTGGGCCAACATGAAACCTAACAATATTTGCATACCAGATGCAGTGTAGAAGAAAGTGAACAAGGAATAGAGAACATGTATAAAGAAATAATGGCAGAAATTCTCTAACCTGGTGAAGGAAAAAGCCACACAGATTGAGGAGGCACAGAGAGTCCCATGCAAGAAGAACCCAAACAGCACTAGCTGGCTTGGTGAAGTGGATAGAGCATCGGCTACAGACTGAAGGGTCACAGGTTTGATTCCAGTCAAGGGCACAAGTCTGGGTTGTGAGCTCTATCCCCAGTGGGCATGCAGGAAGCAGCCCATCAATGATTCTCTCATCACTGATGTTTCTATCTCTCTCTCCCTCTCCCTTCCACTCTGAAATCAATAAAAAATATATATATATTTTTTTTAAAAAGAAGAACCCAAACAGGCCCATGCCCAGACACATCAGATTTAAAATGTCAAAAATTAGAGACAAAGAGAGAATCTTAAAGGCAGCAAGAGAAAAGTAATTTATTACCTACAAAGGAGCTCCCATAAGGCTTTCAGTGGATTTCTCATCAGAAGTATTCAAGGTAATGAAAAGCAAGAATCTGAAACCAAGATTACTACATCCAGCAAGGCTATCATTCAAAATAGATGATGAAAAATAAGCTTCCCAGACAAAAAAAGGCTAAAGGAGTCTGTCACCACCAAACCAGCACTGCAAGAAATGCTAAAGGGATTGCTGTAATGAGAAGAAAAAAAATAGTGAAACATAGGCATAAAGAATTAAAATGGTAATAAGTAAGTACCTATCAATAATAACCTTAAATTTAAATGGATTAAATGCTATTAACAATAACCTTAAATTTAAATGGATTAAATGCTCCAATCAAAAGATATAGGGTAGACGAATGGGTACTAAAACATAATCCAAATATATGCTGTCTATAAGAGACCTACCTCAGAACAAAAGACTCACACAGGGTGAGAGTGAAGGGATGAAAAAAATTTTTCCATGAAAATAGAAACAAACAAAAGCTGGGATGGCAATATTTATATCTGACAACAAAATACACTCACATTGAAGGCCATCACAAGAGACAATAAAGATCACTACATAATATTAAAGGGATCAATCCAACAAGAGGTTATAACCCTGGTAAACATATATGCACTCAATAGAGGAGCACTTAAATATATAAAAAAATATTTTGGAGAACTTTAAGGGAGAGATTGACAGCAATACAGTCGTAGCAGGGTATTTTAACACTCTGCTAACTTCACTGGATAGATCTTCCAGACAAAAAATCAACAAGGAAGCAGATACTCTAAATAACACACTATATCAGATAGATTTAATTGACATTTATAGAACATTTCACCCAAAGCTGTAGAGTATACGTTCCTCTCAAGTATACATGGGTCATTCTCAAAGACAGACCACATGTTAGGATGCAAAAATAAGTCTTTACAAGTTTAAGAAGATTAAAATCATATCAAGCATCTTTTAAGATCATAATGGAATGAAACAAGAATTTAACTGCAGTAAAAACACTCAAAAAATTCAAAGACAGGGATGCTAAATAGCATTTTATTAAACAATGAATGGGTTACCAATGAGATCAAGAAAGAAAGCAATAACTTCCTGGAAACAAATGAAAATGAACACATAACAACCCAAAATCTATGGGACACAGCAGAGGTAGTCATGAGAGAGAAGTTCATAGCACTACAGGCATACCTCAAAAAACAAAAAAACGTAATAAACTTTTTAACCCTACAACTTAACTAATTAGAAAGGGAACAACAAGAAAAGCCCAGATAAATACAAGGAAGGAAATAATAAAGATTAGAGCAAAAATAAGTGACATAGAGACTAAAAAAACAATAATAATAATCAATGAAACCAAGACCTGGTTCTTTGAAAAGATAAACAAGATTGATAAATAAAGATTTTTTGATAAGTAAAGATTTTCAAATAAATAAAATTAGAAACAAAGGTGATGGAGTAACAACTGACACCACAGAAATACAAAGAATTGTAAGAAAATACTATGAACAACTATATGTCAACAAGTAGCTAGACAATGTGGGTGAATTGAAAAAAGTCCTAAAAATATACAATCTTCCAAAACTGAATGAAGCAGAATCAGAAAACCTGAATAGGTCAATAACAACTGATGAAACAAAAGCAACAATAAAAAAAATCCCAGTAAACAAAAGCGCTGGTCCAGATGGCTTCACTGGGGAGTTTTATTAAACCTTCAAAGAAGAACTAACACTTATTCTCCTCAAACTAATCCAAAAAAATGCAAGAGGAAGGAATACTGCCAAGCCCTTTTTATGAGGCCAGCATTATCCTAATTCCAAAACCAGATAAAGACACTATGAAGAAAGAACTACATGCTTATATCCATGATGAACACAGATGCTAAAATCTTCAACAAAATATTAGCAAATCACATCCAGCAATACATTAAAAAGATCATACACCATGAGCAAGTAGCATTTATTCCAGGCATGCAAGCATGGTACAATATTCACAAGTCAATAAACATGATACATGACATAAATAAATTAAAAGATAAAAATCACATCATTATATCAATAGAAGTAGAAGTACTCAATAAAATCCAACACCTATCTATCTATCTATCTATCTATCTAGATATATTTATAAAAAATCATATGCAAATTGACCTGACAGCAGAACGACCAGTTGCTATAATGTGCACTGACCACCAGGGGGCAGACACTCAATGCAGGAGCTTCCCTCAGCCCACAGGCTCCGCTTGCCTGATGGGGAATGGGGAACCAGGGGTTGGTTGGCAGCAGACACGGGTGGCAGGGGGTGGAGTTGGCAGCCAGAGAAGATCGGCCCTGATCGCAGGCCAGGCCTAGGGACCCTACCCATGCACAAATTTCATGCTCCAGGCCTCTAGTTTTTTCTTACAAAAACTGTCAGCAAAGTGGAAATAGAGGGGTCATATCTCAAAAGCCATATATGAAAAACCTACAAGCCAACATCATACTTAATGGATAAAACTGAAAACATTTCCCCTAAGAACAGGAACAAGACAGGGCTGTCCACTTTCACCACTCTTATTCCACATAGTACTGGAAGTCTTAGCCACAGTGATCAGACAAGAAGAAAACATAAAAGGCATCCAAACTTGAAAGGAGGAAGTAAAACTGTCATTATTTGCAGATGACATGATACTATACATAGAAAATCCTAAAAACTCCACCAAAAATCTACTAGATTTAATAAATGAATTAAGAAATGTAGCAGGATACAAAATTAATACCCCAAAATCCATGACATTTTTATACACTAATAATGAGCTGTCAGAAAGAGAATCTAAACACACAATCCCATTTACCATTGCAACAAAAAAAATTAAGATATTAAGAAATAAACTTAACTAAGGAGGTAAAAGACTTGTACTTAGAAAACTAGAGGACGTTGAAAAAAGAGTTAAAGAAGATATAAACAAGTAGGAGAATATAACATGTTCATGGATTGATAGAATTAACATCATTAAAATGTGCATACTACCCAAAGCAACCTACAGATTCAATGCAATCCCTATTAAAATACCAACAGCATATTTCACAGATCTAAAACAAATACTCCAAAATTTTATATGGAACGGGAAAAAAAAAAGACCCAGAATAACCACAGCAATATTGAGAAAGAAGAACAAAGCTGGAGGGATAACAATACCAGATTTCCAGTTATACTACAAAGCCACTGTAATCAAAACAGCCAGGTACTGGCACAAGAACAGGCATATAGATCAATGGAACAGAGCAGAGACTCCAGAAATTGACCCAAGCCATTATGCTCAATTAATATTTGATAAACGAGGCAAGAGCATACAATGGATTCATGACAGACTCTTCAATAAATGATGTTGGAAATATGTGAAAAAAATGAAATTAGACCAACTTACACCATACACAAGAATAAACTCAAAATGAATAAAAGACTTAAATGGAAGTTGTGAAACCATAAAAATCCAACAAGAAACCATAGGAAGCAAAATCTCAGACATCTCTCAGAGGAATATGTTTATGGATACATCTCCTAGGGCAAAGAAAACTAAGAAAAAAATAAACAATTGGGAATAACTCAAAATAAAAAGCTTCTGCCCAGCAAAAGAAACCAACAATAAAATGGAAAGGGAACACACTGTATGGGAGAGCATATTTGCCAATGACACATCTGATAAGTGGTTAATATCAAAACATACAAGGAACTCATACAACTTAACAAAAGGAAGACAAACAGTCCAATTAAAAAATGGGCAAATGACTTAGTTCTCCAAAGGTGGTAATTAGATGGCCAAGACACATATGAAAAATGCTCAAAGTCACAGATCATCAGAGATATGCAAATTAAAACGACAATGAAGTATCACGCCACACCTATCAGAATGGCTACCATCAACAAAGCAACAAATGACAAGTGCTGGGGAGGATATGGAGAAAAGAGAACCCTAGTACACTGCTGATGGGACTGTGGACTGGTGCAGCCATTATGGAAAACAGTATGGAGTTTCCTCAAAAATTAAATATGGAACTGCCATTTCGCCCAGTGATCCCACTTCTAGAAATAAATCCTAAGAGACTCGACCTACCAATCAGAAAGAACGTATGCTCCCCTATGTCCATAGCAGCACTATTTACAATAGCTAATACAGGCAGTCCTCAGGTTATGTCGGACTACTCAACATATGTTGTTTCGTGGTTACATAACCATCTCCCATTTATTTATAAAAAAAAAAGTTCCATCATTTCGATGTACGTACATATGTGCTTTATGTTTTTTACTAGAGGCCCAGTGCATGAAATTCATGCACGAGGGGGTGTGTGTGTCCCTCAGCCCAGCCTGCACCCTCTGCAATCTGGGACATTCCTCTCACAATCCAGGACTTCTGGCTCCCAACCACTTGCCTGCCTGCCTGATTGCCCCTAACCGCTTTTGCCTGCCAGCCTGATCACCCCCTAACCACTCCCCTGCCAGCCTGTTCGATGCCTAACTGCTCCCTTGCCGGCCCAATTGCCCCCAACTGCCCTCCCCTGCTGGCCTGGTCGCCCCCAACTGCCCTCCCCTGTTGGCCCAGTTGCCTCTAACTGCCCTCCTCTGCCAGCCCGGTCATGCCCAACTGCCCTCCCTTGCAGGCCTGATCCCTCCCAACTGCCCTCCCCTGCAGGCCTGGTGACCACAACTGCCCTCCCCTGTCGGCCATCTTTGACCACATGGGGGTGGCCATCTTATGTATTGGAGTGATGGTCAATTTGCATATTACCTCTTTATTATATAGGATTATTTATTTACCACAGGTCAGGAATTGTTTTCTTTTAATTTTTTTTTTTTTTACTGTTTCACTTCATTACTGCTGTGTATGTGCTCCATGTGAGTGACGTGGGTGCTTGTGTAGGTGGGTTCCGACTTATGGCGATTATGTTGCGCCGTAGGAACGGCTCTCTGACGTAACCCGAGAACCTGCTGTATATGGAAACAGCCATGAATGGATGGAAAAGCTGTGGTACATTTGTACCATGGAATACTATGCAGCAGTAAAAAAAGAAGAATCTCTTACCCTTTGACACAACATGGAGGGACCTGGAGAGTATTATGCTAAGTGGAATAAGCCAGTGAGAGAAAGACAAATATCACATGATCTCATTCATATAATGAACAAAATAAACTGATAAACCAATAGATCCAGAGACACAGAAGCACGGAACAGACTGTGGAATCTCAGAGGGAAGGCGGGGGTGGATGGGTGGGTGGGAAGAGATCAACCAAAGAACTTGTATGCATAATGCATAACCTATGAACACAGACAATAGTGTGGTGAAGGCCTGGTGCGGGGTGACGGGGGCTAGAAGAGGTCAATGGGGGGGGGGGGACATGTGTAATACTTTTAACAATAATGATTTAGTTAAAAAAAAATACAAAGATCATGAATGGAGAGAGATAGAAACTATGATGAGAGAGAAACATCATCGATTTCAGCGGTTCTCAACCTGTGGGTCGCGACCCCTGAAAATACATCCTGCATATCAGATATTTACATTACGATTCATAACAGTAGCAAAATTACAGTTATAAAGTAGCAACAAAAATAATTTTATGGTTGGGGGTCACCACCACATGAGGACCTGTGTTAAAGGGTCGCGGCATTAGGAAGGCTGAGAACCACTGGATTAGATGAATCTTGCATGCCCACTCCTGGATATCAAGCCCAAGAGTTGGGCATGTGCCCTGACTGGGAATCAAACCAGTGACCTCTTGGTTCATGGGTCAGTGCTCAACCACTGAGCCACACAGCTGGGCTTCTTTTTTTTTTTTTTTTAAACTGTCAACCTACCAACTTTTTACATCTCTGAATGCTTACAAACAATAGTAAAAGTATTTACTATTCATCATGACCTGGTTACTACTTTATTTTCAAAATTGTCTAGTGCTTTAGAAGATTTAGGATAAATAGTTTTTAGCTTTTTGACATTTTAACTGTCAAGATTTGGGGAAAAACAACTACAATATTTCTCAAAAGTTCCAACATGGTTACTTAAATTCCTGACCACTTGTATGACCATTTCCCTTAAAAACGAACCCTTTCGTTACACAGTGACTTAGTGTTAGGCTTACCTCTGTCCCATTTATTTTCTGCATATTAAAATGGCTCAGCCTAAATAGTACATAGTATTTCCAGAGTGTAAAATTGACAACTGGATTTCCTTGAGGATCAATTGTCAACTGGTCAACACGATGGAGTTGTGCTAATGCGTTAAACTGTTGTAGCATTGCCAGATTTGTTTCCTTGAATTTAAGGTGCTGCAATAATAAAACACACACAAAAAAGCTGACCATTAAATTTAACCATCTTAAAATAGTTACATTTAAACTTCACTAATTATTTCCTAAATATAAAATCTGTAAACTTTAGGCTTAGATAATATGTTTTCAATTACATTAAGTCAACTGAATCTACTAAACCTTACCTACCTTTAATCCAGGGGTTCTCAACCTGTGGGTCGCGACCCCTTTGGCAGTCGAAAGACCCTTTCACAGGGGTCGCCTAAGGCCATCCTGCATATCAGATATTTATATTACGATTCATAACAGTAGCAATATTACAGTTATGAAGTAGCAACAAAAATAATTTTATGGTTGGGTCACAACATGAGGAACTGCATTTAAAGGGCTAGAAGCTTGAGAACCACTGCTTAATCCATTTAATACATCATTGATGAACTCCATTAATCCATCCAATATTGGATTCAAAATGATTTCTATTTTGCAAAGGATATCTCCCCATTTATTAACAAACTAAGATCCTTAAAAATTACATAAACACAATAACTCATTACAATGAATTGTATATACTTTTTGCTAAAATAAAAACTACAAAGAAATCATTAATATTAAAATTTTAAGAATTTTATAAATGCAGGGTTCACAATGCTTCTGAGAGAACTAGCTAGGTGTTATACCTGCATCTTGCCAATTACTGTGCAGGCTAGTTAAACTGGCTACAGGAACATCAAGTCACAAAAACTGAAAGGCTCATGTAGGTGTTCTGTCTGTGAAATTGGATGTTCTTTTCTAAACCTACTATCTTCACTTCTATCTATCTTATTTAGGGAGACTGATATGGGGAAAAACAGCTTATCAAAGGCCTAACAGAATAACATAACAATAATAACTCAAGAAAGAATGCATATAAATGACAGTTTCTGCAAATGCATACCAATAAATAATACAATAATACCATAACTGGAAAAGGCTAACTCTCAAAGTAATCATTTTATATGTTGCTAGGGGACTACTGTGAACATTATGTTAAAATGTACATGTCCCAATAACACCAGGTACAATAAATGAATATATAATATATGGTCAGGTGAGGTCCTGTTGAACGCTTCTTTACAAAGTAGAAATAAACAATTTGAATAAAATTATACTAGTTCTTTATACTTCATACAGAATCATTTTCTAGACAGATAATTTCCAATATTAACTGAAAGCTGCAAGGGCATTTATAAATAATAATTTAAATCCCAGGTCCATAAAATTAACACAAAGCTTAGTCTCCCTGCCAGATAGAAACTCCATAAATAATAGTTAAAAACAGGTATTTAGCCTAAACATACAAGTCATGACTGAGAATGATTCAAATAGACTACTAAAAGTAAGAATTTACCAGAGAATTAGGGAACTTCATCTTCAATTTGGGAAGCACTTGGACGATTTCATCAAATTCTATGAAAGTGAAGGACACTGTTGTCACCATTCCTGCTGTTTGAATGCTCCAATTCCGATCTAGAGATTCCAGTGCTCCTGAGCCATACAGGGAAAGCGTGTCCCCATCCACATCAACAAGGTGCGTGTCTGTGACAGATAAGGCTTGTAAAGCATTGGTGAGTACTGAGTCCAGAGACCTGGAAAAGCCAACATACAATTTTAAATGATAGTCTTATCGTGCAAAGTAAATAACAGACTATAATGACCTGTTGGAAAAGGTATTTAAAATTCTATATTCACTTTTTCATTTAAATAATTAAACCCAGAGTACCAAAGACTAAATTTCAATAGAATATCTAAAAGTTTTAGATCATCTAGTCATATATATTTTATTTTTATTGTTGACACTATTACAGATGTTCCATTTTCTCCCACCCCCTTTGCCTGCCTCCACCCAGTCCCCACCCCTTTTTCCCTCTGGCCATCACCACACTGTTGTCAGTGTCTATGGGTTATGGATATATGTTCTTTGACTAATTCCTTTGAGTTCTACCCTCCTCCCCACTTCTAGTCATATACAGGGTGTCCCAAAAAATGTATATACACTTTAACAGCTGATAGATAAATTTTGAAAATGCAATGTACTTTAACAAACACTGCCTTTATAATTATTCAAAATGTGTATATACATTTTTTGGGACACCCTATATTTTAATTCAAAAAGAAGCACATGTGCATTAAAAAATAACACCTTTAAACCAAAATGTTTTCTGTCAATGAAAAATAATTGATATTCGATTTAGTTTTAAAGCAATCCATTTAATGTATCATAGATGTTTTCATGGCAATATAAATAGATTTTTGTAATCATTAAAGTATTCCACTGTCCAGCTGAAAAAAAACACACACACACACACATTTTACAAAACACTATTTTTATACCAAGAACCATATAATATCCTATCCTATATAGTAAAAGGCTAATATGCAAATAGACCAAATGGTGGAACTGGAACCAAAACAACTGAACAACCGGTCGCTATGATGTGCGCTGACCACCAGGGGGTGTGCGCGGAACATGGTGGACGTCGGCCGTGGCAAGATAGTGGAGCAAGTGAGCCGGGGCACACCCACAGCCGGCACCGAAGCTGCGGCTCACACCCACTGCCTATAGCAGCCTCGCAGCCCACACAGTTCCTTTCAAGGTGCATGAATTCATGCACTGGGCCCCTAGTAAAAATATTTATAAAACACTTGGTAAGACATAAAATAACTCTTAACAATAGTTAATCTCCCAGAAGTTGGGTTAAAAGGTAACTTTCTATTTTTGAATACTTGTTTAAAATTTTGCATGTGTATGCCACATTTATAAGCAGTAAAATTAATCAAGATTTCTTCCCCATTTTGAAATAAGAAATGATGAAAAATAATCCATTACTTATATAATGTGTAGACATACACAATCACCTCACATACACTACTCAATATGAAAGTTGTTACTATTTTCAAAGTAGGAGCCACATTTTCTATAAAGGTTACTTAAAGGATAGTCAGAGAAGAAAAGAAATAGCTTGATTCAACTCAAATGTCCTGTTTTTTCCAGTCTCAAAACTGAAACAATGTTTGGCTTCTGTTCCATGTGTTTTCATTCTGGCACTTTTACTTTCAGATTTGCCCTTACTAATATTAGTGCTTTGCTCCCCTTTGTGCTTCTATGGACTTTTGCACACTCCTCCAATAAATCACTTCTCATACTGCACCATAATTGCATTTCTGCAATTTTGTCACCTCTATCAGATAGTGAGTTCCTCAAGGCTAAAGACTACATTTTTTTTTTTCATATTTGGGGGTCTGGGGACTAGTAATGGGCTTTTCACAATGTATATTGGATAAATGCATTATTAAAGACCTTAAAAATTTGTATAATGGTGCTGTTGCACGATAAAGCTAAAAAACCATTACCCTGTTGGTTTATCAAGTTTTACTAGACTTATGTGAACGTATATCAGAGCCACCAGTGATTTTCAACCTTTTTCATCTCCTGGCACATATAAATTTATTACTAAAACTTGGCAGCACACGAAAAAGTATATATATTTTTTCCAAACTGGTTAGGACTTCCTCCAAAGATAATGACTGGATATCAGTCCTTTGCAGATGCAGCTACTACTAAGAGCACCTCCACCACTAAAAAGAGGTCTGATGTTTAAGAAGAGACATCTTCTGAGTATTCTCATAGAAACTGGATCAAGCAATTGAGATTGGGAAGCTGAACCACAGCCTTTTCAAAAGCAGAGTGGACTGCATTTAAATTTGATTTTCATCTAAATGTTGCTAAGATATAAGAGAAGTCACATTTGGCTTTGTCTTGCACTTCTGTATTAATTTAAAAACTATTCTTTTAGTTAGAGTGTCCACTTATCCCAATCAAAGAATTACATTATACATTGTCCCCAGAATCCATAAATGTGTTTCCGGCCCACTCAGTAATAGCTTACCAACATAGTTTACCCATCCACAAGATTAAAAAAGAACTTGTATTTCTAAACCTTACAGGAAAAGTATTCTGTTTATGTTCCGTTGTATGGAGGACTATATTTTACTGGTTTGAAAGAGTATGATGGAGATAGTTTTCTAGCAATTTTCTTTGTTTTGTTTGACACCCTTGTCTTGGACATTCTTGCTGATGGCTGCTAGATTTTAATTTCTTTGTTTCCCTATTTGATCACATTAGTGATTTGATTTTAGTGTTTCATTTGTTTTTTTCTTCATGTAACATTGATGAAGGCTCCAAGAATATGACACAAAAGTGGAATAAAAATTAATTTTGGGCATTCTTTGGTAATTTTTTTTTTTTTGTAACTACAAACCTTTGCTACAGATTTATGCATTTCATTCAAATCAGTGATCTATGTTTGTGTAATTTCCTAAACATAATTGTGGACTATAAAAATGTAACATCATAATTACATTCCTAATTAGAATTAGTATGTCTATTTTTGTATCTTTATACTGTATTTTTAAGCACTTTATATTACTTAGGTTATTTTGTTTTGGTTAAAAAATGTCTCAAGTAGAAAAGCAGTCCCATTCATATTAGGACACTGCACAAAACTACACATAAAATGTGCATGTGAATTTCATTTTAGACAACTAAATTTGTCCATTTATTTCTCTATCTCTATAGAAGGTAGTACTTCTTACTGCAAGTACTTGTGTTTTCTTTAGTAGTATCTTCCACATGAACAGCATTAAGTTTTGAGCACTATTTGATTATTATGTTTATTATAATTTTTAATAAATTACATAGGTAGCATCACATAGAAGGAAGTAAAAAAGAATATAAACTATAAAATAAAACTATAACATTAGAAAAGGATAATTTATTCTGTTTAAAGTTTTGTCAAGCAAATTGTTGGGAAAATAAGTAAAAAAATAAGCCTACATTCAGCAAAAACAGTCATGTAGTTACAAAACAAAGCAGAAGTAATCTCCAATTTATACAGATCTGACATGGACATTCAGTACAAGCAAATGGAAAGTTTTCTGGTCTGCAGGTAGGTTCGTCCTTCTCAATAGGAAATATAGAACCTGTTAAATAAGTCATGTAATACTTAAGCCACATCAGTTATTTTCTGACTGAGGCTTGAGTTTAGCCCCTGGCCAATACAGAACAGAGGAATCTGTTCCGTCAGGAAGGTGTGCTCTGAGAGTTCCATAAGAAATAGAAAGTTTGCTAAGCAATGTTTCTATGTTGAGGACTGTCCTTTCAGTTGTCCTTGTAATGTGTCCACCTCTTTTTATTCATATACATATGAATATTTATTCACTAAACATTTGCTGGAAACCCACTATATACAGGGCACGATAGATAGATATCCTAAGAATTATGGTAAAGGGCAACAAAATCATCTGTACTGATAAGGATAATCAATATAGAAATCATGTACAAGTTTTTGGATATATCAAAATTTTTCTTCACTTTTATTGGGTTATGGTCCCAGAAATATAAATGCTCTAATCATACTCTGGAATTCACTTAATAAACACATGGAATATAATTTCTCAACGAAAATGACCTCACCTCATCAAGTAAAAAGGTCAATCTGGAGAGCTTATTATATGTTAGGTATTGTGTAGGCCATCTACACTAATAAAAGAGAAACATGGTAATTAGCGTACGACTGCTACCCTTCCCATTGGCTAATCAGCGAGATATGCAAATTAACTGACAGCCAGGATGGCAGCCGGCAGCCAGGCAGCTTGAAACTAACATGAGGCTTGCTTGCCTCAGTGACGGAGGATTCCAACATTCCTGCCTG
This sequence comes from Myotis myotis, assembly GCF_014108235.1. Classification (NCBI taxonomy): domain Eukaryota; kingdom Metazoa; phylum Chordata; class Mammalia; order Chiroptera; family Vespertilionidae; genus Myotis; species Myotis myotis. Next base: position 112,739,691 of record NW_023416313.1, on the reverse strand, counting down.
CAGCTGCAGGCCTCTGAGCTGGCAGTTTGAAACATAGTAACAAAAATAGAAGCTAAACAAAATGCCAGAAACCAGCTTTCAGTTAGCCGGGATCTCAGACCTGGAGTTGATACAGAGTTTCGATTGTCAAACACAAACAAACCAGATACCTGCTTTCAGGAGTGGAGGCCTAAGAACTGGAGCCTCAGAGCTAAAGCTGGCCCAGAATAACAAAACAAAAAAAAGAAAAAAAGGAGCAGTTGGGAGCTTCAGTCACCCCCAGCCTGAAAACAGCCCTCAGCCCCTCACCCAGACTGGCAAGGCACCCCAGTGGGGACCCCCACCCTGATCCAGGACACCCTTCAGGGCAAACCAGCTGGCCCCCACCCATGCACCAGGCCTCTATTCTATATAGTAAAAGGGTAATATGCCTCCCAGCACCGGGATCAGCGGAGCCGAGAGGCCTCCCGGCACCGGGATCAGTGTGACAGGGGGCAGCGCCCAAACCCCCTGATCACCCTGTGGCTCTGTGTGTGACAGGGGGCGGGGCCACAATCTCCCTATCGGCCCTGCTCTGTTCCTGACAGGGGAAGCCGCCCCAATCCCCTGATCAGCCCTGCTCTGTGCCTGATAGGGGGGAGTTCCCCAACCCCCTGATCACCCTGCAGCTCTGTGTGTGACAGGGTGCGGTGCCACAACCCCCCCACCCCACGGGCCCTGCTCTGTGTGTGATGGGGTAGAGCCATAACCTCCCCATCAGCCCTGCCCTGAGTGTGACAGTGGCGGCGCCCCAACCCCCTGATCGGCCCTGCTCTGTGTGTGACAGGGGGCAGTGCCCCAACTCCCCTATTGGCCCTACTCTGTGAGTGACAGGGGGAGCTCCTCAACCCCCTGATCGTCCCTGCTCTGTGCGTGACAGGGTACGGAGCCCCAACCCCCCTGATGGGCCTTGCTCTGTGCATGACAGGGGGCAGCGCTCCAACCCCCTTATTGGCCCTGCTCTGTGCGTGACAGGAGGCAGCGCCCCAACACCCTTATTGGCCCTGCTCTGTACGTGACAGAGGGTGGCGCCGCAATCTCCACATCAATCCTGCCTTGAGCGTGACAGGGGACGGTGCCCCAACCCCCCAGTCGGCCCTACCCTGAGCATGACTGAGGGTGGCATCGCAACCTCCTGATCCGCCCTGCTCTGTGCATGACGGGGGTGGGGGGGGCGCCCCAACTCCCCAATCGGCCCTGCTCCGAGCCCGACCAGGGGCTGCACCTAGGGATTGGGCCTGCCCTCTGCCACCCGGGAGCAGGCCTAAGCCAGCAGGTCGTTATGTCCCGAGGTGTCCCAGACTGCGAGAGGGCACAGGCTGGGCTGAGGGACCTCCCCCTCCTCCCCCTGAGTGCACAAATTTTTGTGCACCGGGCCTCTAGTCTATACTAATAAAAGGGTAATATGCTAATTAGGCTGGACATCTTCCTGACGTCCTTCCGGACAAAGCCATGGTGGCAGGGGCCGAGGCAGAGGCAGTTAAGGGTGATCAGGCAGGCAAGGGAGCAGTTAGGGGTGATTAGGCTGACAGGCAGGGGAGCAATTAGGGGTGATTAAGCTGGCAGGCAGAGGTGGTTAGGGGCAATCAGGCAGGCAGGCAGGCAGGCAGAAAAGTTAGGGGTGATTAGGCAGGCAGGCAGGCAGAGAGGTTAGGGGCAATCAGGCAGGCAGGCAGAGGCAGTTGGGGTTATCAGGCAGGCAGGGTAGTAGTTAGGGGTATCAGGCAGGCAGGCAGAGTGGTTAGGGGCGATCAGGCAGGCAGGCAGGTGAGCAGTTAGGAGCCAGCGGTCCCAGATTGAGAGAGGGATGTCCTGGATTGGAGAGGGTGCAGGCTGGGCTGAGGGACCCCCCCCTACCCCCATGTATGAATTTCATGCACCAGGCCTCTAGTAGGGATATAAAAATAAACTAAGACCTATTTGCCCTTAAAGTTATCTCAGTCTGGATGGATGGTGGTGAGCAAGATAAATTTAGATATTACTCTAATATAACATGCTTATTGTCAATAATGAATATTTAAATGATATGCTTTGGGAATACAGAGGAAGGAATTATTTATTCTTTAGAGGGGAGAAGTCAGGTTTCAAAAGGAGGTAGCATTTGAAGTGGTCCTGGAAAGATTAATAGAATTACATCAGAAGTAGAAGGAGGAAGCACAATTTAGGTAAGAAAAACAGAACAAAGAAAGGCACAGAAGCCTAAATATGTATAACATTCAGTTAAGAACAATTTCAATATGGCTGGAACACTGCAACATAGGGCGGGACAGTGAAATGTATGGGAGAGAGCAGTAGCTGAAGATGAAGCTGCAAAGTCAGATTTTATCCTATAAGTTTGAGGAGCAAAAAAAAAAAAAGATTTTTAAATAAAAAGTAATAGGACATATTCAACACAAGGTTTTAAACACCTCTAACGTACCATGCATGGAGCTAGATGCTAGTGTGAGGGATACAAAGATGAATAAGATATGTCTCTGACCACAAGGACCCATTTGAGACAGGTTGTTCCATTTTGTGGAGGATGTAGGAGTGAAAGGCTTGATGAACAGAGATTAGTAGGAAGCTCAGTGCAATAGTGTGATTAGACCATAGAAAAGCATAATCAAAAAGAGGGTATGGTGTGGTGGAAATGGCATTGACAAGATAATCAGACAGACCTTAGTTCCAATCCTAGAATGCCATTGATAAACATGACTTCGGGGGCAAGTTATCTAATTTCTTTGTAGTTTCAGTATTCTGGTATGTAAAATGGTGATCCTAATACATATTTTTTCAAAGTTGTTATGGAGACAAAAAATAATATTCTAAACCATACTTAGCTCAATACATTTTAGTGATTACTATTAATAAAAGAAGAGAACCAGATATTTAAGAGGAAATAAAAGTGGGACTTAGTGGCCTAGCCGGTTTGGCTCAGTGCATAGAGTGTCGGCCTGCGGACTGAAGGGTCCCAGGTTTGATTCCAGTCAAGGGCAGATATTTGAGTTGCAGGCCCTGGTCAGGGTGTATGTGGGAGGCAACCAATCGATGTGTCTCCCTCCCATCGATGTTTCTCTCTCTCTCTGCCTCTTCCCCTTCCTCCCCTCTCTAAAAAAATCAATGGAAAAATATCCTCAGGTGAGGATTGACATTAAAAAAAATAGGACTTAGTGACTGATTGCAGGGAATGAAGGAGAGGGAGGAATCAAGTATGATTCAAATGTTTTAAAGCAGGTGACTAAGTCACCTGGCCCAGTTTCTTCTACAAAGGGCCTATGTTTTACAATTTTTTTCCCATGAAGTCAAATACACTTCCATGGATATATCCCAACTCAAATATTATTTCTATAACAGTTAGGCAGTCTGCCATCAAATAGAAATTCTCTTCAAGATCATTAGTGGTTAATCCAAACATTATTTATTCAACTATCTTCATATAGGAACTAATCAGAAAAATATTCTATGCCTTCTTGATTAGTAAAGGACCCTAAGATAGGGAGATTAATATATATAAATATATATAAATTATAGTTGACATCAAATAGTATATTAATTTCAGATACACATCACAGTAATGAGACATTTATATACCTTATGAAGTACAGGGTGATTAACTTAATGCAATAACTTAATGCAATAAAGTGTTGACTCCCTGAAAACCTGGTTAAAAGGAGAATATACTCTTAAATGCTTAAATGGGAAAAAGAGTATTTCAGATAATTATGGGTTCTTTTGGCATATTTTGAAAACATCTTTAGGCTTTCTATAACTGGTTAGAACAGAAAGACATAAAATATTTCAGATTATTATTTTCCCAATGAATAAGTGGTGCTGATTCCTATAATAATGTTTTTTATGGATTTCGAATGCAACATTTGCAGGTGTGGAAATTCATTTTATGCATTATATTTTATTATAGTAGTGTTGGCTAAAATACCCCAGTGTTCATAGACAGGAAATGACCAAAAATAAACCAGCTTCACTACACGCATCCAATGTAAGCAAAGAAAACATTACACCAAGTACTTTCCCGTTTCTGGCAGGGGAAAGAAACCTGCAATTGTCACTTTACTGTGAAGCTGTCCCAAGGACAGTGAGTAGTACAAAAATTGATGGGATATAGCAAAGTTTTATGGAATTTCTTTCTTGAATATGCCTATCATTTTTTCATGGTACTTGTTTCCTGGCATTTAGTTACACACCTATACGCTAAAGGTCACAGACACTGTAACACAAGAATTAGCCACCTTTTTGGCATTATGAAATACTATGAAAGACTATAAATGGGAGAACCAAGATGGCAGCATAAGGTACAAACCTGTACGTGCTGTCCCCCACAACAATATTAACATTACAACTATAAGACAAATAGCTATCATCCAGAACCATGGGAAAGCTGGCCGAGTGGAAGTTCTACAACTAGAAGGAAAGAAAAAAGCGCATTGAGACAGAGTAGGAGGGGAGAGGCGCCAAGAACAGAGGTACAAAGGCGTGAGCGAGGTGGTTGCACCTGGGTGCATGGTTTTTTTCAATCGGAAGAGGATACAAGCTCTCGAATGCACTGAACTCATTTATGGCGAGACTCTGAGGTCCCAGACTCCTACAGGGAGAAACTGGACTGTCTTGCAGCGGGTCTGAAAGTGAGGTTGACTTTCTCACAGAGCTGCTTGCAGGGATCATTGTTGCTGTGGGGGCGCGGGACTCAGGGACACAGAGACGCAGAGTATGCGGAGATGGCTGACGACAGCCATTGCTGTTTGCTCTGCCCTGGTGATTCTTTGAGACCCCGCCCCACTCAATTTACATCACCACCCAGGCAGGGCACAGCCATGCAAAGCAATCACCTGCGCTTTTGCAGCCTAACAAACTGCAGCTGGGTCAGAGAGCTCCAAAACTTCCGAACTCCAAACAAAGAGGAGAAATCTGCTGATACTGCTGTAGCTCCTGCTGGATGGACTCATACAGTGGTTGACTTGGAAATTCAGGAGCCAGGGTATCACTGGTCAGATACCAGATTTCAATTCCTCACATCCATAAGGGACACACTCAAGAGGCAGACTCAGTGAGCACCAAAGCCCCACTGAAGCAAGTCCTACCCCATAAGGGTGTCTCCAGCACAGCAGTTCTTCTTATAGTCACAGTGGGTCCTCTCAGTCAGCCAAAAATGCGGAGACAAAGAAACATGTCAAAAATGAAAGAAATGGAGGAAAGCAAACTAATGGAGGACATAGAGTTCAAAACCACAGTTATAAGGCTACTCAAGAATCTTCTACGAACCTCCGAAGAACTTAGTGAGACCTTCGAGGATCTTAATGAGAATGCCAAAAAAATGGAAAAGGACCAGTCAGAAATTAAACATACACTGAGTGAAATTAAAAATAATATACAGAGATCCAACAGGAGACTAGAGGATCCCAAGAATCAAGACAAAGATTTGAAATACGAAGAAGCAAAAAACACCCATCTGGAAAAGCAAAACGAAAAAAGAATCCAAAAATATGAAGATAGTGTAAGGAGCCTCTGGGACAACCTCAAACGTACCAACATCCGAATTATGGGGGTGCCAGAAGAAGAGAGAGAGCAAGATACTGAAAGCCTATTAGAAGAAATCATGACAGAAAACTTCCCCTACCTGATGAAAGAAATAGACTTACAAGTCCAGGAAGTGAAGAGAACCCCAAATAACAGAAATCCAAAGAGGACCACACCAAGACACATCATAATTAAAATGCCAAGGGCTAAAGACAAAGAGAGAATCTTAAAAGCAGCAAGAGAAAAACAGTTAGATACCTACAAGGGAGTACCCATACCTGTCAGCTGATTTCTCAACAGAAAATTTGCAGGCCAGAAGGGAGTGGCAAGAAATATTCAAAGTGATGAATAGCAAAGACCTACAACCAAGATTACTCTATCCAGCAAAGCTATCATGTAGAATTGAAGGTCAGATAAAGAGCTTCACAGACAAGAAAAAGCTAAAGGAGTTCATCACCACCAAACCAGGATTATATGAAATGCTGAAGGATATTCTTTAAAAAGAGGAAGAAGAAGAAAAGGTAAAGATAAAAATTATGAACAACAAAGTGACAACAAATAAATATCTATGAACAAGTGAACCTAAAAATTAAGTCAGGCCGTAACCGGTTTGGCTCAGTGGATAGAGCGTCGGCCTGTGGACTGAAGGGTCCCAGGTTCGATTCCTGTCAAGGGCATATCCCCAGTAGGGGGTGTGCAGGAGGCAGCTAATTGATGTTTCTCTCTCATCGATGTTTCTAACTCTCTATCCCTCTCCCTTCCTCTCTGTAAAAAAAAATCAATAATATATATAAAAAAAAAAACAAAAAAAATTAAGTCAGAATAAACTGGTGAATATAAATAATAGAAGCAGGGGCATAGAAAGGGAGTGGACTGACAATTCTTGGGGGGAAGGAGGTATGGGAGGTGCGGGAAAAGACTGGACCAAAATCTTACACCTTATGGATGAGGACAGTGGCAGGGGGTAAGGGCATGGGGTGGGATAGGAACCAGATGGAGGGGAACTATGGGGGGAAAAAAGAGGAACATCTGTAATAATCTGAACAATAAAGATTACAGAAAAAGACTATAAATGGGATTGTTAAAAATGGAAAACCTATGTAATATCTTTAAAAAGCAAATCAGAACTCCAAGGAGGACACTTTGTGGTCCTCTGACTAGCTTTCCACCTTCAGAAAGAACCAGGCTTATATCTTTCCAGAAAGATGAAATTTAATTATATTTTTTAAAGACTTGCAGATAATGTAGTAATACAACTTGTAATATTTAAAACACTTCACTTTGTACTTTCAGATAAAATAGAATGAGCAATTGTGTTTGAAACCTCTCCCTTTTGGACCCCATTAAAGTAACTAAAATGGTATAAACCCAACAAAAAAACAACTACAAAGAGGGGGACAACCTGTAGCAAGAAATTTCAGCAAATTTCTGGATGCTGGGAAGTAAAAAATGCTGAGTGATGAGGAAACAGAAAGGAAACTATAGCTTTGAATATGCCCTGGAAACAACAAAGAGAGCAGCCAAACTGCCCAGTAGAGCTTTGAAAAGGAAAGAACAGTAAACTTGTTGGAAGATGGGAGTGAGAAGTGACACTAAACATGGGGACATTAATTGAAGATCTATAATTGGACTATCTACTTCTCCCACTACCAATAAAACAGTCAGGCAGAGTAGCACTAAAATCAGTGGGAAAAGAAAGAATACAAAATAAATAACACTAGGGTCACGGGCTATGCCTGTAGGAGAAAAACAACAAAATCAGATTTCAACCTCAAACTTAAAAATAATATGTCTGAGATTTTGCTGCCTGTGGATTCCTCTAGTATTTTTATGGTTTCCCGTCTCATGTTTAAGTCCTTTATCCATGTTGAGTTTATTTTTATGTATGGTGTAAGTTGGTGCCGAAGCAATTTCTTCACCAATACAGCTCCTAGGGCAATGGAAACTAAAGAGAAAATAAACAAATGGGACTACGTAAAAATACAAAGCTTTTGCACAGCAAAAGAAACCATCAAAAAAACAACAAGAAAGCCCACTGCATGGGAGAACATATTAGCCTATGTTATCACTGATAAGGGTTTAATCTCCAACATTTATAGGGAACTCATACACCTTAACAAAAGGAAGACAACCCAATCAAAAAATGGGCAATGGACCTAAATAGATACTTTTTGAAAGAAGACAAAAGGAAGGCCAAGAGACATATGAAACTATGCTCAAAGTCACTAATCATCCAAGAGATGTAAATCAAAACAACAATGAGGTACCATCTCACACCTGTCAGAATGGCTATCATCAACAAATCCATAAACAACAAGTGCTGGCGAGGATGCAGAGAAAAAGGAACCCTCATGCACTACTGGTGGGAACGCAGACTGGTGCAACCACTGTGGAGAACAGTATGGAGTTTCCTCAAAAAACTAAAAATGGAACTCCCATTTGACCCAGTAATCCCACTTCTAGGAATATATCCCAAGAAACTAGAAACACCAATCAGAAAGGACATATGCACCCCTATGTTCATAGTGGCACAATTCACCATAGCTAAGACTTGGAAACAGTCTAAGTGCCCATGAGCAGATGAGTGGATTAGAAAACTGTGGTACATCCACACAATGGAATACTATGCTGTGGTAAAAAAGAAGGAATTCTTACCATTTGCAACAGCATGGATGGAACTGGAGAGCATTTTGCTAAGTGAAATAAGCCAGTCGGAGAAAGATAAATATCACATGATCTCACTCATTTATGGAATATAATGAACAACATAAACTGATGAACAAAAACAGATCCAGAGACAGAGAAGCATCGATCAGATCGTCAAACCTCAGAGGGAAGGTAGGGGAGGGTGGGGGTGAGGAGGGAAGATCAACCAAAGGACTTGTATGCAAGCATATAAGCTTAACCAATGGACACAGACAACAGGGGGTTGAGGGCATGAGTACGAGGTGGGAGGGGGGCAATGGGGTGATAAGGACACATATGTAATACCTTAATCAATAAAGAAAAAAACTTAAAGAAACCTTAAAAATCAATTTCGGGTGTAATAAAGACTAAAATATGAAGGCCCTGGTCAGGTACCTCAGTTTGTTAGAGTGTCATCCCAACACGACAAGGTTGCGGGTTCTATCTCTGATCACGGGACATACCAGAATCAACTAATGAATGAATAAATAAGTGGAACAACAAATCTCTCTCTCTCTCTCTTTCTCTCTCCCTCCCTTCTTTTATCGCTCCTTCTCTCCCTCTCCCCCTTTCTCTCTCTCTCAAAATCAATCAATCAATAAAAATTTTAAAAATAAAGTGTTTAATAAAAGACTAAAATATGAAAGGCCAAATTTTAAACTTTTAGGAAGACAACAATGGGAGAATATTTTTATAATCTCAATTTAGTAAAATATTTTTCCCCTAAATACAATCTAAATGAATAAATCATAAAAGAAAAGGTATACATATTAGTATCTTTAAAATATAAGTAAAAAACTATGTAAAATTGCTTAGAGGGAAAACAGAGTGAAAAGAGGGACCAAAATCTGAGCAACTCTACCATCTAGAAGTTGAGAGGCTAAAAGTACTTGAAGATATAAGAAGCATAATGAAAGAAAAAAAATCTAATAGTAATATGATACATAATGATAAAGAAAATAATGAACTAAATTAGGTCAGAGAAAGAGTAGGCTTCAAAAAGGTAAATAAGAAGTTCAAAAAACATTGAAATGTAGTAAAGGCAGCACAAATTTTGTTATTCAGTTAAAAAAAAAAGACAGGCAATAAAAAAACCCCAGATAGCCCTGGCCAGTGTTAACTCAGTTGGTTGGAGTGCCAACCTGTATATCAGAAGGTGGTGGGTTCGATTCCCGATCAGGGCACATACCCAGAGTGTGATTCGATCCTGGTCAGGGGAGGCTACCAATAGATGTTTTTCTCTCTCTCTCTCATCAATAAAAATAAAAATAAATAAATAAAACACCCCAGATTAAAATTATATATGAAAGGCATGGCTCAAGTATCAAGCAAACTAAAGTGTAGCACAGTTTTGAATAACTTTTGAAGTTAATTAAGAGGGGGACATTTGGATAATTATACTTGAATTAGTCTCTTTGAGTGGTTTAGGAAGCAGAAAAAGAGATATAATTATAATACACTACCTAACTCTCAAGTAAAAAATAGTTACATAATAGTTGCATAACCACAGACACTTAAACAGTTTACTAGTTTTCAATCTTTAGAAAATACAACTGACAAATGTTAAGATTACAGAACAAATGATCTTGATCTTGATCTTGAAATGTAAAAATACAGCTCATAGAACATAGCAAAATTATTAAGAGTTCCAAAGGAGAGAAAATGGTAGAGTACAGAACTCCAAAATTTCATCCCTTCATAAAAGCAACAAATATGCTAGCAAGAACTGTCAGATCAACTTTTTCTGAAATATAGAAATGAATTAGGGGAATGCTTAAGGAAAAATGCTGAATTTCAATGAGAGTTCTGTGGCATTTTAACTTCCTGTTATCCACTGCTTTACTCCCCAGCTCAGTGGTAGCCTTGAAGATGGCAGATCACATTCTATGTGCAGATTGCTGGTACCAGAGGAAGTGAGATATATATATGTATCTCCTTACTCTCAAAAAATTGTGGTTGTGTGTTTTGACATATCTAGTGGCTCCGTAAAGGACCAGCTCAAGGGATTGCCTTTGTTTCACCTGCCTTGGAGATTCCTCATGGCTGAGTTGGCTTCCTGGGTTATTTGTTAAAAGCATATAAAGGCAAAAATTTATTAGCTGCTGCCACCTGGGGCAAACAATAGACAGACCAAAAAGTCTGAGGAAGAAGAGACTGGGAAAGAAGATACTTGAGGGTATAAGGGCTTTGAGAAGGTCCTATGTATTCCAGGGAATCTAGAAGAACACACTCATATTCAGGGCTGGGTACATGCTCAGAAAAGGCCTACGAGGATCCTAGGCAATCATATCCAATTGTTGAAAAACAAATGAAAAGAAAGAATCTTGAAAGCAACAGGAGGAAGTGACTGGTTATGTATAAGGGATCTTCAATAAGACTAGGGGGAATTTATGGTCAGAGTAAGTTTTTTCCGTTTCTCATCAGAAAGCATAGATGGCCGAAGGCAGTGGAATGACTATCAATTAAGTGCTAAAAGAAAAAACTGGCAATCAAGAATTCTATATCCAGCAAAACTCTACTTCAAAAATAAGGGAGAAAGCAAGATATTCCTAGATAAACCATAGCTGTGAGATTTCATTGCTAGGACACCTGCCCTACAAGAAACGCGAAAGTAGTCCTTTAGACTGAAATGAGAGGACACTGGACAGTAAATCACAGCCATATGAAGAAATAAAGAATAGTGGGAAAGGTAATTACATAGGTAAATATAAAAGCCAGTATTACTGTACTTTTTGTTGATAACTCCTCCCCCCCCCCCAGTCCTCACTTGAGAACATGCTCATCAATTTTAAAGAGAGGTGGGGGGGGGCGGGGAACGGGGGGAGAGAGAGAAAGAGAGAGAGAGAGAGAGAGAGAGAGAGAGAGAGAGAGAGAGAGAGAGAGAGAGAGGTGAGAGAGAAATGCCAATCGGTCACCTTCCCATATATACCCAGACCAAGGACTGAACCCCCAACTTGGGTATGTGCCCTGAACAGGAATCGAACCCGCAACCCTTTGGTGCACAGAATGATGCTCCAACCAACTAAACTGTACTGGCCAGGGTGGTAACTCCTTTTTATCCCATATGATTTAATATAATAATGCATTAAATAATAATTATAAATCTAGCAGTTGATTTTGCATTATAATCTCCACCGAGAAGTTGCTATCTCTAAAGTTTTACCTTTATGGCTTCATATGTAAATAATAACTTTCTTTTTAATAGGTTTTAGTTCATTAAAAAGGGTCAGACCAAAATAATGTAATGTTGCTTCCATGGCACTTTGAACTTGCATCAGTAGAAAATACATCTTTTACCAGAAATTGTAGATCCTTCCCCTAATGATTCATTACTGCTCTCCATATCTTCTTCATTGAACCCATACATCACTTTTCCCACCATTCCAAGACTCTTCTTTTGTGCTCCTTGCTTAAAAACCCTCTGACATTATGGAACTCCTAATAAAAATTCTGAAACTCTTGGCAGTAACTATAAAGCACAAAAATTTATACAACAGATACTTCCTCTTGGAACTGATTGCTTGTTTTTGAGAACATGAAAGTGAAGACTCTATAATTTTAAGTTATTTTAGAGGGTCACAAATTTTTCTGGCCATAAGCTGCTTAAAAAGTTCAGTGTCAGAAAAGTCACCTAATAGTGTGGAATCCACCTATCAGAGTCAGCTTTGCCAAGTAAAAGAGCCGATTAATAAACAAAGACACTCTTGCATGCCTGCAGCTTCCCACACTAGTAAAACTTGAACAGTGAACAGTCCTGTAACAAGGGCATAGAATGGGTGGCTGAGATTGGAAGGAGATAAGGCTTGTCAATGTTGACTACTTTGGTCCCTGGTTCCACACCTAGCTCTCTACCATCAGTAACTTCAGTGTTGACCATAATAGCTTGACCTGATCTTCTCTTCTCTGATGACCCTTCACTTTTACTCTTCAACAATCCATTCCCATGGCTATGACAATGGTCTCCAAATGTTCTTAGTGTTGTCATTACTTAGATATGTCCCACCTCTAAAATCTTCAACTTCAAAAACTTACTCTAACCATAAATTCCCCCTATTCCAGCTCACTATTAACTTTCTTACTTCAAATACTTATCATCAACTTCAGTTAGACTTTCAGTCCCCCAAATTCTAAATTTTTGCCCAGTCTGTTGGCAATCTTCTACTAGTATATATATTTTTCAAATAATTTCTTTATTGATTATTACATATGTGTCCTTATCCCCACATTACCTCCTCATTCCCCCACTCATGCCCCCACCCCCATGTTGTCTGTGTCCATTGGTTAGGCCTATAAACTTGCATGTAAGTCCTTTGGTTGATCTTTCCCCCTTTTCCCACCCTCCCCTACCTTCTCTCTGAGGTTTGACGGTCTGATCGATGCTTCTCTGTCTCTGGATCTGTTTTTGTTCATCAGTTTATGTTGTTCATTATATTCCATAAATGAGTGAGATCATGTGATATTTATCTTTCTCTGACTGGCTTATTTCACTTAGCAAAATGCTCTCCAGTTCTATCCATGCTGTTGCAAATGGTAAGAATTCCTTCTTTTTTACCACAGCAGGGTATTCCATTGTGTAGATGTACCACAGTTTATTTTTTTTATTTTTATTTTTTAATATATTTTATTGATTTTTTACAGAGAGGAAGGGAGAGGGATAGTTAGAAACATTGATGAGAGAGAAACATCGATCAGCTCCTCCTGCACACTCCCTACTGGGGATGTGCCTGCAACCAAGGTACATGCCCTTGACTGGAATCGAACCTGGGACCCTTGAGTCTGCAGGCTGACACTCTATCCACTGAGCCAAACCGGCTAGGGCTGTACCACAGTTTTTTAATCCACTCATCTGCTCTTGGGTACTGAGGCTGTTTCCAAATCTTAGCTATGGTGAATTGTGCCGCTATGAACATAGGGGTGCATATATCCTTTCTGATTGGTGTTTCTAGTTTCTTGAGATATATTCCTAGAAGTGGGATTACTGGGTCAAATGGGAGTACTATTTTTAGTTTTTTGAGGAAACTCCATACTGTTCTCCACAGTGGCTGCACCAGTCTGCATTCCCACCAGCAGTGCACAAGGGTTCCTTTTTCTCCACATCCTCGCCAGCACTTGTTAAGGAGGTAAAACACGGAAAACTACAGGACACTGAAAAAGGAGATAGAGGAAGACATAAACAGATGGAAGAACATACTGTGTTCATGTATTGGTAGAATCAACATCATCAAGATGTCCATACTACCAAAGCAATCTATAGATTCAATGCACTCCCCATTAAAATACCAACGGCATATTTCACAGACCTAGAACAAACATTCCAAAAATTCATCTGGAATAAAAAAAGACCCCAAATAGCTGCAGCAATCCTGAGAAAGAAGAACAAAGTAGGTGGGATCTCAATACCAGATATCAAGCTTTATTACAAAGCCACTGTTCTCAAAACAGCCTGGCACTGGCACAAGAACAGACATATACATCAATGGAATAGAATAGAGAACCCAGAAATTGACCCAAACCACTATGCTCAATTAATATTCGACAAAGGAGGCATGAACATACAATGGAGTCAAGACAGCCTCTTCAGTAAATGGTGTTGGGAAAATTGGACAGATACATGCAAAAAAAATGAAACTAGACCACCAACTTACACCATACATAAAAATAAACTCAAAATGGATAAAGGACTTAAACATAAGATGGGAAACCATAAAAATACTAGAGGAATCCACAGACAGCAAAATCTCAGGCATATGCTGAAGCAATTTCTTCACTGATACTGCTCCTAGGGCAATGGAAACTAAAGAGGAAATAAACAAATGGGACTACATCAAAATAAAAAGCTTTTGCACAGCAAAAGAAACCATCAACAAAACAAGAAAGCCCACTGCATGGGAGAACATATTTGCCAAAGTTATCACCAATAAGGGTTTAATCTCCAACATTTACAGGGAACTCATACAACTTAACAAAAGGAAGATAAACAACCCAATCAAAAAATGGGCAAAGGACCTAAATAGACACTTTTTGAAAGAAGACAGAAGAAAGGCCAAAAGACATATGAAAACATGCTCAAAGTCACTAATCATCCGAGAGATGCAAATCAAAACGACAATGCGGTACCATCTCACACCTGTCAGAATGGCTACCATCAACAAATCAACAAACTACTAGTATATTTTATTCCTCAAAAATCTAGCCTAGACCATATGGCCCATCATTTCTTTCTTTTGTCATTATACTTAAAATTTTTATTCCTCATCTTTGATCCTATATCTCCTTATTTTTTAAAAAAATATATTTTATTGATTTTTTACAGAGAGGAAGGGAAAGGAATAGAGAGTTAGTAACATCGATGAAAGAGAAACACCAATCAGCTGCCTCCTGCACACCCCCTACTGGGGATGTGCCCGCAACCAAGGTACACGCCCCTGACTGGAATTGAACCTGGGACCCTTCAGTCCGCAGGCCAACGCTCTATCCACTGAGCCAAACCGGTTAGGGCTCTCCTTATTATTTTTTATCAGGCATTTAACTTCTCTACTGTGGTACCTAGCTATTATGTGTTCCTGGAATACACACTTAACAATTCAGACTACAGTTGCCATAATTTCATGGTCTGTAAACTCACTTAGCTACTCATAATTTTCCTTCAACCTTTCAACACTTACCCAGTTAGCTCCCTCTGAATACCAAATAAGACCTGACAAAATGAAGAGATATACCATGATTTTTAAAGTGATAATTTATTATCCTAAGAATGTCAATCCTTCTGAAATGAATAACTTAAATGAGATTAAGCACATTTGAATAAGATTCTAACGTTTCTATTTAGATTAAATAATTTTATAGTTCATATGCCAGAAAGTGTGTGAGAATTAAAATGTTGAATAGTGAAAGCAGATTTCCCGGATATTAAAACTTCCTACAAAACTACTATAGTTGCCCCGTCAGTACGGCGCAGTGGTTGAGTGTCAACCTATGAACCAGGAGGTCACAGTTCGATTTGCTGTCAGGGCATATGCCTGAGTTGCGGGTTTGATTCCCGGTGTGGGGTGAACAGGAGGCAGCCAGTCAATGATTCTCTCTCATCACTGATGTTTCTATCTCTCTCCCTCCCTCTCCCTTCCTCTCTGAAATCAATAAAAAATATTTTTTAAAAAATTAATTTAATCAAAACAGTCTGGTATTGGCATTAAAACATATTAAATAGATTGTGAAATGGAACAGAAAGTCCAGAAGTATAACCATATATTTACGGGACCTTAATATAAGATGAAAATGGCATTCTCATTAAAAAATAGGAATAATAATCAAGGAATGCTATTATTAGCAAATTGACTTGTCATCTGAAATAAAATCAAGTTAGACTCTTAACACCATATTAAAATAAATTTGATGTATTATAGGACTAACTTTTAAAACCTTATTAAAATTTTAGAATAAAATTTGCAAGATTATTTGGATAAACTTAGAACTAGGAAACCTTAAGGAAGACAGGAAAAATATTTTTTTTAAAAAGAGAAATTATGCAGTATTTCATAAATCTAAAGACCAATGATATAAAGTTTTAACTTTATAAAGTATTATAGTTCTAAACAAGTAAAATAAGATTTTGACATGTTTACGTGATATTAGAATGATATATTTGTCATATAAATTATCACTTAATTAGAATTTCTATTCTTTTTTTTAATCCTCCCCTGAGGATATTTCCCATTGCTTTTTTAGAGAGAGTAAGGGAAAGAGAGGAGAGAGAAACATAGATCAGTTGCCTCCTGTACATGCCTTGATGGGGGATTGAAAATGCAACGTAGGTATGTGGCCTGAACAGGAATCGAACCTGCAACCTTTCGGTGTATGGGAAGGCACTCCAAGTAGCTGAGCCACCTGGCCAGAGAATAGAATTTCTATTTTTTATGGCCTGACTTTTTTTAATTAAAAGAGCTGAAAAGCTATACATGTGAATACCTAAGAGAACTGAAGAAAATACATTGATCAACATATAATAATTCTATAACTAAAAATTTGTAAGTTTGTCTAAATACATATCAGACTCTTTAACATCAGAAAACTTCCAAAATATTATTCTAATGCCTCTTAAATTACTTTCTTTATTACATTATTTATTTTATAAAAAGCTTAAAGAATAGGAGCTAAAAACTTGACATAAAAAAACTACATTACATTTGGTTTGAAATATGTGCTTCATCACCTGAAAAAAATTGAAATTTCATCCAATTTTTAGGCTTTATTTTAAAATTTTATACATACATATTTTAAATTATAAATAAACTATAAAGATATATATGCTTTATGTCTCTCTCACTTACTTGATTCCAATGTGCTTGCTTAAGAGGAAGAGAAATGTGCAAAGTCTAGATAGTGTATTCAGATTTGCTCATAAACCAGGAGATATAAATTATATGACATGTGTCATTGGAGAAAAGAGGTTTTGAGCCACAGGAATAGAGAGATATTATAAAACAAAACTGGAGTAATTATTCAGTTTTTATGCTGAATTGCTTAATACTACTAGTTAAGGAGTAAGGTTTTGCGCTGGCTGATGGGGATACCATATAGGTCAAGAGCATCAGGATTCTTTTTCTCTTGAAACTTATATTCTAGTGCAGTGGTTCTCAACCTTCCTAATGCCTCGACCCTTTAATACAGTTCTTCATGTTGTGGAGACCCCCAACCATAAAATTATTTTCGTTGCTACTTCATAACTGTAATTTTGCTACTGTAAACAATATGTAATTATATATGTGTTTTCCAGTGGTCTTAGGCGACCTCTGTGAAAGGGTCGTTTGACCCCCAAAGGGGTCATGACCCACAGGTTGAGAACCGCTGTTCTAGTGGGAAAAGCAGATCTGAAATAATTATCCACTACTCATTTAATTATGGTTATGGTAAGTGCTAAGAAGGCAAAGTGCAGAATACTGAGAGATAAAAGGGGTATCTGATCTAGGGTATTTGGGGGAAGTAGTTGGGGAAGGCTTTCCAGGGGATATGAAGTCTAAATTTAAGACCTCCAGGCTGAGTTGGAGTTAAAGCTAGGATAGGGTGGGGGAAGTCAGGCAGGGAAATGGTGTCAGGGGAGAAGACAACTGTTTGCAGGAGAAAGGCTGGAAGTAACTGAACTGAAAGTCACTGAGGCTGCAGTAGGAGACAGGATAAAATAGGTGAGGCAGGTAGGGGGTCTCATTGGCTAAATTAAGTAACCTATATTTTTTCCTATGACAAATAAAAAAACACTGAAAGTGTTTTGTTTTATTTTTAACTAGTAGTCAGTTGTTTTTTCAATAATTCCATCTTAACTTTTAAATATAAACTTCTAAGTTCAGTGGTTTTCTTATGAAAACTATTGTTAAATGGCTTCCCATTTCTGCTTCAAATTCATGTCTTCAAAGACTGGTATCTGGAAAGAATACCATTGCATACCCTGTTTCCTCTGGAAATGCAGAGGTGGTGCTCCCATCCATCTGACAGGGGTCCAGAGAAGGAGAGTCAGAATTTTTTCTATCTTGATTTGCAGCAATATTGGTTACTCGATGTTGCAAGTCCCACTGTCGTGCTATGTTGTTAATTGTTAACCTTTTCTTCTCCTGTGAAAAAGTTTATTGTAACAGGTTCATAAAGCAATTTTTGCAGTAGGGGAATATCCAAAGTGCATACTGTTTGTACTACTTATCACACTTTTAAAGGGAGTCTATTCCTTAAAAGTAGCTATCAAATTTGTATTTTTTAAAATATATTTGTGTTGACTTCATAGAGCAGGGGTGGGCAAACTTTTTGACTCGAGGGCCACAATGGGTTCTTAAACTGGACCGGAGGGCCGGAACAAAAGCATGGATGGAGTGTTTGTGTGAACTAATATAAATTCAAAGTAAACATCATTACATAAAAGGGTAAGGTCTTTTTCTTCAATAGTTTTATTCATTTCAAATGGGCCGGATCCGGCCGGCAGGCTGTAGTTTCCCCACGGCTGTCATAGAGGAAAGAAGAGGGACAGAGAAAGAGATATATCATTGATGAAAGAGAATCATTGATCAGCTGCCTCCTACATGGCCCCTACTGGGGATCAAGCCTGCAACCAGGAATTGAACCGTGACCTCCCAAAGCATAGGTCAATGCTCAATCAGTAAGCCACACCAGCCGGGTCAAATTATTATTCTAAAACAAAGTACAACTGGCCTTTATTTACCTTGTGCATTTAAACACCTTAATAATTGTCTATCATCCTTAAAGAAAAAGAAACATATACAAACAATAATTACTCCTATTGAAGATATAAAAATTTCACTACCTGAAAGTTTAACAGAAATTTATATACTTAAGTGTTATCTGAAATTTTAATTTAACAGAAATTTACATACCTTTGTGTTAAACACAGAAAGAAAAACTGAATAGTATTTTAATTTTCCTGCCCAGTAATTAGGACTAACATGATGAAATAACCTCAGTGGGGGGAGAAAAGGCGAGGAATTGATTAATGCTCCAAGCTTCACAGTATAAATTACAATGTTTGAAAATTAGTAATTATGTACAAACTACTAAAAGAAATGGTACTAAGTTGGAATATTTCTAGGTAACTAGTGCCTTCCTAGATGAAGATTAAAGCATTTAATTCATTATATGGATTGGATACTTTAGGGGAGTGATTCTGAAACTTTAGAGGGCCTTAAGTCATGGAGAGCTTATTAAAACATTAATTGCTAGCTCAAACCCCATTCTGATTTAGTGAGTTTCAGGTGGGGTTCTTGAATTTGCTAATGAACTTCACTTTGAGAACCACTGATTAGGGCATTGGGGCTCTATTCTCTCACAGAAACCTGTCGAAAAATTAGTTCTGGACTACTGAAACTGCCATGTTAAAATGTTTCTAGTCAACTTATATAAATGTATTGGGGAAAATAATCACTAATCTATTCTATTCTATACTATAAAAAGTTAATATTATTATATGGCATATTAATTAGATCAGAAGCTGAAAACAGACACTTTCCCTTCCCCTTAGGAAGGTTTTTGCCCATTTACTCAGGGCATGTGTACGTGTAGAATAATTACTTTTAGTTCCACCTCTGTGCCTATATTTGGTTATCTTTAGCATGTAGAAATGGCACTGAATATGAGTAAAAAGCAATGACAAAGGTAATTAAAACTAAATTTTTAAAAAGTCTATTTCTAATTTTAGCATTTTTTTCTATTGCTTGATATTTCAGATATACTTCTGAGACTTTTTGACATTTTCTGTATGCCCTCCTTATCTAAAGTAGGAATCTACTATTCAACTGTAAATTTTCCCCCAAAATCTATAATAAAAAGCCATCTGACCTTAAGAAATTCTGTTTCAGTCATTTGCAGATGACTGGGATAATCCAATTTTTAACCTAAGCAGTGCCATTATTTCTATTCATTTCCAAGACTACTTTGAAAGAGACGGGGACAGTGGGTTAATGGAGAGTGGCTATCATGAGGGCTCTATGCATTTGGTTTTCTGGCCAACTGGAGGTTGACAGAGAGAAATAGTTATTTATGTATTTTTGTTCATTTATTCACTCATTCACTTATGCATCTGACAGCAGCAGTGGCATGGCAGGAAATACTACTTTTTATAAATGAGCCAGTTAGGCAGTTTGCCAGTATTAGTATCTGGCAATGGTAAACCTTGTGCCTTCAAATTTAAAAAATACTGCCCACAAGGGGAGGGGAGGGGAGGAGGTGGAGGATAAGAGATCAACCAAAGGACTTGTATGCAGGCATATAAGCATAACCAATGGACACAGACACTAGGGGGGTGAGGGCATGTGCTGGGGGTGGGAGTGGCTGGGGAGAGGTCAATGGGGAAAAAAGGAGACTTATGTAATACTTTAAACAATAAGGAATTTTTTTAAAAAATACTGCCTACAACTATATTCCCTATAAGCCAATGTGTTTTTGGCCAACCATTAGGGATATTCCATTACAGGGAAAACTAAAATCTTATTGGCTAAATCAATAAAACGGTAAAGATGTCAAGAGGGGGGAAAGCACATTTAATTAATGGAATGAGGGGAAACAAAGGTGGGGAGGAGTCAGCAGGTTAGAGATAACAGCAGGTGACAAAAATGTTAGTATCCAGAGTAATGGCTCTAATTACTTTTGAAGTATTAGTGCTGAGCTGAGAGGGCTTGGGACCAAGTTGTTTTTCTTTTTTGCTCATTTTAGAGTAGTTTTCGTAGAGTAAAAGACACAGATTAACATGTACTCTGATTAGTTTTGACAAATGCATATACCTGTGTGTAATCCATAGCCCAAGATACACAACATTTAAAACACCCCCCCCCACACACAAGTTTTCTTGTTTCATAAGTTTATTATATACAACTTGACATCCCTAGTAGTCATTTTTTGAATTCTGAACACCATTTTAATTTAATTTTTTTAAAAATTTTATCTTGCCGAAACCGGTTTGGTTCAGTGGATAGAGCGTCGGCCTGCGGACTGAAGGGTCCCAGGTTCGATTCCGGTCAAGGGCATGTACCTGGGTTGCGGGCACATCCCCAGTAGGAGATGTGCAGGAGGCAGCTGATCGATGTTTCTCTCTCATCGATGTTTCTAACTCTCTATCCCTTTACCTTCCTCTCTGTAAAAAATCAATAAAATATATTTAAAAAAAAAATTTTATCTTTATTGTTGAAAGTATTACATATGTCCCCTTTTAAAAAGAAAAGCACCTAGGTAAGACACAAATGAGTAGTGATCATCAGAGTGATATTCTTAGTTTTAGAGTACAGCAGAAAGCATAATACAAGACACAGGCTTTCCGCTGTCTTTATTATACATTGTAATGTTAATATAAAATATTTTAAAATAAAACATTTTATTTAAGGAAAGAAATGTCTGATATGTTGAATCGCTTAAAACCAGTTTATAACAAATTTCAATTCCTGTATTTCTCAAAATCTTTACCAAATCTGTAACAGAGAAGCTAACAGAAAGTTTTCAAATTTAGAACTTTAAATGCCATGAGGAAACACAGGCGATGCACTTGTATGGAAACAAATGATAACTTCTAGTATATTTATTTTTATTTCTTCCTTTTAAAATAGCTTTTGCATGAGTTTTATAATGTATATTATACAGTATTTCAGAAGTACAAGTTTATTTATAGGTAGTAAACTTATAAAAGTTTTAGGGGTGTTTATAAAAAACATTCTATTGATAGGAATGAACATTTTAGAGTTGGAAATCACTTTTCTGGCTGACTAGCTGGCTTCAATGCAGTGGATATGAGCACACACATGCATACAGCTATGGGAGAAAATACCTTAAGCAAGGATTGTTTATGACTTTCCCGCCTCTTCTCTTCCTCTTTTTTGGCTACAACAGATGCCATACGCCTTTCTTCTTCCTAAAGAAATTTTAAAAAATTATTAAGCATTTAATCTCTTTTATGTTAAATATCTTTGGTTCTGTAAGTCTGGTTTTCTTTGTGAGAGGCATACTAACTTAACTAATATAAACTATGCCCTCAAAGAAAGTTATCATGGTCTTCTTTATTTTGTTCTGTATTCTTAAAAAAACTGCAGTCTTAACTCTACTCCCAACTATGGGGGTGAGACAAATCTAGTTAATACAAGAGGGCAAAATAATGAGAAGAAAAAAGAGGGGAACAGCTTGTATAAGTTTTCTTAGCATACTGGGCACAATAGTTCCACATAGAAAGACTTAAATTTTTTATTATGAAGATTAAAAGGATCAAAATGATATTTCTAACAATTTTGATTTTATTTATGGCTGCAAATCAGAGTTTTATTTAATGATAAATAAGAGTGAAAGCCTTTTAAAACTCTCCATTGATATTAACAAATTATTCTCAATTAATATCATTCCTTTTACTTTGTTTTTAAATTGATTTGGCCAGCCTAATTTCTTAAATTCTAAAAACTGTTAAATAATATTATAGACAGCTTAGAAAAATTTTAAAAATAAGTCATAATCTCAACACCCTAACTCAAATTTTATCATTTCTCTATTACCTTACAATATTCACTATGAACAAATTTTTAAAAGTTGTAATCTGTATACACTATCTTAATCACATTTTCCCCCTGAAGATTACCAAAATTTAACAGTAAATTATAACCATGTAACTTTATTATTATCAAAAGATTTATGGACATTCAAAATTATGTCCCAATTTGAGAAAACAATTTCTTCATAAAAAACAAGTTTGAAAGTATATTCAGAGATAGGAAACTATAAAAGATCAATTTAGCACATTTGAAGGAGATCTCTTTCAAAAGTGAAAAGTTACAAAAACGGAAATTAAAAATTCAGGGGGAAGGGGTTGCAGAGTATATTTTACACAGCTGAAGAGAGGATCAGATGACTGAAAAGTAGGTCAGAAGAAATGTTCTTATATGCTTTCATAGCACCCTGAACAACACTTACTAGTAACCTGTTTCATTTGAATTATCTCTGGCACTATCTCTCCACTCTCTTACCCCAAAGTGCTCCATAAAGGTATAGAACATGTCAGCTCCGAGCACATAATAGATATTCAATAAACATATACTTAAAGAATGAATTATTGAATATACATCTTTGTATATTTGTTCAATAATTACCTAAAACTATAACTGCTAAATAAAGTGACAAACATATTTCTAGAGCTTTTGATACATTTGCAAATTTCCCTCCATAAATGTAGTACTAATTTGTATTTCTATCAGAAGTAACATGATGAATAGTCATATGAGCTGTTTACCAAATATTCCTGTGTCTTCCCACACCCAGGCCACATCGTGAGATAGGACATCTGCCCCTCAAAGTTAAGTGTGGACATTGACTTGCTTTGACCAATGCCACGTGAGCAAAAGTGACATGTTTAGTTCTAGGTGGAAGCTTTCAGAGACATGTCTGGTACAGCTATTTCTCTCTCGCCTCTGTCACAGAATCTGCAAAGCTTCAGATAATGGGTACTTCGAAGGTCTTGGTCCTGGAATGAGGACAACACACAGACATGTTCTGGGACCACATACTATGGGCAGGCAATTAGTATTAACATGAAATAAACTTTGTTATTTTAATCTACTGAGGTTAGATAAATCATTACTGTAGATTATCTGGTCTATTTTGACCAGTATACATAGGTTACTATCCGTTATATTAAAATTAAGTAAGGTCAAAGGGGCCATGAAAATGTAGTCTAGAGAGTGAGCCATTATAAATGCTTCTGAAAACAAAGAAAGACCTAGACTAAAGAAGTATACTGAACATGCACAAAGAGAAACTATCACAGCGTTAAAAAGGAGACTAAAAATGCATCCACTGGAAGCCTCTCCTTTTAGAAATGAGAAAATGGTGCTTTGAGAAGTAATTTTGGAGCAGTTTTTATAAGGTCACACAGCTGGTGACAGAACTAGAATCAGGACCAGAAGCCATGTCTTGTAAGAAATGGAACTAATAATGTTTATAATAAGGATATCTTTAAATGCATTTTACTGATTTTAGAGAGATAAAAAAGGTGAGGTTAGCATTCAGTAGTAATCTGCCATATGATTTAGTTGTTTAAAAGGGAACAGAAATTTAATGTGATTTTGAGGGAATTTAAAGTGTCTTTTACAATATGGAATATACTTATTCTTAATGTAAGGCTGAATGGAGAGAATGAGGAGAAATAAACTAAATAAAAATTCAAAACCTTGATTCCTAACATCACAAAATAGCTAGATTAATACTTATATTAAATTCTTTTGTTCAGTAAATACTGATTTGGTGCCAATTTAGTATAAACTATTTCAGAACAAACTTTTTAAAGAGCAAGTTATACTGATGTTCAATTGTTGACTCATCTATAAAATGTGAACTAGAAACACATTGGTTGTTTAAAGAGCCAATTTCAAACAGCACTGGAAGCTGTATGGAGCACGTCCTACACATACTTAAGAGGTGATTCCATCAGAGTTTCCAAAAGAATCTGAGCTTCTATTAAAGACAGTAGGGCTTTCAAAGGAAAGCCAAACCTAGGGAAACTGGATAGATGCCAAATCAATTCAAATATTGAGTGTTTTAAGGAATTTATATATATGATATCTGTATTTCAGCCCAAATACTTATAGAGTAACTAAACTTAGAAACAAAAAACAAACCTCTAATTTTAAAGATAAGCTAGAACTCTTGCTAAGATGAAGAAAGAGTGAAATTCTGGCATCTTCATGATAATAGTTCAATTTCTGGGATCAAAGCCAAACCCTTTATGTAGCAAAAGAAAGGAATCTAGCTGGGACTCAAAAAAATATTAAAAAATCAACTTTTTTCCATATTTCAGTTTGTCTTGGAGACCTATTATAGAAATAGAGAATCCAGAAATCATTCTATTATAGGAATGATTTCAAAGAAGTACAGTGATTCAATAGATGTTTGATAACCTGGATTATACTCTATTAGTAGATTATTAAGGGTCTAAAAACAATGCTTGTGTTATATGAGAAGTTTGTTCCAAACTAAATAATAAAATGGTCCTAACTAATACAGACAGCAATTTATGTGGCATTAAAAAAGTAAATGGCAATGTGGGCTTTTAACCCTATAGTTTAAAACAATAGAACAGATAAAAGGCATTGTTTTCTTTGACTATATCAAGCATTAGAACAGATTTTAAAGTCACAGTGTTTTTGTCTAGAAGAGATGGTCCATATTTTTCATTCAAAGAATTTTGTTTTACAGAGAAAACTGATTTTTCTAGGGTCATAGTTAATGTCAGATTCAACATTAGAAGCCCTGTCACCTGACTTCTATTGGCCCAGGGCTATTAGTTGTTAAATACCAAAGGAGGTAGAAGCCAGAGCAGGCTAGGTTATGCTGTTATAACAACTTCACAACTTACACTGGCTTACAATAAGGAAAGTTTATTTCTTGATCATGCAAGAACACTACCACTGTCCTCCCTAAATTGGCTAAGTACTCCTGGGTATTGTGATCTGAGAATATCTTCAATTCATCATATGCTTCCACAATGACCACGGAAGAAAGGCATGGAAAAATCACACGTAAGTTTTTAAATGCTTCTGACTGGAAATTATATACATTACTTCTGCTCACATCTCATGGGCCAAAGCAAATTGCATGACCACACCTAACTGCAAGAGGAAAGGAACTATCGTCTTTCCATATGTCAAAGAGAGGAGGAGAACCAGAACACATTGATAAGCATTAGTAACGGGGACCACATCATTGGAGTGAGAAAAAAACTCACTTCTGCTTCAGGTAGACGATACCACTTTTTGGTGAGCAAATTGTAAATAAGTTCATATTAAGCCAACTAAATGTGGGTGTGAGGTGAAGACTTTAGGCATTGTGTCTGTTTCAGAATTGTGAACATACAGCCTTAGAAATAAAAAGGAGAAAATTCTGTCTCCTAGAATTTTCTATACAATGGTCCTTGTTCTAGCCTCTCAAAATTGTGTCTTTTCTCTTATTGGATAATTGTGAAAATATCTGAAGACCTGCAGTATCATCCTTATGTCTACTTTTAAGATTCTGATTTGATCAACCAATATATCAGGATCTCTAACTTCTCCAGTTTCTGTCATTCACATACTTTATCAGAATAAAATAAATATTGTCATCATCATCTAGTCATTAATCACAAATGTTAAATAGAATGGGCACGAGGAAAAGCCTCATGGCCTACAAATACAGATTTCTCTATAGGCTGGCATTAATCAATTAATTCATGTTCTATAGGTATGCCTGAACCACAAATCCATTTAACCATGTTGTCATACAATATATCCAAAGTGATCTCATAAAAGACTTGTCAAGTACTTTGCTTAAGTACTAAAACACTATCTATCTATAGCACTCTTCTGAAAGGGGCTATTTATAATATCTAAAATAGAAAAATGACCTTGGTGTAAATTGTTTTTAGTGAACTAATGCTGCCTCCTAGTGATCAATTCCTTAAGTACAACCCCTCTTGTAATAATCTAATTTAGTTTTCTTTCATAATCAACATCAAGTTTATTATTACAATTTGTGGAACTTACATTCTTTCCTTCTTTGATAAAAAGACAGATTAGTTTACCTTACTTTCTGGCTACTACATTACTCCACACTGCTTCTCAGAAATAACTTTCAGTGGTTTACCAATTCATTCACTATGTCTCTTCAGTGTTCTAGATCAAGGATTGGTGAACTCTAGCCCACAGGCCAAATCTAATCTGCCACCTGTTTTTGTAAATGACGTTTTGCTGGAACATAGCCATGCTCATTTACTTATGAATTGTAGTATATGTCTGCTCTCACACCACAATGACAGAGCTGAGTAGTTTTCAACGGAGCCTGTATAGCCCCAAAAGCCTAATTAGGTCCTTACAGATGAAGTTTGTCAGCCCCTGTTCTAGACGGGTCAGAATTCAAACTTATTTATTCACCTATTCTAGGCCTCACTTTTACCTTATTAATATTTATTTCTACTCTTTACATACTAAAAGCCATTCTTGTTAAAGCAAAACAGGCATTGAAGCCAACAATTCATATTACCTCTTAGCACCACATTATCTCTTGCCACTCCGCTGGATTGGAGCCCTAGAAGCTCTTAACCCTGACTATCTCCCTGCTTCTCATCTCACCACCCGACCCATCCTCCCCAATTCATCCTCTGGGCTGCTACTCAGAGAAATAATCTCTTTCATAGGCAATTCCAATTTAACTACCTTAAACTCTTCAAGAGCTTTTTTTATGATCATGACAAAAATCTAACCACTTTATTATGATATAAAATGCCTTTCACGGCCTAGTCCTTGCCTGTCAGATAGCCTTTGCTCCCGCTAGTCTCCCCCATGTACTCAGCCATGTTGAACTGCTATCAGTTGCTATAGTCTCTCAGCACCCCTCTGCATTTGGCACACCTTCTCACTCCCTGTAACATTCTTCACACATACTTCCTCCTTCTTCTTTGCCATCTTCAAGACTCAAGTATTTCTCCTTTGGAACTTACCCTATTTCTCTGGTAGAGTGCTTTGCTCTTCAATATGACTGTGCTGTGTGTGTGTGTGTGTGTGTGTGTGTGTGTGTGTGTGTGTACATACAAATATCCATCAGTCTATCTTATCTAACTAGTCATTTTGAATTATAATCAAGCTGCATGACTGCCTCTGCATTAGACTGTAAGTTAATGGGAGGGCAGAGATTATAAGTCTGATCTTACCATATCTAGTATCTAACATAGACCCTAGTACAGAAACTTTTCAGTTCAAAGTGACTAAGAATGTCTCAGAAAGTTTTGCACAGTGCCTCTAAGTTAAAACAAAAAAGCTCTGTTTACTATAGTTAGGAAGCAACTTAACAAGTCTTCATGTTCTAGCAACTTAGTAGCCATTTGAAAACAATAATATATATAAACTGAAAGAAAAAATAAATCACTCTTAAATAACCACAATTACTTATACCAATGGAACAGGTGTACCTGTGGGGCACTGGACAACTTCTCCAACCCTGGAATTAGATCTGACACTGCCACCCCCATTTCCTGTTCCATACTAATTCGGCATGGCATTTGTTTTGATCACAATAACCACTGAAAAGTCAGCTTTGAAAAGATATGGTGCCAGAGAGAGAAATATAGTGTGATCTAATGTTGAAATGGTAAACTACCTTGAGCTGGAAGTTTTTCAGTAACTCATAGATACCAAATATCACTGTGTTTTCCTTAAAACTAAAAAGTGTTTCACAGTGCCACTGTGAGTTCACTTCAGCATCTTTGGCACAGTTTGGGAACCACAGCCCTCGTTCACAGAAGTTCCTTAAATGTCTGTGTAATTCACCTCAGCTAGAATGTTTACATTATAAATTACATAAAATTCAAGCAAGATATCATTTTTAAAGAGAAAAAATTATTATAGAACAGATATCAGCAAACTTTTCTAGTAAGATGGTAAACATTTTAGGCTTGTAGACCATATAGTTTCTTTAGCAACTACTCAATTTTACTATTGCAGCATCAAAGCAGACATAGATAGTATATAAATGTGTTATAGGCAGTTAGACACATATGAGCAGAGCAAGGATGATGGGTCAGATACAGAAGGTCACAGGGCAGAAAGCCTCAGATGCCTAGCAAGGAGCAAACCTGGGAAAACAAGAACCTCGCCTCCAGGGTGACCTATCCTCCCCTAGCACATCAATAGTCCTTTAGTTTGGACCACCTGACCTTTCATTTTGTTGGTCTTGCGGTTCAGACCCTCTGACATTTCATATCACTGGCAATGTGGTTTAGGCCCCCTGTCCTTTACCTCCCTAAAGATAAGATCTAGGCCTCAGATATATTTCAGCTCCACGCCCAGAAAAGCAGTAAAAGCGGACAAGTGATGCCCTTGCTGCCACAAGACCAGCTGCATTGAATAATGACCCCCTGCCCTGGCCCCAACTAATCAATGAAGACCGTCACCCTGAAAGAGCACATTTGTAAAGCTGATGACTAGTCTATTGAGACCCTCCCCTGTGATCTCCTCTAAGAGATCCACCTGCAAGAGAGAGAGAAATATGTTCAGGATGAAGGACCCAAATGCAAGCTCTCACCCAGGGGAGCATGCCCATGCCATTCCCTTCTCCTTTCTTCCCTCTAGGACTCAGGAGACTGCAACCAGGGGAGCAATGGGCAGCAGCAGCTGGTCCTGGGCTAATCCCTTGAACCTGTCTCTAAGGCTGCCTTTTCTCTGACTTCTCAGTGAACCAAAGCAGCCCAGCCTAGGCTCTCCTGTTACTTCTTCTATGCCCTTTCTTGTTTCACTGTCCTAAGTATGTTTTCACTGTGGCCAATAAATTCTTACCTAGTTTGCTTTACCTTTTCTCTTGATTGAAATATTTTCTTCAAGAAGACAAGAACCGTGGTCTCACTGTCTCGCCAGGAACAAATGGATGAACATGACTGTGTCCCAATCTAACTTTTTTACAAAAACAGGTGACCAGCTCATAGGCATTGTATGCCAACCCTCTTACTGCAAATCTTTAAAAGGTATATTCTTTCCACAGTAAAGTTACTATAAAATTATAAACAAAAAGTGAACTAAATAACATGGTCCATCCCAATATAAATAAATTGAAATTTTTATGAGGAATTGGATTACAAAAGAAAAGCAGTAACTTCACATGGAGAAGCCTGGAAGACATCATCTTAATTAAAGTGAACAATATCAGTAAAGGGATAAATAAAAGTTACACATCATTTAACAGGATGCAATGAGAAGAATGCAAAATCACTTGTGATATTTATCCCAAAGATCTGTAGCTAAAAATTAATCATGAGGAAATATGAAAAAAACAACAACAACAACACCTGAATTGAGGATCATTCTACAAAATAACTGATCTGTAATCTTCATAAATACTAAAGTCATGAAATCCCCCCAAAAAAGAATTGAGGAACTGTGCCTGAAAAAGAGACATGACAATAAAATGCATCTACATGTAATGTGAAGGGACCAAATTCCGCCACCCCAAAGCTGCTTTCCAATGTATTGAATTTAAGGTGTTTACTAAGAAACAAAAGACTCAGAAAGAATCTTTGACCCTCCCCCTTTCCTACTCAAGCTATTCAGATAGAGAAACCTGTTTCAGGAAGGACAGCGCAGTATGCTGCCTAATTTGAAGTAAGTATGGTAAATAAGAGGGCTTCAGGCAGGTGGATACCCTGTGTCCCACTGTTTCTGAATCTCCTGGCTAGGATTTTAAGGCCAAGTGTGTTCCCTCCTCCTCAACTCCCTGTAAATCATCCATTCTTATTTATGAAATATAATTCCCTGTTTCCCCCTTATCCCCTTCTCCTTTGTCCAAAAATGTTTTATATATCCAATGTTGCCTCACTGTCTTTGGAATTTTCATGTAATTCTCATGCCTATGTAAATTCCCTATGCACATATATTAAACTTTCATATTCTACTGTTAATCTGTATCTGTTTGGTTATTGGCCCAGCCAGAAGAAGGAAAAGTGTTAATATTTTTTAGCCCCCACAAATGAATAATTCCAAACTGGATCATTTTGCTATACCAAATATTGTTGATATGATTGCTAAAATTGAAAGTGGTGTGAGAATTCGACCCTAGTAATTATTCAATATTCATTTCCTGATTTCATTGGTTATATTGTGTTTACACAGGAGAATGTCTTTGCTTATAGGAAATACACACTAATGTGTCCAGGGTTGTTGAGGAATCAAGTCAGCAAGTTACTCTCAAGTGGTTCTGTTACAGTAGGCAGCTAGTAAGATATTAACAAAAGAGAAGGGAGCCAGACATCTAGTTAAGTTGGATTAACTAGGAGTCTTCGGCTTCCAGATGCAGGGGATAGCCAAACTGCCCTGCCCAGGGGGTTAACATCCCTTCTTCCCCCTGAGTAGGGAGGAAGAACCAGCTTTCCAATCTCCCAGGGAAGTACCAGCCCCTTCCCACAGATTAAACCAGGGAAAGGGGTGAAACAGAAAGGGGGAAATTCTCCTCCTGAGGCATGCACAGAAGCCAGATGATGAGGCAAAACTATGAGGCATTTGCAGTAGGAGCCAAAGTGGCCACCATAAAGGAGACGAGTCTAGCCTGGGAAAATTTGGGAAAAGGACAAGGTAGGATAAGGGTATGGAAACCTGGATGATTAAGGAAAGGGATTGGATAGGGGGGAGGGCCCAGCACAAGCCAGAGAAGAATTAGGAACAAGATTGGAGTGTTTTTTGTTTGTTTGTTTGTTTGTTTGATTTTAATTAAATCTTTATTGTTCAGATTATTACATTTATTCCTCTTTTTTCCCCTTATAACTCCCCTCCTCCCAGTTCCCGCCCCACCCTTCGCCCTCACTCCCCACCCACTGTCCTCATCCATAGGTGCACGATTTTTGTCCAGTCTCTTCCCGCATCTCCCACACCCCTTTCCCCCCCAAGAATACTCCATTCCCTTTCTATGTCCCTGATTCTATTATGATCACCAGATTATTTATTCACTTGATTTTTAGATTCACTTGTTGATAGATGTGCATTTGTTGTTCATAATTTGTATCTTTACCTTTTTCTTCTTCTTCCTCTTTTTAAAGGATACCTTTCAGCATTTCATATAATACTGGTTTGGTGGTGATGAACTCCTTTAGCTTTTCCTTATCTGTGAAGCTCTTTATCTGACCTTCAGTTCTGAATGATAGCTTTACTGGATAAAGTAATCTTGGTTATAGGTTCTTGGTATTCATCAGTTTGAATATTTCTTGCCACTCCCTCCTGGCCTGCAAAGTTTCTGTTGAGAAATCAGCTGACAGTCGTATGGGTACTCCCTTGTAGGTAACTGACTGTCTTTCTCTTGCTGCTTTTAAGATTCTCTCTTTGTCTTTTGCTCTTGGCATTTTAATTATGATGTGTCTTGGTGTGGTCCTCTTTGGATTCCTTTTGTTTGGGGTTCTCTGCGCTTCCTGGACCTGTAAGTCTATTTCTTTCACCAGGTAGGGGAAGTTTTCTGTCATTATTTCTTCAAATAGGTTTGCAATATCTTGCTCTCTCCCATCTTCTGGCACCCCTATAATTCTGATGTTGGTACGCTTGAAGCTGTCCCAGAGTCTCCTTACACTATCTTCGTATTTTTGGATTCTTTTTTCATTTTGCTTTTCCAGTTGGGTGTTTTTTGCTTCTTCACGTTTCAAATCTTTGACTTGATTCTTGCGCTCCTCTGGTCTGCTGTTGGGTGTCTGTATAATATTCTTTATTTCAGTCAGTGTATGCTTAATTTCTAGTTGGTTCTTTACCACAACATCGAGGGTCTCATTAGATTTCTTGAGGATCTCACTACATTTATCGGCGGTCTCACCAGTCTTTTCGAGGGCCTTACTAAGTTTATCGGCAGCTTCTAGACAATTCTTGAGAGACCTTAAAAGTGTGGTTTTGAGCTCTATATCTTCCATTTCTGACATTTGCATCCTGTTTCTTTGTCTCCGCATTTTTTTATCTTTTCTTGGTGCACCCCCTAGTGGTCTTTGGGCGCAGTCTTGTTGTAATTAAGCCTTGATTGTTGTCGGCAATACCAGGGGTGATTTGACCTCCAGGCTAACTGGCTATGAGAGTCAGCTGTGTCTGCAGTGGGAGAGTGTCTGTGCTGGATCTCTAGGGCGGTGCTAATCTAGCATTTGCCTGAGGCTATCTGGCAAATGGCTCTGCGTAGGGCCTGGGCGGGGCGGGTCCCAGGGGATCTACAGGGCGGGCGGAGCAAGCAGTTATGGCTGCTCTCAGTTCTGTCCCTAGGTGCTCTGCCTCTCAGAGTCCCAGCAACCGCTGCAAACCTCGGAGAGAAAGCTGCCTTCGAGTTCCGATTGAAGCCAGACAGTCCCGCTTCTCCCGTTTGAGTTTGGGTCCCCAGAGACTCGCCCGGATCTGGAGCTCAGAGTCTGAAACTCCCTCCCAATTGAAAACAACAACCGCGCCCTCCACCGCCAGCCCGCTCTGCGCGCGCACTCCGCACCTGAGTATTTCACTTCAGCACTGCGCCTCCTCTGAGTCTGGGTATGATATTCTCTTTCCTCCTAGTTGTAGAATTTCCACTCAGCCAGCCTTCCTGTGGTTCTGGATGATGTCCGTTCTGTTCTTTAGTTATATCTCAGAAGTGGTTGTTCGAGGCAGCAATCTCCGGTGTTAACCTATGCCACCATCTTGGTTTCTCCCCTCTGATATTTCTAACTCTCTATACCTCTCCCTTCCTCTCTTTCCGTAGACCATCTTCTTGGAATCAAGATTGGAGTGTTTGAAAAAAAGCCTGCTCTCTCTCAAGCCCAAGAAAATATAAGCTGAACAAAGACCCGAGACACACACTGCCTTGCTGGTGCTAGACCAGCAGTTCTCACCCTGTGGGTCATGACCCCTTTGGCGGTCGAACGACCCTTTCACAGGGGTCGCCTAAGACCATCCTGCATATCAGATATTTACATTACGATTCATAACAGTAGCAACATTACAGTTATGAAGTAGCAACGAAAATAATTTTATGGTTGGGTCACAACATGAGGAATTGTATTTAAAGGGCCAGAAGGTTGAGAACCACTGTGCTAGACTATTAGAGCCTTGAATGCCAGGGTAATGGCACGGCAGGTCTGGGTCCTGGCCCTTCTCCTGAGTGAGGACAAGTGAGGACGTGTGGCTCCATAGGTTACACTTCCTCCACAGTGAGATGAAGCTGACCCACCTGGTCATGAATGAGGCAGTACAGCAGCTTCTGGAGGGGCATCTATGCCGTACATGCCTCTCCAATAAATCTTGCCACTATACCTCAACTCCTCCTATGCATGAGTCCCCGAAATGCTTTTTCTGCAACTTTGCAAGGACCCATTTCCAGACTGGCCTGGCAGACCTGCCTTGGTCCTGGTCCATGTCTGACAACAGTACAAGAAAAAAAAAGTTCTTTGTACTGTATGTACAAATTCTCTGTAACTTTGAGATTGTTTCCATGTAAGAGTTTTTTAAATTTCTAAAATGAACAGTGGAAGAGCAGATGTAAAGGACTGCTGCTCTGTATTTAGCAGGACAGCTGGCCCTGCTCCCACCCCAGGTGATTTTCCCCCATTTTCTCACCAGGCAAACATACTCTATGGACTGTACAAGAACAGTGACTATATACAGTTTTATTCTCCTTTATTTAAGGCATAGAAGTGGGTAAATATCACTGAACCAGCAAATCTTTATTGAACATTATTACATTTTCTGCATTGAGTGAGATAGAGAAGAAAAGAACCATGTGCAGAACACTTGTATGTATTAGACAAGGAAAAGGAAGAATGGTTTCTGCTCTGTATGGACATTAGTTATGTAGACAAAACTGACATAAATTCATTATAAGAAGCACAATACAGTAAAACCTTTATATAATGGACTAATTTGGGTGAGGGGATGTCCATTAAAGCCTAAAGTCTGTTATATAATAAAGTAGGTTTTCCAAATACACATGTTAAAAAATTGACAATTAGTTGGTTTACCTGTTTTCACTTATCCTATCTAATAACAGACAAAGATTGAAATTGACTGTACCTTCGCTACACCTCCCATTGGCTAATC
Source organism: Myotis myotis (assembly GCF_014108235.1). Lineage (NCBI taxonomy): Eukaryota > Metazoa > Chordata > Mammalia > Chiroptera > Vespertilionidae > Myotis > Myotis myotis. The sequence continues at coordinate 112,705,426 of NW_023416313.1, read as the reverse complement.
ATCGAGATATGCAAATTAACCACCAACAAAGATGGCGGTTAATTTGCATACATAGGTGCGAAGCGGCGGAGCCAAGACTGAAGGTGGCTCTGGCCGCCGGAACCGCGAGAGGCTTGGAGGCGTCTCCGGCCGATGAAGGCACCTCTGGCCCCCGAAGCTGTGAGAGGTTTGGAGGCGCCTCCGGCCACCAGAGCCGCAAGAGGCTTGGAGGCATCTCAGGCTGGAGCAAAGGCCTGGGTGCCAGGTGCTGGAGGAAAACCGGTGCCGGCAGCCAGGGGAAGGGAAGGCCTATCTCACGAATCTTTTAGTGCAACAGGCCTCTAGTCTATGATAATAAAAGCGTAATATGCTAATTAGACCGGACATCATTCAGGATGTCCTTCCGGACAAAGCAAGGGCCGGAGGGAAGCCTGGGTCCTGGGTGCCAGCTGGTGGCCAGAGGAGGAAAGACCGGGTCCCGGGTGCCTGCCAGCAGCCAGAAGGAAGCCCGGGTCCTGGGTGTGTGCCGGTGGCTGAAGGGAAGGAAGGCCTACTTTTGCACGAATTTCATGCATTGGGCCTCTAGTGTAAACATGTTTGTGTAATTAAAGTATGTATGAAAAGTTTAATTTCACAGAAAAGTTTTCTGTAGGTATTACAGTAATTTTAAATTTAAACTGAATAGATCTAGTTAATGCATGCATTCACCAATCACTGAGAGTAAACAAATGCACACAGCTGGGGCATGTGCACATCGGAGTATCAGCTGGCCTGCATTAAACTGCACAGAAAGTCATGCCACACAACAACAGAACCAAATACCTGTTTTGTCTACATAATTCGGTGTGATTGCTAATCATTTGCTGAACATTGTTTAAGAGCTGTAGACTATAGTGGTAGATATGTAATATTTATTTATGTTGGTGAAATTACTACAGTGTTTTTTTCCAACATTCGGCCTATTTGCTAAAATTTGTTAAAAATAACAGTGAATTAAAACAGAAAACAACCTGTTAGTTTAATTATAAGCAAATCTTGGTTAAAAGCATTAAAAAATTAACAGGGTGCTAATTTTCACCTATGACATATGGACCAGAAATTCTGCCTGTTAAATCCGAAGTCTGTTAAATTGAGGTCCACAAAATCAAGGATTTACTGTACATAATTAAGTACTAATTTATATAAATGGGTTAGCTTCACCTCTTACCCCACTCATATCAACTCCATCAGGAAGAACAATGAGAAGTAGCCAAGATGCCTAATTAAGAAAGACATGTAGATAGGGTAAAAGTATGAAACAGTGTTGACAGTATAGATCTAAACAAACTGAGAGAACAAAGAACCATGTTGGAACAAAGAGAGAGGCAGAACCTACCAGACCCCTGGTATTCATGATTCATTAACACTTAACTCTGTGCTAGCCATCTTATCTGTCCATAATACTGCTGAGATAGACATGTAAACTGCACACATTGTGAAGCTGTATACAGGCCATGAGTCAACTGGCAATTGAATAACTTAACTGATCACTCAAAATGCACATTAATATTGGAAGCATTAAGAAGAAAACAGGTAGAAGCTTATGTCTGAGATTATTTAAAGGACTTTTCTGAGAAAATAAAATATTAAAATTAACTTGGGATGCAATGAAATGAATTAAGGCAAGTTTCTTTCTTCCAGAACTTCTTGGAGCCCAAAATATGCTAATGTACATTGTATACCAATAAACAAGATATCATATGCAGCATTTCACTCAGATGAGGAGCCATATCAAAACCTATAAGTAGAATAGGTAGAGTGGAGTAGAATGAGTAAGAAAAGAGATAATTACTTTGAGAGGTACAGCATCAAAAACAACTCCATATGATACCTCCTAGAAGCCTCACCCTGTTCCAAGGTTTGTTCAATAGTTTATTTTACCTTACTAACAACATAATACAATTATGACCCCCATTTTACTTTGAGAAAATGAGGTATAGAAAGGTTAAGGAAACTGCTGAAGGTATACAAATAGAAAATAGTCACAATAGGATTCAGACTTAAACAGTTTGCTTTCTTAATCATTATGTTCTTAACCATTATCGATGGAATTCTTACCCATTACAAAGTAAATTATTAGTTAGATATTAAGCAAAAATGAAAAACAAGCATAATAATTAAGTTAAATAGAAGGATAGAAATTTAAAAAGCCCTATTCAATGACATTGGGAATAGGGGGAAAGTGGTAAAAATATCTACAATTACAATTTTGAAGTATACCATAATTACATTTATGATAATCCCTAGTTTATTAAAATTAAGAAGCACTTCAAGCAGAGAATATAAAACCCAATTTCCTCATGCACACTAAGGAGAACAGACTGTAAGCACTTGGAGGAGCTCTCACCGTGACTCTCCTTGTATCCAGCTGGCGCAGCTGCAGCATGTTCTGAAGAACAGTGTGCTTGTACCATGGCTCCTGAGCTATGGGGTTGCCATCAAAAGTGATGTCTGAGAGAGAAGGAGAGTCAGCAAGGCAGCAAATGCTCTCAAAACTGTAGAGACAGAAAACAGTTATTGTGACCTTCAAAACTTTGATTTGTTTAATAGAACAGTTTTAAATTTACAGAAAAACTGAGAGTATAGTGCACAGTTACCACATACTCTCCACCCAGTTTCCCTTATTATTAACATCTTATATTAGCATAGTATACTTTTAAAATAATCAATGAACTAATCCTATATAATAAAAGGCTAATATGCAAATTTTCCCCAAGCACAGGAGGGAGTTCAACCTACCAGGAATTAGACATATGCTGACCACCATGGGGTGGCATGGAAAATGGTGGGCATTGGCAACATGGTGCTGGCAGCGGGCAGCAGTGGAGGTGCTGCCGGCCGTGATGGGCCCCGATGAGAGCGGGACTGAGGCAGGATGGTGGAGCAGGTGAGTGGGTGGCACCAGGCCAAGGCGGGTGCAAAAGGAGGCCCCGGTCGGCAGCGGCGGCAGGCAGCCAGGGGAAGGGAGGCCCCGGCTGGCAGCTGGCAGCCACTAGGAACCCTACCTGTGCACGAATTTCATGCACTGGGCCTCTAGTATTAATATAGATTAAATTGTGCATGTGTAGGGTCCCCTAGGCCTAACCTGCCATCAGGGCCATGTCTGCTGCCTCGCGAAGCCTCGCACACTCCACAGATGCTGCCAGTGGCCCACTATGCTCCTTGGATGCTGCCTGTGCCCTGTGACGCTCCAGAAGTCCTGCCTGCCGAGGCCACCACAGGACCCAGGAGTCCCCCACACCATGGCCACCGCGGGACCCATCAATGCACCTCCTGGTGAGTCCAGTCATTGGTTGTGACGCCGTTACGGCATCATGGCCACAGGCCTTTTACGATATAGATTCTTACTAACTCAAGTCCATATTTTATCCAGACTTCCTTAGCTTTTACCTACTGTTCTTATTCTGTTCCAGGATCCCACCCAGAATGTCATATTACGTTTAGTTGTCATGTCAACTTAGGCTCCTTTTAGTTGGGACAATTTCTTAGAATTTCCTTGTTTTTTGACAGTCTTGACGTTTTGCGGCATACTTATCAGTTATTTTGTCGGATGCCCCTCTATTGGGATTTGTCTGATGTTTTTCTAGTGATTAGACAAGGCTTGAGGTACATACTATTAACTAACATGACATCACTGTTAAAGTTGACCTTGATAACCTGGCTGAGGTAGTGTTTTTCAGGTTTCTCCAATGTGAATTTACTCTTCTCTCCCCTGAATTCGTTGGAAGAAAGTCATTATTGGCAGCCCATAGTTAGGAATGGAAAGTTCAGTTTCCCCTCCTTGAGGGTCAACTATCTACATAAATTATTTGAAATTCTTCTTTCTGGCAGGTTTGTCTTTTATCTACCATTTATTTATGTATATCAGTTTGGATTCAAGAATATTTATTTTATACTAGAGGCCTAATGCACAAAATTTGTGCATGGGAGGGGGGTGCCCTCAGCCCAGCCTGCACCTTCTCCAATCCAGGACCCTTGGGGGATGTCCAACTGCCAGTTTAGGCCCAATCCTAAACCGACAGTCAGACATCCCTCTCACAATCCAGGACTGCTGACTCCTAACTGCTCATCAGCCTGCCTTCCTGATCACCCCTAACTGGCCCCCCTGCCAGCCTGATCACCCCTAACTGTCTCTGCCTGCCGACCTGATTGCCCCTAACTGCCCTCCCTGCCAGCCTGGTCGTCCCCAACTGCCCCCCCACTGGCCTGGTCACCCGTAACTGGCACCCCCTGCCAGCATGGTCGCCCCTTACTGCCCACCCCCCCACCGGCCTGGTCAGCCCCAACTGCCCCCTCACTGGCCTAGTTGCCTCTCACTGTCCCCCTCTGCTGGACTGGTCGCCCCCAACTGCCCCCCCCCCCCATCAGCCTGGTTGCCCCACACAGCCTGCTGTTCAGTCGTTTGGTCGTTCTTCACTAACCCCCCTGCTGGCCTGGTCACCCCACGCAGCCTGCTGCTCAGTCATTTGGTCGTCCCTCATTAACCCCCCTGCCAGCCTTGTCGCACCACTCAGCCTGTTCAGTCATCCATTTGGTTGTTTCAGATGTGACGGCCCCTGGCTTTTTATATATATAGATTTAGGTTACAATCTAATACTATGTTATTTGTTTTATTGTTCAAATTGTTCCAGCTTTGGCCACTGAAACCTCTTTTAGTTGGCTCCTATGTCCCTTTGACATATGCCCATCATTAATGTGGATGTGTGTGTGTGTGTGTGTGTGTGTGTGTGTGTGTGTGTGTGTATGTTTCCTTACTTTCTGGCACTATAAAATTCTCTAGGCTCATATTAAATACTAGAGGCCCAGTGCATGAAACTCATGTGCAGGTATGGTCCCTAGGCCTGACCTGCGATCAGGGCCATTTTCCCCAGCTGCTCACAGCCGGCCCTGCACCCCGCCGCCACCCATCCCCAGTTCCCCGTTCACTATCGGGTGATTGGTGCCTGAAGGCTGGGGGAAGGGACCCAGTGGTCTGCTGTTCCCGCCCTCTCGCCGGCCCCACCCCCACTGCAAGTGGCCATTAGGCGATCAAAGCCTGCCGGCCAGGGAAAAAAGCCAAGAGGTGGTCAGTTAGCCTCATAGTGACTGGTCCAGCGGTCGTTCCGGTCATTCTGCCATTAGGGTCAATTTGTATACAGTGGGGCCTTGACTTACGAGTTTAATTTGTTCCATGACGGAGCTTGTAACTCAAATTACTCGTATGTCAAATCAAAAAGTGAACGAGTGAGACACGTGATGCTGGGCTGATGTTGTGGCATTCACTGTGACGTTCGCTGTGCCAACTAGTGTTGGGGTATCTGAAGCTGGCTCGTAACCCGAATTTTAGCTCACAACTCAAAGCAAAAAATCAGCCGAGAGACGGCTCGTATCTCGAAAAACTCGTTTTTCGGGACACTCATAAGTCAAGGCCGCACTGTATTACCCTTTTATTATATAGGATAGAGGCCTGGTGCATGGGTGGGGGCCAGCCATGCCCCCGATTGGGGTGGGGGTCCCCACTGGGGGGAATGGCCGACCTGAGTGAGGGGCTGCCAGTGGTTTTCAGGCCTGCCACAACCCCGATTGGGTGGGGATACCTGCTGGGGGGGGGGGGGGCAGCCTGGGCGAAAGGCTGCGGGCAGTTTGCAGGCCAGCCACGCCCCCAATCGAGGTGGGGGTCCCTGCCGGGGGCTGGGGCCAGCCTGGGTGAGGGGCCTCAGATGGTTTGCAGGCCATCCATACCCCCATTGGGGTGGGGTTCCCCACTGGGGGGCGGGGCCGGCCTGGGCGAGGGACCACGGGCAGTTTGCAGGCCAGCCATGCCCCTGGTTTTGTCCGGAAGGACGTCTGGAATGACATTTGGAAGATGCCCAGTCTATTCGATCTAATTAGCATATTACCCTTTTATTAGTATAGATTTCCTACCCCAGTCCCAGAATCAGCCTTCTCTAAGGATCCATGTTCCTTATATGGGGAATGGCATTAAAAACAAGTATCTGCATATTTGCCATCTGCAAAACTTTTCTTGTGTTTTCAATCTTGTGCCCATTTTTCAAATGTTTTTTTTGGTTTTCTTATTGTTTAAATTTAAGTTTTTTAAATATATATAGTGAATACATCTCATTAGATATATGTTTTGCAAATGTTTCTCCCAGTCTGTGACTTGTCTTTTCAATCTTTTAATAGTGTCTTTCACAGGGCAGAATTTTTTAATTTTAATGATGTACATCTTACCAACTTTACCTTTCTTGGATCACACTTTGGTGTTGTATCTAAAAATACATTTGTAAACCCAAGGTTTCCTAGATTTTCTCCTAAGTTTTCTCCTAGAAGTTTTCTAGTCTTGTATTTTATATTTAGGTCTATAATCAATTTTCAGTTAATTTTGTGAAAGGTATAAGGCCTATGTCTAGATTCACTTTTTTATATGAATATTCAATTGTTCCAGTACCAATTATTGAAAAGACTGTTGTTTTTCTATTGAATTGCCTTTAATCCTTTGTCAAAGATCACTTGACTATATTTTTGTGAGTCTGCTTCTGGGCCCTCTACTCTGTTCCATTGATATATGAGTCTATTCTTTTACCAATACCACACTGTTCTGATTACTGTACTTTTATCTAAGTCTTGAAATAGGTTAGTGTGAGTCCTCCACCTTTACTCCTGTGTTGCTAATCTAGGTCTTAGGTTTTCCATATAAACTTTAGCATCCTTGTTGATATCTACAAAATAACTTACTGGAATTTTGATTGGGACATTCATTTTTAAAGAAAAGAATAATCCCTTTTCTAAATAATACCTAAATAAATGAGGTTGGTAAAACTCATTTAAGTACTTTCTTTTTCTGTCCACTATATTTAATATCCTTTCTTCCTGTGTTAAGAAAAGGTAGGGGATATAAAATATTTATGGTACAGTAAAAAACCTATTTGTTCACAACTAAAGTTGAGGCAAGGTCTTTTACAAAAATTAAGTGTTTTCATTGTTACATTTATATATTTCTAGTATGTTTTCCTCTCATTCAAGGTAAAGATTCTGTTATCCATTATTTTACCTCAGAGCTTATCTTTATCAATCTGAAAGGTAAATTTGATTATTTATATGCACATCATGGTTTTTGAGGTATGTTTAGATAATTATGGGAAGAATAGTGACCCGGTGCATGGATTCGTGTACACTGAAAGAAAATTAATTAGAAGGTGGCCAGTGGGGTGGGACTGGGAAAGTTGGGACAGACACACCCTGAAACCAACCTCCCGCAGTCCCTCTCCAGATGGCCACAACTGGAGCCGTGGTTCAAAGGGCATCTGCGGAGTGAGCGAGGTCCCTACAGCAGGTGGGGTTCCTCAGCCTTGCCTTCAGGGATTGCACTGAAACCAGTTCTCTGACATCCCATGAGGGGTCCGAGAGTGTGAAAGGCACTCTGTAAAGTTGCTGTAATATAGGGTGTGGAACACAAATGCAAGTGTGCAGTAAGCCAGATTCAAGGTCAACAGTGCCCCAGCAACAACATAACCCATGGCCGAAGGTGGAATTGCACAGCCCCGCAAGGAATTAGGCTCCCTCCTCTCTGGTTTCGGGGTGTGTCACCTGAGAACCGCCACTGCCAAGTCCGGGAAGCTCCTGCGTTGAGCATCTGCCACCTGGTAATCAGTGCGCATAATAGCGACCAGTCAGATGGATGGAGGGACACTTAGCATATTAGCTTTATACAGATAGATAGATATTTTTGAAAGCCTAATAGGCAAAAATGAGAGTTCAAGAATTTAAACTTGGAAAAAAAAAGCTGGGGGAGCAATACTTATAGCTGACAAATTAGACCTCAAAGCGAAGACCATAACAAGAGATAAGGAAGGCCACTTCATAATACTAAAGAGAGCAATTCAACAAGAAGATATAACTCTGGTAAACATATATGCACCCAATACAGCAGCACCCAAACACACACACACACACACACACACACACACACACACACACACACAAAACTTCTGGACGATATCAAGGGAGAGATTGACAGCAATACAGTCATAGTAGGGGTCTTTAATAACCCACTAACACCACTGGATAAAACCTTTAAACAAAAAATCAGCAAAGAAACAGCAATCCTAAATGACTCACTAGATCAGATGGAATGAATTGACATCTTAAGAACATTTCACCCCAAAGCCACAGAATATACATTCTTCTCAAGTGCACAAGGGTCATTTTAAAAAACAGAGCACATATTGGGACATGGCAAAGTCTCTTCAAGTTCAAGAAGACAGAAGTCATACCACGCATCTTCTCAGATCACAATGGCATAAAATTAGAAATCAACTACAATAAAAACAATGAAAAAAAATCAAACACTGGGAGGCTAAATAGCATGCTATTAAACAATGATTGAGTTACCAATAAGATTAAAGAAGAAACAAAAAGCATCCTGGTAACAAACAACAATGCAAACAGAACATTCCAAAATCTATAGGGCACAGGAAAGCAGTCTTGAGAGGGAAGTTCATAGATCTATAGGCTTACCTCAAAAAACAAGAAAAAATTGTAATAAATTTTCTAACCCTACAACTCAAAGAGTTAGAAAGAAAGCAACAAGAAAAGCCCAGTGTAAGCAGAAGGAAGGAAATAATAAAGATCAGAGCATAAATAAATGACATAGAGACCAAAAGAACAATACAAGAGATCAACAAAACCAAGAGCTGGTTCTTTGAAAGGATAAACAAGATTGATGAATCCCTAGCCAGGCTCACCAAGAAGCAAAGAGAGAGGACCCAAATAAACAAAACCAGAATGAAAGAGGTAAAGTAACAACCGACCCCACAGAAGTACAAAGGATTATGAACAAATACTATGAGCAACTCTATTCCAACAAAATGGACAACCTAGACAAAATGGACATATTCTTAGAAAAATGCAAGCTCTCAAAACTCAATCAGGAATAATCAAAAAACCTGAATAGGCCAATAACTACCAAAGAAATTGAAGCAGTCATCAAAAATATTCCAGCAAACAAAAGCCCTGGACCGGATGGCTTTATAGGAGAGTTCTACCAAGCATTCAAAGAAGAACTAAAACCTATTGTCCTCAGACTATTCAAAAAAATTCCAAGAGGAAGGCACATTTCCAAGCTCTTTCAATGAAGCCAGCATTACCCTAATTCCAAAACCAGATAAAGACAGCACAAAAAAAAGAGAACTACAGGCCAATATCCTTGATGGATTTAGATGCTAAAATCCTCAACAAAATTCTAGGAAATCGAATTCAGTATTACATTAGAAAGATCATACACCATGATCAAGCGGGATTTATCCCGGGGATGCAAGGATGGTACAATATCTGCAAATCAATAAACGATACATCACATAAACAAACTGAGAGACAAAAATCACATAATCATATCAATTGATGAAGAAAAAGCATTTGACAAAATCCAACATCCTTTCTTGATAAAAACTCTCAGCAAAGTGGGAATAGAGGGATCATACTGCAACATAATAAAAGCATTATATAACAAACCTACAGCCAACATCATACTCAATGGGCAAAAACTAAATCCATTTCCCCTAAGAACAGGAACAAGACAGGGATGCCCACTTTAACCATTCCTGTTCAATATCGTACTGGAAGTACTAGGCATAGTGATCAGACAAGAAGAACACAGAAAAGGCATCCAAATTGGAAAAGAAGAAGGAAAACTATCCTTGTTCACAGATGACATGATACTGTACATAGAAAACCCCAAAAATCCATCAGAAAATTAGTAGACCTAATGAATGAATTTGGAGCAGGATACAAAATTAACACCCAGAAATCCATGGCCTTTTTATGCACCAATAATGAAGTCACAAAAAGATAAACGGAAAAAAAAAAAAACAATCCCATTTACCAATGCACCAAAAAAATTAAGATACCTAGAAATAAACTTAACTAAGGAGGTAAAAGACCTGTACTTGGAAAACTACAGAATGTTGAAAAAAGAGATAGAGGAAGACATAACAGATGGAAGAACATACCATGTTCATGGACTGGTAGAATCAACATCATTAAAATGTCAATACTACTCAAAGCGATCTACAGATTCAATGAAATCCCCACCAAATACCAAAGGCATATTTCAAAGATCTAGAACAAACTCTGCAAAAATTCATCTGGAATTAAAAAAGACCCCGAATAGCCACAGCAATCCTGAGAAAGAAGAACAAAGTTGGAGGGATCAGAATACCAGATATCAAGCTACATTACAAAGCCACAGTTCTCAAAACTGCCTGGTACTGGAACAAGAACAGACATATAGACAAATGGAACAGAACAGAGAACCTAGAAATCCACCCAAGCTATTATTCTCAATTAGTATTTGACAAAGGAGGAAACTGCATACAGTGGAGTCAAGATAGTCTCTCCAATAAATGTTGCTGGGAAATTTGGTCAGATACATGTAAAAAGTGAGACTAGATCCCAACTTACACCATACACAAAAACAAACTCCAAATGGCTAAAGGACTTAAATGTAAGATGGGAAACCATAAAAATCTTATAAAAAACTCCATAAGCAGCAAAATATCAGACATATGTCGTAGCAATATCTTTACCGATACAGCTTCTAGGGCCACGGAGACTAAGGAGAAAATAAATGGGACTACATCAAAATAAAAAGCCTCTGCACAGCAAAAGAAACCTTCAACAAAACAATAAGAAAGCTCACTGCATGGGAGAACATATTTGCCAATGTTATCACCAATAAGGGTTTAATCTCCAACATTTACAGGGAATTCATACAACTTAACAAAAGGAAGATAAACAACCCAATTAAAAAATGGGCAAAGAACCTAAATAGACACTTTTCAAAAGAGGATATATAGAAGGCTGAGAGACATGAAAACATGCTCAAAGTCACTATTCATCTGAGAGATGCAAATCAAAATGAAATTGAGGTACCATCTCACACCTGTCAGAATGGCTATCATCAACAAATCAACAAATGACAAGTGCTGGCCAGGATGTGGAGGAAAAGTAACCCTTGTGCACTGCTGGTGGGAATGCAGACTGATGCAGCCACTGTGGAGAACAGTATGGAGTTTCCTCAAAAAGTTAAAAATGGAACTCCCATTTGACCCAGTGATCCCACTTCTAGGAATATATCCCAAGAAACCAGAAACACCAATCAGAAAGAATATATGCATTCCTACGTTCATAGTAGTACAATTTACAATACCTAAGATTTAGAAACAACCTAAGTGCCCATCAGCAGATGAGTGGATTAAAAGACTGTGGTACATCTACACAATGGAATACTACGCCGCTATAAAAAAGAAGGAACTTTTACCATTTGCAACAGCATGGATGGAACTGTAGAGCATTATGCTAAGTGAAATAACCCAGCTGGAGAAAGATAAATACCACATGATCTCACTCATAGGTGGGATATAATGAACAACCTAAACTAATGAACAAAAATAGATCCAGAGACAAACGGCCAGGGAGGGGGAGTTTAGACATCAACCAAAGGACTTGTACGCATGCATATTAGCATAACCAATGGACACACACATACTGGGGCTATGGGGGTTTGCCCTTGGTGGTGGTAGTGGCCGGGGGAGGGGGGATGGTCAAGCAGGGAAAAAGGAGGCATATATAATACTTCAAACAATTTTCAAAAAAGAATTTAAACTTAGTCACTTCAAATGTAAATAAACTTGAACATGGTATTTTTTTCTCACCTAGAATTAACAAAATTATTTTTTTCCATCAATATAAAAAATCTCAAAGCAGTTTCTAGTGTTTGAGATGGTTGTTTAAAAGATGTTTCTCTCCTGCCTTCATAGTTGCTAATATACAGCTTAAACCAAATAAAAACGATTCTGATAAATTAAAAACTAAAACACAAGGCAAATGTTTATTTCTTACACATTGTTAAATGAACTAACTTATCGCCTTCCCTCCTCAAATCTGCTTCTCTGGGTATACTTCCTATCTGCTAAGTGATATATAATCATTTTCATCATCAAGTCAGTTGCCACTGTGAACCAATAAATCCCTTGCTCAGAAATTGATGATTCATAATGGGAACTGTGAAGAGTCATCAATAATTTTAAGCAAGTGGGGATTAATGTGATTAGAATAATCAGAACTTAGTAACATCCTATATAACAGCGGTTCTCAACCTGGGGGTCGAACGACCCTTTCACAGGGGTCACCTAAGACCATTGGAAAACACATATATAATTACATTACGGTTCATAACAGTAGCAAAATTACAATTATGAAGTAGCAAGGAAAATAATTTTATGGTTGGGGGTCACCACAACATGAGGAACTGTATTAAAGGGTCGTGGCCTTAGGAAGGTTGAGAACCACTGCTATATAAGAAGAGAGAAACATGCAAATTAACCATCCCTCCACCACAACGATGGCTGCACCCACAGCTGAGGCCGAGTTCCCATAACGAGCCTTAAGGAGCAATCAGCAGAGACCTGAGGCCGCACAGCCCCCTTGCCCCCCCCCCCCCGTGCGGCTTGACAGGGAACCTCAGGCTGTGCCTCCCACCCACCCGGCAGGGCTTGATAGGGGACCTCAGGCCACGCCCCCCACCCAGCAGAGCTTGACCGGGGACTGCAGGCCACACCCCCTGCCCTGGTGCCAGGCCAGTGGACCTCAGGCTGCGCCCCCTGCTCAGCGGGGCTTGACGGGGGACCTCAGGCCATGCTCCCTACCCCAGCACCGGGCCAGGGGACCTGAGGCCATGCCACCACACTTGAGGGGCTTAACAGGAGACCTCAAGGTGTGCCCCCTGCCCTGGTGCTGTGCCAGGGGACCTCAGGCCACGTCCCTCACCCTGGCACCGGGCCAGAGGACCTGAGGCCATGCCCCCCATCCTGGCACCAGGCCGGGGAACACAATGCTGCACCTCCCGCGTGGCAGGGCTTGACAGGGGACCTCAAGGTGCACCCCTACCCTGGTGCTGGGCCGGGGGACCTCAGGCTGCTCCGCCCCCCCCCCCCCCCAGCGCCAGGCTGGAGGAACTCAGGCTGTGCCCCCTGCCCTGGTGCCAGGCCTGGGGACCTCAGGCCATGCCCCCTGCCCTGGCACTGGGCCAGGGGACCTGAGGCTGTGCCCGCCACCCTGGCGCCAGACCAGGGGACCTGAGGCCGCGCCCCCCCACCCAGATGCACTTGACGGTGGCCCTCAAGGTGCACCCCCTGCCCTGGTGCTGGGCCGGGGGACCTCAGGCTATACCCCCAACCCCAGCGCCAGGCCAGGAAACCTCAGGCCATGCCCCCTACCCCGGCGCCAGGCTGGGGGCCGGCAGGCCGCTCCCCCTGCCCGGCGGGGCTTGACAGGGGACCTCAGGCGGTGCCCCCCTGCCCTGGTGCCAGGCCAGGGGACCCGAGTCTGCGCCCCCCCACCTGGCGTGGCTTGACAAGGGTGGGACCGGCCAGGTCTGGATCTAGCCCAATGAGGGGAGGCTGGCTGGGTCTGGGTCTCATGTGATTTTGAGGCACATGTGGGTGGGTGGGGACTTGACTCTGGGTCCCGTGGTGCACCCCAGACTGACAGGAGGAAGATTTTCATATACATTTTACTAATTTTCTTTCATCTCTGACACCTCTATTATAGAGAAAGGGCAAAGAGCAATATTAAAATATTTCCTCTAATTAATCCCCTTTTAATGTGCACAAATTTCATGCACCGGGCCACTAGTGGAGAATAAAGAACAAAAAGAAATGACTCGAAAACCAGCTATAAAGTAGATTGCAGTAACATATCTAGAACTAAGGTAGTAGTCCATGAAAGTAAAGAGGAAGGGGTAGGTTTTATGGAATTTTAGAGTGTGGCATGGACAGAAGTTAGCAGCCATTTGGATATAAGGAAGAAAGGAATCTAGAATAACACCTAGGTTTCTCTCTTAGGATACTTGGTGGTGGCTACATGGTGTATATTTTGTCAAAATTCATTGAACTTTATACTTAAAATGGGTGCATCTTATGACATGTAATTATACCTAAGTAAATGAATTTACAAAGAAATTTAAAGTATAAGAATACATACTTGATAGATCACCTCTTCACCTATCCGGTCTCCTTTATCTAGAAGACTATTTTACAATAGTGGCCATTAGAATATGCTTCAAAAAGGCTTTATGTTTTCCCCAACCACCACAGGAGGAAATTTCAACCTTAAGATAGTAACTAATGTAAGCAGCCCAGGCAACAAAGCCAGTAGATGGTCTATGCTGAAAAGCATTTTTCTTCAGTGGCTCAGCATATCTAAACAGAATTAAACAGAAGGTTAGAAATGTGCTATGACAATTGCCCTAACTCAGTACCTAGCATTTAATAACTTGTTCAATAAAGTTTGGGGAATGAATAAAAGAATATGATGAATTGAAGTGATTCCAAAGGGCTTATCCTTGATTTAAAAAATTAGTAAATGAGTTTCCTTGCCGGAAGCCGGTCCATCCTCGCTGCTTGACACAGTTGCTACAGGAAAGAAACATCTGCACAGCATATGTTTCAAGGGACCTGGCGTATATAGCATACTGTTCTTAATATGTTTGCTCCCCTTAGCGCTATGTGTTTTAATCAAGGTCACCTCTCTGAGAAAGGTTTTTTCCCTAGGTAAGGATTTTTCCCTGAAGTTAGGGAGGGAATAAAACTCCTTAACTAAGTGCCAGGCAGGTAGTTAATCACTTTAACTATGAACAATCATGCTTAAGCTACATAATCTTTACTCCCTGGAATGGAGATAAGAAACGCCCTAACCTTTGGAATAGAAATTGACAGGATTAAAATCAACTAGTATAAATACAGATGTAACAAGACAATAAAAGGCAGAACTTCGCTGGAGATCCAGACCAGAACTTGGCTGGAGATCCTGGCTAGGCTGCTGATCAACTGAACACTGTCTCCATGTCATTCCTTCTTCACAGACTCCATCCACACCTTCGGGAACCCCTCGACCTGCTGGGGTTGGACCCCAGCATCTGGCGCCCGAACAGGGACCCTTAGGTAAGTCCCCCGTACTTGGGATGGATAGGACTGCACCGTAGGGTGCTGCAGACCCCCCTCCCCCCCCTATAGAGGATAAGTAGTGTAAGCGGGTAGTTAGTACAGAACTTAGATTGGCAAGATGGGTCATACTGAGTCTAAAGAAAAAAGACTCTGTATTAATCTTTTGACGCATATGCTTGCTAGCAGAGGAGTTAAGGTTACTCCCAGTCAGACAGAAAGTTTTATACAAGACGTATGTCAATGGCTTCCTGAGGATGGAACTGTTAATTTAGAAACTTGGACTAAAGTAGGAGAGCAATTGAAGAACTATTACAGCTACCATGGATCTTAGAAGGTCCTGGCAAATATCTTTTCCCTCTGGAATTCAATTTGTGACACCTTGGCACCAGATGCAAAAACGGTTGAACTTTCTCAAAATTTAAATAGTCCCTCGGCTCCACCCAGAGAGGATACATCATCATTGTCTCCAGCTCAATCTAAAAGCAATTTAGCTATGCCTAGTGATCGGGAGGAGAATAAATATCATAAACATGACCATTGGTCCTTTCCAGTCAGTACAGAGGAGAGAGGCCCTCCCATTCAAAACAGGCTCCCCAAATTAGAAAGGAAGCCTAAACCAGGTCCTGCGGCTCCTATGAGCTCCATGTCTAAATTTCAAAGGGCGATAAGAGAAGCTGAAGCTAATGGAGATCTTGAATTCTCACTCTGCTTCCCAGTTGCATATGAGAATGAGTCTGGTGAGGACGAAAACCCTACCTGGGAGCCTATACCTTACAAAATACTTAAAGAATTAAAATTGGCCTGCTCTGAGTATGGACCTTACACACAAACCTTGGTAGAAGCCCTAGCCAGTAAATGGATGACTCCTTATGATTGGTCACAGGTTTGTAAAGCCTGTCTCTCAGGAGGCGATTACTTATTATGGAAAACTGAATATGATGATCTTGCTAAGAGAGCTGTAGCCACTAGCAAAAATTCCAGAGGAGGAATAACCCTAGACATGATATTAGGAGAAGGTGATTTTAACACGGCTCAGGAGCAAATGTATATGCCCAAAGAGGCACTTATTAAAGTAACCAGTTGTGCAGTAAATGCCTGGAAATCCCTACCTTATACAGCAGGAAAAACAACCACCCTTACAGAAAGGATTTCCTTTCTCGCCTCATACAGGCAGTCAAGAGAGTAATCAATAACGAAGAGGCGGCCGATATCCTAATCAAACAACTGGCTTTTGGAAATGCTAATAATACCTGTCAGGCTTTATTAAGGCCGATTCGCAGAACAGGAACTATAAATGATTTTATAAAACAGTGTGCTGATGTAAGTCCAGCATTTATACAGGGTGTAGCTATAGCTGCAGCTCTCAAAGGGGAGACATACCCTCAATATGTACAGGGCATAGGACAAGCCAGCAATAATACAGGTAATAAAAGAAATATGAACTGCTACTCTTGTGGCTTATCTGGGCACTTTAGCAGAGAATGCCCAAATAAAAATAATAATACTCAGGCCAGATGGCAAGCTCCTCGACAGCCTGGAAATACATTAGGGAATAATATTAATCCTCCAAAAACCGTTTGTCCCCGATATCAGAAAGGATTCCATTGGGCAAAGGAATGTAGGTCAAAATACCATAAAAATGGTCGGCCTTTAAATTCTATAAACCGCTCCCAAGGAGGTTCTATCCCATCACCTCAATTGGGAAACTTGAGAGGGGGCCAGCCTCAGGCCCCTGCAATAACAGGGGCATCAACCCTCAACCCCTCTGCAAATTTTAATCAGTCAATGACCTCTTCAGGGCAACCTCAGGCAGTGCAGGATTGGACCTCCATTCCACCACCCACGCAGTACTAACCCCAGACTCATCAGTAGCAGCCCTTCCTACATGAGTGTCCGGGCCGCTGCCTGAGGGAACTGTAGGTTTAATATTAGGACGAAGCTGCACCTCGTTACAGGGGATCTTAGTCATCCCAGGAGTTGTTGATGCAGACTACGCAGGCGAAATACAGATTTTACTTTCTCCACCCACCACAACTATACAGATTCAGCCCAACCAGAGAATTGCCCAATTACTCCTGTTACCAATACATAAAATAGGGACAGCTGTTACCCAGGAAGCCAGAGGGGCCGGAGGCTTTGGATCTAGCGATGCAGCATTTTGGATACAAGAAATCCATGCTACTAGACCTACAAAAATTTTACAAATTCAGGGAAAACCAATTAAAGGTCTATTGGATACAGGAGCAGATGTTTCCTGCATAGCAGGGAAGGATTGGCCCTCTTCATGGCCCACGCACACCACCTCCACTTCCCTAGTAGGACTAGGCAAGGCATCTAATGTAAAAAAGAGTTCTCAGATTTTAACTTGGGCTGATGAAGGTCAACATTCAGGAACATTCTGTCCCTATGTAATTTTGACTATCCCCTTTACATTATGGGGAAGAGATATCTTGTCTCAAATGGGAGTTCTATTATATAGCCCCAGTGATAGAGTAACATCACAGATGCTAGACATGAGATTTAATCCAGAAAAGGGATTAGGAAAAGAAAGTAATACCTCACACTCCTCGACAGGATTTATAATCGGAGCCATTGCCCTTAGGACTGCTGATCCCATAGTCTGGAAATCATCACAACCAGTATGGGTTGAGCAATGGCCCTTAACATCTGAGAAAATATCAGTAGCCCGACAATTAATTGATCAGCAATTAGCAGAGGGACATGTAGAGCCATCAAATAGTCCCTGGAACACACCCATATTTGTAATAAGAAAGAAATCAGGCAAGTGGAGACTTTTGCAAGATCTACGAGCTATAAATGCCACCATGGAAGATACGGGCTCCTTACAACCTGGATTGCCCTCCCCTGTGGCAATTCCACAGGAGTATTGTGTTGTTGTTATTGACTTACAGGATTGTTTTTTCACTATACCTCTTCACCCGGCTGATTGTCAAAGATTTGCATTCAGCATACCATCAGAAAACTTTAAACAGCCTTATCAGAGATATCAATGGAAGGTTCTCCCACAAGGGATGAAAAATAGTCCTACATTATGTCAAAAGTTTGTAGATCAGGCATTGCAAGTTATTAGAAAGAAATTTTCAGATCTATATCTTATCCATTATATGGATGATATTTTACTAGCTCATAAAGATCGGGCTACTTTACAGGAAATTCTTACTCAGACCGTCCTTGCTTTAGAAGAACATGGTCTAAAAATAGCCCCAGAAAAGATTCAGACTGAACCTACTTTTTCCTACTTAGGCAGAATATTACATACCTCTACTATCACCCATCAGCCTTTACAACTAAGAAAAGATCATTTAAACACATTGAATGATTATCAGAAACTATTAGGTGATATCAACTGGGTTAGGTCATATCTAAAAATAACCACTCTTGACTTAAAACCTCTATTTGACATTTTAAAGGGAGATTCTAACCCTAAGTCTCCCCGACAATTAACTGTAGAAGGAGAAAAGGCTATAGCAAAAATAGAACAGGCCATCAATAAACAGCAACTACAGTATCTAGATTATTCCAAATCTTGGGCCTTAATTATTCTAGCCACTAAATATACTCCTACAGGATGCTTGTGGCAGGAAGGACCATTAGAATGGATACATTTACCTGTCACTCCTAGGAAGATTGTACCACCCTATCCCTCCCTAGTGGCCACTCTCATTATCAAAGGTAGACGACGCAGTATCGAACTCTTTGGAAGAGAAGTTACTGAGATAATAATACCTTATAAAAGAGAACAATTAGACACACTATTACAATTTGAAGAAGAGTGGCAAATAGCTATAGGTAACTTCCCAGGACAAATTTTACATCATTTGCCAAGATCACCTATATTACAATTTCTCTCCCTACATCCGTTTATATTTCCTATTAAATGTTCAAAAGAGCCATTATCACCTCCTGCCTCCTTAGTATGCACAGATGGTTCCTCTAATGGTAGGGCAGTAACAATCATTGACTCAATAACCCATGTTGAACAAACCCTAGAGACATCAGCCCAGAGAACAGAGCTTTTAGCAGTCATTTATGCTTTTGAACAATTGCAACAGGTTCCCTTTAACTTGTACACTGACTCTCAATATATAGTTAAATTATTTCCTCATATTGAGACTGCCTCTCTCCCACAAGGAAGAACAGCCATTTTCTCTTTGTTAACTCAGCTACAAACTTACATTCATAAACGAGAAAAGGCTTTCTATATTGGACATATTAGAGCTCATTCCTGCCTACCAGGACCCTTAAGCGAAGGAAATTATCAGGCGGATTTACTAACTCGCCCAGTAGTTTGTACAGCTCTAGAAGAAGCCCGGCGGTCTCATGCCATTCACCATCAAAATGCTTCTGCTCTCCGTCTATATTATCGCATATCTAGAGAAGCTGCTCGAAGTATTGTGCGTGACTGCGGCCATTGTCCTACTCATTTTCCTAGCCTTGCTACTGGAGTTAATCCAAGAGGACTTAGACCCTGTGACTTATGGCAGATGGATATTACTCATGTCCCATCTTTTGGCAAACTTTGCTATGTGCATGTTTGTATTGATACCTTTTCTCATGTTATCCTTGCTTCTGCACGTACAGGAGAAGCCTTTAAAGATGTAAGTCAACATCTATTCCAATGCTTTTCCTACCTAGGAATACCAAGGGCACTTAAAACAGCCAATGGGCCTGCCTATACCTCTAGAGCTTTTAAAAACTTATGCTCTACATTCGGCATCGCACATACTACAGGAATACCCTACAATCCTCAAGGCCAAGCAATAGTAGAAAGGGCTCACCAAACTTTAAAAACACAAATTAAAAAATTACAAGAAAATGAGTTTAAATATTCCTCTCCTCATCATGTTCTACAACATACTCTATTTGTAATTAATATACTAAATGTAGATTCTGAGGGAAATTCCCCGATGTACAGGCATTGGAACCCTGATCTAACTAAACCTAAAGCCCTCGTCAAATGGAGAGACTTGCTTACAGGAACATGGAAGGGACCTGATGTACTTTTAACCTGGGGGAGAGGATATGCTTGTATATTTCCACAGGACGCAGACTCACCTGTGTGGATTCCAGACCGTCTAGTCCGACCTTATGTCTCACCGCCCTCCGTCTCTGCCTCACCATAGCACACCTGACCAGTGCCCATCTGCAGCAGATGTGCAGCCCTGAGCTGGAACAATCTGTCCATTGGGAGGATCATATGTGCCTCCTTTTTGTGTTTCCACATGTCCCAACTTTGCCCCACATCTCCTTTCCTTTTTCCTTTTTTTTAAAATCTAACTACTTGTTTGCTGGTTCTTTGGCCTTTCTCCTTTCCTGAACATAGCCTTTTCTAGAATCTCCCTACCCTACTGTTCCAGGAAGGGCACTTTTCTGCCATGACTAGGGGGTGTCTGGTATATGTCCCATACATGGAGTTGTCTTATGCCAAGAGCCTGGGCTGAGAAAGCCCTGTTCAGGGACTCTCCTTTGTCCTGTATTGGCCCCTCTTACCCTTGTGTCAAGAGGGACCCTCTTCTTACAATCCAATTGCCCATAGCTGTTGCCTGAGCTCTCTGTTCATGCTGAGGTTGAAGCCTCATGGTGGCTGGTACCATGGATCTGTCTCTCATCCAATGGCATGAGCTGGGACCTCCCTGGAGAAGAAACCTGGGTTCCCCAAGATATGTGATCAATGCCGGGGCCCCGCCAGCAGGCGAGGGGATCCCAAGGCAGTTGCTGGGCGTGGAGGCCACGGGGGCATAGGCTACCAAGGAGACAGAACTGAACCTCACATCACCCTGCTTGGCCCTGGAGGATGGCTGGTTAGTCAAAGATGGGTAAGATTCCTCAGGGAGGAACGACCTAAGACAGGCACAGTCGCAGAGGGGCCGGTAGGAGAGAACTTGGGGGTCAACAGAGGTGGGGCACAGATCCTCACCCCCCCAACTATGCAGGGGCTTGAACACTCGCCCCTTCTGAGGGAGGTCTCCTGCCCCCATGGCTACTTCCCGCTTCCCCTGCCCAGCTCAGATCGGGACCCAGATAACAGAAAGAGACTTGGCCCAACTCAGATCGGGACCCAGGTAAAGACAGAGACTGGCTGACAGAAGCTGCCCTCTTACTGCAACAGGACTTGTTTCCCATTTCTACCTTGGGCCACAGGGAAAGGGGCAGCTGAAGGAAAGGGCTGTGTCAGGATGCTGCCTTCTTCCCTTTCTTCTCCCTCTTTTTTATAAACACTTTCATGCCTTGTAGTTCTTTTGCTTTCTCTTCTTTTTCTCTCTACTACCCTCCATCTTCCATATCAGCTGACCCAGAGGGCACAGCTTACTCCTCCTCGGACACCAACACCACCATCAAGCACAGCCCTGATGGACCCTTTGATACAGCCCTTCAACTCGCTGACGCTTTGGGAAGCCCATCGCCAGTGACGCTGACCACTAGCCAAACCAACAAAGACAATCAAACCAACAACTTGAGGCCAGCTGAAATCCCTTGACTGAAGAGGCTGGCAACCTTCTACAGGAACGGGGCTCCTTGTGCGCTCCATGCACTATGTTTATAGCTATGCTTATTGTCCTTGCTTGCCAGTCTTCTTCCGAGTCTTAAACAGCCCAATCTGAGAGATGGCCACTGATTTGCATGCGCTATCATTTAAAAAATAGAAAAGGGGGAATTTGCCGGAAGCCGGTCCATCCTTGCTGCTTGACACAGTTGCTACAGGAAAGAAACATCTGCACAGCATATGTTTCAAGGGACCTGGCGTATATAGCATACTGTTCTTAATATGTTTGCTCCCCTTAGCGCTATGTGTTTTAATCAAGGTCACCTCTCTGAGAAAGGTTTTTTCCCTAGGTAAGGATTTTTCCCTGAAGTTAGGGAGGGAATAAAACTCCTTAACTAAGTGCCAGGCAGGTAGTTAATCACTTTAACTATGAACAATCATGCTTAAGCTACATAATCTTTACTCCCTGGAATGGAGATAAGAAACGCCCTAACCTTTGGAATAGAAATTGACAGGATTAAAATCAACTAGTATAAATACAGATGTAACAAGACAATAAAAGGCAGAACTTCGCTGGAGATCCAGACCAGAACTTGGCTGGGGATCCTGGCTAGAGATCCTGGCTAGGCTGCTGATCAACTGAACGCTGTCTCCGTGTCATTCCTTCTTCGCCAACTTCATCCACACCTTTGGGGACCCCTGGACCTGCTGGGGTTGGACCCCAGCATTTCCTTATACTATTCTTTTAATTGTTGATTAAAAAGATACCATGTTATTCAAGAATCATTATGACCTGATATCTGTCCCTAATCAGGTAGGGACAAATAAAAAGTGTAGATAATGTGTCCATTAAGAAAGGTCTAGAAGACATGTTAATGCCCATCTGGCGTATATCTATAATTCAAGCACAGCCAAAAAGAGGCACAGGAATGGAAAAACCACTGCAATTCTCAGCAGGCACTATTCTGGCAACTCTTCCCAGATCAGCTCCTAATATTGCTTTGAATAGTGTTATTAAAGTAAAAATAAAACTGTATTTGATCCACAAGATTCCTCATAAAAGATAATTTCCATCTGCAAGGCATTTGACCAATAAACATGCCAGACGTTCCTAGAAACACACTGACAAAATGCATATAATTTTAAAGACATTCTCCAATCAAACAAAACAATACTTTTAAAGTGCAAATACAGGCAAATAAAAGGTTATAGTCTACCTAACCAAATAAAACCAAATTATTTAAAAATAAAAACATAAATAAAAAACCTGGAAATAGAGCAGTAATTATACTGGAGGAGTAGTACTTTAAGAATCTCTCTCTCTCTCTCTCTCTCTCTCTCTCTCTCTCTCTCTCTCTCTCTCTCTCTCTCTCAATGCTTAGTTGCTTGTCTCTTCAGAGTACCAAGAATGGAAAAGCTTTGGTCCAAAGGCTGACATTTAACTCATAATTTGACTTTAATCTTTTTCCAGATTACTCATACATTTGTTCCTTCCCTAGTAGTCTCCTCCCAGTGCCACATCTGCTTTCTATCTGCTAAAAACCTATAGAAGAACAATCTGTCCCTCCTGACCAAATTCACATCTCAAAAGCAAAAAAAATATTTTAGTTCATTTTATGCTTACTTAACAAAGTACAGAGAAAAGGTAAAATTCCCATTTATGCATATATAACACACAGATCTTTAACTAAAAATTCCCAAATATTAGCCAAATCTCTTCAAATTAAAAACTTCTCCCCCAAAAGTACTCTGATATAACCTTAATGAAAAGCTCTTATTTTATATAGATCAGTGAGAATTTTACTGAATAGTTACTAAGTGAAATGAAATGAAACAGAATAACTTCAGTGTGCTCAACAGGACTGAAATATACACAACTGAAAAACAAAATAATCATTAAGATCTAGAAGTTAATATATACTTGAGTATTAAAGAATGAAGCACAGTTAAAGAGCATATAATTGAGTTTGTATTTTTTATAAAATGAGCTAAGTTTGTGAACTGAGTTCCTTGATCAAAACAAGTAAAAATGATGGATAAAACATATATTTAAAATATTTTCAAATGCATTCATGACCTGCTAAAAGATGAGGGATACACAGGTTAAAAAAAAAAAAAAAAGTAAACATTGGAACTCAGAGAGGTAAGCAGAATGTTGAAATTGACCTTTTTGCTGTGAAGGTATTTACTAGACCCAATGAACTTGAGCTTCGGCTTGCATGATCTTCGTGGCTATGGACCAAGAATTGTCCATAAATCTGAGACCCCAAGGTCTCAACATAGAATGAATTAGTTATAAACTTTCCTACTCACTACCCCCAAAATATTGCCTATCTTAAAACTTGGGACTAAGTAAAAGAGGAAGAAAATTCTTCCTTGATTATGTATAATCACAAACCACAATTTGAGTTCCAAATCCACACTAAATGGATGATTTAAAATGTTTCAATATTTGATTTTTTTTGAAGAGCTCTCAGGCTGGTAATGCCTATAAGCATCCGACAGAAACAAATGAAACTCCTCTATGAAGGAACCTACCTTCATAAACCCCCAAAGAATTCCCAAAGGTAAGGTACCAACGAAAAGCAGTAGCTCACAGTTGTAAAGGAAATAGAGCACTCTGACTGAGAGCTAGCAGAA
Source organism: Myotis myotis (assembly GCF_014108235.1). Taxonomy (NCBI): domain Eukaryota; kingdom Metazoa; phylum Chordata; class Mammalia; order Chiroptera; family Vespertilionidae; genus Myotis; species Myotis myotis. The sequence goes on along the minus strand of NW_023416313.1, from coordinate 112,681,279 downwards.
ACAACAGATGAGTCAGCTCAGCTCCAATTTCTTCATATAATGGGCTTATCAAACTGAGAACATTAAAAAAAAACTATAGCATATTTCAAGGAATAAAACAGGTTTGAAAATATGAGTAAAATGCCAGACGATTTTAAAATACAGAACTTCTAAAGATAAAATTAAATTAACTAAAATTAAAAGTCAACGGCAACGGATGGAAATAAAGGAAATCAAGCATTTACCTCACTTTTCTTGTACAAACTGTTCTTTGGGGTAACTAAAAAAATAATAAAGTTTTTCTTTATAGAAGAACTGCAATTTTAAAAAACCTGAAGAATCACAGAATATCTCCATTTTGTAATCCCTGATAAAATAGTGGATTCGGATAATGGTCATCAATGACCGCTAAAATATTTAGGTAACAACAGCTGAACCCAATAATCAGTTTGAACATTACAGCAAAGAAAACATTTTTCTCTCTATATATGTTCTCCCTTTTATATTTTATTTCACTTCTCTGTTTCTCTCCTTTGGGTGCTCAATAACAAGTAATCATCTGTATTGGTACATTTGAATGTTAGTCACTAGAATTTTTTTCACTATATGATGGTAGTGGGAGTGCTTAGAAACTAAACAGTTCTAAAGAAACTAAACACACCTAATAATAAGCCATTACTTTTGTCACAAAACAAAAATATGGTTGAGACAATAAAATAAAAATTTTCACATGCACAAAAAAGATCTCCAAATTTCCTTTGGGAAATGTTAAAAGATAACTGAGGATAAAAAATTTTTATTTTATTTTATTTTTTTTATCATCATCATTATTATTTTTTTTATTGCTTAAAGTATTACAAAGAGTATTACATATGTATCCTTTTTTTCCCCCTGCCCTTGACAATCCCCTGGCCTCCCCTATCCCCCGGTGTCTTATGTCCATTGGTTATGCTTATATGCATGCATACAAGTCCTTTGGTTGATCTCTTACCCACCCCCCTCCTGCACTCCCACCCTCCCTGGCCTTCCTGCTGTAGTTTGACAGTCTGTTCGAGGCAGCTCTGCCTCTGTATCTATTTTTGTTCATAAGTTTAAAATGGTCTTTATTATCCAGAAATGAGTGACATCATGTGGTATTTTTCCTTCATTGACTGGCTTATTTCACTTAGCATAATGCTCTCCAGTTCCATCCATGCTGCTGCAAATGGTAAGAGTTCCTTCTTTTTTACAAAAGCATAGTATTCCATCGTGTAGATGTACCACAGTTTTCTAATCCATTCATCTACAGATGGGCACTTAGGCTGTTTCCAGATCTTAGCTATGGTGAATTGTGCTGCTATGAACATAGGGGTGCATATATCCTTTCTGATTGGTGTTTCTGGTTTCATGGGATATATTCCTAGAAGTGGGATCACAGGGTCAAATGGGAGTTCCATTTGTAGTTTTTTGAGGAAACTCCATACTGTCTTCCATAGTGGCTGCACCAGTCTGCATTCCCACCAGCAGTGCACAAGTGTTCCTTTTTCTCCACATCCTCTCCAGCACTTGTTGTTTGTTGATTTGTTGATGATAGCCAGTCTGACAGGTGTGAGATGGTACCTCATTGTTGTTTTGATTTGCATCTCTCGGATGATTAGTGACTTTGAGCATGTTTTCATATGTCTCTTGGCTTTCTGAATGTCCTCTTTTGAAAGGTGTCTATTTAGGTCCTTTGCCCATTTTTTGATTGGATTGTTTATCTTCCTTTTGTTAAGTTGTATGAGTTCCCTATAAATTTTGGAGATTAGGCCCTTATCAGATATGACATTGGCAAATATGTTTTCCCACGTGGTGGGTTTTCTTGTTGTTTTGTTGATGGTTTCTTTTGCTGTGCAGAAGCTTTTTATTTTGATGTAGTCCCATTTGTTTATTTTCTCTTTAGTTTCCAATGCCCTAGGATCTGTATCGGTGAAGAAATTGCTTCGGCATATGTCTGAGATTTTGTTGCCTTTGGATTCTTCTAGTATTTGTATGGTTTCCCATCGTATATTTAAGTCCTTTATCCATTTTGAGTTTATTTTTGTGTATGGTGTAAGTTGGTGGTCTAGTTTCTTTTTCTTGCATGTATCTGATAAAAATTTTAAGAGTTTGTTGGAGCAAGAATCGATTTGAATCAGGCAGTATCTAGTTTACAGCAAATACAAAGGGTTCCATGCAACTGTACAAGATGAAAGACTTACATCTGAAGGGAGCGGAAACAAGTCAGTTCCTCATGGAATGGCAGACATTTATCAGGTAGATTACCTAACTAATGCTTCTGGTCAGGCAATTCCTGATGGACTGGTTTAAGATTCCATTTCTGAGAGAGCCAAAACTGTACGTAAATCTAGGTTTGGTGATGTGGGGCCTTAGCATCAGTAACTCCATTTTGGGCCTATTGTTTTGTACTTAAAAGGAAATTATTAAAATAGTTTAACCCATTCATCACAATGTTTAAAAGATTTTAATATTTGAGAAGCTAAAGTGATACAAGAGAGAGTATAAGACTGTGATGCTAATGGAAACAGCAATTGAAAAGGAGGAGATAGAGATATAAAGAGTTAAACGGATGTAAAACAGAAAAATGTTAAACCATCTCTTTAGGTAGCTTTTGTTACAACAATGTCATTGACAACAATCAGTAAAGAAAATATCTATTATGTCTGTATGCATCTGGCTGACAGAAGACAGCAGAGTTGAATGTCTCAGAAATGTAGGTGATAATTCTATTAGCTTTCTCCAGCAGTAAAAGGAAAAAAGCAAGATTAGCTTCAGTCTCTGGTGATTACAATGACTAATAACTAAGGTTAGATTTTAAGATGCAGTAATGTTCTTGTACTGCTAATTTGTGACATTGAAATCAAATTTGAAGTGATACAGAAAGTTCTTGATGACATTTTATTTTCCTGAATTGATATGTGAATGCAAATAAGCCTCCTCACATTTACAGAAGGGAAATTTAAAAAAAGGATTTTTTGCAATCTTAAAATTTAATAGGATAACTCTAAAAAGCATGCTCATTGTAGCTACTTTCAACATTTACATTAATTATTTAATAAATACACTGGCTATAAAGCAAGTCAAATAATATCTTGTGAGCAAAGAGATCTAAATTCAGACAATATAGGGTAAGCTGTTCTCTGTGAAAACAACAATTTCCATGGTGCAACTATTCCCAACATGGTCCATCTCAAGCTACCAGATGTCACTACACTGTAGAGCTACACATAACTGATCTAGTGAGTGAGTAAAAGTGGGCTCCAGCACATGACTACAGATCCAATTCCTTATTTACAGGACCAGCAAGGTGGTTCAGTTGGTTGGAATGTCCCAGACACTGATGGGTCGCAGGTTGGATTCCTGGTCAGGGCACATACCCAGGTTGAGGGCTTGATCCCAAAAATCAGGGTGCATACTGGAGTGAAGTTTCTCTCTCACATCAATGTTTCTCTCTCTCCCTCCCCCCTCCTCTCTCTCTAAAATTAATAAAAACATATCTTCAGGTGAGGATTTTAAAAAGTTCCTCTTTTACAGTTAATGTTAGGACAGCTATTATTCTATCACTAAACAACTTTGTTATTTGGAGGAAATTCCTTGTATTGCTGGCTTTACAGTCTTATTTGAACTTTTCATCAACATGTACTATACCGATAGAAAAATGCACAAATCATATGTGCACATGTCAATTTTGCACAAACTGAACAAACAGCAGCAGATTAAGAAACAAACCATTACTGTACCCCAATGCCATCACCTTGTGTGCCTTTACAGCCGTTACTCCTCTCCAAACTAACCACTCTCCCGATTCAAACAGTACAGATAAGTTTTGCCTGTTTTTGAACTTTATGTGAGTGAAATCATACATATGCCATCATTTGAATCCGGTTTCTTGTGCTCCACATTTTCTTCTCTGAGATTCATCCATATTGCATGTGGTTGCAGTTTGATAAAATAGCATTAAATTTACTTTCTTCGACTATTAGAGGACATTTGGCTTGTTTGTAGTTTGGGTTATTTAAATAGTGCAGCTAAGAACATTGAGATGGACATGTTAAGCATTTCTATGGAGTATAAACCTAGGAATGGAATTGCTGAGTCATAAAATATGCTATTAAATTAGACTGAATAAGATATTACCAGAGTTTTACAAAATGATTTTACTGTCCTACGCTCCCACTAGCAGGTATGGGAGCTCCCATACCTGCTAGTGGCTCAACATCTTTGCCAATACTTACCACATGTCAGATGTTGACAAATCATACAATCTTATTCTCTTTTAAAATGTTAATTCTTCTATATTTCAATAGCTTGTAATACTGGCTGGGAATCAGAGTCATTTGTGAGGCTTTCTTTGTTTGTTAATCCTCACCTGAGTATATCTTTCCCATTGATTTTTAGAGAGAATAAAAGGGATGGAGGGAGAGGAAGAGCAAGAGTGAGAGTGAGAGCAAGAGCAAGAAAGAAAGACAGAGAGAGAGAAATATCCATGCGAGAGAGACACATTGATTGTTAACTCCTGAACGTGTCCCAACCAGTCCAGGGATTGAATCTGCATCCAGGTGCATGCTCTTGACTGGAAATTGAACCGAAGCCCCCTGGGTACACAGTTCAATGCTCTAATCACTGAGCACACTAGCCAGGGCTGTGAGGCTGACTTAAAAAATACATAATGTATAGAACCCATCCAGATCTATACAGTGGGGCCTTGACTTACAAGTTTAATTCGTTCTGAGACCGAGCTCATTAACTCAAATTACTCTGTCAACTCAATGCAAAAAATCGGCTGAGAGACAGCTGGCATCTCAAAAAACTCGTTAGTCGGGACACTCGTAAGTCAAGGCCCCACTGTATCTGAATCTCAAGGAGTAGGGTCATAGATGTAAAATTCGTAACACTTCTACCAGTGTTTCTAATGCAGATTCAGGGTCTGAGAGCTAAACTTCAACAGCCCATTAAAGTTACTGATTTCTCACATGAACCTCACAATTCCTTGCAAATATTAAGAAAGGATTCAAACTAGTGACCTCCTGGAACATACACACACACACACACACACACACACACACACACACACACACACACGGCACCTGCTCCGAGCCTCCGCAGCCAGACTGCGGCTTAGGCCCGCTCCCTCTAGGCCTTCAATAGGACATCCCCTGAAGGCTCCCTGACTGTGAGAGGGGACAGGCTGTGCTGAGAGACCCTCAAACCCCAGTGCACAAATTCCGTACACTGGGCCTCTAGTAAAGAATAAAAAGGGCAACAAACAAGTACCTATCAATAATAACCTTAAATGTAAATGGATTAAATTCCCCAATCAAAACACATACAGTAGTTGAGTGGATAAGAAAACATGACCCATACCAGTATATCTGCTGCCTACAGGAGACCCACCTCAGAACAAAGGACTCACACAGACTGATGGAGAAGGGATAAAACAAGATTTTTCAGGAGATTGGAAATGGAAAAAAAGCTGAGGTAGCAATACTTATAGCTGACAAATTAGGCCTCAAAATGAAGGCCATAACAAGAGATAAGGAAGGCCACTTCATAATACTAAAGGGAGCAATTCAACAAGAAGATATATGCACCCAATGCAGGAGTACCCAAACACATAAAAAAAACTTCTGGAGGATATGAAGGAAGAGATTGACAGCAATACAGTCATAGTAAGGGACTTTAATACCCCACTAACAGCACTGGATAAATCCTATAAGCAAAAAATCAGCAAAGAAACATCAATCCTAAATTACTCACTAGATCAGATGGAATCAATTGACATTTTCTGAACATTTCACCCCAAAGCTACAGAATATACATTCTTCTCAAGTGCACATGGGTCATTTTAAAAGATAGACCATATACTGGGACATGGGCAAAGTCTCTTCAAATTCAAGAAGATAGAAATCATATCAAGCATCTTCTCAGATCACAATGACATAAAATTAGAAATCAACTACAATAAAAACAATGGAAAAAAAATCAAACACCAGGACACTAAATAGCATGCTATTAAACAATGATTGGGTTACCAAAGAGATCAAAGAAGAAATAAAAAGCATCATGGCAACAAATGACAATGAAAACACAACTTTCAAAAAGCTATGGGACACAGTGAAATCAGTCTTGAGAGGGTAGTTCATAGCTCTGTAGGCCTACCTCAAAAAAAACAAGAAAAAATGGTAGTAAAATTTCTAACTATACAACTCAAAGAGTTAGAAAGAGAGCAACAAGAAAAGCCCAGCGTAAGCAAAGGGAAGGAAATAATAAATATCAGGGCGTAAATAAATGACATAGAGATAAAAAAAAAATAAAAAAATACAAAGGATCAATAAAACCAAGAGCTGCTTCTTTGAAAAGACAAAAAAGATTGATGAACCTCTAGCCAGGCTCACCAAGAAGCAAAGAGAGAGGACCTAAATAAACAAAATCAGAAATGAAAGGGGTGAAGTAACAACCAATCCCACAGAAATACAAAGGATTATGAACAAATACTATGAACAACTCTATTCCAACAAAATGGACAACCTAGACAAAATGGGCATATTCTTAGAAAGATGCAAGCTCTCAAAACTCAATCAAGAAGAATCAAAAAACCTGAATAGGCCAATAACTACCAAAGAAATTGAAGCAATGATCTAAAATCTTCCAGCAAACAAAAGCCCTGGTCTGAATGGTTTTATAGGAGTGTTCTACCAAGCATTCAAAGAAGAACTAAAACCTATCGTCCTCAGACTATTCAAAAAAATTCAAGAGGAAGGCACATTTCCAAGCTCTTTCTATGAAGCCAGCATTACCCTAATTCTAAAACCAGATAAAGACAGCACAAAAAAAAGAGAACTACAGGCCAATATCCTTGATGGACATAGATGCTAAAATCCTCAACAAAATTCTAGCAAATCAAATTCAGCATTACATTAGAAAGATCATACACCATGATCAAGTGGGATTTATCCCGGGGATGCAAGGATGGTACAATATCTGCAAATCAATAAATGTGATACATGGATGAGGACACATTTGTAATACCTTAACCAATAACAAAATTTAAAAAAAAATAAAAAAATAAATGTGATACATCACATAAAAAAATTGAGAGACAAAAATTACATAATCATATCAATTGATGAAGAAAAAGTATTTGACAAAATCCAACATCCTTTCTTGATAAAAACTCTCAGCAAAGTGGGAATAGAGGGATCATACCGCAACATAATAAAAGCCTTATATAACAAACTTATAGCCAACATCAAACTCAATGGACAAAAACTAAACTCATTTCCCCTGAAAACGGGAACAAGACACTCTCCCCACTCCTGTTCAATAGAGTACTGGAAGTGCTAGCCATAGCGATCAGACAAGAAGAAGACATAAAAGGCATCCAATTTGGAAAAGAAGAAGGAAAACTATCCTTGTTCACAGATGGCATAATACTGTACGTAGAAAACCCCCAAAACTCCATCAGAAAACTAGTAGACCTAATGAATGAATTTGGCAATGGAGCGGGATACAAAATTAACACCCAGAAATCCATGGCCTTTTTATACACAAATAATGAACTCAAAGAAAGTGAAATGAAAAAAAAATCCCATTTACCACTGCACTAAAAAAATTAAGATACCTAGAAATAAACTTAACTAAGGAGGTAAAAGACCTATACTCAGAAAACTACAGAATGCTGAAAAAAGTGAGAGAGAAGATATAAACAGATGGAAGAACATACCATGTTCATGGATTTGTAGAATCAACATCATTAAAATGTCAATACTACCCAAAGCAATCTACAGATTCAATGAAATCCCCATCAAATACGAACGACATATTTCAAATATCTACAAAAAAATCTGCAAAAATTCAACTGGAATAAAAAAAGACCCCAAATAGCCACAGCAATCCTGAGAAAGAATAAAGTTGGAGGGATCAGAATACCAGATATCAAGCTACATTACAAAGCCATAGTTCTCAAAACTGCCTGGTACTGGCACAAGAACAGACACATAGACAAATGGACAGAACAGAGAACCTAGAAATCCACCCAAGCTATTATTCTCAATTAGTATTTGACAAAGGAGGAAACTGCATACAATGGAGTCAAGATAGTCTCTCCAATAAATGTTGCTGGGAAATTTGGTCAGATACATGTAAAAAGTGAGACTAGATCCCAACTTACACCATACACAAAAACAAACTCCAAATGGCTAAAGGACTTAAATGTAAGATGGGAAACCATAAAAATCTTAGAAAACTCCATAAGCAGCAAAATATCAGACATATGTCGTAGCAATATCTTTACCGATACAGCTCCTAGGGCCACGGAGACTAAGGAGAAAATAAACAAATGGGATTACATACAAATAAAAAGCTTCTGCACAGCAAAAGAAACCATCAACAAAACAACAAAAAAAAGCCCACAGCATGGGAAACCATATTTTCCAATGATATTTCAGATAAGGATTTAATCTCCAAACTTTACAGAGAACTCATACAACTTAACAAAAGGAAAATAAACAATTCAATCAAAAAATGGGCAAAGGATCTAAATAGACACTATTCGAAAGAGGACATATAGAAGGCCGAGAGACATATGAAAATGTGCTCAAAGTCACTAATCATCCAAGAAATGCAAATCAAAACAACAATGAGATACCATCTCACACCTGTCAGAATGGCTATCATCAACAAATTAACAAACGACAAGTGCTGGCGAGGATGCAGAGAAAAAGGAACACTCGTGCACTGCTGGTGGGAATGCAGACTGGTGCAGCCACTATGGAAGACAGTATGGAGTTTCCTCAAAAAACTAAAAATGGAACTCCCTTTTGACCCAGTAATCCCATTTCTAGGAGTATATCTGAAGAAACCAGAAACACTAATCAGAAAGGATATACACATCCCTACGTTCATAGTATTACAATTTATAATACCTAAGATTTAGAAACAACCTAAGTGCCCATCAGCAGATGAGTGGATTAAAAAACTGTGGTACATCTACACAATGGAATACTATGCTGCTATAAAAAAGAAGAAACTTTTACCATTTGCAATGGCCTGGAATGAACTGGATAGCATTATGCTAAGTGAAATAACCCAGTTGGAGAAAGATAAATTTCACATGATCTCACTCATATGTGGGATATAATGATCAACATAATTTGATGAACAAGAATAGATCCAGAGACAAATGGCAGGGGGTGGGGGATAGAGAGCCAGGAAAGGACTTGTTTGCATGCATATTAGCATAACCAATGGACACAGACACTGGGGCGGTGGGGGCTTGCCCATGGTGGGAATGCCTGGGGTGGGGGGGTAGTTCAAGCAGGGAAAAAGGAGACATATGTAAAACTTTAGACAATAAATAAATTTAAAAGAAAGAAAGGAGTCACAATTCTAAGGAGAAATATGATTTCTCCAATGTCACATTGTGATATACTGGCCCATGTTCACAAAATAGTATGTTCAAAAATGTGTATCACAACATCCTATATAATAAAAGCCCAGTTACCTTAATGGCATAATGACTGGAACGACCACTCGACCAGTCACTATGAGGTGCATTGACCACCTCTCAGTCCCTCCCCCTGGCCCTTAGACTCTGATCACAGCATGGCGAACCAGGTGGTGGTGGAGGGCAGGATCAGGGACTGGCAAGTGAGCGCAATGGCCAACCTCTTGGTCCCTCCCCCCGGTCCACAGGCTCCAATCACAGCATGGTGAATGGGGAACCATGGGAAACTGGGTGGGTGGCAGTGGGTTGGACTGGGGACTGGCAAGCGGGCAGAATGGCTGACCTCTTGGTCCCTTCCCCTGCCTGAAGACTCGGATCACAGCATGGTGAACGGGGAACCACAGGGAACTGGGTGGGTGGCAGCAGGGCAGGATTGTGGACTGGTGAACAGTCGGAACGTCCGACCTCTTGGTCCCTCCCCCTTGGCCCGCAGGCTCCAATCGCAGCATGGTGAATGGGGAACCACGGGGAACCGGGTGGGTGACAGTGAGGCGGGACTGGGGACTGCCAAGCGGGTGGAAGATGGCCCCTATCACATGCTAGGCATAGGGACCCTACCCATGCATGATTTCGTGCGCTGAGCCTCAAAAGGATGGCGAACCTTTTGAGCTCGGCATGTCAGCATTTTGAAAAACCTTAACTTAACTCTAGTGCCGTGTCACATGTAGAAATTTTTTGATATCTGCAACCATAGTAAAACAAAGACTTATATTTTTTATATTTATTTTATATATTTAAATGCCATTTAACAAAGAAAAATCAACCAAAAAAATGAGTTTGTGTGTCACCTCTGACACGCGTGTCATAGGTTCGCCATCACTGCTCTAGTAGCTAATAATGACAAAACACAGCACACTAAATAACCATCAAGAAAGAATTCATTAAATAAATTAAGATTAATCCATACCATAAAATTGAATGTAACCATAAAAAAATAAAATGTAGAGAGAAGAAAAAATGGTGGCCTAATAGGCAGATGTGTCGTGATTGGAAATACAACTAAATCAGAGAACATCCACCTGGAATCAAGCCCCCAGGCGCAGCTGAGGAGGCAACCTACAACAAGGGCAGAAAACACCTGGAGACCTGTAGGAAGGGTGGCAAGGGCTCGAGAGGGGCAGCAGGCTGGCGGGCCAGGCCAGCAGGCAGAGAGGAAGAGGAAAGAGCTGCATTATGGGAGATTCAGTTCCCTCATTAAAATAGAAGCTCAGATTGGCTGAGCATCAAGGCTGAGTCCCTTGGCAGCAGGTGAAATAACCAACTTTAAAAAGGAAAAGTCGCGGGATACTGGCTGCTGGGGAGTCAGGTCTCAAGACCACAGCTGCAAGAGGCTATGCTGTGAGGGGAAAGCAGTGTGATGCTGGGGGGAGAGAAAGCCAGTTTCGTTGTTGGTTTTGTTTTGTCTTTGTTTTTATTCTCTAAACTCAGCACATAGAACTTTTCAATTGCAATCATTACCTGAGGCTTTGGTGCAGGAAGGGAGGCACAGACTTGAGGTGCCCAAGGAAAGGCAGGGGAGGGAAGCAGGGCAGGGAGACATCTTGCATTGGGACGTTCTTAGGCTTCCAAACTAAGCGGCTATTTCTCCAAAGAGAAGCTATCAGGGGTGGGCAAACTTTTTGACTCGAGGGCCACAATGGGTTCTTAAACTGGACGGGGGGGGGGGGGGGGGGGGGGGCGAACAAAAGCATGGATGGAGTGTTTGTGTGAACTAATATAAATTCAAAGTAAACATCATTACATAAAAGGGTACGGTCTTTTATTTCAATAGTTTTATTCATTTCAAACAGGCCTTGGTAGTTTGCCCACTGCTGACTGCTAGCTAGAACCTCCCAATAGTCTCAGGGCAGGAGATATAGTCTGCCACACCCTGCATTCTGAGCTTTACAGAGGAAACAAAGGCAGAAGCCAAGAATATGGGTCTGAATAGTCTCGAGGAGCCCTCAGTAACTGGATTGGAAGAGAGGCCATATCCACCCCACTAGTCTGGGAACCAGACTGATTAAAACTCCAGGGTGCCAGCCAACCCCATTGGTCTCCATACAAGGATCTCTGTCCAGCCAAGGGCAGAGTAATATTTTGGGCCACTCACGGAGAAGAAGCTCTGGGTCAGGAAAATCATCCACCATATTCCCTGAAAGTGAAACAGCACCAACCCCACCTAAAGCCCTGTCAGAAACAGATGTTTAAGTGATTAAGTTGACAATTGGCCGACAGGTAAAGAGGGCATATTGGCCCCTCCTGCTTGCAGCCAAGGCCTGTGGAGACAGACATAAGCAGAGGACCTGTGAATTGGTTGGAGCTTCAAGCAGGGTGCTAAAAGCCAAATGACAGTGCCTGACAGTAGTTAACACCTAAGTACTTACTAGGAAGCCCATAATTGGCAGAAAAAACAAGAGTGGGGTCCCATGGGGCATTAAAACTCAGCTGAAGGGAACAACACTTCACTTTAAAAAAAAATTATTATTATTTTTCTTTCCTTTTCTTTTTTGCACCCTTTTATTCCTCTCTGCTCTTTTTTCTCCCGTTTTTCTTTTCCTTTCTGTTTTAGTTTTTCACTTTTTCTTTTTTCCTCTTTTTAAAATAGATCTTATCTGCTTTATTAATGTGCTATTATTCTAGTTTCTGTTGGTTTATTCATCTATTTCCCCTTCTCCTTAATTTTCCTTCAATTTTACAATTTTTTTCTATCTTCTTTTCTTGTCCTAATTTTTTAACTTGTCTCACTTCCTAAATGCAGGCCTATCTGCTCTCTCCTCTATTTCCCTTTTCAAAAAAAATTGTTTTAATTTATGTATTTACTCTTCTTCTTGTCTTGTTTCTTTTCTCCTTCCTCTCTTCTAAACCAAGTTCTTTCCCCTGTTCTTCCAATTTATTAATCTTATTTTCTTTATTTAAGCTCTGCATCTACAGATTCTGTCCCCCTGCTTTTTCTGGGTGATTTTTGTTTGTAATTTTTGGTATGTTTGTTTGTTTTATTGTGTTTTCTCCCCATATTATTTTTTAATTTTTTCTTTTTATTGGTAGCAAGAAGTGAACACCATAATCAGACACCCTGACACTGAGATGAGATTCAATCCACAAACAGTACAATAACATTCAAGACCCAACTAAATGAAGAGAACCTAATCATCTCAAGCAGAGAGCCTACTCAGAACACCCAGCTAAGGAGACTTAAGAGATTGCATCATGGGGTCCCACAAAACATCTTCTACATAAGGACAATTAAAAAATCTGGGTGGCATGCCAGTTTGATCTAATATAAGGAAATAATTACATAATAACAGCAAAAATGGGGAGACAAAAGAAACAACACCCAAATGAATGAAAAGGAGGAAACACCAGAGAAGGAACTAAATGAAATGGAGGCAAGCAATTTGTCAAAGCATGACATAATAATCTGGAAATCTAGTAGAAGGAACTTGCAATTTTGGCTATGAGAATATCAGATTCACTCTCCCAATGTACACAACTGTGAAATTGGCACTCTCCAGATCACAGCACATGGAAGTGGGTCCAACAGAACAGGACTCTCACTAGGTGGATGAAACAAAAGGTCAGAGTTTGGTCTGTGGAGGGAGCTGTGCAGAGAAACTCTAGAAATCTGCACATGGGTCTTGTAAGTATTTGGCTGAATATTAGGATGCACCAAGTCAGAGTGAGACTCCAGGAAGCCTAGCAAAATATAACTACTGAGGGGCTATAAGATGAAAAAGTACCTATAGGCCACATGGATATGGGAGACAAGATATAGAATAGACCTCACTGAACTCTCAGGTTATACAGTTGAGGCCTCAGAAAGGTTATGCCTTTGAGGCAGGGCTACTCTATGTCTGCAAACAATTTCAAAATAGTCACGTTTCTGCATGATCAAGGCTTTCTGAGCAAAGAAAAATGTCATCTGGGTTAAATGGTGATTGTATAGATAGAAACTTCTGGAATGATACAGAAATTTATCTCCCAGAGCTATGTGTTTATATGTTAAAAGGTAATAGACGTGGAGCCATGTGTTTACATTCCAATGGGTAATTTTCTCTCTCTCTGCCTCCTTCTCTAGAGGGAAAGATTTTCAGCTGTGCAAGCAGCTCCTTTATAAGCTCTAAGATCGATACTTTTTGAATTCCTCTCATGCACAGTAACCCTCCACCCTGCCCATCCATGTGACATCTGCCCTCCTCACATAACCCCCTGAGGAAAAATGGGACAAGGGAAACCAATGCAAGATCTGCTGCAGGTAAACAATCAGCCTTTGATCTAGAAACCTTGGGTTTACTGTCAGGATAAAGTAAATATAAATATAAAAACTTATTACTCTATTTATAAAATAAGCATTACTTTAGCCCTGCCCACCCCCCCCCCAAAAAAAAACAGCAAAAAAACCCAAAAACTAAAAATAAGCCTCAATAGGATCAACCTACTTCTCCTGTAGGTTAACTATCTTATAGAACAAAACTCAACAGACTCTAAATTAAAACAAGAAATCCCACTTCTTTTATTTTGCATAATATTCTCAAGTTCTATCCATGTTGTCCCAAATAAGTCAGTCAGAAAAAGCTACTAACTATATGATTTCACTCATATGTGGAATATAAAACTGAAATGAATAAGACAAACAAAAACTCGTAGACACATACAACAGTATGGTGGTTACCAGAGAAAAGCGGGGTGAGGAGTAATAAAGGGTAAATGGGGCCAAATATATGGTGATGGAAGATGATTTGACTTTGGGTGATGTTGTTTGAGTGTTGTCCCATGTACCAAAGGGTAACTGGTTTGACCCTGGTCAGGGCACATACCCAGGTTTCAGGTTCGATCCCCAGTCAGGGTGCATGCAGGGGGGCAGCTGGTCAGTCTCTCTCTCTCTCTCTCTCTCTCTCTCTCTCTCTTTCAAGTGAAAAATACACTTGAAACCTATATAACCTTATTAGCCAATGTCACCCAAAAAATTTTAATTAAAAATAAAGAAATTCTTAAAAATAAGAAAATGCAGATTTCTCAACAGTATAATGTTCACAATGCCCAGAATACAGTAAATATTGCAAGGCAAGTGAAGCAAAAAAAGGAAGTAATCTAGTAAAACAAAGTTAATAGAAACAGTCCCAGAGATGTTGGAATTAGGAGGCAAGGGAAAAAAAAAAAAAATATATATATATATATATATATATATATATATATATATATATATATATATATATATATATATATCTCAGATAGATATTTCCACTCAAGTAGAGGGCTATCTTATTTTTGCATTATGATTTAGGAATTACCTGAAGCAAAGTCTCTCAAGTTTTTCTCCAAGATGCAACTTGGAATTTACTCAAATGTTCAAAAAGTAGTGCACTGACATTTTTAATCACTGAAGAGAGCCTTTGATCTGGAAGATCTTGTGACAGGTGTTACCAATAATCCAACTCTATCATAAATAATCTTAATTTGGCTTTCTTGTTTTATTTACTTATTTAGCAGTTTATATACCAGGGGACAGCCATGATGAATTATCTGCAAACTGAATCCTCAGACAACTAAATAAGATCACATCTTGAAAAGGGCTGTTGATAATTATCTAGACTACTAAAAAACATCAGCTTTAAACACCTCTTCATTAACTGCATAGGAATAATTATGTGCTCACTATCTGCCAGATACTACAAGTTAAACATTGCTTAACTGGACATATATAAAAATAGGTATCCTAGCACTTACTGTAAGAGATATTGTAGAAGTCTTAGAAAAAGGAAATAATTCTTCTTGTTTGGGATTTGGGTTTCATCCTAAAGGATGAATAAAAGTTCCTGCAACAAATCAAACCTGAAAGTTCTGCACACAGAAATACACATTTAGGGTGTGGGCATGATTGATTTTTTTTTCTTTTTTAAATATGTTTTTATTGATTTTCTGGAGGGAAAGATAGAGGGAGATAGAGAAACAGCAATGAGAGAGAGAGAGAGAGAGAGAGAGAGAGAGAGAGAGAGAGAGACCAGCTGCCCCCCTGCATGCACCCTGACTGGGGATCGAACCTGAAACCTGGGTATGTGCCCTGACCAGGATCAAACCAGTTACCCTTTGGTACATGGGACAACACTCAAACAACTGAGCCACACTGACCAGGGCCGGACATGATTGATTTTGAGCTTATTTTTTGGTTTTGTTTGTTTTGTTTTCCCTGAAATTAACTGAACAATTTGTTCAGTCTTTTAAATATTTGCTCACTTACCTTTGTTTTAAATGTTTATGTAGGGGGATTTTTATTATAAACTACTTCAAACCCCTTTTGGAAATATTTTAAACAACATAAGTACAAGGACTAATACTAGAGGAAATTACTTATATACCTTAAGTTTATTTCTACATGTATTTTGCATTTAATCTATGTATACCGTAAGCTTATTTGTGAGTATAGTTTGGATTTCCCTGGATGTGTAGAAGAAATAATAAAAAAGGAAATTGTAAGACATACATTGGTCTCAATTTATCATATTTGCTTATTTCTGAAACTAAAAGCAGCCACACCCTGTGGAGAGTCAAGATGGCGACATAGATAAACGTGACACACTCTGCCTCTCACAACTATATCAAAATTACAAATAAAATATAGAACAACCACCATTCAGAATCACTTGAAATCTAACTGAACAAAAGTTCTACAACTAAGGAATTAAAGAAGCAGCACAGGGAGACTGGTAGGAGGGACAGGGATACAGAACAGAATCAAGGAACCAGCTAGTCCCACACGCACATGTGGCGGTATAAAATCAGGAGAGATATCTTGGCTATGGAGGTTTCTCTGAGGAGCGAGGGGTCCCAGCCCCACCCCAGGCATCTCAGGCCAGGGTTGCAGTGTCAAGAGGAGCCGTCCCCATAACTTCTGGCTGTAAAAACCAACGGGGATTATGGCTAAGCGACATGGAGGCTGTTGGAGTCCAGGCAGTTCCTCTTAAAGGGCCAGGAAACTAACTTACTTACACTCACTTCCTTTGAGCTTCAGTGCTGGGGAAGCAGCCTGAAAAGAACCCGGGACATGTGGAGAGGAACTAATTTGTCTGGAATCAGGGCAAGAGCTGGAGGGGGCAGCTTTCTTCCAGACAGAAGTGCTGGCAGAGATGAGTGCTCCTTTTGCTGAGCCCTCCCCACCACAGACTCGACAGGCTGCACCATATCTGAATCGCCATTGACCTGGCTCACACTATTTTCCCCACCCTGTGATTGTCTAAGACCCCACCTCGCCCTAGTAGGGCTCATCCAAGCCATTTCCAGTGATTTTTCCATACATCTGACCTCTCTTGCCTCATGCTTCGTACTTCCCTAAAATCTCTCAAACAAGCATCAGCTGGACCCAGCATGCCCTGTACCTCTCAATAAATGGCCTCAGGCCTGGCACAAGTGGAAGCTCACGCTGGTTCAGAGCTTGGCCTCTGCTAGGCACCTCCAAGCCCAACACAAGAAGCAGTCATCTGCAGACTGCTTTGTACAGCATTCTGGGTAGCCTCAGGCAGGACACGGGCAGTAGCTGACTTTTCACCTTCTAGGAGGTCCCAGAACCAGTGCACCTGGTGGTCAGCTTCAACCATGGCAGATTACAACCCTACCACCTCCACAAGTGACCCACTCAAGAGGCAGACTCAGTGAGCACCAAAGCCCCACTAAAGCAAATCTTGCTCCATACTGTTGGCTCCTATACAGCAGGCTCTTCCACTGTAGTTGCAGCAGATTCTCACAACCGATTGACCTAGGGGTCAATCCCTTCCAGTGACACCAACATCAATCAAGGCCTAACTACAATAAGTCAGTGCACACAGCTCACACAGGGATGCACCTGGAGTGCCTAGTTCAGATGACTGGGGAGGCTGAGTCACTATAATTGAAAAAATTTAAACTAATAAAAGAGAAATATGCAAATTGACCATACCTTCGCTACGCCCCAAGCCACGCCCACCAGAGAATTAGAGCAACTATATGCAAATTAACCCAACCAAGATGGCAGGCAGCAGCCACAGAGCTGGAGCAAGCAGGAGGCTTGGTTGCCCTGGCGATGGAGGAAGCCAAGCCTCCCACCTGCCCTGGCCGGCTCTGGCCTCTGCTAATGGCAACAAAGTTTAAATTATAGAAGATAAATAAACCCCAGATACCTGCTTCCAGCCAGCCTCCACTGGGAGCTTGGGTGACTGGGGGCCATGGCCAGCCTGCAAACAGCCATCACTTCTCACCCAGGCTGGCCAGGCACCCCAGCGGGAACCCCAACCCTGAAGGGGGTGTGGCCAGCCTGAAAATGGCCCTCAGTCCCTCACCCAGGCTGGCCAGGCACTCCAGCAGGAACCCCCACCCTGAAGAAGGTGTGGCCAGTCTGAAAACGGCCCTCAGCCCCTCACCCAGGCTGGCCAGGCACCCCAACAGGACCGCCACCCTGATCCGGGACACCCTTCAGGGCAAACCAGCCAGCCCCACCCATGCACCAGGCCTCTATCCTATATAATAAAAGGGTAATATGCAAATAGACCCTAACAGCAGAATGACTGGAAATGACTGGTCACTAGGACACACACTGACCACCAGGGGGCAGACGCTCAATGCAGGAGCTGGCCCCTGGTGGTCAGTGCGCTCCCACAGGGGGAGTTCTGTTCAGCCACAAGCCAGGCTGATGGCTGCCAGTACAGCAGTGGTGGTGGGAGCCTCTCCTGCATCCTCAGCAGCGCTAAGGATGTCTGACTGCAGCTTAGGCCTGCTCCCCGCTGGCAAGTGGGCATCCCCCCAGGGCTCATGGGCTGCCAGAGGGATGTCTGACTGCCAGCTTAGGCCCAATCCCCCGGGGAGCAGGCCTAAGCCAGCAGGTGGTTATCCCCTGAGGGGTCCCAGACTGCAAAAGGGCACAGGCCGGGCTAAGGGACTCCCCCCTCACCAGAGTGCACAAATTTTTGTGCACTGGGCCTCTAGTTAAAAATAACATGTACTCAAGAGTAAATTTAAGACTCAAAATGTCCCTTAGTAATATGAACCAAAAATTGTCCTGCAACTTCTAGAACCTTCACATTAGGAAAACCCAAAAGTGCCTTTGCTACAGCAATGCTTTAAAAAATGTTAATACAGGAGACACAAAATGGCAGCCAAATAGGCAGACGTCTCCGAGCCTTACCCCAGAGCAGATTAAAGGAGCATCTAAATCAAATTACATCCACCCAGAAGTGCCCATCAGCAGATGAGTGGATTAGAAAACTGTGGTACATGTACACAATGGAATACTATGCTGCGGTAAAAAGAAAGGAACTCTTGCCTTTTGCAACAGCATGGATGGAACTAGAGAGCATTATGCTAAGTGAAATAAGCCAGTCAGAGAAAGATAAATACCACATGATCTCACTCCTTTGTGGATTATAGAGAACAACATAGACTGATGAAAAGGGACAGATCCAAAGACTGAGAAACAGCGATCAGGCTATCAATCCCCAGAAGGAAAGTAGGGGAGGGCGGGGGTAAGGGGAAGAGATCAGCCGAAGGACTTGTATACATGTATATAAGCCAAACCAATGGACATGGACAACAGGGGGATGGGAGCATGAGTGTGCAGGGCAGGGGGAGGGGGGGAAGGTTGGGGGTTAATGGGGGGGGGATGAGGACACATTTGTAATACCTTATAAAAAAAAAAGAAGAAGAAGAAGAAGTCAAGCACTTGGAGGTTAAATAGCATGCTATCTACACTAATAAAAGACAAACAGGCAAATTGACCGTACCTTTGCTACACCTTAAGCCACGCTCAACAGCCAATCAGAGTGACTATATGCAAATTAACCCAACCAAGATGGCGGCTGGCAGCCACAGAGCTGGAGCAAGCAGGAAGCATGGTGGCCCCAATGATAGAGGAAGCCAAGCTTCCCAGCTGCCATGGCCAGCTCTGAGCTCCACTCAAAGCAACAAAGTTTCAATTATAGAAGCTAAATAGAGAAACGAAGATGGCGGCATAGGTAAACACTGGAGATTACTGCCTTGCACAACCACTTCAAAAATATAACTAAAAGACGGAATGGACATCACCCAGAACCACAGGAAGGCTGGCTGAGTGGAAATTCTACAACTAGAAGGAAAGAGAAAAGCACACCGAGACTCAGAGGTGCAGTGCAGAAGTAAAATACTAAGGTGCGGAGGTCCGTGCGGAGCAGGCTGGCAGCTGAGGGCGCGGTTGTCGTTTTCAATTGGGAGGGAGTCTCAGACTCTGAGCTCAGTTCCGGGCAAGGCTCTAGGGACCCAGACTCATACGGGAGAAGCGGGACTGTCTAGCAGCGGTCGGAACTCGAGGGCAGCTTTCTCTCCGAGGGGCTTGCAGCGATAACTGGGACACTGAGAAGCAGAGACTCTGAGGGCAAGACTGAGAGCAGCCATAACTGCTAGCCTTGCTCTGTTGATTCCGTGGGACCCACCCTGCCCAAGCCCTGCACAGAGGCTTTTGCTGGATAGCCTCAGGCAAAGTCTAGATTAGCACCACCCTAGAGATCCAGGAGCTAGGCAGCCCAGAGGTCAGAGTGGGACCATCCAGTTTGCAGCTCCGTGAAAACATAAAGGACACACTCAGGGGGCAGACTCAGTGAGCACCAAAGCCCCATTGAAGCAAGTCTTGCCCAGAGGGGTGTCTCCAGCTTAGAAGCTCTCCCACTGCAGACACAGCTGATTCTCACAGCCAATTGGCCTGGAGGCCAATTCCTTCCAGTGATACCTACAACAATCAAGGCTTAACTACAACAAGACTGTGAAAAAAGACCACAAGGGGGTGGTGCACCAAGAGTGTCCTCCTCAGGTAATTGGGGAGGCTGAATCACTGGGCCCTAGAGGACACTTAGCACAGAAAACCACTGTATCAACACAGGGAAGCATAAAAAATGTGGAGACAAAGAAAAAGGACACAAATGACAGAAATGGAGGAAAGCAAACTACTGGACATAGAGTTCAAAACCACACTTTAAAGGTCTTTCAATAATTTTCTAGAAACTGCCAATAAACTTAATGAGATCTACAAGAAATCTAATGAGATCCTCGATGTTGTGATAAAGAACCAACTAGAAATTAAGCATACACTGACTGAAATAAAGAATATTATACGGACTCCCAACAGCAGACCAGAGGAGCGCAAGAATCAAGTCAAAGATTCGAAATGCGAAGAAGCAAAAAACACCCATCCAGAAAAGCAAAATGAAAAAAGAATCAAAAAATACGAAGATAGTGTAAGGAGCCTCTGGGACAGCTTCAAGCATACCAACATCAGAATTATAGGGGTGCCAGAAGAAGAGAGAGAGCAAGATATTGAAAACCTATATGAAGAAATAATGACAGAAAACTTCCCCTACCTGGTGAAAGAAATAGACTTACAAGCCCAGGAAGCGTAGAGAACCCCAAACAAGAGAAATCCAAAGAGGACCACACCAAGACACATCATAATTAAAATGCCAAGAGCAAAAGACAAAGAGAGGATCTTAAAAGCAGCAAGAGAAAGAAAGTCAGTTACCTACAAGGGAGTACCCATAAGAATGTCAGCTGATTTCTCAACAGAGACTTTGCAGGCCACAAGGGAGTGGCAAGAAATATTCAAAGTGATGAATGCCAAGAACCTACAACCAAGATTACTTTATCCAGCAAAGCTATCATTCAGAACTGAAGGTCAGATAAAGAGCTTCACAGATAAGGAAAAGCTAAAGGAGCTCATCACCACCAAACCAGTATTATATGAAATGCTGAAAGGTATCCTTTAAGAAGAGGAAGAAGAAGAAAAAGGTAAAGATACAAATTATGAACAACAAATACACATCTATCAAGTGAATCTGAAAATCAAGTGAATAATCTGATGAACAGAATGAACTGGTGATTATAATATAATCAGGGGCATAGAAAGGGAATGGACTGACTATTCTTGGGAGGGAAAGGGGTAAGGGGAATGCGGGAAGAGACTGGACAAAAATCGTGCACCTATGGATGAGGACAGTGGGTGGGGAGTGAGGGAGGAGGGTGGGGTGGGAATTGGGTGGAGGGGAGTTATGGGGGGGAAAAGAGGAACAAATATAATAATCTGAACAATAAAGCTTTAATAAAAAAATAAAAAAGAAGCTAAATAAACCCCAGATACCTGCTTTCAGCCGGCCAAGGCCACAGAGCTGGAGCGAGCAGGAGGCTTCCCTCTCGCCTGCCATGGGCGGCTCTGAGCTCCACTCAAAGCAACAAAGTTTCAATTATAGAGGGTAAATAAATCCCAGAATTAAAAAAAAAAGAAAAAAAGGAGAGACTGGGAGCTTCCGTCGCTGGGGGGGTTTGGCCAGCCTGAAAACGGCCCTCAGCCCCTCACCCAGACTGGCCAGGCACCCCAGCAGGACCCCCCACCCTGAAGGGGCTGTGGCCAGCCTGCAAACAGCCATCAGCCCCTCACCCAGGCTGGCCAAGCACTCCAGGGGGGACCCACACCCTGAAGGGGCTGTGGCCAGCCTGCAAACAGCCATCAGCCACTCACAGAGACTGGCCAGGCACCCCAGTGGGGGGACCCCTACTCTGAAGGGGGTGTGACCAGCCTGCAAACACGCATCAGCCCCTCACCCGGGCTGGCCAAGCATCCCAGTGGGACCCCCACCCTGCTCCGGGACACCCTTCAGGACACACCAGCCAGCCCCCACCCATGCACCAGGCCTCTATCCTATATAATAAAAGGGTGATATGGAAACTGACTTTAACAGCAGAATGACTGGGAATGACTGGTCACTATGACACACACTGACCACCAGGGGGCAGACGCTCAATGCAGGAGCTGCCCCCTGGTGGTCAGTGCGCTCCCACAGGGGGAGCTCTGTTCAGCCACAAGCCAGGCTGATGGCTGCCAGTACAGCGGTGGTGGTGGGATCCTCTCCCGCCTCCTCAGCAGCGCTAAGGATGTCCGACTGCAGCTTAGGCCTGCTCCCCGCTGGCAATTGGACATCCCCAAGGGCTGCCGGGCTGCCAAAGGGATGTCTGACTGCCAGTTTGGGCCCGATCTCCCAGGGAGCGGGCCTAAGCCAGCAGGTGGACAACCTTTTGAGAGGTTCCAGACTGCAAGCGGGCATAGGCTGGGCTGAGAGACACCGCCCGGAGTGCACAAATTTTTGTTCACCAGGACTCTAGTTAAACAATAATTGGGTTACAAAGAGATCAAAGAAGAAATAAAAAGCAACCTGGAAGCTAACACAGCAATCCAAAATCTATGGGACACATTGAAAGCAGTCCTGAGAGGGAAGTTCATAACTCTACAGACATTACCTAAAAAATAAGAAAAAATGGTTATAAATTATCTAACCCTGCAACTTAAATAATTAGAAAGAGAGCAACAAGAAAAGCCCAGTGTAAGCAGAAGGAAGGAAATAATAAAGATTGGAACAGGGGGTCCCTCGGGGGTGAGGACGATGGAGTCCAGCACCCTGGGGCGTTTGCATGCACGACTCCGGAGACCAGGTTCAGAGACACAGATCTAAGTTTATTGAGGAAGTACAGTCATATATAAAAGTGTAAGCAGCCAATACAATAGGGACACGCTTGATATGTTATCCAGTGGGTGTGAGGGTCGGGGCTAAGAGTAGGTGGCTCTTGGAGATTTGTCAGGCGGATGTTGCCACTTCCTGGTGTGCCAAGGAAGACTGTTTGCTGGAGTGTGTTCACAGCACTGCATCGGCCATAGCACTGAGATAAATCTCTTGAGCTCAGCCCACAAAAGATCAGAATGGAAATAATCAACATAGAGACCAAAATAATACAAAAGATCAATAAAACCAAGAGCTGCTTCTTTGAAAGGAGTAACAAGATTGATGAACCTCTAGCCAGGCTCACCAAGAAACAGAGAGAGAGGACCTAAATAAACACAATCAGAAATGAAAGAGGTGAAGTAACAACCGGCCCCACAGAAATACAAAGGATTGTAAAAAAATAAATAAATAAATAAAAATACTATGAACAACTCTACTCCAACAAACTGGACAACCTTGACCAAATGGACATATACTTAGAAAAATACAATCTTCTAAAACTCAATCAGGTAGAATAAAGAAAACCTGAATAGGCCAATAACTACTTATGAAATGGAAACAGTAATCAAAAAACTTCCACCAAACACAAGCCCTAGATGGGATGGCTTCACTGGGCTCTTTTGCCAACCATTCAAAGAAGAACGAAAATCTATTCTCCTCAGAATATTCCAAAAAATTCAGGAGAAGGGCACACTTCCAAGCTCATTCTATGAAGCCAGCATTAACCCAAACCGAAAACCAGATAAAGACACTACAAAGAAAGAGAGTTACAGGCCAATATCCCCGATGAACATAGATGCTAAAACCCTGAACAAAATTCTAGCAAATCAATTCCAGGATTACATCAGAGAGATCATACACCACGACCAAGTGGGATTTATTCCAGGGATGCAGAGATGGTACAATATCCACAAATCAATAAATGTGATACATCACAAAAACAAACTGAGTATCAAAAATCCCATAACCGTATCAATTAATGCAGAAAGGGCATTTGACAAAATCCAACATGCTTTCCTGATAAAATGCTCAGCAAGGTGGGAATAGAGGGATCATACCTCAGCATAATAAAAGCCTTATAAGACAAACCTACAGCCAACATCATACTCAATAAGCAAAAACTAAATCCATTTCCCCTAAGAACAGGAACAAGACAGGAATGCCCACTCTCACCACTCCTATTCGACATAGTACTGGAAGTGCTAGCCACAGCGATCAGACAAGAAGAAGAAATAAAAAGCATGCAAATATAAAAGAAGTAAAATTGTCATTATTCTCAGATGACATGATATTGTACATAGAAAACCCTAAAGACTCCACCAAAAAAACTACTAGTTTTAATAAAAGAATTTCACAATGTAGCAGGATACAAAATTAACACCCATAAATCTATGGTTTTTTTTATACACCACTAATGAACTCACTAAAAGAGAAACTAAAAAAAAAAAAATCCCACTTACCATTGCAACAGAAAAATTAAGATACCTAGGAATAAACTTAACCAAGGAGGTAAAGGACTTGTACTCATAAAATTACAGGATGCTGAAAAAGGAGATAGAGGTAGACATAAACAAGTAGAAGAATATACGGTGTTCATGGATTGATTGAATCAACATCATTGAAATATCCATACTACCTAAAGCAATATATAGATTCAATGGAACCCATTAAAACACCAGTGGTATATTTCAATGACCTAGAACAAACTCTCCAAAAGTTCATCTGGAATAAAAAAAGACCCCTAGTAGCTGCACCAATCTTGACAAAGAACAACAAAGTTGGAGGGATCACAACACAAGATATCAAGCTATATTACAAAACAACTGTACTCAAAACTGCCTGGTACACGCACAAGAACTTATAGACCAATGGAACAGAACAGAGAGCCCAGAATTCAACTCAAGCCACTATGCTCAATTAATATTTGACAAAGGAGGCAAGAGCATACAATGAAGTCAAGACAGTCTCTTCAAAAAATGGTGTTGGGAAAATTGGACAGATACATGCAAAAAAATGAAACTAGACCACCAACTTACACCATACACAAAAATAAACTCAAAGTGGATAAAGGACTTAAATGTAAGATGGGAAACCAAAAAGATCTTAGAAGATTCCATAGGAAGGAAAATAACAGACATATGTCATAGCAATATCTTTACTGATACAGCTCCTAGGAAACTACAGGGAAAATAAAAAAATGGGACTACATCAAAATAAAAACCTTCTGAACAGCAAAAGAAACCATCAACAAAACAACAAAGAAGCCCACTGCATGGGAGAGCATATTTGCCAATGTTATCTCTGATATGGGTTTAATCTCTAAAATTTATACAGAACTCATACAACTTAACAAAAGGAAGATGAACAATCCAATGAAAAAAAATGGGCAAAGGACCTAAGTAGACACTTTTTGAAAGAGGACATACAAAAGGCCAAGAGACATATGAAAACATGTTTAAAGTCACTAATCATCTGAGAGATACAATTCAAAACAATGAGGTACCATCTCACACCTGTCAGAATGGCTATCATCAACAAATCAACAAACAACAAGTGCTGGTGAGGATGTGGAGAAAAAGGAACCCTCCTGCACTGTTGGTGAGAATGCAGACTAGTCCAGCCACTGTGGAAAACAGTATGGCGTTTCCTCAAAAAATTAAAAATCGAACTCCCATTTGACCCAGTAATCCCACTTCTAGGAATATATCCCCAGAAACTAGGAATATATCCTTTTTGATCAAATCAGAAAGGATATATGCACCCCTATGTTCATAGCAGCACAATTTACAATAGCTAAGATATGGAAACAGCCTAAGTGCCCATCAGCAGATGAGTGGATTAAAAAACTGTGGTACATCTACACAATGGAATACTATGCTGCTGTAACAGAGAAGAATTCTTACCATTCCCAACAGCATAGATGGAACTGGAGAGCATTATGCTAAGCAAAATAAGCCAGTCAGATAAAGGTAAATATCACATGATCTCACTCATTTGTGGAATATAATGAACAACATAAACTGATGAACAAAAACAGAATCAGAAACATAAAGGCATAGAACAGACTGTCCAACCTATGAGGGAAGGTGGGCGGGTAAGAGAGTAAGAGATCAACCAAAGGACTTATATGCATGCATATGAGCATAACCAATGGACGCAGACAGTAGGGGGATGAGGGCAGTGCTGGGGTGTGGGAGCAGCTGGGGAGGGGTCAATGGGCAAAAGGAGAATCATGTATTACTTTAAACGATAAACAATTTAAATGAAACAAAAAGAAAATGCAAACCACAATAAAATAAATAAAATAAAATAAAATGAAATAAAAATGTTAATACACTTCCATAATAGTTATTAACCTCTCAACTGTGTATTTGTGAACCCAATTTGAAACTAAGTGTGCAAGCAGCCTACTCACAGGATTTCCTTTAATTTTAGTTCAATAACCTTTCTATAAAAACTCACCCACATATACAAACAAATAAATTACCCTTATACTAATGAAAATTTCACCTTCAAACTGCAATAAGAGCATAAGGGAGAATTCCTGCAAAGTTTCTTCATAATCTATCCTATCTAATAAAAGAAAAAACATGCTAATTGGCGTACGACTGCTACCCTTCCCATTGGCTAATCAGCGAGATATCCAAATTAACTGCCAGCCAAGATGGCGACCGGCAGCCAGGCAGCTTGAAACTAACATGAGGCTTGCTTGCTTCAGTGACAGAGACTCCAACGTTCCCCGCCTGCCTTGCCAGCCTCTGAGCTTGAAGTTTAAGAAACATTGTAACAAATATACAAGCTAAACAAAACCCCAGAAACCTGCTTTCAGTGAGCCCAGGATCTCAGAGCTGGAGTTACATTGTTTCGATTATAGAACCAAAACAAACCAGATACCTTCTTTCAGCAGCAGAGGCCTCAGAGCTGGAGCCAGAGCTAAAGCTGGCCCAGAATAAAAAGAAAAAAGAAAAAAAGGAGCAGTTGGGAGCTTCAGACGGCCTGAAAACAGCCCTCAGCCCCTCACCCAGACTGGCCAGGCACCCCAGTGGGGACCCCCACCCTGAAGGGTGTGTGACCAGCTGCAAACAGCCATCATCCCCTAATCTAGGCTGGCCAGGCACCCCAGTGGGGACCCCCACCCTAAAGGGGGTGTGACCAGCTGCAAACAGCCATCATCCCCTCACCAAGGCTGGCCAGGCACCCCAGTGGGGACCCCCACCCTGATCCAGGACACCCTTCAGGGCAAAGCAGCCAGCCCCACCCATGCACCAGGCCTCTATCCTATATAGTAAAAGGGTAATATGCCTCCCAGCACCGGGATCAGTGTGACAGGGGGCAGTGCCCAAACCCCGTGATCACCCTGCGGCTCTGTGTGTGACAGGGGGTGGGGCCACAACCTCCCTATCCGCCCTGCTCTGTTCGTCACAGAGGAAGGCGCCACAACCCCCTGATCAGCCCTGCTCTGTGCCTGATGGGGGGAGCTCCCCAACCCTGTGATCGCCCTGCGGCTGTGTGTGTGACAGGGTGTGGTGCCTCAACCCCCTGATCGGCCCTGCTCTGTGTGTGACGGGGTGCGGCGCCCCAACTCCCCCCTCCCACGGGCCATGCTCTGTGTGTGACAGGGTAGAGCCATAACCTCCCCATCGGCCCTGCCCTGAATGTGAGAGTGGCGGCGCCCCAACCACCTGATCGGCCCTGCTCTGTGTGTGACAGGGGGCGGTGCCCCAACTCCCCTATCGGCCCTACTCTGTGAGTGACAGGGGGGAGCTCCCCAACCCCCTGATCGTCCCTGCTCCGTGCGTGACAGGGTAAGGAGCCCCAACCCCCCTGATGGGCCCTGCTCTGTGCGTGACAGGGGGCAGCTCCCCAACCTCGGGATTGGTCCTGCTCTGTGCGTGACGGGGTGTGGCGCCGCAAACTCCCCATCGACCCTGCCTTGAGTGTGACGGGGGAGGTGCCCCAACCCCCCAATTGGCCCTACCCTGAGCGTGACTGAGAGTGGCATCGCAACCTCCCGATCTGCCCTGCTCTGTGCATGACAGGGGGCGGCGCCCCAACTCCCCAATCGGCCCTGCTCTGAGCCCGACCAGAGGCTGCACCTAGGGATTGGGCCTGCCCTCTGCCACCCAGGAGCAGGCCTAAGCCAGCAGGTCGTTCTCTCCCGAGGGGTCCCAGACTGAGAGAGGGCACAGGCCAGGCTGAGCAACCCCCCCTCCCCCCGAGTGCACAAATTTTTGTGAACCGGGCCTCTAGTCCTATCTAATAAAACAGAAACATGGTAATTGGTGTACGACCGCTACCCTTCCCATTGGCTAATCAGCGAGATATGCAAATTAACTGACAGCCAAGATGGCGGTAACTGCCAACAAAGATGGCGGTTAATTTGCATACTCGCAATGATGAGAGGCGAAAGGGGAAGGACTGAAGAATGGTGATCGGCAACCCAGGCGGCAGGCAAGAGTTGGGGTGTGGGCAACAGCTGCCTTTCCCCACCCCCCAGCGGGTGATCGCCATGGGAAAGCTGGGGTTGCCGGCTGGCCTGCGGCCCTGATCGCCATGGCAATTGGAGGGCAGGAGGGCCGAAGCGCAGGCCAGGCGGCAACCGGGGACCCCCACCATGGCGGTCGAAGGGTGGGAGGGCGGGGTGCAGGCCAGGCAGCAACCCCGGACCCCCGCCATGGTGATCGGAGGGCGGGAGGGCCGTGTTGCAGGCCAGGCAGCAACCACGGACCCCCACCATGGCAATTGAAGGGCGGGAGGGCGGGGCGCAGGCCAGGCATCAACCCCGGACCCCCACCATGGCACCTGATGGGCGGGAGGGCCTGCGTCCCTCGATTGCCATGGTGATCGGAGGGCGGGAGGGCCGTGTTGCAGGCCAGGCAGAAACCGCGGACCCCCACCATGGCAATCGAAGGGCAGGAGGGCGGGGCGCAGTCCAGGCAGCAACCCCGGACCCCTGCCATGGTGATCGGAGGGCGGGAGGGCCGTGTTGCAGGCAGCAACCACGAACCCCCACTATGGCAACTAAAGGGCGGGAGGGCCTGTGCCCCTCGATCGCCATGGCGATCCGAGGGCAGGAGGGCGGGGCGCAGGCCAGGGCGCAACCTGGACTCCCGGAACCTCTCTTAAAGGTTCTCTTAAGGCAGTTGGCGAGGGACCTCGGAGAGCCCCAGGGGGCCCTGGTGCCAGCAAAACTGAGACCTGGGGCGGCTCTCCCCAGAAGGTCCAGAGAACAGCCACTGCAGCCTGCCCCAACCCCAGCGCAAGGCATGGCACGCTGGGCCCGAGGACCCACCCCCTCCCAGAGGCCCCTCGCTTGCTCATGCAGACCTGGTCACGTCACCGGAGCAGCTATAAGGCACAGAAAGCACCATGGACAGCCGCTTGCTCCCACTTGCATTTGCTAAGACAAGGCCGGAGGGTGTGAGGGGCGGCTCACATCTCCTTCTCCCTCCTTTTGCTCCTCCTCTGGCTGCTTAGCTCGCCCAGCTTCTTATCCACGCTCCTCTGCAGCTGGGCCCACTTGGCGGGGTCCAGGGACTGGTCCTTGGCCCCACTGCCAGCGTACAGCACTCCCACCCAGCTGATTCTCTGCGGGGCGGGCCCTCTCCTCACAGCCATGGATCTTGGGCAGGCAGTGGCTAAGGCAGTAGCAGTGGCTGCAGTGTGGGCAGAGCAGTCCCGGATTACGAGAGGGATGTCCGACTACTGGTTTAGGCCCAATCCCTATAAACTGGCAGTACATTTTTCGAGGGGTCCCAAATTGGAGAGGGTGCAGGCCAGGCTGAGGAACACACCCTCCCCCGTGCACTAATTTCATGCACCAGGACACTAGTATATATATAAAAACCTAAGTGACCATTACGACCGAACGACTGGAACTGGAACAACCGGTCTCTATGACCACACTGACCATCAGGGGCAGATACTCAATGCAGGAGCTACCCCCGATGGTCAGTGCACTCCCACAGCCAATCTCCCCCAGCCAGCCAACCTCCCAGGGATTCTCCAACCCGCCGGCAGGCCCTGATCACCTGATCGGGGCCAGGCCCAGGCTGCGACAGGGAACCTGGTGTGGGTGGCGGCAGACGCGGTCCCTTTCCCAGCGTGGCCAAGGGCCAGCTCCCTCCTGGGGCCTGTGTCCAACCTCCCACAGTTTCTCCCTACCCGTCCCTCCCTTTGGCCTGCAGGCCCCGATCAGCCCAGCCCCAATTAGCCTGTCCCTGATCGACCCTGATCACCGGCCAGGTCTAGGGACCTCACCCATTCATGAAATTCATGCACCGGGCCTCTAGTGTTATAAATAAAATCCATCTCAGCATTTGTTTGTATTTTTGTACTTACAGAATTGATTTTAAATGAGCTTTAAATGTCTACATATGCCATTAGAAATAAAGAGTATAACTAAGGCATCCTATATACTAGGTGTACTGGTTAATAATGCCAGATTTTGTGCCCTAACTGTTTTGGCTCAGCGGATAGAGCATCAGCCTGCGGACTGAAGGGTCCCAGTTTCAATTCCAGTCAAGGGCATGTACCTTGGTTGTGGGCACATCCCCAGTAGGGGGTGTGCAGGAGGCAGCTGATCGATGTCTCTCTCTAATTGATGTTTCTAACTCTCTATCCCTCTCCCTTCCTCTCTGTAAAAAATCAATAAAATGTATATTTTTAAAAATGCCGGATATTGTAATTAAGGAAAACAGGGTAATTTCAAGAGAAACATCAAAAGTGCTTTATTCAAAGTAATGTCCACCGCTAGCTAAACACTTCCCCATCTTTCAGGTAATTTGTGGATACCGTCCCAATAAAACATTTCTTGTTTTGAGGCAAATCATTCAGAGACCCAATTTTCCACTTCTTCGTATGTTTTTAAGTGCTACTCAGAAAGTGCGTGTGCCATCGATCAGAACAAGTGGTAATCTGAAGGAGCAAGGTCTGGTGAATACAGCGGGTGGGTAAAAATACTTCCAAGGTAAGATCTTTTGCCGAAACCGGTTTGGCTCAGTGGATAGAGCATCGGCCTGCGGACTGAAAGGTCCCAGGTTCGATTCCGGTCAAGGGCATGTACGTGGGTTGCGGGCACATCCCCAGTAGGAGATGTGCAGGAGGCAGCTGATCGATGTTTCTCTCCCATCGATGTTTCTAACTATCTCTCTCCCTTCCTCTCTGTAAAAGATCAATAAAATATATATATATATATATATATATATATATATATATATATATGATCTTTTAACGTGTCTTTAACTGGTTTTGAAGTGTGTAATTGTACATTATCATGAAGCAAAATTACTTTGATGTGTCTTGTGGCTCATTCTGGTTGTTTCATGATCGAAGTGTGGTTCAAATTGATTATTTGTTGTCGGCAGCGATCTGTATTAACAGTTTCACCTGGTTTTAGAAGCTCATAATACACCCCACCTTCCTGATCCCACCAAATGCAGAGCATTGTCTTCTTTCCGAAGCGATTTGACCTTGCAGTTGGTGTTGATGGTTGACCTGGATCAACCCATGATTTTGTGCATTTGGGATTCTCAAAATAAATCCACTTTTCATCGCTAGTCACAATTTGATGCAAAAAAGGCTTTCTTTTGTGCCACTGAGGCAACATTTTACTGATCACTTTTCGATTTTCCATTTGTCTTTCCTTCAGTTGATTTGGCACCCATTTTCCTTCCATTAAAATCTTTCCCATTGCTTGTAAACAATCGGAAATTGTTTGCTGAGCAACATTTAATCTTTCTGCAAGTTGATTTTGAGTTTGACATGCATCTTCATCCAATAATGCTTATAATTTTTGGTCTTCAAACTTTTTCAGTTGACCTGGATGTTCTTTGTCTTTCACATCAAAATCATCACTTTTAAAGCGTTTAAACCAGCGTTCACAAGTATCTTGAGATGGAGCATGTTCACCATAAGCTTCCTGAAGTATATGATAACTTTCAACTGCACTTTTCTTCAAAATAAAGTAATGAATTAAAACTTCCCACAAATGCTCTTTTTTTTTGGCATGAAATTCGACATTTTTAAGTGTAATAATATCTATGATGTTAGCACCTTCAGCAATTTTAACATATGAAGTTTTGAAGCTTGCTGTCAATACAACAAAATAGCATACATATCAAATCACATATATATCAACATATGTGTAACTCCATCTATTTAAAAAAATCCACATTATTTACCGGTACACCTAGTAATAAAAGCCTAATATGCTAAGTGTCCAGTCGGCTGTTCAACCAATCAAAGTGTAACATGCTAATGATATGCTGAGGCCACTCAACTGCTCGCTATGACATGCACTGACCACCAGGGGGCAGACAGTCGACTGGTCAACCAGTCACTAAGACATGTGGGCCTAAGCCTTCAGTCGGACATCCCACGAGGACTCCCAGGTTGCAAGAGGGCTCAGGCCAGAGAAACATCAAAAATGTTTTATTCCAAATAATGCCCATCCAACAGATTTTTTTCTGTCTTTCTCTCCTTCAAAGGTAATGCCAAAGGAATAAAATAAACATGATATAGGTTCCCCAGATTCTCCCTATCTTATACATTTTCCCCTTTTCTTTCTTCTTTACTATCTACCATCCCTGCCCTATGAACTTTGACTCTTCAATAAACCACCAGGCTTGCAAAAACAGTCCTCAGAAAATATCATTCTGATAGTTGCTGAGTCCTCCAGCAAGAGGAATGAAAAAGGAACCACCTTCCAGTTGCTACTGGAGGTTAAAATTGGAAAGTGCCTATGGTGAAATGCAAGGTGGCATCCTCAACTCTCCAATACCCTAGGAAAGTTCTGGCCTGCTGCAGAGAGTACCTGCATTCAGATGCTCCCTGGCAACACATTTGAATGAAGTTTTTAACTTCTATTCACGTCACTTAAATATTTTTCTCTTAGCAGTAAACTCTATATGCAACTTAGTAAATTTGAAAATATAAAGCAAATGTACTCTGTTCACTTTAAAATGCTAGCTTAAAGCAAAATTTTTATAGAATATTTAACTACAAAAACTATAAAAATGTTTAAGGTATACAATGATAGGCAAAATAGATTAAATTACCAGCCATTATTACCTAAAGCTAAATCATAAATAAGTAAGGATACAAAATCATAACAATAAGAAGACAAATGCTATAAATAATACAATCTACACTAATAAAAGAGAAAGATGCAAATTGACTGTACCTTCGTGACGCCCACCAGCCAATCAGGAGTGAGTATGCAAATTAACCCAACAAATATGGCAGGTTAATTTGTATACACAGGTGCCGAGTGGCCGGGGGCAGGGCGGGACGCTTGTGTCGTTGCCATGGCGACAACGCAGGTGTTCCACACTGCCCTACCTGCTCAAGGCCTCTGGGCAGTGTGGGAAGGCAGAAAGGCGGCTCCAGCCGGAACAAAGTCAGAAAAGTGGCTCCAGCAGGGAATGGAGGAGGTGGGAAGCCCCTATTTTTAGAACTTGTTTTTGTTGGCCCTTTTAAAAATGCAATTAAATGTTTGTCTGAAGGTAAATCCCATGTGAGTTCCTAGGCAAATACCTCAAAAGGAGTTAAGTAGCTAAATGGGTACTGGTAATGAAATTTTCTCAACAAGTATGTAATCATTTCTTTTCATATCATTTCTTAAATTTAAAACTTTTCTTAATAGGTGGTCAGAAAAAATATCTCAATAGTTGATTTCCTCTAATGTATTCTGTTAGTAACAAGATTTGCATATTGTTCATTATCTGTAACTTAGCCACAAAGGGGGAAAAAAAGTAAAGGCATTTTAACATTTTGTGAGTACTAAGGAAAATGAATATCCTTCAAGCCAAAAGAACAGAAATGGCACTTCCAATCCTGGAAATTAGAATAGTAAAGCCCTATATCTCAACTATAGGAACACTTTATGAAACAACCTGAATTCCCAACAAATATCAATATATTCTGAAGGTCAGTAAAATAATTTCCTCCTTAAAATAGCAACTAGTGGAAACTAAGATGGCGGCATAGATAAACACCGGGAAATTGCTGCCTCCCACAACAATTGAAAAATCTTCTAGGAACACAAAACGGACATCATCCAGAACTACAGGAAGGCTGCCTGAGTGTAAATTCTACAACTAGAAGGAAAGAAAAGCACACTGAGAGCCAGAGGAGCTGCGGAAGTAAAGTGCAGAGGTACGGGGGCTCGCGCACGCGGAAAGGGGCTGGCACCTGAGGACGCGGCTGTCTTTTTGAATCCGGAGGGAGTCACAAGCTCCCGACGGCTCTGAACTCCGGTTCCGGGAAGTCTCTGGGGACCCAGGACTCATACGGGGAGAAACTGGACTGTGGCAGCGGGCGAACTTGAGAGCGGCTTTCCCTCAAAGGTGCTTGCAGCCGTTACCGGGACACTGAGACTCGCAACTCCTCAGGGCAGGGCTAAGGATCCGCCATAGCTGCTTGCTCTGCCCTTTGATTCCTTGAGACCCCGCCCCACCCAGGCTGCGGCAGAGGCTTTTGCATATGAATGCCCCGGCCCTTTGCAACCTGATAATTACCTAACTGCAGCCGGGCCAGACAGACACAGAACTTCCAAGAGAAGGCCCAAGGCCCCACAGTGGCTTGCATTGCTTCACAGTTGAGCCTCATCAGGGCACCTCCAAACTCCAAAAAAGGAAGGGGAATCTGCAGTTCTCTTCGTAGCTCCTGCTGTGTAACCTCAGGCAGAGGCTAAATTAGCACCTCCTTAGATCCAAGAGCCACTGTACCCAGTGGTCAGAGGGGGACCATCCAGATCACAACTCCTCAGATCCATAAGGGACACACTCAGGGTGCAGACTCAGTGAGCACCAAAACCCCACTGAAGCAAGTCTTGCCCCAGAAGGGTGTCTCCAGCACAGAAGTTCTCCCACTGCAGACACAGCTGATTCTCACTGCCAATAGGCCTGGAGATCAATTCCTCCCAGTGATCCTACAACAACCAAGGCATAACTACAACAAGACTGTGCACAAAGCCCACAAGGGGGTGCACCAAGAGTGACCACCGCAGGTAACTGGGGAGGCTGAGACACTGGGCCCTACAGGACACCTAGCACACAAAGCCACTCTATCAACACAGGGAAGCAGCCAAAATGCGGAGACAAAGAAACAGGTCACAAATGGCAGAAATGGAGGAAAGCAAACGACTGGATATAGAGTTCAAGGCCACGTTTATAAGGTTTTTCAAGAATTTTATGGAAACCGCTGATAAATTTAGTGAGTCCCTCAATAAGTATAGTGAGATCCTGGAGGACATGAAAAAGGACCAACTAGAAATTAAGCATACACTGAAAATAAAGAATAATTTACAGAGATCCAATAGCAGACAAGAGAATCCCAAGAATCAAGTCAAAGATTTGAAATACAAAGAAACAAAAAATACCCAACCGAAAAAGAAAAAAGAAAAGAGATTCCAAAAATATGAAGATAGTGTAAGGAGCCTCTGGGACAACTTCAAGCGTACCAACATCAGAATTATAGGGGTACCAGAAGAAGAGAGAGGGCAAGATATTGAAAACCTATTTGAAGAAATAATGACAGAAAACTTCTCATACCTGGTGAAAGAAATAGACTTACAAGTCCAGGAAGCACAGAGAACCCCAAACAAAAGGAATCCAAAGAGGACCATACCAAGACACATCATAATTAAAATGCCAAGAGCAAAAGACAAAGAGAGAATCTTAAAAGCAGCAAGAGAAAGACAGTCAGTTACCTACAAGGGAGTACCCATACGACTGTCAGGTGATTTCTCAACAGAAACCATGCAGGCCAGAAGAGAGTGGCAAGAAATATTCAAAGTGATGAATAGCAAGAACCTGCAACCAAGATTACTTTATCCAGCAAAGCTATCATTCAGAATAGAAGGTCAGATAAAGAGCTTCACGGATAAGAAAAAGCTAAAGGAGTTCATCACCACCAAACCAGCATTATATGAAATGCTGAAAGGTATTCTTTAAGAAGAGGAAGAAGAAAAAGGAACTCTTACCATTTGCCACAGCATGGATGGAACTGGAGAGCGGATAAATACCACATGATCTCACTCATTTGTGGAATATAATGAACAACATAAACTGATGAACAAGGACTGATCCAGAGATGGAGAGGCATTGATTGGACTGTCGGGCCTTGGAGGGAAGGTAGGGGTGGGTGGGGGTAAGGGGGAAAGATCAACCAAAGGACTTACATGCAAGCATATAGGCCTAACCAATGGACACGGACAACGGGCGGGTGAGGGCATGGGGTGGGGGGGTAGAGGGTAACGTGGGGACAAGGACACATATGTAATATCTTAATCAATAAATAATATATTAAAAAAATAGCAACTAGTACTACAAGAAACCACTGCATGGCAATTACAATTTCTCTGATTTTCTGAAATAGAAATAGGTTCTTCTCTGGATACATAATTCATACAGGGTTACTTTTTTTCTCAGGCTAAAGTGTGGCTTGAGAAAAAAGCATAAAGGTAAAATTATGAGCAATTTTCAGTGAAATTTTGAAAACAGCCTAGAGCAGTGGTCGGCAAACTGCAGCTAGCGAGCCACATGCGGCTCTTTGGCCCCTCGAGTGTGGCTCTTCCACAAAGTATCACATGCGGGCGTGCACGTACAGTGCGATTGAAACTTCGTGGCCCATGCGCAGAAGTCAGTATTTTGTGGAAGAGCCATATTCAAGGGGCCAAAGAGCCTCATGTGGCTCACCAGCTGCAGTTTGCCAACCACTGGCCTAGAGGATAATCTTGCCCTGTAATAAAAGAAAAGTCAAACCCCAAAGCTTGGAGTCCAGTGACCTTTAGTCATGTAATTACTAAAAGAGGTCATTGGAAAACTTGTAATAGCATTCCTTCCTCAAAAATAACAAAATGAAAATCTTTAAAAATTTCAATGACATCATAAAGAGAAAGCAGAGTCCAAAAGGAATTGTTTCACTAAGGGAAGGAAGGAGTATTTTATCCCTGACATTGTTTACTAATATAACTTCCAGTGTATAGAGATAATAAAAGAAAAATTATATTTGGCAGTTTTGTTGTTGCTTTTAAATGCCCTGCAGATACTGCAGATCCTTATTGCCTGTACCCTGGGGCACACCACAATAACAGAATGGTTTTGTTTCTATAGATTTTTCTTGTATCTGGAAGTTCTGGGCAAGATGCTTACTGACAAATCAACAGATTGACCTGGAAGCCAGAAACAACTGCCAAGAAAATTATGAACATTTAAGCCTTTAAACCTCACATGTCTAGGTATTAAACATAGTCCAAATGACTTAGTATTGACAGGAGACCCACAAAACAAGTTCTTAGACCACATAGATAAATATTTCTACTTGAGGGATTCAATTCTTTTTGAAAATTTTGTTGATACGAGAGTAATATTTTTACTGAGAGCTTACCTATAAATGCTAGCTACTGAACAGAGCAGACATACGCCTCTGCCCTTTTCAAGTTCACAGTCTAGCAAGGAGAACAATTTAAAATGAAATTACAATAAACTATGAACACTGGAATAATAGTGGAAATATAGGAAGTTATGAAAGAATGTAGCAAGACCCCACAGTATTTTTCAGACTTTTAAAACCTAATCCATAGTGAGATATATATTTATATTGTAATCCACAAATGCATGCATAGATACACCCATATATAATTAAAACTGAAAATTTTTCATGAAACAATATTTTCCCTTAAGTATGTGACAAACTGATATTTTCTATTAGTTTTCTAGTCTTGATTCACTAAATAGATTTTAGGATCCCTCTAGAAGTTTTGACTTGAAGTGTGAAAAGCACAGACCAGTGGTATTTTTAAGTCAGCTGCATCACTTGCTAAAGATATGAATTCCTGAGCCCCACTTAAAACTATTGAATTAGAATCCATGAAAGATGGATCCCAGAAAGAAGACTCTCCAGATGATTTTTAGGCATATTAAAGTTTGAGAAGTTGTGGTGTCATTTCATCTGAAATCTAAAGGAAGCTCAGGATTTACTCAGACAAAGAGAGGAGAGAAAAATGTTATTGCCAGAAGCCACAGGCGATACAAAGACTGAGTGGGAAAGGGGGAGCATGATATGTTTAAGGAAGTTCAGTGGAAGATGAGTCTAAGGCATTATGGGAAGGCAATAAGGATGGAGAGGTAGGCATGGCTTCTTCTGCAAGCTCCCTCTTCTACTCTCTTTCATACCACCTCAAGAATGATACGGAAGTATACAGTCTCAAAAAGAAAGGACATTTTTACATGTTACAACATGGATGAACTCTGAGGACATTATGCTAAGTGAAATGAGTCTGTCACAAAAAGACAAATACTGTATAGTTCTATTAGATGAGGTATCAAGAGTAGGCAAACTCATAAAAAGATAAAGTAGACTGGTAGTTGCCAGGGGCTTAGGGAGAGAGGAACAGAGAGTTGTTGTTTAATGGGCATAGAGTTTCAGTTTTGCAAGATGAAAGAGTTCGAGAAATTGGCTGCACAACAACGTGAATGTATTTAGCTTAACAATGGTTAAGATGGTACATTTATGTGGATTTTACCACAATGAAAACAAAAAAAAGAATACATGAGACCTGAGCTGATATCTGGCCTTGACTAGTATCTGACTCCTTTCCTAAAGATACTGAATCCCCCTTAGTTCTAGAGGTAATAGCAACCATGACCTTTTAGGCAATCAAGGCACTAGAATTATAAACCCTCTTCTTTCTTTTTAAAAAAAAAAAAAAAAAAAGCTTATAAAAACTTTCTACATTTGGAGAATGAAAGAAAAGAGAGATTGAAGAAAAGAAGAAATTACAACCTAACTTTGTAACTTTGCAACTATCTCAGTGGAAGAGATGAAACTAATGAAACACCCCAGTTTTGGCTACAAAGCATAAACTGCCTCCGGAGGGTAGCATTGGTCTGTGACAAAATTTGTGTTTAGAAAGCTTTTCCTTTTGAAGGGAAATTATACATAAAACAGTGATCTCTAAATTAACAAATATTCTCATTTTGGGGTATCATAACTCAATGGTTCCCAAATCCAGCACTGAATTGCCCATTAGAATCCTTCGAGAAGATACCTGGCCCCACTACGAATCTGCTGGAGCAGATCACCCAGTGACTACTATGCATCTTCAAGGCCTCCAAGGTTATCTTTACATGCAGCCTATGTGGAGAAATCACTCAAAGGAAAGACAGTTATGAGAAAGGCTGCCTGAGCACATGCTCTAAGTGTAACCTCTCTCCACCCTCTCTAAATCTCTTCCATAACAGTACTAAAAAACAGGAAGCCCATCAGCAGACCAGAACAGTAAGGAATTTCTGGAAGATATAAAGCAGATGGAATCAGTAAAACCCAAAATTGTTAAAGAGCCTTAAATGAACAGATGATTACATTGTAAACTGGTAAGTGTTGCTGGCAAGGCCGCAGAATATACCCTGAATCAGAGGCAGCAAGTGTTGGCAGTAGATATGAGTCACCTGTCCAGTAATTATTGAAGGGTTTAGTTACAATCTGCTAGCCTCTCACTCTCAGAGCGGCTAACTCCTGAACTGTCCCCAAAATGAAGGGAGAGAGGGCAGTGATCTGGTTAAGTTCTGGTGGCAAAGATGAAAAAAGCACCTGCAATCCCAGAAGGCAAGTTCTTTGTGCACATTCTAAGGGAGATCTGACTGGGTAAACATCCCCCCTCCTCCCTATCCTGTATCCCCTGCAGACAGAAATCCTGTACTCACAATTTGCATTCACAGTGATTTTTTTTATGTTTAGAAAAAACTGGATCTTTATTTTTTTAATCTTTCTTGTTGAAAGTATTACATATATCCCCTTTTTTCTCTCACTGACCCCTTATAGCCAACCCCTGCCTCCCACTTTAACTCATGTTGAGGAAAAATAACTCCATCTAGACTCTCATTTATAAATATAAACTACCATGCAAAAATCATAGAAATAAAGAAACAAAGAAAGAAAGAGCATTTTTGTTTCTTTCTTTTGTTTAGAAAACAAATACAGGTATTAGCTCCAAGAAAAAAAGTAAATTCTAGAAATCAAAGAAAACTTTACCTCATTCATAAAATAAGAACCACTAGAAAAAAATACAATAATTACTTGGAAATTATGAGCATGAGAGCCAAGAAGAACACAACGAATCAACCAAACAGCACCCCAGAAGAAGAGGTGAATAATGAAATTTAAGTAATTCCCTTGATTAGCCACAGAATATTTATCTTACGGTAATCAAAAAATGTACTTTGGCAGTCCCCTTCAGCACTCTGTGAGCCGGAGGAAGGCCCAGGGTTTTTATGGTTGTGGGGGGTTGGGCGGAAGTAAAGAGGGGGAAGGCAAGGCTCACTGTAGTTCCCAGGGAGAAGACCTAGTGAGTCCACCCTGAGCCCTCTGCATCAGCTTTGCCCAAGTATGCCCTGTGCCTTTAATGTCCCAGGACCCTTTACGTTGCTAAGGCCTACTCTGCACTTAGAGTTCAGTGCTGGTACCATCTGCCTCTGGGAAGGCTTTCTTCACTTCCAGGCTGATTTACATTTTCTAATATTGCCACAACTAAGTTTAACTAACTGAATTATAATTACCCATTCCCTACAGACCCAGTGTCACTGAGCAAAGGCTCGTTACCAGATGCACATAGAAGCCGAGACTATGGCACCAGCTTTTGAGAAAAGGCTTTTGTTTTACAAGTGGAATAACAAGGAGATAGGAGGCAAGACTCAAATCTGTCTTCCCCATCAAGGGTTTGGGGCAGGATTAAGGGGTTTCTGCACTGGATCTTCCTGGACAATGGACCCTTCACTTAAGAAAGGGATCCAATGTTCAGGATCTGGCCATGTTTGGTCCCTTGGTCCCATGGAGTAGCAGTTAAGGGTGCGCAAGTATCATTCATGAGTGGTGTTCACAAGTGTTGCTCGCAAACTTTGCTTCCAGGTCTTGCTAGAAACAGGGTAGAACCAGTTTGAGCTGGTTCTGGGGTGCACCAGGAGTTCAGAAGTTCAAATGTCCTGGGGATCTGGGAGTATCATAATCTGTATACCCAAATTTATATCTCTCTTTAAATTATTCCCATAAACAATACAAGAAGCATAGTATTGAGTTCCACCACAGGCTTGGAGACTTAGGGTGCTTGCAGCACCTTAAACAGTTAATACTGTGACACATGAGAAACAACATATTGTGAGAATAAGGAACTATCTTCTCAAAACAGATGTTAATGGCCTTTAGGTAGAAATTCCCTAAAGAAAGTTGAGTGTCCCTTGCACTGCCATTGAAAAATAAATCCTACCTCCTCAATAAGATAGAAAGGCAGATGGAAGAGTATTCAACACAAACTGAAAAAAAAGTCTTGCCGAGACCAGTTTGGCTCAGTGGATAGAGCGTCGGCCTGCGGACTGAAAGGTCCCAGGTTCGATTCCGGTCGGGGGCATGTACCTGGGTTGCGGGCATATCCCCAGCAGGGGATGTGCAGGAGGCAGCTGGTCGATGTTTCTCTCTCATCGATGTTTCTAACTCTCTATCTCTCTCCCTTCCTCTCTGTAAAAAATCAATAAAATATATTTAAAAAGAAAAAAAAGAAAAAAAAGTCTTACAGAAAACGTTAATGCCTTTTCCACAGAAAATAAAAAAGAGAGATTCAAGGTATCTTCTTTGAAATAATGCCTATTTGTAAAGTTCACCATCTGGATTTAATCTCTAACATTTAGAGATATAGCACAGGGATACAGGTAATACAAGTCTGATGGAGGAGGAAAAAAGATGCAAATAGAAAATGCACAAAAACTAAACTAGTTTTTAACAATCAGAAGCATAGGCCTAGAGGCCAGGAAGAGATGTGTTCTAAACTCTTTTATACTTAATTCTTACCAGCTTATAAAAGCAGGTTCAAAGAACAGCCTTGAAGTAAAAGTAAAGAATTTAGGGATAGTTAGTTATAAAACCTAGTTCAAACTAAGTGGCTAGGGAGAAGAAGGAGAAGGAAAGAATTAGAGAAGGAATAGAGGTCCCTTCTCACTGAAAAGTCTGACTGCTTGTTTCAGCTCCAGTTCTAAAATCTCCCACATTGACAGTGAATGAGACTTTATCACAATATAAAGAATTATATGCTTCAAATCTTTGTAAAGCAAAATTTATACATTCATATATATATATATATATATATATATATATATACACACACACACACACACACACACACACATTAGTATAGTCTCTTGGCAGCACTCATTCTAAGTAGGGATACTAAGTTAGAAGTTACAGCCTAATTAGCAAATGTCTCTGACAAATATAGCCAACTATATCAAAACTGCTTAGTAGGTAATTTATGAAAGAAATTCTAATTCAACTGACTAGTGCAGTAAGTGTCAAACAAAAGACAGCAAAATGTATGTTTAAATTTCCACATTTTACAAGAGAGAAACTCTAAAGTATAATGAAATAAAAAGCACATTATATAAATTTCATTATTTTAGTATGAGAGGCACTGATACACAACAGAGCTTTGTTTTTCCACAAAGAACTTTGTCACCGATGGCCCTCTCATTTTCCAATTTAAAAATCTCACATGTCAATAAATTCTCCAAGGTGCTTACAATCTTAATTTAAAACACTACAAACCACACTATCATATTATTAGTAAATGACAAATTGGGAGTTTCCACTTACTTAGATATATTGTTGAAGCTGAGAAACAGACGTTGGAGGCAGGGCAAATTATCCACATCTCTCTAGAAGGAAACAGAAAGCAAAAATTGATCAGCCGAAAGCAAAAGAAATATTATAAATGTCTTCTTGCTCAGCTGTTGAAATAAATAGTCATTTCTATTCACTGCAACCTTGCTAGACCATAGATTTCTCCTGGACATTGGGCTCCATTCTTCTCCACTGCAGATTAAAGGGGAGGGTTTCAGTACATCCGCAGAACAAGCTGCACCACTCACAAGGTAAAGCACTGAAGGGAACAGAGAAATGCTGCCGCTAGTCTCTTAAGCATGCTTTTGGGAAAGAAGCCAAAATGCTTCTTCAGCATTTGCACTGTAGCACAAATGTAGTATGATCAAACATTTGTTAAAAATCATTTTTAAAAGGAAGCCATTCTAATGCTTTAAATTTTAAATTTATGCAATTCGCTTTCCAAATAGTACTGAGAATTTCAAAGCAATTTACTTCACGATTCTCAAACCTTTGGAAATATACCACTCAGTTACAAATGAACAAAACACAAACAATTCCTCCATAAAACTAAACTAACACAGATCATAGTGTCACTGAAGGGCACCATAAAGGCAATTTCCATTCTAAGCAAGAATTGGAGGTTCTTGTAATTGGAAATTTACCCTTTACTGTTAAGGTATAGCACCCAAAAGCAAACCTCTGCTGTTTACATGTAGTTACACTCAGCAAATATTGAAATCTGAAATCTTTGGCCCAAATTACTGATTTTTAGAGAGAGAGAAAGGGAAAGAGAGAAAGACTGAGGTGAGAGCAGATCACTGATCATCTGCCTCCTGCACACCCTATGCTGGCGATCGAGCCCACAACCCAGGCATGTACCTGACTGGGAATCTAACCAGTAACCTTTTGGTGCACAGGACAACACCCAACCAACTGAGCTACACCAGCCAGGGCCTAAATGATTTTTTAAAAATCATAAAATAAAAACGAAGTTACCTAATCTCATTAAGTAAAAAGACACAAACCTTCTGAAAAGTATGACATACTGGAGTAACAGAGTCTTAAGAGGAAGCTTAGTCTGTAACATCATTATTCACATAAGAAAAAGTATACAGCTGAGATTGCTGCAGGGGTAGGGTGGAAGTGGATGGGAAGGTGACTCAGGATTTCATACTATCCTAGAGGCTGAGAGCACAAGATTCCATTTACCCTGACTTCCAGTACTCTGCTTTTTAAAACAGCACAGGGGTCCTCCAACCTTCTCTCAACCCCTGCCAGTGATGGCGAACCTTTTGAGCTCGGCGTGTCAGCATTTTGAAAAACCCTAACT
This sequence comes from Myotis myotis, assembly GCF_014108235.1. Taxonomy (NCBI): domain Eukaryota; kingdom Metazoa; phylum Chordata; class Mammalia; order Chiroptera; family Vespertilionidae; genus Myotis; species Myotis myotis. Next base: position 112,637,280 of record NW_023416313.1, on the reverse strand, counting down.
TAACTCTGGTGCCGTGTCACATATAGAAATTTTTTGATATTTGCAACCTTAGTAAAACAAAGATTTATATTTTTGATATTATTTTATATATTTAAATGCCATTTAACAAAGAAAAAAACAAAAAAATGAGTTCGTGTGTCACCTGTGACACGTGTGTCATAGGTTCGCCATCACTGCCTTAGGCCCTAAAGAGTGTAAAACGAATATAATTGCAGCTATCAAATCACCCAGTAAATGCACCATTCATTTGGCATTACCATTCTCAGGCCCACCCCCGAAAAACCTGTTCCATAGCTGTGAGTTAGTGATTTTTAGAGTTTATCAACCATGGTCAAAAAATAAGTCTGCATAGAACAGGAAGTCCCCTCAGTGGGTGATAGGCTCCACATGCTGGCAAACTTCTTGAACCAGCTCTACCAGCTACCTCACGCTCTGATATTCCCAGAAATGAGACGGGAGGAGGAGTGATAGACTAGTAGTAGAGCTAATTTTATTTCATGGCTCTATTTTCCAAAGAAAATGGTAGCTTGCTTCCTATCTGCTCCCCAGAAGTATGGAGTCACAACCTAACTGAAAGCCCTCTCTGAACTCTGGGGGAATCTGTTCTCCAGTTCTTCCTGGAATCTGCCTGAGATATTGCTAGGCACTAGCATTGTTTGCTGGCATTCAACTGGAAGAAACTGAGAAGCAGTAGCCTAGAATTCCACTAAATCAAGGTATCTTAAAAAATTATTTTTTTTGTCTCTTTGAGCTCCAGCCTACCACCTCCAGAAACTACAGACACCTTTCAAGACATATTTTTTGGCTATTAAAATATAAAATCAAATTACATCAGGTGATAATTTATGAGAAAGGTTTTTTGAACTTTATTTAATTAAGTTATAATGTTTTACATTTATCTTCATTTATAAAATAAAATTTTAGCAGGTTTTATCAAATTTTCAAAATCAATAACTGTCATGACCTATAGAGCTATGAAAAATATTCACAATAAATTGAAAAGCTAAAAATCAGAATTCAACTACATATATAACCTCTTCAATAGGCAGTCTTTACAGCAGTTTAACAAGCAAAATAATTACAATCATTTTTGTTGTTCCAAATTTCATTTTTTTAAAGAAAATTATAACTTTTCCTTATTTTTTCTAGCAATTCAGAGATATACTTTGTAAGGAATTCCTAGCATTACAATTATGGGGGAATCAGTATTCAACAATCTGTTTACCAAAAATGTTTAATTATTTTGTAATGATGGGGAAGAGAGAAATGATGTAAAAAAGCTAAATCCTCACTTTGAGAAAAAATCACCATATTTCATTATCAAGCATTAAACTCAAGAGTATTTTTCTGGAGATAACAATATCATAGGCAGAAAAACTATTGCAAAGAAGCAATAATGTTAACATACCTAAGATGAGAAGATAATGAAATAAAATATTTATATATAAAATATTTATAGCTCATTTGTTATTAATCTGCTCATAGTTTCAAATTTATTATATTTAACAAAATGCAATTCTGAGAATCACATTCAAAACTTTTTTGAAGATTCAAAACCATTTTATATATTTATAAATATAATCATTTTAAAATAGATTTAAATAAAACTACAAGATTATTGAGATTATAATTCTTTATTCTTCAAAAGCATAATAACTTGCCATTTGATAAATATGCCTGTCCTATTCTGCTCAGTGTTTTCCACATTCTTAAACTTCACAAAAGAACTAAATGATTCAGCATTCTGACCATGTGTATAACATCTATTTCTGGAGCTATTTTTAGAGCAACCTCCTGCAGAGGAATAAGGAAGAAGAAAGGCAAAGAGACAAAGGCATTGGCATGCATGAAGTAGGACAAAGATGACTATAATAAAATCACAGTTACTCTCATCTTGTTATTTATTCTGTCATACAAAAAAAGTCAGAGTAAAAAATATATAGGGGTGATTGATTTAATTTTGAGAACTGGAAATTAATTTAACAAAGCATAATAAGTTTGGAAAAAAACAAAGGAAAAGTGATATTTTTTATAAAGAGGTTTATTAAATTAATTCTAACATGATTACTTGCTACACTCATCACTTTGTGACAGAGACATATATGAGGAATAACATGTGTAAGCTATCATATCAATGACTCTAATCATATACAGTGGAACCTCGGTTCTCAAACTCAATTCATTCCGATAGGCTGTTTGAGAAGCAATTTGTTCGAAAACTGAATGATTTTTTTCCATTAGAAATAATGTAAATTGAATTAATCCATTCCAGACCCACAAATGATTCCATTTTAATCTTTCTTATAAACAGTACATGTCTAATGTACTGTTTAATCTACAAATAAACACTTCTTTTCTTAAGTTTACCGAACCACCTCCTACTAGCCTTAAGTCACTTTCAGCACTCATTCCAGGGGTATCTTTCCGGTCACCATGCAGCATCTTTGTTTGTTTATATATTGCTGCCTCCAAAATGCTGACACTGGCTAACTGCTTTTTATTTATCCAAATCAACAACAGTTTTTATGCCTCTTCAACTGCCTGTGATCATTATTTCTTTCACACTCTTAGCAATAGTTGCACTAGATGGCTTCTTTATGTTTTAAAATTGTGCTAACCTTTGACTCCCCCAACAACAAAAGCATTCTCTCCTTTTTTTGTGGCCTGAGAGATCTTTCAAAAACCAAAGTTTGGTTTCACAACCTAGACATTTTTTCTGTGCACAACTTGGCTGAGAACCAAATTGTTCATAAATTGGAGATGGTAGAGAAAGGTTTGACTGTATTTAAATGCCAATGAAGAAAAGCCCATTATTTGGTCTGTTACCCAAAGGCATTAATATGCACATCTGCTTTTTATATTTGTTTACTACCCATTACATGGCAATAAATATCCATCTAGCTGCAAGTTACTCTTCAAGTCTGCTTTTCTTCTATGCACTGTTGTGATCCTCTCACACAAAGAAAACAATAAAAGGGAACTGGAAATTATATTGATAACAGCCATTGATACTCTGACTACATAGATTGCTAGTCTTTATAATCTAGGACAGATAGATTTAATAGCTATGAGAAAAAAGGAAAAAAAGCCTCAATTTCATAATCAGGTTTTTTTCTCACTTGAATTTGTAGTTCAAATTTACATCACATGCATGATCTAACAAGACTCCTCATAAAAATTGGTCCTAAGCATTCATGCCCCTATCACTCCTGGCAAAACTTGCTGAAAGACACAAACTCAACTCAGGCTTTAATAACTTTCTGACTATGCCAAGCTACTGACCTATGGGGGTAAAAAAGTTAGTATGAGCAAGTAGAAATTTCAGAAAGCAAACTGCCAAAAAATTGACCTCTCTCCGCCAGCTCCAGTCCCACCCTCCATGCACATGCCTTCACCCCCCTACTGTCTGTGTCCATTGGTTATGCTTATTTGCATACATACAGGTCCTTTGGTTGATCTCTTACCACACACCCCCAGTCTCCCCTACCTTCCTTCTGAGGTTTGAGAGTCTGTTCCATGCTTCTATGTCTCTGGATCTATTTTTGTTCATCAGTTTATGTTGTTCATTATATTCCACAAATGAGTGAGATCATGTGATATTTTTCATTCTCCAACTGTCTTATTTTGCTTAGCATAATGCTCTCCAGGTCCACCCATGCTATTGCAAATGGTAAGAGTTCTTTCTTTTTTTACAGCACCATAGTATTCCATTGTGTAGATGTACCACAGTTTTCTAATCCACTCATCTGTCTGCTGATGGGCCCTTAGGCTGTTTCCAAATCTTAGCTATTGTAAATTGTGCTGCTATGAACATAGGGGTGCATATATCCTTTCTGATTGGTGTTTCTGTTTTCTTGGAATATATTTCTAGAAGTGGGATCACTGGGTCAAATGGGAGTTCCATTTTAATTTTTTGAGGAAGCTCCATACTGTTTTCCACAGTGGATGCACCAGTCTGCATTCCCACCAGCAGTGCACAAGGGTTACTTTTCCTCCACATCCTCACCAGCACATGTCATTTGTTGACTTGTTGATGATAGCCATTCTGACAGGTGTGAGATGGTATCTCATTGTTGTTTTGATTTGCATCTCTTGGATGATTAGTGACTTGGAGCATGTTTTCATATGTCTCTTGGCCTTCTCTATGTCCACTTTCGAAAAGTGTCCATTTAGGTCCTTTGCCCATTTCTTTTTTAATTATTTTTTTACTGTTTAAAATATTACTAATAGTAGTACATATGTCTCCTTTTTTTTCCCAATATACCTTCCCCCAGCCTCCCCTACCCACAGGCACATGCCCTTACCCCCCCCCCCCCGCTCCCGCCCAGTGTCTTGTGTCCATTGGTTATGCTTATATGCATGCATACAAGTCCTTCAGTTGATCTCTTACCCACCCCCCCACCAACACTTCTCAGCCTTCCCACTATAATTTGACAGTCTGTTCGATGCTGCTCTGCCTCTGTATCTATCTTTTTGTTCATCAGGTTATAATGTTCTTTATTATCCATACATGAGTGAGATCATGTGGTATTTTTCTTTCACTGCCTGGCTTATTTCACTTAGCATAATGCTCTCCAGTTCCATCCATGCTGCTGCAAATGGTAAGAATCCCTTCTTTTTCATAGCAGCGTAGTATTCCATTGTATAGATGTACCACGGTTTTCTAATCCACTCATCTGCTGATGGGCACTTAGGCTATTTCCAAATCTTAGCTATTGTAAATTGTGCTGCTATGAACATAAGGGTGCATATATCCTTTCTGATTGGTGTTTCTGGCTTCTTGGGATATACTCCTAGAAATGGGATTACTGGGTCAAAAGGGAGTTCCATTTTTAACTTCTTGAGGTAACTCCATACTGTCTTCCACAGTGGCTGCACCAGTCTGCATTCCCACCAGCAGTGAAGTAGGGTTCCTTTTTCTCCGCATCCTCACCAGCATTTGTCATTTGTTGATTTGTTGATGATAGCCATTCTGACAGGTATGAGGTGGTACCTCATTGTTGTTTTGATTTGCATCTCTCAGATAATTAGTGACTTTGAGCATGTTTTCATGTCTCTTGGCTTTCTGAATGTCCTCTTTCGAAAAGGTCCTATGCCCATTTTTTGATTGGGTTGTTTATCTTCCTTTTGTTAAGTTGCATGAGTTCCTTGTAAATTTTGGAGATTAGGCCCTTATCAGAGATAACATTGGCAAATATGTTCTCCCATGCAGTGGGCTCTCTTGTTGTTTTGTTGATGGTTTCTTTTGCTGTACAGAAGGTTTTTATTTTGATGCAGTCTCAGTTGTTTATTTTCTCCTTAGTTTCCATTGCCCTGAGCTGTATCGGTAAAGATATTGTTACAACATATGTTTGATATTCTGCTGCCTATGGATTCTTCTAAGATTTATATGGTTTCCCATCTTACCTTTAAGTCACCCTATAGATTGGCCCTGATCACCAGCCAGGCCTAGAAACCCTACCCGTGCATGAATTTCGTGCACTGGGCCTCTAGTAGTATCATAAAATGTTAATTTCCTGGTTTTCATTACTGTAATGTGGTTACATAGGAAAATTCCTTGATTTTAGAAAATACACACTGAAATATGTGAACATAAAGATGTTTAATGCCTGCAACTTACTCTTAAATGGTTCAGAAAAAAATAGAGAAACAGAGAGATTGATAGATATAAAGAGAAAGAGAGAATGATCAAGAGAGAGGATAAAGCAAATGTACTAAAATGCTATCATTTAAAAAATCTGAATAACAGTTACTGGTAACTATTATTATACCATTATTGCAACATTTTCTGAAATTATGTCAAAACTTAAAATGTTAAAAGGTTAAGGAATAAAAAAGATATACCAGGAAAAAGTAACCAAAAGAAAGATGATATTAACATTATACAAAATAAATGTTAAGACAAGAAGTATTATTAGCTTCCTGATACATACACTACATACTTAGAACAGTGTCTGGCATAGGCCCATGCTCAAAAATTGTTGTTCAATGAAGGAGTAATAAAGATATGTAATACATAATGAGGAAAGGAACAATTTACCAGGAAAATGCACCAATTTTAAATTTACGTACACCTAGAAACATAGCTTCAAATACTGAGTACATACTAGGAAAATATATTGTTAATAAATATTGACTATAAGTATTAACAAGGTAATAAAGCAAACCTCAACAAACATAAAAGAACCAATTACATATAATCCACATTCACTAGCCACAATAAAATAAATTAGAAAAGAATGACAAGACAATCCATATTAAAAAATTTTAGAAATATTTCTTAATAGCACATAGCTCAAAGAAGAAATAATACTGTAACTCAGAAAATAATATAACTACTAAATTGCAAAACTTGGGGAAAGAAACTATAGTGGTTCTTAAGAGGGAAATTTATAACCTTAAGGGCTCATATTAAAAAATTAAAAATACTGAAAAGAAATGTATCAAATATCCAGCACAAAACCTTACAACAGTGGTTCTCAACCTTCCTATTGCTGTGACCCTTTAATACAGTTCCTCATGTTGTGGTGACCCCCAACCATAAAATTACTTCATTGCTATTTCAAAACTGAAATTTTTGCTACTGTTATGAATCGTAATGTAAATATCTGATATGCAGGATGTATTTTCATTGTTACAAATTGAACATAATTAAAGCATAGTGATTAATCACAAAAACAATATGCAATTATATATGTGTTTTCCGATGGTCTTAGGCCACCCCTGTGAAAGGGTCGTTCGAACCCCAAAGGCGTTGTGACCCACAGGTTGAGAACCGCTGCCTTAGAAAGAAAATAGAGGGAATAAGAGATGACATCAAAAATCCACAAAATAATATTTTTTAAAAGCTATGAGAGAGGTTCAATAAAGCCAAAAGCTGGTTCTGTGAAACCACCAGTAAAATACACAACCCTCAGGTAATATTGATAAAAAAAAAAAAAGTGTACAAATAAGCATTAGTAGAAGTGATAAGGAAGACATGACTACAAATAGCACATAAAAAAGTAAATTTAGATGAAAAACTATTACACATCAAAACTGATGCCCACTATTATTACTGAGTTCAATAGTTTAAAACTACCCTGACTATTTAACAGATAAATTCTACAAATATTCCAGGAACAGATCATCTTTATCTCATATTAAACTGAGATTTATACTAAACTAGAGGCCCAGTGCACGAAATTCAAATTCATGCTGGGGGGGCGGGGGGGGGCCTCAGTCCGGCCTGCATCCTCTCACAATATGGGACCGTACAAGAGATGTCTGATTGCCAGTTTAGGCCTGATCCCGCAGGCTCCTAACCTGCCTGCCTGCCTGCCTGTTCACCCCTAACTGTTTGCCTGATCGCCCCTAACCACCTCTGCCTAACTGCCTGGTCACCCCTAACTGCTCACCTGCCTGCCTGATCATCCCTAACCACTCACCTGCCTGCCCGATTGGCCCTAACCACCCCTGCCTGACTGCCTGATCACCCCTAACTGCTCACCTGTCTGCCTGATCACCCCAACCACTCGCCTGCCTGCATGATCACCCCTAACCGCCTCTGCCTGTCTGATCACCCCTAACTGCTCACCTGCCTGCCCGATTGGCCCTAACCACCCCTGCCTGACTGCCTGATCACCCCTAACTGCTCACCTGTCTGCCTGATCACCCCAACCACTCGCCTGCCTGCATGATCACCCCTAACCGCCTCTGCCTGCCTGAGTGCCCCTAAATGCTCGCCTGCCTGCCTGATCGTCTCTAACCGCCTTTGCTTGCCTGACTGATCACCCCTAATTGCTTTCCTGCCTGCCTGATCGCCCCTAACCAATCACCTGCTGCCTGATAGCCCCTAACCACTCTGCCTGCCTGCCTGAGTGACCCTAAATGCTCGCCTGCCTGCCTGATTGCCCCTAACCACCTCTGCCTTGGCCCCCACCATGGTGGCTTTGTCCAGAATGACATTCAGAAGGTCGTTTGGCTGTCTGGTCTAATTAGCATATTATGCTGTTATTATTATAGATAGGAAACCAAAATAGAGATACACAATTAAAATGGGAAGCGCCCCTATTATACTTTACAAAGCTAGTATGACCTTTATACCAGAAAAGAACAATAAAAGTAAAAGAAAGTACAGGCCAATCTCATTTATTAACATACATGTAAATATTGTAAATAAATTATTAACAAACAAAATCAGTAATGTATATAACATACATAATGACCAAAAATGTTGGAATGACTTATTACAAAATCTTACAATTTTCAAATTTAATTTGTTAAAGAAGAATCCATATGATCAATATAAGAATTGAAGAAAAATCATTTAATGAAACCCAACAACCATTCATAATATAAACCTTAAGCAAACTAATAAAGGATAATTTCTTCAGACTGATAAATGGCATTTAGCAGACACAACAAGTGATGCAGTCCCTTTAAAATAAAAAATAAGGTACTTTTACTTCTTTACCCAACTTTGTACTGGAGATTCAGTCAAACTGGAAGTTCAGTCAAACAAGAAGATACAAAATCTACAATAGGGAAAAACTATCATTGTTTGTAAAAATAAAATTTAAATATATATACATATATATATATATATATATATATATGTCTAAATTTTTAAAAACCTAAGGTAATCTACAGATATTTTATTCAAATTATTAAGTGTTAGAGCAAGGTTGCTAGATATAAGATCAATGAACCAAAATAAACTGAAGTTCCATATACTAGTAACAGTAGGAAACCTATTTCTGACCAAAAAAAATTTACAATAACAAAAAAGTATAAGATATCTAGGAAGAAATCGAAAGAAAACAAAATAAAAATGCCCTGGACAATGTATCCCAGTATCCCAATGGTTAGAGTGTTGGCCCCCACACCTAAGAGTCGCAGGTTTGATTCTCAGTTAAGAGCATATACCTGGGTTGCAGGTTTGATATCTCTCTCTCTCTCTCTCTCTCTCTCTCTCTCTCTCTCCCTCTCTCTCTCTTTCTCTCTCTCTCCCTCCCTCCCTCCCTCTCTCTTCCTCTCTGAAATCAATAAAAATATATTTAAAAAAACAAGGAAGGAAAGAAAGCGGCTTATGAACGAAAGGAGAGGGAAGAAAAAGAAAGATTGGGGATCTACTTCTACTAGCTCTGACAACAAAATAGAAAGTTACAATTATTAAGAGAGTGTTATACTGAAACATGGATAGGTATCAGACAGGCAGAGAGGCCAGGCACAGACCCATGCATATGTGGATATTTAATTTGCTAGAGGGAGATACTATCGAAGGCAGAGGGAAAGACAGAAAGAATTCACTTTTCAATAAATGAAGAAAAAATGAAATTGGATTTCAACTTTACATTACAAGCAAAAATCCATTTAAAGACCAACTTTAAAACTTTGTTAGACAGTATAGAAAAGTATCTTTTTGTCCACAGCCTTATAAGGGATGATTTTTACTTCTGTGCCTCAAAAGACAGCAGAAATAAAAGAGATTTGTGTCTTTATCAACTGGAAAAGGTAAACAAACAAAAAACAAAAAAACTTTTTACAATGGGCAAAGGATAAGGCTATTCAGAAAAGGGGCAATCTCAATACTAAAGAAGAAAAAGGATGAAAGGCCAACCTCACTGGATATTCAAAATGAAATCTCAATGCAATACAATTTCGTAGGTAAAAGATTAGCAAAAATAAAAAGGTCTGACATCAAGTTTCACCAAAGATGTGAAATTAAATAAATTCTCAGGTAGTACTGATGGAAATGTAATTTGGTACCATCACCTTGGGAAAAACCTGGAGGTATCTGATAAAGTGTAATAATGTGCATAATCCTGGCACCCAGCAAGCTTCTCTTAAGTATCCACCATTGAGCACTGTTTTTCAAATACAGGTTGCAACCAATTTTTTATTGGTCAAGAAATCAATTCAGTAGGTTGAGACCAACATTTTTAATGAGATAAAATCAAATCAAATAGGATATGCCAGAATGGATTACAGCAAGGGCAGGTGTAGTTTCATGAAACGCTTGCTCCCAGTATCTATAATGGACTCACATAATATGTATTAAATAAGTGGGCCTCAATGTAAATGTTTTATTGCCATAAATTATGGCTAAAAATGTTTGAAAGCCACTGACCTAGAGACAGTGTTATATACATAGGCACAAAAAGACATGTAAATAAAGTTAGCTGCATCACTCTTAATAACCAAAAATTAAAAACAATATTATTTTTCATAAATAGATGACTATTTAGTTACAATAATATAATGTAGTACTATATAACAATGAAAATTAGTGAACTAGAGCTACAGCTATCAACATAGATAAATCTCAAAACATAATGTTAATAAAAACAACTTTCAGAAGATACATACACTACTATGATAATACCATTTATAGGACATTTAAAAGAATGCAAAAGAATTACTTCATATTATTTAGGGATACAGACAGATGGGGGAAAAACAGACAAGCATGGGAATAAACACCAAATTCAGAATTTTAGTCACCTCTGCAGAGGAGGAAGAACATGTGATGGGGGAGAGTTACACAGAAGGCCCCAACTATTATTTGAAACATTTTTATTTATTAAGTTGATTAGTGGATATACAAATGTTAGAATATTCCTATTCTTTTGGGAATGTCTGTAATGTTTTATAATGTTTTAAAAGGGAAAATCCCATGTAAACTAAAATGACATTGTGGTTTAAAATTTCCAAGAAACAGATCAGCAAATTTAACTAACAACTTTTCTACATCCAAAAAACGAGATCTCTAACGAGATGGTGAAATACGTAGTGCATTCATTTCATGTCCTTCTCAAGATTCAATGGGTGAAGCAAAACAAACAAACAAACAAAAAACACAAAATGAGTAAATCCATGGAAATTCTTTAAAAAAGAGAGAGAGTTATCAATAATAGATCAACATTTGATGAATTTCAGGGAGCTGAAAAGCAGAGAGGATAATATCAGAGATGATCTTGAACAGAGAAAACTGCAGCTCAGAACTCACAAAAGAGCTGCTGCATTGCAAAGGCGGCAATCCTTTTTGACAGAATGCCATCCTGCTCCATGCTCCAAATCACTACATTCAAAGCACAGGTGGTTGACTGGATCAAGTGGAAGTGTAATTAAAGTTCTGTCTACTCAACAGCTATTCCAGAAATACCAACAAATCCACACACCCCCAGCCCACCTCTACCCCAGCCATGCACACATACAACCACCTACAGAGCAGGTGGCGGAGGAAACCCTTAGTTGGAGAGTTGGGATCTGGTCTCTAAATAAAGAGTATTTGTCAAGGAAGGATGGAGAGTGCAGGTATTTTATCTGTGGAGATAGTTAATAACTACTACAGTAGGACCAGAGGTGGAAAAGGAATGCCAGTTTCACCTGGAACAAAATTATATTAATTTCTAAAAGTTTAAAACATTATACATATAGTATCATTGTCAGGATAATAAGTATGATGCATATTAATTTATAGGAAATTGGAGAGAACCAAGATGGCGGCATAGGTTAACGCTGGAGATTGCTGCCTTGAACAACCAAATCAAAACACACCTAAAAGACGGAACGGACATCATCCAGAACCACAGGAAGGCTAGCTGAGTGGAAATTCTACAACTAGAAGGAAAGAGAATATCATACCCAGACTCAGAGGAGGCACAGTGCTGAAGTGAAATACTCAGGTACGGAGTGCGTGCGGAGCGGGTTGGCGGCGGAGGGCGCGGTTGGTGCTTTCAATCGGGAGGGAGTCTCAGATTCTGAGCTCCAGATCCAGGCGAGTCTCTAGGGACCCAGACTCAAACGGGAGAAGCGGGACTGTCTGCCTTCAGTCGGAACTCGAAGGCAGCTTTCTCTCCGAGGTTTGCAGCGGTTGCTGGGACTCTGTGAGGCAGAGCACCTAGGGACAGAACTGAGAGCCGCCATAACTGCTCTCTCCGGCCCACCCTGTTGATGCCGAGCCTGAGCGACCCACCCGCCCCGCCCAAGCCCTACGCAGAGCCATTTGCCAGATAGCCTCAGGCAAAGGCTAGATTAGCACCTCCCTAGAGGACAGAAGTTTTCCCACTGCAGACACAGCTGATTCTCACAGCCAGCTGGCCTGGAGGTCAAATCCCCCTAGTATTAACTACAACAATCAAGGCGTAATTACAGGAGGACTGCACACAAAGACCACTAGGGGGTGCACCAAGAAAGCATAAAAAATGCGGAGACAAAGAAACAGGACAAAACTGTCAATGGAGGATATTCAGTTCAGAACCACATTTTTAAGGTCTCTCAAGAACTGTCTAGAAGCTGCAGATAAACTTAATGAGATCCTCAACAAATCTAATGAGACCCTCGATGTTATGATAAAGAACCAACTAGAAATTAAACATACACGGACTGAAATAACGAATATTATACAGACTCCCAACAGCAGACCAGAGGACCGCAAGAATCAAGGCAAAGATTTGAAATGCGAAGAAGCTAAAAACACCCAACCAGAAAAGCAAAATGAAAAAAGAATCCGAAAATACGAAGATAGTGTAAGGAGCCTCTGGGACAGCTTCAAGCGTACCAACATCAGAATTATAGGGGTGCCAGAAGATGAGAGAGAGCAAGATATTGAAAACCTATTTGAAGAAATAATGACAGAAAACTTCCCCTACCTGGTGAAAGAAATAGACTTACAAGTCCAGGAAGCACGGAGAACCCCAAACAAAAGGAATCCAAAGAGGACCACACCAAGACACATCATAATTAAAATGCCAAGAGCAAAAGATAAAGAGAGAATCTTAAAAACAGCAAGAGAAAGAAACTCAGTTACCTACAAGGGAATACCCATACGACTGTCAGCTGATTTCTCAACAGAAACTTTGCAGGCCAGAAGGGAATGGCAAGAAATATTCAAAGTGATGAATACCAAGAACCTACAACCAAGATTACTTTATCCAGCAAAGCTATCATTCAGAACTGAAGGTCAGATAAAGAGCTTCACAGATAAGGAAAAGCTAAAGGAGTTCATCACCACCAAACCAGTATTATATGAAATGCTGAAAGGTATCCTTTAAGAAGAGGAAGAAGAAGAAAAAGGTAAAGATACAAATTATGAACAACAAATATGCATCTATCAACAAGTGAATCTAAGAATCAAGTGAATAAATAATCTGGTGATCATAATAGAATCAGGGACATAGAAAGAGAATGGACTGACTATTCTTGGGGGGAAAGGGGTGTGGGAGATTCGGGAAGAGACTGGACAAAAATTGTGCACCTATGGATGAGGACAGTGGGTGGGGAGTGAGGGCGGATGGTGGGGCGGGAACTGGGAGGAGGGGAGTTATGGGGGGGAAAAAAAAGGAACAAATGTAATAATCTGAACAATAACGATTTAATTAAGAAAAGAAAAAAATTTATAGGAAATCGTGAGTATACATATAAGGATAAATAAGAAACTTTACCCAACTCTTATTTTTTTTAAAGCATTTCCACTATACCAAGCTGCCTCTTTAAGAATTGCAATAGGCCCAGCCTGTGTGCTCAGAGGTCATGGTTCAATTCTCGGTCACAGCACATGACTGGGCTGTAAGCTTGAACCCCAGTAAGGAGCATGCAGGAGGCAGCCAATCAATGATTCTGTCTCATCACTGATGTTTCCATCTCTTTCCCACTCCCTTCTTCTCTGAAATCAATAAAAATAGATTTAAAAAATAAAAATTGCAAAGAATATGATATCTATGCATGCCTTCACAGCTCCAAAACTCATTTTTTCCCTTTGCAACAATTCATCAGCATTCATTAATAAACTTCTTTCATATAAATTCTATATGCATGATAAAACAGAAAAGGATTCAGTACACATTTACACTGGCTGATTCATTTACTAATAATATTTCTATTCTGTTTTTAATTTTATATTTATATTTTATAATAGAAAACACATAAATACTTCCCAAAATCAAAAAATATAAAGCTTAATAATTATGTCTGCAATTTAAGTTCAGAAGGAAACAGAATTACCTTAGCTGCTTGCTTTGCATAAATCAATGCTATAATATTTATTTCATTTCCCTAAAGCCGTGGTCAGCAAACAGTGGCTCGCGAGCCACATGCGGCTCTTTGGCCCCTTGAGTGTGGCTCTTCCACAAAATATCACATGCGGGCGTGCACGTACAGTGCAACTGAAAGTTCGTGGCTCATGCGCAGAAGTCGGTATTTTGTGGAAGAGCTGGTATTTTGTGGAAGAGCCACACTCAAGGGGCCAAAGAGCCGCATGTGGCTCGCGAGCCGCGGTTTGCCGAGCCGCAGTTTGCCGACCACTGCCCTAAAGGAATGGCCAGGAATCACACATTGGTTCCATTTTAATACTTACCACAAAAGTGATTTGATTGTGCCGCAAGTTAAGTTCAGTTAGTGAATCCAGCCCATTAAGATTATCAACGTGACTTAAAAGGTTCCTGGCAAGGTTTAAAACTCTCAAATCACACAAGTGATTGACATTTTCGATTTTGGCAATCTGTTAAAGATGAGGAAGAGATGGTTAGCAGGCATAAATCTCAGATATGTATGTTATAAAAACCAAAACTTAACTATACAGCCATTGGACTAAGTGACCATTTATATGAAGACATTTAAAAATCTATTTCTCATCTCCGTGACATCAGAGGAATGGCAGCATGAGAGATCCCCTCGGTCTCTCCCCTTCAAGTTTCAACAATTTGAACAGCTAAAATTCAACAAAGGATTCCCTGCTCAACTCACAAACACAACTGAGATCTGCATATTGAAACATATAAAGGTGAGCAAGTGGAAGTGAACAGGGGAAGTGAGAAGTGAGAAGAGCTCAAGGAGCCATGGACTCAGCCTTGCAGCCAGAAGCTCACTGCAGGGCTCAGCCCAGAGAGAAGAGGAGTCAGGTTGTGAATGGCACTCCCTTCAACTCAGAGGAGGAAAGAGATTTAGTCAGCATTCATGCAGAAGTGGAGAGTGTAAGCTGCAGGTGAGCCCAGTGACCTGGGCAGGGATGAAACACACAAGTAAAGCCACAGTTATTTGGCCATGGAGCCTGGCCACCTTCCCTTAACCACCAAAAGCTTGCCTCCCCTCACCCATCATGTAGGGTTGCAGAGAACATTTTCTACAAACCTGAGAACTTGTACTACAGAAACACTTTTTCACTGAGTGAAAGGAACACTCTGCTACTAATGTCAGGGTTGGGTGGAGGTTCAGGGGAATGCTGCGAAGTTCCACTGGTTGCCATTGCTCAGAGGGTAAAGCAATGAAGAAGGTAGCCTGGTTCCCCAGCTCACCCCACAACTGCACAATGAGGCTACACTGCCAACAACGTATGGCCAAGGGAGACAGCACTGGGATTTCACAAATTTGGAGCCACATTGCCCACCATGTTCCCCTATAAGATTAGTCTCCTGATACCTGGGTAACTGGATATCAGGGAAAGTGCCCACCTTCTCAGGGAACAAAGGCCATTCTCCACCACCCCCACAGAAACCTGAAAAACCAGAGAAGTGCAAGAGAGCTAAAAAACAAACAAACTTATAATCCAATGCCACCTACTGGAAAACAAAGAGAGACTTCTTACCAATCTATTAGAAAAGTGCCAATCATACATAGATGCCTAGACAGAGAAGGAATCCATCAAATACCATGAATAGCCAAGGTTACAAGGCAGCTCAGAAAGAAAATGGAAAATCTCTAGAAAATAAACTTAAAGACATAGAAATATGTTATTTAAATGACAGAGGATTCAAGATTGCAGTTCTGAAAAACTAAAGATTCAAGAAAACACAGATAGGCAGTTTAATAAAATCAGACACCAAATAAGGAAACAAAGAAATGGAAACTTGACAAAAGAACCAAATAGAAATTCTGAAGATGAAGAACTCAATAAAAGAGATCAAGAATGAACTAGCGAGCATAGGAAGTAGAGCAGACCAGATGGGGAAAGAATTAGTAATATCAAAGATAGAAATCTAGAAATAATGCAGAGGGAAGAAGAGAGGGGCATGAGCATAAAACAACAACAAAAGAACTCTACATGAACTATCTGACTCCATCAGAAAGCAATACAGAAATAATATGTATTCCAGAAGAAAAAGAGAGGGAGTAGGGAACAGAGAGCTTATTCTAACAAACAGTTGATGTGAACTTCCCAAATCTATGGTAAGAGCTAATTCCTTTAATCCAGATAGCAAACAGAACACCTAATTACCTTAATCCAAAAAGACCTTCTCCAGGCACACTGTACTAAAACTGCCAAAATTAATTACAAAGAAAGAATTATCAAAGCAGCCAGAAAAAAGAAGAAAGTAACCCATAAAGTAAAGCCCAATAGGATATCATAATACTTCTCAGCAGAAATGCTACAAGCCAGAAGAGAGTGGATCTGAATATTCAAACTACTGAAAGAGAGAAATTACCAGCCTAGAATAATATATCCAGGAAATTCATCCTTCAAATATGAAAAAGAAATAAAGACTTTTCCAGATGTACAGATGCTGAGGGAATTTATCACCAGAAAACCTCCATTGCAGGAACTACTCGAAGGGGTTATTCTATCTAAAACAAAGAGCATAGGGTCATAACACTATGAGTAAGATCATCAACAGACTTACAGCATAAACAAATAATCTGTGATAACAGTAACATAAAAGTAGAGGGGGTAGAGGTCTCAATTTGCAAAGAAGGATGGATATCACATGCATTAAAAAAAGGACTACTGTATATATGAAACTTTCTTTTTCATAAACCTAATGGTAACCACACACACACACACACACACACACACACACACACACACACACACACACATAACTTAAAAAAAAGAGGAAAAAAGAAAAAAAAAGTATGAAAAACAACAGACAGAAACACAAAGGATAAGAACCAATGGAGCCACATAGCTACCAGAAAACAAAAAATAATATCGTTATAGAGAATCCTCATACATCAATAAGTACCCTAAATGTAAATGGACTTAATTCACCAAGAAGAAGGTAAGTAATAGCATACAGGATCAAAAACAAAACCCAACCATATGCTGCCATCAGGACACACATCTAAGCTGCAAAGACAAAAACAGATTCAAAGTGAAAAATAAATCTCCAAGCAAATAGAATCCATAGAAAAGCAGGTGTAGCCATACTTATACCTGAGAAAATAGATTTCAAGATAACAAAAGTAATAAGAGACAAAGATGGACATTTTATAATGATGAAGGGGACAGTACATTTAGAAGACATAACACTTCTCAATATATATGTACTCAGTCAGGGAGCACAAAAATATATAAAGCAACTACTAACAGAACTAAAAGGAGAAACTAACAAAAACACAATCGTAGTAGGGGACCTAAATACTCTACTGACAGCTCTAGATCGATCATCCAAACAGCAAATCAGTAAAGAAATATTGTTAAGTGACACATTAGACCTAATGCACATAATCAATATATACAGAGCTTTTCATCTCAACACCAAAATATGCATTCTTCTTTAGTGCACATGGAACAGTCTCAAGGATAGACCATATGTTGGGACACAAACCTATCCTTAACAAATTTTAGAAGACTGAAATCATACCAAGCATAGTCTCTGACCACAATGTTTTGAAATTAGAAAACAACTGCAGAAAGGAAGTAAAAACCCCTACAAATATTTAGAGATTAAACAAAATACTACTAAAAAATGACTGGGTTAACAGAAGAAATAAAAGGTCAGAGCAAAAGATATAGCGAGACAAAAGAGAATGACAATATGGCATATCAAAACTTCTGGAATGCAGTGAAAACAGTAATAAAAGGAAGTTTATATCATTACAGGCCTATCTGAAGAAACAAGAAAAATCTCAAGTAAACAACCTAATATCACATCTTAAAAAACTAATAAAGAATGCCCTAACTGGTACTCAGTGGGTAGAGCATCAGCCTGCGGACTGAAGGGTCCCGGGTTCGATTCCAGTCAAGGGCACGTGCCTGGGTTGCAGGCTTAATCCCCATTAGGGGACGTGCAGGAGGCAGCTAATCAATGACTCTCTCTCATCATTGATGTTTCTATCTCTCTCTCTCCCTCTCTCCCTTCCTCTTTGAAATCAATAAAGATACATATATTTAAAAAAAAAAAAAAACTAATAAAGAAGAACAAAAGCAACCCAAAATCAGCAGAAAAAAAGAAAATCATAAAAATTAGAGAGGAAGTGAATGAAATACAGAACAAAAAGACTATAGAAGAAATTAATATAGCAAAGTGCTGGTTCTTTGAAAAGATTAATAAAATTAACAAACCCCTGGCTAGACTCACTAAGGAAAAGAGAGAAAAGAGTCATATATACAAAAATCAGAAATGAAAAAGAAGTTACCACAGACATTACTGTTATATAAAGGATCATACTAGAATACTAAGAAATACTATATGTAAGCCACCAAATTCAATAATCTAGAAGAAATGGATAAATACCTAGAAATATATAACCTTCCTAGACTGGATCTTGAAGAACTAGAAAATATAAATAGACTGATCAACAGTGAGGAAATTGAAGCAACCATTAAAAAAAAAAACTAAACAAACAAAAAAACACTCCAGGACCAGATGGTTTTATTAGTGAATTCTACCAAACATTCAAAGAAGATCTGATATCTATCCTTCTCAAACTCTTCCAAAAAACTGAAGATGAAGCAATGCTTCCTAACACATTTTATGAGACCAACATAACCCTAATACCAAAACCTGACAAGAATAACACATAAAAAAGAAAACTACAGACCAATATCTCTAATTAATACAGGGGCAAAAATCCTAAATAAAATACTAGCAAATTGAATACAACAATACATTAAAAAATAAAACATCACAGTCAAGTAGGGGTCATTCCAGGGGCATAAAGATGGTTCAACATACACAAATCAATCAATGTAATACACCACATTAACAAAAGAAAGGATAAAAATCACATTATCTCATCAATAGATATAGAAAAAGCATTTGGTAAGCTACAACAACCATTTATGATTAAAATACTCAATAAGATAGGTAAAGAAAGTACCTTAATATAATAAAGGCCACATATGACAAACCCTCAGCTAATGGTGAAAATTGAAAGCTTTTCCTCTAAGATCAGGAACAAGACAAGGATGCCGACTCTCACCACTCTTATTTAACACTAGAGGCCCAGTGCGCGAATCGTGCATGAGTGGGGTCCGGCCGGCCTGCCACAATTGGGGAAACTGCCAGCCATGGGGAGGGGCTATGAACAGTCAACTAGTCCCACCCCTGATTGGGATGGAGGGGGCCGATAGGGGGTGGGGCCAGCTGGAGGGAGGGGCCGTGGGCGGCCAGCTGGTCCTGCCCCTGATCAGGGGATGGGTGATTAGAGGCGGGGCTGGTGTGGGGAGGGGCCAAAGGTGGTTGGCCAGCCAGCCCCACTCTCAATTGCGGGGGGGGGGGGGGGGGGGCTGATTGGTCACCTCAGTGCGCATCATAGTGACCAGTCATTCCAGACATCTGGTCGTTCCATCGTTCTGGTCACTTGGCTTTTATATATATACTAGAGGCCCAGTGCACAAAACTTTGTGCACTGTCGGGTGGAGGGGGGTGTCCCTCAGCCCCCACTTGTACCCTCTCACAGTCTGGGACCCCTCGGGAGATAACGACCTGCTGGTTTAGGCCCACTCCTGGGTGGCAAAGGGCAAGCCCAATCCCTAGGTCGGGCTCAGAGCAGGGCCAATTGGGGAGTTGGGGCGCCGCCCCGTCATGCACAGAGCAGGGCGGATCAGGAGGTTGTGATGCCACCCTGTCACGCTCAGGGTAGGGCCGATTGGGGGGTTGGGGCGCCGCCCCCTGTCACACTCAAGGCAGGGTCGATGGGGAGGTTGCGGCACCACCCCCTGTCATGGACAGAGTAGGGTGGATCAGGGGGTTGTGGTGCCACCCGTGTCACATACAGAGCTGGCCGATCAGGGGGTTGGGGCACTCCCCCCTGTCACACTCAGGGCAGGGCCGATGGGGAGGTTGTGGCTCCACCCTGTCACACACAGAGCAGGGCCCATGGGCCAGTTGCGGGGCCGCACCCTGTCACACACAGAGCAGGGCCGATCAGGGGGTTGGGGAGCTCCCCCCATCAGGCACAGAGCAGGGCCGATCAGGGGGTTGGGGCGCCTTCCCCTGTCACGAACAGAGCAGGGCGGATAGGGAGGTTGTGGCCCCACCCCCTGTCACACACAGAGCCACAGGGCAATCAGGGGGTGTGGGCACTGCCCCCTGTCACGCTGCTCCAGGGGCCAGGAGGCCTCGCTGCTCTGCTGATCCCGGTGCTGGGAGGCATATTACCCTGTTGCTTATAGGATGGAGGCCTGGTGCACGGGTGGGGGCCAGCTGGTTTGCCCTGAAGGGTGTCCTGGATCAGGGTGGGGGTCCCCATTGGGGTGCCTGGCCAGTCTGGGTGAGGGGCTGAGGGCCGTTTTCAGGCTGGCGGGTGACTGAAGCTCCCACCGCTCCTTTTTTCCTTTTTTTTTTTTTTTTTAATTCTTGGATTTATGGCTGTCACTGGAGCTGAGAGCTGGCTTTAGCTGTGAGACCTCGCTGCTGAACGCAGGTTTCTGGCTTTGTTTACCTTCTGTATTTGAAACTTTGTTGTGACTCCAGCTGTGCGATCCCAGCTGACTGAAAGCAGGTTTCTGGGGTTTTGTTTAGCTTCTATATTTGTAACAGTTTCTTAGCATCTCAGAGTCCAGCAGCGGCAGGCGGGGAACCTGGCTTCCTCCGTCACTGGAGCAAGCAAGCCTCCTGTTCATGTCAGTAGCCTGGCCTCCGGCCGCCATCTTGGCTGGCAGTTAATTTGCATATCGCCCTGATTAGCCACTGGGAAGGGTAGCGAAGTTACAGCTAATTACCATGTTTCTCTTTTATTAGATAGGATAGACTAGAGGCCCGGTGCACAAAAATTCATGCATTTGGCGGGGGCGGGGGGTCCCTCAGCCTGGCCTGCACCCTCTAGCAGTACATAAGCCCTCAGGGTTCTAAGCTGCAGTCTGGCCTCCCTCTGCAGGAGGCAACTGGTGGGCCAATTGGGGGACAGCAACGGCCAGCGACTGGCCGGGCCTGCCCCCCAATTGCCCCTCCATCACTGCTGGTTGCCACCGCCATCCCCTTCCTCTGCCCACTGGCACCCACCTTGCAGGCCTGGCATCACCTGCTCGCCAGCCCTGCCCCCTGCCAACTGTTCCTCTATTCAGTCATTTTGCATATTAGGCTTTTATTATATAGTATAGTTCTGAAAGTCCTAGCCAGAGCAATCAGGCAAGAGAAAGAAATAAAAGGAATCCAAATTGGTGAATGAAGAAGTAAAAGGTTCACTTTTTGCAGATGATGTGATTCTGTACGTAGAAAAGCCTAAAGACTCCATCAAAAAAAACTATTAAAAACAATAAACAAATACAGTCAATTTGCAGGATACAAAATCAATGTATAAAATTATATGCATTCCTATACACTAACAATGAAATTTCAGAAATACAAAAATGAAAATAACAATTCCTTTTGCAATTGCAACAAAAAGAATAAAATACCTAGGAGTAAACTTAACAAAGCATGTGAAGGACCTATATACTGAAAACTACAAAGCTTTATTAAAAGAGATTGAAAAAGACACAGTGAAATGGAAAGATAGTTTGTGTTCATGGACAGAAATAATCAACATAGTTAAAATAGCCATATTACCCAAAACTATATATAGATTTAATGCAATATCCATCAAAAGTCCAATGACATTTTAAAAAGAAATAGAACAAAAAATTATCAGATTTGTATGGGACCACTAAAGACCCCAAATAGCTAAAGCAATCCTCAGAAAAAAAAAAGAACAAAGCTGGGGATATCACACTACTTGACTTCAAATTATACTACAGAACTACAATAATCAAATCAGCATGGTATTGGCAGAAAGACATACAGTGTAGGGAGCAGCTATAGGGTTAAGCCTTGGACTAACCTGTTGGGAAAGTCACAAACAAGTCCCAGCTTAGAGGGCACAGCCCTCTTAGCATAATTAAGCTTGACCTTATGAGCTCCCTAGATCATATCTGGGTAGCTAATGGGCTGTGGGAGATGCAGCAAGTGCTGCCAAAACAAGTGAAACTCACAAGAACATTGTAACTATGGTGACCATTACCTTGTTTACCTCTGGCTATAAAATAAAGCATCAGGACGGAGGAACCAAGATGGCGGCATAGGTTAACGCCGGAGTTTGCTGCTTTGAACAACTACTTCAAAAGTGAAACCAAAAAACGGAAGGGACATCACCCAGAACCACAGGAACGCTGGCTGAGTGGAAGTCCTACAACTAGGAGGAAAGAGAAACGCATACGGACACCCAGAGGAGGCACAGTGCTGAAGTAAAATTCTGAGGTGCGGAGTGTGCGGAGCGGGCTGGCGGTGGAGGGCGCGGTTGGCGTTTTCAATCGGGAGGGAGTCGCAGACTCTGAGCTCCAGATCCGGGCGAGTCTTTAGGGACCCAGACTCAAACGGGAGAAGCGGGACTGTCTGGCTTCGGTCAGAGCGAGTGTAGCTTTCTCTCTGAGCTTTGCAGCGGGTGCTGGGACTCAGAGAGGCAGAGCCCCTGGGGACAGGACTGAGAGCCGCCATAACTGCTCTCTCCGGCCCACCCTGTTGATCCTGTTCGACCTGCCCAAGCCCTGCACAGAGGCTTTTGCCGGATAGCCTCAGGCAAAGGCTAGATTAGCACCTCCCTAGAGGACAGAAGTTCTCTCACTGCTGACACAGCTGATTCTCATAGCCACTTGGCCTGGAGGTCAAACCCTCCCTGGAATTAGCTACAACAATCAAGATTTAACTATAAGACTTCGAACAAAGACCACTAGGGGGTGCACCAAGGAAGCATAACAAAATGCGGAGACAAAGAAACAGGACAAAATTGTCAATGGAAGATATAGAGTTCAGAACCACACTTTTAAGGTCTCTCAAGAACTGTTTAGAAGCCGCCGATAAACTTAATGAGATCTACAAGAAAACTAATGAGACCCTCGATGTTATATTGGGGAACCAACTAGAAATTAAGCATACACGGACTGAAATAACGAATATTATACAGACTCCTGACAGCAGACCAGAGGAGCGCAAGAATCAAGTCAATGATTTGAAATGCGAGGAAGCAAAAAACACCCATCCAGAAAAGCAAAATGAAAAAAGAATCCAAAAATGCGAGGATAGTGTAAGGAGCCTCTGGGACAGCTTCAAGCGTACCAACATCAGAATTATAGGGGTGCCAGAAGATGAGAGAGCAAGATATTGAAAACCTATTTGAAGAAATAATGACAGAAAACTTCCCCCACCTGGTGAAAGAAATGGACTTACAGGTCCAAGAAGCGCGGAGAACCCCAAACAAAAGGAATCCAAAGAGGACCACACCAAGACACATCATAATTAAAATGCCAAGAGCAAAAGATAAAGAGAGAATCTTAAAAACAGCAAGAGAAAGAAACTCAGTTACCTACAAGGGAATACCCATACGACTGTCAGCTGATTTCTCAACAGAAACTTTGCAGGCCAGAAGGGAGTGGCAAGAAATATTCAAAGTGATGAATACCAAGAACCTACAACCAAGATTACTTTATCCAGCAAAGCTATCATTCAGAACTGAAGGTCAGATAAAGAGCTTCACAGATAAGGAAAAGCTAAAGGAGTTCATCACCACCAAACCAGTATTATATGAAATGCTGAAAGGTGTCCTTTAAGAAGAGGAAGAGGAAGAAAAAGGTAAAGATACAAATTATGAACAACAAATATGCATCTATCAACAAGTGAATCTAAGAATCAAGTGAATAAATAATCTGATGAACAGAATGAACTGTTGATTATAATAGAATCAGGGACATAGAAAGGGAATGGACTGACTATTCCTGGGGGGGAAAGGGGTGTGGGAGATGCGGGAAGAGACTGGACAAAAATCATGCACCTATGGATGAGGACAGTGGGTGGGGAGTGAGGGCGGAGGGTGGGGCGGGAACTGGGAGGAGGGGAGTTATGGGGGGAAAAAAAAGAGGAACAAATGTAATAATCTGAACAATAAAGATTTAATTAAAAAATAAATAAATAAAAAAAAAATAAAGCATCAGCTTGCTGTCTGTGTCTCTCTTTGTGGCCTTAGCCAGGCCCAAGAGATCCACCTAGACCCAGCTTATTCTCTTTGTCTGTCTTTTCTACATCCTTTGCCACTCCCCGCCCACCCAATCAGGCTCACTGAACCCTTAATTGAGCTGGCTCAGCACAATACAGACCAATGGAACAGAACTGAGATCCCAGAAATAAAACACATGTAAATGGGCAAACACTTATTGACAAAGGAGCCAAAAATACACAAAAGAAAGCCTCTTCAATAAATGGTGTTGGAAAAATTGGAAAGCCTCATGCAAAAGAATGAAACTAGATTAGTTTGTCCCCATGTACAAAAAAATAATTCAAAATAGATCACAGACCTAAATATAAAATCTGAAACAATGTTACATAGAAGAAAGCATAGGTACTAAACTTATGGATGTTGATCATAGAGAACATTTTATGAATTTGAACCCAAAGACAAGGGAGAGAAAGTCAAAAATAACTGAATGGGACTAAAAAAACTCTGCACAGCAAAAGAAATCCTAACAAAACCAAAAGGCAAACAACAGATCCAACAAGGGGTTAATATCCAAAATATATAAAGAACTCATACAACTCAACACCAAACAAACAGTCCAATTAAGAAATGGGCAGAGGACCTGAACAGACACCTCTCCCAAGAAGACATACAAACGGCCAACAGACATATGAAGAGATATGCAACTTCATTAGCTATTAGGGAAAGGCAAATCAAAACTGCAATGAGATACCATGTCACACCTGTTAAAATGGCTATTACCAACAAGTAATAACAAGTGTTGGAGAAGTTGTGGAGAAAAGGAACCCTCATTCACCGCTGGTGGGAATGTAAACTGGTACAGCCACTATGGAAAACAGTCTGATGGTTCCTCAAAAAATTAAGAATAGGGTTCCCATATGACCAAGTAATGCCTCTTCTGAGTATCTACCCAAAAATATTGAAAACATTTATTCAAGAAGTTATATGCACCCCTATTTTCATTGCAGCATTGTTCATGGTGGCAAAGAAATATAAACAACCAAAGTGTCCTTTGGTAGATGATTGATTGGATAAACAACATGAGTGGTACATATATACAATGGAATACTACTCAGCCATGAGAAAAGATGAAACAGCACCATTTGTGACATGAATGGACCTTGAGAATATTATGCTACGTGAAATAAGTCAGTCAGAAAAAGCTAAGAACCATATGATTTCACTCATATGTGGGATATAAAACTGAAACTCATAGACACAGACAATAGTATGGTGGTTACCAGAGGGAAGGGGGGTGGGAGTAGTAAAAGTTAAAGGGGCAAAATATATGGTGATGGAAGATGATTTTACTTTGGTGGTGGGCACACAATGCAACATAAAGATCATGTACCATAGAAATGTACACTTAAAACCTATATAATCTTATTAACCAATAAGATTATATCCCTGGGGGATCGGCCCTAAACTGGCAGTCAGACATCCCTCTGGCAGCCCGGCAGCCCTTGGGGGATGTCCACTTGCCAGCAGGGAGCAGGCCTAAGCTGCAGTCGGACATCCTTAGTGCTGCTGAGGAGGCGGGAGAGGCTCCCACCACCACCGCTGTACTGGCAGCCATCAGCCTGGCTTGTGGCTGAGCAGAGCTCCCCCTGTGGGAGTGCACTGACCACCAGGGGGCAGCTCCTGCATTGAGCATCTGCCCCCTGGTGGTCAGTGTGTGTCATAGTGACCAGTCATTCCCAGTGGTTCTGCTGTTAGGGTCAATTTGCATATTACCCTTTTATTATATAGGATAGAGGCCTGGTGCATGGGTGGGGGCTGGCTGGTTTGCCCTGAAGGATGTCCCGGATCAGGGTGGGGGTCCCACTGGGGTACCTGGCCAGCCTGGGTGAGGAGCTGAGGGCCGTTTTCAGACTGGCCACACCCCCTTCAGGGACCCTCACCCCATGAGGGTGTGGCCAGCCTGGGTGAGTGGCTGATGGCTGTTTGCAGGCTGGCCACAGCCCCTTCAGGGTGGGGATCCCCGCTGGGGTGCCTGGCCAGCCTGGGTGAGGGGCTGAGGGCCGTTTGCAGACTGGCCACACCCCCTTCAGGGACCCTCACCCCATGAGGGTGTGGCCAGCCTGGGTGAGTGGCTGATGGCTGTTTGCAGGCTGGCCACAGCCCCTTCAGGGTGGGGATCCCCGCTGGGGTGCCTGGCCAGCCTGGGTGAGGGGCTGAGGGCCGTTTGCAGGCTGGCCACAGCCCCTTCAGGGTGGGGGGTCCTGCTTGGGTGCCTGGCCAGTCTGGGTGAGGGCCTGAGGGCTGTTTTCAGGCTGGCTAAGCCCCCCAGTGGGGACCCTCACTCCATGAGGGTGTGGCCAGCCTGGGTGAGGGGCTGATGGCTGTTTGCAGGCTGGCCACAACCCCCAGCCACCCAAGCTCCCAGTGGAGACTGGCTGGAAGCAGGTATCTGGGATTTGTTTATCTTCTATAATTGAAACTTTGTTGTTTGTAACAGAGGCCACAGCCGGCTTAGGGCTGGTGGGAGCTTGGCTTCCTCCATCACCCGGGCAACCAAGCTTCCTGCTTGCTCCAGCTCCATGGCTGCCAGCCACCATCTTGGTTGGGTTAATTTGCATATAGTCACTCTGATTGGCTAGTGGGCATGCCTTAGGGCATAGGTCAATTAGCATCTTTGTCTTTTATTAGTATGGATGCCATGCCAATAAATTTAATTTTAAAAAATAAAAAAATAATAAAGCTGGTTTAAGTTTATAAAATAAAATATATTTCTAATTTTCTCTTTTGTAGATAATATAAAGTCATTTAACTTGTAAAAATTAACTAAAGAACATTTTATAATTTGACCATACTAAATATTTGAAGTCAATTTTATCAAATAATCAAAGTGTCCATCATTTGAGGCATCTCTAAGTGCCTAACATTGTGCCTGGTCCCACAAAGGTGACAAGAAGTATACTGTACATACTATCTGCCCAATAGAAACTGTGAGTCCACAGTATTAGCTCACAATGTTTTGACCTAGCAAGACCACCCTCTGAAAGAAAAGACAAGGCAAAAAAATGATACCAAGCTCTCTTGTTAATTTCATTTATATTTGAAGCATCCTGAAAGCAGTCAAGAGTCTGAATGGAAAAGATTCGAGGGACTGGGATCCCCACTGAAAGGTGAGGACAGATATTTTTCATTAGTAGAAGTGCTTAGGATGGGAGACAATGTTTAGTCAGGATTGAATTGGTAGATATTAACTGTTTAGAACAGGAGGACTTGAATCATGGAGTATGCACATGCACATAAGCACTGAACTGTAGCAGAGGAGTTGGAGTTGCAAAATAAGGTGAGGATAAGTAAAAACTATACCCATGAGTCCTGGCTGGGTGGCTCAGTTGGTTGGAGCATCGTCCATATACCAAAAGGTTGCAGATTCAATTCTCGGTCAGGGCACATACCTAGGTAGATACCCAGTAGGGGCATGTATGGGAACACCGATTGATGTTTCTCTCTCTCTTCTCTTCCTCTCTCTCTAAAATCAATGAAAACATGTCTTCAAGTGAGGATTAAAAAGAAATAACTACTCAGAAGGTGATGAGAGCTCAACATGATTTTAAGCCTCACTATTATAGTATCTACTGCAAGCATAGAACAATAGAATGAGTTTCTGCATGACACAGAAGCAAGCAGAGGTCCTTGCAGGGACTTTATCGGTCTTTCCATGTAACAAACTTAAGTAACAATGAGTCATACATCTATAACACTTTTCTTCTGAACATTAAAAAAATAAATTTCACAATCACTAGAGATTTTCTCATTTATACTGCCATCACACATTATTTGAAATTTTTTATTTAACACTTCAAAGCAGATGTTGGCTAAAAAAAAATTTGTAACATTTAAAATCCAATTTCTATGTTGTTATTTCTCTTACATTTGAGAAATACCATCTAAATTTCATATAGGCAGCTGATCAATGATTGTCTCTCATCATTTACTTTTCTATCTTTCTCTCCCTCTCCCTTCCTCTCTGAAATCAATAAAAAAAATATTTTTTTTTTAAAAAAAAAGAAGGAACTTCTACCATTTGCAACAGCATGGATGGAACTGGACAGCATTATGAGAAGCGAAATAATCAGTCAGAAAAAGATAAATATCACATAATCTCACTCATATGTGGAATATAAAGATCAACATAAACTGATGAACAAAAATAGATCCAGCGACAAGGTAGCACTGAACAGATGGTCCAACCTCAGAGAGAAGGTGGGGAGAGGGGGGCATGTTAGAGATCTACCAAAGGACTTGTATGCATGTATATTAGCATAATCAATGGACACAGACACTGGAGTGGTGGGGACTTGCCCTCGGGGGTGGGAGTGGCCGGGTTGGGGTGAATCAGGGAAAAGGGAGACATATGTAATACTTCAAACAATTAAAAATACCTAAAAAATAAAATAATTAATTAAACAAATACTGTAAAAGAAACAGGTTATCAGTATTTGCAGATGACAGAACTGAATAATAAAACTAATAGAATTAGAAATGAATGGAATCAGCAAAAAGCAAAATTGACCATGTAAAAAATCAGTTCATGTTAGCATAATCTTGAGAAATTCTTCTAAAACAGTAAGGAAAAATAGAGATAGGAAAAATAAAAGATAAGATGGGGATGTGAAAGACAGACAATAGTAACAAGTATAAGTGGATAAGCAATATTTAAATATGTAAAATGAAACTTTCCTGAGCTCAAGAGACATATAAATACTTAGAATGAAGGTGCACAATTGTTGTATGAACTGCATAGTGCAGGTGTGGGCAACCTTTTTGTGAGTGCGTGCCAAAACCAGCAAAATCTCTGACTCAAAATTCTTCTGCGTGCCAGCCCTAATTTTTTGAGAACATGTTATGCCTACTTGATATCTCTTAAGGTGTACGTATGTGAAGAACCTTGAAGAAATAATAAAATTCATTCGAGCGACAAAAACACAGTATATGATGATGAAAAATACATTTATTTTTTAATGTATACATGTACACTGATAGTCCGACAGAAAACTTAATGACTCCGTTTGATATTATCAGTGGGACTTTTGCTGCTGCATCATTGATGACAGGGATTTTACATCAGGTTTATATTTCGTGACCTTCAGAGATATGCACGGGCTACTACTTTCATCCGTCAGGCTACTCCTATTACGAGACTTAACAAAATTCATCACTAAGAACAAAGATTCACAAGCGTATGTGGATGAAACCAAAACACTGGTCGGATCTAGGAAGGCAGGGAGAGTTAAGGGAGAGGCATAGAAATTGCTCTTCTCCTCTCTCGTCCATCCATGTCTATGGTCTTTAAGATAACTTGTTATGTAAAATTATTTATTTATTTATCTAAGATGCACCTACAATGAATTTATCTGAAAAATAAAAAAGTCGATATTAAGAAAAAAATTGTAAATGGAAGATAAGAGAGGGTTTCGCGTGCCAGCAAAAGTTACTGGCGTGCCATGTTTGGCACACGTGCCAGGGGTGGGCAACCCCTGGCATAGTGTCTTCCTGCTTCTGCTAATAATACTGGGGCGTTTCTTTTAGAAAACAGTCTGTTACCCATTACAGCCATGGACAAAGTCACAAGCACACAGCAAATGATAGAAACTTCAGGCAAACAATGGTATAGGGTGGGAACATAGTTCTTGATTAGTGAATAAACTTCATAGCAAGTAGGGATGATGGGAATTTAGAAAGCCCAATTATGGGTCACACTGATTAGAGTGAAGGTTGCAAGACAGACTGCAGAGCTTCTTAATAGACAGTCCTTGGTTTACGTCCAACTCGACGTATGTCGCCATCTCCCATTTATTTATAAAAAAAGATTCCGTCATTTCGACGTATGTACATATGTGCTTTATGTTTTTTTATTATTTATTTACCACAAGTAAAGGTCAGGAATTGTTATCTTTCTTTTAAATATTTTTTACTGTTTCACTTCATTACTGCTGTGTATGTGCTCCATGTGAGTGACGTAGGTGCTTACGTAGGTGGGTTCCGACTTACGACGAAAATTGCGTTAAGTCGCTCCCGTAGGAATGGATCTCCGACATAACCCGAGGACCTACTGTACATCTAGGAAGGCTGGACTCCAGCCTTGAGTTTTTTTATAAGAGTCACCAAGACTGCTCTGTCTGGATAAAGACGGCCTTCCTACTCAGCAATGACAAAAAGTGTAAATGTCTGCTTCCGGGCAAGGAATCACAGAAAGGGCAAGCTCTTCCTGAAGGAAAAGATGGCCCTGAAAGAACAGATTTTCCTTAAACCACACCTGTTTCCATGTTAAAACAGGCATCGACAAAGAGAACAAATTCTAGGAGACCAAATAAAATTTAGGTTAAGAAATGGAGAGTTGCCGAAACCGGTTTGGCTCAGTGGATAGAGCGTCAGCTTGCGGACTGAAAGGTCCCAGGTTCGATTCTGGTCAAGGGCATGTACCTGGGTTGCGGGCACATCCCCAGTAGGAGATGTGCAGGAGGCAACTGATCGATGTTTCTCTCTCATCAATGTTTCTAACTCTCTATCTCTCTCCCTTCGTCTCTGTAAAAAATCAATAAAATGTATTTTTTTTAAAAAAGAAAGAAATGGAGAGTCAATCTCCCATATTCATTTGCATTCTTCACTACTCACATATAATCAATTGCTAAATCTTGATGCTTCTACTTTTTAAATATTTATCCAATCTGTCCCCTTATTATGTCCCTATTGCTATTCCTTTAACCCAAGCCATTATCACTTCTCACCAAGATTAGTGGATTAGACTCTCAAATGTTCTGTCTCCAATTTCACTTCCCTCCATCTCATTCCTTTCGCCAGTCTATTTTTTTAAAAAAAAACTTTATTGTTGAAAGTATTAAATATGTCCACTTTTTTCTCCTATTGACCCCTAATAACCTACCCCTAACCCCTGTCCCAGGCCTCCACCACCCTAACCTGTGACAATGGAAGAGATCAACCCAAGTCTATTTCTTGAACACTACCATCATTCCTCAAGATGCTTTCACATGCATCAAACAAATACATTTTCACAATGTAAACCAAGTATCACTTTTATTTCCAACAGATGTAAACTCAAAAGACAAAAATTATACACTTACTTTTATTTTAGTTTTTCTAACTACCCAACTCAATTTTTTAAGTGTTAGACATTGTTTCACTATTAATAGTCATGGATAGTTCTTAAAATAGTGGGCTATAAGAAAAAATATCAATTCCTTAGTATGACAATACAAAGCCCTCCACAATCTGGCTTCTACCTACCTCTCTTACCTCACCTTTCACTGTTCCTGAATACCTGCTAAATTATCTAGCAGTAAAAAAATACCATGCTATTTTTAGTCTCAGTGCTTTGCATATTATTTTCTCCAACTGGCAAAACTCTTTAATTCTTATGCCCCTTACAGCACCATCTAACTGGGCAACTTCCCCTGTATTAGAGTGACACTAACCAGCCTGTAGATCAGACTACCAACACTCCTCCGATAAGGTGCACACACAGACACACACACAGATAGCACTGGCACAAGATAACCTGGCAGAGGTGGCCTATCTAGATCTATCAAGGATTTAATTAGTTACATTAGCTTTTCATCAAAATGATTGGGATTAACAGTTTAGAGAGTCCAAGGATCATACTGAAGTTTGTGCCTGGATGACTGCAATTGGCAATGGCAAATCTTGATCATCAACAGGCAGGGACTCCTGGATCATCCCAGAATGTACGTTTACTACCTTAGGGGTAAGATGAACTTCTGCTCATGGAGCTATTCCTAAGTAAGTACTCACATTTCAAATGTTAAAATGTAAATGGAAGAGCAAAGTGTTAAAAAAGAAACAGCCAAGATGTTCTGAAAGAAAAGAACAGGAGGGGGAACATAATAAATCAGATAGAGAAATTAGGATAGACAGATATGGCAGTAGACAGGTTGAGTAGACAAGAATTGAAGAATGAGTCCAGATTATATAGTAATCAAAAATATAAATTAAAATCACAAGGGGACACTATAAAAATTTAATTGGAAAAAATTTAAGTCTGACAATTTTAAATGTTGAAAAGGATGTGAAGTAACAGGATCTATTATGTAGTACTGGTGGGAGTATAAACTGGTGCAACCACTTTGGAAAACAATTTGACATTATCTTTAATTAAAGTTAGACATTTAAATAACCTAATCCAGCAATGTCAATTCTAGATCTATACTATAGAGTACATATGGTATATAGAAGAAGCATGTACAAGAATGCTCTTAGAAGTACTATTCTCAACAGAAACAAAAGGAAACAACCCAATGTTTATCAATAATAAACTAGAGAAAAAAGTTTTCATCTAACCACACCATGGAACATACAACAGTGACAATGAATAAACTACAGCTACTTAATAAAAAAGATGAATTCCATTAACATAATATTGTATCTGAAAAAACTAGATGACAACACTATGATACCTTTTTTAAATTAAAAGACAATGCTACTAAATGATATATTATTTAGGCATACATATATGTGATAAAACCAACTAAAAATAACGAAAAAAAGAATGATAAATGTGAAATCCAAAAAGTGGTTATCTCAAAATAAAGGAAGAACACCTAGGTAAAAGAAAATCATTAGTAATATTCTAGTCTTGAGTTGAGGTTGGATAATGTATATTTTAAAATAAGTTGATAAAAGATTAAATAAGAAACAAAATTGTCATTACTATAAAAATTTTGAATGCTTTCTATATCATAAGATAAGGAATTACCAAATCTTATAAAAATAGGCTTAACATTTCAGTGAATCAGTAAAGTAACTCTTGAAAATTTCAGTATAATTCTTAAAACTCTTGCAATGCCAATTCTCCTGGACTTTTCTCAAAGAAAAAAATAAAAAAATCTTTACAATACCTGATTTCCATGAAGGTCCAAGACATCTAAACTTTTTAGATTCTCCAGATTTGAGATTTTCTTGATTCTAAAAATCAGAATAAATAGAATAGAAATGTAGATGTATCACATCTATTGTAAATCAAAATATGCTAAAGTATAACTCATTTTTATTTATTCCCTATAACTTAAACACAGATAATAGAAATAACTACAGTTATCTATCTACATAAATATATGTTATATATAAATATGTATATTACATAAAACATATTTCCCATCAATTTAATTGTATTGTTAAATATGCAGCCCTACTAGAGGTAATGTCCCCCCAACTTAAACAACGTATCTTTAGAAAAGAGCAATTCTTCTAAGCACCTTGGGCTTTAGGAGAGAGTGATGCAGGCTGACCTCAGAGCTACTAGAGAAGCCTTTTATTCAATTCTTTTATATGCCTAAGCTCACATTCCCTAAAACAGTGGTTCTCAAACTTCTTTGTGTATCAGAATCATCTGGAGGGCTTGATAAAAGAAAGCTTGCTAAGTCTCACCTCCAGAGTTTCTGGGACAGGGTCCAAAAATTTGCATTTCTAGTAAGTTCTTGGGTAATGCTGATGCTCCTGGCTGAGGGATCACATTTTGAGAAATAATGCCCTCAAACATAGACCTTATTCTTATCAAATCTCAATTTGCCCCCATATGAGCTTTATGAGGGTGAACTCACCTACCTAATAGAAAATACTAAGGAAATAATCAGAGATGGACAAGAATATTCATTACAGCATTAGAGAGAAAAAAAAGTACTATAAATATCTAATAAAAAGGAAAATAAGTAAATTATTACATATATACCCATATAGATTATGTAGCTATAAAATTATATTTTCAAAGAACATTTAATAACATTGGAAAACATAAGTAATAAAATATAAGTATTCAAGTGACAAACACATAGTATAAAAACAATTTTATAAAACTGTGATATGTGAATATAGAAAAAAGGGTACTACTCAATGTTGATAACTAGACCTTGAAAAGAAGGCTAAGAAATGACCGCAGGTCCTCTCAATGTCAGAACACTGCCAACAAACCTAATCTGACCATGGCCTCCTAAGTGAGGAATTTGCAGAATCCTAGTCAGTTCCCAAATAGTTGAAGATTTTTACATTAACACCAATGTGACTGGAAATTTTGTTTAAGTTCTCCCATTGAACAAAACTGAAACTAGAAAAAAGCAAGGCTCAGATATCACTTCAGTAGCTACAGAACTCTAGAAATTTATGACAGCCTTTCTCTGCAGGTTGCATTATGTTACTGACAGCAGGATAAGGTCCCTTCTACAGATCTATATGAAGGTGAGGCTTTTCAGGTGTCAGAGACAAATCCATAAGTGGGAACCCTCAAACAATCAAAAGGAAAGAAAAATGGAATCCCAGGGTCTGGCGGAAAGTTTTATATACAGTCCTTGGTGATCAGAAGAAAATTCAGAGTTCTATTCATTAGCCTGTGATATGAGGGCACCAGAAGATCTCACAAGGATAATCAGGATACAGAAAGCAGAACAGTTAGACAGCAAGAACTTCAACAGCAAAGTCAAGTTCTTGCTGTCTAACTGCTCTGCTTAGTAGCAATGTAAACTTCAAATATAGCATAGCAGGGTCTTTCTAGCTTTTCAGTAGAAATATTTATTGGAGCTGTTTGAACTTAAAGGCATCTGGTTACCCTAGATGTTCATATATGGTTCCATTGTCTTGGACTAGAAGACAGTGCAGTGCTTTGAAATGTGGGAGGAAGAAAAGTTTCTGGACTTGAGCAGCAGAGGGCAATAAGTCCACCAAGATGAACATGAAGGCACAGGGTGGCAGATGAGCTTCTCTCTTTAGCAGTCCTCGGCCAGGTTTGCCTAATGGTTACTAAAATACTGCTTCAGGATAGATTTGCATCTTCAAGACTCAAAGGCCCCTTGCCTTGATGAAGTCAGCTGACTGAAGAGCATTAGATATATGTTTAAGGGATCAAGATTTGCATTGTACTGATACTTCAGAAATCTACCAGTTGGGAGAATATGGAAAGTTGTCTTCTGACTTATTTTGTTTTTTATTCAAGAACTTGAATAAGAGCTATTTTCTTTATGGGAAAACTAAAGTAAAATATGACCCAAAGCAAGCAAACAAACAAAAGGATGAAGGACTAGAAGGCAGGAAAAAGAAACTGCATTAGATTGCTTTTACTGAACAATGGTAAGATATAGAGAAGGGCAGTAGGCCCCAGAGAGTTGGAGGAGCAAAGAGACCTTTAAAAAGATTAAAAAGGCCCAATACACTCGTGTCTTTGAGGCACAGAAAAAGAAAGTAGGTTGAGAGATAATTTAAAACACTAGGAAACAGGAGCAGCTCTAGACACTAAGTTTAAAACTAGAAAAGGAGATTTACAATGTCATGAAAACAGTGACATGGAGGGCAGAAAGGCAATGGTACTGCAGAATAAATGGAAGCTAGAGAAACAAATCAGTAAAGTAACTCCAAGAATCAGAAGTGAGTGATGAAATCTCTAGGAGAGATAACAGTGAGCACCTAGAAGGAAATGCCTTGATGTATGAAAAGTTTACACCTCACTTTACTCAGTGAACTGCTCCAGGGGCATACTCCTAGTGTATTTAGTTTGTACATATCTAACCTTGCAGAAGTCACCTTTCATCTCCATTTCTCCATCTGCAAAATAAGAGAGCTAATCTCTCTGGTCGCTTCAAGTCCTAATACTCTATAATCCTATAATTCCCCCAAATTCCTTCCTGGTACTATGTTGCTTAGTTTAACACTTGAACCAATAGTAGGTGATAGACTACACCAATGGGAACTTTCAAGAAACCACAGAGAACAGATTAGGACATGATCTTGGAAAAAGTATCTTATATTACTGCTCGCTAATGAGAATAAACAGGTAATGCAAGATCCATGCTGGGGGGAAGGGGAAAGGTAGATGGAGGGGAACCAAGCTTGGGTATAATACCACATCTAAACTTTATTATTTGATAAAATAAAGATCATTTTTAGATTTTTGCCAAAACAGCTCTTCTTTCTAGGCATTGCAAAACTACCCAATGGAGCAGAATGAAGAGAGAGGTCATGAACAAATCTCAAGGAAATTAGGCAGGAATTGTGTAGCTGTACACATAACAGAACCTTATAAAAAGAACTGGGGACATTCATATAGGATGTAATCTTGAATATATACTGAAAACACCACCTGAACAAAAATCAATCAGTAATTTGACAATCACAAAGTAATAAATGTCTATCTTCAGTCAAGCACTAAGGAGAATCACTAGTGAAATACTTATGTCTAAAGTGAATACAACATGCTTAAAACATAGCCAAAGAAAACACAAAGGCCAAATCTGCTACTTACTTACATACAAAGCTTTGACACTGGAAAGCAATGGAAATAACAAAATACACACTATATAAATGTTATTTGTTTTAACTAATTGTCAGACTAAATCTCATAAGACAAATTATGACTGAATCTTAATTCATTCAAATAATCTTTCAAAAATTTAGTCCATTAGGTTCTTAACTATTTTTCAATTCTGAGTTGCCATCTAAACACCTATAACTCAACATTAATTCTAAGTATAATAGACAAAAACTGCTCTATAAAAGTTACCTGTTTTTCCCCAACAGAAGGACACGGAGGGATCTGAGAGTAGAAAGCCCACTAATTTCTTCTATATGATTATCATATAAATCCAAGAATATTAGCCTCCGCAGATTAGAAATATTTTGGATTCGAGTTATAAAATTGTGTTGAAAGTTCAATAAACGAAGGTGTTCTTCCCCATCGATAACAGGACATACAGTCAGCTTTTGCCTAAAAGACATTTAAAAAAGTTAATAAGATTCTGATTTGGCAGCTTGCCCCCTCTTACAAATATTATTAGTATTTTGGGGCTCCCATGTTATGAAGAGAAAAAGATAAGTAGAGCCACTTTTTGCCTCCATGAACTAAGCATCCTAGATCTAATTATAAATCTATAATAATAAAAGGGTAATATGCTAATTAGACCAGACAACCTTCTGGACATCCTTCCAGACAACCTTCTGGATGAAGCCAGGGCTGCGAGGGAAGCCCGGGCCTGGGTGCCAGAGGGAAGCCAGTGCCAGCAGCTGGGGGAAGGAAAGCCTACTCTTGCCCGAATTTCGTGCCATCAGGCCTCTAGTCATTCATATAAAAGCCAATATACTTTAACAAGGATAATTATTAAAATGAAGCCTAAGCTCTCATTATATTGAAAAAAACTCCAATATAAATTATTTCACATAAAATTGACTTAACATCAGAAAACACTCAATGTAACTGCCTTATGTAACAGAGGTTTAGATGTTTCAAAGAATCATCCTATATAATAAAAAGGTAATATGCAAAGTGACCATCATGCCATCACACAATATGGCCGCCCCCATGTGGACACAAGAAGGCTGACAGGAGAGGGCAGTTATGGGTGATCAGGCCAGCAGGGGAGGGCAGTTAGGGGCAACCAGGCCTGCAGGGGAGGGCAGTTGGGGGGGACCAGGCCTGCAGGGGAGGGCAGTTAGTGGCGACCAGGCTGGCAGGGGAGGGCAGTTAGAGGCAACCAGGCTGGCAAAGGAGGGCAGTTGGGGGTGACCAGGCCGGCAGGGGAGGGCAGTTAGGGGCAATCAGGCCAGCAGGGGAGTGGTTAGGGGGTGATCAGGCTGGCAGGCAGAAGCAGTTAGGGGCAATCAGGCAGGCAGGCAGTCAAGCGGTTGGGAGCCAACAGTCCTGGATTGTGAGAGGAATATCCGACTGCCCGTTTAGGCCTAAACGGGCCTAAACAGGCAGTCAGACATCCCTCGAGGGGTCCCAGATTGGAGAGGGTGCAGGCTGGGCTGAGGGACACAACCCTCCTCCCCTCCCATCCACAAATTTCGTGCACCGGGCCTCTAGTGTCATATAACCAGAGAAATGCCCTTGCCATCAATCAACTGATATAAAAGACTGCCCAGGTAGCTAAGTCACCAGAAAAAAACAAACAAACAAAAAACATAAAAAAGGATCTCTCATAGAATTGTAGACTCTTGAGCTGAATGATATTTTAGGTAGAGCAAGAAATTCAGTCATCTACAGTTCACTTTGATAGAAATAATTTCATCCTTTATTGAACACTTCTGCAGACATTTAGATTTTAATTATTTGTTTACATGTTCAACACTAACTTTGAACTTTGCAGAATGCTATTGGGTAGGATGAAACCTTAACAATGTATTTCTTTAGCTATATTTAAAACAGTAAACCTCCATTATGCAAAAAGTTATAGGTGAAGTTAATACATGCAAGGCCCTTTAAGAATTCTATTAGAATAATAAAATGGCCTATAGAAATGATCTGAGATGCTCAATAGAGTCTTCAAGAAAAATGTAGTTTTATTGTGTGAACAATTCTAATAGGGAGATTAATTAGAAATATTTCCTTACAGGTGGAGGGGGGCCAATGGGGGAAATAAAGAGGACATCTATAATACTTTCAACAAAAAAGATAAATTTAAACAAAAGAAATATTTCCTTTCAGTAAGAATTAAGTTAATGAAACCTTTAAGGCAAATCAGAGTGCTACAAGCATAAGTGAAACTGTGTGACGGATCAGAATCCTCCCCATAAAGAGAAAAAAATGATTAGCACCAGGTAATAACAATATTAATGGTTAACAATGATACGATGTTTAAAAATACAGACCAACCCTGAAGCCCTGGTTGGCATGGCTCAGGTGGTTGGAGCATCATAGTCATCCCGTACACTGAAGAGGGGTGGGTTCCATTCTGTGTCAGGGCACATACCTAGGTTGTGGGTTCAATCCCTGATTGGGGCACATACAAGAGTACATACAAGAGGCAACAGGTCTCTCTCTCTCTCTCTCTCTCTCTTTCATTTCCCCTCTCTCTAAAATCAATAATCCTCAGGATTAAAAAAATACAGACCCTGAAGAAATTGGTTTAAAATAGAAGAAAAACAATATTACATAATAGTTTAATTCTTTTAATGTGTGCTTAGTATTTAGAATTCATTTCATGCACTTACTTACACTACCTCATTTGGTACTTTTGTTCTATAAATTGTAAGTATTCTCATTTAAAATTTATCTTTGTGCATCAGTTTAGCAAAAAACTATCTTCCTCTGTTTCTCATAGTTAAAATTACTGATACCCCAGAGTCTAGTTCATCCAATTCTTGAGTCAGTATCACTAAGCTAGAAAAAAACACACAACCCTCTGACCCACCTCTTATATAAGCCATAGCAACTTGAAATAAAGTCACTTTCTTATATTCCAAATCCAGTGACTAAGTCCCAACTCCAAGGCTCATATGCACAACCCTTAACCCCATTAAGACCCTGTCATCCAGCAAAACAAGCGAACATACACATACTGGGTTATTACCCAGCGCTCTCAAGGAGAGTTTGTTAGGCCTACAAAATCCCTGAGTTGTCTATTGAATTATGTTTTTGCCTCTAATTGCCACTAGGTGCTGGTAAGCTGCCTTCCTGGTACTCCAGGCCTATATACTAACTTCCAGAACAGACAGAGCCTAGCTCTTCCAAGCATTTCTTCTCAGGGCTGGATTCTACTCTTTAAAAAAAAAAAATTCATCCTCATCTGAGGACTTGTTTTTAATGATTCTTAAAGAGAGAGGAAGGGGGAGAGACAGACAGAGACATCAATGGGAGGGAGAGAGGGAGCGAGGGAGGGAGGGAGGATCAATGTGAGAGAGAAACATTGTTTGGCTGTCTCTCAGACATGTACTGACCTGGGATCAAACTTGCAGCTTAGGTATGTCCCCTGACCGGAATCAAACCTGCAACCTTTTGGTGTACTGGAGGATGCCCCAACTAATCAAGCCACTCGGCCAGGGCCTGAATTCTACTCTTGACCCCTAAGAGTAGAAACAAGCTAAGAAACAAGCACAGCATGGCAGATCTCCCTTTGAAAATCACGGAGCTTACCTACTGGTTCTCAAACAATGATCCCTGACTGTCTTACTGCCAGCCCACCTTTCGTGACTGCACATCCTGGTACTAATAAAATTGTGCCTAAGCCTCTGACATCTTTGTGATCCTGCCATCATAACCAGCCTTTGAAGCTGAGTCAATTCTCTTGGTCCTGACTTTCTGGTTAAACAAGTCTTCACCTGATCAAAGTCTGTGTCATGTGCCAAAGACAATCTTCACAACTGCCCGAGTCACCCAAGCTACAACACCAGTGCCCAACTTGTATCACAATCTTATAAATACTGGCTCCTGTTAGTCTCGAGTAACATGACACTAAAGGGCTGAGGTATTATTCTTGGATGGACTTTTACAGAGTGAGATAAAATTATCACAAAATCCAACAAAACATTAGAATTCTGTGAAAGTGGCCTGGCCAGCGTGGCTCAGTTCGTCAGGCATTGTTCTGTGCACCAAAAGGTCACGTTCAATTCCTGGTCAGGGCACATACGCAGGTTGCAGATTCAATTCCCTGTTGGCAACCAATTGATGTTTCCCTCTCACATCAATGTTTTTCTCTTCCTCTCCTTTCCTCTCTCGCACTAAAAAATCAATAAAAACATATCCTAGGATGAGGATTAAAAAGAAAAACAAAAAATATATTGTGGAAGTTGTAAGTATTAGCATTACAATTTCAAAAACCAATAATTCTGCAAAGATGTAATAAGAGTAACTGCCCTCAAGTGTTACTTTGCCTACAAAACAACATGTCACACTCTCCAGAGAACCTCCTCCCAAATACAAATACAAATGATCTGTGACATTTGCTGTCAGGGAGCACTACTAAGCTAAGAAGTTCGCTTAACAATTTGCTATTATATAGGCAGTACTGAGATAAAGGAATGCACAGCAGAGATGATTTTTTTTTCTGATTATAGCACTAAGGTAGGGTTGATCCTACATCCACTATTCTATTGCAGGTACTTTCCTAGATTTAATGATGAAGATCAAGTCCTAACTATATTCATTCATTCAAAAAATTTTATTGAGAGCCTATTTTGTCCCCGGTTCTATTCTACGTGCTGGGATACAGAACTGAACAACAACAACAAAAAACTCCTAGTGTTTGTAGAGTTTATATTTTAGTAGAAGGAGACAAATAATAAACTTGATAAGTAGAATATTTAATACATTAGAGAGTGATAATACCTAAAAAAAAAAAATGAAACAGAGAAGGAGCTGGGGACTGTCAGGGTGAATGGGGTTACTATTTTGGGGAGGGTGGTCAGGGAAGGCCATCCCTGAGATGATGACATTTGAGCAAAAACCTAAAGGAGGAAAGAAAGTGAGAACAGTAAGTGCAAAAGCGCTAAAAATGTAAGCATGCTTGGTGTATTAAAGGAGTCAGAGTGAGCAAAGGAGAGATTGGGAGGAGGTGAGGCCAGTGAGGTAACAGGGGATTCAACTGAACAGGGCCCAGTAGCCTGTGTGACGACTATATTGCAAAGCTTTTGCTATCCTAAAATCCATTTTCATCGGTCATATTACAGAATTACTTAGTACTCTCTTATTTTACATTATATAGGTATAAAATTCCTCCTCATACCCCTCAAAGGATAAATAAACAATTGATAACAGTGGTTATTCTCACGTGGAAGAACTGGATAGTTGGAGAATGAGATGAGGGACAGAGACTTTTATACCATTCACATCTTGTACCATGTCTATGTATTATCTAGTCAAAAAAATAATAAATTGTCCTCACCTTTCTAGGGTCAGTCTGTCTGAGTAAAGAATTTTCTCTTCAGAAGAACGCTGGAGAATGTGAAATGATGACACTGATGAGCTCACCAAATTAATATGATCACCTATTGAAAATGATATATATACAAATTACTTGATTAAGAAAAACCTTTAAAAGCTTAAATTTGGAGAACTTTGGCACCTAAAAATATCTTTTCTAGAAAGTATAGTTTCCATAGCTCTCCATGTTTGAAGTTAATTACTAAATTTGAGTTTGTTTCTTTCTTCCTCAAACCTATCTTTATCCCTTTTAATGCTGACACCTAATACTAAATCTTAACTCTCTTATAACTGAGATGATAGTCCCTCATTACCAGATACATTTGGGCCAGCACTATGACAGCCCTGCCGGATTCTGAACTTGGAAGGTATCTGAATGGAAGAATCTCCAAATGCTGAAAAGGAGTTCATGGTAGTTTTCATGTCCAGCCCATTTAGTTCTGTCACGTTTGCTGTGGATGAGATGCATGATGATTTATTACGAGGTGAAGGGCTTATTACTCTTCCATCTCCTTCAAAATATCAAAAAGTTTATCACAAAGCTACATAGTATATGACTTTACTACAGGGCATACAGAGAAAGTACTTTGGATAGCAAATGTAAACCTCACATCATCACTTTTTTTGTATGCTCGGCTACTATTATAGAGAATATAGTAGAATCAAAGTGGATGTCAACAAATTTTATACACTTCTAATGATGACAACCCCATGACATTTTTAGGCTGTTGGTTATATGTTGTCGCTCCCATTAGGTAGCTTTCAATCTAGTGGGCAAACCCATATGAAATTAGTAAACTATTTAGAAGAACATGCACAAAATGCAGAATAAAAAAATGAAACCTAACGGTATCTTCAACATAAATGTGTCTCATTATTTTTCACTTAAACAAGATAGTTACAGATGGGTTTAACGGAAGGTGGATTTTAAGATATAATC